>NC_090929.1:1034544557-1035794557 GCF_040938575.1 Ambystoma mexicanum | reverse complement strand
TTTATCCCACCTTTAAGAGGATGGCGCAATAGGATGGCAATATTTTAAAACAGTGAGAGGGTGGTTAAACAGAAGAAGTTTAGATTAAGCTAACATCGCCGGTTGTCAACATTAGCAGGGGTGGACTGGCCTATAAGGAACTCTGGAGATTTCCTGGTAGGCCTCTGCACCCTGGTCCTCTTTTGTGCGGGAGTGGGACCCATTTTGTTTTCAAATGTTCTCATAGGAAAGGGGTAGGGCCTGCAAACAATGTGTAATATAGGGCTCTTTTGAAAATGATTTGCAGGGCCTCTTTTGGTTCCCAGCCCACCCCTGAACATTAGCGTGCATGTTCAGTAAGATCTGTTCATTTCCCCTTTTCCTTTTAAGCTTGTGTAGTTTGCCCTGCTGTTCCTCCGGGGAGATATCATTACATAGAATATAAAAGCTACCCAGGTCTGGCAAGATAGAATCAGGTCTCCGTTGGACAGAGTGAAGAATGCAGGCTGCTCTCCTAGAGCTTGTAATTCTCTGACTCCATCTTGGGAAGTCACGACCGGGGGAAATGCTGATCTCCGACGCCGATAGCCAAGTCCAAGAGATATAATAGGTTCAAAGAGGTTGTGGTGTACGCGATAAAGCGCGGCGCGTCCAGGGAACCAGGCGAGGAGGTAAAGCTAGATATAGGGGCGTTTGCTTTAACAATGCCATCAGAAAAACCATTAGGTATTGGTTGGTAAGTACAACTCACCAGCCAGGTTAAAGTCATGTGGGCTACAGTTGAACAGACATGTGGGTTGCACCAATATAGACTCTCTCCACATTTGTTTTAGCAGCACTAGCATATGTCTCCCAGCCATTTGATAGGGCTCAGCTGGCCAATTGCTCATAGTATAACTAGAAGGTCTTAGGCGTCTCAGTGTGTGACGGCAGTCTGAATAAGTCGATGTACTCAGCACCTGGGATCCTTTCATGAAGGTAGAGGCGCAGTGAGCCCCAGATTTAGAGCATTGTTTGCAGTGGGTTCTGGAAGGACAACATGTTGAGATTACCTGAAGGATTGAATCTAAACGTTTCAGTGATGAGATTTTACCTAGATGGTCCGTCATCCTATTTCTTATGCTTGAATTTGGATGCATAGATGCACTGATCTTAATGCTGGACCTGAAACTCAAGGGTGGCTTGCAATATGGGACCAAGATGGGATGAATTGGCAGCCATGCTAATATGCTGCTTGAGAACGTGTACTTTCCCATCGCCCGACACTGTCATTGTTTCTCAAAGGAGATGCACCCTCTTAGGCATCCGAACAGTTGCTCAAATTGTGCATTGGAGTCACTCAGAAGGCCTAACCCAAGATGTATCATGCATTTGGACAGGTTCATTTACTCTGGCTAGGGAAAGTTTTGTTTACGCGCCTATGCCAGACTCCAAGAAGCCTTGGATTAATTATCCTCCATTCACACTACTAGGAGTCAGAGGGAGAAGACACATTAAGCATTGTCTAATGCGAGTGCTCTCGTCTCTAAAACTATAGAGGGGGTGTTTGTCTGACTGTAGCAATTGGTTCTGCAGTTGAATGTGCCTCCCGCTTGTGTCTATTATATAAGAGCGTGTATGCTTTAAGTGTCCTCTAGATGTGTTCCTTATACACATTTCAAAACCCACAGAGTTAATATCACATGGTTACTTTGTTTGGCAGCAGTTGGCTCGAAGAATACGAAGTACCTGCTGGTGGCTATTGGTGTCAAGCCAACCAGGCTCCTTTAGGCTACAAGCAGGAATTATATGGCTCCCTCCAATTTAGAACCCTGCAGGTGTATCTTGGCAATTACCGTGGAAACAAAAAAGTCATAATTGCATGCTCTTAGTCTGTAGGCCGTGGCGCCGGAAGCACAGGGCAGAAAAAGTCATGCACAAAAGCGGACTGTACTGTGCTATGGGCGTCCTCTGCCACTCTCTGCAGATTATGAGCAGGAGCAGGGAAGCCGGTAGCCGGGGCCTGCAGCAGGTAAGTGGGGAAGACGGAGGGGGCGGCAGCGGGTGGAGACAGGCGGAGGGTGTCGCATAGCGGCTGGGGGGGGGGGGACAAGGAAAGTAAAGAGGGCCATTCACGAACGGAAGCATCCAGGGGATTGAGACCTTTTCTGCTGCAATCTGCGGTGCAACCTTTTGAGCGTGGCCTCCGGATATAGAATCTAATTGTTGGGATGTTATATCTGGTTGTTATATAGGAAACGATATATACCTCATCAAGTCACAATTAGTTTGTATTTTATTAATTCAAAGTCTGCTCCAGGACAGACAATACCCCAAAAGATGACCACAATGTTGGAAAAGCATTTAAATCTGCTCAATTTCTGTCTATGCTGAAGTTCAAGTAAAAGACGAGATGAATGTCCCTTGAAATTACAGTCAATTCACATTACCTTTAAGAATAAATAAAGGACAAACTTTCTGCACTGAAGACACTTATTCATTTGAATAATTTTCTTCAACAACATCACTAATTCTAACACCACCTTAGATATCTGAGATGATCCCATTTAAAAATGATCCACAAAGTAGAATTTTGTGTCAAGATAATTCTGTTTGGATTTCCAGTGACTTGCAATATATTTTGATGGATTGAACAAATCCAATCATTGGACCAGTACCATTAGATTGTTATAGAAATACGGATGGAATCAGACATCAAAACATCTACACTCGACAAGGGGGACATTTCATGGTGTACTCCCTGTGTGGTTATAGCATTGAGCATTTTACATGTGAGGTAGATACCATTAACAGATGTCACAGATGGCTAAAAGAACACTCCAAGTCCCAGAGAAGGTTCAAGGGTTTTTATTGCGCTTTTTTACAGGGCGCTATGAATGTCCCTCACACCCTCGTCTAGAGGCAGCATTTTCCACCCTAGCCCTGGAGTCCAGTTTAGTTTATAGACATTTTCAACCCCAACTGTCTACTCTCGAGATAATTGTCAATCAGGACCATCAGGCAATAACCTTCTCTAACTAATCTCACTGCAGAAATGTGTAAGCTGGTTCTACACCACTAGTAACTAATGAGGTGATAGGGTTCTGCCTTCCCGACACACAGCTCGACTCAGTTTCCTTCCTCTCACGCCCTGACATTCCTCTCCCTATTTATGACTGCTATCCTCTTCTTACTACTCTTCTGCTGTGATGAATTGCCACCTGGCAAGGGCATAGACGCCTTTGCTTTTTGATTTGTATTAGTTGATAAAAATGATGTGGGTAATTCCATGTTAGGGAGTGAAATATGCTGATCAGATTTGCCTTTCATAAACTCCATGCCAAAAGCATAATGTACACCTGTGCCCTGCTGCATCAGTAGCTTTGTCTGCAGTTTCTGCTCTCCAGTGGCATAGAGCAGGACCATGGGTCAGAGGTGCCTTCTTGACTGATGGAGTGACAGCCAAGTCTGTGCAGTGAAGGGGATTCATTTAAGATATGCACCCCTGCTCCAAACACCACATAACTATGGCACACTAAACTGTAAATTTAGCCATACCTGACTTTAGGGTACGGTGGCCAGCCTCTTTCATAGTTATCCAACCTGTATCAATCCTATATCACCCATGTGTCAGCCCTGTGAGGCCAGTTCAGCTGTGGAGGGCTTGTGTGTATTCACCCCAGACAGGCCTAGCAGGACTGTACTCTTGTGGGATTGCCTATCTTTGTTCCTTTGTCAGGAAGGTAACACCCTCCCAGAGAGATAGCCACCCCACATGAAGGTGTCCAAAGAACAGAAATCAAAGGGCGCACCCATCATGCAAAAGCAGCAGCCTCATACCAGGGTGCTGCATATCAAAAGGTCTCCGATTCTATTTTGAAGGGGAGGGGGCAAGTCTAGTGTAGACCAAGGGAGCTCTGTACAGCTGGAGGAATGTTCCACTATCTTGTTTCTCTCCGCCCTCTGTCTTCCCTTCCTGCCCCCTCCACTTCCTGTACACAACAAAGCACTTTGGTGTGATGTCAGAAGGCAAAAGTCCACTTGTTCCAAAAACAAGCATTGGACCCCTAAAGCAGGCTATCTTTAGTCCAATCAACTTGGGGCTTTTGCCTTTACAAGAAGGGGTCTCGCACCACTACCATGAATCATCCCTGAAATTCAAACCTTCAAGAATAATTGTTGGACCCTTTTGTGAGAGCAGTCCTTTCCAAACTCCTACAGTTGTGAGCTGAAGGCAGGTGTTTCAGGACAGAGACAAGCTCTGTCCCCTAACCATACCCAGGGACATTGGGGCGGGGGACTGCTGCTCAAGCAAGATATGGATCTCTGCTAGTCACACTTTTGCCCAGAACCTCAATATGCTGAGGCACACCTGAACGTCTGTGCCAGTCGCCCCCTGTGTTTGGGAGACCGAGAAAAGGACTCACCTCGCCCTTGAGACCCTGGAGTGGGGCACACAGCTCCTAAAAGCAACCAGGATTCCTGGCACTTCACCTTCAAACCACTGCGAGCCATGATTAGAGCGTGTTCGACTCACTTTGAACCAACAGAGCCTTCTGAATCTGCTTTTGGCACTCTATGACATTCGAACAGCAGTTCTACAAGTTCTAACCAGTGCTTCGTTGCCTCAGCTCGAGCCAAGAAGTGCCACTGCACTTGCATCGTTCGCAACCACCGTTCTTACCGCTAGCCTCTTCATCGTTGCTTGAGTCGTCGACCGAACAGACCCTGGTGTTCACTCCAAACCACATTTTTTGAGACTTCACATCAAACAGACTTGCCTGCACATCCCATCTCCAGCTCGAGCTCATTCCAACCTTAACAACCGAACCAAACCTGGGGACTTCCCTGATGAACATCACCGGATTAATGCCTTGAACCACAGATTTCTTCAGTTCAACCCTGCTTTAACACCCGCTTGTCGCTAGACGACCCGACTGCTGCATCTTGAACTGACTCAAACAGCACTGAGAAGCCTGGCTTGCCCTTTTCGAACCACCAAGACACTGCAAAAGGTATTACTGCCTAATAACTGTTCCCTCTGGTCCATTTTGGGTGTTCAGTTAAGCACTGCATTTTGCTATCTGCAAGTATATATATATTTTGATAGAACCTATATTGGAAATGTGTTTATTTTGGACTGTTCTACTTCACTGTTGCGGTGGCTAGTGAACCACATTAACACTCTTCTTGAGAGGATAGCCTTCCCTCTGCCCACCTTCGCTCACCTTACATCTAACATGGGGCAGTGGTGGGTTGCAGTCCTGCTGGCAGGCTTTCCATATTTCGGCTGCCTCATTTCTGCTACTACAAAATAAAGAAAAAACTGCCTGCATCATTCTAAAGAGGTACATAAGCAGGCACCTGTGGAGGGCATTGAAATTGGGGCCATTTCATCTGACCCCACACCCCTCTGGGGTAGGATTAGCTCTGTCTTCCAACCTGGTAGGCATCCCAACACAGACTGACAGGGGTTCCTATCCCATCGTGACAAGGTCAGAATTCTTACCTTGTTGTACAGGATTTCCCACCCAATTTGTGGACACACCAGATGTTTTCCTAGCCTTAGTTTAGATGGTCGAAGAACATATTGGTCTGGCCGACGCCTTTGAGACTGACCAAGAGAGACTACAACTTTTGGGATTTGCACGGGATCTTCTCTGCTAAGTCCTACAACAATACTCACAAACAGGTAAATGGATGCAGTATTTGTTAGACAGTACTGGTTGCCTCTTCCATTCAAGAAATCACCCACAGAAATGATCAAAAACATGCATGCCCCCATTACTACAAAAGGGAAAGTAGGGAAATCTCTTAACTGTACCTGTTTTATCTTTATGACTGTGTTGGCTCTTGGTTTGTAGAAGTCTGAGGGCTGAGTGTGTGCTTTAACCTCTGCCATCCTTGTACTCCTGCAGGTCAGAAGTAAATTTGTCAAAACTGCATCCAACACCACACACCTTCTCTCCTTGTCACTATGTCTTCCTCCTTTGTCCCGCCGAAGTCTATCTCCTTCTGCTACCTGCCACCACCCTTCAATGCTACTACTCTCTTCTTCTTACTATTCATCCCTTTACACTATTACTCCCTCGTCCACACTACTCCTACCGCTTCCACATTAGTACTCCCTCCTCCACACTACTTACTCATTCTCACTACTACTCCCTTCATCACACTACCCCTCCCTCCTCCACACTACCACTACCCCCTCCAACCTACTACACCCTCGTCCACACTACTACTCCCTCCTCCACACTACTACTCCCTCCTCCACACTACTACTCCCTCCTCTACACTACTACTCCCTCCTCTACACTACTCCCTCCTCCACACTACTACTCCCTCCTCCACACTACTACTCCCTCCTCCACACTACTACGCCTTCCTCCACACTACTACCCCCTCCTCTACACTACTACTCCCTCCTCTACACTGCTATTTGCTCCTCCACCATCTACTAATTCATCCTCGTTCACTCACAAACATCTACCGCTCACCTTCTACACTCCTCTTTCACTCTCACTCATCTACCTTGCATGCACACTCACCCCACAGTACCACTCGCTCACAGTAATCAATACCTCACCTTTTCTCTAGGTCGCCTCCACACAGAAGTACACCATCCTTCATAATGCTGGTCTCTTGGTCATTCATCTCCTCCTCCTCCGCCTCCTTCTCTTCCTCCTACCATTGCAACCAAAAAACCTACACCTTTACTGTTTGCTTCCTGTTTGTTACCCCTAATCCTTCTCCCATTGGATTGCTGGCCCTGACTGATCCGGCCCTATCTTCCACACCCAGGAGGTGTTACAATCATTGGAGTTCACAAGTAGAAGGTTAAGTCCCCCCCTCCCCATTTCAGTCGAGTTCACCCACACACTGGGCTCTCCTACAGAAAAGAGGAATGGCATGCACTTGGTTAGGTCTACAGTTTGATATAGTTAAGATAGTGATTTCTTCCACCGTAGTAAATAAGTAGATTCTGACTGTGACAGGCCTAATTACAAAATGGACCCACTGTCCAATGTGGAAAATGTTAGAAGTAAAAATAAAACTCCATTTATTTAATTAATTAATTACATTTTTTTTTTTAACGTGCTTAATAGCGTACCTGAGTTCGGTTTCTAAGCATGGATCCGGGATTCGAACCTTTGCTGATCTGCGTGTTCTTGCTTCCAAGACCAGTGTGGTGCCCCTGTGCTATCCTCTGTATTACTTTCTGCCCTGCATCACGTGGAGAGGTACATCAAAACAATTGTAGGAGTCTTTACATTGATTTTGATTGACTCTGGCACTATTTAGAACTTGCTATTACCACTGGTTCTGATGGCCCTGAGATCCATCCCTTTTTTGGCTACCCAGAAGTCCAAACTTGAACTAATGACTGATAGAGACAATGTGCAAATTTAACAGGTGTTATACCGAACAGAGGAAAAAACCTTAATCAATGTCTCTACCACTCATCAGTATGTTGAGAATCTTAAGCATTTTCAACATGCTTTCTCATGTGTCCAACAACGTCGTGAGAAGTCTGCAGTGAGTATGACTCTGACATCAAGACAACACAAATAGAGCAGGAAGTGGGTGCAATCACTGTATAACTTCCAAAGGGTCCAATCTAGGGAGAAGAGGTTTTAACTTTCTTGGAAAGGATTAACACGTTATAGATAAAATATTTCCCATGGTGACGAGATCCAAATCAAGCCCTCTTATTTTTAAGGAAGGAGAGCCTGACCTTTGTTTATTCATAGTGCATTTGAGATCATTTGCTGTGCAAAAAATGCAGAACATGCTTAAAATAGACATTTAAAAATGAACATTTCGAATCTGTTAATTTTTCAACCAATGCTGTTAGGGAAAAACTGAAGCTATGACTATAATCTGAAAAAGGTGGGTTTTCATATGTTAGTCTTATGGATTTGAGCATATTTTGGCATATGCAAATTATTTTTATCAATTCATTTCTGTTTGTCATTGTAGAAACTAACATTTATGTCAGAAAAAAACTATTTTCAAAGGTCTAAGGGCCTCATCATGATTTGGGCGGTATCCAGTTATTACCGCAGTGATACCACCAGGGCAAATAGCATTACAGCCAAACCCCCCTGGCGCCATTAGCGCTGGATCACAGGTTTGGCAGAACGGTAATTCCCCACTCCCCATTGAGAAATTCCCCATTCCCCATTGGACCCAATGGGGAATTTTCTGCGAGATTACCATTGGCGGTATTACCGCACAGTAATTGCACCAAAAATCGGCAAATTCCCAGGGGAATTTACCACAAGCTCAGAGCTGGGGGTAAATGCTGCCAAACCCGTGATTTGGCAGACCCTTAAATGCGGAGGTAATAGTATTACCGCCGCATTTAAGGGTTGCCGCCAAACTTGTGATGAGGCTGCAAATCTGTTATTTTTCAAACTGGGGTTTTTGTTTAAAAATGTCCACTTAGTATCTTCACATTTATTTTGCAAAACTGTCCTTTTGGAGATGTTATTTTACTGCGAGGAAGGACACAATAGACAACCTATGATTCTCATGCTCCCTGCATATCAGCAGTTAGGGGACACTTCTGAGGGGTCATACAATCTAAGCATCCAATCTGAATAGGGAATCAGTAGAAAATAATGTAATCACAAATGTCTCCAAGTGTGTGGTGAAACATTTCTATAAATGAAATCTATGAAGATAAAAGGTGACATCGGAAGAAAGAGAGGATTCAGAAAGAACTCCAGGGATCCCATAAGGAGACAGACAGATTCTAACAGAAAAGAGAATAGAGCCATCCTTAAAGAGTGGTTCTGCTGCTATTTTGGGGAGACCAATTCCAGACTGGGGCTTAAACAGAGGGACTCTAGCACTCAGCAACTACCCTAAAAGAGCCTAATGATGGGGTTTGTTCTGAAGAAGGCTGAAGGCCCTGCTGATCCCAAACAGTTAGAAGAGAATTTCTAGAGGAAGCCATTACAGTGATCAACTGTGGGAAGTCCTGCTGGCCTCTGTCAACTCAAGCAAGCTTAAAAGTAAAATAAACACCCATGTAAGAACATTTAATAGTTACAGCCAAAAAGAAATGAATATAACATTAACATTGAGCATACCAGCCTCTGCCAAGTGGTAATGATTGAACGTCCTTGGATTACACTGGCAACAACCTAACTGGGGTCTAGGATGCGATCGGCAACATTGTATGAACTTTTGAACAAAGAACTTGTGTGTGAAAGCTGGACAAAAAGTCCAGTGAAGGACCAGCTGCAGAGTGGTCAGCCGCCACGTGGGTGCTCATTCGAAGGACTCTGGCTGGTCCCCTTTGTTGAAACTACAAGTACCAGGGGGCCCTAGGAGAGGCCGGTGTGAGCAGTCAGAGGGGTCATACAAGGGTTGAGTCAAACCCCTTGTACAATCGTAAGTCTTTGACAAATTGACAAGAAGGAAAGCACAGTAAAGTGTGTTAACAGAACTGTAGCCTGGCTGGGGCTTTATGGAAAGCCTAACTGTGGGCTGAGACCTGAACTTGGGTATGAAGGGAGCCTAAGTGGTCTGAAGAGACTGTTTTGTGAACTGTGGCAAGTGTGAACCCGACAGAGGGATGCCAAAAGAAAACTAGGGGAAGGGAACCCCTGCTTTCTGGTGAGAATGAGCAAATTAGGTATTGGGTTAGAAACGGCTATGTGAACCTAACAGAGGGCGTGCCAAGGGGAAAGCTAAGGAGAGTGAATCCTGCATACTGAAAAAACAAAGCGAACTGTGTATTTGGCAAATTTGAACTCGGCTGAGGGATGCCTGCGAATTGGGGTGAACAATAATACACCCGTTAACATTGTGTTGATTAGAGTGTACCTGGCTGAGGGGTTTCCACAGTGAATGGTTGTTTAAAAAGACATTAAGGCTCTGAAATGTTTTATTGTGAAAGAAAGCCTGTAGTGAACCCGACAGAGGGAGGCCCACATTGTACAAGGGATCAGAGCCTGGCAGAAGGAGATCCTAAGGTGAAGAGTAATCACCCCATGAAGATTTATTGAAGGAACCTTTGTTTTTGTTGATTGCAATACATCAGGTCCTCTGAGGCAAGAGACTGTGTGAAAGAGACGTGGCCACAAAAGGCCCTGATATTTTGCAAACAAACTGTAACCTTGTGCTGGCGTGGCCCAGGAGTGTGCTGTGCTCAGGAGCCCCGCCTTGTCCTGTGCTAAAAACGTGGGAAAGGGAGACTCCAGCCATACCATCCTGACATATCATTTTGAGAACACTTCTTTCTTTTCTGATGAACATTATCCCACACTATTTTCTAATTTAGCAGTAAGGATTGGCAATAGTTTTTTTTAGTATAGGCCCTTTTTATTTGACAAGACGCACTAGGACTGCCTTATTATCATTTGATGGTCGTAGCTTGCTCCAGTCTTAGAGTTAGGTTTAGATTAGGTGTTTTTCACACTCATTTTTACACTTTAATAAACACCCTTGAACTGTGATCACTCATGTCTGTCTTTGGTGTTGCCACCATGAGTTCCTTACAGCAATTATGTTCCTTGCTCCAGGATTGTATGTCAACTGAGAGTTGTATTGAGAAATTAAATGTGCCTATCAGGCTTGTCTACTGTTTTGGCAAACTGTAAATTCCAATCATATGTACGAATTTCTGTGGTGGTTTGAGCACCTACAAGTAGGTGTTTCCATAATTGACAAGCACATTTGATTGCCAAGAGCACCTTTTCTAGTACTGAATAATTATTTTCCGACTCTGAAAGGGTCTTCGAGAAACGGGACACAGGATGTACTTTAAGGCCGTCTTGGATTTGCTTCAACACTGTTCCTACAGCTTTGTCGGATGTGTCTGCCTCGAAGATAAAGGCTCTCTGAGTGTTGGGTTGAGATAAATGGGAACGTAGGTCCCATCTATGACTCCCTTTGAGTCTCTTCAATGATTCAAAGCATAATTCATCTTCTATGTTGTATTTAAAACAGATGTTTTTCTGTAGTAGTTGAGTCAATGTTAGCACAGCCTGTGAGAACTCAGGGATTAATTTCCTGTAGAAATTCGCTAGACCTATAAAGCGCTGCACATCTTTGACTGGAGAAATTGTTTTACAATCATATTTTTTTTGGGTACATTGCAATTCCACTAGCTGACAGAAATAGCCCAAATAAGGAACTGTAGATGTGTCAAAGACACACTTTTCTGGTTTGCCCCAAACATGGTTCTGCAATAACCGGTGAAGAACCTCCTTCACATGTTCATGGTGTTCTTGCTGATTGCATGGATGAACCAATATATCATCCAGGTAATCAACCACTGAGTGCATTAACAGATTCACGTATGTATGGTCCATAAACCTTTGGAATACTGATGGTGCATTAGCTAAGCTAAAGGGCACCACGCAACATTCAAAACGTCTAAATGGTGTCTGAAAGGCTGTCTTCCATTCATCACCTTCTTTTACTCATTGGCTGTGGTAGGCTCTTCAGAGGTCCAATTTGGTAAGGACACATGCTCCTTGTATATCCTGAATTAGTGGCAGGGGGTATTTGTCTTTCTAGGGGATTTTGTTAATGCCCCTGTAGTCTATGCATGGCCTAAATTCAGAGGTATCTTTCTTCGCAACGAAGAACAGAGACGCTCCTCCAGGTGATGTAGATTCACAGATGAATCCATTTTCCAAATTCTCCTATAGGTACTACTTTAGTGCCCTTTTTTGAGAGGAAATAACAAGTACGTGTGACTAAAGGGCACCGTACTGTCTGGAAGAAGCTCGAAAGAACAATCTTCGGGTCAATGGGGAGGCAATTTCTTTCCCTGAGACAGGGCATCTAGGAGTTGCCTTTCCTATGATGGTGAGCCAATGTAGTTGCTGTCCCTTGTGTGGCTCTCTGCTCATTCATCCACAGCCCAGTTCCTGCCTTTGCCCTGCTGATGCAGAGAAAACTATTCTTTTAGGCAAGGGACACAACTCCATTTTCCTTTCACATTTTTCCTCATGTGAAGACATCATGAAGCAGACACAGACACTAGAATCAAGTTTTGTCTTACAAAGTTTTATTAACTCAAAATGTAGGGTGGAGTAAGGCCTAACTTGCCCCATGCTAAGGTGGGATTTCTCTACCTAAAGAAAACTAAGGATAATCTGTGCCAGGAAGTCCAAAGCAAATGTCGGTCTGTGTCCAAAACACAAACCTGTATACAATTTGTCGGGATGTCAGAATCAAAATGAATAGTGTCCAAAGTAAAGTTCAGAGCTTCTTCCAGCTCCTGGCTTGTAATCAGCCTCCCCTTCCCCAAGTTCAAAACAGTCGCAAGGCATAGGGGTTCCCTTCGCCAAGAGCCCAAATCTTCCAGCTTTTCAAAACAAAACAATTCATTGGGACACTTCCCAGCTCTTATACTAATGGTACTTTTTAATAGTTCATATAGGCAGTTTAGTTTCTTAACTTCAAAAGTCACATACGAGTTTGTTGCAATATGAACACAAGCTTCTTCATTGGTGCTTTCAATGGCTTTTTGATACAGGGGTGCACTTGGTCTAGGCGCAGTTGTCAGACCACACGTTAAACCCATTACGAATCACGCAACCAGTCCCTCTTCCATGCTGCTTTTCCATTAACACTAGGCCACTGTGTCAACTTGATAACGCTGTGTGATTTCTCCACCTGTGGCACACTCTCCAGACACTGCACAGTGGTTTGGTTGATCACAACGCACCCGTTACACTTTCTTGCATTCTCCTGGCTCTTGCCAATGAACGCTCCGACAGAATGGGAGACAGCACACTCTGTGCTCCATGACCACAAGCGAGGCGGTCTCACTATCCAAGACGCTGCAGAATTTAATGGCACATGAGCAGCTCTGCTGCACTAAAACACCACTTGCCACTTGGTTTATAACGGAGAGTACTTCAAAAAACAAGAAATACTAGTGGTCCTTTCTTGATGTGAATTTCACTGACTGATTCAACAATTTGAATTTATTCCCTGTGACCTTATCAGGAGAACCACCCCACAACCCACCAAAGTGTGGAAGATGACAAGTGTCTGCATGAGACACAAGCTCTGCACTACGTCCTGAGGGTAAAAAGGGTTTCTTAATATAGATGCTCTGCTTCAATAGTGACTACTTTAAACAGCTCCTGAGTAATGTTCGCAATTGAGGAACAATGAACAGAAACATGTCGAGCCTTGGCCTCTGCTAAGAGCAAAGGCAGATGTATAATTGATTATTAATACATAGAGTAATAATAACTTCAGAAGATCAGATATTAACTTTTATACTGCATCAAACCACTCAAGATTTATATTTAACAGCCTGCTCTCACTTAGTGAGATCACGTATCAGTTGTTGCAGATTTTTGCAAATGTTTGCATTGTATTTATTATCGTGTATGGAAGTCTGATATATTATGCTTGTTTTTTGTATGAACTACAGGCATTTTTGGCTTTTTCATATGTATTGAATAAAGATTTGTATATTTTTTCTATTTTTGGATGGATGACTGAAGTCTAATTACCCAGTGCACTTGGAGTTCTAGCCACACTCTAGCTTTCCTTACCCCGTGAATGTTCTTATTATATTTTGATTAACGGGGAAAGGACCACATGTTGATACCTCAAACAGTTGCAACCTGGTGTTCCCTCACATTGTTTGCTCTTGACAATGTGTGTTCATAGCATACAGTTCCTTGAATTCTCCTTTCAGCTTTTGCCTGTGCCCATTTTCTCATATATTGTTTTTTTCTGTATTTAGGCAGATTCCAAAACTTTCTTTCACTCAGTTTAATATTCAAGATTGCTGAAAGCTTGCTTTCCCTCTGCTCGGTATTCAAAAGTGTTTCTAATTGCTTTCACCTTGTTTGGCATTCAAAAGTACTTTTCTTTCACTTTGTTCAGCATTCATAAGTGCTTATATTCACTTTAATTTCATTCGGCATTCATAGAAATGCTGAATTCCATTTAAATCAATGTCCTTTTCCTGCTTTAGATATCTGCCTGCTAACCCGGTGTTCCCGCTACTTGTTTCACTCACCGGTCAGAGCTTACGGCTTCGTTGCAAGGTCCTCGGCCGCCACGGGTTCTCCCCTTCTCATGTGGTACCTCGTTCCTTCTACCAGTGGCTCTGTGTGGCTCCACTCACCCAGTGATGCTCCTCGTGGAGCTCGGGACTTGCTCGACCGCTTTGCTCGGTCACGCCGGTCTCCTCCTTTCGGTCCTACACTGGCCTCCTGCTCCGCTTCCCACTGCATATACTGTGCATCCTTTCTCAGGTATCGAGCGCTCTGATTGCCATACTGCGAATCTGGAGAGGTCTGTCTACATCCAGAAATGGGTAGCCCTTCTTCCACAAGTGCCTCCATTTCCACAAGAATGTTTAGTTTTAAAGTTCCCACCACCATGATTAGTCCATAAAAGACTGCTCTCTAATGAAACAGTAGTCCAGCCTTGCTCTCGTTGTGCTCCTCCTCATCTCTGTACATTGCTGAGGTCGATGTGTGTGTGTGTGTTTATAAAATGAGGATTGCCTCTCTAGTTGGTCTTGGGGAGGGTTTCAAGGGAAAAATAGGGAAATGGCTGACAATATCCTACAGAGACTTGAGGGATAGAGGATTCGGTATGAAAAGGGAAATGGGGGATACCATGTCTCACCTAAGGACGTTCACTCCCCAAGTCTCCTCCACCCAGGTGATCCTCCCTTACATATCCACCCCCAGGGTAGGGATCCAAAAGTGATGGCCTTTCCATGGCCAACCGAGAGGAGGATATAGTAGGAGAAGAAGTGAGGACGCCCTCACACTCATCACAACACTTTCCATAGTAGTCACTCTGTGATAAGTTCCTTTGCACTTAATGTGGCCATTAATGCATGTGCTGTGCGATGCTATTGTATTCTAGGGCTATGCTGCACACTGCTGAGCTCTTCATCCATATGTCCCCAATTGTGATATGCTACGGATTGTGAGGTTTATCCTTTTACAACATTTTTTTTAAGAAGGGGGTTCCTAAAACGGGTGTTTCACTTATTGTCATAACATGAATTAGTTATAAATCACAACAGCAACTTTAAATAGAGTGTTGCACCAAAGCATGTTTATATATATATATTCAATCCATGATGCAAACAATAATTAATATTAATCTCATTTAATACAGAAGAAAATAAATTACATCCATTCATATCACTTTCAAGGCCAAACATTAACACTAAATAAAACAACATAAACTTTCATACATTCGTCTAATAAAGTAGCAATACATTGTAAATAATTGGGGCAATATGTGTAATGTGGTGTCCCTTATATTCTCAAAATGAAAAATTGGACTCTGAATACAGCGACATAATTTGCAGGATGATTTCTTAATTATTTATAATTTATTGTTAGTTATAATCATTTCAGGTCATCTTCAGGTAAAGCCAACAATGAACTCAGATTGCAGAGCAGATTGCCTAAAGGATAAAGGAGAAATCTATTCCAGTGCTGTTGCTAACCTGCAGAAGAAAGGGATCCAGGTCATTCTGGGTCAGAATGGAAGCACTACAACGTCTATTACTACTACTACTAATGCTACTGTGCAACCTTTGCAAAACTCAGAACGAGGGAAAGGCAGGAAACTAATGCATAGGATCCTGGGGCCTTTGCACGATGGAGGACCCATACCTCAAGTGGAACGACCTGAGAAACCGGGACAAAAAAGTGAAGCCTTTTATTGTTATTTGCCATTTATATAGCGCCCTATATATCATTGGTATGATCTCAAAGCTCTTGTAGGTTGAATGCACTTGGGGACCGTAATGCAGGTCAGTCGAGAGAGTAGGGTAGAATACAGTGCTTGGGGACACTCAATATGTGTGCAGCCAGTGTGATGTGCATGATGGTGGCAGCATCATAACATTAGGTGTGGTGGTAGTGAGAGATCAGTCGAATGTGTGCAGTCAGGTGGTTAGTCTCCGAGACTGCATTCTGGCGGCATAAGGCCTGTGTAGGAAGTTTATGTGTGCAGGTCGGCCGATTTTCTCGTGGGGTATTGCTGGGTTCTAGCAGATTGTTGAGGTGTTCATGGAGAACTGTTCGTATGTGTGCAACTAGGCCGAAATTGATGGAGGGGTATAGCTGCATTCTATTGTTTGTTGGTGGAAAGTGGAAAGTGAGCATGGTGGTAGGAGAGGTGAGTGTCTGGAGTGGATGCTGTACTATTGGAGCTCACTGGCCCTGGTTAATTTCTGGATTAGAATGAGCTGGCGGTGATCGTTCTCTTGATTTGTGTCGGAGGTACTCTGGGGTGGTTCACAGGTTGGACCGGAGTAGGTTATGATTTGTACGATCAGAGGGTATTTATTCTCAGTGTCAGCATTATGTGTCACATAGCCTGTTTTCATTGAACTCATGATTTTAGGTCAATCAGTGGAGGCGAGTAGTACCACCTACACAATTCTCTAAAGATCTTTGGCTTAAGACAATAGCCCTAGACAGAGGGGAAACTCCTGCTGTGATGGCGGTCCGCTGAATTGGCCAGCCCACTGATATGCACTGCCAAGATAATCATGAGATTGTGCCCTACTCATGAGCCAATTTGGAACGCTTGCTCTGACGACATCTGAGAACAGGACGCCCCAAGAGGCAACGTGAATTCTTGTTAGCCACACTGTCAGACTTTACCAGCAGCTTAACCACAGGACCGGGGCAAAACTTGAGAGGAGCACAATGATTCACCACCAGCTCATTCCAAAGGACGACCTGGGGGTCTGCTGTGCTGTTTCATAGCTCCGAGTCCACAGGGAAAATAGTGCCACTCCGCAGCCAATAGGTTTGCCATTGTTAGTCAGGATCAGCGCATTGATTGAAAAGATTAAAGCTTTTCCACACCAGGAGGCCTGATACAATGAGAGCAAGGCACATTCATTGCAAAAGCAGACAATACTGAGAACAGGCACTGCTCCCTGCCCCCATTGATAGTCCAGATGTGGCTTGTCTGAACTGAACAGTGTGCACAGAATTGCCTTCCAACACACTGAAACCAGACCAGCAGTGTCCAGAAGTTATAAGAAAATAAATCGTCTTTAAAGCTAGCACAAGTACCTCATGTCTAATAACAGTGAGTCCACCCTCCCCAGTATACATGTTTCCCCTTTCCTAAAACCACACATTGCCCAGGTGAATACTTTGCTGAAAGACCCATTGCAATGTCATCTAACAGGGACACTGCCAGCCAGGCAGTAAAGGAATACATCGGTTGATGGCCAGTACAATAAGAAAACAAGACATGGCAGACCTCGGGGGAGGTCCATGCGAGATCCTCCCCCGAAGTAGACAGATGAGTTGGACATTGTGGGAGGCTCCTCCCAAGAGAGGTGAGGGACATACTAAGTATGGGCAACAGATCAGTGAAAGATTGGCTGCACAAGGCTCGTCTCAGATGGTATAGAGTAACCCACCTTAGAATGAACTGTAATAAACAAATATAAACCTCAGCGAGTAATAGAACACTGCAGCCAGGCTCACACTACGCTTTGTCCCTAGACCACATTTTCAGAGCTCTGTGCACCCTGCAAAAGCCTCACAGTCTTCTGCTGCACCAGTTTAGAGGACCTTTGCATGTAACACCAGGAAACTGAAGGCACGAGCCATGATACCACTGAGCCACCTGGTCAGAAGAGTAACCTCTTCATTATTTCTGGGCACAGCTTGGGAATTCTGTATCTCATTAGGGTGCACCGGAGGAGAATCTCCTACCCCGCATAATACGCTGATGTGCAACTACCTGAGAAGCATGTTACTATGTTGAGGAAGATTTCCCTTGGCTCCTCACTTGTACTTTATTTAGGTAGAGTACAGTCAAACTGAGAACACTTTCTCAATGGCCCACCTGCAGTGCAGTGATCATAAGGCCCATTAAAAGGTAGAATCCAATTACTTTTTGGCTTGCATTTGTGGATGGTATATCCTGCCAAAACACAGATCCACTTTTCAAAATGTGCTGGAGGTGTCACTATGATACAAAGGGCCTCAAAAACAACTTCAGACATACAAGACCCCGGAAACCAAGCACGCCCCAAGACTCACAACCGGCTTCCATAAGGTATATTACTACAGCCATTGCGACTCTTTCCTCCGCAAGCAAGTATGAGGTGCAGCAACGCACTCCCGGAGGATCAGAATATTCCGCCCTATCTGACTAATAGACAAGGCGATACCAGTGGTATATTCGTGTCACATACGTGTCCATAACATAACTATTAGAAAAGGAAAACCTAGGAGGGGTTAGGACTGGAGTACATCATTGAAGTCATACCAGTCTTAAATGGGCCGAGACTTCCATGAAACAGTATCAAAGATGTGTGTGTGTGTATGTATATAGATAGATAGATAGATAGATAGATAGATAGATAGATAGATAGATAGATAGATAGATAGATAGATAGATAGATAGATAGTTATGGTGGGTTTAAAAAGGTTTGAAAAAAACCTTTTACCTGAAATGTGAAAGTAGAAATGTCCATTTGAGCCAAGTCATACATTCCACAATGCCACCTAGTGGCTAGAGAAAAAGGTTTGCATTTGATAATTTGCATACCCACAATGCCTTGCTGTTGTGGCTCAGAACCGGAGGTGAACTTCCAGCCATGGCTACTAGGTGGCGTTATGGAATGTGTGACTTGGCTCAAATGGACTTTCCTATTTTATATATATATTACACAGCCTGCGGTAGTGGTCGTGTAGCTATGGTTAAGTTGCTCAACTCATAGGAAGAGCACTTTTTGGGCGGCTTATAACTTTGCTCACCCTGGACGACTGCTTACCAAACTTTTCAAAAAAAGTATATGGGCTGCTCTGAATTTTGTTGGCAAGTTTGGTGAGGTTTTGTCAAGGAGATGCAAAATTATAGGGGGGGGGCGCCAAAATGTTTTTTTCCATAATATAATGGGAAATAAATGTGCTCACACCTACAGCCCAATCCGCTGGACTGATTGTCACAAAATGTGTGCCAGGAGCAGCGGCTTGGTCCCGAAAGCGTGCTTTTGATGAAAATCCATCCATTCGTTTTTCTAAAAACGAACAAAGTAGGTCCACAAAAATTTGTGATATCTGGCTCCGCTTCGGGGACCCATTTCCCTGTTCGGTCTGCGGACAGGCATACGATTGGCCTCGAGAGTGCCGTGATGTCCACAGACATGCCAACTGATTGGATGGTGAAAAGCATCAGATTTTTGGAAACGCCCGTCATGTTCGATTCGTGGACATCCGCTGGTGCCCATAGACACTGCGGTAGAAACATATTAAAAAAACACAACATTGCACTTGTCAAACTTATCAAACAATCTCTGGACGGGTGAGGGGTGTTTAGGATGGAATGGGATATGGCTGTAAGAAACCAAAAAATGGGTGTTGTTCACCCCGAAGACCGCGAACGGTCCGGATATTCGGGGGCATTCCTGTGATGTTTGGGGACATTTCAGATGTTCTGGGAAATCTATGCCTATTTCTGCATTACAGGGTTGGTGAAAAACAGTTCTTGGATGGCTTATAACTTTGGCGCCACTCAATGAAACTGCATTACATTTTTGAATTTTATTCTAGACTTGATTCTGAATGGTTTTGGAAAGTGTGGTTCTGTTTTGTCAAGAGGGAACAAACTTAGAGGGGGGGTCCCAAAATATTGTAAAGGCTTATAAATGTGGTGCCATTTGACAAATCTGCACAAAGGTTTGCAAAATAAATTTAAATCTAGATATAAATGTTTTTGTAAAGTTTGATGGGGGGCTAAATTAGAGGGGGGTCTCAACATTTTTAGCTGACTTATAACTTTGTTGCCATTTGACGAACGTGGACAAAAGTTTTCAGAAATATTATAGACCTAACTGTCAATGTTTGTGTAAGGACTGAATGATTTTGTCAAGTGGGGGCTAAGTTATATGACTATTGTATGTACATACATTTTGACACTTTTGAAAACAAACATGGGGGGATTTCAAGCATCACTGATGACATCACATATCTGGCCCACTTGTTTTTGTTCACTGAACTATCTATGCCAGGTGGTTTTGTTCACTGACAGTCAGAATATTAAAATTCCGAAAGTGCTATATATCTAGACGGTTAACCTTGTCATATGTTCTTAAAGTACTTTCCTTAGGGTTTGGTCTCAGCTCATGGTGCACGTAGATGGGGCAATAGGCAGGCCTCAAACACACAATTCATTTGTATACACAGGGGTGGACTGGCCTATAGGGAACTCTGGAGATTTCCCGGTAGGCCTCTGCACCCTGGACCTCTTTTGTGTGGTGACCTACATCATTTCTAGATTTCCTGATAGGAAAAGGGTTGGACTTGCTGAAAATGTGTAATATGGGGCCACTTTGAACATTATTTCCAGGGCCTATTCTGGTTCCCAGTCCACCCCTGTGTATACATGAAGATAAACTTTAATGCTATTAACATTTTCTGATGATGCGGTTTCTTTCCTCTTACTTAAGTTTCCCTGTATGTGCCTCTGATGTGCATTCATTGTGGGTCTTCATATGTATTGTTTGTACTAGCACAACTGTGTAGTAAGACTTGAATTGTTAGCTAGTTATTACATGTTTAACATTACACAATCACCCCTGACATCATGTAACCAACATTATAAACACAACCCCTTGTAGGGACTTTTCATCAAAATTAATTTCACATGTGATCTCATCAATGAAATTTGTGATGTCATCTTTGATGTCCTGGTTGTTAGTCTTAGCAGTGCACTGTAGTGGCGCGAGTTATGGTTGCTTAGCTTACCATAACTGGCGAATTGCTAAGGTTTTTTCGGTTTTACTGGTAACCATAACGTCCCTTTAACAACGTGTTTTCATTGAATTTCATAGGTTTTTATTAGTGCAACTTAACCATAACGTCCCTTTAACAAAGTTTTTTCATTGATTATATATTATATATATGTATGTCTTACTGGTGTTTCTTATAGCTGCCAGACGAGTGACATGCGCGCAGCACCAGTGTCTAAGACAATAGTGATGCAGGGTTCTTGTCTGGGATAAACACCATTTGCTTTATATTTTTTTTTCCAATGATGCTGTGGATCAGAAGCTTTCAGGCACCAGTCAGTTATCCCACGCAGCTCCTAAACCCAAATTACAGAATTCCCTCCTGGGACTTCAAGATTTGAAAACAGGGGATTCCCAGTTTGCTGCAAGCACGACGCTGGCAGGATCGTTTCCTAAAGTGCAGCTTAAGTGCTGCAGGGTGAGCAGGAGCATAAACGTTTGGAATTATCCTGAAATCATTGCAAATAGCAATTGCATCCCAGCAAGTCCTCACCCCGACGGGGACCCTATGCCATATTCATGTCAAATTACCGAGAAGAAAGTAACACGTTTATTTCAAAAGAGAGAACCTCTCTCCACCCAGTTTAGCAAAACCCGTCAGCCTTGCACAAACACCTGCTATGGAATGCCAGATCTCCCCAGGAGGAGTCAGTAAGGAGCTGGCCCTACAGTCATAAGCCATTTGCCTGGCAGGCTGCTTTCTGTGGGGACTGGTTTTGCCTTTTCGCAGTTCTATAGGGCAGGAGAGAGCGCACCCACAAAATAATCAAAATGCACGCTACTGCTAAACATGCATTTTTGTTTTTAGAGTGTGGGCTGGGCGAGACCATTCTGCTGGGGCCGCAAGTACAACGCCCTTTGTTTAGTTCTGAAAAGCAGCTGTGTTAGATGCTTTTTCTTAGCAGGAGGAAACAAACTAAAAGTGTTGCCAGCGAGGCAGGTTCCTTCTGACTGCTCTAGGCCTTAACTAATAGGGACCTTCCAGTCCAGGAAGGTGGAAGAATGCGAGGGGCAGGGGAACATGTACAAGATCACCTGCAGTAAATCTTTTAGGATCTTTCTAATTCCTTTCAAAATTAAACAAACACAAACATGGATAATGCAAGTGGAACATTCCACCAGGAGCATTAATCTGGTAGCCTCATATGCAATATTCCACTGGCCATTTCTGAGCCAATGAAGAAAAAGAACACGTGCATAAAATGTAACACAGACATCTTCACTTTCACCACTGGCATGGTGTTTATAAAAGACAGCCTTTGGATTTTGACATCAGCCTGCTGAACCCTGGTCCTGTTTTTATTTTCCGAAATGTATACAGTTTTGGAGATTAAAAGCTGAACGCCTTGCAAATTCCGTCTCATTCTTTAGGAGTGTTGTCCAAAGTTGCCAGAAGAATATTTGGGGATAATAACGTTCAGAACGTTCTTCATTCCTGTTACAGTAATATCTTCTTTACCATCTCAAAACCTGAACACCCACCCCCCACTGTTCTCTTTTTCATTATTGATCGCCTTCCTTATAACACTTTTGCTCCATTGTTGGGCAGCCTATTGCTCACTTTCCATTCATGCAACCCTCCTTCCTTCTATAGTTCTGTGAACCCAATTCTCCTCTCCTTGTATGCAAGCCACCCCTCTCTTTCTCTCACCATCACCAGTTATGGTTTCTTGATCTACCTTCATCTCCATTCATGATTGCCATCTGTCTCTTCATGCCTGAAGTCTCCCTCCTCTGTCTATCTCACCATATCTGAGACATTTTTTCTCTTTCTACCTCTCCAATCATCTGCTTTATCCTTTATATTTCTGCCCCTCTCTCCATTCTCTATTGGCGCTCCCTTCTTCCTTTGCTTTTTGTCTCTCTCTCTCCCTCCAACACTTTTCTTTCCCCTATGCGATCGAGTCTTGGTAGGGACTTTGGTCAAGACCACGAGATACACTATCATCAGTGGTATACTTGCCAGATCATACACATATCTGACCATGACTAAAAATGCAAAATAGATAGCAGAGGTTGCCAGTGGTTTTCCCACTGTAAGCCAACTTAGTTTATTGATCTCGTTCTCTGAGATTTCATCAGGTGCACTTTGCTCATTGACATTTACTCTATGACCACAGCGCGCTTGCTTGTAGGGAGGTATAGAGGGTGGGTTGGTGTAGGGGAAGGGTAACAAGAGAGGTTACGAGGGATCCATTAAAAGAAAACAAACGTTGTACAACCAACAAGAGTCGAACTAAAAGGCATTGAGGTATGTGTAGTTGATGAAACAACCTAGCACCATCGATCTAGGCAGAGCCTGGGCAAAAGTGGCTCACTATACCAAATAGATTTGGAATATTATGCTTCACTCAGTGTTCTTTGTTGCTTCTATTCTAACAGGAGTTCTTGAGCCACTCAGATCTTAACAAGTGACCTGACTTTGCAATAAGTGTACATGTAAATCTTGTGTTGTAAAATGTGCCGTTTTGATACACTTATTGCAAATATTTTCTTGGTGGCAGATCCCCTTCTCCATAACCATCCTTTAGGTGCTGGAGCTCGAACGTTGTAGCTCGTTTGAGAACATTTTGCAGGGATTATTTTGGTTCTGTGAGGCTGCAGTCCGAGTTGCATAGTGCACAATCAGAATTACGGCACGAAAGTTGAACTTTCAAGATGGCCGCTGTGTTTTCAAACGACATACAATGTAGATTTGTAAGTCCAATTTCTATTTCAACAGTGCGAAAATGGCTGCACATTCACATCTCTGGCATGGCTCAGGACGAGCTGCTGTTTAGATGTGGCAGGGTTTGGAGATGTTAGGTAAGCATACATGCCAACCCTCCCGATTTAGGCGGGAGACTCCCACTTTCATTTAAAAATATTGCTATTTTTCACGTTCTCCCGCCTAAAATACTTCTAGCCCCAATGCATCCCTATGGGAAAATGTGCGACTCCCGTTTTCTCGGATTAAATCTTCCACCCAGTTGAGTCAGAATGTTGGCAAACGGGGGCACATAAGGTGCGCAGTTGCGCAATATACTAAATACACTTTGGGAAGTGATTTTGGCACGTGATGCCACAATTAGATATTCAGTGCTTTGATGGAGCATAATGTTTGCCGCATTTACAGACCTTAACCTGGTCAGAATTTTGCACAGGAAGAGGACTTCTAGTCACACAGGTGATTTGCACTGCATGGTGGTGTGATATGGAGGCTAAGCAGCAGGATATTGGAAATACACAATATAGGATTGTATATAATGGGTAGTGGTTGAGTTGTGGTATATGCAAACTTTAGTACAAGGTTGTCTAGCAGATGATACATTTATTTTAAAATGAAGAATGGCAGGAGAATTGTTTATAGAGTGAGATTTGTTTTGTTTATTGTACATATCCACCTGAAGATGATTTTGATTGATCAAAACGTGTACATGTTGTGGCAATGATGTTTGAACCAGTCGCCATATAATATATGAATGAAGCTGAATTCACACAAGAATTGTGCAAGCTTTGGAAATTAAACTAAGCAAACTAATCGCTTGGACTACCATTTGGAACATGAAAAATATTTTGAAAATTGTGGGTGTAAGACCCTTGAAGAAGAAATATGTGTCCTATTGATTTGATGGGTTTATCCTGCCTCATTATATTGGGGATTCTTTTGGTTCAGTTAAGAGTTGGTGGTATGAACTGTAAATGAAGTCAGGTAATGATAAGACTGTATGCTGTCTAACATGTCCAATGCATGCACCACATATTATGGCAATGGCTATCTGTGACCACTGGTGTAGGTTCTATGAAGGTTTGTCCAGTACATTGTCCTACTTTGTACGTGAAACATCAGATGAATCGGGAGGGGAAATCGGTTTGCCTCAATCGGGGTATCGGGGCAGAATTTAATGCAGCCAAGAGACACTGCCAATGGGGATGGACCTGTTCTCTTGCTCTTACACACTTACACTGCATACTTGCACAGCGTGCCAATACTTTACCATTCTATTTCCATTGCCAAAACAGGCTAACGTCAGAGACCAGTGGTTGACTTAACCTGTTCATGTATTCTAATATCATGCATGATCATTTTGTTATATTTGGAACAACATTTGGGAATTCAACTGCTATCCACTTGCATCCCTCCTATGGTTGCTCCAAAATATCTTGAAACTGGTCATGACTTAGTATAAAGGATGAAACTTTAATCTAATTCTCTACCCATTTGACCTACGTGCAATGTCTTGACAAATAGCTACTGAATGAGATTTCCATAGAGATCAGCCTCATAGAAACCTTGTGATTCATGATCAACCAGATGAAATCCTTGCTCACACCCATCCTGTGACAAACAAGCCCAGGCCCAAAGACACATAACTTTGGAACATTGACAGTTCCATTGTTCTCGATGGGGCTGGTGTGGGTGTTGATCATGCATATGATGCTGTACCTGCCTTAATGCCAACATGTGTGCCTTTCATTTCCCTGTTTATCTTCGTGAACCGCTTCTGCTAGTTTTCATTTGTCTCCCATTGTGAAGAACTAGCTGAGGAGAATGTGTGCATCCTATAACAAGAATCACTGAATTTGTCAGGTTGTTGTGTGGGAGCTCTTTGTGTGGTTCTTGAGCAGCCAGGAGCTGTTCTGCTTCTGAGGCTTGCAGACCAATGTTATCAAGGACTGAGAGTTTGGAGATGGCCATGTGTGGAGGGAGGAAGGCTGAAGTTTAGAGTTGTGACCGGCTGATGAAAGCGCTATCTGAATGTGAGGTGGAATTGTTGATGTTCTGGAACAAGTTCGATTTTGTTTAAGAACACATCAGACCACCATCAGAGTATGTGGAATATAAAACACAGAGCACATCTTTCCTCCTGTGCATAATCAGGCAATGAAAACATTTATGCATGTGGTTCAAAATGAAGTTATGCAATTACATTTCAGAAAATATAACAAAAAACAGAGTTTAACTTCATCAAAATGGATTGCTTCATTGGTATCCTTGAGAAAAGACAATTCCATTGTCTTCAAAATCACTGACAAGTCCAGAGCATTGCTTATTATAGATGCAGACAAGTACAGCAACGAAGTTTTAGGACAACTTGCAGATGTGAAACTTTTGTCCAGTTTTAGCATGTGCCTCCTTTTAACAGATCTATAAAATGATTAAATGAATAGTTGAAGTTGGCTTAAAATATCATTTAAATTCTAAAACCACTGAAATATTCCAGACACCTATTCTTTACTGTCTGCTCAAGATACACAGTGGCTCCATCTTTAGTGGATCCACTGGGTTGTCCCATTGTGTCCCAGTGTGATGGGATATTCAAACCCCTGGGAGGATATATATATATATATATATATATATATATATATATATATACATATATATATATATATATATATATTTCCCATGGCCATTGATAACTTTTGATAAACCTCAGGTCATAAACTTGAAAAAAGAGATGGCTACTATGAAAACATCATATTAGCCAGTCTGTGCACAAATATCTCTCATGATGAAGGGATTGATGCTATAGGAGAACCACTGTTGCTGAAGAATCTGTGAGGAGTTCATCATGAATTCCTAAAACCCCTTGCAGTCACTGGAAATTAAACCGAATTAATTTGGATATAATTTTACTTATTTCAAAGAATATAGAGGAACTTAGAGATTTTAAAAAAAGTCATTCTCCACCAATTTGCCATTCAGCACATGTAATATTCCATCTGCGTCTAGACGCGGTCCTACTCCCCCTCCTCGCCCCCCCCCCCGGCTCGGATCGCATTACAAATGCAAAATAACATAACTTCCACAGGTTCAAAATTCGTCCATAATTAAATCTTTTCATAGTGAATTTTCAAACCAAATTTGTTTTCACACAAGCATCACGGCACATTATTGGTGTTTTTTTTAAATGCTACAGTGATGATAAGTTGATAATGTAGCCAGAATCGCTTTCCAGTTATTTCTTTTTTCATTTCTCAACACTGTTCATGCAACCATCAAATAGCAGTGATTAGGCCAACAAAAGTGATCTTAAATTCAGATGTCGATTTATCTTTTAGAAAACTCCTCTTACAAGATTCCATAAACAAATGGATAGCAATTATTGTTTACATGCACATTGAATGTCATCCGGAGACTAATGCAATCTCAATTTTTAATAGCATGTAGCAACTGAAGATTATAAAGAAACGTAATGAGAAATGGTAAAAAATGTTTTAAAAGAGGTTAGGCTAATGAAACAATTAATGTGCCACATATGAAACCAATAAGCTGCAAACAAGTCTCGTCTTGAACAATTTATAAGAAAGAGTTTGCATCTGTAAAATGCATTTTATCTTATGGGACAATCATTCTGAAGGTTTGTGGAATTGTTACCAAATACTGGCCTATTCTTAAAATTGTCCAAGAAATTGACCGATAGTGAGAAATCATCTACTTTTTGTCAGCAAGAGAATGCTGAGCATTGGCAAATATTTGGTGAGAGCGGAGTGCATGAAAGTTAAACAAACACGGAGGGAGTTATTTTGGCACATCCACAAGTAGGAATGTGTCCATGCCTCAGCTGCAGCATATGTAACACAATTACATTTCCATATACTGTTAATCCTAACAGTGGAATTCACTCACAATTGAAACAATTCATCATTTGCAACACAGAGTATGTTGTATATTCACTCAAGTGACTGTGTGAAAAACGTTATGTTCGACAAACTAGCAGAGACCTGAAGAAACATAATAGATCCGATAGATTTTCGCAATAAAAACAGCAAATAGAGTGTTAGCAGACATTACTTTGAATAAAGTCGATAAGCAATTCAATTGAGGCTACAAGGCCTTGAATTCGTTCCAATATACCAGTGACGAATCATTGCACAACATTGTCAAGAAACGTTGTTTATTTTATCTCCCAAAGAACCACACTCACAGTCCAAGGAACTGTTTAAAATTTTTAAGGAATTAGAACATCCAGCCCACAGTAAAACACAGATTACTATCAGGGATACCGAATGGTGCATATCCATACAGGAAGCTATGTTTGGCAAATTGAGTACAATCAAACTTAATATTGAATCGGCCAAACAATCCATAGTACCGAGTATTGAGATAACTGATACCATTACCCATAAATTGTGGGCGCAAGATGAACAGTTTCACTTTATACTGGTATCACAATCAGAACTGGCACTAATAATTAAAAATCTTAAGCTGACATATTGCAAGGGGATGTATGCCCAGCTATGGTTATAAAAACCTGCTCCGCCATGCTGATTAGTATCCTGTGTAAGTTTGTCAATGCCTCATTTAATGAAAGCCATGTTCCTGTGGGCATCAAGAACACATGGATCACGTCTCTACTCAAGAAGCCATGACTATGTCCTCTAAATCCTCTGAACTATCAGCCTATCTCTAACTCATCCTTCTTGCTGAAGATTCTAACTTGTGTAGCATACACACAAGTTATGATACACCTTAAGAACAATAAGATCTTGAATAAATGGCAATCAGGATTCAGGGAAAATCATGGTGCAGAGACTGCTCTTCTGGATCTGAAGTCCAGACTTCTCTGCATGATGGACAATGGACAGACGGCCTTGCTGATGTTGCAGGACCTCTCTGCCGCTTTTGTTATCTCCAGGTTGAAGGAGGTGGCGGGGTTCTCGTAGTCGGCTGCCCGTTGGGTTGAATCCTTCTGAAGTAATCGTTGGTGCAGAGTTAGCAGTGCATTTGCAGATGCAGGCCCTGTTCTGCTGATACATGGGGTGCCCCAAGGGGGATGTCTGTCTCCTTCATTCTATAACATTTTCACTGTTCCATTCCTCAACCTTTTAGAAGAGAATGAGATTGATTTTGCTAATTACGCAGACGATACACAATGTGTCATTCCTCTGTCTGGTAATTATGTCGAGGATGAGAACACCATCAACAGAATCTATGGACTGATCCAATTATGGATGAGTAATAATGGACTAGCCCTGAACACTGGAAATACAGAGATGATGGTGGTTGACATTGAGGCAAAAATCTAAAAGTTGGGAACTGAATACTCCCAGTTCCAAATTGATGGCTGTGATATAAAATCAAAAAATAAAGTGAAAACTCTGGGGGTCCTTCTTGATTGTAATCTTAATATGAAGGTCCATGTTGGAAGCCTGGGGTCTTCAGCCTCGTACTATATCAAACTGCTGGCACAATTAAGTCCTTTTATATCAAGAGCCAACCGTGAGATAATAGCAAGGGCTATAATCGGCTCTAGGATTGATTTCAACAGCCGTCTGCGTGTGGGTCTATCTAGGCCTGACTCCTGTCGGCTTCAGGTTATACAGAACAATGCAGTAGGAGTTATCATGGACTTCAAAAGAAGGGACCATGTGTCAGAGGTTAGGAGAAGCTTACACTGGCTTCTGATAGAAGCCAGGATAGATTTTCGTCTTCTCTTAATAACACATAAGTGCCTGATGGGATCGTCCCCAGTGTACCTGAGTGAAGGGCTAGAAACGAAATCGAGTGTATGTAATCTCTGATATAATAACACTAAACAGCTGAGAGTTCCGGCCCACAGGCTAACTCGGGTGAAGAAAGGTGCATTATTTGTAGCAGCTCCCACTGTCTGGAACACTATTCCGCCGGACATTAGGGAAGAAAGATCAACTGCCCTGTTCAGGAAAAAACTAAAGACCTTCTTGTTCAGATACCTACCTTATGAATGAGGACTGCATCGCACCATGACCGATCTGTCTATTGGATGGATATCTGTATCGCCTTTTTATGTGTTTCTTCGTTGTTTCCTTCTCTGTCCGTTTTGTTTTGCGCCCTTAAGCCTCCGGGTCAGTGGTGTGCGGTACAAATGTAATAAAGTAAAAGTAAAGAATTGTCAGCCCTCAAAATTTCATGAGACTATTGATTGGGATGTCTGTTGAATGTAGGTATTACATCTCATTTAAGGATTCAAGATGATTTTGAATCATTTCAAATGAAGTTAGGAGTCTTGTAGCACCTATGTTTCATGTGTGGCCACATCAGTAATAGGGTTAGGACTTTTGTATTATTCTTCGGTTGTTTTTGTTATTGTAGAATATATTTTCCTGGTGATTACATATTTTGAATGAGTTGTACAAAGGTGAGTTATGTAGCTATATATTCATTTCTGATGTGTCATTTTTATTTTTGACATTTTGGTCATAATTTTCTTCTGTACATAATCTTTCTTTTATTTTTCAATTCAACAGATCAACAAGATGTGTTTATCTGAATTGAATATAGTTTACACGATTTGTGTCTCAAAATGTTGCACATAGTTATATTTAGTTAGTCAGACTTTTATATAAATTGTAATTTGATGAAAAGTATAGGAGTGCTGCATGCGCATGATGAAATCATGTATAATTCATGCATGTCCTTGTCATCACAGGGTTCAGGCACCACCGAATCAGTAAACACCTACAAGTGTTGGCATGCAGCTGCTCAGGCTTCCTTCTTCACTTTGGTCACGCGAGAATGCCACCGTGAGATTCATCACGGAAACAATGAATGGCTGGTTGTGTATGCACTGAACCATAGCGTTTAAGTGATTTCTATTTCAATAATAACTTTTGATTCAAGTTTTACTAGCATAACTAAGTTAATTCTACAGCTTTTTTGTTGTAGTTCCTTTGAGACAGAGGTGATTTTCCCAAAACATGTCATGGCTGACTTTGAAGAACATGTATAACCTTTTGTGACTAGAATTTAACGGTTATAAATTGATCAATATGATTTGCAATTTGTTTAATGGTATTTGAAAGACATTTCTCCATTTAATTTAATGCGAATGCTGGACCAGTACATTGAGGCTGCATATTAAATAGTGTCACACTCTTACCGCAGAGCAAGTATTTGGTACACCAAAAACCACAGATTGCAGTTCTGCATCCACAAGTATTGCAGTAACGCATAACTGCTTAGCCACCTTACCCATAGTGAGAGTTGTGAGGGTGCTGGAAAAAGTGCCCAAAGTGAAAGGTGCATGTATGATTGCAGGCATGGGGTGGAAGGCTTCCGCGTGGAGAGTCTGGAGGATGGAGATTTTTTTAGATGTCAACTGAGTAGGCAGTTGCTTTGAAGGATAAGAGTGTTTTTGGCAGTTGTTCTTGGTTGGTGTTTTGAAGATAGTCCATATTGACGTTTTGCGTGGTGCAGTGGGCAGGTCATTGTGTGCATTGATATTAGCATCTATGTTTTGATTTATCTTGCAAATCTTGTCAATGACGAGGTTGCTGATGGTGATGGATTTCTTGATGATGTGTGTAATGTATGGGCAGAGGCTGGGGTTGATGAAAAACATGACTTCCCTGAAGACCAGCTCTCTTTTGTTGGTGTTCTGGTAGTAGGAGGCTTTTGACGCAATTAACATTTGTATGCAGGAATTCTAGAGTTCTTAAAGTTGGGTCACATCAGATGGGGTTTTGAGCATGATCTAGGTTTTCCATTCCTTCTGGATACCTTTTTTGCCGAAGGTAAGTTCTAGCATGTATCAGAGAGTAGGTGTTTTAGGTCTAATGTTCCTTTTTTTCCCTGGCGCTTGTACGTGGATATTTGACTTCTGTGTATTCAGGAGCACTTCTAGAAAGGTTTTGCAACCCATAACCCATGTTGTGCGTTCCTGACTGGATGGTGGTAAGCAGTGGTCGAAGTGTACGAAAAGAAGTAGTGGAACTAGGTTCCCTGCTGGCCTGCAGCAACTCCCCACAAACCCCATCACCACACCACCTCCAAAACACAATACAAAACCCTCAAACACATGTCCCTGTTGTCTAAGGGAACGTGCAGTATAGTGCACTGAGAGAACAAGTTTCAATGTGTTCCTACACTGTTATTTTAAAACTGAACCGTTCCAGAACGGTTTCTTTTTAAAATAAAAGTAGAGGAGCACTGCTGCCAACCGCTCCCGCTCACTTCGACCACTGGTGGTAAGGTTAATTACAACAACAAATCTTCTTTGAGTGATTCTAAAGGGAAGTCTTTGAGGATCTGGATGCCTGCATAATAGGCTTGCATTGGGTGCGGTAGGTCAGTATAATGTTGTAAATGCTGAAAAGAATGGTGACGGAATCTGACCAGTCGATATGTAGTGATGTTTGCATTGGAGGGTTGGTAAGGCTGTGATAACGAAGTCCAAGATGTTGCCTTTGTTGCATGTTGGTTCAGTTTTGGGCAGGGCGAGGTTCATTGTATTCTGTATGTTGAGTAGTACTTCGTTCATGGTCTTGGTGCTGCCAGTGAGGTTGAAATCCCCGAGGAAGATGTTGGCTTTTGTGAGGAACATGGTATTGTGCAAGTCTGTTAAGCATGTGCTAGGCGTTTGTGGGTTGAAGGTGAGAGCATTTGTGGGAGGGAGTGAAAGTGGCAGGGGAGTGCCCTAAAGGAGACGATGTTATCTACTACTTCCTGTCTGGTGAAGGGTCAGGAAAACCTGTGGACGATGGCAAGTGCCCCACTGGTCCTCTGAGTCCTGTCTCTGAGGTGAATCCTAAAGTCATTGGGGGGTGAGGATTTCCAATATTTCGGTAGCATTGGATGCCAGCCATATTTCACTGATCAAGAGCCCATCCAGGCTGTGGGTGGTAATGAGGTCTGTATGTAAGATTGTTGACCCAAGTTGAGGAGTACCAGCTTTCAGGTGGTTGTAGAGGGGGCTGTATGAGTACTTTGAGTTTTATTTGGATGAGGTTGATGTTGTGTGTTGTCCATGATAGCGTTTGCAGTGTGGAGTGTGTGCATTGTCCGGTGTTGGTGAATATGGGTTGTGGAGTTAACTGGGTGAGACACAAACTGTGACTTAGCTCAGGTGTGGAACCATTAAGCGTCCTGGCACTTTCCAGGTTCTAAGACGACGAAGCAGGAATTACCCTCGTTTTGTTTGGCCTTTGCTAGAGATATTTGTACGAGATGCCCATTGGGAGCTAAGCATTAAGAGGGGCAGAGAGGCAGAGCGCTGGTAAAAATGTTAAGAAATGCAGAAATTGATTGATGGGTTGGGAAGAAGTCATGAGGGCATGATGCCCTGGACACATGTGACCAACTGCAAGAGGAAAACTAGTCAGCAAAACAGGGTACAAAGGGAAGTGGCAGGGTGGCCTGGCAAAAAGATAGGTAAAGAAAGAAAAATGTGCTGGTGATGGGGAAAAGAGGTCCCACACCTTGATCCATTTTCACCTGTTGACCAAATGCCCACTGATTTCAAATGTACGCCTTACCACTTGTTTACCTTTCATAGTTTATTTCTGTGATTTATATCTGTGCATCTATTGTCCAGCTATGCATAGGTGCCCATCTTGCTAACATTAAACTCGCTCCTATCGTCAGGCCGCAGCCAATAAGACTGTCCTCGTTTCCCACAGGCTTGTACACTGTAAGACTTATTTCCGGCAAGACAACTGGCCAATTTTACGAGGGTTGACTATTGAACCTACGATTTGAGCTGAAACAATTGGTAAATGAATTCCAGTTACTTGAAATATTATAAAAATGACAAAAAATAGGATTTATATTCTCCCAGGAGCCCTTTTGAGACGGTTTAGGGGAATTATAGTTTTTAAACAATCTTCTCTTATAAAACAGCTTCATCTTTAGTTGTTTGGGAGCCTTTAAAAAGCTTCCCAGTCAATCTGCAAATGCAGCCTTAGATTGACTTTAATTGCTAAAAAAAAAAAGAAAGCACAATTGTAAGTTTGCGGGTAAGTGTTTACTGTAATTCACCAGTGAAGCGACGGTGCATCCTTGCGCCTGCTTCCGGGGAGAGAAAACACGCCAAAGGCCACTAGAAGAGGCGCATGGCGGCACGAGCCATAACTCTGTTCTATTACTAGCTGGCGATTTTATACAAGGCGTTCAGGCCCGGATATAAAAAATGATGAAACACCAAAATTATTTCCCTGATAACACTTGTTTTAAACACCGCGCCACTAACCAGCCAAAAGAAGTCTCCGAAGTGAGCGCAGAAAGAAGGTAAAAGCTGAGAACCTACCGACATAAATTCTTCAGATTAAAGTAATAATTCTGCGGGGAAAAAAAGGTAGGAGCTGGCGAGGAGCGATAAATCTATTTATAATGTTATTTGGCTTGTTTTTATTGTTCTCAAGTGGGTTACATATAAAACAATACATTTGATGTATGATTTCAATTCCTTATGGAAAACTGTTCCATCTACAAACCTGCTGTCAAGAAATCCATGCGTGGAGCGTGAAGCGCGCACGCACACACACACACACATACACACACACCTGAGCCGTGGGTGAGCACACTAAACAATGCATTTGAGCGATCATTTTCATTCCTTATGGAAAACTGTTCTTTTTATCAACTGCCAACAGCCTGTCAAAGAAACAAACACACACAGAACGAGTCATGGAAGCCTCCATGGCTGAAAAAACAGCATTTTATAAACACACACACAAAGAAAAAGGTATGCAAGGGCCCTCAGGCACCGAAGTAAACATACAAACCATTCATGTGTGCAAAACAAGATGCTGTATTCAAACATATAAAAACCCTCGCTCATGTACAAACATAAAGAGACTTACAATCCTCTAGGGCCAAGATGGGGCACGTGCACACACACGCACACACGCGTGCATATTGTTACTTCATGTTATGAGTTTTGGAGAGCGCATACATGCTATTGGTGGCCTTTTACACTAGTTAATGGTTTACAGATGCAGCATTCTGCTCTAGAGATTCTGCTTTATTGCCTTGGGGCTCAGGTCTTTTCCCTCATCACTGATGCTGCAGTTAGGACTGAACCTTTGATATGGGGATTTCTCCCAAAGAACTGTGACATCAGTTAATGATGTCAAAATCCTTACATTATTTGAGATATTGGCCAGGCCAGTTCAGGCAGAAAGGATAATACTAAGTGTATATGGCTGAAAGAGAGTTTTTGGATTGGGGTGCGAAGAGCAGGAATAAAAGACCGACTTTGCGGAATCCAGCCAGTGAAGGCTGCCCCATTGTAAGGTTGCTGTTTTGTTCCTGTCCCAGTTCTTTTTGGGCGGTCACCCTCAGTCCACCGCATTTCCCCAGTGCTGCGCAGCGCCACAGTCCCCCTTAACTTACCTGCTGTGGCCCGTGCTCTCTTTCATGGTCTGAGGGCCACATAGCTAGAAGTACATCATACTGCAAGTCACGTTTCTGCACGTGACCGTTTATGCATCTGGCGTCTGGCTACGTGGCCTTCAGACCACAGAGTTTTTGTAGAAGGAAATATCAAATTCACAACACCGTATTTTAAATATAGCTAATATTTCTGTTTGTGTTCTATCTTGAATGGTGCTTTTGAGGGATAGAACGTGGAGCAAGAAAGGAGGGAGGCAACTGTTGAAGTTGAGAGAGGTTGAGGGGAGACGGTGCGCCCGAGAGCCACTGATGCAAACAATAAAACTTTGTGTTTGACCACTTAGCTGTGTTGCAGATCCTTTGGGGAAGATGCTTCATTTTGGCGACGTGCGTCCCTGGCACCAGCGGTGCGAACCCACGCAGAAGGAACAGACTCTGTGCCAGCCTGAGGTGCTCTTGATGAGCTGAAGGGGGTGCCGAGCACAGCATCCAAAATCCGGCGCAAAGGTGAGGTACCCCTCAGCTGGAGGAAGGAAACTCTTTGGCCCTAAAGAGAAACAAGGAATCCAAATTTTATACATTGTGTGAGTGTGCTGTATGAGCATGTGCCGGCTCGTGAGATGCCACGAGCACCAAGGCATACGCTGACAGATACAGCATTAGAGGAAAGGACGTTTACACTTTGAAAAGCGTGCAGCCATCTTGTTTGGGCAAACTTACTTGTGTGCATTCACATACACGTCGCTTACCCCACTGAACACTGGAATAATCTTCCTTGTCACAGTACCCTCCAATGCGGAGTGGACATTTTCAGGATTACATGTAAACATTGCTGAATAGAGAACACAAGAAAATCATTGGTAAGTGCTTCCAAGGATTTCAAAGTACTTCAAAAGTATGGCCATGCAAGGAATCACTGTGCATCCTCTGAAAGCTTCCTCCCGAATTTGGGACAACCTGTCATTCCTTGGCCAGAATGGAGAGAATACTGGAGGAATTAAATTAAAACTGTAGGCCAAGAGTGCCTTCCCGCGGATAAGAGGAGATTGCTCCTGTTACATGCCCTTGGGCCAGAGGGGCAGCACAAATATAGGGAATTGCCAGAACTATCAGAATTCTAGGCTGGGGATTTAGACGCCCATGAACAGACAGTTAGACAACTGGATAGATATTATGCACCCGAAACAAACTTCCCAATCAATAGATACAATTTGTACACAAGGGTGCAAAAGGAGGACGAGACTGCAGAAGAGTATGTATCCTCTTTAAAGAACTAGTGCTTACATGCCGGTTTAGGGACAGTATTACTATAGAAGAGTTTATCTGAGATAAAATTAATATACATACCAAGGACTCAACCATTCAAGAGCAGGTATGGATGATGGGACCCATCACTCCAACAGGCATCAGCAATTGCGAAAAAGATTGCACACAATCGGAGATGCTCCAAGGAAATAAAGAGTAAGAAGAAAGAGGAGACACAGTCCAAGGAAAGCAAAGAGGATGAGTCAGGAGAACAAACACGTGTTAACATGGTCAGGAAAAAAAAGGAAATACGGAATGAAAAGGAGGCAAACTCAAGTAATGAAACACACCAAAAACACAAGGAGCATGAAGGCGCTAATGCAAGTGATAAAAAAGATCAGCAAAGAAAGACACCCATAGACCGAGCAACGCAAAAGAAAAGGATAGATGCTTCAGGTGTGGGAGGGCAGGCCAGTATGCAACTTCAAAAAAATGCTCTGCTATTGACCAGATATATGTGGCATGCAAAATCAGAGGTCAGACTGCTGTGGTTTGTGTGAACAAAAGGAAGGTATTGGTCGTGCAAGATGAGTCTGACTCAGAGGATAAAAGGGTCATAGTAGTACGTGAAGACAGCCATCAAGGATTGAAGTGCCCCAGTTGTGAAATAGTGGTTGAGATTTGGATCCCGATAGTGGTGGTGGACAGCTGTTCACCTTATACCATAATAACAGAAAAGAGGTCAGAGCAGCTAAAGCGTAGGGGTCTCAAAACCAGTTTACACCAGTCTGATATAAGAAACCCAGGGGTGTTGAAGGCTCTAAAATGCACATCCTTGGCTGGATCAAGAGCAAAGTACAGTTCAAGAGCCACACAGCTGAATTAACTATCTGTGAATAAAAGAAGGGAGTCAATGTACTTAGGTGGAGAGATCAGGCTAAGCTTAAACATTACTTGATCCATGTGAAGCTGGCCCAATACTTTACGGGTGATGGGAAACTGGATGCAGGAAGGGAAGAAGCGGGGGGCCCCAGGACAGAAAGTGAAAGAGGTGTTTCACTCCAAGTAAGGGTTCTTCAAAGGATATGCGCACTGAATCATTCTAAAACTGGATGCAGTTCCAGTCACTCATAAACAGGCCAGGCCTATTCCTTTTGCAATAGTGGACAAAGGAGAGTTGGACATTGGAGAAAGGAGGAGTTATTGAGAAAATTGAATCCTCATAAGAGATAAGTCCCATTGTGGTAGCAGTGAAGAAGAATGGCAAACTCGAGATTTGTGTTGACTTAAGACGTGAACAGAAACATCCAAGTGGACAAGTTCCCTAAGCCAATTATATCTGAGATGTTAAACTGCATTGAGGGGGCAGATATTTTCATGACGCTGGATCTGTCAAATGCGTGTCACCAGATACATTTGACAGAGGACTTCACAGATTTAACCCAGGATGCCCTCTGACCTAGCAGAAGCTGCTGCAATGTTCCAAAGGGCCATGACGCAAGTTCTTAAAGGAATAAATTGAACACTGGTGTACCAGGACGATATAATAGTGTATGGAAATGGAGAGAAAAAGCATTATGAAAGGAAGCAACTGGTATTGCAGAGATTGTCTGAGAAAGGTTTGAAGGTAGAAAGAAGCAAATGTAAGTTCATAGAAACTGAGGTAGAGTACTTGGGACATGGTGTGAGCGGGAACATGTACAGGCCCAAGGTGCATGCGGTGGTGGCCATAAGGAACACGCTGGCTCCCACCAATAAGGAAGAAGTGAGATCCTTTTTAGCATTTTGTGAGTACTACAGTAAGTTTGTGCAAGAGTTTGAGAGTCTGACGGAACTGTTTAGGAGGGTGCTTAAGAAGGACAGTGGATTTGTGTGGAATGAAGAGTCTGTGGAGGCAATTAAAGTCATAAAAGAAAACATTTGAGGAGCTGTAGAACTGGGCAGTTGTGGTGTCGGGAGAGCAACTAAGCTCACTGTGGATGCTAGTGGAGTTGGTTTGGAGGCGGCATTGTTCCAGCTAGTGGATGGTCAAGAAAGGGTGATTTGTTGATGTCAAGGGCAGTGACAGATGTGGAAAGCAGATATTCGGTCGTAGTGAGGGAGTTATTGGCTTGTATTTGGGGAGTACGTTATTTCCGCAAATGCATTTGGGGAGATAAGTTTGCCATTTGTAGAGATCATAAACCCTTGGTGGAGTTGTTGACTGTTAAGAGATTGTCTAAAGCTACGCCAAGGTTAGCAAGGTTGAGCGTGATGTTGAAGGACTGCAGATTTCCTTTCACAGTTGAATTTAAGAGATAATGTAGCAGGGGAAGAAGAGGATGTAGTGGCGTTGATGTGAGATGTTATTTCCATGGACAGAAGATGGAGGAATTTGCAAAAGATGAGGTGCTTATCAAAGTTGTCAAGTTCACGACTCATGGGTTGCTGCCAAGTGTGTGCTCCAAGACAGGGTTTTGCTGTTCTGGGAGATTAGAGAGGAGTGCTCTCTGGAAAGAGGAGAATTCTTTAGGGGCGATAAACTGATTCCAGCAGGGAGTTTGAGAACCAAACTGATAGAGAAAGCTCTTCGGGGCCATCCAGGCTCGACAGGGACCAAACAAAATATTAATGCAAAATATTGGTGGCCAGGTATGGACTTGATGGTGGAAAGATTTGTAAGGAATTGTTGGCCATGCCAAGATTCCGATAAGAGCTGCAAGATACAGAGGAAGGAGTCTCTTGTTCTGCGCAAAACTGAGGAGGCATGGGAGCAGTTGGGAGAAGATATTGTGGGCCCATACAACAGATTTGGTTGGGAAAGAAGGTTTATTATTGTAATAGTGGAGCATTGTTCTGGATGGGTTGAGGCCAAATGGGCACGTAAAGTCAGCATGTGCAATGTGGTTAAGTTCTTGAAGGGTGTTTTCAAGACAGAAGAATACCCGAAGAGGATAATAAGTCACAATGGAGTGCAGTTTAGGAGCGAGGAGATGAGGTATTAATCCTCACAATGTCTCCAGGCGTGTACCATGCCATAGTCACATTCACCATTTCCGGCATTTCCGTATCAGCACGGTCTCCCTTCCCCACATGTTGACCCACAGAAGGTTTAGCTCTATCCCTAGAGTCCACTCAATCCCTATGCTCTATCCCGTAGCATAGGGATTGAGTGGACATTTCCAGTGCTCTATCACCCCAAACTAATCGGAGGGTGGAAAGATGTAATAGAGTTATTGTGGAGACCCTGGAACAAGCTATCAGGAACAACTGGGATGTGAGGGCCACGATTGAAGATAAACTGCGGAGTGTGAAGATGCCAGTGCAAAGGGATCTGCTATGTCCCTGTTTGTGATCATGAGGGGAAGAGCACGCAACACAGAGCTAAACCTTCTGTGGGTCAACATGTGGGAAAGGGAGACCGTGTTGATACGGAAATGCCGGAAATGGTGAATGTGACTATGGCATGGTACACGCCTGGAGACATTGTGAGGATTAAGAAGGGTGTGCCATCTGGTAAGGGCAAGTCCAAATTTTCAGATCCGATGAGTGTAAAGGAGCTGTTCACTAGCGCAGTCATAATTGAGGATGGGTCAATTTGGAACGTGGACAGAGTGAGTAGATGGAATTGGTGTGGGGCAGGTTTGTGTGATGCCGGGTGTGGAAGAGGAAGGAGTGCTCTTCCTCACCTTTGTATGGAAAAGGACCTGGCAGTGAGTGGCAATGCTGAGGAGGAGTTGCGTGCCTGCATGGATAATGCCAGGGTGCGTGGTGATAGCCTGGAGAATATTGGCAGTACCAGTGTGGGAAATCGTATGCGCGTGGATGGTATGGCCAGGATGTAAGGCAGTAGCAGCGAGTTGCCTGCAAGGAGTAGAAAATGGAGACCACTGTGTTGTTGTAAGGACAATTTCATGAACAGTGAAATATTGGAATTTGGAATGCCAATATCTGTAATTTTCAGCTTTGTTATATTTTGGGGTTGTTGTTGGGTGGTTTTTGTTTGGTTTTAGTTTTCCGTTTTCTTTTATGGTTTGATTGTTTTTTTGTTTTTTATTTTGGGCGAGGGGATTGTTTTGTATCTTGAATGGGACACGTGAGGGATAGAATATGGAACTAGAATGGAGGGAGGCAGCGGTTGAAGTGGAGAGAGATTGAGGGGAGACGGAATGCCTTAGGCCGCTGGTGCAAACGATAAACCTTTGTGTTTCACCACTTACCTGTGTTTCAGATTCTTTGGGGAAGACGCTTCAGGTTGATTTCTAACCATTGCTTATGTTGGCCACAACAGTCGCACTTGGTGCTGTCCTCTTTGCGTTGTAATGCCCATGTTATTGTTACTGGGTTGCTGGAGTGGAATATGGGAGGATCAGCTTCTTCTGATAGGAAAATGAATAGGGGAATGTTGACTGTAGAAAACGATTTCTTTGGAGAAGTAATGGAAATTAAGTGGGTCACTCCAGAAACACAACTGCTGGAGATTAACCCTCAAGGAAAACAATGGCGGTTAGGAAACTGGGTGCAGCCAAACACGGTTTGAACCTTTTTCTGGATTGTTGATCACTAGTTGGGTAGAGGAGAACGCACGTGCACGGTTAGTTACCCTAGTAACATTTGAAAGAAGGACTTCTGTCTTTTGTAAATAAATGCAGAAATGGATAAAGTTTGTTAATTGAAAAGCCCGAAAATGTGTACATTGAATTGTGCAGCCAATGGGTAGTTTGCAGCACCCGGATATGATAAGTAATACTGTGTGAGGGAGAGATAGCTAAATGGTGAGTTCACTATATTTTTTGGTAAATTAGGGACTCTTAGGCATTCTCAAAAATCGCTTTTAAGAAGTGGATGCTTCCCGTCTTTAAATGCCCAGCGGAAGGTTATTTTGGTTACAAAAGTTGTCCATACACTCCATTTATCGAAAAAAGAGTCATAGCTGAGAAAGCGGCTTGCCTCCAATGCTCTCTGGCCATCAATACATGTGAACGAAATTGACTGTGGGATGGCTCAAGACTTAGAAATGTCCAAAATACATAGGTTGTTTCTTGTGCTACTTTGTGGGGTTCTCTTTATCCTTCCAAAACAAGACTAACTCTCCATGCACCGTCTATGGCATAAAGTAATATTTCAGGAGATGCATTTCGGACTTAGTTATTAATGACTCATCATATAATACAAATGAGACTAGAGCCTTTGCCCCTTCTCAATACGGCTACTGCTGCTCAGCCTTTGACAACAATCCAGGTAGAAAGTTCACATGCCCAGGCTATCGCCACATTATCTGGCTCAGCTTTTACCAACCCACCAACAGTCTGAGTCCTATGTTACGAAGTAAAGGAATTGTGGGGGGAATCAAGAAATGTTTACGCTTTTGAGCTTCCAACTAAACTATAGGCAGGAATGCAAGCCTAGAAGTGAATTGGCAGGACATTCCAATGCTAGGAATCCGTAACGGAGCAGAGACAGCTTTTACCTGTTAAAAGCAGCTCTTCTGAAACCACCCTAGGAGCTAGGAAGTGGAAATGCAATGTGTGGTTTAGACAATAGGGTTCGGTTTTACCACTGCAATGTGATGGGATGGGACCATATGGGCGCTGTGCATGATGCAGAATTCCACGGTTTCTACCACAATCCTTTTACAGATCACACTTAGCAGTTTTTTTCATAGTTGACACACAGCTCCAGGTTCTGAAGACATTCAGCCACATTACAAGTCTGGTGGTATCTCGGCAGTAATACCACTGAGATAACAAAAAACAGTATTACTGTTACACCACTTGGTTTGCCTGTATTACCACCGGATTACAAGTGGTGGTAGGCGACAGACAAAATCCTTATGATCCACGGTGTAAACGCGTATGGTATTGGGGGAAAGGCCACCAAGAAGCAGTTTTAAGAGAACACATGTTGATGTGGTGAATGAAATCAGTGCAGAATTACTGAAGCAAGAAACTTGCTTCTTTGTGATTATAGACTACAATACTGAATAAGAAATCTAGGTACGTGTTCCAATTGTTAGTCCTAAAATGTGCAGGGTTCGTCAAATAACCCGATCAGAGACAGTCTTCTTCACTGTATTACTTACACTTGCATATACTTCTGCCACATTCTTTGCTTCCTCTCCATATTGCATGGCATCATGGTAGTTAGTACAACCCATGGCGTAGGATGCATAAAAATGAGTTTCTGGTTCTTAGGTTAAAATGTGGACTACTTTTGTCTTTTTCTTGCAGGAATGTGTTGCACACCATTGGCATGAGATCCAAAGATCTAAACATGTACACTTTTGAAGGGAGGAGTGAGAAATACGACAGATGGTGACATTAATAACTGCTCGCCCTATGTGGGAAAGTGGTGGTAGACCAGCAATGCTGTCCACAGTCTAGATACAGGTATACAAGGTATCCCCCCTTTGCCTTACCTAAAAGCCCTCTTTTACAATTACTTCTTCTGCATTCACTTGGTTAGACTTGGTTAGACACTTACTTCTGCATGCATTCACTTGGTTAGACACGTACTTCTTCTGCATTCACTTGGCTATTTACTTCTTCATGAATTCACTTGGTTAGACATTTACTTCTGCATTCACTTGGTTAGACACTTCCTCATGCATTCACTTGGTTAGACACTTACTTCTGCATGCATTCACTTGGTTAGACACTTACTTCTTCTGCATTCACTTGGCTATTTACTTCTTCATGCATTCACTTGGTTAGACTTTTACTTCTTCATGCATTGACTTCTTATCTTGACTTCTTAATCTTCACATGATCATGGTGGCAATGGATATTAGAAGGTCTGGGTCAAGGGGGATAAATAGGGGTGAGAAAAGAAGGGAGGTTGTAGGGGGTCGCCCCCCTGTATTGATGAAGTGAATGTGAGAAGACGTGAAAGACTGAAGAAGTGAAAGGTATGAAGAGGTAAATGTGACAAAGTGAATGTATGGCGAGGTGACTGCTGAAGAAATAAAGACATACGTCCATTCTACAATGATCCACTTTTCCTACAGGAAGAGTAGTAGGTCCAAGAGAAAGGCACGAAGCAGACAGGCTGAGTACAGCTGGAAATACAGAGGAGTGGGCCGGAGAGATGTGATTTTAGAGAGTATTGGGAATCCATCCTTGCATCTACTTAGGAACCGGAAGGGATTTCGGTTGAGGCCAGAGAGCAGAGGCTGAAGATGAGGTCTACTTTCTCGTTTATAAACAAGTTGGGGACAAAGACGGGATCAGTACGTTTGTTGGTTTACCGTGCTCTTTTTGCAATGTTCAATGATGGCGTGAACTGCATCGTTGCGAAGAGCCACCTCTTACAGGGGGTCGCTCTGCACGAGGTAATGCTTCGCTTCAAGATGTCCGAGCCATTTTACAGCAAGAAACATCATACAAGGTTATTGAGAGCGGGGCTTGAGAGCTTCTTTTTATGTATTTTTATTTAAAGATGTAAAATCAGAGAGAATGAGAGTGAAACCTGAAACCACATTTTAATAACTCTTGCTAAGTGTAAATGAACCTCTTTCTTGTCCTTTGAGGTCGTCGACCGGCCTAGGTTTAGCCGTGAGGAGAGTGACACCATCAGCTGTGTTAGTAAGGGTGGTTTCTGGAGGACTAAACTGGTACCCAGGATGTGACATTGCTGGGCATTTGGGAAGAGGTCGCCTGGAAAGAGATACCTATCAAAAAACAAGTGAACCTGCGTTGGTCCCTTAAAGATACCCACTTACTCGCTTGCAGTACTCCCTCAAAAAAAAACCTCGACCGCCCAATTGGTAGGAGTTACAAAGGGGAAGATGAGATAATGCTAACCGGTTACTTTAATAATCTAACAACACACGCTTGGTCATTTTTCTAGCGTGTCTTTTCCCCAAAGGCCCAATTTGCTCCCGAGATTCGTTCTCAAGGCATCGAAATTTTCAGCACACAGACTCGCGTCCGCGCGAGGCACCGGCGCCTTGTCCCTGAGCTTTCTGCACATTATCTGCAGTGCTTTGTTCGGCACATTTCTCAGGGGATTATGAATTTTGAGCACAACCCCTCAAGTGAAAGTATTCAAAGTTGCTAATCCCCTGGGGCCCTTAAGAAGCAGAACCTAAAAGCAGCCGAGGAAGCCAGTGACAGCCCTGCGAAGACGCGCACAAATAGATGGGAGAACGCTGCACGCAGGGACAAAAATAAACATGGGCAAAATACAGCAAAGATAATGTGAACATAGCCGAAGAGGCAAACACTTCTTTACCAGGGTAAGCGAGTGCTGACCAGCTCGCCCAGAAGCTGATGCCCCCTCTGCCATATACTTGCCAGAAGGATGCTGCCAGCTCTGCCTCGCAGTTGCGTGGCCTGTTAGTTTCTTTAAATGGGCCAATTGTATGATATATGTCATATATAACGCACCTATGCACAGGTGTTTCAAGGTGCGACAAGCCATGGTAGGGAAGACACAAGGAGGACAAGATAGCGATCTTACTAGGCCTTCTGTCATTCAGATCGTGCAAGTGCGACAATGCAAAGTGCCGTGGGGAGGGTGAGGGGGAAATGGAATCAGGGCAGCAAAAGTTCTGAGCAAGTTAAGTGCACGGTATTACTGGAGGCAGTGCAATGGAGTCTCATCATGGAGGAGCCTTGTACCCAGTGAGGCTGATAGGGTAGCCAGGCAACCAGTCAGAGCAGCAGACAGGTATGTCAGCAGGGGAGGGAGAGAGAGAAGACAAAGGAGAAAAGGAAGGTCTTGAGCTGTTCGCGGAACTTCAAGTGGTCCTGTTCAAGTTTGAGTGGGGCAGGGAGACAATTCCAGAGGCACCTACAGAGGAGCGAGATATACCCCCCACTCTCTGCCTGGAGAAGTATCTGACCCTTGGAGGGATGGAGATAGCTGAGCAAAGGGCTAGGGAAGAAAAGCCTTTGGAAGAGAGAGCTGGTTGTAATGCGGGCCCCGGCCACACAAAGCCTTGTGGACAATGCAGAGGGTCTTGAACTTGATCCTTCCAGCCACCGGGAGCCATTGTAGAGATTTCAGAGCTGGAGAGATACGGGCTCTGGGCTTGAGGCCAAGGGTAAGTCTTGCAATTCTGTTCTGGATTCGTTCAAGAGGGCAGAGAGTAGAGGAAGGCAGATTGAGAAAGAGGATGTTGCAGTAGTCCAGCCTAGAAAGAACCAGGGCTCTGGACACAGTGAGCTTCTGAGGGAAAGTGAGAAAAGAAAGAATACCTCTGAGGATGTGCAGCTGGTAGTGGCCCTTATTGGCAATGTCTGTGATGTGAGGAGAGAAGGAGAGAGTGGAGATGAAGATGACACCAAGGTTTTTTGCCTCAAAGGAAGGCAAAGGAGGAGGGCCCAAGGAGGACAGCCAGAGTGAGGCAGAGTGAGAGAGGGAAAGCGAGATTAGGGGTCCCAATGAGAAGGATCTCTGTCTTAATGCAATTAAGTCAGAGATCGTTGGAGGCGCACCAATCCTGAATCATGGATAGGCAGTCAGGAATGAGCGAGAGAGGAGAGGAGGCTGAAGAGAGCCTGAAATAGGGCCTAGTGCCATCTGCATAACACCGAAAGTTGAGGAGAAGGTGGAGATTAGGTGGGTCAAAGTGGCCAAGTAGACATTGAAGAGCCAAGGTGAGAGGGTATACCACATGCGGAGAGAGATGTGTTGAAGAGAAAGGACCCAAGTTGGACCTGGGAGGGTCAGTCCAGAAGGAAGGATGTCAACCGCACCATGGCCTGATCCATGTTGCCCAGATTCTCGTGGAATCGATTGAACAGGATGACATGATTGACCATGTCAAAAGCAGAGGAAAGGTCAAGGAGGATGCAGATAGAAGGAAGGCTGGACTCAAGATAAGAGAGCAGATCTTCACGGGTGTTTAGGAGATCAGTTTCTGATTTTAAAGATTTCAGCTGTGTTGTTGGAGGCCACAGCGATGCAGGCTTGGATGTGGACTTTCTTATTGGACAGGACAGACAGTCTGTATTGCCTTTGGAGCAGGTGGCAGGCCAGTTCGTCAGAGGATGCGCCCAAAGCCCTCCACTTCCTCTCAACCACCCTGCACTTGCGTTTCAGGGCAGCGAGGTCAGACTCATACCAAGAGTTGCACTTAGAGGTAGGCTTCAGAAGGATTCTGATGGCAGGGAGATAGCAAGATGCCGGTTAGAGAGTGCTGTGTCAGGGTGTGAGTCAGCCGCAGGAGTAGGAGAAGCAGAGAAAGTAGAGGCAAAGGCATCCACTGACACACGCTTCATGGGCCGAATGACGAAGAATGTAGGTGACAGTGCTGGGGGGTGTGGGGGCTCTGGGGGATAGAGAGTTTCAGATGATAGGAAAGCACAAAGAGAGAGGAGTTTTGAGAGGGCTAGAGAGGGGAATGTCTGAGGAAAAAAGAACATTCAAGGTGTGTCTGACAGAGTGTGTTGAACCAGAGGGTAGAATGGAGAGAGAGAGAGTGTCCCAGAGGTTGTGGAAGAGCCCAGGGGAGGGATTAGAAGCATCCAGGTGGATGCTGAGGTCAACGAGCAGGAGAGGTTCAGAGGAAGAGGCAAGGAGAGAAGAGGAGAGGAGAGGTCAGCCCACTCAAAGGAACAAGGCAAACTTGCCAGGTGGCCTGTAGAAGGTGGCCACAGTCAATGAGAGGACAGGAGAGATGGAGAGCCTGCAGACCGGGCATTCAAATGGGGAGTAGGCCTACATAGGAAGGACAGAAGCAGGAACCCACTCGAAAGAGGAGATCTACTCCACCTCCCGGGCAGTTGATTCTGGACTCAGAGAGGATCTTGTAACCCTCAGGGAGGAGAGTGTCAAAACTCATAACAGAGCTGGCCGTGAACCAGGTCTCGGTGAGAGCAAGGACATCCAGGTCAAGTTCTTCGAGGAGACGGCAGATGTCAGAGGAGTGTTTGACAGCAGAGCGAGAGTTGAGAATAGCAACAGGGAGCCGATTGTCACATTTGAGAGACTTCCGGGGTGGAGTACAGGCTTGAGGTACACCCAGCGGAAGTGGTTGAGGGGCCCGAGAATGGGCAGAGGTGATAGCAAGAGATGGCATAGTAGCCACAGAGGAGGAAGGTGCCAGAGAGGCGGAGTTGACAATGGGGCCAAAGAGGTGTAGTAGGAATAGCGGGAGAAAGAAGGAAGTTGATAAGACGCAGGAGATGCCTATCGAAAAGGAGGAGATTGGGCTGAGGGCCCTGGACCAAGACGGTGCCATTCAGATAGACATTAATGATGGTCTTGGGGGAGTGCAAGGAGGCCAAAAGGACCGTCCACCGAGTGCCTCCATTAATAGGAGAGAAAGAGATAGGAGAGAGAGCTGAGACCATATGAAGGGTCCATAGGTCTGGTGAGGAAACAACAAAGAGGATGTCGGTAAGAGTCTGTCTAAAGGAAGCACTGGTGTAGGTATCAGCAATAGGGAGGCCTGGGTTGGAGACCAGGATAGCCTTCTTGAACGTCTCCTTTCCAGACTTAGTGAGAGAGATAGGATAGGAGATAGAGTAGCAGTTAGAGAAGATGGGAGAGATGGAAAGAACCATAGAGGGTGCGAGGATGAAAGTAGGAGGAGGTGGCAGCAAAAGAGAGGGGAGAGAATGCACAGCCCAGCACAGGAATACAGGAGGTGGAGGGCAGGGGTCACACAATGGGGAACACAACACGGGAGCAGACAGGTGACACACAACGATACAGCGGTACCCGCCCCCCCCCAGAGAGTGGATCAAGAGAGTGGGAGAGGGCCAATGGGACGAATTCGCAGTACAACTGTAACAACAATGCAAACCCACCCAGATTCGACTTTCCTAAAAGGAGGGAAAAGGCCTAATTATAAACACAGCAGCAGATCAAATGTGATTTCCCTGTAGAGATGAGAAAGGCGGTTAAGCAAGAGGAATTAGCTGAGGTGCAAGTTGTGGTGAGATAGTGAAATAGGCATAATTTGAGGGGTGGGACAGTTAGTCGAGTGCAGTGAATTTTACACCTGTAACCACACCTACCTGGTTTGTAGCAGCAGGTTCATGGGTGCAAGCTTCTTGCTTCCCCGGCTGACACCGGCAGACACTATCTGGAATTGCTTCAGGAGCCACCCTTTGCCTAGGGGCCCTTCACCGCAGGGGAGGATGAAGGAAAAAAGGGCTGGTGGTCAATCAGAGGCTCAGGGGGGTGGAGCGGGAGGCAGGTGAAAGAGAAGCAGGACGCGGAAGGAGGATGTGAGCAGGGGAGAGGGGACAGAGCGCGGAGAGCGCTGAAGACCACAAAAGTAATGAAAATGGGGTTGCAGGCTTCAAGAGAGGTTCCTCACCCCAGGATGGTCGCCGGCAAAGTGCTTGCCCCAGCGGATGCACCAGAGCTTATCCCGATAGCTGTGGATGGGTTGAGGATGTCTCTAGTGGGAATTTCTGAAGAAAAAGAGCTCCCGCGTCAGAAGCCCCCTCTGCGTGAGTGTTGACAAGCCATCGATGTCCACAGTAGCTAAGTGATTGTACATTTTGTGCAAACTCTAAACCAAACTAGCTTACAGTCCCAGTTCTCCTCTTTTTGCCCTGAACCAACATTGATCAGATCACTTTCAGACTACTGTCAGCTGTCATAGGTTTACGCCCCCTACACGTTCCCTACTAATGGCTCATGAACTTACGAAGAGGAAGACATAACATGAGCTCAGTTTCCTTAAGCACTGGCCGAGACCCTGCTTTTTAGGATCTAATTTGCCCACCCAGTACTAATCACTTCTATCTTGAAGACTGACTGACAGACGTATACCTTGCATTTACCCACTGTGATTTGACACCCCCCTCCAGCACTATAGGCAGCATCTTATTATTCAGCGTCAGCTGACAGCACCCACACTTGGTGCTTGCACCCCACCCCTTCTGGCAGCTGCTCCTCTTAAGTACGAGAATCGGTTCTCAACTACCGGTCGATTAAATGCCATTGTGACAGAGTTAGAACAAAACTCACGTTGGCCCCTGCAACAAACAGTACAACGTCCTTTCATTTACACCCATTTTTTCAACTCGTGTTTTTACGAAACGTTTTTTGCCCAAAAAAACTAATCGATATTATTTGGGGGTGTGTGAAAGATCATATAAAGGATTGGGGGGCTGGGAATAACAAATAATAGGTAGAGGAGGGGGGGTCTGGTGATGAAACCGCCCCAAAAATAATGTAAAAAATATTTTGATTAATTTTTTCGACTAAAGTTTTTAGTAAAAACACAAGTTAAAAAAACTGGTGTCGATGAAATGACATAGAACCCAGCAAACAAGGAGAGTTTCATGGGAGTTTCAAGTAGTCATAGGATGAGCCTCCCCATCAGCATTGCAGCCATACATCTAACGATATGCCAAGAAAATTGACGCCGACCTACAGAGCAGCACGTACCTTTCCATCAATTATAAACTAATAACGATTCCTTGCCTGTCAGCTCTAAGCTTCTTTCCTTATACCAAAGTTTTGGAACATGCCCTCGAGTTACTATATTTGACTGCACTGCAACTCTCGCGACAATTCTCAAGTGTCCTGCAGCATAACTGTAACCCAAAGGCAAGTCACTGTCATATGTTCCCGGCTCGTCGGGAGGTCATCCCCAGCACATACCTTCTTTTAAACTGCGAGCTGTATCCTAACTCTTCTTAAATCCTGTATATTGCCTTCTCCTCGCTTTTTTCTGAAAAAGCTGCATGCAATTGCATGTTCTTCTCGTGCTGCACTCTTCCTGCTTGGCAGGGTCCTCAGCTATAGACAGTTGCCCTTGGGATCATTCATTTGCATACTTACCCGCTCCACCAGAAGCGCTGCACCCTACAGGATACAGCCAAGTACCATATTTTCAGTCTAGCGTTCACATAGCTTTCATCGCAACCCTACACATCGGGCCATACGCTCCATACTCACAGGATATTATAATGCCATTACTCTAGTATCCTCAGATAATGAATGCTTGATTTTGAATTATATTTGCCTGCAATATCATTCTCTTTAAAATCATGTATGCCCAGACTATAGTCTGCTAAAAGACACCCACAACGCTTCAAGGGCATAACAAATGCAGTTAGATTCTATATAAATAACAAGTAACTTCACGTATATGGAAGAATCATCTTATTATCAATATTTTCTGTGGCAAATAGCCATTGTGGAGTACATGATCACAGAAACCATCAATATGTAATACAAACCAACCTCACACTTCATTGGTTGATTATTACTTCTTCAGAAAAGAGTGCGAGAGAAATTAAGTATGAATTAAAAAGGACACATTTTCATTTTTTGTATTCATGGAGGTTTTGAAACTATCCTGCACCCGACAAGGCTGAATGATTCTATGACAGCATCAAATACAGAATTTTGAAGGTTTAAAGAAAGGCTTGGAGTTGCACGGTTGTTCTAAACCAAAGAAGTGGCTTAACTGATGCAACAAAAAATGTTTTGGAATTGTTTTTGAGCTGTAAGATTATTGCAAAAAAAACATCTCCTGCATACCGTAAAACAAGGTGTGATGACATCCGGGAGTTGTGTCTGCAGGGGAAAGAAGGGTCGTCCATATGTGTGTGCGCCTAGTGGAGCATGATTTGCTGATGGATTGCCTGCAGGTTGATTTGTATTTGTAAGTTTGTGCACGTGAACATGGTGCCGCTGGCTAAAACTCAGCATAACATTGTACTGTCCGGTGGAAAGGCGCTTTGACCACACTGGAGATTGTCTCCATACAGCCATTTCCCAGGCGAAGGCCGACATGGTGCAGTGGCATCATGGAAGTAGATTTCTTTCAGTGTCTGGCCAAGTGGGACTAGAATCTGCTGGATTCACTGCACCAGTGAAGTGAAACATCTTCTGTCGTCTCCCACTCCACGCTTAGTTCTACTTTTTTTACAGGTTTATATATGCTGATAAAACCCAGGTACTGAACTCTCAGAAAAGCAAGGTCCTCACTGGGCCAGCTATGCATAGTCATCCCTCCACAGAGTTTTTACCACTGCTTGGAAATATGACCTACCAGCACCTAAACAGGGTCCAACAGCACAAACCAGCTCCGGCCGCTAAGCTTTCCGTAAGGTCCAACACAATTAGACTGGGTTTCTATTAACTCACCCATTGGATGAACTGAACATCTCCACCTCCCAGCTCTATCCAATGACCAGTGCATGGGAACTCACTGTTCCGTCATACCAAATGGCCACATCACATGTTATACCAGCAAGGTGTCTATCTCATTTGTTGTTCACAGATATGGTTAGCATCGAAAACCTGGCATTATTTTTGTTATTAAACTGAACTTGTAGTATGTATGTAGTAGGTTGAAGAAGTTTAAATGAGTACTTTCACACCCACAAAGCATTAGTAGGTAGAAAGGGAGGCCAGACTCCCACGCAGACAAAATTAGTAAACACCACACAGAGAAAAGGTAGGTTTTAAGGATTTTCCTAAATTTAGGATGGTCCTGGATTGAGTGGCACATGACTGGAAGTGTGTTCCACAGGTGAGACGCTTACATAGGGAACAATCTTCTGCAAGTTCTCTCTCCCTCCTAAAATTAGTCACCATCAGAAGGGTGAGGTCAGCTGAGCGGAAATAACTACTGGGTCTATAACGCCACAGCTGGTCTTGAACAAACATCAGACCACTCCGTATGGACTATCCAAGCTGAAATGAAGAGGATCCTCTAGTGTAATGGCAGCCAACGCAGAAATTTGAGGGAAGAAGAAAGGTTCCCTTTTTTGTTCAAGCCCATCACAAATAACATTCAGAATCAGTTGAAGCCGCCCTATATTGTATTTAAGCCCAAGAGATAACATTGCAGTTGTCTAGGCCCCAGGAAATAAAAGGCACTGAATTATGCAATACGAGGACTAAATGTAAAGAGATCAGATCTTCCCTAACAGATGCTGTTGTAAAATTATATCTTCAGAATAGATGCCGGGTAGTTGGTGAATCACGGGCTAACTGTTTGCCAGAATGCCTAGGTTCTTTACTTTTGACCTTGGCTCAGAGAAAAGCATGGAGGAGGTAGTGAGAAATACTTACACTAGCTATCTCTAGTCACTCCAGACAGAAGACCTTCAGCATTACTCAGGTTTACAGTTCAGATTATTTCTGTCCAACCAGATGCAGATGGCAGTCATGCAATTGGAAAAGCTGGCGGCTGTTAAACCTGGTACCCCATTAAGATGACGGAAAACCATGCAGTTGCCTGCATGGCTCCTCAAGAGAGCCAATGGCTGGAGGTACAAGGTGAAAAGTAGAGGTGACGGGGTTGGACCCTGGGGGACCCCATAGTCCAGTTTCACTGTCAGGTATGAATAAGCAGGGATGGATCTTACTTGTTTCCTGTCAAAGAGGAAAGAGCTAATCCACTTCAACGCAGAACCACCATGTGTAAATATTCAGCCCAGCATTGTCTAAAGTTTTGACTTTTACTGTTAGGCCCAATGAAATGAGAGCCCTGACCCCATTGACATCCACCAGTCACCCAATGCCACTGACCATCAATACCAACAGAATCTTAGTGCAATGGGCCAGTCTGAAGCTAGCTTGAATGGGAACTAATATTTTATGAGAGTGCACACACCTTTGGAGCTGGGCAATAGTCATGACCTCAAGACATTTGGCTGGAAAAGGGAGAAGGGGTATAGGTATAACGTTTATAGGGCCTCCCAGATCTAGGGTCCTTTTTCTGCAAACACTTGAGTACAGCTATTTTTAAAGCCTCTGTTGATAATAGACTGCTGCCTATGGTCCCATTGGAATTGAAGCAACATATTGTTTTACAAAACTTACAAGACATGGATGAAAGAGAATGCTTAGTGTAGGCTCTGGCCAAGAAAGGTTTAATAAAACTGGAGGCACAAAGCACTGCGTTAAGTGACTTTGGAGGGGAGTACACAGATGACAATGCACATCTGCCCTGCATCGGGTCTTTATGCACTAAACATACTCTAATATTATGTGAAAAAATGTACATCGGCAGCACGATCCGAGAAGGACGCATCAGAATCAGGGTACATCTGAACAGCATCCATTCTCAGGATCCCAAACTACCATTGTCCAACCACTGGCAGCCACATCACCAACTCGAAGACAAGAGACAGATCTGATTCATTTGTCTAAAAACAGAGGAAAATTGACCAAGGGGAGGCAACAGAGAGCACAAATTACGTCAGGAAGAATCAAGATTGATCTGCCAATTCCGATGTGTCAAGAATGGCCTAAACTCGGATCACGACTTTAATGTGGGTCTATGAAAGAACAAGTTACTCTCTTACCTGGTAAAGTTCTTTCGATGGGATGGTCCGACGACGTATTCCATATCTATGACAGTAATCACCACAGCTGTGCTGCTTTGGAAAATCTTTCGCGTCTGTGTCCTGCGTCAATAACGTCGATACGCTGTCCTCGAGGGCCTCCATCGAGCCAACCTCACTGGATGTTATAAGTAGGACGCACGATGCCCATAGCCTCAGTTGTAGTTTTTTCTCAGAACGTGTGGCACCAATCTTCTGCCAGTATGACCACAGAAAGCCTTGCGGAAACGTAAGCTGCAATCGCATAAGAAATTTTGTAGCGGGGCAGGTAGGGAGGGAGCGATATGGAATACGTTGTCGCACCATCCCATCGAAAGAACGTTACCAGGTAACCAATAAAGAGCTGATCGTCCACTCTGACCCGAGACATGCGAGAAATGTAGAAACTTAAAGCTCTCCTAGGATCCAACCTATGGAGCCTCTCCTCTTCCTTACCAGGATGTGGAGGAGGATAAATGCCGGAAGAACAACCTTCTGGCTTAAATGAAATTCCGACACCACCTTCGGAAGAAAGGAAGGATGAACTCTAAGGACAACCCTTAGTGCCTGCAACTCACTCTGCGAGCGGAAGTGACCGCAACTAAAAACACAGTTTTAAGGGTTAACAGCCTCAAAGGACAAGAATGTAAAGGCTCAAACGGAGCACCCATAAGGAATTTCAGAACAAGGTTCAAATCCCAACCAGGCACCTGGAAAGATGACGGCGGAAACACATTAGTAAGTCCTTTGAGAAACTGAGAAATTAATGGAATTTTGAAAGAAGAACACTCCTCAGACGAGCACTTAAATATACACAGCGCCGCCAGGTAACCTTTAACAGTACCCACTTGCAGGCCCCAGTGGGTTCAACGAAAGCAAAAAAGACAGAACCACAGGAATGTCACATGAAAAAGGATCCACATTCTTAACCCTGCACCAGTCGCAGAACTTTCTCCAACGGCAACGGTACAGGTACTTTGTTGCCGGCCCTCTGGCCGAAAGCAATAACTCCATCACGTCTTCAGGGAGATCTCAATCCTTATACCTCAACCTTTCAGAAGCCAAGCGTGAAGGTTGAGGGATCTGACCTCTGGATGGAGAACCAGACCTCCCTCCCGTGAGAGCAGGTCGTCTCGGTAGGGAAGATGACGTGGAGGGCAGATGAACAAGTCGAGAAGGTTCGGGTACCACGTCCTCCAAGCCTAAGCCGGAGCAATGAGGATCATCCAGAAACCGAACATCTGTAACCTCCGCAGCACTTGCGGGATGACGGGGACTGGAGGAAACGCGTACAGCAGTGGGAAGGACCACTCCACCACAAACGTGTCTCTTAAGGCTCCTTTTGGAGGAAATTCCCACGAGCAGAACCTTTTGCACTTCCGGTTGACACTGGAGGCGAAGAGATCCACCTGAGGGGTCCCCCAGAGGGCGAAGATCTCCAGGAGAATCTCCTGAGCCAGCTCCCACTCGGGAGAGATTGCGCTCTGCCTGCTCAGAGCGTTCGCCGTCTCGTTTTTGTCTCCGGCCGATGAACTGCCGAGATCGAAACTTCCTGCTGGATGGCCCAGAACCAGAGCTGCATCGCCTCCCTGCACAGAGGAAGGGACCCTGCCCCCCTTTTTGTTGAGGTAGTGCATGGCCACTGTGTTGTCCGTCAAAATCAGGACATTCTTTCCTCGCACAGTCGGCAGAAAAGCCTTCAGGGCAATCCTGACAGCCCACAGCTCCAACAGATTGATATGGAGTCTGGACTCCGACAGAGACCAACGACCGCTGACTGTCAACTCGTTGGCATGAGCTCCCCATCCCATGAGGGATGCGTCCGTCACAATCGTCACCTCCGGCCAGGGTAGCCAAAACAGAGCCCCTTTCATCAGATTGCCTTCGACAGCCCACCACAGAAGGTCCTGGGCAACCGAGGGCGGCACCTCACCGGGGTCTGACATCCTGCCAAAGGACTGCGACCACTGCATCTTGAGGGCCCACTGCAGAGATCTCATCCGCAACCTGGCCTCCGGAACCCAAAGAATGCAGGATGCCATGAGGCCGAGCAACCTCAAGAACTCGAACGCCGGGAGACTCTGGGCGTGTTGAAACGTGTGCACCATCTGCTGAATGTGATGAGCCCTCACCTGGGGAGGAAAACACTGCCCCAGGGATGTGTCGAGCACTGCTCCGATGTACTGGAGCCGCAGGGGTGGCGTCAAATGGGACTTATTTAAGTTGAGGGAGAAGCCCAGCTTGTGAAGGGAGTGGCAGGTGACGGACAGATGATCCAGGACTTGCTCGGGAGAGCGCGCCCTGATCAACCAATCGTCCAGGTAGGGGTAGACGTGAATCCCCCCTTTCCTGAGATACGCAGCCACCACCAAAATGAGCTTGGTGAAGACCCTCGGGCGGAGGTCAATCCGAATGGCAGGACCCGAAACTGAAAGTGCGAGTCGCCAACCGCGAACCTCAGGTACTTCTTGTACTTTGGATGGATCGGCACATGAAAATAAGCGTCCTTGAGGTCGAGAGACTCCAACCAGTCCTGAAGTTGAAGGGCCTGGAGGACTTGAGAAAGAGTAACCATCTTGAACTTGTCCTTCCTGAGGTGTTTGTTCAAACCGCGCAAGTCCATGATGGGTCTCAATCCCCGTCTTTCTTCGAAATCAAAAAATAAGGGGAATACCATCCGTTGTTCCTCTCGGCCACAGGCACCAGTTCTATGGAGCCTTTCTCCATCAGGGACTGAATTTCCTGCGCAAGGAGCGGATACGGACTCTTCAAAGAGAGATTCCCTGGTGGATTGTCGTGAGGCCTCTGCCAGAAAGGAAGACAGTAGCCATGGGCTAGGATCTCCAGAACCCACACATCTGAAGTAACGGCACGCCACTCTGCAAGATGCTGCGCCAGCCTTCCCCCAACCTGTGAACCATGGGACATGGCCTCATGACTGAGCTGAAGCGGCTGCGCAAGTGTCCGAGGGCAAAGAGGCAACTGCCCGAGCGGTCTTGGCACCTCGAGTACCCTGTTTTCCACCTCTGGCACTCCTACGGTAGCCCCTTTGACTTACAGCTCCTCTCGATTTACTAAAGGATGAGTAATAGCGAAAGGAACCTCCCCTCCATTGCTGTCCCCTAGGACGAAAAGGCAGAGGTTGGCGAACTGCAGTGCTCAACGACTTAGCTGCAGCTTTGGAGGTCTGCTACCTCTCAAGGTTCTCATCAGCCTTGCTGCCAAAAAGATGTTCACCATCAAAGGGCATGTTGAGGAGCCGGGCCTGCACATCAGGAGCAAACCCCGACTTCCGCAACCACACAAACCTGCGTATTACGTTGCTCGCCGCCATGGACCGGCTGACACAATCTGCCATGTCCAGACCCGACCAAACGGACTCACACATGGCATCCTTGCCATCCTGTACAATAGCAAGAAAACCATCCCGTTCCTCCCCTTCGGGAATATGTTCAGCCGCCAATGAAATGCAGTTCCACAGAGTGTGCATGAAACGTGACAAGGCACACATGGAATTGGCTGCCTGGAAAGCCATACCCCCTGAAGAAAACACTTTCTTCGCCCAGCCATCAAAACGCTTGCCATCCCTATCAGGAGGGATGGTAGGGTACGACGCCTGCTTTGCTAGGGCCGTGGCCACCTGCACCACCAAACTCTCCAGAGTGGGGTGAGTGGTCAAGATTGGCAGTACCGGGTCAGTTGGAGGACCTTGGTCAAGGATGTCCGTCAGGTCATCCTGCAGAAAATCTACAGGTGGCGCCCAAGTAGTCCGTGACCCTCGACATAAAGCACTGGTACGAGGACTCGGCATGGGTGCCAGGCTTATGCCAACAGAACTCCACCTCCGTAGAGGTGTCCAGGCCACTGGCGTCGTGCAGTGAGTGACGCAGGTCTTCAATCTGGCTGTGACCAGACAAAATCTCGTCAGGCACCTCCTCAGGCACCAAACCTTCCTCAGATCCCTCATCCCCCTCAGAAATAAAATCCAGAGGACGGAAAGAGGGCACAGAAAAAGGGACAAAGACATGCTTAGCCTTGGCCATAACCTTTCTGGGGGGTTCCACCGTGCCATGGGGTACCTCCGACAAAATAGCCTCAAAAGGTGTTGAGAGCATCGACGGAATAGGCGTCGACGTCGAGCGAGGCGCCGACAACTTCGACGGCGTCGACACAGGCCTCTAGGGCGGAGCCCCAAGCGTGTCCTTCGATGGCCTGGGTGCCGATGGCGTCGACGACTTCCTCAGAGGCGGAGCCTCGAGAGAGTCCCTCGACGATCTCGGCGCCCCAGGCGTCGATGTCTTCCTCGAAGACTTCACAGGCTCACGCGGTCTCGAGGACGTCGAGGACCGGGACCTGGAACGGGCATGTCTAGAGCGACCATCCTTGTCCGACCAGGACCTCGAAGGCGCCCAGTGGTCGCGATGACCGTTCGAGCCCGAAGGCGGACGAGCGGGGTCTCTAGCATGGTCACGGCCGGCGTCCTTAGTCGGCGCGGACGGACCAGAGCCCTGCGATTGAAAAATCGCCATCATCTCCTTTCGGAAGAAATCCCATTCCTCATGAGTGGAATGCTTGTTGGGACAAGCAACCCGCCAACGGGCGGTGTCCTCGGATAGGGACGGGGAAGGCGACCTGTGACGGCGCTTCCGTGAGTGCCTCGAAGAGGCAGAGGAATGGCGAGACCGACTCCTGGACCGAGACCCCCCGGACTCACGACAACGACACGGAGAGTCGCCCCTCGAATCATCCGTCGAAAGTCCAGCGGACCGCGACTTCCAGGGCTTGGCCACCTTACCCACTGACAGCTTCTTCTTACGCTCCCGCAAGGCTTATCATGGTCCTCCCCGAGGCACCAGAGGCAAGCGTTGTGCGTGTCCGTCAACGACATCTTGGACCCGCACACCCAACACTTCTTAAAACCTGACCGCGGGGTGGAAGAAGCTGAAGACATCATTTTCAATACACAAACTAACAGATTCGAAGAACAGAAAGAACAGGATTCAGTAGAACCGAGGCACGCCGAGATCTCCGAAGCGAACACGCTCACGGAAAAAACAGAACTGAGGCTACGGGCGTCGTGCATCCTACTTATAACATCCGGTGACGTCGGCTCAACGGAGGCCCTCGAGGACAGCGTATCGACATCATTGACGCAGGACGCCGAAAGATTTTTCGAAGCCGCACAGCTGTGGTGATTACTGTCATAGATATGGAATATATCGGAGGGCCCAATCCCCTCGAATAATGTATACTATGCTGCAACTCCCCCCCCCTGTTTCCCAGTGACAGAAACCAATACTGCAGCCTGTAACACCAAGACAGCAGACACCAACATCCTGCTCCTCCCAACCAAGCTCCCCCAAGCAGGGCTCCTCGGCTCTCCGCAGAACCTGGATACCCAATAGCATAAAACATTACTGCCACAAAACAGGTATCGCCTATCACAGCACCCTCTAGTGGCACAACATGCTCCTGACAAAGAAACAAGGTCCCACTCGACCCCAAGACTGAGGAGCCTGGCTCACACACACACACACACACACACACAAATGACAAACCCCCACTGCAGTCAGGGCCATGCCCAGACTCAGAGCGAAAAGATACCCACCCATTAGATCATGCTCTCCAGTGAGGGGCGATGCACAACTCCCACACAACGCAAGGGCATGGACACATGCCACAGCCATATCCTGGTGGTTTATACCCCCCCTCCTGTGCTTCCAATCATGCAGACTCAAAACATGGAGTGACCCACCTGATGGTCCTGAGCATGAACACAGGCAAATCATTTCTTGATGCTCCCCAAGGACACTCAACCCCTCAGGCTTTCAATCATGCAGACCCTAAACATGGAATGACATGGATGAACACATGCACTTGATATCCTTGGTACTTAACACCACACAACCCACACTTCCCCCTGGGGCATTCAAGCAGACCCACAACATGCCTTGACCCCTTCCATATCCATCACATCCCCCAGTAGGTCGCAACCTTTCCCCCCATAGACAACATATCTGACAGTGTCACAAAGGACCATGCAGGCATTGTGTCACTAGCCAATCTACTCCGAGGGCCATCGCAACCCCAGCACGCATGCGTGCATGAGCAGTACTCCTCTGCTACACGCAGGTGCAAAATGACGCAATGCCAGTCTATCTCAACTAGCGTGCATCCAATGTAACCGGGTACAATCTTGCAGATCCAAACCATGGATCACTGCCAATTCACTGTCTGCAACACTTCCTGAATACAATACATAGCCTTGATGCACTGCATCTATGTCAACAATACAGGAACCCCATAGCATGTGCGAAAAAGCAGTTCACTCTGCAACACGCATGTACACAGTCATAAAACGCCAGCCTTTACCACAACTGGCGTGCACTCGTTACCAACCGGCAACACTGTAGGAACAACCGCTCCAGCCACATATACCAGGTAATGATGCCCAGGCCCCGCTGGCAACGCTGCAACATGGGCACTCGGCCCCACACTATGAGCACAGACCCACACGCTCCCTGGAGTCGGTCCTCACCCCTCAACCCCGCATCACGACGGCACCACTCTCCCAACTGGGTTCCCGCATCCCCTCCTGCACCACAGCAATCATGCCCAACACCTTGGGCTGGCACAAAGGTGCGCACAACAAATCCTGCACCTGAATGTATCCACGCCCGCCAGGCACAGGACACCAGACATACCTGCCCCCCCCTCCCAAGACACATGGCCATCGCTCGGATCCCCACTCAGAACACCCAACACTTTTTCCACTGCCATTTGGCCCGCCACCATGGGGCCACCCGCTTCGACTGAGCAGGCATCTGCCGACATGCCAACAGCTTGCACAAATGACCCAGCTTCATCACTTCCACACACGGGCCCAACACACGCCCCCACCCTTGCTCTACGTGTAAACAGCAGATTAGCCACTGCTACACGTACAGGCCAACATGCCGCCATTTCACATGGTCTGTGCAAACGGCAAACACTGTGCCCTCAATCCAACCCCAACTCTGACAATTTCAACACTAGGACCTGTATTATCAACACACAGGACCTGCCCGAAGCCTCACCAAGACCCCACCCGGGGCATGTCCCATCATACAGATAGGTAAGAGCCAACCTATTTAATTGACAAGCATGGTACAAACCACTAATTTTACAAAAGACTTCAGCCTTGATAAAGACCCATGAGGTCAAAACACGTGACGGCTGACCCCCCTAGGAACAGGAGTCAATATGTAACAAATTAAATAAATCTGCACTTGCAACAAACCGCAATAAGCGTGGAAAATCCAATTCTTTCTGACAAAATCTAATTGCAAGGTAGCCAGGAACCCCCTTTGCTATACATACAAAGAGGTGTGGGCTTCAACTCAATCAAACCTGTGACCTTGCAGCAATTCCGACAACAGCACCAAATAGCTAGAGCCAAGCGCACGAATGTTCCACTTCTAGGGCCCAGGCTTTCTCATACACTCTAATAATAGCAACAGTGATACAGCTAGGCAATTGAGCTATTTGAAACGTTAGATTACAGAGAGGACGCATGGGAAATGATACATAACATTTGGTTATTGTTAAAAAATGCCATCTGCAAATGTGTAAAAGTCTTAGCTTTTTTGATTTTTATTAATACAATGATGCAGGTAATTCTGTTTTTGAAAGGGACACCTGCTAATCAGACCGCCGCCCACCCCACTTTAACAATGTTCTATGACAAAAACATGTACCTTTGCTCTGACAGTCTCATGGCATCTCCATCAACTGTCCTGCCCTGCAGTAGAGGAAGGGAAGGTTCAAGGGTCATATGTGAATGTGTGACAGCTGCTAGAACACAACGTTTCAACAGGCAGAGGTGGCTTTTTTAACCATGTACACATCTAATTCAAAACATAATAATGGTATGCTCTAGTCAGCCTGGCATGCCACACTGTAAATATAAGCCATGGCCGACTATAGCCTAGTGGCTACTGCAGTCACACAATTATACAGCCACAGCATTTGGATATCATATTACTGTCAGCTTGGTGAGCAGTGTTTCAGCCATGACAGGGCTGAGATGTATTAGCTGTCTGGCCTGGATGTCTCCACAAACAGCCACAAAGAATCTTGCCCAGGAAGCTGCTTCGTTGATCCCAATGTGGATGGTAATATCTTCCTCCAAGGACACAGAAACCTTTCCCAGTATCTCCTTTGGGAGCTGTGCTTCAAAGACAGTTCTGACATAACACCAGGGTGCCGATCAACTGAGTTATTTTGAAGTAGGCAGATATGGAAAGGGAGTGGGGTTTGAGCCCCAGAGGGAAGGGTTAGGTCGTGTGAGGGGTTCCACCACTCCAAAGTCTTCAACGGCTCTCTCCACTTCTTCCCTCCCCACTCCCAGGAGATCAAGAACTCCCAACTTCCTGCATACAATAAAACACTCTTGATATAATGCCTGAAAGAAAAGGACATTTGTCATAGTAGCCTGGAATGGACCCCTGACAACAGGCTTTCTTGGGACAAATCTGTTGAACTTTACTTTTAAAAGGGAAGAAACCCCCTTCCCTTAGTTGAAACATCTGTGTAATTCAAGACAAGATGGATTCACCTGGAATTTCGTTGGGCATACAGTATACTTCAAAGTCCTCTGCCATAAAGGTTAAGACAGAAGCTTCCAAGGAAGCAGAAAGCTCCACTCCCTACCAACTTCAGAGACATCATTGCAGTTACAAAGCTCTGAACCAAGGCCTCTACGCTATCAGTGCACTGGAAGGTGAAGGCCCTGCCCCCCCATAAGTGCCCGACAATATTCCTGGATTGGAAGTGTGGAACAAAGAATTCATCTTGTCCCTGGAGACCGTGGTATGGGCTTCCCAGGTACTCAGAAGATCCGAAGCAGTTCAGAAACTGGTTTACCACCTTGAAACATCTTTGAGCCAGCACAACCACGCTCAACTCACTTCGAGCCACTACAGGACCTGCGGTGTTGTTTTTGGCTTTTTGACCCAGTGGACACATTTCTACCCAATGCAGACTCCAGCTGTTGGGACCCATCAACTCAAATGATCCACAGAGAGCCCCACTTAAAGCCAGATCTAAACCGACTGGTCACTAAATCATTGCAACCAGACTATCTCGACACGTGCTCAATGGCAGCAAAGCTCCCTGACCCCAGATCAACACAGTCGAGAACCCAAGACAAAGAACTAAAGGCATATGAAGATACCCTGTCCTCCTGGTCCACCTTAAGGACCAGAGTGACTTAAGTCCACCTTCTATCCTTTTAAAGACATATCCTTGAAAATTGACATTGGTGCAGAAATCGTTTGCCTGCGCACCTCTGCCTATCAATCGAAAGTGCCCCCTTATTCTCAAAATTTGCATTCTCTGTGATTCTTTTACAGTGATGGGTTTTTAGTGTTTTAATTGGGTGCAATGATAGTTTTTATTAAAGTTCCTATTTTGTATGAGCTCAGACCCCTGAAGAGTAAAGCATGCCCTCAGCCCACGCTACCAAAATAGTTGAAGGAGCAATACCCAGTATTGACCAGTCGCAAAACCAAGGTGGATTCTATAGGAATCCATTCTTTGTTTGCCTGCATTAAAATCTCCTGCAGGTGTACGAGACACACTGATGAGATGAAGGAGGACTGCATGGCGGACATCTTAACTCCCCTCTATGCCTGCACTATGTCTTGTTACTGCTCCAAAATGGGTCGGCAAATTAAATAAAGGCATACCAGCATTACGTTTCACTTTTACGCCTCTGTTTAACGTGCCGCCCCATTAAAAATTAGGCTGTTTGTTTTCATTGACAATTAAAACACAGACCCCAAAGAGAAGGAGGTTGCGATTGGTTCCTCTGAGTAAGGAATCATGTGTTTTGTTTTCTGTTATGTGAATCCAAAAAGGGGATTAAGTGACAAAGATTATCGTATATAGTGATTTAAACATGACCCAAAGAATGACGTGACATTTGCAAGTTGTCAGTCTGGTGGCATATCAGCTGGGCCCACCACCTTTGAATTACTTTGGTTAAACAAACCAACCATGGACACTATTTTGCAGGTTCTCACGATATTTAACCAGTGACCCTTGCAACAGGGTTTAGATTTATAGACTATAAGCATGCATTTTCTGTTTCAATTTTTTTTCCTTACATTGTTTCAATTCTAACTTGCTCCTAAACTCAGGAATGTGTTGTCCAATGTACCTCTTTAACACATACATGTTATATTATGTTAAAGGTTCTTATACCATGCACTGTTGTCGCCTGTGTGGTCTCTTGGTGTTCTGGCAGATCTGTAATGCAAGGAGGGCAGTGGGTATGTCAGTGGATTGAGAGGGGGGAAAAAGAGCAAGAGAGCTGTGATGTGCTGTTGGGAGCTCCAGTTCTTTTCCAAGGTTGAGGCAGGAGCCAGGCAAGACACTTAACAGTACAGGCAACTGTGCCCAGTATCCTTTAGCAGCCCTCCTGCCTTTTACCTGCGACTTAGGACAACCATTTTGTGACACATCCTGAACACTGTGATACAGCATTTCGTGACATAACATATGCCACCACTATCATATCTAATGTTATAGTCATTCATAGTTCTCAAAATACCACTGTAGTTGTGTAGGACGCTGGGGTTTGTCTGGAAGCAAAGAAAGGTAATATGCCCAGTGCCTGGGCTAATCAGACCTATCTGGGGAAGGTGGAGGATAGCAGGGGCAGATAGTCTAGAAGGGGGTGATTTATGCACATAATGCTTAAAAATGGCAACTGAGACTTTAAAGCCTTGGTCGCTGCCAACGGTGGAAATGAGCTCAACCAATCACTGCAGGAAGGAGGCAGAGCTTGCCCACCTGTAGCATTCAAACACACAAAATTCATTAAACACACACACATCAACCAAAAGCAAAAATGCAGGACAGGCACCGGGCCAATCCCTGAGCAAGATGAGAGAAGCGTTAGCAGGGAACCAATCGGGGAAGTTATCGTCTCATCAAGGGTTCTCTATAAACACCGAGTGGGAGAGAGGAAATGGCAGAGTCATGAAGGTGAACTTGGAGAGAGGAAGGAGCTGGAAAGAGGAGAGCCACGAGCCAGGACCCTGCTGGGATCTATAAACTGGATCGATGCGAAGACCAGATCCAAGGAAAAACAACTTGTTGCAAGCCTGATGCAGACACTGGCCGAGACCAGTACCAAAGGAAGATAAGCCATTGAAAACATGTCTGGGGGCTGCACCCTATATACTGGCAGAGGCCAGAAACCAAAGAAGACCACTGAGAACCCATTAAGGCAGGCTGCAGGGTGACCCTGTGCTGGTGGTTGATAGCCCATTTTGATACATAAAAGGAAGGATCATTGATTTCTAAAACACAGTTTACATAGAAAAAATGTATTGATTGTATGGATAGCAAAACGTATTGGCAGAGTATAAGAATTACGATGAATCTGGCAATTTGCCCCATGTACCCAGAGGGGACCACCCCCTGTAAGGCTAGGGAGGTGAGCCTGCTCCCCAAGACCCTCCCTAAGGGTATGATATTATATGATATGGCATTTATAAAGTGCCTATACACAAGTCTGGGCAAGTGGCCCCTCACTAAGAGTGACTCCCCGCATTGAAGGCTTCCCTGAAAGGACTACATTATCCGCATATATGTGACTTGAAAAACCTATTTGTACTCAGAATTGAACTACAAATACCAGTGATCCTCCTTCCACCCTGTTGGCTTTAGGCAATGCTGGATTACATCTGAACGCTGCCATCAAGGAAGGAGGACACAGCATTTTCAACTGCGATAACATATTTAAACAGAGTTAGAACTGTAAATGGTGACAGACCTCCAACTTCGAACGCGACTCCTACGGAGGAAGGAGAATCCACGATACACAGAGTAGAGGCTTTGTGTACATGTCCTGGAGAGGCAGAGCTATGGGAAGCCACAGAGCCAGCAGTGGAATAGCTGGATCGACACCGCTAGCTAGAGGCTACAAGAGGGTAGATGGACTGAGCAAGAGGCTCCTGTCAGGAAAGGAACCAAGGCTAGAAGCGAACTGTCTTCCCTGGTGGCGCAACCACTAGCAAACAGTATTTACACATAAAACTGGTTTCCTGTGTTGGGTGTGCTGTAAAAAGGTTTTACGACGATTGAGCACTCAAATCCAGTGAATGCATTTAATTAACTCATCTTAAAGGAAATCCAAAAAGCAATTCTCCCATTGTTAAGTGCTGGTGATAATAGTTGTGTTTAAAGAGTAACAATAATACCCATATTCCTAAGGAAACCGCCAACTCAGTGGCCACTAGTTTCACCCATCAAGCTTTTTCAAGGAGTACATTTGTCTACAATCATTATAATATCATGAGTTCAAGCAATCATATAATATTAGTTCAATTCTCAAACAACTGTGATCCAGTAAAATAGAAAGTCCAAATGCATGTTCCGTCTTGCTTCTGCAGAATATTCAGTAACTCATTGTTACCTGTGGCATTGTCTTAATAGCTTCCGATAGCAACCCATGGAATTCGGGGACCAATGTTTGGCGCAAGCCGGTTGTGTGTGGATGCTAAAAAGATATGGTAATTCTGTCTGTATCATCAGGCAGGGTTTCCCTGATGATCTGTATTCAGAGGTGTGTAGCATTCTGCACAGAAGCGAACAGTAATGGGCCGGACGCCCAGCAACCGACGCTGAGACCAGGAGGAAGAAAGGAGTTTGAGTCTTCGAGGTCCGCACAGAGAGAGCACGTGAAGACGAGCATGAACAGCAAAGTGAACGCTCCCAACGCGAGAATCCTGGCGAGGGTGATACACTCTGGTGTCAAAGACTGCCAAAGCCTTTCACGGTACAAGAAACTGGGAAACCGGGACAGACACCAAGATCTGGGTAAATTAGAGTGAAAGAGATACAAATGTGGCATACCACGGCTGGGGAAGCTGCCAAGGACTGCTAAGTGTGTGAAAGTCTGCAAGACTTTAACAGACACGAGAGCCAAGCAGAACCGAGTGAAAGAACTACAAACAGGGTCAATGAAGGCTGGGGAAGCCACTCACCGTACCAGAATCCAAGAGAAACATATGAACAGACCTCCTGTGAGTAAAAAGGATCCATGTTTTCTCTATCCAGGCTGGGGAAGCCGACAAATGCACAAGACTAATTGGCTAAGAACCACTAACCAAACCAAAGAGCCACGTGACTTTGGGGAGATCCAGTGCCAAAAAAGTGGGATACAGAAAAGTATATGCATGGTGATCGTGGAGGGAATTGAACTACTGGTGGAAAGATGAAGTGATCCTGGAACTGATGTCTTTAAACTGGGGAGTTGCCTCCATAGGGGTGCCCAAAGGATGTCCAGGGAGGCCCCAGACTCTTTAAAAAGGGATTAGGATGGCTGTTCTTAATATCAAAAATGATTAAAGTGACTACTTTTACTATAAAATATAAGCAGTAGACAATTTGCTTATATTTTAGAGAGCCTTGGGGACCACCGGAACATCCTTTGGGCCCAGTAAGGGGGGCAGGTTGTGACCCCTACGTGGGGGGGGCAAAAAAATATGTTTTACTCAATGGAGGGCTCTGTATGAAAAATGTTTGAATACCACTGTCCTGGAGAGATTGAACCAGTAGTAAACAGATGACATACATAAGGAAGAAGAATGTGTCTTTTCCCAGAAGGGGGGAGAAGAGAAAACAATCTAGAAGACATTTATAATTTTAACTGACAAATGATCTATAAAGATTGCACCTAGTGAACAGAGATTATAAAGAAACTTGGAGACTGATAAGTCCTATAAGAGTCCTCAGAAGCTCATTCCTAGGCTGTTGAGCAAACCTCCTATTCATTTTAATGAGATTGTCTGAAGTGGTAGGGCCGGTTAGTAAATTCGAATTTGGACTAGGGATTCTTTATTTTGGACTATGACGAGCACCCTTAGTTTTTGGTTTAGAAGGCCGGGAACTTCCCTCATAGCGATAAGGCCAATTAGGCATTTTCATTAAACCAATCTACACCATGCCCCACCGTAGGCCGAGTCCTTCTTCCGGTTCCCCACAGAATCGTTTTTTGTAAAGAAATATATTACTAATGTGCCTCAATATTCCAAGTTATGTACGTAAACATTACTATAAGATCTTACATGCCAGAAGCAACTAATGTGCAATGGGCATGAAGAGACAACTAATCTACAATAACGATGCATTGTGTTAGAAATAATCACAGCATAAATTAAAAGACAAACTGACACACATTTCAAAAATGTCATTATAAGCAGAAACAAACAATAAACCAGATCATCATCTACAAAAGTGTCCTATAAGTGTATCGGCCTCCGCTCAATGTATGTGTCCTTCATTCCCTACATGTACAGGTTTCCATCCTAAATGCTGTAAATGTGGAACGTTCTTCAGGGGATGTATGAATTACAAATATTCTTTGTTTCAGTTTTTAAGAATTACTTACAATCCATTCGATTTCTCATAGCTGTGGATCACAAAATGTATGGTGTTGTCATGATAATGTAATGGCAAACTGCCTATTAGTATCTTTTTTTTAAATGCACCGTTATACTAAAAACATATTGGGCCTCATTATGAGTTTGGCGGTAGCCATGGAGCTATTAGCCCCATGGCTGCCGCCAAACCGGGCTCTCTTACCGGGTTCCCAGAATGGGGAATTACCGGGACATTCCGAGTATGGAGGGCCCGGTAATTCCTCCCTCTGGGAACCCGAGCCCGGACCTTCCCCATTCCCATCTGAGCCCCCACAGGGCTCAATGGGAATGGGAGAGGGTGCAAACAACGGGCCGATTACGATCGGCCCGTTGTTTGCTCCCTCTTCCCCTCGCGGGACCCGGTAACGATGGTTTGACCAGGCGTTCCTTGCCGGGTCCCGCAAGGGGAGCTCGTAATCGTGCAGAATGGAGTTAACGGGTCCGCACCCATTTGCGGAACCTGTTAACCCATTCCACCGATCTTATAAGGATGCCCTTTGTTACCTTGGTTTATTCTCCCAACTCAAAATTCTGGAGAAAAGCATGATGGACAGAATGGACCCCCCTTTCCTCTACCATTGCAGGGATTACCTTCAGAGAAAGGTTGGAGTAAAGTAGAGAAGGTGGTGTAAGAAAAACTAGCACTTCCTATTCTTCGCTGTTCATCACCAGATAGCACTAGAAAATATCGAGTCCAACCATAAATGCAGCTGAGGAGTTTTGTGACTCATGCTAACATCCAGGAAATCTCCGAAACTTTTCAACATGCCAGCAATTTGTCAAAGTCAGCATTCGCCTGTCAAAACCGAGGAGATGTTTCTATGAAATGATGGGTTACAGCTACAGCTCAACACTCCCCAGACAGCAATGAATGATAAACTGCGAACATCTGCGAAGATCTTCATTCGCTGGCCAATTCATGCACAGGAACGCGGCTCTCTCCGGCGTCAGGGTTGCCAAAATCCGGGAGAACACACATTGAACAGATCGCCAAAAAATGCGCGCGCGTGGGAGGCTTTCCGAAGATGCTAAAGAGAGGACGAGAGAACAGGCTGCACTCATTTCATCCGATTATTAATGCGCCTTTTCAACCTGAAAAGATGCTGAGCACTGTGGAACTACGCAGAAGGGCACATGGCACAGGTATATGCACACAGCGCCCAGTAAGCCGTACGCATCATATGCGATGGCAAGACACAATAACAACACCCTCGTGCACAAAGAACATGGAGCTTACTGTTGTGTGCACAGTGCTTCGTGGTAAGTGACTGAAATATCTAAGACCTCCACAATCACATAACAAAGTTAAGAAAATCACAATTATTAAAATGTTTTTGCTTTCAATTACAAAAAAAAAGTACACCTTTTAATACTCAATTGTGTGTTTGTACAATGCTTTGTTGGTCTCAATCCAAGGATGATTCCTGTTATATAATTTTACTGGTAGTCCGAAATAGCTTACAATATATTTTAAATATTGTTTTATTACATAAAACGTAAAAGTGCAATCATTCTATAAATCATTCTACGAAACTAAAGATTGCAATAGCTGGGGAAGCAAAGGGGTCCAGGTCTGGATTTCCCTAGTAATTTAGGTTGAGACTCAAAGCTACTTAAATTATGCAGATGAACAACGTGGACCCCTTGCTCACTATTCTTAGAGAGGCGCAGCTCCACCCTACTGATGAGGTCCAACCAGACCGAAACACGTGTCTGGGGTTGCTGTTGGTAGTCTTGTTCAGAGGAGAACTGCCCGGCATTTCGGTGCTGGACGGCCCAGGGCAGGACAAAGACTGATATGTTTTGGATAGTTCTCCTCTGTGAAAGATAGTGAGCTAAAGAATCTGGGAAAAGCTCTCGTAACCAGGACTAATGCCTGGCAGAGAGACTCCCAAGACCCCCATTGTTTTTTGCACCATTTAAGTAACTTTGGGTCGCACCCTAAGTTATTAGGGGAATCCAGACGTGGACCCCTTGCTCACTATTCTTAGAGAGGCACAGCTCCACCCCACTGATGAGTGCCTGGGGTTGCTGTTGGTAGTCTTGTTCAGAGGAGAACTGCCCGGCATTTCGGTGCTGGACGGCCCAGGGCAGGACAAAGACTGATATGTTTTGGATATTTCTCCTCTGTGAAAGATAGTGAGCTAAAGAATCTGGGTAAGGCTCTCATAGCCAGGACTATTGTCTGTCAGAGGGACTCCCGGGACCCCACTTTTTAATTTACAATAGCTGGGGGAGGGCATAAGAATGAGACACACCTCACAGAAAGCATGCAAGCACTATAGGTATTATGCGAACATTACCTCATACAGTAACAAATATAATACCTCCGTCAAATGGCAGTAGTGTTTGTTTATGTTTATTAATTTATAACATGTTCCCGGTACCCGAGGGTTTAAGGGCGCAGAACACACAGAGGTACAGGACAAATAGAGGTTACATAGACATTGTCAGCAGGGGCCGAACTACAGGAAGTGTACAAACTACTAACAGAATAGAAAGGTCTTTAGTTTTTTTCTTGAAAACATCAGTTGACTCAATGATTCTGAGATTGGGGGCGGGGGGCAAGATATTCCATGCTAATGGGGCCGCTATATTAAAGGCTGCATTGCGAGCTTTTGGTTTTGCAGCAAGTGGTTTTCAGGAGGTTTGAGTTGTCCTATCTTAGCTGTGTGAGGCTGAGCCTTTTTTCCACAGCTTCCATGAGGTATATTGGCATATGACCCACGAGGCATTTCTGAGTGATTAATAACAGCCTGAAACGCCCTCTAGCCTGCACGTGGAGCCAATGCAGGCATCGTCTTGCATGTGCTATAAATATATTGTGTGTTATATAACCCCAGTAACATAATGGAACATAGGTTTCTACTCGAGACATATCACATCCACTGCTATTAACAATACATGTGAAATACCCATTACACAAAAATAGAAGGCCAGCAAACCAAGCAAATGGCAGCAGTGTGCCGTATAAATCCCAGTAACACAACATAACCCCAACTCCCACAAATTCAAAAACACACAATCCGATTCTGAAGGGAGCAACACCACACAATAGTTTGACAAAACACCTCAATTTGTCCCGATGCCACAGCACAGAAATGAGGTGCCCTTGGTGTATACTACTCAGTTGATATTTAGTATTGCTTCTGGGCATCTGTCATGCGCACACATGTCATTGGCATGGGTATGCAGTGCTGTGGGCTCTTTCGGGGTGCATTGCTTTATGGCAGACTGGCATTGCACACCCAGGTAACCGTGCAGTTTACGTTATAGTTCGTGTATCATGTGACAGATAGCTGAATCAACAGATAACCATTAAGTTTCAGTTTGCAACATTTATATAAAAAATGGAAATAGGACAGGGTGGTCTTCAGTCTTTCAGGATATCCCCGAGAACAGTCTTAAGGCTTGCGTCCTCCCTTTCTAGGGCAGGACTTTGTGACTCTTTCCAGCCTCTTATACTCACTTTCATCGTTGCCCCCACTCCAGCAAGTATATGGGGTACTCGTTCCTTAGGCTTACATCAGCCTCTTCTCTCCTTCTAGGGGGTATATGCAGTTTCAGTCTTTTATGCTTACATCAGCCTCTTCGCTTTATCGAGGCGGTATATGCTTCACCGTCTATTTGATATGATATTATATAATATGATAGGCTATTTATAACGCGCCTAACACCCCGAGGTTTCTAAGTACGGACCGGGGGATCCACCCTGTGTTGCTCCATGTCGTCTTGCTTCCAAGGCGAGCATTTTGCCCCTGAGCTATGCTCCCGTGACTAATTTGGCTTATTTAGTCTTCTCACCGTGCAGGGTACTGGTAGGTGTGAGTCTCCATAGATCTCATTGGGTTCTTCATGGCTCACAGCAGGCAGGATAGGTCTGAGACTACAGCAGTCCAATAACTTCTTCAACTCTCTCATGATGAAGGGCAGTTGTTCGAAATAGCAGTTTGAATAGCTTTTTGAGCCCTCTCAGAATCGGGGTAGGTGTGAGACTGCATTAGTCTCAAGAACTCTTTCAGATGGGTGACACGCAGCAAACTCCAGGTGTCCTTCCAGAATCTTCACAAGCTCTTTTGCAGGGGTGAGACTCAACGGTCTCCTTGGCATGCCACAATTTCTCTTCAGTGTCCCAGGATATTTCAGCAGTTCCGGCATTGTCGTCAAAAGTTGCTTCGGAAACGCAAACCGAGCGGACTTTTTATAGGCAGGGATGCTCCTCACCCCTCTTCGCCAATTTTTGGCTCCCTGCTAGCTTTTATTTTCTCCCATTTTCCCATACACTCTTATGTTCTTAGGCTGGTCCTATATTTCCCTATTGTTTCTAGGAGAGATGTCAGAGTTAGGGACAGAGGAAGGAAAGAATAAAAGCATATCCGTCATTTTGGATTTTATTTCCGCCTCCAGCAACACACTCCCGGTTTCTCTCTCACCATGTGTCATAAGCAGACTACATGTAGGCAACATTTCCGGAATGTGTGGGTCTTCCGGTTGCTTCTCCTTTATCTGGATGAGTGGGTGATTTCGAATTGCTATGCCATGTTCACCAAGACCACGTGGTTGTGAATTTGCGAGCTCAGCTTGCACGTGTGTTGTGTCTTCAGTCTGTTTGGTGTGGTCAATTTGTCACAATCAACTTGCCATCATAAGATAACATTGCCTAACATGATAACATATTATTGCAGAGATTCTCATCCAATGTCAAGGTTTTTGCGACACAATCCTATGGCAATAGCTACTTGCGTGGTTGGGGCATGATGTATATTTAGTGATTTGCTAATGCTGGTGGGTGATCGTTAATATCCGCTAGGTGGTGGAATAACTACAGGTTGCTGTGTTTATGAGTGCAGCATGTGATTGAGTTGATATTTCATTTAGGCAAAGGTGTTAAAACCAGCAAAGATGATTGCAACTGTTGGCTCCCCTTTCGATCACAGGTTATAAACCTCACATTATTTGAAGCGCTGCCTCACAGCAGCAATAATACTAGTCAAGACTACTTGAGATGAACATGACATAAATCTCTATGCAAAATGTAGGAATAGGTGGCTATCCATTACTTTATCTTTAACAAAATAATACAACTTTAACCACTATGTGTGCGATGAGCATGTGGTTTGTGTTTGGCTGTGTCATACACAAGTGCTAGGTGATTGGTGTACAAGTCTATTCACACACCTAAACTGCAGTAAGAGGATTTCAGTGATGAATTATAATGAGGAAAAAGCAATAACTTGCATTCAGGAAATATGCTACAAAGGGAACCTTTTAGGAATCAGATGCAGTGCCAACCTTCCCTTCCACCCTCCACCCATCTCTCCTCCCTTGGCCCCTGACACTAGCGGCAGCCGCCAAACTCCACCTTTTGGACCCGTCCACCGCTCCTCCCCTTGGTTCCTGGCACCAGTGGATAGTCCAATGGCAGCAGTGAGTCCCTTCGTCTGACTCGGGCATTCACCTTCTTCTCCTTCAGTTTCACCATGCAGGAAACTCTTTGCCTTTACACATTACCATAGTCTGTTGTGCTTCTGTTCTTGGCTACCATAATAAATCCTTTGCCAACAGTTCGACTACATACTCAATTGTAATGTACTTATTGGGGCGTTGATTATGCTTGCATGGGTACCTAGATTAGAAACTTCTGCAAACCTTTTAGCTGCCCTCTAAATGTTCAAGATTTTAAGTGGGCTTTTGCACATGCTTGAGGTATCTCTTAAATTCCGCCGAGATCAACTCAACGGCATCACGGTCAGGTGAACCAGGGGTGTTCAAACCCAAGTTAGCCCCTGTTCCTCCATGAAGGCTGCTACAGAGGAGTGCTTGGGGTCATTGTCCTGTATAAGGTGGAATGTACGTGTGTCCTTGGGGTAATGCTCCCTCACTGGATATTTCGGCAACAGCCCACGCAATAAATATGTTCTCTTTAAATAAGCCTGTGTCCATTATGTCCTCCAAATAAATCAGGGGGTTCCTGGGCCCTTATTGGAGACACTATCCCAGACATGTACAAGGTTTGAATGCTTCAGGGCGGTTTTGCCTCAAAGCTGTAATCTCCTCCTTACTGCCAGCCTCTTGAGCCATTCAAAGGCCATCTTAGTCTCATACATGAACAGGAAATCCTCATAGATTCTATGGTCCCCTATCAGACCTTCACGTGGGCCACCTGCTTTTCGTTATTGGCGTTACTTATTTTAGGGCACGGTCTGTGGAGCATGAAGAAGGTATGGTTGTAATACAATAAATTAACACTTTCGTGCACAGATGTCTGAAGTGAAGGACAACCATGTGACCAGTATTGTATCCTGAACGAGATAAAACATACCTACAAACATAGTTGGCATGTATGATATGATAGTTTATTTATATAGCGCCTATACACAATGTGTTTCAAAGCGCTTCAAGGCAAGGGAGCGAACAAGGGAAAATACAATGACTTTCTTACAGGCCATGAACAGTAAGGATGTGAAATTAACTATCGTACTCGGCCTGACGACATTTCGGATAGTGCAAGAGCTAAGACATTGATAAGGAAAGGAGGGGGAGAGTGGGAAGGAAATGGAAACAGACAGGCGACTGCCATACTAGGCCTGACGACATTTATGGTAGAGCTGGAGAAAAACAAGAGGTGAGGGAGAGGGATGCAGAAAGGTAGGGGAGGAACAAAACAAGCGACTGTCATACTAGGCCTGATGACATTTCAGATAGTGCTGGGAGTGGGGAGGAAAAAACCAGTAAGGGGAGGGGGGAGGAGACAGACGAGGCTGCTATCATACTAGGTCCAGGGACAATTCTGATAGAGTAAGTGCACAGAAAAAAGTAAGGGGAGGAGATAGGAAAAGGGAGAAGGGAAAGGAGGAGAGAACAGAGAGTTAGCAGTCAAAAGAGTGGAGAAGCAAGAGGGGAGAGTGAATACAATTGCAGAAGTCAGTAGTAATGTATAATGTTGCAAGCCAGGATACAAGATGAAGATGGGAACAGCATGATTCAGGGCCACCATGAGTACACGATGCAAAGGAAGTCCAGCATGAGAGTTGAGAAAGAGTGACGCGCCGTGAATAAATGAAGTCCATAAAAGTCAAATCCAGCATTGGCCACAAGACGGTGATGGTGAAACCAGAATTTATCAGAATAGACTCCTGCGGAAGTAGGCTTGAGAGGGTAAGGTGAGAGCAGGGTAGAAGAATCAAGCAAAACCGGCAACACCTCTGTGCGAGAATGGTGGGGGCACAAGGGAATATCACGGGAGGACCAGAGGGGGTGGTGATGGCCTGTGGGGACAGAGGGGGTAACACATGTTGGTGCATGCTTACCTGCTGTCTGAGCAGGGGGTTGAACCCTGGGTCCGAACAGGTCCAAACAGGAATTGCCCTTTTTTCCTCGTCTGCCCTTCACTTTGGACGTCCGGGTGAGAGACGCCCTTGATCTAATAGTTAAGAGCAGGAAGGAAGAGGCTGGGCTAAAAAGGTGGGCGGGGCTTAGGTCAGGTGACATAGTTCCACTTGCACCTGCTCCCCATCTGCAAAGGAAAAGAGGCTGGAGGGCTCCTTAAGTAGGGAAAAACAGCAGCAGGCAGGAAAGCACCAGGTGGGCGGGGCTTAGGCCAGGTGATCTAGATCCTTTTACACCTGCTCCCCACCTGCAAAGGAAAAGAGGCTGGAGGGCTCCTTAAGTAGGGAAAAAGAGCGGCAACCAGGAAGGCATCAGGTGGCCGGGGCTTGCTAAGCGGTGAAAAAGAGCAGCACGCAGGAAGGCACCAGGTGGTGGGGCTTGCTAAGTGGTTCAAAAAGCAGCAAGCAGGAAGGCACCAGGTGGGCGGGACTTGCTAAATGGTGAAAAAGAGCGGCAGGCAGGAAGGCACCAGGTGGGCGGGGCTTAGGCCAGGTGACCTAGATCCACTTGCACCTGCTCCCCATCTGCAAAGGAAAAGAGGCTGGAGAGCTCCTTAAGTAGGGAAAAAGAGCGGCAAGCAGGGAGGCACCAGGTGGGTGGGACTTGCTAAGTGGTGAAAAAGAGCGGCAGGCACCAGGTGGGCGGGGCTTGCTAAGTGCTGAAAAAGAGCAGCAAGCAGAAAGGCACCAGGTGGGCGGGGCTTGCTAAGTAGTGAAAAAGAGCAGCAAGCAGGAAGGAACCAGGTGGGCGGGACTTGCTAAGTGGTGAAAAAGAGCAGCAAGCAGGAAGGCACCAGGTGGGCGGGGCTTGCTAAGTGGTGAAAAAGAGCAGCAAGCAGGAAGGCACCAGGTGGGAGGGACTTGCTAAGTAGTGAAAAAGAGCGGCAGACAGGAAGGCACCAGGTGGGCGGGGCTTAGGCCAGGTGACCTAAATCCACTTGCACCTGCTCCCCATCTGCAAATGAAAAGAGGCTGGAGAGCTCCTTAAGTAGGGAAAAAGAGCAGCAAGCAGGAAGGCACCAGGTGGGCGAGGCTTGCTAAGTGGTGACAAAGAGCAGCAAGCAGGAAGGCACCAGGTGGGCGGGGCTTGCTAAGTGGTGACAAAGAGCAGCAAGCAGGAAGGCACCAGGTGGGCAGGTCTTAGGCCAGGTGACCTAGATCTTCTTGCTCCTGCTCCCCATCTGGGAACGCCATCGCCCACCTGCCAATGGGTGGGGGGGTAGAAGGTTGTGAGATCGAATTGGTGGGGTTAGGTATAGTGGGTGAGGCTGGAGTGGGGTATGATCAGGCGGGCGAGGTAGGGAGGTGAATATGATATGGTAGAATGGGTGAGGAGGATAAAGTAGTATGGGTGAATGGGGTTAGGTAAACCAAGTTCGTGACTCAGTTGAGGTAGGTTGGGTGAATGTATTCTGAATTAAAAAGAACATACAAGGCATGGCTGGCATGTATGGATGCCCCCTTCTAAACCCCACATTTAGGATGACAGTCATATAGCATTGCATTTGTGAATGCTTGTTTTTATAGCTATCACTATATAAGCAGTGCTGGATAACACTAAACACTGAATAGGGCAGGATTATAATGACAGAAACAAACATTGTCCAGCTCGCCACGCAAATATACTGTAGAGTAACTTACCTTGCAGTTCTTCACTTCCAGCCCAGATCCAGACAGGCATAGTCAATTCAATCTATATTCGCGTGAGTCCTGTGATTACTCAACAGGATGGCCTTTAGCTGCCAAACTGTCTTCTCTTTGTCTTGTTTCATTAGCACATCTAGGATCTTCCCCAGTTGCCCAAACAGAAGAACAAAATAATTGAATCTTACTGTTCATTACCCTAGCCTAAGGTCACTGTGGTGAATTGCCATATGGCAAGGGTGTGAAACCCCTGGCTTTTTTGATTTTTATTAAATTAATAAAATGATGCAGGTAATTCCATCTCTGAAATGGAATTCTGCCGATCAGATTCCTCTTTCATAATCGCCATGGAAAAAGCACAGTGTGAACCTGTGTCCTGCTGCATCAGTACCCCGATTTGCAGTGCCTGCCCTTCCAGTGGCACAGAGCAGGTTCAGAGGTCACAGGTGCCCCACTTGATAGCTGCAGTGACAGCCAAGTCTCTGCAGCACAGGGTCTGCATTCAAGATATGCACTCCTGTTCCAAAACCCTAGAATTATGGGTCTACCTCCTGGTGGTAGAATCATCTTTAAATACAAGCCATGCCTTATGGTATGGTGGATGGTATTGTCATAATTATTACAGCCACATGTTTGATATCACAAATATGTCAGCTTCTTTGAGCCAAGCTAAGGTGTGGAAGGTGATGTGTATTTGGGCCAGACAGGTTGAGTATGAGAGGGTAGGAACCTAAATGGCCATGCCTCCTCTTTGTTCTCTTTGCGAGGGCAGGCTACACCCTCCACCAGGGGCAGCCACACAGCAGGCAGCTGCCCTGGGCCCAGGCATAAACGAAGCACACCCATTCATAGGGAGTAGCCTCACAATAGGGTGCTGTATTTCTAAAAGCCTTTATTCCTATTGATATGACATGATTGATTATTTATAACGCGCCTAATACCCAGAGGTTTCTAAGTGCATACCCGGGGATCGAACTTGTGGTGCTCTTTGTCGTCTTGCTTCCAAGGCAAGCGTGTTGCCCCTAAGTGGGGAGGGGCAGAGTTAGGATGAGCCAGAGAGGAATCTGCACAGTTTTTGGAGGGTTTTGTATGATTCTGCCTCTCTTTCCTGGCTCCCTCCACTTCCTCAAAGCACTTTGGGAGTGACATCATAGGGCAAAGGCCACTCATTTCAAAGCAGTGATTCGACCCCTAAAGCAGGCTAGCTGTAGTACAATCACCTGGGGGCTATTGCCTGTAAAATAAGTGGTCTCCCACCATTTCTCTGAATCATTTTGGAAATCATCTTGAAAATTTCACTGGAGCCTGATGAGAGAGCAGGCCTTTCTAAAGCCCTCCAGTTGTAAGATGTGAATGGCCCTCGGGTCTCGCCTATAGATTACAGCTTGGCAAATTAGGAAATGATGGCCAGATTTCCCAGCCATTGACGTTGACTGTGGTCCCCCAATTATTTGGGTTAATGGGGCTAACAAACCACTAGACAATGTAACATTAAGGTTATTTGGAAATGCAAGAAAAGCTGTGAATTGGGTTAAAATTAATACAAATGAAAAAAAATTCTGTCAGATGGATGTGATTATTTCGAATACGGACATTTTGAAGATGAAAAGGTTGCATTCTAAATGTTTGTATTCAAAATAAGCACCCCACAGCTGAATCCCCTTTGTAGACCCCGCTCCTCCCACCCCTCTACTTACCTTTTGGCCGCACACATCGCTGTGTGCCGCCGAGTCCCTGCAGCGCCAATTCCCTTCACTTCTGTGGATGGAACTGGCGCTGCAGGGTCTTTTTCTTTTCACCTGCTTCCCTTGTTCGCTATAATGAAAACCAAATGGTTAAAATGTTCGGCATTTTCGTTTGTACATAATTTTGGTACAGCCGAAATCCGATCATTTCAACCATTTGGTTTTTTATATACAGTATTTTCGTGTGATACCTGTCTGTCATGTATGAATCTGAAGAAAGTGTTTTGCAAGATGACGGTGGGTCGCCATTCCATGCATTGTCGTTACACTCTGTGCTTGTGGATGAAATAAGACCATTGTTTACAGCTAATGCTAGACTAAATTGTAGCAATGTAATAAAATAAACCCCTTGTTTGACCAGGACTGTAGGAGGGTAAAAGAGAACCTTCCAAGTGTGAAAAGTGTTTCTGATGTAGGGAGGGAGACAGCAATAACAGTACCTTCCTTTTATAAGAGTCTGTTCAAAGAGAAAAAGGAGGAGCATAATAGAGACACATGAGATGCCTTTCTAAATGCCATCTCAGAGAAAGACTCAAAGAGATTCTGGAGTCTTATCGGGGCGAGAAGAACTGTAGTCCAAAAGCAAATTCACTGCAACATCCTGGAATCAGTCTGGTATCTGCATTTGTCATCATAGTATGTGGAATCTAAAGTCTCTACAGATACAAGTGCCTTTACTATGGTTGATCGTGAAGAAGATTTTGCTCCTCTTAGTTTAACATTAAATGAAGTTATCACTGCCCTCAACAGCCAAAAAATTGAAAATGCATCCGGCCCAGATAACCTTAACATGGTACCTACCAGCAGATTTTTACAAATCGGAGCCCATGATATGGGCCCCCTATCTCACTAAGCTTTTTAATGCTGCCTTGTCCGAAAACTGTGTTCCCCAGACATGGACTCAGGCCAAAATTGTCCCGCTGTACCAAAAGGACAGTAAAGAGAACCAGGGAACTACCACCCAATATTTATGCTTGGTGAGGGGTCCGGGGATGGTGGGAGGGGGGTTCGCCAAGGCACTGTTGGCCCACTTGGAAGCCTGAATGGAAGACCCGAATATTTTACACCACCTGCAGGCTGGTTTTCGGGCAAATATTAGTACCATCGATCAATGCCTTTGATTGGGTCTATTGTGTGACAAATGTGTAACTCAGAGAAAAATGAGATTATGCACCACATTTGTTGATTTAAAAACGGCTTTTGATAAGATACCAACGTCGGGGCTATGAAACACTAATAAATATGAGCATTCCTCAAGGCCTTTCCAGGGCAGTCCAAGGTCTGTACACAGGGAACGAGGCTGTGGTAAGATGGAGTGCCGATAGTAGGGTCACTAAAAGAATTCCCAGTCAATGGGCGTACGCCAGGGGTGCGTTTTGGCACCCAAAACCCTTTGTCTCTTTATCAATGGTATAATTCCTACATTGATTTTTCTTGTGAATCGCTGTTTTTATCTGCGGAAAAGTGCCCATTTTTAATGTTTGGAGACGATGCTGTACTTTTATCACTGACTCCATCTGGTTTAAAAAGATATATATTGGCATTTGATGAGTTCTGAGATACAAAACGGCTTTCCATAATTGTAAAAAAAAAAAACTATGATTTTTAGGAAAAGCAGAACCAAATGCCTCCACAAATTAAGTTTGATACTCAATGGGGAGCGTGTTGAGCAAGTCAACTAGTATGATTATTTGGGTGTTCGGTTCACTGAAAATTGTGAATGGTCATCCCAAGTCTCCACTTAACAGTTTCTGTGGGGCTATCACTAAATTTGACCGAGATTATGATAACGGGCGGTGAAAGTATCCCTGGAAGTGTATTCTGCCCACGCCAGGCAAGCAGCACTCCATGGAGCTGAACTCTGGGGAGGCACCAATTGTGACCTACTAACCATCCGTGAAAACAAATTTGTGAAAAACTTGCTGGGACTCCCTGGAAGCACTCCTACTATCCCTGTTTTCTTAGAGGCTGAATTTCGAAGGGTTGGGCCATTAAGTAAGACCAAACCTCTACTATACTGGATCAGGGTTTGGCCTTCCCCTGGACTAACCAAGTAAAGATTGGCTATGGAAGATATTTCATCGCAGTAGGGGTGGATCTTTACCCTGGAGGAAATATCTAAATGAAGCCTTAATTTTGTTAGGACATTATCAGTGTTGGTTACAACCTCAGCTCATCAGCGCTAGCTCCAAAAAACTGATTAAAGAAGTCCTTTTTAATGGTGAAGCATGTGGACGTCTTGCTGATATTCTAAGCAATGAGAGCAGAAGGAGACACTGGGAGCTGAAGCAGGCTGCAAAAGGTATTTTGATGTTGTATCCCCAAAATTCTCCAGGACATTGTATTTTAAGCTCTGCTTGGGTACACTACCTCTCGCTGAATTACTGCACAAGTGGTATTGTGATGCTTCTAACAAAATGCCCCTCATGTGAAAATGAAATTGAGAATGTAATGCCCTTTCTTCTATTCTGACCTCTTTACCATCTTATCAGGAAAAAGTACCTCAAGTAGTTATATTTAGGTGCAGGGCTGCCAGAACTACAAAGTAAGTGCTGGCACTGTGTGGAAACTCAAAAGATGATTTGGCAGTGCACTCAGTTGGAGAGGGCATGGAGGAGAAGATTACGTTGCATTACCTAACGCAGTATTTTGTATAAAAGCTGGGGCGAGATTGGGTGTCACCTATTGGAGTTGTTTTTTTGCACATACAAAGCTACAAAGCTATTTTACTAGAATTGCATTTTAACTGGGCACAACAGTATCAGTTGCATTATGTAGTTTTAAGTTTGTGCTTTAGAAGTTTTATATGAACACGTCTGATCCTTGCTATTTTTATATGCTGTGATTTTGTGAAATATGTAAACGTTCATATTTGCCTTGATAATGTACTAAGACACCGATTGTCTGTGATTGTGACTTGTATGTGATATTATTTGTATGGTCTCTTAACCAAAATAAAGTTAAACGATGAAGGTAGGTGTTGCAAGGCAGAGACCAGCTCTGTTCCCTAACCATCCTCAGGAACTATTGGGGGTGATTTGCTGCTGGAACAGGACTTGCCTCTCTGCCAGCTACAGCGGTACCCAGGTCCTCATCATGTTGGAGGAACCCTGCAGTTGTGTGCCCGAGAACATAGACCCATCTTGTCCCCGAGTCCCTGGAGTCGGACACACAGCAACCCAAGAAGTGACCTGCTGCTGTAACCAGACCGCCGCTCTGCCAGCCACAGCTGTACCCAGGACCTCACAGTGTTGGAAGACTCCTGCAGTTGTGTGCCAGCCTCCACCACATTTGGGAGCACAAGGAAATGACTCATCTTGTCCCTGAGCCCCTGAAATGGGACTTACAACACTCAGCTAGCCAAGACAGCCAGCATCCTACTGAACTGCGTGGTGCATGTTTCAAGAACTGTGCAGCACATTTGAACCAGAAAAACCCTTGGTGGCTGCCTTAGGCCCTCGCCTGATCTTCACACAGCACCATGAAGTCTGATTCGGCTGTGCTGAACCACCAAGAACTGCAAAGAAGGTACCATTGACTGCTAACAGCCCCACTTGGTCCATTGTGGGCCCTATAGACTGGTTAGGCACCTTTGAACCCTTTTTGCTCACAAGTACATATCCTTTTTCAAGAGCGTTGTTGCATTTGCTAATCTTTCACCCCCAATTCATTATCTAGAGAGCTGAATCTATTATCTTTGCTTATTCTGTGTACTTTCCTCAGTGGTGGATTTTGTGTAGTGTTTTTCCAGTTAGTTACTATTGTACATGGTGTGTTTAATTAAAGTGTTTATACTTTTATTGAACCTTGATGGGACATTCCTTTATCTTGGACTGGTATATTTTGATGTTAGGTTTGCTACTGAACCACATTCACACCCTTCTTAAGAGTATAGCCTTCCCTCATCCCACATTACGAGGTACATCTCTTGACTTTGCCTGTTTTACCTTTATGATTGTGTTGGCTCTTGGCTTGTAGAAGTGTGAGGGCTGAGTAGGTGTTTGAGCCTTTACTCATCCTTGTACACCTGCAGGACATAAATCAATTTGTCATAGTCTCACATTTTCCAAATCCAGAACACTGCGTGTGCAAGTTGGCCCAGCTCCTGGAGTAATGGGTAGCAGCAACTTACTTCAAATATATCTATATAGCCAATATCACCGTCTCAACAAGACTTCCACACACTTCCATACACTTCATTGGAATCACTGGCCAAGGAAAACGTTAATCAGGGCACCCCACCATAAACACATTCACCCCATTGACTCCAACTTGATCTCTTTAGATTATCTCTTTAGTATATCCTACTATATTACCTTTCTATACAAATCCGGTTTACTTATTTCAAGCAAATGCATGTACTGTATAATCCAGGAGTATTTATTACAAATCTCAGTAGCACAGCTTAATATAACTTGGTTGACATTACTCCAATATAGATTCCCAATAAATACATTTAAAATATTCCCAGTCTGGCTACTATAGCACAATCAAGTAGAGAACGAACATATCTGTACAATGCTCACCCACCCTAAAGCTTAATTATAGTATTCTCCTGGTGTACTTTCCCACTGGTGTAATAATAACGAGCAGACCATGTGAGGGAAATCCTGATTGTGATGAGCCATTGCTGGATTTCCGCAATCGAGTACACTGTACCATAATCTCCCTCAACTTGGAGCTCGTATCTGGGCTGATGCATTGCTTGGACAGCAGGTATATGAGGTGCAGTACTTTATGAGCACAGTGAATAACTGTAAGGTCTTCTCCAGAGTGGGGTCCTTTAAATGAGGTAAAATGGGGATAAACAAGGCTCATAAAATGTGCAGTTGAATTGTTCCATCAAGCGCCATATGAAGTACAGCCATTAAGCCTCGGAGCCTTCAACAGTACCCAATGACACATTTTTCAGCCTGGACAGACAGAAATCCTCCATGTGAATAGATGTAGGCACCTTGCCAGTGGCCTACAAGTAGTCAACATATGCATATTAAAGGGGTGCCCCCACCACAACCCAAATGCAAAACTGAAATTGGGAAATGAAAAAGATCAAAGAGAGGTACCTTAAATGTCAAAGAATACAATACTAACAGTATGTTGCATGGATTTTAAAGTGTCTGTTTGAATAGAGGAAGGAAAGGGATGTTGATCGTGACAGGGCACCAAACTGTTCACATTAACAAGACTACCAATGCATTGCTTATGAGCCACTTGTAATGTTAAGAAGGGTGGCATAATAAAGCAGTCTGTTACTTTAATTCTGCAGTCCTGTAATAAATATTTACATTTGGTAATAAAACAAACATTGCACCCTACTATTCTATGCAAGACCCATCGCGTGACTGTCCTCACTTACACATTTGGCAGAGGAAGCGTTTAAGTCACAACAACACAAAACACATAAAATAGAAGAATTTTAAAAATGTAATAACATTATAATAAAAATAGGTCATTAGAGGTGAATACAGTGGACTGAATTTGGTACTCTAATTAAATAGAAAAAACAAAAATAAAATACAATTTGTGCTGGAACGTTAACACATAACATGGAGAGTGAACTATTAGCTTGTGTTCGGCTTTTCTCCTCGGCAATCTAAAGATTGGTTGCGTGCTGTATTGCCCATGCCACAATCTATCTGCTTGTTATAATTCTGAGGAGACCAATTCCAAAAAGGTGTTGGCTGAGGTGGTATTTGAACCCGGTTATCATGACTGCTCCTTTTTCAGAGGCTCATGGCCAATCCACATACTAACACAATGCCCGGCAACAAATAAAGCCTGTAGAAGCGTAGTTCAGATTTAACACACCCGCATAAATCTCTATGCATTCAGCTCAGACTAAACCTTTGAATTGGGCTTCGAGGATTGCGTCTAATGCCACACCTGGCGAGAGTACAGCGTTGCACTTAGTTTCTCTTTAGGCATATCAGCAACGGGAACCAAGCATGGGTCACTAAGCGAAATAATAGGACTCCCACTGAGGCAAATGGTGCAGCGTGTGACGGACGACATATCGAATCATGCTGACAGATAATGTATGGGATGGAATTGTTGAAATTGTCAGCCTCTTTCTAAACAATGTGTATTTGATAATGTAATTGTAGAACCCACCCTGAAGAAGGACCACGGTCCGAAATGTATCAGCGGTAGAGGCTTCTGCTCAAACCATATGGAGAAAAAAATTGAATAAAATAAGAAGCTTTTTGCATCTTTACATACACATGGCTTCATCATTTTCTTGCGACAGATATTCTCATTCAGGATAAACTGAGTATTTAAGCACAATATGCAGTAGTTCTTACAACAACATTTGGCGAGCTTAGGTCTGTTGAAGCTTTCACCAGACACTTTTTGCTTCTGGGACGGAAGGGGTCCCAAGTTCAAAAGCAAGGCTAAATGTAAAAGGGAAGGACACAAATAGTGAGGCAATGGTAGAGTGGTGCAGTTACAGGGGTGATGTACGTTAGGTGGACAAAGTGGATAAGCAGCAGTGCTTAATTTGTGGGGGTGTTTGCCAGGGCTCAGCCCTGACACTTATTTTTGACCCAAGAACTTACTGTCTCATACTCACTTTACTTATGAAGTGGCGATAGTCAGTGCATCCAGCAACTACAATGAGCAAGTTCCAGGTGTAGTGTAACCCCAAACATGTCAACACTGTGGGGAGCAGCCATGGCTGGTGGCAGCAGTAGTGTCCACCCGCAGTGTCACAGGAGTGCTAGAAAATATCTGGGCCCTGGCAGGTAGAGTTGGTGTCCCAGGGTAATTATTTTAAACTAAGACATTGAAAACAAATTTTGTTATTAAACAAGATGGTCAATTTTTAATTACACTTTTATTAACTGAATGTATTGTTCTGCTACAGTACTTACTGTTATGCGGAATTTTGTTCAAATGCTCTTGACCTTTTAAAAAAATTAATTTTTCGATAAAAGAAGATGCAGCGTACATGCGCCATTTGTATTTCGAAATGGTCTTGAGTGATTCAGGTCTTCAGGCCTACTGAGCAGATGCACCAGCCCACGCAGGGGGCACTAGAGATGACAGGTGGCACAGTGGGCCGCCCCTCTGGCCACCCCCTGCGTTGACTTGACTCCTCTCAGTGAGGGGCTGGAAGTGCGTGCCCCCCTTTGGCAGCCGGAAACGGCATGGCCTTTGAGGAGTGGGCGGGTGCACACAAATAGCCTGTCGAGCCAGTCAAGGAGCATGCAATGACCCATCAGCTGCTGAGAGTGGTGGACACCATCAGCCACGGATTCAACATCAAGAAGTCCACAGGAATCGTCTTCCTGGATGTCGGCAAAGCATTCGATAAAGTCTGGCAGAAGGGACTGCAGCACAAGATGATTGGCCTGGGATTTCCGAACTACCTGGTGAAGATGATTGCAAGCTACCTGGGAGGCCGCACCTTCCATGTCACCATGCGGTCTGAGATGTCCTCATCACATCCCATCCGAGCAGGCGTGCCACAAGGATCGAACCTCGGACCCTTCCTGTTCAACCTCTTCACCAACGACATCCCAAAAGACCTCCACAAGACGGACATGGCGCTGTATGCAGACGATGTTGCAGTCATCTCCCAGTCATTCAGTGAAAAGGAAGTAGTGAAGAACCTGCAAGCTTCACTGGATACCATCTCGACGTGGTACAGCGTCTGGCGAATAGAACTCAACACCAGCAAGACAACTGCAACGCTGTTCACCAGAAAGATGATCAAGAAACACCCACACATCAGACTCAATGGGGAGACTATCAAATGGGAGATCAGCAGCCGCTACCTCGGTGTGACCCTGGACAGCAAACTCAACTGGGGAAGCCATATCGCAAATACTCAGCAGAAGGCAACAGGTAAGATGGCAGCGCTGTACCCACTCCTGAAGACAAAGTCCATGCCCCTCTGGACAAAGATCAACATCTACAAGGCAATCATCAGATCAACCCTGACTTATGCCACCCCAGCATGGATGACCTGCCATGAGCGATACCGGAAGAGTCTTCAGATAGTCCAGAACAAGGCCCTGCGATTATAATCATCAGGGAGCTCCAATTTTCACAAGGATAGCTGACCTTCACAGAGACCTGGACTTCGAGATGTGGGACGAACATCTAGCGAAGCTGAGTAAGAACTTCTGCCAAGGACTGGATCAGAACCCGAACCCTCTGATCAGAAGACTCACTGCCACCACTGCAAACCCATTCGACCGCTACCCGCGGTCCATCACTGCGAAGACCCTGTGAAACCAGCCCTACTGTGACAAGACCACACAGACCAAGAAGAATACAAACCCACGACTACACACTCAACCCGAGAAGATGGAGTAAAGAGGCTCAAGCCTCGGTATCCAAAAATCACAGCTGATGGATAAAAATCTATCAGTAAGAAGAAACAGCGCCGGCCAGTCAAGTAAATAAAACGTTCTAGCCCACTCTCCCGAATGGAACCACCACCAACAAAGGCCCAGTGCCTGAAAAGTAACTGTCCTTTGAGTGCAATAACCCCTCTACGTGCGCAACGCTGATATATGGCCAGCCTCATCATTCTCAAGCTTGCAAGGCTGGAGAATCGCCACCTGGAACCCTGTGTTGGCACCTAATCTTTGTACAGGTTGTCTTCTAGCAAAGGACAAGGAAGCGAGCAGAAAAAAACGGGATCATTTAAATCCAGTCCCCCACAGGAATCCTGCGTGCATATCGTGTAGGGAGTCCCCGTCTGAGCGCTCGAGCTCTGTCACTGGCTGTTAACAGCATTCCTTCCGCGTGCTGATTAAAACAAAAGGTCAGATCAAGCAGGCCGTCCTCCCTCGGCCCTTGTAGATAGCTGTGTAATTAAATTGTAACTGTAGAGGCCTCTGCGTCCTGTCAGTCCTTGGGGAAGGGGAGGTGGAGGCTGGGCTTGTTTGCCACCAGCACAAACGCGCTGCCAGATCCCCACCAGTGTTATCACCACCCTCCCACCCGCCTGCCCCCACCCTACCAAATGAATAATGAAAAACACGGCCTAGCGCCCCATCCTTCCCTCCCATTTGCACACAGACACACACCCTTCTCACTGAATATTTTCCCATCTTTTGTTCTGCCAAGAGATAAGATGTATAAATTATGAGGAGTTGACAAAGTACACTCTGGCGCCTGGGGCAAGTCATCAATCATCTTTTCCCAGTCGACAGGTAATTGATGTGTACCCCGCAGACACATCATCCCCATCAGGTAAGAGGAGGAAAGAATTAAACCTGCTGTCATGCTTGGCACCGATGATCTGTATTTAACATTCTTTTTAATTTGAGAAGTTCTGTTTGTTTTTTCAGCTGCGCTTGGCTCTTTTCCCTGCTCGTGTGTAGTGTTCACTCGGTGCTGTAGACATATTCTCGCATCCGCGAGCTGAGAGGGCTGGAACAATTCATGAACCCCCCCCCCCCCAACCCCTCTTACAAGCGGGAGGGCTGCGGACCACCCAATCCATGCTGGCAGCGGCTGCAGAAGAGTTAGGAGAGGCTGCTTTCGCACATCCTCATGGATTCCATTGTTTTTGTACCAAGAGGGCAGTGACGTCTTCACGGCTGTAGGTCGTGCACATCAATAGCCTAAACTTGAGTGGGTGGTGGAGATGTCAGACAGACCTGGTGCTTTAAGACCTGTCGGGGGGCCATCATTCTACACCTTATCGGCGTGCACATTCATTCACTGACAACACAGAAACCAGGGCTCAAGTGGAGTGTTCACGTGGGTGGACAGAGTCCTCCCACTTTTTTAGGGAGTCCCCCACTTTTGTCAGAGGGCACCTTGATATGCTAATTTCTGGTGATGCCACATTCAATTGGTATGTTAATGAGCACCCTCTCCACTTCTTTTTTTAGGATTTGACCCCTGCCAGAAACTCCTTCCTTGATATAAAATCAGATTCGGGTCCTCAAGCACTACTGTTGTCAAATGAGTAGCAAGACTAAAACGGGTAACAGAAAGGCTATCTGGCAGAGGCGTTGCTTGGGGGGGGGGGGTGAGGGGGCTAAAGCCCCGGGTCTTTTCGTAGTAGCCCCGGATAGAAGCTCAGGGGCTACAACCAAAAGGCTAGCTAGCCCCCAGTCCTGACATTAGCGTAGCCCCAGATCTTTTCCAGACCTAGCAACACCCCTGGTATCTGGTACAATACGGCACTGAAGAGATGCATCCACAATAAAACAACATCCCTTAAGGTAAATTACATAGAACGAAAATACATTTCCTAGTGAAAACACTAATAAAATACAGTGAAAGGGAAGGCGAGTACAAACCAGAGTATGCCTGCTGTAACCAGTAGTCTTAAAGGGTTAGTTCACTCAAAAATGGTATTGTTTAAAAAGATGGGCCATAATCAAAAATATATATAAAAAACATTTTTTTAAGTTCCTATGTAAAAATGTTGGGAAATGAGGCTCAAAGTTTTGATATGGGGGCATCTATTTTGTGAAATGAAGCAGTCTCCTACGTTCATGTTAAGCTTGGCTCTTGCAACAATAATCAAGCAAAGATTTGCTACTCAGAGCTTTTTGCTTACTGCTGCCCGGCGATCAAAGCTTAACACGAAGAGAGGAGGCTGCCACAGTATTCATAATTGCCATGACTTTCTTTTTATGTTTTCTGTGCTGCCAAGGTCCAGGGGAGCACAGAAAACGGAAAATGAAAGGCACAGCAATTATAAATACTTTGCTGGCCACCAGTGGAGTCTTCATAATTGTTGTTACTTTCTTTTTAAGTTTTCCAAGCACGGGAACCTTAAACCGAAAGTACCAGCAATTATGAATACTACACCGCCTGCCGGCAAGCTGCATATTATTTGTAATTGCCAGTACTTTCGCTTTAAGTCTCCCGAGCCCCGCGGGCTGAGGGAGCCTGGGAGACTTAAAACGAAAGGCACAGCAATTATAAATACAACGCTGCATGCTGATCACGGCGTGCTGCTTATAATTGCTGGGACTTTCTCTTTAGGTCTCCCAAGCTCCTCAGGTCCAGGGCAGACCGGGAGACTTAAAACAAAAGGCACAGCAATTATGAATACAATGCTGCATGCCAATTGCGGCCTGAGGCTTGGTGCTTATAATGGTCAGGACTTTCGTTTTAAGTCTCCCATGCTCCCAGTGCCGGGGGGGTTCGGGAGAAGCAGGAAGAACAAACAAACAAAAACAAGAAGGGAAGGTGGTAGCACTCAATAGCAATCAGCAGCACAGGCACGAGGCCTAACGGCATTCTCTGCTCTCTGGCAGTAACAAGCAAAAGCTTGCAGTAGGGGGCTTTTGCTTGATTATTGCCACAAGACCAGAGCTTTACACAAACAGAGGAGGCTGCTTCATTTCACAAAATGGCAGCATCCTAGTGTTAAAAAAAACTGACTTTTAGGCTCATTTCCCAACAATTTTACATAGGAAATGTTTGTAAAAATATTTTTTTTATATATATTTTGGATTATGCCCCATCTTTTCAAACAACATTTTTGAGTGAACTACCCCTTTAAATAATAGTACAATCTTGATGTCTTTTCATAAGGGAGGAGCCCTCTTATCCCTTGCCAGCCACCGTGTTTATTGGCAAGGAGTCCAATGTTCCCTCTAAGCTGTGTGCATGTGCGCTTGCCCAGCTTCCTTCTGGGTGCCCCTCAGAAGATTTTCAGCAGCACACACAGACAATTCTCACCTATTCAAAAATACTTAATAAGGCAAAAGCCACAGCAATTACCTGAAATTGTCTTTCTTTAAAATTAAGCAACTAGTTTGATATTCTGCTAATTTTCAGTACACTACTATGCAAGGGTGACCGTAAACACCTAAAATCCCTAACAGTAAAATACACACACAAGAGGTTAAAAACGAATATGAACAATTGGCTCCATGAACAGAAGAATCTAACCTATGCCTGCACATATTAACCAAATAATGTTCCCTGCCAACCCATGACTCCTAAACCTGACTCTATCACACATTTTACTTATGATTCTAACTTCGGCCCCAGAACACATTAAGATACTACCGGACAACCATGACTCTTTCTCTCTTGGATCTGCGAAAGGTTAGCAAACTTGTACCTACATCCACTTGTTTTATGTTTGTTGTAACATGAATAACGTTCATGCGCCAACATTTCTGTTAGCCATTGCGCCTTACCAAAAGCTTCACCCACACTATGTAATCGAACTACCAGCTCAAATATCTGATACGGACTGTAATAAGCAGGCTTCTTGGATGTGAACCTTATGCCATACTTTCTCTTCTTTTTACATATGTCACGCAAGTGCTTTGAAGCGGCCCCCTTGCAAGTTAATGTATTATAAAACTCAAATATTAATGTGCCCTCTGAAGATTTTGAGAAGACAAATGTGATGCTTAGCGTCTCCTATTTTAGCATTACTAACATTACCCTATAAGTGGAGAGCAACATTGCAATATAATTTACTGAGCCTACAAGGGATAATGGGTATGGACTACACCTCTGATTACTTGTCCATAGTATCCTGGCACCGGATATTCAGACAGGAGATTGCTTTTCACACAATCTGCATTGTTTCCAAGTGTTCAGAGTTCCTTTGGGCATAAACCTTCACACATTATATGGTAACTCTCTAATATACAAAAATGATTTCACTGAGCACTTGTGTAATCCTACACAATTATATAAAGGTGGGGTATGTTGCAAACAATCTAATATGCACTGCAGAAGAATTTTGTACATGCATAGTCATGACATTCTTAAAATGCACATAGTATGTTGAGACATTAAATATGCCTTGCTTGCAAAGTATTGCGGGTCTGCAAATATCCAATGAATGTTTACTGCTACAATCCCTCACATTTTACAATGCTTTAACAACTAGTATTGGAGGCTAGCACAGGGTCCGCCAAAGGGTGTGGGTGGAAGAGCACAGTTAATCACTCCTTGCGGGTGATGGACAAAGCAGCACATTTCAAAAACCAAGGCGGACGTTTCGGCAGTACACTGAAGGAAATGTGTTGCTTGTTTGCTAAAGGATAGGAAATTCTAGAACCTGTCTAGACAACAGCACCTTCTTTTTCTTTCTATGCTCAGCTGCTGAGGGCTTTTCAATATAACCATGTGGTCTGTGTGTATCGTCTCTAGCATCCCCCTGCATCTTATTTAACTGATAACAAAGAATTAATTACAGTAGAGGGTTCCATAGTTACAGAAGACGGCACTCAATCAGCTTTATCTGTGATAAATTGATGCTATTAAATTAAAACGCATATATATGTGTTTTTCTTCAGGAAGGCTCTTGTTTAATTGCATCTAGGCTGTGGAGCGGAAGTGTGGGCAAACTATACACTTTATTATGTGCCCTGTCATTTCACTTCCTATGTAGGGGTACAAGCAGGGCTCTAATCAGATTCTGATCCCTTCTTGGAGTCAAATCATTTTTCAGGGTGTAAAAAAGTAAATATTTTTGCCAATAGGGATACTTTCTGCTTATTAAAAGATGTTCTTTCCCCTTAAAATTCCACTTGAGATCGGGCATCAATATTACCAGAGTTGCTTCCTATGCCACTGCTCTACTGGGGTCACTAATGTTTGATCCTCATATTCTGAGGGGCAGTTATTCTGATGCAATTTTCATCCTTACACAAATTATTAAACACATGTTCTCCTGGCCCTTGAATTACTTCATTAAAGTGGCCCTTAAACTCCTATCAGCATGTTTTTTAACACATTGCTTTTAATTGCCATTAATCCATTGGCAAATAATGTATTCGGTCTGAATTTCTTGACAGCCACATCAGTTATGCCAATAGATATTTGGGTTTTGTAATACACAAGTGATTTTCCAGTGGCATAAAACATAATTTTTTCTCTGCACAGAAGTATGTTTGCAAGGTACTGTGGCAGATGTTGAAGTCTTGGACTGGTTGATGAGTTTTCTCTATAATTACATATGACATTTTATTTTAGCCTATGTGTTTGGAAAAAGTGTTGTAAGATTTGTAAAGAATTGCAGTGGCTTGGAAGAGGAAATTCCTTTCCAAACTGTCTTCTGCAACGGTAGCTCACAAAGTGGCTTACCTCATTAGTCAGTTGCGCACATGGAAAATAACCTGCGCACAACAGCCAAGTTCCGCACATAGAGAAAAATAATTAGAGGGAACATTGGCAAGGACCCTCCTGATTTCAGTTGAGCAAATAAAGGACTATTTCAGGAGCCCAAGCCCTATACCCACAGAGCGGATCAAGAATTCTCAGAGGTCATGTAACGAAAAGAGACAAAAGGGCAGGTCTGCACAGCAAGGAATGCTTTACACTACAGACTGGTGGAACCAGCATCTAGTGCACACAGCACATGGCACTATGCCATTCTTAGAGCTGTGATGAATTGGAGCTGCTCCCCATTCTTTATTGTGGGGAGAGCTCGCGCTAAGGGACTAGGACGGTCACCACCCATTGCACCCCCAAAAGGTGGCAGGTGAGGGTTCCCTTGGGGCAGTCTTACCCCCAACCTGGGAGTCGTGGGTACCCATGTCTGGATAACCCTATCCCACCTGTCTGCACTGTCATCCCAGTGGATTACGTTTTCAAATATGACATCCGAATAGGCAAACCCTGTGCCACACAAATAGCCCCAATGATCCACATGCAGACTTAGACTGCAGAAGAACCCCATCATCAAACCCTTGCCTCTTATATGCAGGCCACCTGTGACTGCTGCAGTCCCAGGGACACTCGGAAAGAACACTTATCTTGCGGTATGAAGGCCAGGAACCTCCAGGCTCACAGCAGGTCCACGGAGCATGCAGTGCAGACACTTCTGTGCTCAATCTGAGCTCCAAGATGGCATTTCAGCACGCAGAGCTTTTTGAAACATCCTACACCCATAATAGAGTCAATCTGAGCCCTCAGGAAACTGATTAATTGCTTCTCTTCCAGGATTATCCAATCAGTATGTGCCGATGTCGTGTAACAAATACATAAAAAAGAGAAAACATTTTTATGAACCAAATGCACATCCGAGGTCTAGGTCCTGAGTGTAAGGACCCAGCCGTGTCGATGTACTAGTTGACACAAAACTGTGGGCAGGACGTTTCAGCAAAAGATAGATTACACTGCCTTCTTCAGGACGCCAAGGGAAGATGGAGCTTCTGCAATCGGGTGAAATATCGTCCTCAGAAAGATTTCTTCTTGGTAGAGGTATAGCTGGTGTAACTTGTCATACACCTTCAAAACCGTTTCAAAATTGGAAGCTTCTGCATAACTTCAAGTAGATAGTGCGCCCAATATGAATCAGCACAGACGCCACTCATTTGGTTCATAACATTTTTTTCTCTTGTTTATGCATTTGTTACGCGACATCAGCACATACTGAATTCATAGGGTCAGCAGTACAGGATTATGACTGCATATTTACTAATTGCATAGACCCTGATCTTCAGCCTTCTTCGTTTTCGTAATATTTCACGGTCACCCACTCATACTGTATGAGATTTGTTCTTTTGTTCTGTGAAATTCTGTTCACATATATGCATAAAGGTTGATGATTGCAATTATTTTGTTAACATGTAATGCTGGGTTTGGGTTTTAGGTTTCAAGAGAACTAATAGTTTGTCAAATTGTATGTGTGTTCTATCTGTATAATGAAAAGCAGATTTATCATATGTTTTATTGTCGATGCTGTAGGACCCATGGCCTACTGAATAAATAATGTTATTTTTTTATTCAAATGTGTGCGGTCTGTTGGACTAAATTTGAAGTCTTTCTATTGTGGCCTGGCCTTAGCAATGCCCAGGTCTTTTTGAATCATTATATTAAGTGGTTGACTTGAAGATCTGTGCGGCTGCCTGGATCTCCATTCCTGGAAGTCCTGGAACCAGCCGAAGGCCCTCCCGCCCCTTTTTTTCAAAACGCTGATGCGTCTGGCTGTACATCTTGGGTGTGGACTTCGTGAGGATAGATAAGGATTTTGCAATCTGGGAACTATTTTTCTTCTTGTCAAGCTCCTCATCGGTGGTGGAATGAAAAAGGTTGCTACCCTCGAATAGAAGGTACAATATGCGCTCATGGACGTCCGGGTTGAACCTGGTAGCCCATAGCCAGGCAGTTTTTCTCATGTCCATAGTGATGCAGACACCACGGCCTGAGGTGTCTATATGCGTTACTGTGGACTCCATGATGTCCTGAGCCACCATCTTTGCTTCTGCCAGCCCCGCCTTGAAGAATGCCTAACTCTGCACTGGAAGTTCCAGAAGGAAGTCGGCTATTTCCTGCCAAAGTCATGGCTGCGAGCATGGCGTCCGCATTAGATTGATGAGGGTGCAGCGAGGCATTGTAATAAACCTTTTTTCCATGTGCGCCAAGATCTTCTCCTCCTTGCCTAGTAGGACGAGGTAGCCGAGGAAGACTGCGACTTGGAATAGATTGAGGCTGCAGCAATCGCAGAGGAGTGTGGTTGAGGGTGTGCTGACAGGAAGAGTGGATCCCCCTCCAATTGCCTGTACTTGGCATCGAGGTGCCGATTGGTAGGATGCGCTGACAGGGGTTTAAGCCATCCCTTTTTGGCCAATGCGACAATGTCCTTCTGCATCAGAATCGCTGTTCTAGCCACGGGGCATAGAGTGAGGATCTCGGCCAGTACCCCCACCTCTGGTTGTTCAACCTCAGGTCTGCGGAAGCCCCAAGTATTCAGCTAGACCTGCAAGCCGTTCATGGAATGCCTTGGTCAAAGACAGAGTGTCGGGGTCCTCCTCCTCATCAGTGTCTGCCAGGGTGTCTTGCTGGTCTGAAACTGGTGGAGGAGTGCTGGGCGCCAAAGGCTGAGGTATGCTGACCGGAGCCAGAGGCTGCTGTGGAGGCTGGTATGGAACCGTCTGGACTGCAGGAGGCAAAGGTGCCGGGACCGTGGGGCCTGGCATGGGCAGCTGTGGCTGCGCAGGTGACTGAGGTGCTGGAGCCATAGGAGGAATGACTGTCAGCACTAGTGGGGAAACAGGATGTAGCATGTCCATGATCACATCCCGAAGGATGGCTCCCATCTGAGGGGATCTCATAAGCGTAAGGAATTTCTCAAAAAACCTGTTTTCACAGGCCGGTGGGGCGCTAGGTGGCCTGTGAGTAGGAGTAGGGCCCTGAGGCCTGGGCGTACTCTGCCTTGCTGCCTGCGTAGGGTATCTGCTCTGAGATGCTGAAGGATATGCTGTAGGCCACGTACCTGGCGAAGACCAGTCCCACTTTGAAACTCGTTCTCCCACCTGCTCCCCAAATGGGAGTGGCGTCAGACGAGTGGCCGTTTTGTCTGGTGCAGTGGCCGTTTTGTCAGGCAGTATGCCACATGCCTGCACCGTGGTGCTTGCCGCGCTGGGGCCGGCCTCCTCCAGGGCTGTTGGCAGTGGAGCTTGAAGCCTACCCTCACATCAGCATGGGCCGGGTAGGTGTAGTTCCCTCGGCTGTGTCGCTGGTAGTGCTGTGTACAGGCACCCCCTCAGATATTTGTCCAGTAGTAGGACATAGTCCCTGCGGGAGGTCACCCGGTAAAAGAACCTTGTGGTCCCTCAGCGATGTTACCGGCAGGATCTACTGACCCCTCGGCCTGGCGGCTGATAGCTAAAGCAGCCTCAGTACCTGTGCTGGTGTTAGAACCTGAACGGTCCCTCCCGCTCAGATGTTTTCTTGGGAAGGAGTCGCCCTTGCGGGGTGCGGAGGAACAAAGTGGCCCTACCTTGGGCCTTGACGTGTGCTTGACGAAGTCCTTCACGTCCTCTGGAGGCGATTGTTCGAAGAGCTCTCTGCAACGAGCGAACCTGTTCATCAGAAGGCGCGGTGAAAGCGCGTCACACACGGTACAACCCTCCCAGCCATGATAGGGGCTAAGGCAGCGGAGGCAAAGCGTGTCAGGGTTGGACGTAGGGAAGAGTCCTTCGCAGGCTGGACACCTGCTGAAGCCCAATGACGTTGACATGCTATGGGGAGGAGCGTGGCGCCAGAGGACTGAGTACCTGATTAAAGACCAAAAGACTAAAGACTGCGGGACTGTCTCTGTACCCCTACAGCCCCCCTTCCCAGCACTTGTTTGCACTTACCTTGCACTTGCTACCAGCTGGCCCTTATTATTTATCTTGTATTCTAGTAACCCTGTACTGCTCTTTCCCCTCTCCCTTTCCCCTTGCAGTTTTCCCTTCCCTTCTACCCATGCACTTGCGCGATCTGAATGACACCTGGCCTAGTAGGATCGTTGTCCGTCTTCTCTTTGTCCCCCCCTCCCTGGCTCGTCGCGCCTTGAAACACTTGTGTATAGGCGCGTTACAAATGCCATATCATCAATGTAACACTTCCGAAAACAAGTATGCCATGTGATGTTTGTAGCTTGTATAGTGCATTTGCCCAACACCGGCTACCTCAAATGTCATAGGACCAAGCGAAGAGATTGAACAGGAAAATAGAAAGAAAGAAATGCACAGTGAAGTGCGGACGTGGTGTAATGTTATGTTAGAAAGGGGCCTCATCCCACAAAAATGACGAGGATAACAGAAGTGGCAGCAACACCCGATGACATGACAGCAAGTAGAATAACACGATCTTTGGCATCAACGCCCTCACAGAAAGGGATGCAACATGACCTCTGACCCCAATTACATTACAGAATGGGATATCACTGATGTACAAACTTATGCTAAGAGTAAGATGAATACAATACATATGTATTCAAGCAGACAAGAAGCAAGTTTAGTGCCCAACTTATTAACTATGGTGCTGCTTTAACAAGCCAGGGGTGCAGACATGGTATACCAGGGGCACATTGAGCAGAAACATCATAGACCAAGGATGCTGTGCTCAGAAGCTAGAGCAGCCTCACTATGGCCAGTTTGCAACATTCTCAGCCATTTGTAGCCTCACATGCTCACATATGGTCATGATTTGCCAAATACAGTCGCAAAGGCACAGGAGCTGTACTTTTATGGCAGGTAAAACCTCACATGCCAAGGATAGTCATCAAATAGAACGACCTGGACATGCTATGGCAGGACCCTAACAAGTCCAGGTACTGTCATAACTTGACAGCTGGAATCTCAAAAGTTCAAGTAATCCCATTTTATGTCAAGCAAAGCTCAAACGCTAGTTATAATCACCATCATTGCAACAGCCTCACATGCCAAGATAATGAATGTCATGATATGCTAATTGCAGCTTTAATCCCCTGTACTGCCATGTTATGCTGGTTAACGCTTCATATAGTAATCACATGCAAGACAGAGCTTCATAGACCCATGAGCCGTCGCCTACATCCACCCCTCTTAAATTGAGGGCTGTCTACTGTGGCAAAGAGACATTAAAAGCCATGTAGTTACTTGACTCAAAGAGATGTTTATTATTTAGAAGTCCAGGTTTCTCCCATATTGTTAGAAAGCCATGTTTTCTCGTCACCCTGGCCCTATTGCTGTGACTCATGGTGCAGGGATTGCAAGGGAAAGCCGTGGGCAGTAAAAGGGGGAGACGGAGACCAGCACCGTTTAAGAGTGCAGAGGAGGACAAGAAAGCAGAGGAAAGAGAAGAAGGGAATGTGATGTTAAAGCATTTTGCATGCGTGTGTAGTGCTTCTGGCTCACTGGGGCCTCTTTAAAGATGGTAAGATGTCCATACCACTCAGGGGAACACCTTGTCCTGACACTCATCCTATTTATGCTGCCCCAACGTGAACATTCCTCTCACCCTAGACCGCGCCATTCTGAGTACTCTCTGGTAATCTGTATCAGTCTCTCCCTCTGCCACCCTTCCACCTTTCCTTCCCTTCCTCTCCACTGATTAATACATTGTGCACTAACATATCAGAGGATGACTGTTTATTAATTTATTTTATTTATTACACGCATACACCACTGTAAAGCCTCTTCGGTGCATCTGGGATTTCAAGAGACAAAGAAGATCTAGATTAGAGGTTAGAGAGGACAGTACAGAAGTCTCAACGAAAGGAGGCGGCGGGCTGCACATGAGGAGCAATCACTCCGATATTAGTGACAGCACTTGCAGTGATTCCATAGAGTGGTCATGACAAGTCTTCAGTGATCTACAGAATTTAATCCGATTTGTTTTCTGTCTAAGAATGGATGAAAGAGTCGAAAGCGAACGGACTTGAGACTTATGTTAGCTACCAACAAAGAGGTTGGGCTGGGATGGAGGACCAGCAAGTTCTGCAATGCAAACCTTAGGTATCTGATTGGCTAGGGGAGTGTACATTCTTTAGAAAGATATCATGTTGCAGGACCATGGAAAGCCTTGTGGGTAAGGCAGAGTCGTAAAGTGAACCCGTGACTCCATCGGTAGGAAATGCAAGGTCTTCATGGCTTATGAAGAGTGAGGTGCTGGTGGTCAGCCTAAGAATTCCACTCACTTTTCTGCTATGACAGTTGTGGGTGTCACAGATCACACTCTCCAGGAACATACATTATGGTACGTCAATAGGCTTTCAAAATGCAACAACCAACCACGATAATAGTTTCGAAGTGCCTAGGCTTGTCCATGGAGTGGTGTACTGTGGCCCCGCCAGTCTGCTGGAGGAGAGAAAATGAGTAGGAGAAGATTAGAGGCTGGGGAAGCAGGAATTAGATGGTACAGACACAGGGAGGGATAGATGCAGCGGGGAAACATGTTTTGTGACAGCATGGGAGTATGTCCTGTTGTGTGGACCATAGTTCTGAAAAAAAGAGAGGATAAGGATATGATCTTAAGTGCTGTGATAATTGGGTTGTGTTTACAAAGCAGATTTGGAGAATTTTAAGTTTGTACAAAGTGTAAATTTGGATGCATGAGGAGCTTCAGAACACTCTCTGGCATTCGTCTTGGAGGTTTGGTGGCTTATTTGCCTGGGCATCTCTGTATGTTGGACCCCAGGGCACGCTGCAGACAGTTAATTCAGGGGCTGTCGAGCTTGAGCTAATAGTGGCTGTGTCAATAATAGACTGTGTTTCCTCTGTATATTGTCATGCCAGGCTGAAAGTGCGTGGTGCCTTACTGGCGAGCAGACTATCAAAGTATAGTAATAAGTTCCCATCACTAGTGAGTCATTACACCCTAAGTTCCCTAGTCAAGATGTGTTCATTGGACTGTCTAAAAGGAAGATGGCAGACAGGGTAGGTTGGGGGAGAAGGGCCAGATGTCTGTCCTGCTGTATGTAGTGACAGTCTACAACCTTTTATTCTCAATGATTTTGTGTGTATGTCTTTGGCTCAGGACCAGTCAGGATTTTAATCCTTCTAAAATATGAATGTGGCATTGTAAGCGAGGCTATGTTGAAAACATGAACAATGGGACATGAAAGCAAAAACCATTCTACTTGTACCCTACAACGTGAAATGGCAGGTTCTACAGGGTATTTGTAGAAGATTAATGGAAAGTGTTCCGTGCAGACAGGACATCTGTGAGGAACTACTGGCACTTTTAACTGAGCCAGTGTTATCCACTGTGACTTTCCCAGGAGCAAAGCCCTGGACCAGGTTTCCTGGGAGATCTTCACCCCTTCTAGAAACGTTATGTGGATGGTTATATAGTAGTGTGGGAGGAAAAGTTCCTCTTATGCAAAGGCTTGACTCTTCTGGGAGTTAATGATTTCTCTACCTTTCATAAATGGGCTGTAGTTACCTTGTCTTGTGTGAGCAACCAGGGGGTGTCTCAAACACTAGTCCACAGGGATCTCTCTCTCTCTCTCTCAGGTGGCCAGGGCGCGGCCATCGCCTGTGGATCCAGACCCTGGGGGTGGACCAGTGCGGGAGGATCACCTGGGTGAGGGGTCCTTGGGGAGTGAGAGTGGGACACCTGATGGCAAGACGTGATATCCCTTTCCCTTGAACACCTTTAACCCCTCCTACAAGGTAGGATACAGGGGGACTTTAAATTCCCCCCCCTTCCCTACATGAACACTGCCACACAGGCAGCCCGCTCTGGGAGAAAACAGACTAGTACCCAAGCAATGTACCTGACCAGTCCCACTACCATGGTCAGGCTGAGTCAGGCAATTACCTTTGACAACACACACCTGACTTCAATTGAACTTCCCCATACGAATAAAAGGTGGAGCACAAGAGCATACTTTGAGCGAGGCAAAGCACACAAAGGAGCAGTTCTTCCCAGGCAGCAGCTGAGCCGATGGAAAGAGATGTCAGACTGAGAAAGGAGAACAAGGAACGAGATACCCTTGACCTTTTTGACGAGTGATCGTTATACACCTCAGAACTTGAAAGCAGTAAGGCCAAGAAGAATCCTGCATTGTGTGTCCGAGATATCCGGGGTCCTCCTACAGGACTGACCGAGTTAGGGAGGAGCAGCCGCCGAGGTATCGTCCTTGCCTACGAGATCAGAGCCACAGACAGAGAAATCAATACAGACAGTGAGTTGAAGGAAACTGTACGGGCCGATCTGTGTTGAAGTGAAGGTTGCAAGCGGCAACGTTGTTACATGAAAGAGCGAACGTTGAAGCGTTTGATGAAAAATGCGGGTAAAGGCCAGACGGCTGATGAATTGTTTGAACATTTGACGTGAACTAAGATACAAGATAGCAGAGATGTCCGGCATCGCGTGTGTGCGCCCAATCAAAGGTCTCTGACTGATGTATCCCACAAAAAAGTGGCAAAAGGAACTGTAATATGTGAATGTGAAGACGAAGAATAGAAATCAAGTAAGAATGAATTGAAGTGGTCCTGCAAGGGTATAAGTAAAATCCATCGCACAGTCGAAAGTCTTTGATTATGAATAAATGCATCAAAGTCTGAGCCCGGCAGAGGGAGACCTATTGTGAATTTATCGAACTGTGAAATAAGGAGAAAGTGAGAGTGCAAGTTCCGAGCCAAATTGAGGGAGATCTATTGTGAATTTATCGAACTGTGAAATAAGGAGAAATCGTGAGTGCAAGATCTGAGCCAGATCCAGGGAGACCTATTGTGAATTGGTGTATAAAAGGTGTCTGAGCCCGGCTGAGGGAGACCCAGGGTGAACCGTGCACCCGAGATTTTGTAAGCGTGAGACCCCTGAAGAGAAAGGAACTTTGATGTTGTGTTTTGTATCCAAGGCATTCTACAAATGAGACATTTGAATGGAAAGAGACTTTGTCACAGAAGGCCCTGGTTTATATCCTGAACTGCATCCTCATGCTGGAGAAGCCAGAGCCTGAGCTAAACTCGAGTGTGCCACCTTGCCCCTGCTGAAAACGTGGGGAAGGGAAGCTAATTGTCCGGCTGTCCTGACATATTTTTTCCTGAACACTCTTTCTTTTGCATACATCATTTTGCCACACCATATGTATTTAGAAGTAGGGATTGGCAATAACATAGGCCCTTTTTATTTTGACAAGACTCCACTGGGAATGTGTTATTTTTACTTTGATGGTTATAGCTTTCTCCCGTCCTTATAGATTTAGAGTTAGCTAGGTGTTCATCCAACCCATTGAATTTCAATAAACACCCTTGAACAGTGATCACTTGTGTCTGTGTTCACTGTTTGATACCATGCCTTCCTTACACTTGTTAAAAGAAGGCAGCATGAGGCTCCTAGGCCCCCAACAAAGGACAAAAGTCTGTTTATCAGCTTACATTTGCAGGTCTACATTTATTTGAGTGTTTTGTGCAGTGCTACCTGCCACTTAAGAAAGTCTGTTTAAATTGCGCAGAATGTATGTCATTTACACTTTGTCCTGCACAATTCACACAGTCAAAGAGGGTACGTGTAAATTGTGCAGAAAGTAGGCTTATTTCTTCTCCAAGTCATGTGATGAAAAGGAGGCAGAGTGTTGTGTTCTGTTTATCGTACCAGAACTCTACAGCACCTCCTTGTTACGAGATGTTTGAGCATATTACGTCCTAGGTCATCTCATCTGGAGGGAAAGGAACTGGCAGGAGGAGAATCGTGCATTCTGTAAGCTGCTAATGTGAGGGTAGTGGGCAAGAAAAAGACAGTGATGGGGCACATGGGCTAACTTAGAGGGCAATCTGATGATTCATGAAGAGGCGGTGGAATGATAATGTAACTAAGAGGGATCTGTGTGCGAACTAACAGGTGCCTAGAATGGGTTCCCTAGATGGGGTTGGGACATCTGGGTGTGGATCTGGAGGGAGGGTGAGGCACCTGGGTGTGGATCAGAAGGGAGGGATGTGGCATATGGGTGTAGATATAGAGGGAGGGATGGGGCATCTGGGTCTGATCTGGAAGATGGGATGGGGCATCTAGGAGGGGATCAGAAGGGAGGGATGAGACACCTGGGTGTGGATCTGGAGGGAGGGCATCTGGGTGTGGATCTGGCGGCAGGGCATCTAGGTGTGGATCTGGACTGGACGGAGGGATCGGACACCTTGGTATGGATCTGGAGGGCGGGATGGAGCATCTGATTGTGGATTAGGAGAGGGATGGGGCACTTGGGTGTGGATCTGGAGGGTTGGATGGGGCAGCTGGGTGTGGATCAGAAGGGAAGAATAGCGCACCCAGGTGTGGATCTGTAGAGAGGGCATCTGGGTATGGATCTGAAGAAGGGATGGGGCATCTGGGTGTGGACCTAGAGGTAGGAATGTGGGCACCTGGGTGTGGATATTGAAGGGAGGGATGGGGCATCTGGGTGTGGACCTAGAGGTAGGAATGTGGGCACCTGGGTGTGGATATTGAAGGGAGGGATGGGGCATCTGGGTGTGGACCTGGAGGGTGGGATGGAGCATCTGGGTGCAGTTCTGGAGGGAAGGAAGAAGGCACCTGGTTGTGAATCTAGGAGAAGGGATGGGGCTCGGTGTATTGTTAAGGAGGGAGGGATGGGGGATCTGGGTATGAATCTGAAGGGAGGGGTGGGGGCATCCAGGTGTATATCTGGAGGCAGGGATGGGGCGTCTGGGTGTGGACCTGGAGGGAGGGATGGAGCATCTGGGTGTGGATCAAAAGAGGGATCGGGCACTTGGTTCTGGATTTGGAGGGAGGGGTGGGCATATGAGTGTGATCTGGAGGAAGCGAAGGGGGCACCTGGGTGTGCATCTGGAGGGAGGGATGGGGCACCTAGGTGTGGGTCTGGAGGGAGGAACAGAGCACCTAGGTGTGGATCTAGAGAGAGGGTTGGGGGAACCCGAGTGTGGATCTGGAGGGAGGAATTGGACATCTGGGTGTAGTTCTGGAAGGAAGAAAGCACCTGGTTTTGAATCTAGGAAGAGGGACGGGGCTCGGTGTGTTGTTAAGGAGGTATGGATGGGGGCTCTGGGTGTGAATCTGAAGGGAGTGGCGGGGGCATCCAGGTGTATATCTGGAGGGAGGGATGAGGCTCTTCGGTTTGGAGTTGGAGGGAGGGATGGACATATGAGTGTGATCGGGAGGCATGGAAGAGGGCATCTGGGTATGGCTCTGAAAGGAGGGATGGGGCACTTGGGGGTGTGGCTCTGGAGGGAGGGATGGGGCATATGAGTTTGATATAGAGGGAGGGATGGGGCACCCGGGTGTGGATCAGAAGGGAGGCATTAGGCCTCTGGGAGTGGATCTGGTAGGAGGGATGGGCCGCCTGGGTGTGGATCTGGAAGGAGGGATGGGACTTCTGGGTGTGGATGAGAAGGGAGGTATGGGGCATCTGGGTGTAGACCTGGAGAGAGATATGGGGCATCTGGGTTTGGATCTGGAGGTAGGGATTGGGCAGCTTGGTTTTGATCTGGGGGAAGGATGGGGCTCTGAATGTGGATCAGGAGGGAAGGATGGTTCTATGGGCATGGATCAGGTGGAAAGGATGGGGCATCTGGGTGTGGATCAGGAGGGAGGGATGTGGCATCTCAGTGTGGATTTTGAGGGAGGAATGGGTCTCTGAGTGTTGTGAAATACCTGAGGGTATCTCACATAGCAAACCTCGAGAAACCCTTATTCAGGTGCCCAACGAAGGGCTGATCCTCTCAGATCCCAACTCTAGGGGTGAAAGAGCGAGAAAGGCTCACTGTGAGGGGGAAGCTCTGGATTATACTCGAGGGAATAACCCAAGGGAGACACAGTATTGTAACAGAGAAGGGGAGGAGGGCGAGATCCCTGAAATCTTTGTAGGCTATATTACATCTGCCTCCCTTCCTCCCATTAGATCCCTCCTGTCCCAAACCTATGTCCCCTTCATATTTGATAAACACCCTAGGAGCACGAATCTCATTAGAATTAAAAACCGTCTCTCTCAGAATCCTTGTTTTCCTATTCTCTATCCGAATACTCCCAATCATTCTTCTTCCAGTCCCTCCAATTATTATTTTCCGGACTCTCAACCTGCTCAGATAAAATACTACTGTTCCTACAATCCCCTATGTTCTGTTCTCCATTTTGGTAATTCTCGTCCATTTCACAAACCTTCCCTAACCCGTCCCGTAGGATATTCTGACACTCCAATCCCTCCCCTTTCCAATACGAAGACTATAATTCCCGATAAACACTTATCCCGATCCTACCACGCAGAACATGTAGAAACTCTACATCTGCCCTTTTCCGACACCAACACCTTTGCACAACGGACTTGTAATAAAACTGTGTACCTGTCATGTCCTGGCACAAGGGTCAAGCAGAGCCAGGCAATTAACTTAAATCACACACACCTGACGGCCCTTCCTTTTCCCCACAGAGATAAAAGGTGGAGCAAGAGAGCACCGTACGAGCAAGGCCAGCGCGGCGGGCAGCACAATAAGACAGCTAATCAGGCACGGCAGTTCAAGAGAAGGAGGAAGGCATCAGGAATTGAGAGGGTGGCAAGGAGAGAAGTGACCTTGGCATTTTTGTCCCAGGCCAACGGAACCTTTATGGAAGAGAGCCTAAGACCGCGAACAATAGCACAACTGTCTTGCAGCACATGTCAACGGTACACGGGGCAAGGCTACGTCGATAAGCAGGAGTGAGGGAAGCTCCCACGCCCATGGTACCGGCCTTGACTCCAATGAAGAGGAAAGCCAAGCAGTTCATCACAGCCAGTGAGTCAAGAGGAGAATCAATAAAGAACCCAACTGTGTTCAGTGAGAATCGCAAAGTGGCAAGTTTGAACCATGTTCAGTGAACTGTGAAAGAACGGTAAACAGTGTTAAGTGGGAGACCAGCTGCATTGGGAAACCGGAACCATGTGGGTGCTAACACAAGAGACTCTGGTCGACCCTATCAGAGAGAAACGACAGATAACAGAAGGCCATAGGAGGGCCATTGAAATGGGTCAAAGTGGTCATACTGATGGTCAAGCAAAATCCCTGAACAATCGAAACTGTTGAAAAGTAAGGGAGGTGAATCCCACAAACAGTGAACAGTGTAAAAGAGAACTGTAAAAATAAAGAGAGGTCAGTGCCCAGAAGAGGGGAACCAGGGGTGAGCCACTATCACCTAATCGAAATCCACAGTAAACCCGGTAAGGGAGGCTAAGAATCGAGAGGGGTAGAAGCCCGGCAGAGGGAGATCCAAGGGTGAAAAGTTGTCACCCCAGGAAACAGTGTGTCGACAAACATGAACCCGTCCAAGGGATGTCCACTATGAATTGTTTGAAAAGACATTCAGAAACCAAGGGAACTGAATCCTGCTTAAGAGAAGAGAAAGCCATAGTGAACCCGGAGGAAGGAGGCTGAGATTTGAGAAGGGCCTGAGCCCGACCGAGAGAGATCCAGCAGTGAAGCTATCACCCAACGACTGGCAGTCCAGAGAGGTCCGAACCCGACCGAGGGAGATCCAGGGGTGAAGCTATCATCCAAAGTCCATCAAGAAAAGAACTGATATATAAATTGAGGTATACGATAAGTGAAGGGTCAGCGCCCAGAGGAGGGGGGACCCAGGGGTAAAGCCATCACCATACATGAACAATGTTTAACAATTGAGCAGGGCCAGCGCCCAGAAGAGGGGGACCCAGGGGTGACACATTATCACCCTAGCAAATGTTCATTTGGTTAAAGGAACTTTTTGTTTTGTTATTTTTAACACGTCAGGTCCTTGTCGGCAAGAGATTATTAAATGAAACGAGACTTGGTCGTCAACGGCACCCATAGCTGAAAGCTGAACTGTCATCTTGTGCTGGTCTCTATGATCCCACCTTACCCCATGCTTAAAACATAGGGAAGGGAGACCCAGGCTACCGCATCCTGACATATTATTTGGAACACTTCTTTCTTTTCTTGAAAACTATCCCTCACCCTTTTTTGTATTAGTTGTGAGGTTTGGCAATAGGTTTGTTAGTATAGGCCCCTTTTTATTTGACACGACACTAGGACTGCCTTATTTTTCATTTGATGGTCAATGCTTGCGCCTATCTTAGATTTAGGTTTAGATAAGGCTTTTTTCCAACTTGCATACAGCATTCATTGTTCAATAAACACCCTTTAACTGTGATCACTTGTGTCTGTCTTACTTGTTGCCACCATGAGTTCCTTACAGTGTAGATCTGGTGGGATGAATGGGGCATCTTGGTGTGACTATGGGGGGGAGGGATGGGGCACTTAGGTGTGGCTCTGGTAGGAGGGATGGGGCATATGAGTTTAGATTTGGAGGGAGGGACGGGGCATCTGGGTGTGGATCTGGAGGGAGGGATGAGGCACCTGGGTGGGATTCAGAAGGGAGGGATGGGGCATCTGGGTGTAGATCTGGAGGGATCAATGGAGCATCTGGGTTTGAAACTGGAGGGAGGGATGGGGCATCTTGGTGTTGATCATCTGGGGCAGGATTGGGCTCTGGATGTGGATCAGGAGGGAAAGATGGGGCTCTGGATGTGGATCAGGAGGGAAGGATGGGGCTCTGGATGTGGATCAGGAGGGAAGGATGGGGCATCTGGGTGTGTGTCTGGATGGAGTGGTGGGGCATCAGGGTGCGGATATGGAGGGGGGAATGGGGTGTCTGGGTGTGACTCTGGAGGGAGGGATGGGTGCAATTGGGTTTAGATCTGGAGGGATGGATGGGGCATCTTAGTGTGGATCTGGAAGGAGGGAAGAGGGCACCTGGGTGTCGATCTGGAAGAAGGGATGAGGCATCTGGATGTGGTTCTGAGGGTGGCATGAGGCATATAAGTGTGGATCTGGAGGGAGGGATGGGACACCTGTGCGTGGATGCTGAAGGGAGGGATGGGGAAACATGGGTGTGGAAGTGAAGGGAGGGATGTGGCATCTAGATATAGGTTGGAGGGAAGGATGGGGCACCTGAGTGTGGATCTGGAGGAAGGGATGGGGCATCAGGGTGCAGATCAGGAGGGAGGGATGTGGCATCTGGTGTGGACTTTGAGGGAGGAACAGGTCTCTGGGTGTAGATGGTATTGTACCAAAATGTCGCCCTCATTTGTGTGCCCCCACAGTCACTGTGACTTTGGAGGTGCACAAAATGAGGGTGACATTTACTGCGCCCAAGCACAGCAGGGGTTGCAAGGTTGTCCCCCGCTTAACATTTCAGAAAGCGGGCCACGTAAGATAAAAAAAAGAAAAAAAGAAAAGCACCCTGCAGCATCAGCTCCAACCCACGTTAGTGGGAGGAGCTGACACCGCAGGTATCGCAGAAGTGTGCCGCCCTAGAGGTAAGTGGAGTGGGGGGGTTGGGAGGGTTAATGCAGGCCAGGGCAAGCTGTTAGCACAATATATCTTCAAGGATAATTAAACCAATAAACAGTTTGATAGGAATTGAATTCTCACCTGAGCAGACATATATTCAATGGGAAGCCAATGCTGAAAACAAGAATTACTCCGACCAACGCGCCACTCGCTACCCGGTAACAAAACCCCGAGAGGAAGTGCGCGCCAGTCAGGGAAACCCTCTGGGGAAGAAAACCCTGGTGGAAAGCGGAATCCGATGACTTGAGTGTGGCTTGCAGTATGTTGTCACCGATGCAATGAAAGTTCGAAGGCGGGAAGGCTTCTTCTAGAGAGGGTGACAATTGGAAGAGATGAATATGAGGAACTCAGAAAGGATGAAGAGAAGCAGGTACGTAATAGTAATACTTTCCCCTAACCTCTTAACCTGCCGAGTCTGGAATACCAGGAGAGAAGCCGAAGAGGCGGGAACCAGAGATATCAACAGGGTGACAATTCTGCCAAAAAGAGGTAAAGTTAAGTGCACTCGTTTAATCAGAAACCTGAAAAGCCCGGATAAACTCTGAGATGTAGCTCAGGCGGTAACTGGATATTACCCGAAAGACTGTAGCTCGGGAAACTAGAAACGGCGTCTCTACACGAGGCGCAGGTAGGATCCGGATGGATCGGGTGAACGGAGAATGCTGCGGGAAGGATCTGGAAATTTTGAAGAATGACAGAGTTAGTATTAGTAAGGAGAGTGAAAGGTTTACCAAAGGATTGAAGGGCACAATCTAGTTGCGAACTCAAGGAGCATCAGCTAGAACAGTAGCGACGCGAAGAGCTGGAAACCTTTGCGTCGTATGAGGGATCACGTGAGCAGTACGCCGCACCTCTGGCGAACGTGAAAAGACTGGAACGGTGATCGCGGATCTGCTTGCACTGTGATCCGCCATCTTGACGATACCGCTCAGAATAGAACCACAGAGCCGATTCCGGGACCAAAGAGACCACTGTTTCGTGTGTGTAACACAAGCGGGCACGGTGATCCATATGATCACTGCGCCGCGCCGTAACTGGTGTCGGCATTTCTGGCCGTTGCAGTTACGGGGGCGAAGTGATCACATAGATCCGGTGTAGATCAGTAGGGAGGGATGGGGAATCTGGGTGTGGATCTGGAGGGAGGGGCGGAGGCACCTGTGTGTGGGTCTGGAGGTAGAGATGTGGCTTGTGGGTCTGGTGGGAGGTATGTGGGGCATGTTGGTCTGAAAAAAGAGTGTGCGAATCTGGGTGTGAATGGAGGAATTGGGACATGTAGGGCTGGGGCATCTGCATGTTGAGGGAGGGCTGAGGGTATGCGGTTCTGGTGGGATGGCTGGAGCACCTAGGCGTGGGTCTGTAGGGAAGGATGGAAGCATCTGGGTGTGCATGGAGGGATGGGGCATGCAGGTCTGGTGGGAGGGATAGGGCTGTGTGGATAGAGGGAGGAATGGGGGCATGTTGATCTGGAGGGAAGTAGGGGGCATTTGGGTCTGGAGAGAAGAAGGGGGCATGTCGATGTGGGTCTGGAGCGAGGGATGGAGGCAGAGAGATCTGGAGGTAGGGATGTGGGTCTGGAGGGAGGACTGCAGCATGTGGGTCTGAAAGAAGGGCTGGAGCACCTGGATGTGGGTTAGGAGTGAGAAAATGGGGCATCTGGCTGTGAATGGAGGGATGGGTGCATAGGGCTAGCTGGGGGCTTCTGCAAGTGAATGGGGGACTGGAAGGAGGACTGCAGCATGTGTGTCTGAATGGAGGGCCGGGGTCATGTGGGTCTGAAGGGAGGGCTGGGGCACCTGGATGTGGGTTTGGAGTGAGGGAGGGAGGGGGGCATCTGGGTGTGAACAGATAGATGGCCATGTACCTCTGGAGGGAGGGATGAGGCAGCTGCTGTGAATGGAGAGATGGGGGCATAGGGCTGGCTGGGGGCATCTGCTCGTCTATGGTGGCATGGAGGACTGGGGCTTGTGGGTCAGGAGGGAGGTATGAGGCTTGTGTGTGCGGAGAGATGGATGGTGGCATATGGGTCTGGAGGGAGGAATGGGGCTTCTCTATGTTTGGAGGAATAGGGCATGTGCAGTATGCAGGGAGGAATTGGGGCATGTGGGTCTGGGGGAGCGTGCACAATTTGTGCTAACCCCCATCCATCGCCTAGGATGAGTAGAAAAAGTGTGTGCTGTGTGAATGCATTGAATTGAGGCAGCGAGTGATTTATGTCTGGCTAGTAGCTTGCAACTTTACATTTTGCCCCTTGGTGGGGGCATGTGGCTCTGTGGAGGGGGTTTGGGAGCATGTGGGTCTGAAGGGACGTGTGGTGGCATGTGGGAATTGAGGGAGAGATGGGGCATGCATGTGAATGGAGGGATGGAGAATGTGGGTCTAAAGGAGGGTTGGAGCATGTGGGTCTACAGCAGAGGGGGACACATGGGTGCGGAGGGATGGGTGGGGGAATCTGGGTGTAGGTCTGGTGGGAGGGACTGGCCATCTGGGTGTAGGTCTGGGGATGGTGGCAGGGTGGATGGGCCATCTCGATGTGGGCCTAGAGCCAGGGCAGATGGGGATCTGAGGCAGGGTGGATGTCGCCATCTGGGTGTGGGTCTGGGGGGGATGCAGTATCCCTCCCTCCAGTATGGGGTTACTGTATGTGGGTCTGGGGGAGGGGGAGGGTGACTGGGTGTGGGTTTGTCAGGATGGCGGATGGGCCCATCTGGGTGTGGTTCTTGAGGGAGGGCTGGATGGTACCCTCAAGGTGTGGATCTGGATGCATGGATGCAGGCATTAGGGTGTGGGACTGGGGGAGGGAAATGGGAACTGGGTGTGTGTCTCGTGGGTGGGAGTGTGAACTGAGTGTGAGTCCAGAGAGAGGGACGGGTGAATAGGTGTGTGTCTGGAGGGAGGGACGGGGTGTGGGTCTGGAGGCAGGTTGGATGTGGCCATCTGGGTGAGGGTTTGGCGGGAGGGTGGATAGCCCTGTGGGAGTGGGTCTGAAGGGAGGGATCGGACATCTGGGTGTGGGTCTGGTGGTTTCAAAACCTATCCACCTCATTCTCCCCCTCTAGCCACCAATTTGTTCTTAAAGAATTCTCTGCACGTGCCTCTCTTACACCTTCCTTCTTAGGTTTCACCCGTCAGCCTCCTTTCCTCAAACTACCACACAGACTGAGAGCCAGTGGTGTGTCTGTGCGTCTGTCCATGTGTGTGTGTCTTGTGTATAGAGAGAGCAGAGAGAGCCTGGTGACACCCTCTCCGGGCTGGACTTTGGATAAAGGTCTACATTTGTGTATTTACATTTCAGCTGCCCTTTGATTGGCTGGGCTTCTTGGTGTTCACCTGGTTTTAATTTGCCATCATGTGGTAGTCATCTTAAATTGAACTTTTGCCTTTGTTGTTGGCACTATGGGCTCTGTATGGACGATTCAGCTCTTTAGCTTCCCATCATGTGTGCTGCCCTTTAGGACTGCATGGGAGCCTTGGTGGTAAAGTTCTATGTATGCCCTTAAGTACTTGGTAGGGCATGGTGGCCCAAGCCCACAGACAGTGAGGTCCAAACTGTGTTCATGGAACTTGACTGTGACCCTTGAAAATGTGCCAGTTTTCTCTGGCGTCTCGGGCAGGGTTTAGTTTTGGCCCTATGTTGGGTGCCAGTGTACCTGGCTTGGAATTTTGAATCTGCCTCAAGAGCTTTGTACTTTCTCTTGGTGCGTGGTACTGTAGGCCTGCTGCATTTGACAGTCTTCTGCCCTTGGGGGTGCCATTTATGGTACCCCTAGGTTTATGTAGGAGACTTGGTCACAGAAAGTAGAGTGACTTTTAATGCCGGTCTAGGCGCTTGCAACTTGTGAATGTGTACCCTTGTTTTACCAAACCAATGGCAATTTACTAAACTCAAGCTATTTCTAACATCTTATCCATGTTAACGTGTGCTGTTGGTAGAGTGCTATCTTTCATTAGGTTAAGCACCACCTACATTCTTCTATGACTGTTTATTTCTTTAACTAGGTGGCAAGTAGGAGGTGCAAGACACAAGTCCTGCATGCCTATGGCAGCACCCGTTATAAGCTTCTGTTATTCTTTGTGCACAGATGGGTGTATAGTGTGATAAGTCAGAATCAAGATCACGGACAAGGGGACATTTTGGGTAAACTAGTTCTTTATTTGAACATCAAAACCCTAAGCTATCCCTATGTTTCTATGTCCTACCCTTAAAGAAAGGATAAGAGTTTTAAAGAGCACTTTTCGGGATGACTGCCAAATTCATCAAAGTCCTCCATGCAGAAACCTATTCTAGCCCGATTCCTGTTCATACCACTGTAATCTCAAAGGAACCTTTAACGAAAGATACGATAAGGGTCTTTGCCGAAACAAATGAACGGTAGCTGGTTTCCGACCCCATCGTGATGTCTCTTTGCCAGACAGGGGTTTCTTCAGACATACCCCCTGGCACAGCAAATACCTCTTCTGCAGCTACCTCTCCTTTCAGCGCTGCACCCCATAGAATACAGTTGAGTCCCACATTAAATTTGGACCAATGGTACACATAGCTCCTCTACCTTTTACTTCTCATGCCTTCCTGAGCATCTTATCTATCCCTTGCCCTCATCCCAACTATGTACAGGACTTTGCTCCTCCCTACCACTACTGAATGTTCTACCAAACACCTCCCTTGCCTCTCTGACAGGCAAAAGCCCTTCAACACATAAAATATGGCTGGAGGCACTATATAAATGCAAGATAACATCACATATAAGTGCTATATAATGGTTTCGTATATGCCCTAACGCAACAGGAATCATACATTCTTGTGGTTGGTGTGTAAAACGCATACATGTCACAAGTCTAGAAAGGCAAACTGCGACCGGAGGGTGACCATATCTGAGCCAAGAAGCAACTGCAGCAAAGGCCAAGTGAAAAGCATGCTGGGACGCTATTGAAATCACTGCAACTCTGAGTAAACTAAAGAAAGAAAGTCTAGTACTGTAATCCTGCAAATACATTTTGTAGGTGCAAACATTTGGACTTGGACATTAGGCCCTAACTTTGAGAATAGAGGGATTGGACTTGGGCCTATCGCAACCTGAACGTGGACCCGAAGACTTGAAGAAAAGCTACTTTTCACATATTTCATTACTGCTGGCCCTATTTCAGGTTCAAGACCCTAGATCAAATAGGAGTTATCACCACGCCCTTCCGTGTCCAGGACTAACCAGTGTGGAAATGGAAGGGGTGATAAGGGGACCCAGAGCTCCATCGCTGGGAAGGTCTTGGAGCGAGTAAAGAATGCAGGATTGAGTCATTTGCCCACTAGTTTTAAAAAAAAAATTATTATTGCTTAATTGGTTGCTCATACTCAACCTTACACAAAATTTAGACAAGAAAACAAAACAACAATTACATATTATCATACATAACCAATACAACAAAATGATAAAGGTAAAAACTATCAAAGAGAGTACAATTCCAATTCAATAAAAAAGACACAAAACTAGTTTGATTTGGCACACTTAGGCAAAATAACATTCTACAAAAAGAAGAACAATACAATCACAAACTTACACCATTCACCATGTAATGAGTACCAAACCTGTATGGAGAAAGTTCTGATCTTTATAACAGAAATGGTCACAACCGTTTCCTCACCTTGGGATATACGAATACAAAAAGTCTCCTGAATGCAAGTAGGCAGGATTATGCACAAACTTTCCCAACGACAGCAATCTCTGGGTTTGCAAGCAAGGGTAATCCACCAGGATGTGCTCTCTGGTCTGTATTGCGGCCTTATTATTACATAGAGCACAGCCTTTTGAATATTCCTCAGATGAAGTTCTAACAAGACGAATGTCCCCAGACTGCAGCAAATTTAGCCTGTATCTTAAAAATTGAAGGCTCCAATATCAATTAGGAAATGATTTAAGGCACCTAGTAATTACCCCTAAAAGCTTATCGTAAACTGACAGGTGTTTATACAGCTTCAATGATCACACCCTTGCCATGGTCGCCATCCAGTCTTGTCTAAGTAACATTTTCTTGACCCTTTTAGGATTACTAACTAGGTCACCGGGAGACAGTTCCTGTCTATCTAGCACCACCTAAGCACTTTTTCTAAGGTTGGTCAAAGAGCATACCCTAGATCACTTCATAGTATCGGCAAGATCCTCATACGGGGATCCTACAGTAGAAACCAACAATTTCCTGTACAAAGACAAGATCCACCAATCCAGTTTACAACCCAACAATGTTAATCCCAATTCAAATCTGAGTGCAGGAATAGGCAAACAATCCAAAGGCTTGTTTCAACACCCTAGACTCCACCTTATTCCCCACTAGTATGGGCAGCCCTCCCTTACCATGGGTACGGTTTGCTTAAATCAGAGTATGGTAAATTCCCCATGCTAACCTATAACGGTAGCGGGCTGCTAGTGACAGGGTTAGTCTGGCTGCTACATGATGTGCCTCCCTGAAAATAGAGCAGGTGTATCCCGCAAGCCTATTACTCCCATCAAGGCACAGTCGATGATTCCCAATGTTGGGGTTGACCCTTCCTTCAAAGTGTAGTGGGAAGATGTGCTATTAGGGGGTAGGGGCAAAGAGGAATTTCAGAACAGGAAACTGAGGCCTATGGGGCTAGGAAGTGGAATCCAGGCAATGCCCAGCGACATGGCACCAAAGCTCAGTCAGACCGGCTCACTGTTTTCTCAGATATGCGATACCTTGGCCCAGCAGGCAACACCAGACGTTGACAACATTGGGATTCCAACAGCCAGAAAGAACTACAAGGGGAAGGGCCAGCCCATTCACCAGAAAAACAAACAAGGGACCATAAAATGAAGATTGTTTGTCAACACACAGTTTTCTCTAACCTTAGAGAAATGACACTACTCGCTTACCTGAAAGGTTTCAAGCAGGAAAGCATTCCAAACTGCCCATTCCAATGCTTACCACATGACATGGTGCCTGCTGGAAAGGGGTCATCGTGGACTGACACAGTGCCTCTTCTACGGCTGAAGGTGAATCCAAGAAGGCGCTGCAATCACATTTGAAGCTGTACAGCCCCATATTAATTTTAATAGAAGCTACCAGGTAAGGAACCAATGCCAGACTTGGACCAATGGTAGGAGTTAAAGGCTGACAAGGGAATAACCAATCTCAGAGAAGCATTCAAGGTTACATAGGGAATACAAGTGTTAGAAACAGCACCAGGCCCCATGGGTACAAAAGAGCCTTGTGAGCTTCAGTCACGGTTCTGGGTCTGGAGGAAACGGATGTATGTGCAAAGTGTCCCTTGATAAAATTGGAAAATGCTGAGGAGAGTGACCCAGAGGAGTCTGCTGACTGGAAGAAGACTGCACCTGAGAGGAGAGCCCAGATGCAAGCTGTCTGGAAGGTGATGGCCCAAAGCTGTAGGCTTTGGAAGAAGAGGATCAAGGTGGAGGAAGACATCTCTTCTCCCTTGATACAAGGGAAAGCCCAGGAAAGAAGGCTGACTGGAGGAAGGCAGTAGAAGCCTGGAGAGGCTGGAAAAAGAGAAGGAGTGTCTAATGCCTAGAATCTCTGGAAAAAAAGGCTAACCAGAGGGGTACTAAAGCACCTCTCAACTCCTTGACGGTGCTGAGGAGCCAAAGCCTGAGGTTTTCCATCAGAGGCCCCTGAGGTAAGCTAAGAGGATCCAGGCCATGGCAGAAAGACAAGAATGGTATTGGCTGCCTAAAAGGGACCCATAATTAGGATGGGAGACTTACTCAGCTCATTCCAAGCGCCATGTGAAACCCAAGGTCTGGGAAGAGACCTTTTGTGAATTCTTGGACTGTGAAACCTGCTACCCGCACCTCCCACGAGTAACAATCCTGTTGTGTTGCAGTAGAATAAGGACCGACTTAAGTTGGTTTGTGCCAAAGCATTGGACTTTAGGTTATTAGCCAAGCTTAGCGAAACCAGAGGGCTACTGACTTATTCAAGTTAGGGTTGATTCTTTTCTGTTTTCTATTGAACCCTTTGGGTCTTTCTTTATTAGAACTAGGGTCTCCCTGGAAGGGTGAGGACTTACTGAAACACCTGTGGGCTTTTATGTTTGAACACAGGAGGACCATAAGGAGCGCTGAGAGATCACAATTTAGAGTAACCCAACATGATAAAGTATTATTCCAAGTCGCTCCTTAGTTGTAGAGTTTCCCCTACAAACTGTTAGGTATTTATCAAACCCCAACCAATTTGTAATTGAAATACTTTGAGCATGAAGTGCATCATTGCCTTAAGATCCTCGCAGGAGGCTGTCCTATTCATACAACACCCGATCCCTGCAGGGATCAAAATAAGGATTTGACAAGGCCAGTAGGCTGGCATTGACAAGAGGGGATGGAGCCCCTCTCAGCCAGGGGGAGGGAGGCCAGAGCGAGTCCTCCCCCTGAGGTGGACATTGGCAGTCGAGAGGTTGCCAGCTCCTACCCCAATGGCAGTGTGATGTATTGCAGAACCCAAATGCCTCAGACCATCCTGCTGTACAGAATGCTCCAGCTCATTTCCCCTCTTCCACAGAGAAACCATGAACTCTCTATGTGAAGATTATTTCCTACTCAACATGAATAATTTGCATAATGCTTGCGACAAAATCACCCCAATAAAAAAAACAGGCAAAAAAAAAGCAAGTTAATGAATGGTTCTCTAATTTCTGTTGTGTCCTTAAAACTGATTATTGGAAACAAGAGAAACAATGGCAAAAAAACAAAGACCAAGTTTCTCATCTCGCAGATAAATCTGCCCTCACAGACTACAAGAAAGACATTTATTTCTGCCAAATCTAGTTATCTATGGGGCAATATTAAGCAGACTGTGAATAAACCCAAAGAATTGCTCCAGGTGGTTCCATGTGTTGTTAACGGAAATTGTTATAACGAAAATATGTTTACTGACACCTAAATTTTGAAAAAATAAAAAAAAATAATTTGTGGTTCACTGCCAAATTCCCCATTTGACCATGATTATAACCCCACTCCAAGCCATTCCCCACCCTTTTTAATCCCTTACCCCAGCCCCTATATATATTTAATACACATTCTGTATTATTTCCAGTATTTAAGTTCCAATAAAAATGTTATTCATAATTTTTTTTCAGTAACATCACTGGATACTGTTTGAGGTTATACAGACATTTTCTAATCCTCAATGCGCATCTTCTAAGTTGCTACCCACCCTACAACTGGCCAATGAGTTCAACAAATTCTTCTGGAATAAAGTTAGTTTGATTAGAGACATATGGCTAGCGTACTAGCAGGTCGTAAAATCCTCCTTTCTGACCAAACCATATTGGGTACTCAGCCAAAGGAGAGGTTTGTGTTCTCGGCAGTACCTGTAGAGTTTACTCTTTCAATACTCGCCTCACTGAAACCTACCAACTTTAACTATGATTCTCTCCCAGCCTGCTTTGCACGTCGCCAGGCTAGCACCCTCAATGAATTTATTTCTTGCTTTGCTAACATGTCCATCACGCAAGGGATTGTTCCCCAGGGGCTGAAAGCCTGTACCCTAGCACTGATACTAAAAATAAAACTCTTTGAACCACCATGTGTTGAAGAACTACCACCCACAGCCGGCCTTTTTTAGCCCGCAAAGATACTTGAAAAGATAGTTACCCTTCAGCTGCAAAATGTCATTGAAACTGACCAACTCCTAAATTCTTTGCAATTTAGATTCAGACCCTGCCATGGAACAGAAACAGCCTTGTTGACAGTCTGCAATAATCTCCTGAAATCTGCTGATGAAGGTGCCCTTACTATGTTGGTGCTGCTGGAATTCCTGGCAGGATTCGACACATTGGACTTTGACATATTGCTCTCCAGTGTCACCCACAATTCTCATAACTCCTTCAAATGGGTTCATTCAATAGGACTCAGTAGGTTAAGATTGGACCATACTACTCTAGTTCCGGTTACTTGTGGGATTCCAATGGGCTCAGCCTTGTCCCCAACTCTGTTTAATATGTTTATCCACCTGCTCATGGGAAGTTTTTCAAAATGTAAGTTAAACTACCACTTGTATAAGGAGGATGCACAGATTTACGTGCATGTAACCAGCTCCCCTGATTCATTCCAGTCCATTAGGGACTGTGCTAAAAATGTTTGGAACTGGATGCAGGCAAATAAATTACAACTAAATCCCTCTAAAACTGAGGTTATCCTTTCATGCCATAAAAAAAATCCTCAGCACCCAATCCAAGCTGCCTCCTTGTACTTTGCGGTTTGATCTCCTGACTTCTTTTGCCAGCCAGGTAGGGAATCTAGGGTGTATCTAGTAATCAAATCTGGTCTTCGACCATCATTTAGGGAAAAACATCAAGCCATCTATTTTCACCTTACTCTACTATGACCTACTCTTCCTTTCATCCCAGAACCAGACCGACCAATAGTGTTGGGTTCTTTGATCAATTCTAAGTTGGACTTTTTCAACCTCATTTTGGTCGGTATCTCGCTAAATCAACTTGCACTACCGCAAAAAGCACAACATGCTGCTGTGAAGATCCCTTTTCAGGTCCCAAAGGTTTTCATCAGTTTCTCCATATCAGAGGAATTTGCACTGGTTACCAGTACAGCAAAAAATCACTTTCAAGATTCTTTGTCTTGTTTTCAAGTGCCTTAATGGACACACCCCTGCATATCTTATGGCTAAAATAGTTCCTTACTGTCCATCTCGCCCCTTGCGATCCTCTGCTCAATATCACTTTGCAGTTCCTGCCTCCCACTTCATACACAGAGGGGACAGGCGCTTTTCAGTTCTGGGCTCTATGCTATGGAACTCGCTAGCCACCAAACTCAGACACACACGTTCTTACCTGGAATTTAGAAAAAGCCTAAAGCTCCACCTTTTCCAGTAACCTTTAAGAATCCATGCTCATGTGTTACTTAGATTATCTTGCGACCGGCACCCAGAAGCAGTAAGGTCTACCCGGTACTTCTGTAAGCAAAGTTATGCACTTGACAAATAACTCAACTTAACCATGACAGGAAGGTGTAGAACTGAGCATCCGAAGGGTGGCAGCAGCCCACAAGCCAGCAGTCTCCCAGATGGAGCCACTGTGTGGGAGAGGGAGACATAATGGGGCTACAGAGCTCACAGGAACATCGGTCTGGCACAGAACACTGACAAGGGCCCAGACGGCAAAGTAATCCATAACCATGACCACCAAAAGACATGGGCAGGGGAAAGATGCCCTACACAAAGACATAACAACTTGAGGGAGTAGCTGCTGAGGCACCCTGAACTTGAACAGGATGAAACTGGAGTCGCTGTTGCTGGAGTTTGACAAACCTTTGCAATGAAAAGGGGTGGTCTTAGCCCGTTATTTGAAACCTATAATGCTGCAACATCACCCAGGAGGGGAGTTCAGGGCCAGATTGGTTTGGGCAAGGGCCCAATTGGAGCAGGAGGTGGAACATCAGAGCGTCAGGAAGTGGTTTGGTTGAGGTCAGAGAAGGTGGATCAAGAGACCAGCAGGAGCAAAAGCGGCAGAGTGGGAAGGTGATTTCGGGAGACATTTCTTTCCAGCCCTTTTAGGCTTCCCTGGCTAGCATTCAGAAGACGTTCCGGTCACCAGCACATGCACTCAAGAACCACATGGAAGTGAGGGAGGACTAGCAATTTTGGACTTTGTGCAAACTTTGTGGTGCTTTACCAGTCTGAACTTCTCTTCGAATCCCATACGAATAAGTGGAGCTCCACATTACTCCTCCTGAGATGTAAGCATTCATTGGTGACAAGAAGGCAATTAAGAAACCTTTTTTTCTAGGGTACCCGGTGAGGGGACCATTTTACCATGATTTACCCGTTATCGTTCAAACACTAACCTTGTCTTTATTTGCGCCGAGTGTCTGCACGGCCTAATTCTGGGAGAAATCTGAAGGACTGTCCTCTGCAGTCTTTTGCGATTCTTCAGGCGGAGGGACCTGGCAGACTTAAAGAAGTGTCTGTTCTCTTACCCAGGCCTGACTTGGAGGATTTGCAGAAACATAAGCCACTGCTGCCTTTACCGGTTATGGGCGGACTTAGCCACCCCTTCCCCAAGAAACATTTTTTGGAAGGTGTCTAGCTGCTTCTCCACCACACACCTATCCCTCTCTTGAGCCAACTCAAGCCAACCGACAGCCCACCGCTTCTGAAAGAACCTCTCCCACAGACTCATTGGAAGAAAACATCACAACCATGATCTCCACGTCTGACCCATTGGAGAACATAAACACTCAGCTCAGTGTTTTCAACCACTCTACAGGGCTTCTGACAGCTTTAACAGAGATGGACTTAGCTTGTACAACTATTGTTGGAAAATAAAGATGTCCAACAATTTTTGGTAGATTTTTATTTTAAACATTTTGTGTCCTGAATGTAGAGAATGTAGAATACCCATTACATTCAAATGTTTACAACATAGAACATGTAATCTGTTCCTCACATTTTAAAAGTAATTTTAGTCGGATTTACTGTTGTTACCAATATTTGTTTGATAAACAAGACTTGTATATCACAAACACCTACAGGTAAATTATCTACGTAAAGCCTAAATAATGAATTGTACATTTTTATGTATTTATTTGTTCACATTTTATCATTTTACACACAAATCTCATAAACCATCAATATACAGTACAATTCTTAAACCCCTTCCCCAATTTTTTTTTTTAAAAAAACATATATCATTACAAGAGGGCTAGTATATGTCCAGAAAACTGCCCCATATCCTTTCAAAAAATACTTTTTTTCTTTCTGCGATATATCAGACTTTCCATATCTGCCAACTTCAACATTTCTTCCATCCACTCTTCCACATCCGGGGACACCCTTGACTTCCATCCTCTCAGTATTAGCTTTTTGGCCACTGTGGCGCCTCTGAATAGCCATTTATGTTGTGAATTGCAGAGATCATTCAACAAATCGTCATCAGCAAGAATTAATATTTTGAAATCATAGTCCAAGGACTCTCCTAACACTCTGTTAAAAATGATGCATAGTCCAACCCAAAAAATCCTCACTCTTACACGCTCCCACAGCATGTGTTCTAAGGTGCCCATTCTGTGAACACATCCCCAACAATCATTTGTATCAGAGATACGTCTCTGATGTAATCTCTCAGGAGTCCAATAGACCCTATTCAGGATTTTAATCTGCCGTGATCTCTCGCTTAAACTTAATGACGATAGGCAAACATTCCTACATATGTTCTCCCACCTTCCTTGCGCAATTCCCCAAGTTAATCTTTTGGACCATTCTTCCATAAGACAACTGTTATCTTTATATTTAGACACAATCAGTTTATAGTATCTACTCACCAGCCCGCCATTTTCTCCTTTCCCAATTCCATTTAGTGTAACAAAATCAGTTCCTTCTGTAGATTAAATTTCTCCAATAAGCTTTTTAAGCCTGTGATATTCCTGTTGTGTACAGTTTGGAATCCCTCAAAGTTCCTCATGGTTTTATTTACGTCATCAGAAACAAAAGTGGACTCCAGGCGAGTTACAGCATTAACTGTAGCCAAAGAGACTGAAAAAAGTTCACTGTTTGGTGGATTCAGAACAAAAGTAACAGACTTTCCAATTACCGCGTAGGCAGACAATGTACTCTAGACCGGGAGTTCCGGTCCCAAATGGAAGTCCTTGTCCCCAAGATGGGAGTCACTCCCAGTGAGGTCCCACTTGCCCAGACACTCAGGAAGGGTCGTTCTGAGTGGGCTCAAGTTGCTAGCCTCAAAGGGGATGGCTCCCCTCTGGGGAGAAGGGACAAATAGTCCAGATTTGTCACACTTTTCAGAAGAATAACTAAAGTGTGTCCCACTCAATACGTAGTTTAGTGAATCAGTTACTGTGAACAAAGATCTTCTGTAGCCATTAAGCTTGTCTGGAAAAGTCTCTCGGGAGGAAGTCTATTAATTCAATAACATCACACAGGAGAATTAAATCAGGTGCACTGACCTGCCAGCTGCCAAAAGAAAGGTGGCAATCTGACTAGATTTCTTCCCAGTATGTGATAAAGCAGAAACCAACTTGTTGACGACTTAGGCGAAAGTCAACCAGCACGTGTTCTTAACAAAGGAGGTGGAAATGTGCGGATATAAGACGGTGAAGCATCCCCCTAAACACAACTGGTAGCTCCTTGCCTCGCCTTTTCAACCTCATCTTTGCTCATTTTAAACAGCTCTGCCAGAGCCGATCCTTGAAGATATCATGTGATACAGTATGAATCCAGGCCTCCTTAACCCAGAGGTCTGCAACCTTTGGCCCTCTAGATGTTTTAGAGCCGAACCTTGATGATATCATGTGATACAGTACGAATCTAGGCCTCCTTAACCCAGAGGTCTGCAACCTTTGACTCTCTAGATGTTTTAGGCTAAAGCTCCTACTAGCCATAGCCAGCATAGGCCATGGTGAGGTATCATCCGAGTCGTAGTACAAAACATCTGGAGGGCCACCGGTTGCAGACCACTAGTCTAACACAAAGTACAAAAAAAGTTGTGTAAAAGAGCTACAAGTGTCCTCATGGGGTGCAAACAAAAAACCTCTTTAGGAGTTAGTCAAAATCTCTCTTATCTTCTTTAAACAAGGTTCACTTTTAGGGTACAAAGTACTTTACAACGATCAACTTTCCATTCATAGGATAAATAAAACGTGCTTCTTTGAAAATTGTTAAATTCCAGCACACTCCTTAATGCAATGTTAAGTTCAGTCACACACACTCATTTATTAACTGACCCCAAACTATCACCAAACATTTCTCCAGGTTCATGGAGAGCTGGAGTGAACATCAAACAAACCAGCAACTCTGAACCACCTTATTGCATTTTCCTATGTAAATATGCGGATATATTAATTGCTTCCTATTTACATTTTTTTTAAATCAATCGGCGCTACCAACAGCTTAGGACGTTTGTAACAAATCTGCAGAGGAGAGTGTTCAGATTGAGGACTGAAAGCCACTCGTGTATAGAATGCTTTCAACTCTTTGGGAAGACTGCAGACGTGTCTTAGCCAAGCAGAATGGGGGAGGGGCAGTGCGCGGGATAAAGACATGCAAGTGATTCTCTAGGATAATCTAGGAAGTCGTCAAATCTAGGAAGGATCCAAATTCACCCAATGGAGTCGCACTTGCCATTTAAGACGTTAGAGTAGTTAGTGCAGTGTCCATAATGCTCCCTTTGGAATATGTGACTATTTCGCCACCTTTAACATACCCAGTGTAAAAGAGGCAAAATCTCTAATGCCTGCATTAGTACACTTTGTGTGCCACAGAAAGTGCAAGATTCCAGACCCATAAGGCTATTTCTTTTAGTACATTTCTATCCATCATACTGGCATTTTGCATAGAGTGCCAGACACCAGTGGTGTGCTATTACCCTCAGACACCATATAAGACTGCAAATCCCTCCTCTACCACTGCACCATGTCACACACATCAAGACTTACTTTTCTCTTAATCTACAGACCATTCCCATAAAACCCTTCCTATACCCACAAGTATGCACATGTGCTAGTTAAGGTCATGATCAACCACCAACACCTCCTGGGCTATTTCAACCAATTGTCTGAGGAAAAGGGAAACATGTCTACCAAAACCATGTCAGCCAACCCAGATGTAATCGTCTGCAAGTGGTAAGTGTGATGATCCACCCGCTGTTGCATTGCGGACAAGGAAGGATCAATGACCAGACGTGAGGACAAGAGGTGCATTTCAGTAAGGTCATTGGGGAGTGAGCGCCCGATTTTGAAGAATGAGGTGATCCCGCGGTCATTGAAAATATTTCAGGAATACAATGAGCGTCACCGTCATTTTCGTAGGTATGTCTTCACCATTCAGAGTCCAAAGTGTGGCTCAGATCCTCGCCTCTCTGTTTATGCTTTAGAGACTGTCGTGTTGCAGCTCAGCGGCTCGCGAGCCGCAAACTAGAGGACCACGTGGTGACCACGTGGTGGTGGCTCGCAGCTCAGTCATAGCGGAGATGCTATGCTCCCGCTGCTTCGAATCGCTAGGCGGGTTGGGCAGCAGGGCCCACAGTTGCTTTGTCTGCTGCAACCTTTCAACGGCCCTAGAGAAAGATACCACTGACTTCAAAAGGTCAATTTCCCCAATATCACTTGATGGAGCACGTTGCACATATCAGTTCGGCAGTATAATAATAGATGCGAGATGTGCCCACGTGCAGGCACATATTTTCAGGTCGCTACACACCCAGGTTCATGCACATGAACATGTGGAGTTTGTTACTGCTCTGATGTGAAGTTCCATTGCCTGCAGCCCACTATAAAGCACCAATAAATAAATAAATGCATTTAAACCACAGGAGTCACATACAACTAATTTCTGAAGGAAATTGATTAGAAGACTGACAATCAAAGTCAAAGGCAATTACGGTGACACGTGCAAGAAAACAATTCAGTGGGCACAGGGGTAGTCCGCAATGTAGGGATTCGAGGGCAGTGATTATATTAAGTGTGTCTGATTGCACAAACAGAAAAGCAGAATGAGTGTTTGGAAATAAAGTTCTTGCATACATGAGTAAATTAAGCTTACTAATGCAACAACGATCAACATTTTTAAGTCCCAATTTTTGTTATTGTTTATTTGAACTGGAGCGGTTTCTTTCAAGTACGCTATTAAACTTCAGCTTGCACATGCTTCAATAAGATTGCATGTATTTATGTATGTATTAGTTATGCGCATTATACAGCAGAATTGTGTTTCAAGGCGCATGAAGACAAGGGGGGGCTGGAAAGGGGATAAAACAAAAACCTTCTTAAAAGATCTTGATGCATTCGTAACTTGCTAAAGTGCTACAGCATGAGAACAGGGGGGAGGCAGCATGGGTGGGGGAGGGCAAATAAACAACACTCTGTCTAGGTCGTGAGACGGTTTAGAAGGTGCCAGTGCTGAGACATAAAGGGTGGGGAGGGGGAGGAACGGGAGTGCAGGAGTGGGAAGGTAAGAGGTACAGAATGCAAACAGTTAAAAGTGCAGGGACAAGTAGGTAAACTGCATAAGGAGAAACCAGTCATGCAATTTAGAAAAGCTGGTAAAGAGACTACAAACTGGGAAGGCCTAGACTCGGGTATTGAGGGGCTACATCAGGCATGCAGATAATTAAGACTAAGGAAGGTAAGTGACTACAGACTGGAAAAGCCTCACCTCAGGGGCTACATCAGGCGAAGGCATCACAAGGCTTAAAAGTCAATCCGGGGTTGCAGGTAAGACAGTGCAAGCACAGCAAGAATCCAGAGTCAAGACGGTGGTTGCAGGAATGTCAATGCAACAAGCAGGATCCAGAGACAGTCAGTGGTTGCAGGTAAGTCAATGCAGACAAGCAAGGATCCAGAGTCAATCCAAAGAGTAAGGGTAAGGTAAGGAAGTGCAGAACACAGCACAGGGCAGTGAGCTGCAGTCAGTGTGATGGAGAGGGAGGGTTGGGGGGGGGGGTGGCTAGAAAGCACGAGGAAGCCCAGGGGAACAGCAGGGAGACAGACAGCAACGGTTGACGAAAAGAAGAAAAAGGAGGGGGTGCCACAGAAGGCAAGTGGAAGAAAGGCGACCAACAAGATAGAGACTAAGTTCAGTACAGAGCAGTGCAGGCCCGTGGTGAGCAAGTGTGGCAAAACGGAGCACCGAACCGAAAAAAGAGAAAGGATCGACAAGGGGACTGGGGGGAGAACCACCCAAAAGGTGGACAAGAGGAAGCAGAGAGGAGAGAAAAGATCAAGATGGCGGGGGAGGGGAAAACCACCGCAGAAGGTGAAATGAAGGGAAGGGCAGGGGAAGCGGTATACACGCATTTCACCGCGGTATTTTTCATTGCATGTTTTTTCATCGCCGTTTTTATTTCGAAAAAAAACTCGTCTTTTTTTTGCGGGGGGTTAAAAAATTAAAAATATGGTTCTGGGTGGAAGGGAATAAAACAAAAGGGGGGAGATTGGAGGGTAACCCCCCAAAAAAAAAATAATTAAAAAAACAGTTTTTAAAAAAAAACGGCGATGAAAAAACCTGCAATGAAAAATACCGCAGCGAAATAACGTAGAACCGGGGAAGCCAGTGAACAATGTCAGAGACCCCCGAAAGGGAGAAGAGAGGGAGGGATGTATATACGAAGAAAGCAGAAAGCGAAAAGCAATGGCAAAAGAAAGCAATATAGGGTAGCAAGAACAAGGGGAACAATAGAGTAAGGCCTTACACTAGTCAGACGGACAAACAAGAGATAGTAAAAGGGCCCAAAACAGCCCCGCACAGGTACATACAGGACTTGCTGGGTTCCTTCGCTGGGGCCCGGCTTCGCCTGCCAGCCCCGGGCCAATAATAAAAAGGCAGCCGCCATCCAATCCAGGCGCAGGGAGCAGGTACAGGGCTGGAAAGTGACCGCCATCTTGATGGGGCCAGAGTTCCGGTGTAAAGACTGGAGGGCAGGCCAGGCACTCGTTCCAGGCAGCAGCACCACCATGACTCCGATGGTCTTGAGCTTCGTGGTGGTGCAGCGGTAGTGAGGGCCCAGACAAAAGCTGCTTCATCTACAGCCACTGTTGTCACCTGTGACCATTAGTCGTAGAAATGACCCTCCTTAACCTTTAAATGAGCGGTTACAGAGAAATGGTTCGGCCATCGGGGCTTTAAAAGGGTTTATTTGGAAGTGAAAGGTTGCTTTCAACTTCAGGTGTCCTATTTCCCGTAGCAACAACACTGCGTGGGCCTGGCTAGAATGAGAAACATCATTGCCAGCCATGCAAAAAGTGAGGGGGACAATAAAAACCAGCACATGGCAGCAACATTGAGCCGTGACATGCTTTGTGAGGTGGGGCTGCATTTCGGGTGAAGGCAGAACAATCTAGAACAAGCGGTCCTTATCCCATTTCCCAGGTCGCAGAATTCACGCGCCGTTAATGTGGGCGCGAGCTCAGTGGGACTTCGAAAGCTCATGCTGTGTTCCAGCTCTGGATACTATTTTTCGTTAGTCCAATAAAAGATATCCAAATCTGCATCTTGTGAGACTTCAAACCTGGACTAAGAAGGCACATATCTTTCCTTTGCACTTATCACGTGGATACAGGGACAGCACCTGCTTCTCTTAGGTTTCCCACCATCCCACCCACCTGTTTATTCTGGGATAAAAAGTCATTCCTTAATTTAAGGAGATCGTTTTGTGATACTTTAGAGCTATCGCAGTTGTGTAGAAGATCATTGGTAGGGTTACTGTATAGCCCATTTAGGGGGTTCATGAGGAGGCAAACCAAAATACCCTCAGGGTTGCCCTTGTTATCCATTTGGTAACCTGGGTGATGGGCCATGTTTACTCATAAAAGACGTGAGAAGTTAAACCAGTTTATAAGTTCGAGAAGGCAAAACAGTAAAAGATTTTGCGGTCCAAACAAGTAATAACAATACACAATTTTATGATGCATTTAATATGAGATTAGAGTGGGAAAACAATTTTTTTTAAAGGGATCCATTTGAAATAGCATCCAGTGGTTCAGTGAAGTAAATGGGCCTAATTCCGAGATTGGAGGTAGTCATGGCGCTATTTGCGCCATGACTGCCTCCAATAACGGGTCCGGCACCGGTCTCGTTCAATGGGGACTTACTGGTGTAGTCCGACCTTTGCGGGACCGGTAAATCCCGATTGAAAAAGCCATTCCTCATTCCCATTTGAGCCCCTATAGGGCTCAATGGGAATGTGGAAGACGTTAATAATGGTACTGCAAATTGCGGTACCGTTATTCGCTCTGAAGTCCCTTAATGGGTCCCGTCCATAACGCTTGGTCAGACCAGGCGTTAAAGGAGGGACCTGCTAAGGGAACTCGTAGTAAGGCGGTAAGGGATTACCGGCACCAGTCTCCTTACCGGTGGCCGGTATCCCTTACCACCTTACTCGTAATGAGGCTCAATGTATTTATTTATAGCAGTGCACGTAGCCCGGGGGCCTCTAGGCACTAGTTAGTGAATCCAGGAGGAGAGGTAGTGCAGTGTTGATCAGTTAAAAAGGTGGATTGTCAGTTTCTTTCTGAAGGTCGGGGAAGAAGGTCCAGCCCGCAGATGGGGGGGATGGTTGTTCCAGAGGGTGGCAGCGTGACCTGGGAAGCTTGCATCTCCTGCTCTTTTGCGGTTGTATCTCAAGGTCTCCAGGCAGCATTTGTAGGCCAGGGGCTGAGGTGGGATTCCTGCTAACATGGGCTCCCATCGGGAATTCTGTGAATCATGCAAAAATATCACAACATGGGGAAAATTTTTTCCAGAGACCGGCGTGGAGCAGACATCTCACCAGCATGGCAACCCCGCAGGCTGCTCCCGCTCAGGGCTCCGGGAACTGTGGCAGCCCGGCCTCTGTTTCCCTCAGTAGTTCCCTCCATATAATGAAAACTGCCACCATCCCCAAGCACAGCGAGTATCACGTGAATGCTCTCCTTCCTGGGGCCAGTACAGGAAGGTGCCCATCGCTAGGTTCTCTTCTGCTGTCTAGGGGTGCCATCCTGGTCTACCCCCAGCACGCATACGTGGGTGACGTTCCCTGGAAATGTTCACATCTACTTCTAGGCGCAGGCTGGATCTTGTTCATTTCATCCCGCTCCAGGCTCCCACGGCATGGTAGGCAGGTCCTTACTTAGTCCTTTATTACCCCACCTTGTCGGAAACAAGATGGGCGCGTCAGCTGCCCCGCCCCCAGTAAGCAGAAAGACAATCCTGCAAAGCAACGCCAGTCTTTCTAGATACCTAAAATGGAGGCCAACCAGCCACTAGAATCCACTTGAGAAGGTCCACTCTATCTTGCAGCTTCACGTTCAAGAGTTTTACATAGGAGTGGTGGCACACCAGCCTACTTGTACTCAAAATTTGTGACAGGCATGGTAAACACATTCTAGCTCATCACTTCCTAATGTGTCCACCCACCTTCATTCCATAAGGCTGAAAAGTGCATATTTATTTATTTGATTGACCTTTATCTCAGCGCACGAAGCCCGGGGGCATCTAGGCGCTAGTTACAGATGGTGCACAGTACATTTGTTGAAGTGCAGGAATACACAAATGGTTACTGTCAGGGGTGGTGTGTGTATACGACCTGGCAAAGCCACACCTAATGTTACGGGGGACTGCATGAGGTAAGGAATACATGTCAGCAAAGGTTACAGTAGGTAGGGTAGTACGGCACTATATCAGGTATGTGGAATCAAGTAGACAACAATAGATTTTAAAACACAGCTAAAAACGATTATCAGAAAGTCTGGTAAAAATGCACAACTTGGAAAAGTCTCACCTCATGTTACTACAGGGGACTACATCAGGTATGTGGCAGGCATGCATGTTAAATGCAGTCATAGAAAGCCGGCGAACGCTAGGCCAAAGAACAAAAAGTGCCACTTTTTTAGCAGCAATGAAAGTGCAGAGTTTTCAATGGCACATGGAGATGGCATCAGTATTACAAGACAACAGATACCCACTAACCCAACCCTCAATTTTCTGCATACTCAACCCACACAAAACTCACGCAACCATTTCTCTCCCAGCAATCCGCACGCACTTTTCCACACCGCATCAACAACACATAAACATCACCTACAGCACACAAGGTCTCACCTGATCCGATACTTGCACCAAAGCCCAGCACTCAGTGTATACCGAGCCAAAGCTGCCAACAGCACACCACTTCTCCCACTCTCCTACTCCCCTCCTCTGACTAACCCTAGCCGTCCTTCCTGTTTAAAGATCCGCCAGAGCGCCTGGGGACCAATTCTGTTGGTGACGGTGCGCTATACAAGTACCTTTAACATAACATAACACATGATGAATAGGATGCAGAGAGGAAACGCATTTCACATGGCAGTGTGGATTTTAAGCCAAATTTTATAGTGATTAATGCGGGACTTAGAGTGTTCGTCATAGAGTAGGACGGCAGAAATGTGCCGAAGTAGGAGGGCTGGCATCCCTGGAAATGTTCAGAGGTTAGCAATAAAGTTAGGGGGAAACAGATCTGGCTCATGTGCAAACGAACAAAGGGGTGTGTTAGACGGCGAATAAGGATAGGGGTGGGGGAAGCCTGATGTGCGGCTTACCCAAGGTTACTAGATTGTCGCCACGAGGCGATGATAGTCTGGAGTGCGCAGATGTGGCACCAGCGGTCTCTCGCATCCCTCCCATGCCCGGACAAAGCCAGACAGGGTGTGAAGCGCCCTTAGGTGTTGGTTGCTCTTGGATGGGGTCCGGCGATCTCCTGCCGGCTCCCCGCCAATTGGGCTCTTGATTAATCTCGCACCCAATCCTGTCGCTGGTGGCAGGCAGATGCCTCTGCAACCCGCATTGTCCCCGGCGGCCATGATGGAAAGGTCGGGATGGCAGCAATGGACCCCGCAAAGGCGGGATTCCGCTTCTGTCCGTGGGGAGCACCCTACCCTGTTCCTACTCCCAGCCCCATTTTACAGAGGGGTGACCTCTTATCTTGGGGACTGGCGTAGCCTCCTCCAGGGACCACAAAGAAGGACATCGTTCTTGGGCTCCACCCTGCTCCCCGTCTACCCAGAGAGCTCCTACAGGAGAGCTGTCTGGTCTGGCGCATCAAAGTCTATTTGAGCCTTCCAACTCAAACAAGTCACCTCAAGTTATTGTCAAAATCAAAATATGCTTTGGCTAAATGGCTGCATGCTTGGTCTATATTTTAGAATTACATTGATTAAGTTAATTTGGAAAACATTTAGATCAATCCAAACCTTGTAACCATTCTAACAAAAGTGTTATCCGCTTCCACCAGGAAATATAAAGGCTGCTCAGTCTATTTCCAATACTAAATGTGGACCCTTGGGCTATAAGGCACCTTGGGCCTAGCTGGGCTGGTCTCACACTACATGAGCAATGCCCATTAAGACACCAGGCCATTGGCCTCAAATCAGCCATCCCAGGGAAGTAACTGGAGAACCCACCCAATGATAAATGTGCAATTCCCACTGCCATGACCCCAAACAATTCCCACTGCCACGACCCTAACCATGGGCATGGTCGCTATATCAGCATGTTCAGCTGCATGTAGGAAAGAGAGTGTGGTCTTGGAACTACTTAGGGGCCCCCAAGAGTACTTTAGTCATCCAGCCAGCCTATCACCATCAGCCACCCCACTTTCCTCTTGGACCTCACTTATCCCAGAGACTTACCATTGCCAGCCCATTGCTAGCAGCAGATGATATCAATATTAAGTAGGGGTGCGGGCTAGGCCAACATGCTGTGGGTCTCTGGAAGAACCTAATATGCCTTATCGCTAATACCCCACAAAGACAAATTAGCCTTCTACGGAAGTGAAGAAGGTGGCACCATGGAGCACTTGATCACTGGTGAGACAGCAACTGACAACGTATCCATAGAGTTCCTAAAATGAGTGCCTTGAACGTCTTAGAGCATGTATCCAGGCCTGAGTAAAGGACTAAGCACTACCCGATGAGTGCGTCTGTCCCTCTTCTGCCTCAGTGACGAGCACAATTAAGCTTAGCGCCATGATTTTAAAGATTCTGTTGATTTGTTTTTTTTCTCATGTATCCTAGTCTAAGTGTTAAAATAGTCTAGCCAGAATTGGACTGTCATCAATGTAAGCTATGTAATTGTGTGGGTGTGGCAGAAAGAGTATGTTTAATTAGCTAGAGGGTCAAGTCGCCAAGCGGTTGACGGTTCCCGCCAGTCTCGGCTGAACTAACTAGAAAAAGAGTAGAAAAAATATGCATTTGGCAGTCCTGTGTAAAAGCTCCCTTTGTGGAAGAGATGGCAATGCCAACCGAGAGACGCGTCTTCTGCATAATTCAATCTCCACAGGAAAGGGCATAAACCTTGCACGCTGCTCTCGCTCACACTGGACAGTGAAACTAATAGACAATATTAGCAGGCCTGATGGATCCCCAAGACTTGCCAGATCAACTGAGCGTCATGGGAGCTATTGTTCCAGCCGATAATTACAACAGGCCCTCCAGTGCTAGCGGAGGAGAAAAGAGCGGAATCCCATGTTGGAGGCTTTCCCATGAGCCAACCAAGCACATGATGAAGATGCCATCAACATATGGGAAATGCCATGGATTCAGTTAAGCTGGATGTGAAAAACAAGGGCTAGAAAGTGCACTTTCAAATCCCCACTTTAGGACATTGGTATGGAATTGAAGTGTTGGAAGGAATATGTCTCTTATGTGCCCGCTGAGCACCGATGGTAGCTATGATCGGGCTGTGGGTAATTGAGGGTGGGGACCACTGCGTAGAAACAAATTGCAGACAATGTCTTAAGTGTATGGAGTCTACCAGTAGCCTGAAAGGAACTCTTTCAGGTAATAGAACTGTGAAGCCAAACTAACGATGTTCAGCACCAGATCTGGAGGGTGTCCAGTTAAAGGATCAAATGTAAAAGGATCGACGCAATAGGGCCGAAAACAAAAGGATCAAATTATTTTTTTTAATTATATATATATTTTTTGGTTTTTGTATAGTTAAAAAAAATGTTTTTTTACCACAAAAACGGGGGTTGGAGGGACCCCCCAAACAAAAAAACAAAAAAAAAATGTAAACAAAAAAAAAAGGTTTTCCATCCTTTTGTTTTCGATCTTTTTTTTCGATCCTTTGACCTACAACCGATCTGGAGACCACCCTATGCAGTAAACACTACTGAATTCAAACTATACCTCATAACACAATTGCAAGATGATTTCTTTGCATCTTCTTGGTGACCATCTTTAATGATGCCTGTTGGGCCATTTTCTATGATCAAGCTGCCCAGACAGACAATGCAGGAGGCTAAGTGAAACATTGGCACTCCATCTAAAATATTATGACTTTGAATAAACTAAATATGCACACTGTGCTACCAAAAAAAAATACATTGTGATGACTTAAGCACAAAATGTTTCAACAGAAGCAGGCACGCATTAACGCCAAAACATGTAATGATGCGTGGGCATGGTTCTTGGATTAACATTGGTTAATCCTGAGTCAAAAGATATATGCGGAAAACCTAAGTCCTTTTATATGGGCTTTACATAAAACCCAGAGCAACCGTACATTAGCTTGCAAATCTCTGGGCTCTTAACGTTCAAACGTTGATATTATTAGGCTGCTGCAATGCAGGATATGATGGTAAGGACTTCTCCAATTAACTAAACTATGATATACACAGAGTTCCAATGTCGCAGCGGTCCATTGTTGAGGATTCCTTTGTCAATACTATTCAACAGGAAGGTCTGTTGAGAGAATAGCCCATTATTATATAACAGTATTGTCTGTGAACTTACATCAAGGTTCCTCTGTGTCTTCAGCCCACACTTTTGATGCAAGTTCGAATCTAATAGCAGCAGTGTTCTGATGAATGCTGGGTACAAACATTGAGCAGATTGGTAATTTCAGATTGGTCATTTCAGAATGGTCATTTCTAGCACTACCCTTTGCAACCTCGCAGCTGGAGTTTCCTCCAGTTTCAGGCCTCTAGGTAGCTGTTGTCACGGCTGTACTAAAGAGTTCCCGGCTAACTCGATGAAGTGTTTGCTGCAGTAGCAGGGGCTAGAGTGGTGCTCAACATAGTCTGTGGCTGTAGGGTGGCAATGAAGCAGACCACCTGGATGCAGTAGGAATTGGAATATGCACCACCCGGGGTTTTAAAAATCCAATCAGCTCCTCAAAAGGTTCCTTGCGCAGCAACAGGTCAGAAAAGCCGCTGACTTTCATCTCTCAGTCCTCGATATCCTAGTCTTTTTGGGTCAGGATGCACGTGGTAATCACAGACAGGCATCCTAGGGGCAGGAAGCTTGTGACTCAGCTGATCCTGCCAGGTCAAGAGAAGTAGGCACCAGGGTGGTCCTCCTCTGATCACTGGATACAGGCTGGTGTGCGCAAATGCTGGTATAGCTACACGCTCAGAAAGGAGCCTTGAAAGGTTTCCATGCCCTGCAAGCTTCTACACAATGCGCTTGTGTTCCTCTTCATTGTTTTGGACCTGTCCTCAGGTTTGACAAGGCAGGAGTGCAGACACTTGGGTTACATAGATATCTTGGGAGTTGAGCACTAACTCATTCCCAGTCACAGTGACCGTGTTTCGTCCATTTACATGTTTGGCAGTAAACCAATTGCTTGTAGCCCGCACATTCAAACGTCATTAGACCTCAAGGCATGGATTGAAAAGCATTTCAATATTCTTTCAAGCATCCCGCCATGCCTGAAGCACTCACTGTCACAAGACATAATATTGCACTGTTGGACTCATTACTGGATGTTACAGTGTATCCCACTAGAATCGCAAAAAGGCTGCCACAATCAGTGGAGCCCACACAGCCAGCTGTACAGGACTCTAGAATAGGAAACGGGATGCCTTTGGGGCACCCGAACTCTGAGAAGCCCTAGTTCTGTCAGGCTCACATTCGTGATTCAGGTCCAAGAGAAGGCCTTATATGGGGGATCATCAGGGGAAAGGTTGGGAGAACCAGTCAGAATAAATACAAACATTCATGAGCCTCTCACCAAAGGAACAATTTAAGACTCTCTACCTGACAACTTCTACCATGAACTTTTGATAAAATTCTGGTCATCGGATTATAGTACAATAAACAAGGCATACATATACAATATTAGGAGGCATGGGGTAAACAAAAAACGAATATATAGAACGCTGAAAATCTTTTTGTCCATATTCCGGAAAGACAGGAATTGGAAGCTATCGGCACACCAAATGCTGCTAAGATGAGGAAGACAAACTAAGAAAAAATGGCACAGAGCAAGAACCTTGTCACACACAATGCAATAATGAGCCCCCCCGGCTGGCACATTTGCACACACCCTGTGAGCAATGTGAAATACTACTACTCGTTTAACGTTATGTGACATCTGCATGGGATTTGGCACTTTGTGTCTTAGAAGAGAGGAGATGGGGAGGTTAGTGGAGAAGGTGGAGCAGAGCAGGTTTGCCGATGATAAAATGGCGGTGCCGGTCAGAGCAGTAAGACTGTGCTTTTGTGCATGTTAAAACGTGATGATGTGTGTTTTGCAGGGTGTGATTTCTTGGACATTGAGTTGCTTAATGTTGGATGTCACCAAGAGGTGCCTTGCTGGGCTTTGGGAGCAAAAATGTGAGGAGTCAATTGGCACGTCAGCCAGTGTGTGCAGTAAAGGTGAGAGGCGGGTGCAAGAGGACACCTGTGGTACCTCAGGTGCAGAGTGCTGTGGCTGGGTGGGAGTACGAAAACCCCTGAAGGGTGCTCTTGTAGAGGAACACATGGTGTTGGTTGGAATACGAGGCTGAAGGTTAGCTGTTAAACATGGTCAATGGTCATGGCAGAGCGGCAGGGATGGACTGAACTCGCTTGCTCTTAGCCCCTCCTTTGCTACACCAACACGGTTCCTATGCACCTCTCCCCCCACGTTCCTGAAAGATTCCAGTGTCCTCCTTTTCTGGGACTTCCCAATGACACCTGCTAGTACCAATGGATTTGTGATTAGCAAGCAATCTATCTATGCACTGCAACAAGTGGGTTTTAAATGTGGTCTTGGGATGAGGTCGTCTTCTGGCATAGAACCACCAGAAGACTTCCCGGTTCTCCTCCATCCCCAGATGATTCATTCCACCTCTCGCGAGATTTCAGTGTCCCTCCCACACCAGGGATCAATCTTCAGAACCTGAGGGCGTGTAAACGCAACATGGAGCCATGCAGACACTATTACACCAGATCACTGCTGGGGCCTGAAAGGATATCTTTTGATTCGACATGGGCCTTCCACGTCGCTAAAATACAGACTTTTTTTATCAGCAAATAGTTTGAAGCATCAAGTCTCGGTTTTGAGGGGATAGTGGTGGGCTGCAGGCTGGGCCCACAGTTGTTCTGTTTTAGAAGAGGGATCTTTGCCTGCAAGTTGCCCGGATCGCTGCAGTGGTTACAGAAACACTCTGACTTATTTTACGGGGATTGGAACCTGCATTGACCAATTTTGATTGTATTAATGTATGTGAATATGTTTTGAGTATGATACTGCAAATGACTCGCTATGGCCCCCACCAAGCTCTCTTAGCCCACTCAAAGCACTGATGAACAGGATGTAAATAGGGTTAAAAAAAAAGAAAGGAAAGGGAAGATATGTATTGTAATCAACACTGGAAAAAGAAAACATGTACTTTCTACAAGTTGCGTCCTTCTCGGATAAGTTACCACTAAAAAAGGAGGTTTCCACAGGTGTGACCTGTTGTGTATTTTAAGCAATGCCTAAGCTATATGTTAAACCCGAGCAATAGTTGTGTGGCCTCGTTCTGCAATGCAGCCCTTGGCATATATGTCCATAGTGGCATGCTGGAGGTATACTTTTTAACTCATCGTTTGTTTTCAAAGCAGTCATCAACACTGCGTGACCGATGCAGCAGTCAGACTGATTTTTAACATGACAAAAAGTTGTTCAATGGGTTTATGTTGTTTGGGAAGAAAGAAGTTTAGATTATTAATGTTTTAACCTCTGGTATTTCCAAAAGGCTTCCACACGCACTTCTCATTTTGGGCATATTAAGCATGAGATACATCACAACCATAATGCATTGGTCTCCTAGTCAATTATTCCCCAATCCAGCTCACTCACTATCCACAGAACTTCCGTCAATTTCCAGGCAGACTCTAAATGCCCAGTGTGCTCACACTGACGTTTCTCTGCTCCTAATCTTGCTTTATGGGTATTCCAAATCTTCCCGCAGCGATTTGCCTGTAACAGAGGAATGTGCTACAGTAAAAGAAATTGGTGTCACGAGTAGGGAGAACCAGAACAGACACCACAAGCACAAAAAAGGGATCTTAACAAGTTGATTCTGGAGCTTCAAAGATGACGGACTAATGTAAATGTCTGTACTACATATTACCGACTCCTCAAAGGAAAGGCTGTCGCAGTTATTCCACCTAACAGTCGCAGCATAGGGGCCGATGACACCCCCTTTACCTCAGACTTCTTTAATAGACAGTGAACAGGTGACCTCATCACACAGGATATAGCAATTGGAGCTCAGCTACCGGACATTCTATGATGGGTAGGTTATATTCTAAGTTCCCAGTTGGAGAACAATGGATGGATGGATGGAATGGATGGATGGATGGATGGATGGACGGACGGACGGACGGATGGCTATTGGAGTCAAGGCCAGTACCACGAGAGCAGTCGCTTCTCGCCTCCTTGGCGATCAATGCGGGAGGGCCCTGTGTAACTTTGCACATGCTACACCATTCGTCAGCTGCAATTCCTGGTCTTACGGTCTTACGTACTGCAATGTGCACAACTGGCAGGAGGGGTGGGGGAATGAGTGAGAAGGGGGACACTCTGCAATGGCCACACAGTAACTACTCTCGTTATAAGTTGGCCGTTCACGCCATTGGTTTATACAGCTGTGGTGCAAGGTGACAAAGCTAGGGACTCGGACCTTTAAAAAGATATGTATTTGCTTTCATTGTCACGCAAAAAAAGCTATCAAATCACGGTTTCCTGACTGTTCTACCGTCTATGAAAGGGGTGCTCTTGTCAAGGTCACAGACGCTCCTACTGACAGCTCGACTTCAGGGGTGAAACGAGGCAACATTTCAGAACCTGGCTCCGATCGCAATTCTCGTCTTGAGAGCTTCTGAAAGATGTCAGAGTGACAGGGATGGATGTGGAGGATATTAATTAAGTCATGTCAGCCACTGTGCACACGGTGTCAGAAGACTCTTTGAAGACGACGACGCACTTGTGCGATATCGGCTAAGGGTGCTGGGAAGGCACCCATGCTCTGGGCCGATCCTGGCCAGAGGTTGCACTGATCTATGAGGCGAAGAATTTGGGGTTGTTCCCCCATTAGCAATGTCATTTCTGGAACATGTTGATTTGCAAACTGGTCTGCAGTGGCTTGTGCGATTGCAACGACTAATCAATGGTACAAGATGGATGTACTCTCTAGGGTGGAGGGTAACAGCGGGCATCCTTTTTTGGAGGGTGCAGGGTTTCCATTAAATGAATGTATATTTTTATGATTGCTGTATGGTGTGTTACATGGTTTGCTGTACAGTGCTTTGCTGAAGTGCTAATCAATGCAGAAGATAAAATAGAGACAATGGGCCAACTTCTTTAAACTGTTTTAGCACAAATGATGGGGTGTACACAATCAAATCCCATCTTTTAACCCCTTTGTGCAATCAGAGGGTCGTTCTGTACATTTCAAAGCACATCCCTTATTAAGCCTACAGTGGCAATGCCAACTGTTTTGGCTTTTGTACAGGCATGGGAATGCCGCTTTCCAGGCGCTGCCATAGTGGTATTAACTGTCAATTGATGGTAGTAGGTGCCTAATGGTGAAAGAACATGGGCATCTAATAGCAGTGCCTGGCAAATGCCTAGTACTTATACACAAGCCAAATCTATTGGCTTTGCCAAGGCTTGTTTTTAACAGGACTTCCGTAAAGGGCACCCATAGCACTTATAAATGGAGTGGCTGAAGGCAGAATTTTTAAAAGACATTATTATTACACAAGTTCTGCATTCACAGCTCCAATTAACTCATTAACTCTCAGAAGTGATGGGGAATGTGAAAATATGTTAGAGTACATGCAATGCCCAAAATGTGCGTGACAATAGAAGCTGCGAAAGTCACCATGAAAGGAAAGGCATGTAGCAAAGATATGAGCAGCCCCATGTAATGAAGGGTTTCTGCACAGGCCCAATGAGGCACCAGTAGCCATGCCTTACTCGGGCCATAACACACCCTGTGGATGCACATAACCATGGACCATTAATTAGATCCCATAGCATCTAACCTAAATCATACAAACATAGAAGTGTTTATAATGTTGAATAATTGATCACCACTGCTCTGCATTAGCTGAATATAATACGTCAATTTTGCTGTATTACATGCTGGTCTCCACGTTTACTTACACCCCTGGGTATGTTTGTATAATTGTGCATATGTTCCACCTACATTTCCGTAGCCCTTAAAAATGGACCCCAATAGTATCTGGATCACTAGAAAGTGTTAATTCCTCTTGACATCATTCATGCTTGATTGTGAGATATTGAATCAACACAAATCTCCCTTTTCTCTATTTAAAAAATAAATTGTGTTATCTCTTTACAGTCCAATTCTTGGCTCTAGAAGAAGAGATTGTAATCTCTAAAGGCGTCGGCCTCTCAGTTTGAACTTCATACTTAAGTTGATTTACACAATCCGTTGTCCTTTTGCATTTGATTTCTGCATTCAAGAAACAAACAAGGAATAATTTGTTGTTCACATTAAATTACTGTTTTTTTTATCAAACCATTGTCTAAAATGTTCTGTCCAGCTTTAATTGTGATTGAAAAGTACTAATTTATTACATACATTTGATGAACCGTCTTATGATGGATTAGTAAAAGTGTGCAGGGGACGAGAGGGTTCCAGATTTTTGGATCCTCTTTTTTTTCCTTACGTAGACGTATCAGTGGACCTGTGCCAGGTCTACTTTTCCTCCCCCGCACATTGAACCTTTTAAGTATCACTTGAGGTTTACCTGAAATCCTGTTTTGTTAAAAAACCTGCATCTACAAATCACTTTTTGCATAATACATGTAGGCCACATGACCAAGTTAGATTTGTAAACAGTCCCTCACAGAAAGGCACACACACATTCCCAGTTGTAACAATTCACACAGCCAAAGGTTAAATGCAGTGCAATGATTGGGCGATGCAAGGAGGGGCGAAAGCTTTGCCATGGTTTAGTTTGTGGTTGTGAATTCACACAAGAGCAACAAGAGAATATACTAGGCTCCGGAGTTTAAGGACAAGACACTGTACATTGATTGGCCAGCACACCTCAGGTCTGCCGAGTTCCCACAGCCATATTCCAGGGAGTTATAACAATGTATGTCCCTAGGCAGAACACCCAAATGCATCTTAATGAAGGTCATACGTTGGCAGTACCCGAGCAAATTATGAAGCGGGAATGTTCACAAAGCTAACCATCACAGCACAACACTGCCCCATGTAGGGTAAGTTACACTTGCAAAGTTTCCCAAGGCAAATAAACAGTTATGCCAAACACCATAATCCACAGAGTAGCCAGAATTAGGAATTAGTAAGCAATACATAAGCTTGCACCTAGCAAACATTGCATGAATGCAGAGGTGACAGGGACCATTCATGAAGCCAGACCTTACACAAGCATCACTGCCCCTGCGCTTGTAACGCTAACCTGGTATCCACGGGGACGTCACTCAGCCTGTTCTGACCTCTTACGACCTCAAACCCTTCCCTGGAGTCTACTCTGCTGGAGACTGGGCCTGAAACACAGGATTGGTAGAGTTTAACTCCCTATTGTCTCTGTGTGCTTGAACCCCTTCTTCCCCGGGGTCCAACCCTTCCCTTTGATCCACAGTTCACCTTGTTTTCTTGGAAAGTGTGCTCTCCGTCCTGCTTTCAGTGCAGGGGCGCGTTGATTGATGCGGGCTCATTGCTGCCTAGTTACTTCACTGGCAAGAGTCCGACAGGTAAGTATAATGAGTCTTTTGAACAGTTCTCTTAACTTCGTTCCTTTCCTTCCTTAGATGATGGCCAGCGTCCGGGGATGGCGACGTGCTGCTGAGATGAGTAGCGCTGAAGGTGAGTGAGAGCGTGATGCGCGATGCGACCCTTTCGAATTTGTATTGAACTGAGTTATTTTTCTGCGTCTTTTAGGTGCCGCGACGTTTTGAGCGTGGATGCCGGTTAGTTATGAAGAAGAAATGCGGTGAGTAAGCGCGGTATGCGGCGCCTCTAGATGTTTCCACGCTAACCTGGAATGTGTTTTCCCTCTTGCAGATGGATAAGACGTTCCGGAGACAGAGTTCCCCCAGAGCGGCTGGGATTCAGGTAAGCGTTTGAAGCTCATACGGTCTTTAAAAATAAGCAAAGATTTGCTGAATGCTCACTAATGCCTTTTTTCTGTTCTTTTCCCTTTTCCTTAAGAAGCGGCATGCCGGGATGGGAATGACACCGCCGAAGATGCCCCCAGAACAGAAGAAGCGATGAATGATGGGCAGAAGCGCCGCAAGCTAAGGCTGTTCCTAACGGTGTTCTTGTTCTTGCAGGAGCTGAGCACAGAAGAAAGATGCAGGCCTACTGGAGACCGATCCGAACACGGTGAGTGTCACGCTGCAGGTGCAGAAAAAACAAACCATGTTTCTCAGCATGGGCGTGGCTTAAATAGTCTCTGGGTATCCCAGGTGTCTCTGGGCTGAACCACACCCAAAAGACTAGACCGCACATGCAGTTCTGGGAACCGAAATATGTGGGGGCATCCATCTTGTCCCCATCAATGCACTACAAGTGTAATCCCCAATGTTATCCTATGGGAGTGAGTGAGTCTGGTGCCACAAGCACCAAGTCTGACTCCAAGTGGGTCTTTGGAGAGATGGAGAGGCCCTTGAGGGCCTGGCTCCAGCCCGACATCTTGGAGGGCTGCGGACACGAGGGGCAGGAATCATGACAGCGCTAGAATTACATGAAATCCAGTACCTAGTATAACAGCTCACACCTAATTCGCACCACATGAATATAATAACAAATAAAGACAAGTTATGTCAATGTACATTTCACAAACACCTCTAGGCATATAAACATATCTTCACATTTGTGCTACTGTGAAAGAGCAAAGCTAAGCATCTCACAATGATGATTGCTCAAGATTTCTGTAATCGTTCACTCCAGATCTACTCCTCCTGGAGCAACCAATAGTATGAGTAGTTCTGAATGATACATGTGTCTAATGCGTCTGTCCAACCGTGGCGCGGGAGACGGGAAATTATTTTACTGTACATGAGCTAACCAGCAAGCACGTCACTTTACAGCGTGATTAGAATAGGTCAATGAATTCATAAAATGTATAGAAGAACCAATATTGTTGATCACACCAGCCAATTAACAGTGATGAAGTTTGCAGAAATTGATGCATTTTCCTTTCTGTAATTACTATATAACCACCCATGTTCTTCATTAGAATTTGAATGACTGTTAGATATTTCCCTGCCCTGGCAGTTACAATATATTTATGTTTTTCTCATATATGATATGATAGTTTATTTGTATAGTGCCTATACACAATGTGTTTCAAAGCACTTCAAGGTGGGAAGGGAGCAAGGGAAAAAAAAACAATGACATTCTTTAAGGCCTTGAGACATTAAAAATGGGCAAATAAAACTATTGTACTAGGCCTGACAACATTTCTGGTAGTGCAAGAGCATTGAACACAAAAAAGGGAACAGGGGAGTAAGGGGGGGGGGGCAAGCTATAGACTATCGTACTAGGTCTGGCGACATTTCTGGTGGTGCAAGAACATTGTACACAAAGAAGGGAACAGCGGGAGGATGGGAGGGACAAGCTATAGACTATCGTACTAGGCCTGACAACATTTCTGGTAGTGCAAGAGCAATGATCACAAAGATGAGGGGAGAAAGGAGGGGGAAGGAGGGGAACAAACAGTGGACTATCATAGTAGAATAGATGACATTTTGGATAGTGTAAGAGCATTGAGAAAGGTTGGGTGAGGGGAGTAGCTGAGAATAAAGGCAGGGAAAGAGAGGGGTAGGGATAGCCTGAGAATAGGAAGAGTAAGGTAGCAGAGGTAAGGGCGGCAAGATTCAGATGACAAGGAGGAAAGAAGAAGGGGTGGGGTAGGGTGGGAAGAGAGTGGGGGGGTATGGCAGGCAGTGGAGGCACAGAAGGCATCCCCAATGAACTGAGGCATGGGCAGGTGAAACATGAGCTGCTGGGCCCATCTAGATTTTAATTGAGGCATGAGCAGGTAAAATGTGCAGCAACTGGGCACAGCCAGATTGTGGAGAGTGGTAGGAAGGGAAAAGAGGAGGTACAGTGTCAGGGGAAAGGAGAAGAGGTTGGAGAAGGTTAGAGGCAGGAAGCTGACCCTCAGCTCGTGTTTGGTGATCCGAAAAGTTAGTATTTCCAGGGAACTGGGGGTGAATGTACTCAACATGCACACGAGAATGGTGTACGATTAGGGCCCTCAGACCCTGCCAGACAACGGACAGAGAACAGACAGGGGCCTTACAACGCAGGGGCCTTAGGAGGCAGGCCGGCATTCGCCTGCCAGCTCACCTGATTGGACTAGAAGAAGAATGGATTGGACCAATCCCATGCAAGGGGCAGGTGAACCGGCACTGTGGAGGCAAAGGCACTGGCTATGTTGGAAGGCCTGCTTGGGGTGTATCATGGTACCAAGCACAAACGCACAGAAAAAACGAATGTCACAGTAGAACGTAGATGAAGTCAAATAAACAATTTGATCAATTCTCGTGACAAAAGTGCACAAAATGTTGAGCGCACTGTGCGCATTGTGTGCTGCCCCACAATTAGCCCAAAGGGCTTACCTTAAATCTGGTGGCAGGGGGGTGTCGAAGGCCTCCAGGCCCCGAAGTGGAGCCCATCCGAAATCGCAAGGAGAGAGAAGTGAGGTGGGGAAGGCAGGCACCAAGCCCTACAATGCAGCCCTTAGGAGGCGGGCCGGAATTCGCCTGCCGGCTCGCCTGATTGGTCTAGAAGAAGAATGGATTAGACCAATCCCAGGCAAGACAATCCCACATCTCGTGCATCACAATGGTTGCCTGTTTGGATTAATCGTATTGATACAAAAGGCATCTGATTTACAGAAGACTGCTTTGAAATAACACTGGCTGGTACTTTGAGTGCAAAGTTTGATGGTAAAGCCCCATCAAAGCGAGCTTAAAGAGTTTCCATGAGGAGGTGTTTTAGGCGGAGAGGGAAATTACTGGGTGGGAATAGCCATAGCGGATAGCATGGCCATAGGGAGTTAATGGTTTGACAAATAACCAAACACCACCCACAAGCTGTGTGTCCCTCCGCATGTGCCATTTCTCCCCATCTGTACTTTAATGCAATAGCTTCAGCTCATATGTGATGTTAAAGCGCCACCAAATAGCCCAAACAAAAAATGTTATGAACTTAAAAATGCTCAGGAAACAAAGGTACTCCCCCTGCACCTATTTGGAACTGGAACATGAGGCTGTGCTTTACATGAAAGGGACATTCTTGATCCTCTCATGCTTTTTGTTCAAAGTGGAACAACATTATTATGTACCCTGTCACACTTCCATTTGCATTCCTCAAAAGGGGAGAGACATTATTTTTTTTACATGTCACAAGGCCTTAAAAGGCCCTGCCCTTGTCAAATGCATTCTCAGTACCCACATAGGTGCTACAAACCTTTGACACAGTAGGGTCTGGAGCGCACTACTGAAACTAACACACGGAAGGGGGCTAGCCAGAGCATCTTTTCAACTGTTGTCCAGCACCACTGAAATGCACAGGTCTCCCTTGAGAATAAGGCGACCTGTGCATTTCTAAAACCGATGAAAATTATGCATCTCTCTATATTTTCTGGCTGAATGGTGATACCCGATATATATCTCAATATTGTTTATGTGTGGTAAATGCTCAGTTGTAAGTCGCCAACTACATGTGAGATGTCACAAACACCTTTATCTATAAGACATTGATGAAAATAAAGTGAAAATTCAGGGTTCCTCTTCCCGTTTGATAATACACACAGCTGTGTAAATATCAAAATGTAAATTGAAAATTGTAGTAATTGTAATAATGTATACATATGTATATTCCTCGATGTTAACGATATTGTCTCATTCTATATCAACATATCGCCCAGCACTACTCGTCCATGTTTCCACCTCATCACTTCCTTCTTCTTCCTTGAGCTTACCCAAGGATTTCCCTTCACTTCTTTCTGACAGCTCCTCTTTTAGCTTGAAGAGGTTTCCCCACACCTCCGACTACTTCAACTCATCCTCTATCCACTCTGCTTCACTTTACCCTATTTCCTGTTCTTTCTTTCTCTCCTATTCTTGCACAACCTGTCTCTTCTACTTTACACATTCTTCCGCCCTTTATATCTCCTCTACTTCTCTTGGGGCCCCTCTGTTATAACTCTTAAGATATTCCATTTATTTTCTCAACTCTGCCTCCTTCTTCACCCCTTAGCCAGTTTGGACTCTTTACTAACACTGCAAAGGTTTTCCACTTCTGTCCTATCTCTGCCTATTTCTGGGCATTCCTTTCCACCACATCCTAGGCCCTCCATCTGCCACGCCACTGGGTCACCTTTTCCTTTTGGTTCTGCCTTTCCCCAGTCACTTAGGTTCTCCCAGCTGCCTCCTGTTTCCTCCTTGCCCCAGCCTTCCGGGTCTCTCCTGCAGCGCTCCTGCTCTCCACAGGCTCCGGGGGCTCTGTTCCAGTCTCCTGCCTTCTGCTGCTTCTCCAGTCTCTTCTCTTCCTCTCCTCAGCTACGACTGAGTGAGCTCTTTCTCCTATCTCCAACTCCTACTGAATGAACCCTTGAAGTTCTATTGGGCTTTTGCCCCTCCTTTCAGACACCCACTGGCGGAATGGAAAATTGGAGTGGTAGATCAGAGGGGATTGACTGCCAGGCTCTGCATCTAGGGCCAGTTTACACCCCTGGTGTGGAACGTGGGATTGGCGTGTCCCTCCTCCTGGGTGGCCCTCCATCTGACTAACAAACCCTGGCACTGCCTTCCAAACTTTTCCTGTAATGAAGGAACTCTGAGGTGCTGCTTTGGGAGAGGGCACCTGACTTGAGAGATGGAATTTTCTGGGTCGTCTTCTTTGTCTGCTGGACGGCAGCTTCAGGAACTACAGTAGTCATATTGGGGTTCTTAATTCCCTCTTGTGCTTTTGGTTGCTGGCTGTTTATATATACCTTGGACTCGCTCGGATTGCTCTCATTAGTTTGGGCTATTAGTTGGTGCTTTAGCACCACCTATAAACCCAAACTATTACGTTGAGTACAGAGAGGGAGAAAAGGCATATGAGAAGGGACACAAAGTTTGTAGGTGGTGTTTGATTATTTACCTGCCCATGGCCTTCCTTATCCCTATGGCCATTCCCATCTAGTGCCTGGCCCTCCCCACCCAAAACACCTTCTCATGGGAACTCCTAGAGCTTCCTTTAAACAAGCCTTACCATCAAGCGTTGCACTGGAAGTGTCAAACAGTGTTTTTTCAAAACACTCTTCTGAGATTTAATAACTTAATTGTAGCTGTAAATGCGCTGCTGGTTTAATGAAAAGGTCTTAACCAGGTCTAGATACTGCCACTTGATTCATAAGAACGATGCTCGTCCTTCACGGACGACCTGTTAAAAACAAGCATTGACAAAGCCAACAGTTTTAGCTTGTGTACAAGCATTAGGCACTGCTATTAGATGCCCAGGTAATCGCAGCATTTTGCCCCTGCTACCATTAATAGCCAGTTAAGACCACTATGGCAGTGCCTGGCAAGTGTCTTTGTCATGCCTACACAAAACCCCAAACTGTTGACATTGCCAATGCTCGTTTTGTAGATGGATTCTGGAGTGGTTTCAGGAGCCTCGTGAGAGGAGCCACGCATGCCAGAGGTGCCGTTGCCGTGGGAACGCTGCTCCTCGATTTCCTTAAAGTGGCTGGAGTAACTACAGTTATGCTACGTCGGGGTGTCCTGGCCTTCCGTGCGTGGCATGGTGGGATTAGCCCTGGGATCCTCGGGGTGTCCCGGCCTTCCGTGCGTGGCATGGTGGGATTAGCCCTGGGATCCTCGGGGTGTCCCGGCCTTCCGCGCGTGGCATGGTGGGATTAGCCCTGGGATCCTCGGGGTGTCCCGGCCTTCCGTGCGTGGCATGGTGGGATTAGCCCTGGGATCCTCGGGGTGTCCCGGCCTTCCGCGCGTGGCATGGTGGGATTAGCCCTGAGATCCTCCCCATGCTGGCTCTAGGTTCAGCCTCACGTTGCTTGTGGCCCCTGGCCCGCTCGGCGACCGTGCCATCCACCAATGCTGTCCGGGTGGGCCCTTCAGCATAAAAGACAGTGGTGGGCCGGACGTGTTTCAGTTTAAATAGCACATCCTGTTAAATAGCTTGAAAGAAAACGGTGCAAAATCTCTATACCAGTAGCTGTGCTTAGAGCGTGTGGTGTCCTCGCCTAGGCAGATAGTTGGGCGTCAAGTCTTGTTTATAGCCACACCCAGCAGAAGGCGGTGATGGACACGTGACAACGCAAGGATGACTGACTTCAAATGACCCTTCTTCAGGGAGTAGGAGGGATACTTACCAGAGAGAGAAAACAAACAGGTGCGTATGCGTATGAATGCTTTGCTTCCACGCCTCGCAGCTCTCACCGGACAACCCTCTCTAAACTTTGAGTGGGGGCTGAGAGGGTGACTAATGAGAGGGAAAGTGGGACCTGCTAATGGAGGGATTAGGCAGAGTAGAAAGGGGGGGATTAGGGGGAGGCCTGCACATCCGAGGCAGTCTCTAGAGAGCACACACCAACGGATCTAACAATCTCTGGCATCTTGCAAGATCTCCAGATAACTGGAGAACTCAGCCAAGCACGAAATAGTCACCCAGTCCCTGCAGCCTGACCCTAAGAACTGAACGAAGTCCTTAGTAGCGCCCAGGGCACTATACAAGAAGGCAGGTGCGTTGCGGATGGTGCGTGTTCTGTGTAATGTACGCTAGTCATCCATTTGAGAGTTTTAAAAATAAACAAGCCCCCCATCCAGTGTCAGCGCCCGAAACGCAGAGGGCGTGCATTCACACAAGAGACTCTGAATCACTTTGGAGGGCATAGAAGTGGATAAGCAAAGGGATAAGAAAATGAATGAGGTATAGAGGACAATGGATAGTAATGCAGTGAATGATCAGGGATCAAACAGGGATAGACCGTGCCCTTAGAGGGTCACCCTTTGAGTGGGACGCCCAAAGCTAAGGATGCAAAAAGCTATCTTTTTCTTATGCAGAAAATAATTCTCTTTCAAATAACTTTGTATACCCTGTCGATGTGCCACAGATGCAGCAATAACCAACTTTTTTAGTACAGATTGGAAATCTTTTATAGGAGAAAATGTGAAAATACTGACCTACACAGATTCCATTTCTTGAAAACACCGGAAAAATACCATTATTTGTGTTTTTAAATATAAACACCTAAAGCCGGAAACCTTAGACATAAACCACGAATACCATTGCAGGGGCCTCTGTGAACCTGGCTCAGAAGGAATAAGTGTTAGCCTTCCTGTGAAGAGGTCGGGACGGCATCTCCGTGATCTGGCCAAAGTGCATGATCTGGTTTCTCAAAGGTCCAGTCACTCTTGCAAGATGGAACGTCTGTAGGCTGAGGAGGGACAACACTCAACTTGTTGAAGCATTACATCTGTATCGCCATTCAGAATGGCCCTGGTTCAATTTTGGGACATAATGCTCTTGGGAGGTGCAGTTTGGTTGGCAACCAATGGCACGCGAGGAGTTAGCGTCTTCCATGTGCATGATGCAGTGTGCAGAGTGATTTGTAGAAGGGCAAAACCTACAAAACACACAAAATGTTCTAGAGCTCCATTTATTCACATGCTGTGGAAAGCTGCTCACGAGTACGGACTATCTGCATTACTGCAAACTCCACATAAGGAATCTTAAACAGTATGCTCTATTAATTATACATGATTCTGGAAGACGCAGAGAGTTGCTACAAAATCAGCAAATTGTTACTGTGAAACAATCAAATTGATGTGATTTCTTAAAGATTTGTATACATCAAGCAAAAAACAAACAGTAGCCCAAAGGTGGACATATAAGGGATTATGATAACAGAAACATTAGAGAAAATCACGTGGGTTGTACTCATTGTGATTATCATCACACTTGATAAGAGTTAAATGGCAAACTTTACAGTTCAACAAATGAGTGTCCCCTTTTGAATGTGCTGTGAGATGGAGGTTGCGGGTGACTTTTGCATTGTACTCGCTCACACATTATTGTGTTCCACATCGACCGCCATCAAAACGAGGCAAATGAACACAGGAAGGCTGTAAGGGGGGGCATTTTTAGTCTAGGCTATTGGGTGGGACTTTAGCACCACCCATATGCCGAAACTATGGCATTAGCGTAAACATAGAGAGAAGTGGCATATGAGAGGGCAGGGGGGGGGCAAAAAGCTTGAAGGTGTTTGGGTATTTGCCCACCCATTGACTGCCCATGGCCATGCTAATCGAGAGTCAATGACTTAATAGGAGTTATAAATGTGCTACTAGTGTAATCAAAATGTCTTGACCAGGTCTGCCTTTAGCCACTTGATTTATCGATCGTTCAGAATGCTTTTATTCAGTATTAACCTTCAAGCTTATTGCATATACAAAATTCTGATTAATAGTGCAATAAAAACATTACCGGCAGGACATAGAAAAATAATGTTTATATAAACATTTGATGTCAGGCTCAGAATAAAATAACACAATAACTTGATTTATAAGCACTATGCATGTCCTTCACTGTGGTCCTGTTAAAAGCAAGCATTGGCAAAAGCCAACAGTTTTGGTTCTGTATACGTGTTAGGCATTTGCCAGGCACTGCTGTTAGATGCCTAGGTACTCACACTATTTTGCAGCTGCTACCATTAATGACCTGTTAATACCAGTATTGCAGTGCCTGGCAAGTTCCTCTCCCATGCCTACACAAAAATACCTATGGCATTGCCAAGGCTTGCTAAGTTTTGGTTCTTAAATGGTGCGTCACTTTTACCTGGTGTGATCAATAATTAATGGGCCTCATTACAAGTGTTGCAGTGAGGCAACAACGGCGCCGGTAGTGCTACCGGCGCCGATGTTACCTCGCCGCAACATTACGAGTTTGCTCACGGGTGCCGCTCTGGACGCCTGGCCAGACCAGACGTCCAGAGTGGCACCCGCGAGCAGACCTGGATGCTAAAAACGGTCCCGTCATTCACAGGACCGTTGTTAGCATCCTCCCCATTCCCATTGAGCCCCATGGGGGGCTCGAATGGGGACGTACCGGGTCCAGGTCCCGAAAATGGGAATTACCAGACCTGCAAATGTCGGAATGGCCCGATAATTGACATTTTTCGGGACCCCGACCAGGGTTTGGGGGTAGCCATGCTGGTAAAAACGTCATGGATACCTCCAAACGCGTAATGAGGCCCAATGTCTTGCAATCTGGAGAAGAGAGGAATGAATTTGCGACCTATCCATATCTGATCTTTGTCCATCTTTCCTTACTCCAAACTTTTGGCCTGCAACCAATTGTTGAGAGTAGTGGCATTTCATGGAATGATGGGCATTAGGCATTCTATTGGCCACTTCCATTCTTTCCTTTGATGGAAAGAGTGCTTGCATTTTCAGCGTTGAGCAAGAGTTGGCGTTTGTCTTTACGGACGTGCAGTTTGTCAACTAGTTAAGCTAAAGGTAACGATTTACAAAATTCAGAGCATACAGAATGCTGCTGTTAGGGTTTTGTGGACATTTGGTCAATTCCACCATAGATCACCCGATTTCAGAGCTTTTGATTGGCTCCCAATTAAAAGAACTTTGGGGTGCAGCACAAAGGACCTTTTGGGTTGTCTATCGAGTAAGGATTTGTGTATATAGGTTTGATAACAAAGTGCACTTTATAAGGTCTTTTAAAATATTTTTGAAGGACTCTTCAGTTTTAAAGGACTATTTAGTTTTGACGCAGTGCACTAGCAATATGCATAGTGTTGTGTAATGTTTTCCCAACAAAGGAGTTGAAGGGAGGCACTACGTGTTGTTTCTGTACAATGCTTAAGCTTGGTTCACTTGTATATGTTGATCAAGTTCTGACCTGGTGCTACCAGTCATAAGTAGGGCCTGTGGCATAAGGACCCAAATAATATAGCCAAAGAAAAAATAGAGTGTGTTAACTCTATTAAGACTGGTGCTCTCAGTTTGCCCTGAGTGAAGGGACTTAAACGTTTTTAAAAAAAAAAAAAAAAAAAATTAAAAAAAAAAATTGTTGCAGTAATTTTATAAACAATTCAAATGCGATGTTATTCTTCTTTTTCTCAGAAAGTCTGTTTATTTCACATAGTATTTCATCTCTCCTGGATATTCTATATCATATTCAGTGAGGACAGGCAGATACTGGTTTGCATATTATATACGATTGCCAATGCATTTCGGTTCGTGAAAACCTTCATCAGGGCCGTATAATGTATCTTCCACAATAAGATTTACGTCTTGCAGACGCGGCAGACTTGCACGGAGCGGCTATAACTGAGTAAAGGTACATTTACTCAGTTTGGATACCGTCCACATGCGTTCTCGATTCGCATGAAGCACAAGCAATATTTGTGCTAAAATGGTGTAAATCTTATTGTGGAAGATACATTATACGGCCCTGATGAAGGTTTTCACGAACCAAAATGCATTGGCAATCGTATATAATATGCAAACCAGTATCTGCCTGTCCTCACTGAATATGATATAGAATATCCAGGAGAGATGAAATACTATGTGAAATAAACAGACTTTCTGAGAAAAAGAAGAATAACATCGCATTTGAATTGTTTATAAAATTACTGCAACAATTTTTTTTTTTTTTTTTTTTAAAAAAACGTTTAAGTCCCTTCACTCAGGGCAAACTGAGAGCACCAGTCTTATTAGAGTTAACACACTCTATTTTTTCTTTGTGTAATGTTTTCCCACCTTTAAAATGAAAAATATATAACTGTTGTACTGGGCTGCAAGTGAAGCCAAGATCTATATATTACAATCAACAGCTGAAAGAACCATACACCAGCATTCCTTTGTCCGCCTTTCCTAGTGTGGTATATCTTTCCTGTAACCTGGTGTTTCTTCCTAGGTGGTTAGGGGAATCGTTGAACCAATTGCAGGGATCGAAATTAAGATTGGATAAGCAGGAGCTAAAAGCAGCTCCGGGGTATCCAGAATTAAGAGTTACCAGGTGCTACCACTGGGGAACAAGGAGCAAGTACATAGCGTTTCACAAATATAACTTCCACATACAATGCAAACAAATCCTTAATCCTTATGTCCATTAATTAAAACTGCGTATGCTTGAAATATAATATAGATTTGACTTATTGCTTCCACTCGTCCACAAAGTGAACATCGCTGCCGACAATGCCTGAGCCAGTCAAGTCTGCCCGAGCTCCCAAGAAGGGCTGAAAGAAAGCGCTCTCAAAGCCACCTAAGAATACATATTCGCCCTAATGGTCATCGATTGTTCCAAAACGTAGCGATACATTTTCAGAGGTGTGTTTGCTCAACAACAGTTGTCCCAGGGAGCTGAAAGTAGCACCCGATAGCTGTTGGTGTCAAGCTAACTAGGCTCTTCGAGGCTGTAAGCAGGAGCTAAATAGCTCCCAAAACCCCTCATCTTCGAACCCTTTATTGCCTCTCCTGACCATGTCATTTTCTACACAGACACGCCCAGGGTGATTAAGACACTCAGGTTAAGCAGGGGTCGACAGAGACAGGTAAGAGACGGGTTAAGTATTTATAAGAACAAGTGTATTGCTATTGCCGCCTGCACCTGTCTTCCAGCAAGTACGTTAGAACCATTTCCCGGCCGCTACACATTCACATTTCCTTCCAGCTTTCCCATCTACAGAACCTGGCTGTTCGAGGCCATTCGGGGCTCAGTGGAGTGGACAGAGGGACATTGCATGCTGTGTTTTCTTGGGCATGGTTTCTACAAGATGCGGCTCACCGTGACACTGTGGAAGGTTCAAACGTCTGACCAAGGCTAGGCCATAGAAAGGTGTTGTGTCCTTAAGCACTTTTTGCACACAAGCACAAGCCTAAGGTTTTGGCAACCATGACACAAATACATGAGGACACCCCCAAAAAGTGAGGTTTTTTGCTCACTTTCCAGGGATCAGTTAAACATTCGGATTTCTCACATGCAATCCCCCACCAAAAGTTGTTGGCAGCCCTACACAAGAAGGTGGAAGGGCTTTTCCGCCCGTGTTTTCTTGGGCATGGCTTCAACATCCCTACGTTCACCATGCTGTGAGTACATTCCAGACATACCGTCTGGCGCAGCAAACCCCTCTTGTGTGGCTATCTCTCCCAGGTGCTGCGCCCTATAGACTACCGTTGAGTCCCACCATATATTCGGTCCAATTGCACTTCTAGCTCTTCCACCTTTTTCGTTCACATACCGTCATGAGCATCTCATCTATCCTTCGGCCTCATCCCAAATATCTATCGGACTTTGCTCCTCCCTACCACTACTGGATGTTCCATCATGCGCCTTCTATGCCTCTCTGACTGGCAAAGGCGCCTTGACGCCATCAACTATGGCAGAAGGCGCTATACAAATGCATGATAACATAACATAAGAATGCGTGTATGCAAAGGGGTCTCCGTGGCTAGACATATATAGCACGGAACTGAGAGCTGCAAACCGGGGGAGACACATGGAATCGGGATGTGGAAGAGGCAGGGGTCGAGGAGAGTTCCAGAATATTTAGGACCTCATTATCGCATTGCTGGTGCTTGGCAGCCTGATGCCAGTTCCCCCGATGTACACACTGTCGAGGGTATCTGGTAGTGGAGGGTCTGTAAGGGAATGGCGTGGCTATTGTCTCACACACACGCTCAAGCAACCCTGCCCTTTAACAAACTGTCAGCTTCTGCCAAACTTGAACAAACAGTGGTATTTTCCGCGGCGTGATTAGAAAGCGCATCCCGGGGTCGGCGGTCCCCCGTGCGCCCTGCATGCGAGCTTGTCACGGCACCCATCAGGCTGATGTCTCCATTCACGGGGCCATCTGCGCTTTATGTCAAAACCAACAAATGCCTCGGATCCCTGCAGAAATGTCAAATGCGGGGACACTAGCAGGCTGACCCACGGACACCAGCAGATGCTGTGTACAAGGCCTCGCCTTACTACTGGGACTAATTAAGATGAAATGAAGACGCAAAGTGGCAACATTTGTGTCATATTATCGGGAACCTGGAACACGCTCCTCCGCTTATTACTGGCACGCTGCCCTTTCATAGAGTGACTGCCGGCCTCACTAACGCGATGACAGCACAGCGTCCCTGGCATTTGCTTTCTGAAACGGAAAAGGGGGAATTCGCTGACACAATATTGACTATTTGGTTGTTAACTCGAGCAAAAACATGTTTTATTGTGAATGCCGTGCTGCTGGAAGTTGCCAGACTGAACAGGAAACAGGAGTGATATAGTTAGGCCCAGCTAATGGACAGAGGTGGTTGAGCTGAGGCAGCGACAGTGGAAGCTTGCCCCTCACGAAAACCCGCATATATCTCAAAAAGCAGGTATATCACAGGGCAGTGCAGTCTTCCCTGGCACTCAGAACATGTACAGCAAGGGCAGCAGTAAAGCTGCCTCCATCAGGCACTGAACAGGCACAGCACAAGAAAAAAACAAGCATTGGCAATGCCACCAGTTTGGGATTTTGTGTCAACATGGGGAATGCATTTGCCCAGGCACTGCCGTAGTGGTATTAACTGGCCATCAATGGAAGCAGCTGCAAAATCGTGCCAGAACCTATTAAATGCCTAATAATTAGTCACAAGCCAAAACGGTTGCCTTTGCCAATGCTTGTTTTACCGGAATTCAGTGAAGGACACGCATAGTGCTTATATATTGAGTGGCTGAAGGCAGACCTGGTTAAGAGGTTTTTCTTACACCAGTAGCACGTTAAAGCGCCAATTAAATCATTAACTCTCTCAGAAGACTGCTTTGAAAAAACACTGGCAGGCACCTCGAGCACACAGTTTGATGGTACGTGTTGATAAATCTAGGTCAAAGAGATGCCAGGAGGGTGTGTTTTGGGCAGGGAGAGGCGGGAAGTGGGTGGGAATGGACATAGGAATTTGCATTGCTATGGGCAGTCAATGGTGGGCAAATAACCAAAGAACAGCTCCAAGCTTTGTGTCCCTCCTCATTTGCCATTTTTCCATTGATGTACTCTAACACAATAGCTTCAGCTTAATGGCCAACACTAAGGCAGGTGTTTCTCAAACAGAGAAAAGTACTGCACAATCAGTGGCACTTGAGACGCCACGCGCATAAAACAAGCATCGCACAGGCAGCAGAAGATACTCTACTGCCATGCTGACATAAGCACAGCAAGCAGAAGTGCAAGCTTTTATCACAATTGGAATACGTACAACACGAACAACAGGTACTTGGCACTCAACACACGCGAACAGGTACAAACTGTGCAATAACAGTACGTATGTTCGCATGTTTCTATCCCTCTCGCTCCCTCTCTCGCACACACACAAGTGCACGTGGAACACGCATTAGGTAACAACATTGCAAACTTTCCTCATATGTAAAACAGGAGCATCCTGGGTAGCAGCAGATCTAGTGCAAGCGAACCAAATTCACACAAGATGCGCATAAGGGTAGCAGCAGTTAAGGCCAGCCAAATACACGCAACCCAACTATCACAGCACCTTATTAGGACATATCCTCCTACTGTCTTTTTCGGAGGTATGGTCCATCAAACACAACTGACAATCGCCCCTGCGATAACAAAACATTCCTCCTCTGCCGAGACCCTCCCTCCCTTTGTAGCATCGATTTCCCGCTTTCTCATCCTCTTATCCTCCCCGCGCTCATTTTCTTTCCTCTGGCAAGCCTAGGTACTCTAAAACCACCACGGTGGTGACTGGCAAACTGGCAGCTGGTGAATTTATTTCTTTGAAGGGGTGTAAATATGTCCCCCAAATATGCCAGAGAGCCCACGCCTAATGAGAGAGCCGAAACAACCAACTTTTTCTTTTTAATAATACGTTCAAAAAGGTGCTTTTTACAGAACACTATGTGAAAAATTGGGTAGAATGCCACACAGTTCGCAATTGGTTTTGTAGGATAGCTCATGAAATTATCCAATAGATGCGAGTCACCAACACTGCACAGGAGCCTTTCCCAATGAATATTCATGATGCCTTTGACCACAATGTATGGCAGTATAAAAACATGTCCACGCTGGCTGTGCCAATATATTTCCATGTTGGCTGCACAAATATATGCCATTATTCCTATATAAAAACATACTCATGTTTAGCTTTGCGCTTAATGCCAGTAATGATACCATAAGAAAACATCCTTATGTTGTCCCACTTCAAAATGTTATCTGGAAAACGGGAAGCCCTGCCTAACTTCGCCCATGTGTCTGCAAACTCCTTTCTCGCGTTCCCCTCCTTCTTACATAACCCTTGTTCATGCTATTTTTTTCCAACAGACTATGTCTGGTAACCCCGAGTAGAGAAACAGTACACCGCTGACAAAGATTCAGCACTTTGAAACTACTACAGTGGTAATTGTGATGAATCCTACAGACTCCTTGCTGATTCCCAGCCTAAAGTCTCCTCCCAGGTGGCCAGAGAAAAGCAGATCCTTCCTGATCCTAACATTGGGGGTGTGTTCTGGCAGGAGGATCACCTGGGAGGAACCAAAGCCCAGGGGAGTGAGAGGAATCCATGGGTTGAGACACCATATTTGTCTTCCTTTAGGGAGGATGAGACTGCAATGCCAAAGTACGTAATGGCTTGCCCCACAAGCTACATATCCAAATAGGGGTGAACTCATTCATGCACTCCTAGGGTTGAGGAGAAATCAGTACCCTTCAAAAATTCAGGAGACTTGTAAAGCTGAAAATCTCCCAAAACCCCAACAAGGTAGTGAAAGGAAATGCGGGAATAACACCACTGTGAAAGAATTTCCTTTTCCTACACAACCAAAGACAAGGGCCGACTCTTATGATATTCCTTTGAAGAATGGTGCAAGAAATAAACTGGGGTTTAAGAATAAAATATCATAAATAAGAAAGTTAAATTGTTCCCTTAGGGACTTCCAAGTCCCCTAATTCCCTTAGTACAGGAATGGAGAGGCGCAATGTTGCAGGAGTAGTCAGCTCCTTAGTGCAGAATACCCACATCTGAGGGAAGCTGGCAGGCTTAAAAGGCCCGTCAGGTGCAGACCATAGAGTTGGCGTTGTTGGTGGAGAGAAGAAGAAGTCAGAAGAAGAAGCAGCATTGTCCGTGCTGGCAGCCCAAACAGAAACTGGAGGAGCAAGAAGACGCCGGAATCATTGCTGGGCAGATATCAACTGCTGGTCCTGAGAGGATCTGTTCCCCCAGAAATCTGAAGTGCAGAGGTTGCGCAGCGGAATGCATGCAGGAGGAAAGCTTTCCCCCCCTTGTGACCTGCTTTGCAGAGGCTGCACAGAGGCTGTCTCGGGTGGCTGGCCTGCACCAGAGGGCCTTGAGGCTGGCTCCAGTGACTGGCGTGCACCAGAGTGCCTCAGGAGCAGGAGAAGCTACCATTAGAAGTCACGTGGACAAAGGCAGATTTATTGGAAAAGTTTGTCGGATCGTGAGGAGCCACAGCAGCTGAAGTCCTGCAAGCGGCGAGGGGAGCATAGGCGCACGTCTAATCCAGTTAGTGAACAGGTTGTCCATGGCCCCCGAGTGCTCTGGGCCTGCTTGCCTATTGAAAACTGGCACTCGGCGAGTGAAACACACTCCCGTTGAAGCATAAATAGTATTAAACATCAGAGGCGACATGCGCATGTGAGTGAAAGTGAATTGCACGTTACTTGTGCACAACAAACTATTGTAAAAAAACAGCAGAAGCTTCGTTCACTTGCGAGTGAAGCTGATTCCCAAGTTGTTTTTGAATACCAAACTAAGAAAAGCAGCACAACTCTAAGAAATCAAAGCCAATCGACTAACTTTAAAAGTGTGATAGTGTGGACAAACTCGACAAATCTTGAGACAACTTTAAGATTTAACGTTAATAGGCATTGCACAAGCCAAGAGAAACTAAAAGCAAAGAAAGTGCAATTTAGCCAATATTGCCAACATCAGAAGGGGGCTAATGGAAAGTATATGAACTCTGAAACTTGTTGCCCTTATTGTTTTACAACATTGGGTAAAAGGTGGGACACATACACATTGCCAAAACCTAGGTAGAGGGGAGAAGAAGCCCTATCCCAAACAGTATTTGGTTGCTTGTGCAGCGGGGAACCAAGAGTGGCAAAATGACAGCCCTTCTGGGAGCAGATATCCAGAAGGAGAGGCGCATCATTTGCAGAATGGCATTGAAGAGCCTCAATGTGAATCTTGTTTTCCCAGAAAAGTTGTTGAAGTTTGTAAAGCTACAATTTGTTGAATGCTGTGAACCTGTTGTACTCTCTTATAAGTTGACATTGACCACAAAAAACACTTGTAATAGTGAAAAGCTGTTCGGGCAGGGGAGTATACCCGATTAGTTAACTGTTGGAGATAATAGGCCTGGCAAGGAAGCAGGCCAATTACAAGTTGAAGAAGTGTTACAAGGTGGTCTTGACAGAGAGAAACTTTATGTTGTTTGTGGAAGAGCCAGCCATGCAAGGCTAATACAGAGAAGTTAGATTTCTTTGAGTTGTTAAAGTGGTAAAGCATCCCAACTGAGACAATCACTGTGGTAAAGAAGAAGAAGAGTTTAATATTTTCGGTGTTGGAACTTTTCTGTTCACAAGTTGGAGCTGCATCAAACTGCATTGCAACTTTTGTTGGGAATCAGGATTTCCTTGTGTTCTATTGTAAAGCAGAATCACATTTAAACCTGGGGAAGGGGAATTCACCCAGGTTATGAAAATAGACTGTGGTTACATTTTGGAATCCTATCACTATTGTTTTGAACTGCCATGTACTTCCTTGTTTATTTGTTCTATGTATAAGTGTGAGGGACAGATATCCTTTATAAGAGTGTTTCCTTTATAAAAGTGTTTCCTTTATAAGAGCGTTTCCTTTAGTTTATTTTAGGCAGGGAAATCCTCATCAGGTTAGGTATAGTGAGGCATTCCTCGAACCTTATAAAATAATAAAATGGCATTTGTTGATAAAACATCATAACATGGTCCACCTCACATTTATGGGCACTCACATAGCTTGGCAGAGTACAAAAGTATATTAAAATAACGTAACATACACACAAAATGATAAAACAAAGAAAATGTGTGGGCTGTGCTTCCCACAAGCACATAGATACACCAAGCATGTGCAGCACATACCTCATCACACATACTCATGCAGAGTTGAAGTTCATGCTATCTCCTGCACACAGAACAGCTACAGCATGAAGAGCAGTACTTAAATCTTAGTGGTATTCATATTTTAATGCATAGATGGTGTCTTCTTCCAGCCAGAATTTTTCCAGCGATAAGTTGATGGCTCGAGGTCATGAGGATCTGGGTGAGAAAGCTGAGGAGTTGAAGTACCGGATTAGTAGGCACAGGTAATTGGCATTCTGATGATGGGGATTCCTGTCTTTTTGCCTGAATGCGTTGAAGTGATGTCAAGATGTGAGATTTATAGGCAGGATTTGTGAATGAATGCCACATCTCCTCTTCCATCGGATCTATTTTGGGCAGTTAAGGAAACATGTGGAATATATTCCATGAACCAGGTTTCGACAGTGCTGAGGATATGGAGGCTGCGGCATAGGATAGGTTTGTAGATAGCATTAGTGTCCACTATTGACTGATTGAGTGTTGACGAAGCTTCAACGTAGATGGGAGTTGTCAGTGATGTGTATGACGTTATGGATGGCTAAAGGTTTGGTGAGGGTGTCTGATGTGTGCGTTGAATTATTTTCAGGCGGGAATCTCTGGTAAGATGTGTTGGAGAATGTGGGTGGCATTTGCCATGTTGGAAGAACAGTTGCCAGTGGTGTGCACTTGCCGGCCCCCTGGTTGGGTCCTGTGGGGAGGAGCTGGTGGAGCTACTGTGAATGGCACAATGCAGGGTGAAACGTGGTATCAAGACAATGGGACCATCATCAGTGAGCACGATTCAAGTAGTAATTAATGAGGGTGAACTAATTATTATTCAGATGGCAAGAGGCCTGGTCACATGTGTGGCCGTTTTACTGTGTTTCTGAAGGTTTAGTGGGGGAAAGAGGCCTAGCAGCATGTGGAATCCTGGACGCTGAAAGGAAAACCTCAGGGGTGGAATTCTTTGTAGGCGCTATGGCAGATGGGAAGCCTGGGTGTCACAGATCAGTTTCTACAGGTGCAGATTGGAATGTGTAAAGGGATGCCCCATTGTGGGGATAGGAAACTGTCCCAGTCAAGTCACAGGAGCGCCTGCCGATTCCATCCAATTAGATTGTGGAATTGGGAAAGAGGCTCTGGCGTTTATGGCCATCTTGGAGCAGAATGGGAAGCACTGGATTTTCTTGTTGCAACCGAGGTAGATGAGCAGCATTGGACTTGCTAATCTTTGTTTCTGCTGTGGGTGGAAATGTTGAACGGTTTACATCCTGGTGTAGTGGAAGGGGTTCCTCTTGGCTGCCCTCTCTTTTGATTAGCCCTTGTAGAGGAGGTCCCAAGCACGCCTCGCACTCCAACCGTCCATTTTGAAGTACCAGGAATGTTCATGCCAAAATATGTGACTTATGATGAACAAATAAACCAGCAGAGAGCCGCAGTGGGGCTCTGCCCAGTACCTATCAGAAGAACCGCACCTGTTGAAGTACCGACACCCAAGAAAACCTGGACAGTAAGGTATTCATTGAGAAAACCATATCAACAAATGAAACAGAATGAAGATTGTCAGAGCACAGTCCGTGAAGAAGCTAAAAAGATACTGAAAGAAGACGAATGGTGATGTCACAAGAACCTGGACTGACTCGCATATAGAGGATATCACGACCTGCAAATGACGAAAAGAGACAAAACACCATGGATAAGGGACATCATGAACCTAAAATGAAATAACGATGTCAAATGTAAGAAGCTTCCATGAACACGAAGATATGCAGCAAGTTTACACGTGTACATATGCTTGGAACTGCATGAAAGCTAAGAAAATTGTGCGGCTTGCTATGCTTAGTAGTAAGATAGAATGCGGCAAGCGTCACCTATACATATCTACCTCAACAAGGAGCATTTTATATAAGTATACTTCCGCTACACAAAGGAGCAGAATCTACCAAGGGTTACAAAAGGTCTCAAGGAGAGGAGCCCATTAGCACGTAACTCGAAAACAAAAGACAGAGAAACTCAGACGCATGCAAATCGTGCCAGGAAACCAAGGTTGTATCAGCTGAAATACACCAACAGTAGATACATTTAATGAAGCAAAGAACAGAGTATCCTGTTCAGAAGGGTCAAAGATAAGCCACAGAAGGCAGGTGGCTGACATAAGTAAATCAAATGCTCAAATTGCATGGAGAATGAGATGATTTCACGGTGTCTGAATCACATGACCAGCCAAGCTATAAGAAATTGAACTTTCACACCTATGCGTGGCTGTGTGCCATGCAAATATAGCTGAACGTTTCCAGACAGAGATGCAGTCTTGCGGCCAACCACAAAGAAATAATTGACGCATGACCACTGAGGTGATGATTGATTGGATCAATAATTGGAGAAAGGCTGGGGGAGCAGACGAGGACCCTGCACCTAGCCGGATATTCTGCACGCTGCTAAGCTAGTGGAAAAGTATGAGTGAGGTTGGTGCCAACCCAATCATAGTGGACCAAGTAATCTAGGGTCGTCGTACTTTTAGTGATGTCCACAGTAGCCATTTTGAAGGAAGGGCTTAGATGTCCAACCGGACACTGTTTATCCAATCCCCTCACTCCGGTACCATATACAGATATAGTACCTATAGTAAAGTTACCTTCCTAGAACCAAAAGAATTGCATGCAACATTTCAAGCGTTACACATCAGTGATGATGAGTTTTTAGTATAAATTATGTGTTTTTTATGAATTTCGTTGGAGTTGTTGAAGCGAGAAGGAAGATCAAGCAATAGCTGATGTTCATGAACTCCCCGTCTTTTGTACTTGTCATTAAACGGACTCCCTTTACCAAACCATTGAGTTGTCATTATTGATTTGATGCTAGAGTATGAATCTGCATCTCCATCCATCTCACGGGTGCTGCTAATCATCTTAAAGTGCTATTGGGCAACCCCCAGCTTTATGGGCTTTGGGGTCCTAGTGCACACCCTGCAACATGGATATCTGTCCAATGACGTTGCAGTGGCAGTGGGATGTTAGGGGGTAGCATCAAGAGGATTGGCATTGTGGGAGCTGCCAATTATCATCCATAAGAGAGTTCCTTTCTCAGGGCCGACAGAGGGGAAATTAAGGTCTCTCTGATCTCTGCTGCTGTGGGTATGAATGCTACTAGAGTCCTCAGAGTACAGGCTATGCTTTCAGTCCTTGCTTCTGGCTGCTGCAACTAATCAAGCAATATCATCACTGCTTCCATGGAGGGAAGATTCCCTTACATGGCCAAGGAAGACAGAAGCTACCTGACAATGACCGGGGCGGTGTCTATCTGGACCATGTGGGGGAGGACAAGCTCTGGGGAGGCAGAGTAAAGTTGTTAGATCAAAACAGACATTTACCTGGTTTTCTTTATAACTTCCATTTATCTTTACCCCATTCTTATATGGAATATTGTAATGTGGATAGAAAGTCTCCAACTGTAACTAATAGCCAACCTTACTTATATCCGCCCCACTTAATACTGAGACGAGGAAGAGGGCTGGAGTAATGAAGATCACTAGAAGCGGGAAGCCAACGCTGCGTTCTAATAGTTGGAGAAGATTAATAGGTGATAGCACATTCAAATGCAGCTCATCTGAAAAAAGCAGGGCCCTCACCTCTCGCAACGCTGATTGGGCCACCAGAGGAATGCAAGCTTCAGACCGCAGCAGAGAAGCTGCCGAGAGCCTTGTCCAGGGAAGTCAGGCAGGGGTAGGTTTACTGCGCTGGTGCTGCAGGTATTGACAAGCAAGCAAGGAGAGCTGACAAGACCCGAGGAGCTGAGGGGACGTGCTCCCAGCCAGCAAGCAGGCTGGAGTGAGAACGGTGAGAAGCAAGGGATGCCGAAGCCACCAACAGAGAGTGGTAAGCCCAGAGAAGGAGATTGGGACACCAGGGCACTCCAGGGCAAGTCATGGGGAATGCCGCATACCATTAACATAATAAGGGAGCCCAAACAAGGGAGCTAGGATATTAAGAACTTCTGAGAAAGGGTCACTGACCCAGGGTATGAACATTATAATTGCCTGGATGCAAGAGAAAGTGATTAATGGTGAGAAGTGTAAATCTTTGATTTGCACCCAAATACTGAATCGCCTGAAAAAGCCTTGGCAAGAGATTAAACAAGGTATTGAAGAAAAGTGGAAGAGCCGTGCACATGTGAACTATTTATCTCAAGGCCTGGTGGTGGCACTTAAATTGGTATGTGGTACGGATCCCTGTACCTGAAAACAAGGAAAAGTGTTATTTTTTTAAGTCTAAAACACAAAGATCTGCATCTTTGAAATACAAAAAGGGTTGTTTTTTTTGTAAACCCAAGCTGGCACCTATGAAGGGCTTTTACATAGCGTGATGCTAAATTCATAGCGGGCTTCACAGGCCCCAGGATATTCCCCGGGTCTGTTTCTTTGATGCCATAGCTTTTATTACTGGACTACGGGACAGACCAGTGTGAAATGGAGAGTGCTAATGGCCCCTTTCTCTAACCAGTCACAGCTCACTGGGAAGGGGCCATTAGCATTCTGAAGTCCCTCATTCTGTGTGTACTGCATAGTAAATGTCTGCACCACATAAACCTCAAACTTTTTTTAGCTATTCTGTGGTGTGTCAAATTTGTTGATATGAAAACAGTGTGGTAAAAATAAATGCAGATATTAGTCACAAGATGATTGTGTGATATCAATTATGTGACGTGAAGACAAATATGGCAGTACACAGATGCCTCGTTGGCTTGTGAAGGTAAGAAATCTGCAATTATCAGGGTGTTGTAATTGTTTTACTGACTCCTTGATTTCAGGAATGAGGGTGTTTAAAATGAATGTTGAAAACAAGGAAAGTGGGTGTTTTAAAAGAAAAATGGAGACAATCATGGGTACAACTTTAGACAGTGCCACCACCAAGTCTGAAGGTGAAGGTCTCAAAAGGAAGAACCTTTGGAGCGTGAACATTGCCTTTTTTTGATAAGAGAAAGTCTCAAAGGGAAGAACCATACCCCTTTGGAGTATGAACATTGTTGAACTGTGAAACTGAATGGAACTCTTGGCAAGGGTGCCCTCCCAACCCCCCCTTGAGAGTGTGCAGTACATTATAGTGACATGGAAAAACCAGAGAAATCTTGGGAAAGGGAAGGACCCTTTCTGATGGAACGTTATTGGGGTTTTTTTCTGCACTTTAAGAGCTTTGTGTTTGGAACTTTGGAAAGAAGCTGCAGGTGTGCAGCTAAAAGACATCCGCATTTTCACGTTATTTTGGGTTTAGTGTGTGAGGGTCAGCTAAGGATGTTGGAAACGGGACAGAGAACTCTTGATTTGGACATTCTGACACAGACGTTCCTTAGGCTTGTTGAGGCAGGGAAAACCCTCCTAGAGTTAGGGACAGGAAGGATTTCCCCAAAGCCCTCTTTTATTTTAACCAACATGAAAGCTGCCACTGTGTCGGAGTCTTACTCTTGATCCGTTACACTGCTCTGCCAGATCACATGGGTGGCCACCAATACGGGTACTATGTGGCAGTGGAGGGGATGGAGAAGGATTGGAAGCGTTTGGCCTTCTGGGAGATGGATGTGAAGCTGCAAAGGCACAGGTGTTTGTTGAGGGCTCTGCAGATGGAGCCCTGAGTCTCAATGATCTCTGCCTCAGTGAGTGGGAATTTAGCAAATGTATGAAATTGAGGACTGAGCTTCAGGAAACAACCAAAAGGCTGAAGATAGTATTAGTTTGGGAGGCTACATTAATGGAATACACGTAGCCAGATAGTATTAAAAATGGCAGATTGGAACATTAACAAAGCGAAGATCTTTTTAGTCCAGGGAGGATAGCTCAGCGGCAACGTGCTCGCCATGGAAAGAAGACGACATGGAGCACCACAGGTTCGATCCCCGGGTCCGCGCTTAGAAATCTCTGGGTATTAAGCGTGTTATAAATACGCAACTAAAACATATTCCTGTAACAGCGCCTCGATGCCCCCGGGCTGTGAGAGAGCTTTAAAAATGCAAATAAAATAAAAAATAAAACATAAAAATACATATATATATATATATAAACTAAAAGAAAGAGTAGAGCTCTTTATCACATACCCTCATGCTGAAGTGAATAACAGTGGGTTACAACTTTTGGACTCCCACATGGGGGTGTGTACCCCAGAGCATATTCTCTAAAGAGTCCATTCTTGACTTTTTCTGCTTGGTGAGGGAGACAGTGTAAATTAGATGAGCATGATATTGCTGATGCAGGGAAAAGTCCAGTCTGAGGGGCCGGCCTTTTCTGCAACTTAGAATCATGCTTCACCACCTGCATGCTCATGGTCAAGCCTAGGGTACATGCTTCAGCTCCTCTGCATTCATTGGCTTTCCTTCCAAAGCTCAGCTCACGCACCTGGAGGGATCTGAAAGCTTTGAGATTACATTTAGGATTTTTCATTCAATTCGGATTCACTTCGGAATTGGTTGTTGCAGCCAGCACTACTTTTTAATCCAAAGGCTATATGAGCCAGAATCCCTTGCACACAGATTCCGCTCCACCCTTGCAGGCCAAGGGTGAGTGGAGGAAGCAGAACCCCTGCAGGTGGCTAGTGCTAGTCTTGATTAATCACACCTAAAGCACGTGGCCCCTTGTAAGCATGGGTATCAAAAAGGTGGGCATGGTCCCGATTTTTTGTTTACGGGGAAACAATTCTCAAAAGGGAAGATTACCGTGAGAAAAGTAGTGCAAAAAGCACTGAGAATTGATTACCCCTCACTACTTCAAGACTAGGAATAGTAGAGATTGAGCGATTATAGTCACACAAAATATAATATAAACATAACACTTTTCAAAAGATCAACAATAAATGCTAATTAGCAAAAGAAGGCATATTCAGCAGACAAAATACACAAAATGTAATTTTAATAATATAAATATTAAAAACCAGGAAAATTCATACATCAATGCATCAAGAATGAGACATAAAACATACGTCTAACCAATGAGACAAACAAAGAAAAAGAAAGAGAAATGGGTAATTCAATAAACCCTACTTTCACAAGAATATTCTTTTTAACTATAACGACTATATTTAGATGTTATTAGAGACATGGGGTGTCGACATGTTTTGGCTAAAGGGCGAATTAGACATTTTCTCAAGTGTCCAATCGGAAGCGAGTGTTGTGGCCATCTTCAGGATAAATGATTTCTTCATAGTAAGCCTTGTGTATGATGTAGATGGAACATCGTAGATCTAAAGAGATGTATGTACAATTAATTAGCTTTAAAACAACTACTATACAATCTGTTTTCCAAAAACTGCCTACTACTAGTTTCAAAAAATACACTGCGATGTTGAAATGAGCAATTAATGTAGTATACTGTGTGTATGTGATACAGGTTATGTACAAAAGTTAACAATTTAAAAAAAATTCTTAAGATCAAGGTGACAAAACAACATTGTGTGACATACAATTCGGGATAAATCTCTTACTTGTTTTCTCTAGGTCAAGTGTGACGGAGTCGTTGAGAAACTCATCCGTCTCAAAGAATAATTTTCTACGTCCAGAGGAACAATGGCTGGATGGATCGTAAATTCTGTGGCAAGGGTCACCTTGTCCTATGCGTTAAAAAAATCTAAGTTACGCATTGTGAATATGAATTCATATTGATTTCATTTTTTCTAGCATCGTATTGGTCTATTTGCTGAAGATGTGAGGAGATTCCTCAGTACACAACACAAATTCCTGGCGTTAGATGCAGAATGAGAATTGAAGAGGAAAAAGAAGACTCAGGTCTATTTGGCCCTCAACTGTAGCCGGATAGTAAATCACGCAGTATTATTGAAACAAACTAGTTAATAGAGCATGCTAAGAAAAGTGCTACGAAAAGTACTCAGAAATTTACTCTATTGGGAAGTTATACCAATAGCATGTGAGAAGAACTTACTGTTAGTCCCGTGTTACAAGCACTTTCAACTCTGTGCAGGTCATTCACTTCTATTTTTACACGTATCCCAGAAGGAAGAAGGGAAATGCCCTGAGTTGGAAGATTATTAGAGTTGTTACTCTGGATGGAAAAGAGACAAAAAATGAGGGAAACTGTAGGGCTGGAAAACGGAACCGAGAGAAACAAACGTTCTGGTTCAAAACACCCAAATGCACTGTGCAAGTAGACTACCCGAGTCAAATACAAATCGAGGGGGAAAGTGATGATCAAGCTCACCTCTGCGAAAAAAAAAGAAGACACGTCTTCCGCGAATAGTGACAGATCTCCGACTGAGTCCAGTATGGAGAGAGCAAGTATAAATGCGTCCTGATGTGAACACAAGCCATATGTTTTGATGACAGGGAGACACGTGACCTGCAACATGTGACGCTACGTGTTGTGCGACATTTCTTAAAGGTGAATATTATTATACCGTGATAACGCAGATGCGGAGCCCGAGAGGGCCTAATGTCCTGGGAAGATACTGATCTGTATCAGAAAGGGATTTCAGTTGTAAAAAATGTATTTACAGCAGTTTCGTTATGCATGTAGAACGCCCAAGTAAATATAATATGCCAAACAGAGGGCATGCGATGAAACATTACTATATTAACCAGCTGACAAATAAAACAGGCAGAATGGCTATATGGTACAGTAACTTTAGAAATCAAGAGACAAGATAAATTGACCTAATAAGTAAAGTAACTCTCACATGTTCGGCATGCACGTGCACGTTTCAAGAGACTTATTTCCGCTAAGCAAAATTAGATTTTCCTAGTGAGGTAGTTCCGGATAGCTAGTTGGATCAGAATAGAATTAAACTAACAGGCTCTTCCATTCAACCGATGAGTTCAAGACTTGGTTTACCGTATTCAGGTTATAAATCCATCTTTGTTCCGCTAGACTCAGTGACAGATCTCTATTACCACCTCTAGGTGAGGATGGTATTTTTTGAACTACAAACCACTGTAGATCTGTATACCTATGTTTAGCTGTTATGTAATGGGCAACAAGTGGTTTTTTATCAGTTTTGTTTTTAAGGCAAGATCCGTGTTCAGAAATTCTTTGTCTTATCGTTCTGCTCGTTTCACCTATATATGGAGTAAATTACATGGGCATTTTATGCCATAAATTACCCAGTCGGAAGCGCAATTGGAAAAGAAACAGAGATTCCATGTCATGCCATTAAGGTCCAGCGTTTTACAATTTGTTGTCAAAGGACAGACTGAGCACTGGCCGCATAGGTAATGGCCAGTAACCGGTGGAATATGCCAAAGAGTTGTTTGTGTGGAAGGAATCGGTTCTTTAGGGTATGTATGAACCAGAATGTCCCTAAAGTTCTTTTGGCGTTTAAACGCAAACCAAGGTTGTACAGGACAAAATTCTTCGGTAGATAGAATTTGCCAATGTTTTTTTTATTGTTCTTCGTAAGGCATTGCTAATAGGGCTAAACGTGCTGAAGCACGTGACTCTTTCCTCTGAAATCTTGGGCTCTGGGTGAAGGCATCTACCCCTATTAGCATGTTTTGCTCTTTTATAGGCGCTATTGATGAATTATTTTGGGTAGCCCCGGGTAATTAGCCGCTGTTTAAGGTCTTTACCTTCTCGGATGAAGTCACCGACCTCAGAGCAGTTTCTTCTTACTCTGAGAAATTGACCATCCGGTAAGTTTTCTCGTAGGCTCAGAGGATGAAAGCTATTGAATCTGAGACGTGTGTTTTGTCAATAGGTTTGCGGAACAAATTTGTTTTCAAAAGGCCTGTTTCTGTTTTGTAGATTGAGGAAAGGGATGGATTTCATATAATAGGTCATGGTAAACGTGATATATTGATTATGGTTATTAAGCCACTCTAAAAAGGAGTGTAGGTGGATGGAGTCACCTTTCCAAATAAGGAGGACGTCATCAATATAGCGAAACCATTTAGCGATGTTATTCTTAAACGGATTGGCGGGGTCATAAATGGAGGTAGATTCGAAGTTGTCCATGAATAGGTTCGCTAAACCTGGGGCGAACGTTGCCCCATACTTGTTCCATGTATTTGTTTGTAAAATGTGCCCTCATACAGAAAGAAATGTTCAGTTAGGGCAATCTTGATGCACTCCATAATGAAGGAAGTAGGAACTTTACTGAGGGTGTCGGTGCGTTTATTAAGATATGACTCCATGATGGTCAAACATTCCCCCTGAGGAATGCTTGTATAAAGGGAGGTAACATCTAAGGTCACCAGAAGGTCTGTGGCTTCTAGTTGAATAGTCTCGATCAGATTGATCATGCTAGTGGTATCCTTGACAAAGGAGTTCTAGATCTCTCGAAAGGTCTAAGGAACCAGTCGGCATATATGGACAAAGGCTCAAGAATAGTATTAATGGCCAAGACAATCGGTCTACCTGGTGGATTGTGAGAATTTTTGTGAACCTTAGGGAGGAGGTAAAACGCTGGAATAGTGGGAGAGGTTTTTATCAAAAAATGGTGTTCATCTTGATGAATCCATTCCTGCCGTAATGCATGATCCATCAGCCTTTTGATTTCCTCTCGAAGATGTTCAGTAGGATCTCTGTTCAATTTACGATAAAACAGGGGGTTGTCCAACTGGGAAATGTGTAAGCATTACAAACCTCAGTTTGCTTCAGCGCGGGCTGTGGTGTTGCTTTTTTGACTGACCCTCTAGTTCGGAGTTGCCAGAATCTGATCCATTCCACATCTCTGATTTTCCGGTTTGCTTTGCTATGCAGCATTTGCTCGCTTTCGGGTCAACAATATTTGACATTCTTGTTTCTGAACCAGCAGTTTGGTTGGTACCCTGTACACATGCATCCCACATCCGCTCTGCTCGGGGAGAAATTGGGTTATCGGGTTGTGAATCCTTTTCCCTTCCTTGCATGTCTTGGAGGGATGCTTCGTGGAAGCATGCTTTGCTACACGATAGTGATGGGGAATGTCTCTTGATTTTTCCATGATTATGCATCCATGGTTCTTTGTTGACTGGATGTAGAGTAAAGCTTTGTAATATGACCTGCAGCTATACATTTGCCAGTGGGTGTTATCCCTTCTGTCTGGCACCGGAAGGTGCATTCTCTGCCCCTTGTTGCCACAGCCTTTTTGTATTTATGTGCGATTACCAAGATCTGGGTCCCAGCTTCCATCCTGGTTGTTGTGTTTTGTCTTTTGTGAAAATCATCATAATATTCATGGCAAGTGAAGTAACCTTCATTTTTGGTGCAGAGCCATAAAAGCTTAGAAAATCAGAGATACAACACATAACTTTCACGGATTAAGATAAAAATAAGTGTAATATATCATTTAAAAATACACTAATTTCTGGCAAACCCTACCTTTAAAACCTCAGAACAAAATTTAGCATACTTTGTTCAGAGATTCAATTCCAGCTAGGTAATAAATACATGATCAATAATTGTTTCACAAATACCGAACAAAAAAAAAACACTATTAAATACCCTTTAACAATCCCTATTAAGGGAATATTCTAAAAGTGGACATCCAGAAACTGAAAATTGGCTTCAATCACAACCCCATCTTAGAATGGGGAGAATCAATTTGCAATCTCTAGTTTACAGGCGTTTCAAACTCCTAAGTGGCTTTATTCCCTTTTTATAATTTTCCTAGATGCACAAAGCCTTCTGCTGTTTTTCTTCTAATCTAATTTATTGTAGAAAGGATCTTCTGAATGCTTGGCCCACATCAGGTTTAGCATTTCCCTTATAACCTTAACGGGGTGAATAGATTGTGGGTTAAACATTCACCTCTCACATGAGGCAAACCTTCACATCACAAGTTTGAAACCTGGCAGGGTTGACTCAGCCCTCGATCTTCTGAGTTAAATAAGTTGAGCACCACTAAATTGCTCAATAGCCATTATTACAGTGCTATTTACAATCAAATAAATATGGGTGTTAGTCTGCATACTTTATTTCTGAGTGCATGTTCTTGATAACGCTGTGTGTGATCTTGAGCACATTTCCCAGGCCAAAGATCTTTGCCTGCCATTGCCCTTTCACACCTGGTTTTTGCTAGTGCTTGTCCTTGGGTTGCTTGGGTTCCTCCAGATAAGGATAGATTCTCTGCAATGTATTGTTGGTTCTTGGTGATAAGGACATTGAGCTGTTGCAGGCAGCCATGAAAAGTATTCTGGCTGGCAAAGGGAACAAGTGAAGAGAGAGCGGTCTAATCAGCTGGATACAGGAATGGATCTATCAAAAGGAAACAATGAGTGCGTGGAGCTACTCATAAATTGTCTACAGTTTTCTTCCGCAAACCAATGAGCTTGCTGAGAGATGTAATAAGACTCTGAATGCCATGACCAGTCGGCTGGAAAAACACTGGAGGAGAAAGTGGGATATTCTCCAGCCACGCCCGCTGTTCATCTACCAATGTGAGCCCCAGAACACAGTAGCGTTGAGTGCCTTTGCTCTTCCGTTTGAGAATCCTGTGACTGGTCCTCTAAGTCTGGTGACTAGAGGACAGGACAGTAACCCCAAAGTCCTTCCCATGACATAGTGGATTATGTACTTGTTCTAATCGCCCAGTAGATTGTGCAGTCTACAAAGAATCTCAAGGTTAGCCAGGAGTTGATGAAACACAGCATGGTCAGAAGACAACTTGGACAGAATATACTCCAGGACAGAAGGTCTGAATTATGGAAACTGTCAAATCCAGTGTACTTCAAGATCACTGGTCCAGCAATGGGAAAACTGAAGTCCGCTTTTAAGTGGACCATAGGTGGCTCATTTCTGTGACCAAGACAGATGCTCACCCCATACCTTATGCTGATGAACATATTGACAATTTAGGTGCTGCCAAATACACAAGTACCTTTGACCTCACGGCTGGGTACTGACAGGCTGGTCTGACTAACAGAGCTAAACAGAGGCCAGCATTTTCCACATCAGAGGACAACTGCCAGTTCACAGTTATGCCTCTTGGGTTAGAAAATGGCCCTCTCACCTTTCAGAGATCGTAATCCAGGTCCTCATTTGCCAAGAGAACATTGGCATTGCCTATCTTGATGATGTTGCAGTCTTTAGCCGCACCTGGGGAGACCAGCTTTTCCATGTGAAGAAGGTGCTTGAAGACATGCAGAATGCTGGCTTAACCATCAGGGCTACAATGTGCCAGATAGCATAGGATAGAGTGACTAATTTAAGACACCAAGTAGGTGGTAGTAATATACAGCCCCTCCAAGCAAAGATGCAAGTTGATCAGTATTGGGAAATTCCTACCAATTGAGCTTTCCTGGGCCTCACTGGTTATTCCCAATCTTTCATCAATGGTATGGGACCTTGAATGACTATGTCTAAGAAGATTCCAGAGAAAGTTACTCGGACTCTGCCTGCCACACAGCTTTCCAGAAGTAGAGATGGCTTGTACAGGGCTCCAGTTGTAAAGATCCCAGATTATGAACTGGCATTCATTATCCAGCCAGATGCCTGCAAATTTGGAGGTGGTGCAGTTTTAGCACAGCCAAACGTAGAAGGGGTTGAACAACGTATTGCCTACATTATCAGGAGATTGACTAAAAGAGAAAACAACTGGGCCGCCACTGAAAAAGGAGGTTTTGTGTTAGTTTGGGAGTTATGCAGGAAAACACATTTTGGGGTCTCATTTCACTATCCAAACGGACCGCAGACCTCTCAGGTGGTTAATGGCCAGGCAGGGAGAGCATCCCAAGTTGCTTCTCTGGACCATATCCCTACAGAGATTGAATATGGACATCCAGCATAATTCTGTCTGGACGCAGTACTCCAAATGGCCTTAGAAGGTACTTTGACCTGGATGATGGGCTTGATCCTAACAAGGGTGGTGGTGGTCAACCATTTGTGGCGGCTGGGGGGCCTTTGATGCACAAATTATTTTTCTGAAAGTTAGATCTGCTCATTTGAGCCCCCCTTTATAATACTGCATGCCAAAAAGCTTAAGGCAGGCATGTACTTTGCTTTGACCATCTCCTGACATCCCCCTATCAGCTCAGGAGTAGGAAAGGTTCAAATATTGCATGTGCATTCCTGAACACAGCTGCTGGAACACAAGATGCTTTTGGAGACGGCTTGATCCTGCTCGACTCACTTCAAGCTGCTTCAGGACCTGTTGTGATGCTTTTGACACTCCAGGTACTTTGAACCGCTTAGCTGATCTTTGAACTGCACAGATGTCGACTCGATCCACCGAAGCAGATTGCCTCGACTTGATGCGATCACTGTCTCAACATCATGGAGGCAACTGACCCGCTGCGTCTTGAACGCCAACCCGATCCTACAGAAGTCTTGTCTAGGCTTGAGCACAGACTCAACCTGCTGGAAGACATCGACTCGGCCAGCCTCAAAAATGGACTTAATCCACTTGGAGCCCTCGCCTCAAACTGCCTAAAGAGCGACTTGCCATTGAGAAAGCACAACTCCACCATGTCGACACAGTAAAGCGCATACAATCTGGCTTGTGCTGTTGCGTCCCAAAGACAAGAAACTAAAGGTATTTGGAGACACTGGTTGCATTAAAGGACCCTAGTGACTTATAAACCCTGTTGTCTATCTCTAGCTTTTCTAAAGACATATTCTTCAATAATGACACTGGCTGCTAAAATCTTGTGCCTGAGCACCCCTGACTACAAATCCAGAGTGCCCCAAAATTCGGAAAGTCTATTTATCTGTGATAAGACTTACAGGGGTCGGCCCTTAGTGTTTCTATTACTTTTGTGTATTTTTGTTAGTTTAATGAAAGGGAATTGGACAATTTGACCGAAAATATTTTACAGTATGGCCTAGTTGACCGAATTTAGGCTGTACGAAATGATCGTACAACCAGATATTCAGTCAACTAGGACATACTGTTCCATTATAGGAACAAGGGACACAGGGGTTGTGGGGGTGTCCCCCACTTCACTTGCTCGCTATAATGAGAACGTGGGTTGTGGGGGTGTTCCCCACTTCGGGGACATTGGAAGCAGGAAACTTAAAAAATAAAAAAAAAAGAAACAGAGAAAGGGATCCTGCAGCGTCAGTTACAGGGACGGAACTGACGCCGCAGGGTCAGAATGAAAGCAGATGCTGAAAGGTAATCGGGGAGGGTGGGGATGTATTGGGGGCTTGAGGGGAGCCTGGATTTGTTCATTTTGGCCGTGGCAAAATTGGGTTTGCAACAAAATGGTCTATGGTCAATTCCGCCGCGAACAATGATGCCACCGTCAAATCACACAGATCCTAATGAAAGGTCCTATTTTTACAGAACATTGGTTGGGCATTCTTATGATGTGATATGACATGATATGACATTTATAACATGCCTATACACAAGTGATTAAAGGCGCAACGAGGCAAGGGAGGAGAATCAATAGGAGGACAAGACAGTTCTTACTAGACCTAGTGACAAAACAGCGATCTTACTAGGCCTAGTGACATTGAGATTGCGCAAGTGCAGGGGAGACGGAAGGGGAAAAAGGGAAGGGGAGGGGGAGCAAGTGCAGGACACAGGATTAAAAACAAGTAGTGCGACCAGCAGGTGGCAGTGCAAGGGTTAAGTGCAGACAACAGTGTCTGATGAGTGCAGATAAAGGGAGTTGCAGGTAACGGCCCAAGTGCAAGGGTTGCCAGGAGGCAGTGCAGGTGTGCAACTGGGCGGGCAGGGACCTGGGCCCGAAGTTTAGAGGGTAGCCAGGTGACCAGTGCAGTAGCAGACAGGAGATCAGCAAGGAAGAGGAAAAGAGAAGGCAGAAGTAAATAGGAAAGTCTTGAGTTGCTTCCGGAACCGGAGATGGTTCTGTTCAAGTTTCAGAGAGGCAGGGAGGCTCTTCCAGAGGCAGGCGCCAGCCAACGAGAGAAATCTGCTCTCAACTTGTTGCTTCGAGAAGCGGCTGACCCTCAGGGAATTGGAGGTGAAGGAGCGAAGAGCTCGAGTAGAAAGATATTTCTGAAGAGAGAGTTGGAGGTATTGCGTTATCTCAGGCCCCAGAAGGCCTTATGGACAATGCAAAGGGTCTTGAACTTGATCTTTTCAGCCACTCGGAGCCAATGGAGAGATTTCAGGGCTGGAGAGATACGATCTCTGTGCTTGAGGCCAAGGACAAGTCTCGCAGTCCTGTTCTGGATGAGTTGTAGAGGACGGAGATTAGAAGCAGGCAGATTTAAACATTATTTTATTTTGTTACCACAGTTCTTTGTATTTTTCTGTCCCACCTCACATCCCACCTGAAATGTACAGTCTGCCCTCAGCCCACATAAAAAGAAACTGCTATACCTGTCGGGCTGTACCTGTTTCGCCTTTATGATTGGGATCACTGTGATTTTATTCGTAGTGTGGGGCTGAGTAGGTGCTTTAGCCAATACTCTTTAATGTACTCTCTTCAGAGCACCAGTCATTTCATCACAGGGTCCTACGCAGCAAAAGCATGTACAATATGACCTGCCTTTCTTGCATTATTGCTGCGCGTGCTGTGTGCATCCGGTACATGCATCCTATCATACCATGGACCAGTCCAGCCTGAGATTAATATTAAAGAAGCTTATTCATATTTGAGATACATTGATGAACAGAAAAACAATCAAATATTTGCCAGACTAAGACTGATCTGCAAAGTAATCCCCTTCTCCTGCACTGTCTTTGGACCTTGTGTCCTGTTCCCTAAAACTACAAAGAACTCATTCTCAGGTCAAAACTCAAGCAAAGAAAATCCAGCGTAAAATTCCTGGACAGTCTTTGACTACAGTTCCACCATTCTCAGTCTCTTTTCACAGATCAGAAGACTTGAGTTCCTAACCCGAGTCTCTGGTCCTTTCTCAGAGAATAACAAACATCGTCTGGCTTGCCTCCTCCTGATGCTAGGGCACTGTCAACTCTAATTCTTCCTGCAGGCTCTGTAGCTGTTTCTCTGCTGTGAGTTGCAGGAAAGAGCTTTCTTTTAGTTGAGGTGAGTACTTTCCAATCGACTTCCCAAGGTGGTGTTTAAGAGGGCCTTACTAACTCCCTTCATTAGGGCCCCGATGTCTACCCTCTGTCCCTAAGCCTCAATTTCTGGCCCTCTCAAAACCATTCCATGTGTTCGTTCCTCCTCCTAGCCAGGGTTAAACCTCTTTAAAATCAGGGTCTACCCCATACTTCCTACCGTAGGCGATGCGTGCCCTCTCGTTCCTTCCTACCCCCTCTATTTAACTTGCTAGTTCTGGTTTCCCCTGCATTATAGCCGTTGCCCGTTTCCTCCCTACCACCGCCTAGTATTCTACTACTGACAACAGCTGACACTCTTCCTCATGAGAACATAATGGTGTCCACGCTGCTGAATAATTAAATTAAAACATTATTTAACCTTTGACTGTTACGTGTATCCGTACAGATATCACATTCAAAGTCGTTCCATAGAAAATCTGAGTGGAATCACAAAGAACGATATAAGAGACTAGGGGTTTATTTTTTCCCAAGTAAAAATGTGAAGAAACGTTTAAAAAAAAAATGCATACAAGGAATATATACAAAAATGAACCCTAATAAGTGAATATACAAATTCATCAGAATTGTTTCAAATAGACAAAAAATGAATCAAAAATAAAATTACAATATGATGCAAAAGAAATACACTTGGTGTTCTATACGTAATTAACTAATTTGTTAACTGTTGCACGTTTCCTCATGCCACCACCGGATTTGCTCATCATTCTCTCCTCCTGCACACAATGAGTAGCAGCAGGACCCTCTCCCTGTTATATGGAGAGTAGGAGCATGTACTCACTGTCCCTTGTAGCCACATAACTCATTCCAGATCTTCCACGGTTCTGGATATCATTAGATGTTGCCCACCTTTGCCCATAGCCCTGATCTATGCACCAGAGCTGAACACCTGGGCATGAATGAAAGGCAGAGAGGACATTATGGCCTGTGACTGGGGAAAGGGGGCAATACAATCCGCTCAGCCCTTGTTGGCGAAGAAATGCCGTAGACATTTTTTTTCTATCAACAAATGCAACAATTCCACTTAAGTTCTTTTCAAAACAGTAAAACTGACTGGCCAATGAAAATAAATATTTAGTGCTTCGGTTGTGCACTTCACTAATCATTATCTTCAAGTTATTGGGTATGATGCGCGTCATTTCACTTCCAAAATGGTTGCCGATTGAGAGGGATACAACGCGCAACATTTTATCTCCGTGCACTCATTGATCAGCAAACCCTTGCTCGCTGTTCATTCACAAACATTCACAGGATGGAGTTCGGACAGTTTTTCAAAAGGGGGCCATCACTGCACCCCGTTATGCTGTATCTACATCGATAATGTCTGAGGGACTCCCCATCTGCAGAAGGTTTGTCAGGGAAGGAATGTGCCTCCAGAGCGTGCTGGCGGATCGTGGTACACTAGCCACCTCCATGCCCTTAACCCATCGACTATCTCCTAGCATATCTACCTAAATGCAGCTTTCTGACACGTGAGAGAAGGCGCCAGGCGAGAGAAGGAGTTCTTAGGACACTGGTTTACTCCTCCTGACCTCTCACCTGTTGGACACCTCACTTGCCATGCCATGTCAGATACCGGCCAACCGCTTTCCATACTTGCACCTCTCTGTCAAATGTTACACTGCATCCAGGTGTGAGGAAGTGGCACATATTATCCGCTTGCTCCTCATTTCAGCTGACCCCTAAAACAGCTCCTTTACCCAGAACTTCCCATTGCAGCTCCGTCAGGTGAGCGAGAATGCAATCCGAGTTCACAGACCCTGCACCTCCCTCACCTGAGCCTCTGAAAACGGCCTAGCAACCGAAGACAGATGGTCTCATTGGGCAGATGATCAGAGCTTTTGGGGTCGACAGCAGCCCACCATCCCTGGAGTGCTTCCATGACACAGTGCTCCTCCGGTCAGGCACATGATGTCACATTTTTTTCTTCTGGCCTTCTTTTGCCGCTGGCCTCGGCTTTCCCGGCTCCTGAGACGACAGAAGGTGGAAACGCTATCTTTCATTACGCAAAGTATAAATAGTGTAATCTATCAGCGCTGCCAATCAAGATGATTGATTACGGGCTGTCATAGGCAAGAGTGACATATTAGAAAAGTTTTGTTAACAATGCCTATTGCGAGTCAGCCTGCCACAGAAGCTGGTGATTAATGTGTTGTCACCCTGTAATCCCACACCCCTGGCTAATGAGGCAGGAATTTATCATCTTTACAGAGTGGCAGATGTCAGGAGGAGAGGAATCCAAGTGCTGCAGACAATATACTTTTCCTCGCCACGCCTGACATGTCTGACAGGCCGGAAAAAAAATCCAGAAAGGGGCTTTGTGTGCGAGCACAAAACTTAGAACTCGCAAAGGCCTACTTACAAGCAGCTCGCTCGCTCCCAAGAAAGCCAGGGCAGCTGCAGGAGCGGCACCCGTCCCCGGTGCCAGGGGCTGGGCAAAGGAGGTTGCCATGGGAGGCAGAGCGTTGCTCCTGCCTCACGGGAGCCGCTGGCTGGGGTTGGCGCAGTCGCTCTCCTCTTCTCACCTAGGTGACAGTCAGAGCCGGTGACCCGGAAGGGAAGCTGAACATGTCGGCACAGGTTCATTAACTCGAGCAAAAGGCTGCTCAGGCCTCGGCTCTGCAGTCCCCTGGTGTGGCCGTCTCTTGAAGGGTGTTCAACAGTTAGACACTGCGAGGAAAGATTACGTTGACTAAGAATGTCGATGTTTCTTGTGACACTCTGTAGACACGACTGTCTACAGCAGAGCAAAATGGATGAATGGCTCATAGTATTAAAAATTGGATTTTCCTTCATCTGAGAGCGGATCTTTTGAAATTTGGGGTGCCATTCTAATGGATGATGGCCTGAACGTAGGTTTGTTTTATTGTATGTCAATTTTCTATGAATTGGAGTAAGGGACGGGTTCTCATTTTTACAGAGAGACTGAGCAAATAATTCTCAGAGAATAGTCACAAGGTGAGAACACTTGCATAGCAGTGACAGGAAACAGAAGGGTCTCATTCTCACACAACACTGTCCAGGAAGAAGATGATTTTTTACTCGCAGAGTATGAAAACCAGTGTCTCAATGCCATGTAGCAACGATGGGGCAGCACAAAATGAAACCAAGAAAGTGATGGTTGGAAGGTTTTTAATTAATCTGTACTACTGGCACGGCTCTGGGCAACCTTCCACTCCACAGTGTTTTTAGCCCATCTGCGCCATTGCTAAAGCGGTCCAGCCATAGGCAAATCAGTCAGGTACTGCCACCAATGGGATCAGCCCTGACCACACTGCTAGGCCAGGTCCGCTCTGCACAGAAACACAAGCAACCCCAGACATGTGGCAGCCCTGTGCTGAAAGAGATGAAGAGCCCATACATTCTACAGTCCTTTGGCCAATCGAGGGACCCCTGAACAGTGAAGGACCGCCTGCACCAAAGAGGCTGCAGAAGTGCCCATTGCACCCCAGTATAGTGGAGACACCTGAAGGCACGTAGCATCCCATTCCACTGGCGACACGCACAAACATTCACAAACTCGTATGGTGTCCTATTATTACAGAGCAGACGGAAAAAGAGCGTTCTGGACGAGCATGGAGGCCCTGCAGGCTCTGATGTTTCTGTGCTTTGAGAGACCAGGAAGTAGGTGGCAGGGTCTAGCAAGCATAAGCGTGTTGCATATTTTGAGGTAAGTGAATGAGGTGAAGGGAGATGGCATCAGTACAACATTTTGACTACCATAATCCTTTTGTAAATACAACTACTCAATACAACGAGGAAACATGAAAACCCTTGGACGCAATCCAGCTGCAGCAACGGTAACCGCACGCCTCACATCAACAGACTCCTACAGCTGTAAACTCAACACATGAGCTCAAGGGTTCCATCTAATTACATATGTGCGTTTGCGTCGTTTGTGTTTTTAAATGGGCACATGCGTGTCCACACCTCTTTTTATATACCCATTTTTACATCAGTTTTCCTTGTTCCCTGAAAAGCTAGCAAAATGATGTAACTGCACAGATGCAACCGCACAGTTTGGAAGACATGTCACCACCTCGAGCTCTGACTTCTGCAGTAGGCACAGCCAGAATATTTGAGGGACTGTAATGTAGGTCATGGATGTGGACATTCGGTAGCCTCCTCAATTCACTCACGTAATGCAGCTGAATATTTCACACAACAGACACCTGGATCTAACGCTTAATTGCTAGCAGCTTTTAAGTATAAAAGTGCACAGGATAACAATGTAACAAGATTGAGTGGGAAATGCATGCCGGGAAGGAGTGCGCACAAGATCATGAAAAATAGGAGATTGTGCCGAACGCAAGAGGAGGCGCCTGTGTCAATGGTGGAGGTAGCAATGTTAAGATTAAGTGACAAGGCCCAAGAAGTACCAAGCGAGAATGTGACAATGCCATGAGAGGACAAAGCACCATGGAGGAGAGAACAGACAGAACATTATGACCTAACTGGAAGAGAAAAGACTGAGCATGCCAAAGTGCTGAAAATAAAAGCCAGAAGCGAGAGGAAACCGTGCTAAGGAAGGAGACAACGTCACAACATGTGGCTTCAGTGGAAACAGTACAGAAGCAGGGGGGGACCAAGTCAAGAGATCAGAGATGCAGTGCCAAATTAAAGACAATCCCAAAGAGGAGGAACCAAGTTAAGAGGAGAATGAAACAGAGCTGCAAAGGAGAGCACAGCAGAGGAGAAGTCAGTTGCCAAAGAGAAAGAGAAAACATCAGAGAGCAGGAAGACTGGTGTAAAGGAGGCAGAGATACAGAAAGGTTGGATGAAAGGTTAAAGAGGAGATGACATGAACAAAGAGAGGGAGATAAAGGGACATGACCAGTGGCAAGGAGAGGAGCAAACGTTAACAAGGAGAAGAGACCATGCAATGCCGAGTGGAGCCCACCATTCCCAATTCAAACATGTAAACACAGCACACCAGCGACTCCTCCCCTTGTCCGTTTCTAGTCTTCTAAATGTCCTGTGGCATCACAAGGGCTGAGCAGTATTGGGGAATTTGGCAATCCCCTAGTCTGCTGTAATATCGTGAAGACTCGATGTTTCATTATATTATGTTATGTTATGTTTCTATGCTGTATTGCCTCACTTCCCCTGCTGGTTCCAAGCTGGCGATGCATGTTTTCACCTTGTTCATATTCTAAATTTCCAAATATATTTAAATATATATACACACATTACACAGCCACTCAAGTGGCTGTGTAGTTATGGTTAAGTTTCTGTTTCCATAGGAAGCGCACTTTTTGGGCGGCTTATAACTTCGCTCCCCTTGGACGAATCTTCACCAAACTTAGCAAAAAGCATATGGCCCACTCTGAATTTTTTTGCAAAGTTTGGTGATGTTTGGTCCAGGGGGGGAAAGATATAGGGGGGTCTCTAAACATCTTTTTTTCCCATAGACTGAATGGGGGAAAAACTTTGTGCACGCCTACAGCCCAAACCGCTGGACGGATTTTCAACAAATTTGTGGCAGGAGCTTGGTCCCAAAAGCGTGCTTTTGTAAATTTGGTGACAATCCGTCCAGTAGTTTTTTTTAAAGCAACCAAAAAGTATGTCTCAATAAATTAGTGATATCTATGTCTGCTCCGCTGTCACACTTCCCTGTTCGCTCTGCGGACAAGATAACAATTGGCTAAGGGGCTCGCGTCATGTCCGCGTAATTGTGACACGTTCAATTATTGGACTGTGAAGTGCGTGAAGTGCATCAGATTGTTGCGATGCACCCGCCATCTTTCATCTGTGTTTTGGTGTCTGCGGACATCACCGCTAAAACACATTAAAAAAAACACAACATTGCACTTGTTAAACTTATCAAATACTGTCACGGAAGGTGAGGGTTGATGAGGCTGGGATGGGATGTGGCAGGAGGAAGAAAAAAAGTGGTGTTTTTTTGTCACGAAAGTCATACGGTACATTTGAAGTTGTTGCTCAATATAATGTCCGTAAATTACAGGCGAAGAATTACTGTGTCTGTGTTACAATGTATTTAAAATAATAGAGTTTGAAATCTGAGGCAGCCACCTGCATTGTTTGATGGAAACAGCGGGTCTGCAAGTGTATGGGAGTACCAGTTCTCATAAATGCGTTGAGGCATGTTGTTGCAAAGTGAGAATGTATTTGGATTCTGAGTGAAGGTCACTGGCTTTGCTTTTTTGCTTGCAAGCTCAGGAGGCCCACACATGGGACTGAATCCATAAGGGTCAATTGTTTTTTGACCTTGAGCGAAAGGGAAGATTCAATAAGAATGCAGGGAGTGGAAGTTTTCAATAAAGCAAATTTGATAAGGTTATGCATTCCAAACGTTTGTAAGGCACATGCAATATCAGTTCATGAAGATTCTTTGGTGCAAGCACATTGCTGTCTGAGTTTCACAAAGAGAATGGAGACAGTCAATATCGTGTAAGTTTGCTTTTGACGACTCTACAACGGAACGCGATTTAATTTTTTATTACCTGAACATTAATTTTGGCAATGTAACTGAAGTACTATCTTTCTATGTAGTTGTCATTTTTTTGTAGTTATGGGGAGTCCAGAATCTCGGCGTTTGTAGACTATCACTAGATTAACCCATGTTTAATGCTAATATTTCTTTAAAATGTCATGTATGACCACATCGATTTGTGTATCAGTTTCCACGTTATTTTTGTCATTTTTGAAATTGTTTGCTGTGTGTAGTAATCGTTACTTTAAACTGTATGCCGAATTAAGAAATCAATAGATGTATTGTAATAAAGGGTGGGTATTGATACGTATTTTCTGTTATGTTTTCCAAATAGTTACATGCTGCCTTACTGCGATTGCCATGGATTCCAGATGCCAAGTGATGGATTTTTTGCACGCCAGCTGCACGTACTCATGAACAGCTGCATCACCGCGACTATTTTGTGGGACGATCGTGCAGGCCCATGTGTCCATACACTGCACTGGCGCTTAAGAGTAACATAACATCTTTAATGGTGGTCTAGGCCCAAGTTCATGCCGATGCCCTGGAATTCACTGTGCGACCGAACCGGTTCCTTTATCGAAAACAAATACTTTGTGTATGGGAAAAGAACAACGTGTGCCTCACGATTAACATTTTCGATCACGAGCGCAGAAACAATTTTGCAATTTGCTTCCATATCGGAATAGTCCGATGTTCTGGAACACTTTATTGTGAAATAAAAGTACTTTAAAAATTGTAAAGTGTTACTGTTTTCTTTACAAAACCGGCTTATTATTTCAAATTGTGATGTGCTATGTTGTAAGTAAATGTGTGTTCGTTTAAGGTTCTGCGTCACGGCACGTAGGTGCTTATGCGCGCATTTGGCTACGCTGGAGAGGAACGTCATCGAGAAAGGTGTTGAATATCACTAGGGTTGATTATGTGAGGGTCAGGGGCGGACCATATGATTTAGTGATGTCAGGGCAATTTATCTTAGCCAGATGCAGCAATGGACAAGATTAGCACAAGATGGGCGCACTCTGTGTAACAAAGTGGAAGTCCGGATACCACAGGTAAGTTTATGGTACTTTAATGTCCTTGTCCTGTACTCCATCAGGTAAACACGGGGATTGTAGGGGACACTGTAGACACAAGATCACAAGGGAAACACCGGGCTCACTCCCACACCCATCTTCTCAGCTCACAGCTTCTCTCTCACTAACTGTCACCCAGTAGAACACTCCAGCACCAGCCTTCCACAGCTCATGACATCACACACGCACAGCTGCTTTGTAAACCAGATTACAACACTCTGCTGTCAGATTTCGTATGTTTCTAAAAGAGGAAAAATGAGGTAAGGTGCACTGAAAATGTTTGCGTTAGATCAACGTTTGTAAAAAAAATGCATGGTCGAACCCTCGGGATAATAATATTTTCTGACCGTTGCACTTGTGAAACTTATGAAATAATGTGTGGGGAGGTGAGGGTTAATGCTGATGGTTGGAATACTTCTGACGTGATTGCGAATGAGTTTACAAAGTTTGTTGGGATTTTGTGCACTCCTAATATGACAAATCATTTGTGTATTCTTTTGACAGTTTTGAAAAAAAAAACCTGGGTGCATTTACAGTAAATTTGCATAAGGCTGATTGGCAACAACCGAAAAGCATGGTGTTGGAGATGTGGCAGTTTTTTCGTATTTGACAAGTGTCATAATGTAGTTAAAAAAAATAGCGGTACAGCTTCAGTCACTGAGGGGTAGGCTGTAGCCATGGGTAGTGGGCAGAATGTCGGGGTCATGGTATAAGGTCATCATCTGGACAATGTGGCTACTGGCCATTACCAGAAGGGACAAAACATAGGATTAAAGAGGCCTTGTCTACCTGGGACTGGCTTTGTGGAAAAGTTGTTGCACATTAGGATACATTTGAAAGGGAAGAAAAATGTGCTCATGGTAATATCGTCACAGGGTTTCCTTTTTGCTTTTTGCAGGCTGCAATGGAAAGCGAGGGAGGGCCCTGTATGGAACACCCACCTTCCCTTTCTATGGTGGCCATCTTGGAAAAGGATTTTCTTTCCTAAACCGGGACGCCAGAGGCCAGAGGCGGCCCGGTTTAGGACAAAAAAATCATCTTTGTTAGTAGCAAGGGGTACTGCTTTGTAAATCTAGATTGTTAATGGCATTCATCCCCCATTTTAGAGGTCGAAGGGGGGGTTATGATCCAGAGACCTCGTTATGCACTCTCGCTTTGATTGGGCTGATAACTTGGCCTGCTGGCCCTTTATCCACCGTTCCAGTCCCTGGAACGGAGGATGAACTCTACAATATTCCCATTAGCATAACACAAACTGCAAATGGAAATGTTTGAAAATCTTATTGCGTGTATGTACTTTACTGCGAAATATAAAGTAGATGGAGTCTATGCGGTTTTTTCACTTCCATATTTTACCTGTGAAAGGTGGATCATAAAGGAACATTTATTTTGTTTATGGATGGCTTTTTTTTGGGAGGATAGCTAAGAACGAAAGTTGCGGATGACACTGAGGAAAGAGGCACGAAACAGTAATATGGAGGGGTAGGTGGACGGGCGAAAATGTTGTGCGTGTGTTATTTGTAAGCTAGGGGCAGTGTTTCTCATGCTCTTTCATTACAGCAGTGGTGCTGTTTCTTGGGGAGGAGGGATGCCCTTAGCTGATGTCATTTTAAGATAAATAGCAGTTTTTCTAAAAGTATGTACTGTGTACTAGATTGTTAATGGCTGCGTACAAATAGGTGTTGGAGTTGTGCAAGGGAAATGTTGAACTTGCAAGTTCCTACAGCAGTCCAAAATGTACTTCCACACTGTCCACGAGGCACAGATCTTATTGTGAAGTGTGTATGGGTTTTCGGACACGTCACCATGCTGTGCGCCAGCATATGGTCATGTGGCATTCTTCGGAAGGTGTGCAATGAAGTCAGATGTTCGGTTACATTATGGTTACGTGCCACTACCAGAAATCTATGAAATTCAGTAAAAAACTTTGTTAAAGGGACGTTATGGTTAAGTTGCACTACTGAAAACCTATCAAATTCAGTAAAAAAAAAAACTTTGTTAAAGGGACGTTATGGTTAAGTTGCACTACTAAAAACCTATGAAATTCACTAAAAAAAACGTTGTTAACGGGATGTTATGGTTCCAAGTAAAAACGAAAAACCCATGAAATTCGCCAGTTATGGTAAGGTAAGCAACCATAACTCGTGCCACCATTGTGCACTGCTAACACTAACACCCAGGACACGAAAGATGACATCACAAATGTCATTGATGACATCACTGATGACATCACATGTGCATTTACTTTTCAAGAAAACTCTGTAGAAGGGATTCTTATTATAATGTTGACCAAAAAATGTCAAGGATAATTGGAATAAATATAATGTGCTACTTAGTGCATTAAGCAATGCATTGATATAAATAGCACTCTATTATGAAGTTCTATCCAGTATACTAACCTACTCATGCAGAAACATAGGCAGTGTGTGCAGAATACATGATGAAGGTGCAATATTCATAATATTGCCATGTTGAATAGTGAAATGATAACTGCTTTCTTATTAGATTTTTGCGTACTGTGAAACATGTAACAAGTAGCTAATAAAACCCACTTAATACATAATTGCATTATTACAGACAAAACACAAAGAGACAACAATACATAAATATGAGTATATACAGGGAAATTGAAGTAAGGAAAAAAGCAGCAGTAGTAGCAGAAACTGTTCATAACCTAACTGATTATCTTTATGCAGAGAAATCATTGCTCTGTTTCAAAGCTGCTACTTACCCTATGCATATGTATCACATGATTTAACTGGACCCTAAGGAAAGTAGTGTGAGTACAATGTATACAAATATGAGCATTTACAGGGAAAGTACAGTAATAAAAAAACAACAGAACTATCAGAAAGTGCTGATAACTCTACTGATTATCTTCTTGCACAGAAAGGATTGCTGTCTTTCAAGCTTGTGTCTTCCCCTTTGTATATGTTTCATATGGTGTGACTGGACCCCAAGGGAATTACTGTAAGAACATACTTGAAGGATAAGTCTACAAATATAGTATGTTTTCCATTTTTAGTTCCTGACTGTTACTGAAGAAAACCATGTGGCCTAGATATGTCAGAAAAGGAAAAAAGGGGGAACCAGACATGTGATGTCATCAGTGATGTCATCAATGACATTTGTGATGTCATCTTTCATGTCCTGGGTGTTAGTCTTAGCAGTGTACAATGGTGGAACGAGTTATGGTTGCTTACCTTACCATAACTGGCCAATTTCAAGGGTTTTTCGGTTTTACTTGGAACCATAACGTCCCGTTAAAGTTTTTTTAGTGAATTTCATAGGCTTTTAGTAGCGCAACTTAACCATAACGTCCCTTTAACAAAGTTTTTTACATGGCCACGGTAGTGGCCATGTAGTTATGGTTAAGTTGCTGTTTCCATAGGAAGAGCACTCTTTGTGCGGCTTATAACTTTGCTCTCCCTGGACGAATCCTCACCAAACTTTGCAGAAAAAGTATTTGGGTCACTCTGAATTTCTTTGCAAAGTTTGGTGAGGATTCGTCCGGGGGGGGCGGCAAAGTTATAGGGGGGGTCCCAAAACTTTTTTTTTCCCATAGACATAATGGGAAAAAACTTTGTCCATGCCTACAGCCCAAACCGCTGGACGGATTTACACCAAATTTGTGGCAGGAGCGGCAGCTTGGTCCCAAAAGCGTGCTTTGCTTTATTTGGTGTAAATCCGTCCAGTAGTTTTTAAAAAAATGACAAAAATGTAAGTGAAAAAAATTAGTGATATCTGTGTTCGCTTCGCGGACACACTTCCCTGTTCGCTACGCGGACAGGATGGTGATTGGGCAAGCAGCTTGCGTGATGTCCGCGGACATCTGACATGCTCTCTCATTGGATGCGGTGAAAGCGTGCAGTGCGTCTGGCTTCAGAGACGCCCGCCATCTTTGTTCCTCCGCCTGCACAGTAAGTCTTGTGTCTGTCTCCTGTTCCTCCCACCCCTGCCCCGTTTGTCCTTCTTGTACCCCCCACCCCCACTCATGCTCCGTGTCTCCTCTGTTCCTCCAGCCCCCCGCTCACGCCATCGGCACACGGTGGCCAGCGGAGGGCCGAGGAGCGGGATCTGCCGCCTGCACACGAACGCCCTGCGTCTCTCTCCCTCCCCCCACCCCCCGCTCATGCCCCGTGTCTCTCTCCTTCACCCCACCCCCAGCTCATGCCCTGTGTGTCTCTCTCCCTCCCGCCCACCCCTGCTCTTGCCCCGTGTCTCTTTCCCCCTCCCGCCCACCCCCGCTCTTGCCCCGTGTCTCTTTCCCCTTCCCGCCCACCCCCGCTCTTGCCCCGTGTCTTTCCCCCTCCCGCCCTCCCCGCTCTTGCCCCGTGTGTCTTTCCCCCTCCCGCCCACCCCCGCTCTTGCCCCGTATGTCTTTCCCCCTCCCGACCACCCCCGCTCATGTCCCGTGTGTGCCCTGTACCCCCCCGCTCATGCCCCGTGTCTCCCTCGTGTTCCTCCCCACCCCCCGCTCATACCCCGTGTCTCCCTCATGTACCTCCCCACCCGCTGCTCATGCCCCATGTCTCTTTCCTTCCCCCCACCCCCAGCTCATGCCCTGTGTGTCTCTCTCCCTCCCGCCCACCCCTGCTCTTGCCCCGTGTCTCTTTCCCCCTCCCGCCCACCCCCGCTCTTGCCCCGTGTCTCTTTCCCCTTCCCGCCCACCCCCGCTCTTGCCCCGTGTGTCTTTCCCCCTCCCGCCCACCCCCGCTCTTGTCCCGTATGTCTTTCCCCCTCCCGACCACCCCCGCTCATGTCCCGTGTGTGCCCTGTACCCCCCGCTCATGCCCCGTGTCTCCCTCGTGTTCCTCCCCACCCCCCGCTCATACCCCGTGTCTCCCTCATGTACCTCCCCACCCGCTGCTCATGCCCCGTGTCTCTCTCGTGTTCCCCCCACCACCGCTCATGCCCCGTGTTTCCTTCCTTTTCCCCCCACCCCCTGCTCATGCCCCGTTTGTACCCTGTTCCCTCTCACCCCCCGGTAATGCCCATGTGTCTCCCCTGTTCCCCCCCACCCCCCGCTCATGCCCTGTTGTGTTCTTTATACACCCCGCCTTCCCTTTCCATGGTGGCCATCTTGGTAAAAGATTTTCCTTGCGGCGTCCCGGTGTAGGAAGGAAAATCTTTTTTTTTTACCACCCGGCGTTCCCACTTTGAGGACATAAGATGTTAGTGGTCTTCATCTATTGAAAAGGATGTTATGGTGACGTTGCACTAATAAAAACCTCTACAATTTAGTAAAAATAAATGTTACAGGGACGTTATGGTTAAGTTGCACTAATAAAAACCTATGAAATTCAATGAAAAATCTTTGTTAAAGGGACATTATGGTTAAGTTGCGCTACTAAAAACCTATGAAATTCAATGAAAAAACTTTGTTAAAGGGATGTTATGGTTAAGTTGCGCTACTAAAAACCTATGAAATTCAGTGAAAAAACATTGTCAAAGGGACGTTGTGGTTCCAAGTAAATCCGAAAAACCCTTGAAATTCGCCAGTTATGGTAAGCTAAGCAACCATAACTCGCGCCACCACCGTGCACTGCTAAGACTAACACCCAGGACATCAAAGATGACATCACAAATGTCATTGATGACATCACTGATGACATCACATGTCTGGCTCACTCTTTTTTCTTTTGCTGACATATCTAGGCCACATGGTTTTCTTCAGTAACAGTCAGAAACTAAAAATTTTATTTTATTTGTAGACGTATCCTTCAAGTAGGTTCTTCCAGTAATTCCCTTAGAGTCCAGTCACATCATATGAAACATATACATACGGGAAGACACAAGCTTGAAAGACAGCAATCCTTTTTGTGCATAAAGATAATCAATAGACTTATGAGCACTTTCTGATAGTTCTGTTTTTTTTATGGCTGTACTTTCCCTGTATATGGTCATATTTGTATACATTGTACTCACACTACTTTCCGTAGGGTCCAATCACATCAAGTGATGCATATACCTAGGGTAAATAGCAGCTTTGAAACAGAGCAATCATTTACTTGCATGAAAATAATTAGTTAAATTATGAATTGTTTCTGCTACTACTTGTGCTTTTTTGCTAACTTCACTTTCCCTGTATATACCCATATTGGTATGTGTTGTTGTGTCTTTGTGTTTTGTCTATAGTGATCCCAATTATGTAATACATGTGTTTTATTAGCTACTTATTACATATTTCACAGTACACAAAAATCTATTCAGAAAACAATTATCATTTCATTATTCAACATATTAACATTACAAATATTATAACTTCATCTTGTACACTGCACACAATGTTATGTTTCTGTATGAGTAGCTTAGTATACTAGATAGAACCCCATAATAGAATGCTATTTATATCAATGCATCATTCAATGCACTAATTAGGGTATGATATTTATTGCAATGATCCTTGACACTTGTTTCGCAACATTATAATAAGACTCCCTTGTACACATATTTCATGAAAAGTACATACACATGTGATGTCATCAGTGATGTCATCAATGACATTTGTGATGTCATCTTTGATGTCCTGGGTGTTATTCTTAGCAGTGCACGGTGGCGGCGCGAGTTATGGTTGCTTAGCTTACCATAACTGGCAAATTTCAAGGGTTTTTCGGTTTTACTTGGAACCATAACGTCCCTTTGACAAAGTTTTTTTACTAAATTTCATTGTTTTGTAGTAGTGCAACTTAACCATAACATCCCTTTAATAAAGTGTTTTCATTGATATATATATATATATATATATACATACATATATAAAATCAGTGTTATAACACGAACGAGACATGGTTTCATGTAGAAGGTGAAACACTGTCATGGAGAGGAAAGGATAAAATAGCAAAACTGAAATTTTATGAACAGAAAGTTCTGAATTAATTATAAACTCTGGCATCACTCTGGGCACCACACCAGGCTACCATGCCATTCCAGAAGTTGAAAGACCATATGCTAACAAGGCTTGGTCCCGCCCCAAAAGGTGCAGGCCAGCCCTGACTGGGTAGATGGAAGTGAGGGGAGTGTTACAATTGGTGCTTTGGAGAGCGAAGGCCACAGTATCATGTGAGGAGAAGCCACAGTCACATAGAGAGGAGACTGGTTGCCATTGAGAAGGGGATATAGCAGCAAAGAAGGGAGTACGCAGTAAGCTTGGGTGCGATGATGCTTGCAAAACAAACCCTTGGAAATTCCAGGAAAAGCTCAGGCTTTTTAGGAAAGGGAATTGTAGCTAGACTAGTGTAGGTTAGAGTAGAATTAAATTATAATAGGGCCTAGGTAGAGTTAGGGAATTAGTTTAGATTTGTTTGTGAGGGGTTTAGGGGCAAATTATTTGTGGGTGTTGTGAGGAAACATAGGGAGTTGCCACTTATTTTCCCCCTATAGCCTCCTCTCAGGTGGCCAGGGAAAGGATATTGCTCTTGGATCCTGACCCTGGGGGTGGATATGCGAAGGGGGATCACCTGGGTGGAGGAGGCTTGGGTAGTTCGGAGAGGACATCCTTAGGCGAGACATGGGATCCCTCATTTCCTTTTCATAATGAACCCTCAATCCCTCAAGTCTTTGTAGGTTAACCCATCCCTGTTGTTCCCTCTGAGCTTTCTGCAAGAAACACCAACTCAACACTGGGATGAGGAAGAGACCAACTAGGCAGACACATCCTCATTTTGTTGAGACAAACATATTTCAGCTACATTTTGTTAACACATACACATATCGACCTCAGGAATGTACTGGGACGAGGAGGAGGACAACAAGAGCAAAACTGCACTACCATTCCAATGGTGAGCGTCTAGTCTTTTCTGGACTGATAAGGGTGGTGGGAACTTTAAAACCCAACATCCTTTGGTAAATAGAGTCAGATGTGAAGGCAGAGTTAGCTGTGTAAGCAGAGGCCACTGTGGAAGAAGCTGGGTGCAGGCAGCAGTGGTATTGGTGTGGCAAGCGGAGTGCTTGAGACCCGAAATGAAATCCACAGTATATGCAGTGGGAAGCAGAGCTGAAAGGCGCTAGAGGCAGATCGAAGGAAGGAGACCGGAGGCGGTTGAGCAAGTCCCGAGCTACAGGAGAAGCATCGCCGGGTGAGCGGAGCCACAGAGAGCCACTGGGAGCACAATCGAGGTAACTTGCGCTAAGGAGAAAACCCATGGCAGTCGGCTCAGACGGGTGAGTGAATCAAGATGGGGGAACACCGGGTTGGCAGGCGAATATGTAACACAAGCAACAAACATTGATTTAAGTGGAATCCTATAAATGCCAACCAAAGTGAAAGACAAGCACTTTTGAATGACGAACAAAGTGAAAGCAAGTTTTGAGCAGTCTTGAATATTACACTGAGTGAAAGAAAGTTTGTGAATCTGCCAAAATACAGTGAACTGCAATATATGAGAAAATAGGTATGGGTAAACGCCAAAAGGAGAATTAAAGGAACTGCATGTTATGAATACATATTGGCAAGAGCCAGTAGAATACAAGAAGGTGTAACAAGTGCATGGTGGCACTTGTGAATACATAGTGGAGTGAAATAAAGGTGGTGAATCTGGTTGATACCTTGAATTGTATTATCTAAGACACACGTATTGAAAAAGTCAAGCGAATACCAAGAAGGGCATGATAGGAGAAAACTAATATTGGCAACAGCTAAAGGAGTTCAAGGAAAGTGTAACAGGTGCATTATGATCAACCAAGCTACCGTGCTGTATCTGGAGAGTGGGACACAGGTGGAGAAATCACAGAGCACTGTCATGCTAACAGAGTGGCCTAGTGTTGATGGGAAAGTGGCAAGGAAGGGGAACCGGTTGCATGACCTGTAATGGGTGGACCATGGATCCAACAACTACACCTAGACCGAGTGCAACCCCGGACGGAAAAGCCAATGAAAGTAACTAAGATAAAAGCAGTGACACAGTGTTGATGGAAAAGCAGACGAGAAAGGGCATTGGTTGTGTGACCTGTAATGGCTGGACCATGTGGTCTTGAACGAGTGCACCCCGGTATGGAAAGCACTCATAAAGAAACTTGTGTTTATATTCCAACAAACTCTGATTTAACTTTTGAAGTTAAGAAACTGAATTACCTATTTGAACTAGTGAAAAGTATCAATAGTATAAGAGCTGGGAAGCGTACCAAGGAATTGGGTTGTTTTGAAAAGCTGGAAGATTTGAACTCTTGGAGAAGGGCACCCCTCTACCTTGTGAATTGTTTTGAACCTGGGGAAGGGAAGCTGATTGCAAGCCAAGAGCTGGAGGAAGCTCTGAACTTTACTTTGAACACTATTCACTTTGATGCTGACATCCCTACACATTGTATACAGTTAGACGTGAGGGCAAATATATGTTTTGGACACAGACCGCCATTTGCTTTGGACTTCCAGACACAGATTATCCTTAGTTTTCTTTAGGAGGGGAAAATCCCACCTTAGCTTTGGGCAATTTAGGCCTTACCCCAACCCGCTTTTTGAGGTAACAAAACCTTTGTGAACCAGACTTAAAGCTGTTGTCTGTGTCTCCTTCCTGATGCCTTCACAGTGTGAATTGCAGGTGGAGGGGCAGTATATCTCACATAGGTTTTGTAGGCGGAGAAGGCTAAAACAGTGTTAGGCATTCCTGCTTTTTATAGGCATGGAGAAGGACAAAGCACTGAAAAATACAGCTGCATTTACTGGGTTGTGGAGGAGGCCAAAGCACTGGGAACCCCAGGTGTATTTAGTAGGCAAAGGAGAAGGCAAAAACGGTGTTACATACACTTGCATATAGTAGGTGGAGGAGAATACCAAAGTACTGAGAAACCCTCACATCACATGCAGTTTGTAAGCAGGGAGAAGTGTAGGGAAATGTATACTGAAGAAAAGTGTGCACAGAAAGAAAAGGGCCAGTTTAAAAACAAACATGTGAGCTGCAGCCCAGGCACAGCATTTGAAAAAATTAGCAAGGAAATGTGGAATGTTCGCAGCCTATTGTGGTAAATCATAACAATTCTTCCCAGAACCCTCGCCTGGGACCCTTCCTATGTGGCTAGAGAAAGGGAGACGCTTTCTGATCCCAACCCTGGGGGTGGTGTACTGCAGGGGATTACAAGGGGGGGACTGGATCAGGAGGACTGGGACAACCACCATTTTAACTTTCCCTGTAATCCCACACCTTTGATGTCATGTCAGTGGTACTGGGATGAGGATGAGGGCTGAAGAGGCATACAGATGTAGCAGTCAGGCAATTATGCCTGGTAACCATTGCAATAGTCAGGCAATTGAGTATTACAGCCCACACCTGAAAATTGTTAATGAACCTGGGAGGCATAAAAGGCCCCTCACGAAAGAAGGAGTAAAAGGAGCTGGAACAAGAGCTGGAAAGCGAGATGCAGTAGTAGAAGTAGAGAAGAAGCACAAGGTTGGCAAATCACAAAGACATGGGATCACAAGAGGGATGCCGGAACGGTGAGAAAGCAGAATTCACCTGCAAGTTCTGAGAGAGTCCTGTTCTCCCAAAATCTGAAAAGCAGCATCGGTACAGTGGAAGATGTGCAGGAGACTACGTTTTCTCCATGTGAGCCTTATTGCAATGATTGCAGAGCTGTGAACGTGCAGGAGACTGAGGCCAGAAGCAAGAGGCAAGTCGAGGGTTTCAGGAGGAAAAGGGACTCCCAAATTTGAGTGGCCGGATCGGAGACACCCATGCAAGAGAAGGGTGTGGGTCCCCAGCGAGGCAGACGCAGTAGAAGTAGTAGTGGAAGTTGAGAAAGCAGTGCAACCCGCAAAGCTAGTGTCTAAGAAGCTGGTGAGAGAAGCATGTTGTTCTAACACTTTGCGCGAGCCTTGCCGGTTACTGTTTCCAACTCCTAACAGAGTGGCGTATGACTTTATACGAGCAGAAGCAGTTCGATATATTCAAAGCATGTTCACAATGAAAATGTAGCACTCGCGTATACTGTAAAAGACCTAACGTTTGTGTGAGAGCTAAAGTCATTTAAATCCATTGTTGAACTACTTAAAATCTGTTGCTAACGGAGTGGTCATGTGTCCCTAGTTAAGAAGAGGGAACACACTCTAAAACCATTACCGAATACCTGATCATGACAATACCCGAGTTACAAGGTATAAAATCTGAAAACGATATCAGAAGGAGGTTGCGTGTGCCTACTTGTGATTTCCAAAGGAAGTCGGAATTTTATCCTTTCCCGTTACCCAGGAATACAATTCTCTTTTCATCTTTAAACCTTGAAATGTACTTTAATGAGAGGTTGCATGTACCCAATTGTGGTTTCAACTGCAAGACTGAATCTTATGTCGTATCCATAAGTGACATTCTTTCAATTTCTATGAAGTAAAAAGTTTAAACTGTTAAAGAGAAGAACACGCATTACCCAAGCCAAGAGGCAAGACCTTTCTATGGTGAACCAACCTTTCCAAGAGCTAAAGAGGCATCCAACGGCATTGTAAAGTTTTTAACACCCATGTAGTCTAAATTACAAGTCTACCAATATTGCTTGAAACTGAGATAGTGGCACTAGGGCTTTTGGGCAATTACTTTGGGCTGATAACTAACAAAGGTGTGAGTAAAATATTCAGAAAGTAGACATAACCCATGGTGCCAAAGACTGCAGAAGCCAGAAAGAAGTGAGTCGTATGGCAAAACCAGGTCATTATTGTGGAGGACTAACAGGAGAGGCAAAGAAGCTGGCCCTTTGAGACGGTTATTAAAAGTGCCCTGCTTGCTTGAAGAGTCTTGTCAAAACATGCCTAATAACTCAAGGTACTGAGCTGTGGTGTAGTACCTAAACTGTGGTGGTATAAAATGGGGCTTGCCATCACATGAAAGAAATGAAACTCAAGGCTTTTGGAACGGAGCCATAAAAGCATTATGACTGTACCAGGTGTTGCTTTACAGGATTCAGGCCTTGCAATAAAAACAAATGTTACCCATTCACAATTTACATATGTCTCTGAGCTTGGGCTTAAAACCTTAAACATACATTGAATTTATTCTGAGCCATAGTCAGTAGTAGTCCCTCTCAAGTAATCAAATTCCCCATCAGTGATTTATATATCTTAGCATCTGTGCTGTAGAGCCTGTTATTCTGAGCTAGAATTGGAATGTGTGTGTAAATGGATCAGAGCAACAACAAAAAACGTGGTGGTACACACATCCTATGTCTTGCCGAGATCAGACTGGCATAATGCATTTAATTGGCCTGAGTACGAGCAATCTGATGAACAAATTAGTAATATGATCACGTGTGGAATATGGAGTTATAGAAAGTTACAAACATTTAATGACAACTTTTCTAAGATGGCATTGTATCAAATTGGAGGGGAACTGAGTTTGGAAGTGACTCCCATCAGACTGCACTCCTCATTATTATACCCAATGACTATGGAGGGTTTGGTTTAGTGTGATGTCACTTTTGGAACACTATCCAATCACTTACAGTGACCATTTAGATTAGAGATACGATACACAACTTTAACTGGTGTGGTTTCTGCTATATAAAAGTTCAAACCCATTAATTCTGGAAACACACTCACTCGATCATTGATGGTGGGGAAGATAGAAAGGAGAATTGAATAGATTGCTTTATTTTTGGACCTATTTTATGGATCACAAGCAGAACACTGTAAGAGAGGCCTAGCTGAAGTGAAAGTCCCAGGCCTTCTTCAGTGGAAAAGACACCACACCGGTCCCAATACAGAAAGAGGGAGACCATGCTGTGGAGGGAAGCTGACACCGCCTTGCTGACTGGTGTCGACTGGTTCCAGGGGTGGGGGGTAGTTAAACCAGCCCTTGAGAGGGTGCAGACCTGTCTTTGGGGGTGTGGGTATATAAATTGACTTTATATTCTTAGAAGTTAGGGAATATTTCATAAGTGTATGGCTCCTGGAATTATATATTTGATAGAATAGGATCTATTGTGTGCACACAAGAAGATCCCATCACTTCTTCCTTTTGTGAAGACGTCCAGCACAGTAGTAGTATTTTGGGAGTCAAAAGAACATCTCACTGTGTGCATACCTAGAAAAACAATGTAACTGAAGTCATTCATTGGGTGCACCACCAAACAGAATTATGTTAATAGTGTTGAACTGCTCAGGACAAAAGGAAAAGGGTGAATATTCACTACCCATGTTCCTGCCTTTAAGTTGTCCAATGAAAATCAGAAAAGTTTTTAAATTAACGCAATAGAAAACCATGAAAAGAATTTAGCAAACCTACACGTTGAACATACATTTTCATTTTGTAAGTGACTTACATGCAGGAATGTTAAGTAACTCGTTACTGCAATTGAGTTTTCAAGAATGTTGTTTGAAAGTGAGATGTCTCTTGAGTAAGAGGGGAGGTATCTATTTTCAGTAAGGGGAAGTAGACAGAATTAGGTAGGTCGGGATGTTCAGATTTATTGAATTTTTAACAAAAGAAAGCTTTATACGGGGTCCTCATTGATTTTCAGTGTATAGTGGATCGGTGCTCAAAGTAAACAAAATGTACATATGTTGATGGGTGCATGTTACAAAAGTCCACAGTCATATAAACGTAACAGACATGTGATGCAACCAGTGTATTAATTATTCTTCATTGAAGTCACTATCGATGTTGGAATTCGACAGATGCATAATTTGTGTATATTTAAATGGATTCAAAAACTTTGATTTTATCAATGGACCTTCTGTGGAACCTAGTGTGTTTCTTGTCCCAAACCAGGAGGGAGACTGTAGGAAATCATATTGTTCCATTGGGAAGTCCCAGGTTAATAAACAGGACTTTATTAAATCAATGAAAATAATGTACATCTGATTTGGGGGGGGGAGGGTTAGAAAATTCCTAGAATTAGATGTCGCCTGATTAAAACATCCTACAAAAGCTCAAAGCACTGAGAGCCACACATGCATTTAATGCATGTGGAAGAAGGCCAAACCACTGAGAACTCCAGAGGGCTTTAATAGGCTGAGAAAAGAAAGGCAGAGTTAGGCGCACTTTCATTTTGTAGGCAGATTAGAAGCCCAAATCACTGAGAATCCCATGTGCATTGTGAAAGCATTGAGAAGGATTAAAGCATTGAGAGCATATGCATTTAATAGGCATTTTTCATCAGACACATGTGAATACAATTAATTTATGAATCTGCTGCACTACCCACATTTGGCAAGAGATGTGATAGGGGTCAGGGAAGAATGCACTGTTGCGACTACAGCTCGACTGTTTGTGCTGCAGAAGCCCAGATATTATACAGGTCTCTCTGCTGGCCACAGATGCCATTCAATAGCCACAGGCCTCTTAAACTCCAAAGAGCAGGGGTATCTATCGCAAGTGAATGTGTTGAATCTGACTGAAATCTAATTGTGCATTCAGGTGCCAGTGAAGTTGCATCAGGCACCAGATGATGAAGTTCAGTAGGAGAACGAGGAAGTTAAGCCATCACCAAACAAGGCACAAAAAGTAAAAGTAATGACATCAGCCCAGCAATAAAGAGAACAATCCACAGATGAGGAACCCTGAAAACACCCCACCTCTGATTTCCTGAGAAATAGACAACAATCAAGAATATGGCAACGGTTATGCTCCATTCACCGATTCAAGATTGACACACAGAAACCTCTTCTTTGATGAGAACATAGATAGTAAGGGTGACAACAAGACAGAAGAGGGCACAGGTATTGACATTGACAAACACCTGCAGTTGTCAAGTGCAACTACTGTGCACAAGAAGTAAACTTCAGACCAGCCCTGTGCACCAGAGTAAATCTTTTGCCACAGTCTTAAACAAATTGAAGCAGGTGTGCAACTTTGCAGATGGACACATCAACAGTCAATGGCACCCATACAACAGCCACTGCAAGGAACATATAGTAAAGCCTAAATTGGGATTTGATTCAGCCCTCCAATACAAATGTAGGCATGGAGTTATTTTACATCAGCAAAGCACCAAGCATATCTTGCCACCTGTCTTATATGCAGAAACGTGTCTTGCATTGAAAACCCGGTACCAATATGGGCACCTCTTTCCTGTGCATCCCGAAAGAGATGGCATCTCATGGCAAAATGTGCGTGCTTGGCAAAAGGAAAAGGTGATGGGTTAGCCTCCCAACCTTCAACTGTAGGCAGCGGGTACATTTTCACTACCATTTCACACCCTTACACCAGGAAATCCTGAGGATTCTGAGATTTTTACAAGCCCAGTCAGAACACCATGTTTGCATGCAGACCCTACGGCATGCAGAAAACATATTTCCCCACAATTGCCAGCTAATCGTTGCTAAGGATCATGTGCATGTTACAAAATATCAAAAAAGCCGTACTGGCGTTCTCAGCCTTGTTGAAAGATGCAATCTCCATGACCTGCCTTTGCTCCACCTCCACTAGGCTTAATTATGTCAGAGGGCTTCCCCTGAACACCAGGTTCTCTCCTACTTGTCCCAGTTGAAAATACATCCCTAGTTAAAGAGACATCTTCGTTTTCCCTTACAAATGGATTTCTTTTTGCATTGCCTTTAGTCAACAGTAAGGATGCCACTTTCTTTGTTCCAACTGGCATTCCCATGTATGCGGCTATGTTAGATGTTGTAGGGAGCTCCTCACAGAAACAGGAGTGCTTGTCTCTTGGTGAAGTCCCACTTGCCACCATCCCTACGTAGGGTCTTGTGGAGCAGGCTCACCTCTCTAGCCTCACAGGGCAAGCTCCCCCCTTGGGGAGAAGCAACACATACCTGTGGTTCATCACAAGTGATAGAGAGTAATGAGAGGATATAGAGGAATTGTAAAAGGAGTGAGTTTGGGGAGAGAGACACCTTGGAGGTTGGGGAATAACCCCCGAGGATGGAGACAGAGAACCCAGGAATGTGGGGCGCCAACGATGCTGGGAAAGGAGAGACGCAAGAGATTTGGTAACAAGAAACCCAGGAAGCTGGGAAAAGAGAAGGAGAGACAGAGGGGTGTGCCCAGGAGGATATTGGAAAGTAAAGGAGAACGAGGAGACTAAGAGTGAAGTTTGAAGCTGTAAGAAAACCAAGAGGAAGGAAAGATGGAATCACACACTAAAACAAGGTTAGGTGGAGGTACGAGCATGTGGGAGGTTTTGAGGCGGTGAGAAAAAAAAGCTGGGGGAGGAATGGGAAATCCCCATAGACAAAATTAATTTATTTTATTGTTCATTTATAATGCGCTTAATACCAGCGAGTGGTTTCTAAGCGCAGGATCGTAATTTGTACCTGTGTTGCGCCGTGTTGTCTTGCTTCCAAGACAAATGTGTTGCCCCTGAGCTATCCTTCCTCCTGAAAAGATTGACTCATTGGGCCTCATTATAAGTCCGACTGTAACCTGCCAGTGCTACTGGCAGATTGCTGCCAGAATGAAACACTGTTTCTACCGCCTGATATCCCGGTGCCACCAGGACATTACAAGTCCCGGAGGTCTGGGATATCAGGCAGCAGAAAATGTTAGTCCCTATTCCTGTGGAGTCCAACAGGACTCCACAGGTATGGGGACTCGGAAGAACTGGCACTGTTGCTAATGGTACCGGTGCTTCTATGACAACTCTGCTTTCAGGGGTCGCTGTCCCCGACAGGTCAGACCTGCCGGGCGCACAGGCGCAGGAAAGCCGAGTTGTAGTCTGCCAGTCCAAAAAGGTGCCAGTACGTTGCTACCATCACCCTTATTTCCAAACCGGCAGACTTATAATGAAGCAGATTATAACCAGGACCTTAAGACAGGGAAGTGGCAAGGTGATACACCCAACCTTTAGTGCAGCTCTGGTGTAAGATGCTATTAAAGCACCCTCTTCTACTATTGCCAAGGACTACCATGCAAGCGTACCCGAAAACCGATACATAGGCCAGTGGGTTTTCCCCAAGAGACGAGAACGATATGGTAAAGAACTGGCCGAGAAACCAACCAGGAAGAGCGGAGAGTGAACTACAAAGAAGGGACCCATAGAAGGAATCCCAGATTTGAGGAGTAATGATTCCAAAGACAGTTTTTGTTGGAGACTCAGGGACTTTTGTTTAACCCTGAAGAGTTTTATTTGATCCATGGAACATTTGTTTTGGACCTTTTGGTTCTTACCTAGCAAGGTGCCAGAGTGACTGCAAACTCTAGATTGCAATTTTTTGGGAATGTCCATCCTATCCCCTTCCCCACCCAAACCATCTTTCTGTCACTGCAAGCATGCTGCTTTTTACCTCCCTGCAGCAACCCAGTAGGTAATGGTGCAGCACTTTCGAGGACTTCACACTCCATCTCCTAGTTTTCTGCTCCTTGGCTCAACATAAAGAACACCCTGTATGTTGCAGCATCACTCTGATATCGATGCCCTGGTGCCGCCACAAAACACAGTGAGTTGTGGCTGTTGGGGGTGTGGGCGATATCATTTAGGCCCGTTTTAAAACAGTGTTTAAGCTTGAGGAAGACAGCAGGGTAGACCCCTTGGGAGGAACATGCAGGGATTCTGGCTCCTGCTCGACCAACTCCTTCTTGCCCTGCCATGACGTGCAGAATTCCCCGAGAGCCGCTGAGCACAGCACCTGAGAATGCTAGATTAAGGTTTGATGTCTCTTTCAGCCTAACAATCAGCATACTAAGGAATGCAAAATGGGACACTGCAGCCCTCAAATTTCAAGTAGCCCTTTCTCTGAAACAAAAGTTTTCACCTCCCGAACCCCTTAGCAAGCAGCTTAGGGTAATTGAGTTTTGCCCCTTTCCCCCATTTGCCAATTCGCAGATGCTTGCCTTGTTGCTCACAAGTTGCAATGCATATTTTTGAGAGGTTAGAGAGAAAGAGAGAGCAAGAGAGAGAGAGAAGGGGATGCAAAGTGCAATGTGAGCTGGTGAGATGGGACCTCTCTGCAAGAGGCTCGTCAGAGGAGCGCTGGGCTGCAGGGTGTTTTGCCTTGTAAGGCCTACTCCCCCTTCCCTGGACTAACCAACTCCCCAGAAAGATCGTATGGCAAACCACAGGTTTGGGATCGGACTCTCCCACTAATGACACCCCGCGTTCTTTTTCTTGCACAGCCATGCACATAATGGTGCTTTCCAAGACCACTTACGTTAGATTACATTACTAGAGACATTGAACCGCAGAGAAACTATTATTTCCAGTGTGGGGGTGGGGTAAATATACCTCACCCGTCCTGACATCACGAATAAATAATTTGATAAAGTGCCGTGCCATTTGTAACGTTGGTTATAAGACTTGAAACCGTTTCTGAATGGTTCCCAGAAACATGCTATAATGACAGAGATGACATTATCTATCGCACAGACTTCTTCGAAGCGATCGTGTGCAATGCAAGTGAACACAGTATGGCATTTGAAATGCAGGTGAAAGGCTCTGTGCGGAAGAAAGGGGTCCGAAAAGCACATGGCGGTCACCCTGCTAAAGCGTGTCATGATTGATTGCCCCCCCCCCCCTTTGATCCACTCGCCACATCTCATCAGTGAGGGGTGTGCTGACAAGCTGGCGCCCCTTGCCACGCCATCCCCGGGCGCCTTTGTCCCTCCTTGTCCTCATTCATCAGTGGTCATGGTCAGGCCTAGAGAATGACTGCGCACGCGCGCACCCTTCCTTCCAGCAGAGTTTCATTAAGTCTAGCCTGGGACCGGAACGTCCAATCTCGCCGTGGCCTGTCTGCAGGGCTTACAGCTCTCCTTCCTCCGCCGGACCAAGTATGGAAACCCAACACGAGATTCAAATAAACAAAACCTCTCGGATGTTAAGCACAGCAGGCCAGCATCACCCTCGCCAACGACTTCCCTTATCAGCTGCTCTTTAGGAATGTTTCAAAGTAATGGAAACCTAGAATTTGGCAGCGCGTGAGGGGTTGGAGGTCGATCCTGCCTGCCTATTGGCACACTCAGGCCTTACATTTTTTACAGCCTTACTTTTGGATCCCCCCTCCCTCCGTCTCCAACAGTAAACCCCCGGTGACTTCGTCTACCATTGTCTGCACTGCTTATGTCAATGGATGGACACACCTCTCTATGAAAAACATTTCAAATGCTGCTCCCTTTTGTGGCCTGTTTTAAAAGAAGCCTTCTGAAAAATGTTCAGTGTTTTCAGCGAATTCGCTCTCCTCTTCAGTTCCTCTGAGGGGCGCTGCCACTCAAGAGAGTCTGTATCCATGCCCTGCCACCACCATCCGGTGCTGCCCATTTGACCCTGCAATGTGAGTCTGCCCTCCTCCTGGGCAGGAGCAGGGGTTTGCAACATTTGGCTCTCCAGATGTTTTGCACGACAATTCCCATGATCCCTCACCAGTGACTATGCTGGCTAGGGCTCATGGGCATTGTAGTATAAAACATCTGGAGAGCCAAAGGTTGCATACCTCTGAACTAGAGGCGGTGTGTTCTCATTGCAGTGGTGCATTGCACTAGGAGGGCCTCAACAGATGCTTCGTTGTCTTAGTTCAGAGTAAGTCCCATGTGCTTTAAGTGCAGAGGACTGCCCGCCTTCACTTTTCATTTGAGCCAATACGATAGCAACCAAGAGGGGGGTCTTTCAGGTTAAGAGCTTAATGATTACTAAAGTCATCCTTTACTGTTGCAGAGCACTGTGGTCGTGACCTCATGCATAACAGAAGATTGTTGATGGGGACCCAGGATTGGTTCATTAAGGTAGGCTTAGCCTGCACCAATCTGCGGGGCCCATTTGGCTTTATAAGAGGGCCGAGCCCCTTACTTAGCAGATAATCTGACGACTTTGAAAGGAGAAGGGCTCATTTGGAGCACGACTGAAGGTACAGTCTACCTTACATCTTCTGCCAGTGAAAGAAGGACAGGAGTTCCAAAAGGGAAGCAAGTTTCCTCCTATAAACATCTCCCAGGGAACAGAGGGTGATACCAGACTCAGAGAACCCGTCCAGCAGCTGGTACCCAGCCACTTCACAGCGTGCCCTGTGAGGTTCTGCCAAAAAAGCTTCCGAGGTGGGAAGCGCCAGAGAGTCTCTGAAAAAAGGACAAGACAGTGTGCCTGTAAACACTCTCCTAAGCTTTAGGCCGCCTGCCTTGGAAGGACGACACAAGCCCTGCAAAGAAGCCAGGAGGAGTACCACACAAGCATCAACCAGTGTCCATCTTTTAAAGACATTGAGATAGTCGTGTCCTCGAACTGCAACCGGCTGCACTGCTGACTGTTGTCACGCGCAGTCGCCAGAGCCGTCTGAGACACCTCGAGCAGTGCTCCAGATCTGCCATCCAGCCCAGAGATGATGATTCTTGACCCTGACCCGCTGTGTAGGCCAGAGTGCAGCCGTCCATCCAGCCTCACTTGCCAAACTGCCTGCCGCCTGATACCCACAGCTCGCCCGCCTCGAACTCCATCTTAGGAGCTACCAAGCGACCCTGGAACCGCCTCAATGCTGTCGGGCATCAAGAACTACTTAAACACCAGGTACATTGTGGTTCTGCCCCCCCGGTCCTTCTCTGAAGGCCCCTAGAAACAGTTACAACCCTTTGCCCCTTGCAGTTGAAACCAAATAACCTTGAACAGTAAGACTGATTATTTTACCAACTACCATGCTGTCAGTATCCAGAGTGCTTCCCTTTCCTTCATGAAACTCTCGGTCCTTTGGGTTCCTTTACATGGTGGGTTGTATTTTGTAGTGTGCTAGAACTGTCTGTTGTGAGAATAATAAAGAAGACATTGTTATGCAACCTTGAGTGGACAGTCCCTTTTATCATTGGGTAATAATTGTATTTTTGCTGTGTTGCCACTAACAAACGATCCATGACCTTGCGGAGATAAGCCTGCCGTTCCGTCCACATTACCAAAATTGGACAAGGAGGTTTATAATTGACTTGTGTTCCAATCTGTTTGGATCCCTTCTGGTGTACTGGACGTGTGGAGCTGACTGATGATTTAGATATCGATATTCATCCCTGCACCACTGGTGCCCCGTAAGTTGATTTGTCACATGGGGGCTTAAAGTTGAGAAGCGTGCTTTAACTTCACAAAGAACAGCTCTGGAATGGAGAGAATGGTTGCAAAAAGGGATGGAACTGTTAACAGTAAAAACGAAAAGTAGTGGAACTCTGCTCCTGACCGTTCCAACTCACTTTGACCACTGGTCATGGGCTTATTTGGTTTATAAACATGCGTGGCTAGAACAATAGGTAGATTCTATTGCAAAAGAGATACTCCAACTGGATGCAACATTTTACATACACCTCATAAGTGATGCTTCATCTTCCAATGCGGTCTTGTCAAATGTTCTTTCAGGCCACAATGAAGCTTCTTTCTTTGGTACATGAGGAGTAAAAGATGGAGCTTTACGAGCAATTGCGTTCGCTCACTTTGGCTATTTCTTCAGGTACAAAGGTTTCAGCTCAGCAATAAGAGGAAGGGCTGGAAGGGGTGGATAATCCATTCCACAGCCTCTGGATCAGAACAGGAGCCATTGCACCAGGGAAAGGTCTTGGTCCAGTTCTCAGGTGATTAAAAGAATTCTAAAAACTTAATACATATAGTGTGGCCAGGCTAGTTCTCAGGGCTTTAGGTAGGCTGAGGCTGGCTAGCCGGGGCAGAGCCCTGGCAGTCCCCAGAAAGTTATCCCGAGCCAGGGAACTTCTGAGTCTCCCCCTCCCCCCCCACCCCACCTCAACTAGCCCTGGAAATGCCAACCCTCTTAGGCAGCCCTTTGAATGAAACAGCCGCCAGGTCAAAGGCATGCCTGCTGTTTCAGCGCTTCTGATTAGAAAAAAAAGGAGAGGCAGGGAAGGCAAAAAATTATGATAGGAGTGGGGCCTTTACTTGTGTTTCTTAATCAGAGGCACCGAGCGAGCAGGCATACCTTTAACCTTGCAGCTGTTTGAATCATTGGGCTATTTTCACTCCTAGGGCTAGTCGGGGGGAACCCCAGAAGTGCCCGCATGCAGGAGCACTTTATGGAGATTGCCGGGGCTCTGCCCACCTAAAGACCTGAGTACTAGCCTGGCCACATTATATTTATTAAGTTCACAGAATGTTTTAAATTAGCACTTTAGCCATGCAGCTATGTGGAGTTAAAGGGCTGCCCGGGGGGATTGCCTTCTGTCAAAAAGAAACAAAAGGCGAGGCACAGCTATCATGATTTTTGGTACGCTCGCCTCTCTTTTTTGTTTCTTATTAACAGGTTCCGACCGCCGTAGTCCACCTTCTGGTGCGTGCAGAGCCTGTGATTCAGAAACAAAAGGAGGGACGGACGCACCAAAAGGAATGATAGCAGTGCGCCCTGCCTCCTCTGCTCGGCTCCCACTGGCAGCCCATATTGGTAGCCAAGCAACTGCCAGCCCCCCCCCCCCCTGCAACCTCATCCACCTGATTTAGGCCATGCCCCTAAATAGAGCTCGCCTAAATTCTACCCCGCCCACTCTTCCTCACACTTAAAGCACTGCTAGTACAGATTCTGGGAGCCCTTGACACTGCTCATGCCTGATTTGCAGACCAACAGGAGACTATATGAAGAGGAAAAGCAGCTCAGCACTACCTGACCTGCTGATCAGGAGGTGGGGTTCTAGTGAGCCGTTAACCCCTTGGCATCCAGTGCATACAGTACATACGGTTGACATTTGACATTCATTTTGGCAAAGAGAAAGGTTTCTCTGGGGAGATAGCCAAGTGCTAATACATCTGTCAGTGAATACGTAAGTTCATGTTTGTGATTGTCATATTGTTTGTCACTGCATCTTTTACTCCAATTTGAAAGTCTGTGACAGGGGAGGTTTGGTTCAGCGGCCATTTAACAGTGCTTAAGTAAAACAGAAAAAAAGCTACACATTTATATCTTGGAGGAGAGAGAGCTTGGATTTTGGGGTCAAGAAAATACTGTAATGCAGTGTCCCCTAGAAGGACTGGCGGAATACCTTGTCAGGAGTGTTTTCGCTGATCTAGTGAGTTCTCTCGGCATGCGGCGCTACAGACCAAAAGCTCCTGGAACCAACAGCCAGAGGTCTTCACTAGCAGTAGTAGCCGAGCAAGCGGTGCAGGAGTCGAAGGAACAATGTCCTGAGGGCATGAGAAGAGGCTGAACTGCAGAATGTTGGTGACTATCTAAAACTGGAGCTGATCTGCAGCAGCGAGGACCAGACAAAATCCTGTGATAGACCAAACGGGACCGTGGGAAAGCAGAGAGAAGGTGACCTCAGGCAGGACAGACTCCAGCCGTGGGGGGTTGAGAAGAATGCCGGAGCCAGCCCAGATGTGTGGACCTGAGCAGGAAAGCAACGGGCAGAATCGGGACATGAATGAGGGCTGAAGGACGGACACGAAAAGGAGGAGGAAGAGGAAAAAGACTGCGTCAAATCCCAAATTAAGACTGCAAGGATAAAGTGGGTAGAAAGGCAAAGGTTGTATCTTGTAACATGGGGAGTGAGTGCCTACAGTTCCTTTAGACAGTGATATTGAAAAGACTCGACTTTGCAGTGAGAACTCCTAATAACCCAATGAATAGTCAAATATGTACAAATGCACAACAGTGGTCCAGGACTGGAAGACCAGAGCAACACGACCCTCAAAACAAAGTGGAGAATAACTCAAACCAACCGTGAAAAATACAAAATCAGACTTCCTGACTACATTTAAAAACGTCTCACAAATAATATCTTGGTTATGAAAAGTTGTTAAAGTCATCAGGTTGACAGGTCTGTCACAATATGCTTCAGCTCAAAGCTTTGAACTACTTCGTTCTCACAACGATAGATTCATACAGAGACTTTGAAATATCACAAGCTCTTTTCCGTGGGCATCTGCTTGCTGCTGCTACTGAGAGGGCTGATGTGTTTGCCTCTCGCTCACCTTCATCTACCAGGTAACAAGATGTCGTAAGGCCGAGGGGTCCCCTATACCACGAGGATGCCTTCAGGAGAGCTTAAAATCGGGAGATTGCTGAAACCCTAATGGGAGAGAGGGACATACCTTTCCCCACAATGGTATCCACACAATAATGTCTGAATGAACTGCAGCATTTGAGAAGGAAGCAGAATTGATTTAAGACCAATGAAAGCAATGCCATGTTTGACAATGATATGGGGAACCAATTTGCTAGCAAGGATTTGCTTTAGTGAAACGGCCTGGTTAGCCAGTCCAAGAGTGCACACATGCAGAAACTCTTCTGTCGTAAGTTATCAAGAACCTGGCGTACATACTGTGGGCTGACCTGAATTTTAGAAAACATTTTACAGCTTTGATATAGCTCAAAAGATGGAAATTGAGTGTGGCTGAACACAACCTTTTATTTCTCTCTCTCAGGACCTGTCCCGACCAACCCTGTCCAGTTGTCCTCATTGCCTTGGGTCCCTGCTACCCTTTCATTGGAGGTCGGTGGTGACAAGTGATAGCATCTCAGGAATTGTCTCCTTTGATCATGCGTATAATGACCACACTGCCTCAGACCTGTTGATATATTGAACACATAGTAGGCATGCATGACAAAGTGATTCCTCAATCTAGCCCAGGAAAAATAAATGGGGCTATTGAAAGCTAGTATTTTCTCAAGTTCATGTTTACGATAGAATGCTATAAAATCACTCCATCTATCACTTTTTTCTTTGGGGTGGTTGCTTAATGAGGAAAGGCTCTCTTGATGAAGGGCACAGTATGACGGGGATCTGCATCCAAATACAATGCTCTCTTCGCTGTTAAGAAATGTGGACATTTCAGCACGTCCATTGGTCTCCTTTTCCACTTCAATAGCTACAAAATCCTATCCCCATGTTCTACAATGGAATAGAATTCAGTATGTCATCAACTCTCTCTAAAAGGCCAAAAAAGGATGGTCTGTGGGTGAGTGACATGGAACGAAACCAGTAGGAAACCCCTGGCCAAGCTCTGGGCCTCAGATCAAGCTGTCCATGCATATGCAAGGCAGGTAGGGCTGGACGGTAGGGACCAAAAGTCATAGCTCCATATATTTGGGCTGAATGGCGATATACAATGCATGTCTTGATATTGTTTATGTGGGTTAAATGCTCAGTTGTAAGCCAACTACATGCGAGATGCCAACAGTATTAATACTAATATAGTATTAATACTGAAGAGTAAATGCAAACCACAATACTAACATTGTCAGGTAACCTCATCCTAAAATTGCCATTGATTCAAAAGGGCATCATCTTAACAATAATGGCAAAACTAACAAAAAAACAAGTAGGATAAATAACCCTATATACACTAAAGTAGGCATTAAGTTGCATTTTCTCATATTGATTTGTCATCATCCTAATTTAATGGGTGACATCAATATATATATATATATATGTGTATATATATATATATATATATATATATATATATATATATATATATATGTTAATGATATTGTCTAATCCTGTATCGCGTTTGTAAATATATAGATATATCTCAAAAACTCAATATATCGCCCAGCCCCCAAGCAGGGATTAGAACCAAGTGAATTTTCAGTGAGGCAAAATGATTTCAATGAAAAAGAAAACCACCTACACATTAGAAATTAATAGGAGAGCAAGGCTCATGTGATCAGGTCTGCTGCCTGTCCTTGGAAGCAGATGGTTGGTTTGCCAAAGAGTCCTGGTGCCACCAAAAGCCTCAGGTTACTCCGCCTGTCCAGTCATATGAAGAGGATTCCGTGGCTACCCCAACCGTTCCACGCAAGGGTGGCAAGGGCTCACTGCATTGAGACATTGGGGAGCAGTGCCCAAAGTGATGATGTAGTCTGTGCCAGTAAGAACAGTACTGAGATGCAGAGTAATTTCACTGTCCCTTCGAGGGTTTCTACACCCAAGAGAATGAGCCTATTACTTTACAACAGGACTCGAATGAGAACAGATTTGATTCACGACAGCCTCTCTGAGGATCAAGACTCAGAGGGTTTTAAAGCAGCAAGAGATGAGAACCACAATTAACAATGGTAGTCACACAGCCAAAGGGCTACCAGTCCATTTGCATACGGAAGAATCATTTGACATTTGACATCCAAGATAGCGTACAAGCCTCTTATAGGCTTGGTCAACACATATCAAAGGCTCTGTGGATCAACGCTTTCAATAGCTGAAGTCTTTTACTACCAATGCCAACCAGATAACAATTATGATAAACATCTGGATATGCTTATGGAGGCCTGGCCCAGTGGGAGAGATCAATGCCCCGTATATATCGGGGTGCATCGGATTAACCATTTGGAAATGGTTGAAGACAGGAGTGGGAGCATGAGGTTGCAGGAACGTGCTAGGAGGGAATGGCAGGAAAAGGATCAGCGGGAGGAAGTTGAAGGAAGCTGGTCAGGGGGAAAGGAAAATTATAGCAGAGCAGGAGAAATATCACAAGGAGATTGGGGGAATGCAATAGGTGGAGGGAAAAGGAGGAGATGGGCAACATCAGAATGAGGAAGGGGAAAGTAACAAGGAGGCTGAGAGGAGGATTATATAGAGGAGAAAGGAGAAAGGGTAAAGTAAGTTGGTAGCTGCTGATAACGAGGAAGCGGAGGAGGTTGGAGTGAGAGGTGTGTTGTGCCCCAAGAGGCAGAGTATCAAAAAAGGAAGTGAATCATCAGGCCCTACTGGATGATCCTTGGAGGGACAGAGGAACAAGCACATGGCGGAGCACCATTGCGGTGCAGGTGAAAAAAGAGGCGAGAGAGAAGGAGAGAGAGGGAATAAGCTAAGTTCCTTTAGGTATGAGCATTTGGCAAGATATTGAGGAGGAAAGTGACAGCGGGTGGGAAGTAGCTGAAGGACCCCGAGGAAGGAAGGTGGTGAGTGCCCTAAAGGAAAAGTAAGTGGAAGCCCTAAGGTGGCCCCTGTTTGTCAGAGACACTGAGCCATCGATCAAGATCCAGCTCAGAACCAACATCTGGTGGAATTTTGAGCAGTGACTCCTAACTCTGAACCTAAAACCGTAGGAAGAGATCCAACACATTCTATGTCACTTCAAAAGACCCCGCCAAGAAAGCAGGAAGTCTGCTGCTCCACAGAGACTGTAAGTGACTTGGAGCATCTTAATGAGACTTATTTTGCGGGACATTATTTTGAGTAACCCTGGAGTGGAGAAACTGTGCTGCCTACTGTTAAAGTTCTTTAGTTTTCTTTCAACCGATCATTTATAAGGTCCTGGATAAACCACTGTCTACCTACACTTCAAAGCTGTCCATTCGTCTAATCCACTTGACTTTGTGAGAACCACCTCTTCTCAAAATGCATTGACAGAGTGATGAAGTCCAATGCCTAACTGTGAGGGTATCTAGTGAGGTGGCCGAGGAGGCCAGTTGCTCCTGGAGCCAGTGGATGACAGGTGCAGGGATAGTATAGGGAGGATCTGCTAGTCATGAACACTAATTCCCCATCCCAAAGCTGTGGACAGTCGCATGAGGCAAGGTAGGGGCACTGTCTGTTTAAAAGAGTTGAGTCCCACACATGGGGAGCTGAAACCAAAGGGAACCAGGGATGCAACATTTCTCCAGTGCCCAAACATAAGTAACTTCTATATTCATGGATCAGATACAATTTGAGACATTTCACCTTTAAGGAAGCTGAGCTCTGAGACTGAATTAAAACATGTAGCAAAGGGATTAGACTTATTTAACACCGGCAGTGGATGGCAGAGATGCCCTGCAAATTCCTACAGCACTTCTACTATGAACACACACATCAGAAACAAACCACATGTTCCTTCCGCACTCCTACAAGTCCGCTAAACAAACCAATGCAGTGTTCTTTTCCCAGCAGAGTGGGGCCAGAGGAAAATGGCACTGAATTTTAAAGTGCTTTTATTTTTATCACCATCATTTAATCCCAGAGTGCTAGTACCAGCTCAATGGCGCTGACAGACAAGAGGAAAGCTGTGGACAGCCTGGGGCTGCACCATTCTCACTGTTGACCAGCGTAAAATCCCAGATGATGGATCACCCTTTTTTAAGGTCTGATCATCAGGAGGAGGCGGTTGGAGTGAGAAGTCAGGAGAAGTGGTATCTAGCAAGATCAAAAAGAAACGAAAGGGCACACTTGGACCAAGGCAGGGTGTAGGGGTGAGACCCCGATCTAAAGGGGTTTAACCCGTTGTGAGAGAAGGAACAAGCATGTGGTGTGGCATTAAGGAGGAGCAGATCAGGGGTAGAGAAGAGCGGTGGTAGAGAGGGAAGAAATCTGCACCCTAAGAGAGGGAGGTGATAAAACCCTTTTAAACTTGCCTGTGGAAACTGGGGAAGGAACACCCAGGTGGCTCAGGCTTAAAGTTGAAGAGCAGAGTAGAGAGGCCGAGGATAATGTCATAGGAACTGTAGAACCAGTAACCTAGGAGAGGGAGTGGGGAAAGACCTCTAGACTGACTGGTAAATCAGATGGAAGGCCTCAGCACTGGCAAAACCCTCCTGACCCTCAGAGAGAGTCCAGGGGAATGGAATGGACGAAGGCTGCTGGAAGCCATTAGTTCCCATACTAAGATCACAAAGCCAGACCGCGGGAGGGAAAGAGACAAGGGCTTGAGAACCTCTTACTCCTGAAACCAAAAGCAGGGAGAGGCCGTGAGAAAAAACTGGATGAAGGTTGCAGGAACCCCTTTAATCCTGAAACTGTATGTCACATGTTTGGAAGACCCGGCACGGTCATAGGGAATCAGAAGACTAGTTTAGTCATTTTGCTTTACATTTTATAGTCCCCATTTATGGTTTAATATCCTCCCCACCTGGGAATACACCGGCAGCTGGGTAAATACATCTCCAGAGGCAAGACTCTGTAGGTTATGTAACGACGCAGTTCGAGACTTTTTCGCCACGTCTTAACAACATGTCCCTGCTTGGAAACCTCTTACGTTAAGGGATATCGTGATTTGACAGAGTCTATTGATTATATTATGACAGATCAGTTTAGGAGTTCTCCGTCTTCTGCAGAATCATTAGTTATTACTGCGGCTGCTCTTTATGTTTGGCGAGAATTTCTTATCCTGCAGAAGTCAAATTGATTGATTGTTTTTTTTAATGAAAGATGAATTAACATTGATGCATTGTTTGCTAGTTTGTCTTCATGTTTTGTAACAATGATTTAAATGTTTTTTACTACATCACTGTTAATGATTGTGTTCTATGTTTTCAGAATTAATACATATTTGTTTTCTATGTGTCAAAGGTTATGATTAGACAAGTGCACATTAATAAACATTTAAAAAACGATATAGTCCCCATTTGTTATTTCGGCCACCCTTTATGGTCCCAAAATAAAACAAACACATTTTGTGCATTTCCATCTTGGCCGGGTTATTGATCCCAATCACTTTCGTGAGAAAACGTAAAACCTTTATAAAATAGAGCCATGGGATTTTAATGTCCAAAAGACTTCCAATGATAATTAATTGAAAAGTTCCAAAATGGAGATTAAAGAAAATACATATTAGACAAAATAACTACAGTGAACCTATAGATGGCCCTCCAGTGATTTGCAGCTGTACTTAAGCAGACCGGCATCACTACGCCAAGACACAGTGAAGAGGTTGTGCAGCAGAGACAAGCTGTAAACTAATCTGACAAATCGATCATCTCCCCATTGAAGATGTGGAAGGGGAAATGGCGCCATGTTAGGATGTGAGGCAGGGCAGAGGCTTAATATTTGGGTGCTCGAAACATGGGGTAGAAAGGCATCAGGAGAGACGGGGCAGTGGTGTAAAGGGGAGAAGCCGGGATCCACACCTGTTAAAGAGTAAGTAGAACATGCAATGACAAAGCCAATCGTTTTGGTTTTTGTATAATAAAAATGTTTCTGTGTTGCCGGGTGTCGACGATAGATGTTTTGCTATGAGACGGTCAGTTATTGTAAATATTTTCCAAACAGTCTAATCATATGCTATCATTTGCCAATTATGTCACTACATGTTCAGGGGTCACCTTTTGTAAGGTATTGACATCATATATCTTGCATTTATATGGCAGATATGTATGCTGATTGCCCTGCAGTGTGCTCTGATGACTAAGTGTACATTAAGTGAGATTTCACTTTCATTCAAAATACATTTTCATAAAAAGATAAGTGAAATGTCACATTCAAAACATATCAACATTTGAACTGGTAAAACACGTCTGTTATTGACCCTCACTTGCACTATGGGCCCGAGCTGCCGGTTCCGGTGTACATGGAGTGAAAGGGACACTGGCCATGTCCGTTGACCGATGGCAAGACCAATAATGCTGTTAGCATGTGAATTTGACAACACTGTCGCACCCTTTGACCCGCATCAGCAGTTACTGGTCTAGCCATTGCCTTTGCTTGAAATGAGAGATATTCTAATGGCTTGTTCTAAGAGTTTCACGGCGGATGCTGAGGAGCCCAATTCCTTTCTTCCCAATCTTAACATTCTAAAACATGTGGATCATTTAACAATCATCGCGGGTTATTAAGGAGCAATAACTAGTATTACTGGTAGGTTATAGGTCAAAGGTTCGAATCAAAAGGATCGAAATACAATAGGGTCGAATCAAAAGGACCGAAACCAAAAGGGTTGATTCTTTTTTCCTTTTTTTTTCTTTCATTTTGGGGAGTCCCCCCAAAACCCGCTTTTTTTTGTGGTAAAAACAACGTTTTTCTTCTATACGGAAACCCCAAAAAATATATATATATTAAAAAAAAAAATTCGACCCTTTTGTTTTAGGTCCTATTGACTCGACCCTATGGCATTCGATCCTTTTGGATTCGAACCTTTGACCGGACACCGTACTGATCACCATTAAGTTCAGTAATACTGTTGGCACAAGAGTTTAACAGCACTGTCCCCATCTTCACACCCTCCCTCGCCCAACCCCTCGCTGCATTCAATGTTTGCTGCTTCTCTCTGCGTAAATGCTTTAGTTCAAAGAGATTCTAAAAACACTACCAGTAGTTAATGGCTCAATTCTGAGGAAACGGATTACTTGCTTACTGTCAACATTCCAGAGAAAAACGCCAAATGTTTTTCATTAATCCAAGGCATCGTGTACTAGGATTAGTGTGCTCGAATTAGAGTTCTAAATATGTTGGACACTTTTTTGTCTCACACATATTTTTATGGAGACCCTAATTGCACATTGATTTTTGCGGTTTGGCACTAATCCAGTATTAACAATAAAACATTTGCTGCCAGTATGTAAAGGGGTGCATGTCGTTGGGCGAGCCATCGCTGGACTCAGACAGTAAGCATCCTATAGATCTACAGAGCACGCCAATCTCCTTACTGTACTGGTACTGGACTATGAAGAAGATGGGTCTTACAACTTCTGCATTTTTCTCAGAGGCATACCAACCATGCAAGAAATATTGTCCTTAGGCTACTGACAAGAGGCAAGGAGAAAGCTTCGAAAATATTGTAGATTAAGTTGAGGGTTGGACGAAGTTGAATGGCATAGATTTTCTGATGGTGCTTAGAACCCAGGAACTCAAATTTAGATGTGACCAGTTTTGATAGAATATGGACATTGTTCCACTCAAAAGGAATCCATGTTGTCTGACCTGTAATGATGCAAATATGCTGCTCCCACAAGACTTCGGGAAGGTTTAGTTGAACAATGTCTGTTGGGCTTCCATGTGAAAATCTCTATTTCTATGACAAAGAACTATGCTCTGCTTGGAACCCTCACCCATTCTACCCAAGAATTGCATGAAACATTTGGAATCATGCTGGGGGGAATTTGCTGCCACCATTCCTTTCTTGCACTATTGCAGAATTTCATTTGTTGCGGTGAAACAGATTGCACATGTCAATTGCCCTGTCCTGTGTGTCTTGATGTAAAGAAGAGTAAATCCACACAAAACATTGTATTTTTTTTTCTAGTTTAATTTAGTCTGAACTATGCCTGGAAATTCGACAAAAATGAGTTATAAAACAATAGAATTCGGTTACTGAATCAAGCTAAAACCTAATGGTCCGGAAGGTTTTGATTTCACCCTAACCACTGGCTCTTCTTTGGGCAGCCTTCCATGCCACTGTTGAGCCTGAACTGCAAGGTCATGTGCCCTGTGCACAAGAATACAAGCACACCCAACCGTGATTTTGGTCGCAATGTAGCTCCGTTCTCGATGGCACAGCGAGCACGGCGCCCACGTTTGGGCATAACCAGTCTTACTTCGGGAAATAAACTAAAACCAAGCTGAACCGCACTGATGACGCTTAACAAGGCTGAAACATATCTGAGTCGCCTTGTGTTCCCGCACAGAAGACAGATTGACCTAGACTTCTCCCATTGGTGGGAGGACCAAGGATGACTTGCTATGGCTGATTCACTTACGTAATTGAGCAGAATTAATACCAAAGAGTTCCATCCGTTGCTTTTTGGCTTTAGCTGCTGCACACAGGGATTTCAAGCTGCCCCCTACTGATGAAGTTCAGCAAGCCCAAAACAGATCACTTCCCATCCGCAAGTTAAGTGGCCATATCCTGCTGCACTACTACTCCTGGGAGTGAAAGGCCCCCTCAACCTCTCAGTTCCCCATCCATCCTATCCTGTCCCCACTCTTTCCTCCCTTTCCCTCCTGGCTCCCTAACACTGACACACACTGCCACAGAAACCAAAAGCACAACCTCTGTACAAGGAATTGAGATATCCTAAAATAAAAGCACTTACTATCTCTTGGAGCAGATTTAGGGACCTGGGTAGGATCACCTCCCCTGCCCCTCAACTCTCAAGATCATCTTCCCTGTGCCCAGCTTTAGAAAAACACAACTATGTAAAAGAATGTACACAGCTGTAAACTGCTCTACATAGTTGTATATGACAGAAATGTGAGCATGTACCGTCCCCTTTGATGTTGCCACTTGTCCATTAACCAATTGGCTAATGTCTCATGTGTCTCTTCCTTTCTATTATAAAGCACTTGTACCCAGAATTGCTCTACCTACTGGGCATTCTCTTGTACAGTGTTCCTGTTCAAAGCACTATGCACCCTCAAAGAGAAACTACAAAGGAAACAGAAACAAATACAGTTTTGGATCGACTGTGCGGACTGTTGAAAGAAACAAGGTTGCTTTGCATATATCTGTTCCCCTCTTGCAATGGCACAGCAAGCATACAAAAGCAAGACGTGGAATGCTTCCTACTGCAGTTGCAGTAGTTATGATTATTTCAAAGCTTTACTTTAATCCCTTTTGGCTTGAGGATGTTAAATGAGCATCCATGTCAGTCATTTGAGAGTATCAGGGCACATGTCTTACATCTGCTTTCAAGCTTAGCAACCGGGAAAATAAACAAATGCTAAAAGCCAATTCAATAATGCTCATCTCGCATCTGATTGGATTTTACCAGTGCAGAAAGAAGCTAGAATGTTCCAAAAGCAGGTTTAGGAAAAGTCCAACAGAATGAGTTGTCAGAGAAAGATTACGCAGCTACCCATGTCTGTTTTTTTCCCCGCCTTGATAATGGTGTGTTTCATATATTACTTAAAAAGGCCCCCTTAGAGCTAGACCCAAAGATTAAGGTTATCTTATGTCTTTCTTGAGGAACTGATGCATAGCAGGGGTATGACAACGCTGATTGCGGCAGAACATGTATGAAAAAGTGCAGGACCTGTGAACGCCATCTTTGCAGTTTCTACCTATCTGGTCAGTCCATGGAAGAAAAGAGATTCTTTCCGAAGACTTGTGCAATAATCAACAAATTGTCAAGAGAAACTGTATTATAACATTGGTGATTTTAATCCTTATACATATAATGGCTGATATTATACCATATATTCTATAACTTGTATGGAATTTTATTTCAGAATAAAGTTTATGATGATGAAGATGAAGAATTGATGTTCTGCCACCTCCATGCTCTCTCTGATCACGAAAAAGAAATTGCTGTGCAAATCTTCCAGAAGGAGTTCGACATGTCTGGTGATCTCACACGTAAACAATATCTAGGGATGATCCCAGAATCAAGTGTTTGGTGTTGTGCTGTGCCTTTGTGTATGTCACTTCTTTCGCTCTCCTTTGCATCTGGGCGACAGGAAATCAGCATAAGCACTGTGCTTTATTCAATGTTCTGCAGACATCATGATGGCCAGCATTAAGGGAATAACTGTTGAAGTAACAGTTTCGACATTAAGTCGAAAGCCACTGATGGGATAAAAGAGTAATTTCTTGAAAGACGCAGAACTACTTCTTGCTTATTTTTAGAATCAAAGTGGCCAAAACACAGCTTCACACAGAGCAGTGTTGATATCCCTAGGGCTTTCAATAGGAATGACAAGTGGTGAACGTGCTTTGTTATTATAATTGGTTTTTTATAATGTGCTTAATACCAAAAGAGTAATTTCTCTTTTGTAAAGCGCAGACCCGGGATTCGACCCTGTGTTTCTCTGCATCGTCCTGCTTCCAGGACAAGCGCGTTGCCACTAAGCTATCCTACCCGTGATCTGTGGCTGAAGCTCGTAGAACTGACAGAGAGATGAGCTGACCCTTGGGATAGATTACTCCTTTATGTTACTTTAACAAAGAACATAGCTGGTGTATTGAGGTATAAAAGAAGAAAAAAGATGACGTTTCAAAGCATTATTTGATGTTCTTTAGAGCTAGGCACGTTGGTCAGTGATGGCTTTCACTGGCGATCTCACTGCTTCTGGTGAGGGCTCTCCTCGTCTTTGCTTATTCACATCATGAGCAGGGGTTTCCTGGAGAGAAAGTCGGGTGTCACTCATAGAATAATAGTCTTAGGTGGAGGAAGTTCAGTTACCAGAGAAATAACATCACTGGATCATATATGAACAGAAAAGTAAGAGTAAAGTTAGATGCTCTTGTTTGGGTTGTGGCTCATTGAAAACTAAAATCACCAACAGATTTAGGGTCAGTGCTTTCGTCACCAAATGCCAACAGTAAGATCTGTCTCACTCTGAAAACTGCTCTGCTCTAACATGCAAAAACAAGAGAACTCAGGAAGAGGGTCTCTTGCCATTCAAGTTGGGGTGAATCATGCTTAAGAACTTGGAATTTGGGGAGTGAGACTCAACTCTAATACCAAATACACTCATAGCAAGAGATCAAAGCACTATGGCATGTTGGTCATATCCATATAAGGGCTTGGTATGAAATTGTCTGACTGTTAACTCTAAAGCTTTGAGGCAATATGGTAAGATTTCACATTCTCAGATTCTCCTACTCCGTCCGCCATTTTTTGTGGCTGTCATTAGCTGGTAGCATTATGAAATAACAAGAAAGTGAACGATTTAAGTTAAACTAGCTAAGTCTTTCGGGGGACGGTGAACGTGGGGTAGAGGTGCGTGAGGGGCCGGAAATGAGAGGCAGACACAAAGCTGTAATTTTCTCAACATTTGTCATGTTTATTAAATAAAAAGGGGATATGATAAAGGCATATCTGTCCCCTTTAAAAGTTTCTTTCACCCATGATGTATGTGAATGATCTTGATTTCTATTTTAACTACTAAAAGTCGAGGGTGAAGGGATCCTTTTAGATTCTTTTTAGTCTCTTCCCCTTTTTAAAGATTTCTCAAATGACGATTGGCTTCTACAAAATTCTGAGCTGTCAACAACCAAAGACAAATTAGGTTTATTCAATTGTAGAATAGCTTTTAGTAAATAAGGTAATACTGAATTTACAAAGTTTTCTATGATTAAAGTTTCTAAGACTTCTAGTAATGATTTCTTTCCTTTCCATAGAAACAATGTATGTTGTATCCTAGAGGATAATTCTACTGGTGTTTCATCTGGATTTAAACTGATGTTTAAGTTTTTGTTAAAAGGTGTTGTTCCTTCAGGGTTCAATAAATGATAAGAATTCTGAATTTCTCCCCTCAACAAGGTGGATAAATAACAGGTCTTCAATTCCGCTCACCAATATGACTGGTGAGCCAAACTTTCTAAACTAAGAAAAGACATTCCCAGGTCTCCCCTTTCTCTATAAGGATGTACATTTCCTTGGGGTACTATGGGTCTTGGTGAAGTTGCATCAATTTGATCTAGTCCAGCCTGGAATCATTCCTCTGCCCGAATTTGATGGTCATTCAACTGGGCTAGGAGAGTGTCTAGGGTTGCCATTTCTTTACTTTCTTTGTGATTGCCTTCTTCAATTAAAGTAATATCTTGTTTGAATTGGACTTTATTAACATCTTCAGCTGTTTGGGTGAGAGAATTACCTCCTACTCTACCTCACGGGATGGATCTATCTCTATTGGTCCTGGTAATTCCTTCAGACTAACAGAGACCTGGGTAGATTTCCTGAGACTAGGGTTAATATTGGTAATTGTACGTAAAGTTAAATCCATTTCTGTGTTTACTACCAAACTCAGTTTACTGCATTGTTTTAAATTATAGTCGGCTGCCTTTTTATATCTGATAAAGGTTGATAGAATAAATGTTTTTGATGATGTATGGGAAAAGCAAACCATATCAGAATTCTCTGCTTATTTCTGAAAATAGTATCATGAGGATTTACTGAAAATCCTTTTCCTCTAACTGTTGTATGACAAGTTTCAGGAAAAGACACATTATAATTAATGGGTTCCCAGTTTGTATCAACCAGTTCAGCATCCCACTACTGATACCATATGTGAGGGGTCAGAAATGAGAGGTGGACACTAAATTGTAATTTTCCCAACTTTTGTCATGTTTATTAAAAAAAAAAGGGGATGGGATACAGGCCTACTTGTCCCTCTGTCCCTATCCTAACAAGAATATGTCTGCCTATCAAACTAAAGCTAAAGTAAATTGACCTGGTCTCCAAATAGATCTGACCCTCATACCAAAATATGCAACCAAAATGTGTAAGGTAAATGTGTCAGTTTCTAGTTGAACAAAAATTTGCAAAAGTTCAGAAGTATAACTCCAACAAAGCAATACTTGCGTCCAGGGTTTGACTCCCTTCCGCTGAACCAATTCAGGAAGTCTTTTGAAAGAGTTCTGTTCCAACAATGTTCTATTCAGTTTTATGAAAAAATTATTTTTCATCCAACACTTCCCTCAAACTGCCAAAGTAAATGTATCTTCCATATAACACTTGTTCAAAACCAAAGCAACTGTTTCCCTTATGAAATGTTCTTTCTCAAGATGTCAAAAATGATTATTTTGGAGGATGGAACAACCGTATTTTCCATAAAATACTTTTCTCAAGATGTTAACACAAGCGTTTCTTTCATAGAAGGGTTTTCTTGCGTGGTAAAAGTGTTTCCCTCATAGAATACCTTTGTCAGAATGGGAAAACAAATGTCTCTTGTTGTACAATAGTTGGTCAGGATGATAATGTTTTGGGAGGATAGCTCAGGGGCAATGTGCTCGCCTTGGAAGCAAGACGACGCGAAGCAACGCATGTTCGATCCCTGGGTCCGCGCTTAGAAACCTCTGGGTATTAAGCATGTTATAAATAACCTATCATATCATATAAAGTAAATATTTTTTTTCCACACCACTGTTTATTTCCTGATTTACTTGCCTGCCAGGAATAGTTTAGACTTCACACAACTGCTCTTTTCCTGGTTTACTCGCCTGCCAGGAATGGTTTCTACTTTGCACAACTACTAATGGCACTTTCTCTGCTTGTGGCAATCTTTGTTCTGGGTTTCTCCCCATTGACACCACATATGAGAAGAATTGCACACTATTTGCCCAGTTCTTTGGTCATGACAATATAGGTTCCCGGTTTCCCCAAACTGACATCTCATGTGAGGGGAATTGTACCCAGTGTGCCTTTCTTTCTCTTTTCAAAGGCTCTTGGCTAGTAGCTATGTGGGTTACAGGTTTCCCCAAACTCACTTCCCATGTGAGGGGAATTGTACCCTTTTGGCCCTTCTATCTCTTCTTAAAAGGCTCTTGGCCGATGGCAATGCGGATTTCATGTTTCCCCAAACTGACATCTCATGTGAGGATAATTGTACCCCTGTTGCCATTCTGTTCTACTGGGTTGGTATTCAAATTGCCTGCTCAATTGTCCTTTTACTTTATAACACCCCCTGAGCCCCCAAACTACTTTTGTCTGACTCAACAGCTTTACGTGTGTCTTTAATGAAGAACCGTTGTTGGGTCGGTTTCTCTGTTCACTCAAAGTCTCTCTCGGTTCCTGTGTCAGTCTCTTGCGCCTCTGCCAATGGAATTCTTGCTGTTCCGCTTGACCGTCCCTCACTGGGTCCTGCAACCGCTGGCTTTCCCTGGAGTCCTTCTCCTCCGTTACATGACACCACCAGGCGGCTGCCTGTGAGCGTCCTTCTTTCCCAGCACTGCCGACTGCTGTGACTCTGCTTTGGAGCCCATCTCCCGGTTTGGATCCTCTGTCGTTTTCTGCTCCCTCTCCTTTCTTCGATCTGAGACCACCTCCTCTCCTGCTACACCACAGTGCATAGCCAGAAACACCATTTTTAAATCTCCCACACAGCAGATGATTAACTGAACAAGTCTGCATCTTTAACTTAAGGTTGCTCCTACTCCACATTAACTCTTCACTCCTCTTCTCCCTCATCCTAGTACCATAGGTATTATGGGAATTAAAGTCCACATTGGTTTTAAGCTTTCCAAAGCTATATTGTTTCAAATGCTTGTTAAAATTGAGTTTGTCAGATACAGGAGTTCTTATGTGAACCTTATATTTACTGATATTGTGCTCAGCATTCTTACCCAGGACAGAACCATTATAATCAAGAACTGATAAATGTGACCAAGACGTTTCTTAAGTGTAAAGCTTATTCTGTTTATGGGGCCTTTCATATAATGTTCTTTGGGTTTTAACATGGGAGGGACTTGTGCAGTGATAGCATGCCATCAGGTATTTGGGGATTATAAGATCTTCATCTTCACAGAAAGAAGAATACTGTGTCTCTCCTAAGGGAGTCACCACTTCTTCCTGACAGAAACCTCCTCCCATGTGATCCTCCCGCATAATACCACCCCCAGGTCAGGATCAGGTAGCGACTGCCTTCCCCTGGCCACATGGAAGGAGACTTTAGGCTGGGGATTGGTGATGACTCTGCAGGATTCATCACAGGTGGGTGCAGAGGACAAGTAGTGGTCGAGTGGGCCACTGGTTGTGTAGATTAAGAGATGGAGGAGGGTTGTCGAGCAGGTTAAACCCAGGGAGGCTATAATGTTTTACTGTTTTGTGGATGCAAAATGGGATAAAAGCAATATATTAAATTACTGCATGACTCATTTATGCTAGTTTATGGGACATGGGAGTTAACAAGATCGGACCTCATATCTCCACAAATAGCCACTTCCTTGTAACTTTGTTTTCTGGAGCAAGGAGGGTAGAGGTGGAGTCATCTTCACTGAGGAAGCAGAAATCACAGAATATATATTACAGGATTGGGGGCCTGGAGTAGGAGGCATAGTGTGCCCAAAGTATTCACTTCATCACCAAGGACAGGCCCAGGAAAGTTTGCTTGAGAATTGGGTCTAGAGGTGGGTGTCGGTGAATCAGAGTCAGCTGTGCAAGCATGCCACAACAAGGTCTGCTGGTCTTGTTTCATGTAAACTTTCTTCGACCATGGTAATAACACAACTCTGGCATCTGCCTTGCAGTTCACACATTTAACTATGCAACAGCGCCATAACACACGCAAGACTGTGGGAAGATGTTACAATGGGCCTCATTACGACCCAGGCGGTAAGTTACCGCCTGGGTCTTACCTTTACCACCATGGCGTAAACTACGTTTACGCCATGGTGGTTGGCGGACTTACCGCCCCATTCCGAGGTGAGTGGGGCGGTAAGTCCCCATTAACCCATTTACCCTTCCCCATTCCCATTTTTGCCCCATAGGGCATAATGGGAGTGGGGAAGGCGTTAATTACGCCACCGTAAATTACGGTGGCGTAATTAACAACAAGGTCCCTTAGCGCCATGGATTTTAACACCTGCTAAAAGCAGGTGTTAAAACCTCCATGGCGCTAAGGGACCTCGGAATCAGGCGGTAAGGGTCGGCGCTGTTTACGCCGCCGTAAACCCCTTACCGCCTGGGTCCTAATGAGGCCCAATGTGTTGTGTCCCAGATTTCTAGAGCACAGCTAGCTTGCACGTATTCAAGAAACACAAAGAAATTAGCGTCAAAGAGGATAAGAGAGTTCATTCAGATTCTTAGCCCGAAAATCGTTACAATCAAGGTCAAATTATTGACAGAAGTTATAAATTCTGTTGGGTGTAATAGAAACCTCGTTCAAACGCCAATCAAAATCATTGTCAGTGCCGCTGTCATAATATAGGCTCATTCCAATATAGTGCCAACAAATGAACGCCCACGCAGTTGAGAAGAGTAGGTGCAACCCCTGGACAATGCTAACCGTACTAGGGTGCGAGTTTCACCTGCTGTACACTGTACTCCATGCCATCCCAAGTCCCCTCTCCGAGATGCTATGCCAAACGTGTCTTACTAGGGTGCAGCAGGGTGGGCACCAAATGAAGACATAATGGGCAAAATCAGAATTACCGGTAAAGCAGCACTTCACATCAGGGCTCCAGTCATGGGTACACGCAGGTGGACAGAGTCCCCCCCACTTTTCTTAGAAGTCCCCCCCACTTTTTTTCAGAGGCCACCTTGATATGCATATTACTGGTGACACCACATTCAATTGGCATATTAATGAGTCCCTCCCACTTTTCATTTTAGGACTTGACCCATGCTTTACACCCAACTCTAGAGGCATAGGAGCATGCAGGTAAACTGGGGGCAGGACACAAGCAAAACTAAGGAAATGTTATCCCCTTAACCCAGACGCATACTGAGAATGCATAAGCTAGAGTGCGCTAATGTGTGCATGCAGGGTAATGGCTCAAAATGTTGCCCTCAGAATTCCGCTCCCGTAATTGTAATTTCTTTTTTTCGACTCCTTACGCCATATATATATATATATATATATATGGGTATGGGATATAATAGTTTGGGGGGTCTCCCCCCGCATACGTATGTAGTGTAAAGGGGGTTAACATTTTTTTATTTAAGTCGCCATTTTAGGCTGTCAGAATTCTGCGGGTCGTAGTAATCCCATAGATCCTGCATGCAGCACAGTTTGCTGAAGAAGATACATTAGTCTTTAATAAAATCAGCATCTGACAAGTTAGGGGTAATGGCAAATACCCCCTGGAACCAGATAGATACTGGTCATGTTTTATACAGAATTTGCAGGAAGGGAAATCATTTTAGGGATTAGCAATGTATCCCAGACTATTTTGATCATTTTGAGCCAATGTGCAAGTGTGTCAGACAGTAGTCCAGAATATTGCATTCCAATGTCTTATAACTTGCTTCACAGTCTTATGTTACGGCGGCTCCTATTGTATTCCGGTCATAGCTTAGGCAAGGGCATGGATGCAGACGCGTGGGCTGCTGCTCTGGCTGCGTGAACGAAAATGGAGTCCCCATGCTGGGAGTCCAGTGAAGATGATCGGCTATTAAGCGTAGCATTAATTACTGCAAACTGGGAAGCAATCTTGTTCACAATTGGACACAGCGTGAGCTAATGTTATCAAGTCCAGTTCAGCCTTTGCTTAATGCTGTGCCCTGTAGTGCTTAAGCAGGAACCAGGAAAACAGAAAGGCACAGGAGAAAATAAGCAGATGTTCCATCTCTGCTCTGGACATGGCCCAAGTGCCTCGTATTGGCAGCAATGGGCCTGGAGTAATATCGGTACATGGTCGCTCTCTGCTTTTTGATGATGGCAGCTTAAGCGCAGATACAGTGGGACCAAGCAGATGTCGGTGCATCTCAGAGCTTAAAGTTGGAGGTCACCATAGCACCTTAAAAGGGGAGGCACAAAAAGATACCTTGCAAACAAGGTTAGAGCTGGGGGGCCACTAACACGGCCCACACGGTACGATGCATCTACTGAACCTACTCAAACAGATACGAGTGAAGCTCAGAGTGGACACTGGGGCAATGTAGGGGCTACTATTGGGAAACCAAGTACCAGTATATCTAAAATAGGAAACTGTGGTTAAATCCCAGAGGAGATACTAGTGAAAAGATAGGTAGCTGAAGATGCGGATCCTGCCAAGCGTTGATAACTAGTGCATGTCAAGTGCTGTCGATATTACTGTTCACAACCCGGAAAAGCTGATGTTTCACCTGATAAAACAAGCAGGCCCCAAACCTGCCGGAAAGCACTTGCTGGGAGAAACTGTCTTGGGGTCTTGGCCCTAGGCCCTCCCAGGGCACTCCTGACAATGGAAAGAACACAGGGTACTAACCTGGGTCCAGCTCAGTTATACCAATACCCACATCATGCATCACAAGCATCAGATCACATGCAGCTCAACCAGAATGTTTTCAGTTTAAAACTTTATTTCGGGTGCTATGTATCCATTACAATAAACAAAAGAAAATGACAAGAAATAAAAAGGATTCCAGCCAATGTTTGTCTAGCTATACTGCACATAAACACGTGCAAAACGAGCAAATCACAAATGTTCCCTTTGAAAGATCCAGTATCAAAGCAGAACAGATCAATCCATGATCACAAGTTACCACACATCACAATGCCATGACTAATTACAGAGAAGCCCACATTGCCGGTCTATCGTCAAAATCTGTTGTTAAAAAGTTTGACGAAATCTACAACCTATCTCAATAGTTGCACCAGTCTAGTTATGACACGTAGTGCAATATTGGGGAAACAAACTTCCACTTTCACAATTACCTCCACCAACGTCGGGGGAGGTCAGCGCTGTTTTAAAGCACATTCTCTTAGCATCAGGAGTAAGTGGTACTCATTGGCCTCCCACCACAGGGCCACAGCCGTATGTAGTGTAGCACAGTATGTTGTTGTAATATCACACTGGCACACACAATAGAATTTTGGTGGGAGCGCCCATTGTCCTGTGACAACACCAAGTGCTATGTGGTCAAACAAATTATACATTTCTTATCCATTCCAGGCATTTCTCTCGCGGGGTGCAGGATTTCAGAGGTAATGGGGTTTATAGCTCTCAAGCTCCTTTCAGATTCATATAAAAGGTGGAGTTATTCTTACACAATCTTTTTCAAATGAGGTGCCATCTGAGTAGGATTAGAGTACTAGATAATCCTATAATGGCCCATTCATTCCTTGGTTGTATGTCAGAAATGTGATCTGCTCACTTTTTTCGACTCCCTGAAAAATGAGCAAAATTTTAGGGGAGTTTCTTTTTCACTCTAATTCTTCATCTTTTTCTGTATGGGGGTTCCCTCCACTATGTCCCCTTTTGCAACAACCGCTTCACCCCCGTCGCCTACTCTGCATTTCTCACATTTCTTTTCCTTTCCATTCCTACCACATAACATATATATTAATTGGAGTTGGTATGGAAATTCATCGCAGTGGGGTCAGCAAATTAGGGTTTCATTCTTTTTTTGACTGCATGACTGTAAGCCAAATTACTTATCTTACCTTACATACCTAAACTAATCAATTTTGTGACCAACATCACTAGCCATAATACTTTGCGCCCACCCACACATGCATTCTTCAAGGTTGGCGCAGGTAGATACAGATGTTATGTTATATTAAATGTACTTCTATAGGGCTAAGGGCCCATGGGCATTAAAGCAACATCAGTGAAGGGGTTTGAAGGGAAGGGAGCCTGGGGAATTCCAGATGTTTGATCTAGCAATGGAAAATAGTTTGGAAAAAGTACATTTTTAGCTGCTTCTTGAATAATAAGAAATGAGATAGAGATCTCAAGTCTAAAAGTAAACTCTGCCAGATAGGGCACTTTGGGCTGCAAAAGATCTGCTACCAGCAGACAAGATTGAATTTGAGGACCACTAAGAGATGTGAATCAGCTGTGATGTCTGCCGGGATGATACATAGCAACTGCTGCACTCAAAACACAGTAGTATGATACTGTGTAAACATTGGTGAGTGAGTGAAGCAATTTTTTAGTTGATTGGAAGCCATTGTAGACTGTATAGTATGGGTGTTATATGAAGAAAGATGGGCCATAACAACAAAGGCTCATATTGTAATTTTGGCACTAGTGGTAAAACATCTAGTATCTTAGAAGATCAATATTTTACTACTCTGCCAAATTACGAGTTTCATTACCCAAACTCTTGATTTTTGCCTGCTTTTATGTGGTGGTTGCCACCTCCACACAAATGTTTTACCACATATGGTAATTACCATATTTGGTAATAAAAAATCCACATGGCGTGCGAGAAACCTGAGGGCGTTCTTACATCTACTCCCCTTGGATCCTGTGCTAAAGGGACCAGGGAAAGGCCATTGCTTTTGGATCCTGACCGTGGTGGAGAAGCGAGGGTAGATTACCCGAGTATAGAATCTCTGAGGATTGGCAATTAGACCTTCTCAGGCCAGACACAGTATTCCGGGTTTTATTTTCAGGAAGAAACTCCTGACCCAGAGGCAGCTATAGGATATTGTTCCCCACGTCCAACTGACCAAGAGAAGGACATGAGATATCAACAGTCCAGAAGTAACAGAAGGAGGAGGAAAAGGAAAAGGATTAAGAGTGGGATAGGTGAGACATGGTATCCCCCTTTCCTGTTAGTAACCAACCCAAGCCTTCTCCCATCACTGAGGGCTGTTATAAGCCTGTTCCCCTCATTCCTCCCAATTTGATACTTGACAGTACTAGGACGAGAAGAGGCAACTAGGAACAATGAAGACTACACTCATTTACCACTCTGGTACTGGCACGAGGAAGATGCCTGCTAGGAGCTCTAAAGCTCAGGCATGAGCCTGTAAACGGTCTGCAGGTGTATAAAAGGAGGCCAGCCCAGCAGAATGAGAGACAACAGGAAAGCCTATGCATGGAGAAGCAGCAGGAAGGCCGGTGCAAGTGTGGCTTGGGAGCTGGGGTTCCATGCAGCAAAATAAACGCTAAGAAGGGAGCCGTGTGGAGAGGCTGTCCCTTTTATTTTGGTTGAACATGCTTGTTTCCCTGTGCTGATACATGGACACAGGGGTGACTGAGGGGCAGGTGTGAGACCCCTGACATGAGGAGCAGAAGGATGCACAATCTGGACTGCTGTTTAGTCTTTGAGCGTGACCAGTGAGCTTCTATCCATTAAAAAAACTGGTGCGCGAGTGTTGAACTGAGTTATTCAAGGGATACATTGTATCGGAGTGGTCATGTGTTTTTGCGCAAGCACGTTTTCAAAGGTGTCCAATTCAATTCAGTGTCCAATATTGAATAGCTAAGAATACTTTGTATTAGAGTGGTCGCATTTGGGAGAAAACATGTTTTTCAAAAGTCTTCAAAGGTTATACATTACTATTGAAGTGAACTAAGGAAATATCCACCAAGGGTTGAACAAAAAGGGTTCTGAATACAAACCATGTGCTATTGGAATATCCAAGTGATGGAAAACCTTAACAAGTGCAACACGTGCCTATTGAAGACAAAATTAATACAAACTGTTTTTAATGGATATTGAATTGAATGAAAATCTTAACAAGGGCAACCTGTGCCTATTGAAGACCAAACTGAGTACAATCTTGATTTCTTGAATACCGAATTTAGTGAAAACCTCACAAATGAGCAGAACCGTTACATTCTAAGAACATAACTAAAACATAACTTACATTTCAAGTAAAACCACTAGATGCTGTATGCTAAAATTGAATAATACATTACAAGTGAAAACAGTTTTACTGTAACCAAAAGGAATGTTAAATATTAAAACAAAGGTAGGCATATTGAATACCAGACTACATGAAAACTACATCTAATAGATCATTACATTAAGAGACTAAAGCTTGAAGATTGTTTCAACACAGTTGCAATTTCTACATACAAAGAAGGCACAAGAGTGACAACAAACTTTAAACAAAGGTTATTTTTATGCTGAAACTAAGTCTTGGGGAAGGGTTCTCGAGACTTGCGGCTGGAATAAAGTCATGGGGAAGGGAACCCTGAGACTTGAACTATTTAATGACTTGAGACCAAATTTCCTTTGGCGCTTGGAACTGTGTTACTTGGAACTTGGGGAAGGGAACTCTAGGTACTGGTTAAAACTGTATTATCCGGACCTCAAGGGAGGTAACTTTGAGAGTTTTTGTTGGAACTGTTTTATACTTGGGGAAGAGAGCTGAAAGGAAGCTGGAAGCAGCTCAGATCCTAATGTTGGACACTGTTTCTTTTGGTTGCTGACATTCCTACACACTGTTTAGCTTAGTGGTGAGGGCAAGATAGGTTTTGGACACAGAAAGATTCATCAGTTGAACTCTTTGACTCAGACATTTCTTAGTTTTATTTAGGTGGGGAAATCCCACCTTAGCATAGGGCAAGTCAGGCCTTTTTCCATCCTCATATTTAAGTTAATAAAAGTGAATATGTTCTCTGTGTCCTGCTTCATGATGCCTTCACAGGAATCCTATGCAAACCCTTGACATTACTAGGTGCAGTAACTTTATCACCATTTGTCAATATTTCTGTGGGAAATACTACCAAACTTTTAATGAGGCTCGAAGTGTGAATGCGTGCCACATGATTCTGCACCATGTTAAGCTGTCATATTTGAGATTTCATGAGAAGCGCATCACAGCTATCAAGTTTTGAGACAATGATACCTCTAGCTATAGGACCTAAATGATGTTCTTGCAAAAAAAGCCAGATCTTTTTAAACAGGTGAAGGTGGTAAGAAGAACTGATTACTGACCAAACCTGGGCTGAGATATCCATTGTAGGGTTAAAAATACTCCAGACCTCAGCAAGAATGGGGAGTAAGAAATGGTCAATAGATAACTAGAGGTTGAGGATATTGTAATTTGTAGGTCTGCTGGGGGTTCCAGAAACATTCATTTTAATGTTTGTCATGTCAAGGTTTTGGTCCATACATTTGTTGACAGAACCCAGAATAATAAAGAATCTTGTGTTATTTGCACGGTTATCTCGTGACACTTTTCTGTGTATCTGAGCATCTCAGTGAAAACCCACACCAGGATTGGATAGCACATCTTGCAGGGGCTTAACATAACTAATGAAAAGAAGACAGGAAAAAAAAGAAGAGCCTTAACATAACTAATGAAAAGAATACAGGAAAAAAAAGAAGAGCCTTGGAGTACACCACAACTGCTAAGACATTTACTGTGATAACATCATTTAATGTAAGGCAGGTAAACCAATGGCATTTTTGGCAACTAGGTGCAGCAGATTCACTTGAGTCTTTGCTTCCTGCAGAGCGCAATGCAAATATATCTATCTGTCAAGGTGGAGATCAGATGACTATATATCTTATATTTGCTGCTGGCTCCACTACAATAGAACCAATCAAAATATAGTCCATAGGCGCCCCCTGCTAGAGAACGAACATGGCCTGGCCTGTACTTTGGGAAGGTACCCGCCCGAGAGTCCGCAGCCACACTTTAGCTCACTGTACCTTTCAAAGATGGGAAATATCCATTTGCATATCAGTCTTTGTCCCGCCCACATGGGCAGTCCTGCACTGAAATGCTATGGCAATTTCCTTCTGAACAAGAGTACCAGCAGCAACCGCATACAGGTGTTTCAGCCTTGTTGGGCCTCATCAGTGAGGTGGAGCTGTGCTTTTCTGAGCACAGTGAACAAGGGGTCCACGTCTGGATGACCCTAGGAAACTTATGGTGACTAAACCTAAGCCCATTAAACAATCAAAATATAGTCCTTAGGCACCCCTTGCTCACTGTGCTTAGAGAGCCACAGCTCCACCTCACTGATGAGGCCCGACTAGGCCGAAACACGTGTCTGGGGTTGATGTTGGTACTCTTGTTCAGAGGAGAATTGCCTACCATTTCGGTGCTGGACTACCTATGGGTGGGACAAAGACTGATATGTGTATGTAAATTTCTCTTTTGTGGAAAGCATAGTGAGCTAAAGCGTGGTTGAGACCCTCCTGGGTGCCATCCACCCAAGAACAGGTCAATGGGTTTGTACCGGTAGAGGGCTTCCCAGACCTCTTTATACAATATAACCAACCCTTGAAACAACCTTTAAATGAATATCTCCCCTTACAATAACAAAAGAATCCTGAAAATGGTCTAGGGCCACTCTATCCCTCGCTCCACTGCGAGGATTCTAAAAATCAACCAGAGTCACCAAGCTACCTTCTGGGAATATACTTTACACTGCCAGAAATGTTTCAGAAATGACTGCAACATTATAATGTCTGAATTTTAAAGAACCAATACCCAAATAATCAGGCTGTCCTTATTGACACCCCTCAGAGGGCTTATTGCTTAAGAGTGGTAAGAAATATACTGTCAGTTACTATGCAGTAAAACACTGCAGTAAAGCTATACACTGATAATTAAACCATTTGGGTTCTGCCACTGCAATATTCAATGATATAATAATCAAGAAATGACATCTCCCTCAGATGTAACGTGGATTTCACATCATTCGGGATGAGATTCAGAAATCAAAATGGTCAGTGTCTTGCAACACATTTTCTTGATTATTTTTGGAATAGGAATTGATTGATGAAACTGTGTCAAGTCCTGCAACTAAAGTTGACAGCTGTCCAAATGTATTGTAATAGCTGCTGTATTGGAAAAGCTGCATTGAGGCAAGGAGGGGGCCACTAACTAAATCATTATTAGGGTTTCCTGTTGTCAGTGTTCATGTTTTTCCAATTCCAGTAGTGTTTTCCATGGCTTTTATTTCTTCCAATATCTGTGTTTATCAGTGCTTATCCATTGCTTACCTAAATAAATGAAAAATTATCACATACAACTGTGTTTTTCCAGTGTAAAGAAAAATGTACCTTTTATTGCTGCATGTATAGTATGCATAATTCATTTGAAACCAAAACAAAATTACAGATTATGCTGATGCAGACCTTATTACCTCTTTGCATTCTTGGACCAGTAGTCCTGAATTTATAATGGAAATGGATATCTACACATACAAAAATGCAAACAATCAACTAAGGACTTGATGGGCTCCTATTGCCTGAAATGGGTCATAATTAGAGCCCAAATTAGTTTTTCAGTGAACTCGTAGACATACACTATCTAAAGTGAAATCAAATCACGGTGAACAGTAGATGAAGAGGAAGGCACGTGGGGACAGAGGCAGCTTTATACATATATTGGTTTATAGATCTGTATAAAGGACAAAGAAATGAGAAAACCTTTTTGAAAACAAACAATTCTGCAGAACCCATCTTCTCATCACACAGATTACAATGAAGCCGTTAGTAAATTCTGGCTTTATACTTTACCAAGTAGACTGTTAAATAATGGGCCTCATTACGAGTTGGGCGGTAACGCCGACGCTATTAGCACTGGCGTTAATAGCCCTATCGCCAAAACCCCCTGGCGTTAATAGCACGGGATCACGGGTTTGGCAGAATGGGTATTGCCCATTCCCCACTGAGCCCATTCGGGAATTCCTCATTGGGCTCAATGGGGAATTTTCGCGCTCTTACCGCCACCGGATTTCCCGCCGGCGGTAAGAGCGTGAAATTGCAGTGGATTTCCCCCCCAGCTTAGAGCTGGGGGAAATCCGCCAAACTCGTGATGAGGCCCAATGTCTGGAAACATAAAAAAGAGCTGCATATTTTTTGATGGGAATTTGGGATTTCAAATCACAGCTGTAATTGCCATTTTTAACCTGAAATTTGCAATAGCATTTTTCAGAAGATTTTGCTTTCTTTTGTCAATTTCCAAAATAGTACTTGAACAGACTAATATTTCATAGTAAATCATTGTAATACAAGATAACATTTGATCAAGTAGTCCATTTTGGTCTTCCCTGATAAGTGACTAACAAGAGTATTTCAGCTCTGAAGCTAGCTTTGGGAATCAAATGATCATCTCCAAATCGTTACTTTTTACAGTAGAGGGTCCATACAATAAATAATTATTAAGGAGAATATATCATACTAGTGTGATTGCCCGTGTACACGGCCAAGGTGCATGAGGAGCGAAATGAGTGTTAATTCAGTATTTGGTATATTTCCAGCGCCTTCTAGCGGTGACAACATGCAAAGCAGGCAGTCTCTCTTGCACAGGACTGCATTGGACAAACATACAGATGGCCTTTTATTAAATTATATGATGTTGACCTATTCAAGTTTGGATCATATCGAGGTATGAAAAAAGACTGAAAATGTACATTTTGTGGCAGTGCTGACCTTGCTTTTAATTTTCAATTTCATTCAGGAATTCCAGTGTAGCAAGGTCAGCTCTGCCAACAAGTGGACATTTTTGGATAAAACCCATAAAGGGAACATTATTTATGGGGGGCAGAAATCAATTTAAATCAGATTTTTTTAATCAGATTGAAATCCAAAAAGCATAATCATGATCAGTGCACCACCTCAACTTGGACTATATAACCAACCGAGTTAAGGGTCATATTGTTTGCGTTTGCCCATGGTGAGTGGTGAACAAATCCAAGAGGTAATAAAGATGAGCCCTTATTCCCAACAAAGTACAAAATGTTGACAACAAAGCCTAGAATAAGAAAAAGAAACAATCACCCTGACATTTGCAATGTGGTCTCACCTATGACACTTTTCCAGCCATAAGGAGTTAAGCTTGATAACTCTGAAGATGTCTGTGGTTGTATTCAACTAATTAAAATCTGTTTTAATTAGGCCAGATGTAACCTCACTGAATGATATCTGTAAAAGAGACACCTTCATCAAAACTAACACAGAGGATGCAAGATGACATGAGAAATTAACACAGATGGTGACGTTTCAAAAGGGGACTTGTACACACACACACCTCTGAATCTGATGGAGAAATGCTCGGAGCAATGGTATTGGTTACAATCCATCCTTTTTGCCCAGAGTGATTGGAATTCCAGTCGGTTGCTGTGGTATCAGCAAGCATACTGTTCATAGAAGCCAACAATGATTGTTTGGGCAAATTACTAGCTGATGACTGCAAAGTGTGCTGAATCAATGTCCTTGGTCATTATACCATATTTACTTTCTGGGGTAGTAGGCATTTCCACAGAGCCAATACAATCTTACCCAACCATTCAATCAATTAATTCATCATACACTGTAAGGGTACATTCTGAGAATAAAGAACTTTTGGGCCTCTTGTTTTGTATTGTAGGATCCTTTTCTCTATAATGTGTTGTGTTTTTTGCTTTCCACACCAACTTGCACCTCTTAGCAATTTTAGCTTTTTAGCTTGACCTGTGGTACCATGAGGTTTTTCAAAAGGTGCCTCAAAGTGACTATTTGACTTATGTCTGTGAGTCAATTTAGTACTTTCAACATCTAACCAGTCTTCCATGTCTACCCTCCCAGATAGGTTCATCACAAGTGCCATGGTTCTTTGCCTTACCTCAGTAGGCCTTGACACCTCAGGAATGCCTTCCGCATCACTGAACATATCGTTCCTTGCTTATGGAATATCTTACTATATGACAGGCATTAGTTAAGCAGAAGTGCTAACTAATTTAAATGCTCTATGGTAGTGTGTTATGGAATAACCCTTGCTTTAGTGCACCTCTGACCAATGGACCACTTCCACCAATTGATTGAAATGGTCGGTCTCATAAGCAATTTTGGTGTACATTTATTGTCCTATTGAAATGAATCTATTCCATGTGTATAAATTGTGAAGATTGGATGAAAACGATTTGTAATTCAGGATACCTTAACATTGGCTAAATGGCTCTTTACCAGTATGCAGCACAATTATGAGGTCCTAGAATACAATGCACGCACCCATATGAGTGTTGAAAACGTCACTTTAGCCCGATCATTTCGAAATATTTTGGACCAATGAAGAAAGTACAATACTTGGTTTGGATAATCAAAAACATCCCCAGATCCCTTAAGAAAATAGCATTGGTAATGTGTACACCATTTTAACTTATTCCTGGACTGCAAAGTGAACATTTGTCTCTCTGCATTTTCTTGAAGGTCAATGCACAAATCTCACGTGAGTAAATTCGATTTCCCTAAATAATATGTTCACTAAATTAAAGATCCTTCATAGGCAACAGCTTTTGTGATCATTTGTTGAGAAGCCCCTAAATCTAAATTTTCCTTTGCAAAAGCATATATACTAAGGATATCTAAATTAACTAAAACAGCTGAAGTGCAATTCTTTTTCTTTCTGTGTTTGAACATTATTAAGGTTCAGGTTATCAGACAGATAAGGCTGGCGATTCAGCAGGATAACAGCACTGGAATGAGGATCCTGCCCAGGATTGTGTATCCCATTGAACATACATCACTAAACGGGTGTAGCTTTACTGCTTCAAAACATAAATCAGTCCATCAGGGCATTACCAGCAACAGGAGGACCTGCTCCACAGAAATTACATTTCATTATTGAAAGTCAATATTTTCCAACAAGTGCACAATTTCTATAGGACAGAGATGCGGTCTTTGTCTTTGTGGTACCTTGACGTCGAGTATAAACATTACACTATGGTGCTGAGCAAGCTCCTGCCCAGCTCATGCCACATAATTGATCCCAGACAACCCCACCAGCTACACATGGCTCATCGCTGATGACCACGCCAGTTTCCCAGAAAATGCATTGCCCCTAAATAAGTTTTACATGCCCTTCTGACAATTGTAGTGCCAGTGTCGACAGTGCAGTGTCTGCTTAATATTGCCATATTTAAGTTAATTGCTTATGCCATGATACTGCCACACAGACAAACACTGGCAGTTTCAGGCCCCATGCCAAGATGTACACGAACGTACCTACGTACGTAGATACACCCACACACACAGACACCACATTGTTAAAACATAGCTTTTCAGTTATAAACAAAAACTTCTATGAAGGGTCAGAAATGCGAGGCAGACAACTGCTTGTACATTTCTCATAATATGCCATTTTTTTTAAGAAATTATATAAAGAAAATACCTTGCTTGCCCTACTCTACAGAAGAATTCCCTATCTAGTATAGAGACTAAGGGAACATTCTCAAGCATGGAAAAAACTGGCACTCAAACTATATAGCAACACAATATAATAAAAAATATTAACACAATATCTGAATGGACTCCTCCTATCCTCAGTAAGATCCCTTCCCCAGGATTCAAAGTCCACTCCAAATGTCCAACAAAAGAAAAGAAAGGTTTTGAACCAGTTCTTGAAAGATCAAAGTCAAAGCAAAAGTTCAACAAACAAAAGTCCACTGGTAACAACCATTTTGTTCCTGGATGAAAAGATCCCCTTCCAGCTTCCAGAAAAAAAAATACCACCAATGGTAATCCTGGATTTGATGATAAATGGTCTCTTCATCAAGATAATTTGGCACAGTTCAAAAGAAAGTGTAATATTGTCCAAATGTCAATAATACACCCTTCTTTAAGACTTCTTCATTTACAACTTTAAATTTGGTATATTTGTCAGGATGCTTTCTCTGTGCTGCTGCTTCTGTTTTCAACAACCACTCTTCTGATGTTAGTACTATGACAATGGTCACCTTTGTCCCACAGTACGTTACTACTTCCACCACTTCAATGTACCATCTGCTGACAACTTCATACACCACCACAGTTCAAGTATTACTACAACTGCTTCAGTACTTTTGAATTATAAGATAGATTTAGACCAGACACTTCAACCTCTTCAGGTAGGCAATGCACTCTTCCTTTTAATGACCTTCTGAAAAGGGGCAGCCTCTTTGCCTCTTCGATGCGTCTGAATACTACAAAAATAACCTGCTTCTGCCCACAAGACTTTCTAGCTTCAGCAGTCTTTCGCACTACAGGTTGTATTTACTTAAAAGTATTCTTCACATGCATTGCGGTTCCCCTTCCACAGCTTTGCTCCTACCTTTCTGTCAGTTATAAGCCCGAGTATTTACCCAGAAACGTATGTGTCACTCTTTCAGCTTCAGGTAACAATGGTGTACTTGTTTATTAGGCCACTTGACTGTTAAAAACGTCACAAGATAGTTTACTGGCTCTCTAACTCTTGGCAAGACAGGATTCACTATGAAAGGGGGGTGCCTATAGACTTGGTTAATGCATGTTTTTCTCTTCAAGGATTTAGACTCTTTACTTCTTTGAAAAAGAACAAATGCCACTTCTGGATACAATATAGAGTTCAGTCTCTCAAGTGAAAACACAACTAGGCACACGCAACTCTCCTTCAAGTTGATTTTAAAGTTGAGTAATGAATTGTATTCCCATGTAACGGTAAAGGATGAGATTCTGACTTCCTTTGGGAATTACAATTAGGCAAACGCGACCACTCTTAAAAGTTGTTTTCACTCTCTGTAACTTGTAACTCATAAATAGACAAAGAGAGACAGTCCTGGATATCTCGCAATGCATTGATCTGAAAATCCTGAATATTAATTGATTCCCATGCTAATTGTGTTTTTTTGCAGTGAGATTTTTATTACAGTGTAGACAATTATTCTTGTGGTGGTCAGCCGACACGTGACCTCGAGGGTTCTTTATCAAGGCAAAGTTTTGGGTTTAGGGTGGGACTGTAACGTCAGCCATAGGAGAATCCTAGGACTCAAGACTGGGACTTAGCAAGAGGGATCTATAGGATTCTTAACACATCCCAAATATTTATTTCATTTTAGATAATGCACACAAAAATAGACAATGATTTTGGGCAGCATTTCCACCAAATGTTAATGTACACTTAAAAACGCTGGTGATCCTGCACACTTGCGTGAAATATCTTCCTTGCATGCAATGCCCAGCAGCACAAAGGCAGCGGACGTCATTGTCCTGGTATGTCTGTGAGACTCTGACGTACAGCATTCCCTGTCAGGGAAGGAACTACTTGGAAGGCTGTGCGGAAGGTGAAGCGGCTGGCAGAGAAATGAGACGATGTACAAACTGACTGACAGCGTGACAACCTGTGCCACAAACACCAATAAAATGACTTGTCAGATACATAAGATAGGACCCCTTTCTGTAGGTTCCTTGGCAGCACTGTGCTGACCCAGCAAGCTGAATCCTGTCTGAACATCCCTGATAAGTTAGTTTTTATGATCATAGCTTGGTTCAGAGACACCAGAGGTCAGCTCAAGGCCGCTGTCCAGAGAACAGCTTTCCCTCAAGAGCTGACTCCTGAAATTCTTGTAAATCAACTTGAACGTCTCATTATAAACAGCTTGTAAAAGTTTAAGACTTTATGATGGTTAATAGCCATTGCTATGCGGGTTTATTAGCTCATTCAAGGCGAAAACTATGCAGAAATTAAGTGTTCTGGGTACTGTGTATGTGTGCACTCCCGTCAGCGAATAAATAACGTGGAATGGGCCCCCTTCCGTGGGCCGTGACAGGCCCAACCCCATTTATGAGAGGGATTGTGGTAAACTGAGAACTAGGGATAAAGTGAAAGGAATCTTTTTAAAAGGAGGCAGAGAGATCCGGTTCCTTCCAACATAGCACAGAATTGACAGTCCTTAATTACTCATCGTTTCACTGGCGCAGACACTCGCCATTGCTGTACCCAGCCTTAACCCTGAATAGTGCGCTGGATAGGAAGGCCTTTTGGGCATGACACATGGTTTTAAGCAGTGTTTTTAGGAAGAGAGAGTTTACCAGAGCCGGCCCGATGATTGGGCAGTCTGTGCAGGGGCCCAGGGCCCTGCTGTTAGAGGGGCCCACAAGGCACCAGTGTCTGCCTCAACTGCTGTGCGGCTTCCATGTATGAAGCTTGTGTGAGGCCACGGTGTCGACTCCCAACCTCCTGTGACTCTCTAGAGAGAGACACCCGTCCCTAGTGGCCCATCAGATACTTCAGGCCCCTTAATGACTGCTTATCACTTTCTTTCTTCAAGCAGTGCAATAAAGGGGGGAGATTTACAAATGATGGCCAATTTAAGAGACCATTGTTTTGGAGGAAATGTTCATAACGTTTCTGTGTTAAGAAATGCAAATGGGCATTTTCATTCTGAAAGCACGCACAAAGCACCAGTTAGCTGCCTAAATCTACACTCTCCTCCAGGTCAATTACAATATATGAAACAAAACAGTTTGAAATTAGCTTCATTATTTTTAGATGTTCATAGCTAATGCACCAAAAAGAACTTAATTTTGGTTGAACTTGATATCTTGATATTTTCATCACATCATATATGAACCCTGCATTTGTCAAACACTGAGATACAAACAGGTAACCTTTTCACACATTACATGCTTTTATACGTCTTGAAAATACAATTTCAATATCCGAAGGTAATTTGTTTTCTCATTTTGCCGAATTGCATTCTGGTATTTGTAGTCTCCCAGCCAAGATGGGGGAATAATGCCACAATTGTACACCTTTGGCCTAACATATTTCTGTAATGATTTATATATTTCAGTGGGTACCTTTATGGTATGTGTACTTTGGAAGTCATCTTTATAAAGCATAGCATTCTTTGAAGCCAGACATGAGGTTGAGGAGGGGGAATGAAGAGAGGGCAAGCAAGTCCTGAATATGGCAAGAGAGGTTGCAATCCTGGCGACTGGTGCAGTTATTTTGCCCTTATCGTGGCCATGTGCCGCTTTTCAGGGCACAAGTAAAGGATACGTGAGTGGACAGCGTGACATTTGTACAGCGAGCGGGTGCAACCCCCTTGGGTGTTTTTGAGGTCGGAAAGCTTTCTCAAGCATTTGGCTACCAGGATTTCAACCAGGTTGTCATGTTTACAGTGCAGACACAGGCCCACAAGACAAATAAAATGATCATCAAAGCACATGCTTGTATTGGGATTTTGTTTTCTAGGGAACATTTATATCTTTCACTTTAAGATATGTTCAATTACTATTCTTCAAGTAAAAATAAGGGCGCCTGGCGGAGTCCTGATATACCCAGGGGGCACATATATAATAATCGAAGAAATCAGGAAGTGAGATCCTACAAATCAGCTATGGTTCTGAACAGAAGAGTTTATTTCCGAAAACCACAAGTGTTATAGTTCAATTAGTTTACATAGCTTTCGATAAGCACGAAAGGCTCAAAAGGAACGGACAATAGTGATTGAGTTTGGTGGAAATACAGATTGAGTATTTACCTCTTTTGTGTTGAGGTGCAGAGTTCCACCTAAAGGCACAGTGGTATACTATACGAAGCGCTACTTCGCATGGCCCTGGCCATATCCAAGGTGGTTCTGAATGTAAATGATGACAAATACAAAATATCAGAGGCAGCCAATAACAAACCTGCTGACTTGTTACAAAATCAAAACATAGATTAGCCATGCAGAGTGTCATCTTGCTGCACAGGATATGTGTGTGTGTGTGTGTGTGTGTGTGCTTTTACCATAACCTCGTAAATATGATTTGACTTTAAAGCCCACCTTGTTGCTTGAGGCTGGCCATCATTTTGGTCCTTCAGCATTACAGCCTATGTTGACTACAAAAAAAGTGACTAACAGTAGTTCCTCCAAATTGTTATTATTATTATTATTATTATTTGGACAATATGAGTGCCGATCAAGTTTGAACTAAATTGCTGAATACTTTTGATAAGAATAACGACCCCCTACCGGGAAGCAATCCAGCGGACCACAAAGCGGGGATCCCTCTGATTGGTCTGGTTGGGACACAGCTGAATGCTCTTACCGACGCTCGGAGTGGCCTTGGCGCATAGCCCTCCCACCCGGACCCCAGCGTACCCGCCCTGAGCCCTCTGCACGTCGCCCCAGTGGACCCTACATGCACTGCTGGAACCGGGACCCGCGTGGAGAGCCCCCGAAAATCTAGAGCTACGTCGGGTGCATTCCTTCATCTAAAGCAGCACCTCCGCCCGACACCAGCAGCCCTCGATCAGACTATTCCCCACCGGCAGAGTCTGGCCCACCGGTTCTGCAAAAAACAAATCGCCGGGCAGCTCACAAAACCACTCTGTAAGCATCCCCTTTGCCCGTCTGAACTGACCATCAACGGAGGGAGGCTCGCCACTCGATACTGGACCTGTCTGGCGGGGCTGGACCCGGGATCTATGAGTGGTCTCGGCGGTACAGCAGCAGCTCCTCTTCCCTTGCTCCCACCGCTCGGCGGGACCATGCCAAAGAGTGGTAAATCGGTGAAACAAGCAGATATTGCAGCAATGATGTCCAACTCTGGCCAGAACAAGGCGGGCGGGACCGACCGTGCCGCTGCCGCGACATCCAGCACTCTTCCTTCACCGGAGCAACCGCAAGCCGAGTATTTTGCCACCAAAACAGACTTAAAAGACCTTCTAGCAGCCCTTACCAAGGAGATCCATAAGGGCACAGAGGAAATCACCAAGAAGATCGCATCTCTTGACAGAAGGGTGGAGGAGGTGGAAAAGCGCACAGAGGAGGTGGAGAATGGCCTTTGTGACAACGCTTTTGAATTAGAGTGTGGCCTAAACAGAATCACAACCCTGGAAGCCAGATGTGATGCACTCGAACTCAAACAGGACGACAGCGAGAACCGCTCCCGGCGCAACAACATCTGCATCCGCGGGATCCCCACCTCAATCACTAACGCAGATCTTGAGAGCTTCGTCAAAGACCTGCTCAGGTTCATTATAACCCTCACAGACAGTGCCCCGCTGGAGATCGACAGAGTCCACCGTACGGCACCTAGGCAAGCTTCATCCTCCCCCCTGATGTGCTCGCCCGGATCCGGACTTCTTCAGGGTTAAACAGGAAATAATGAGAGAAGCCAGACTATCAAAACAAATCACTTTTAGAGGAGCAAACATCGCACTATTCCAAGACCGGTCAAGCATAACCCTTCAAAAAAGGAGAGCCCTTCGTAACCTTACAGAATGGCTTCAGGAAAAGAAAGTTCAATATTGATGTGGCCACCCCACATCTCTGTGCTTCGAGTGGGAGGGTGCGTGCAGGCAAATCCGGAACCTCAAGGAGGCAAACCGATTCCTAGGAACAAAACCCGCAGACGAGGACTCGGATCATGCTACCGGTACTCAGTCCCAGCCCGGCTCGCCTATATCCAACCGCTGGTCCCGGGCGGGTGGGCGACGCAAGCCACGGGGCCCCCGGAAGCAGCATAACCCGGACTGATTGGAGGTCCCCGCTCGTCCTTCGGTTGCTGACTCTCCAGGCTAAAGTCTTTCTTCTCTTGGTGATCCCCCGCAACCCCCGATTTTCATCAGCTATACAGATTCCCTGTATCCTACACGGGAGATTGCGATAACATCCAATACTCAGGGGGACAGCAATAGGCGCGCATTCTAGAACACTCCCCCAGGCCCATATGCTCTACACAGCCCCTGGATCCTTTATTCCATGACCCGGGTGGCTTCTCTGTTCACTTAGTGGGATGCAACTCCCGGCGGCGGGGCCCACCACTAACCCCACAAATGAGCTTTATGGTCTCATTCCCACAGTTACGGGGTAGGGTGGGGGCAGTTTTGGGTTTAAAGAACTGTTCAACTCCCCAGAATCCGCAATTAATGGTTATAGTTTTATTAGTAGACATTGGTAATTGCAGCACAATACCACGCTCACTCGAGAAGGTCCCACAGCCCTGCAGCCCTTGCATAGCTCCCCTGCACAATTCATGCTATGCACACAGTAGTAATGGACCCTAATAACGCTAGAGAGGTCCGCATCCTGACCTGGAATGTCCAAGGTCTCAATTCCCCCAGGAAGCGCAAATCTGTGGAGCACAGGTTGGCAGTTCTAAACGGAGATATAGTAATTCTCCAGGACACTCATCTGCTGCCAGCTGACGAACACTGAATCAAATTCAAGCGCTTCAAACAGAGCTTTTTCGCCTCTGGTGGGGAGAAGAAGCGAGGGGTGGCGGTTCTCTTAAGTGACAAATTACCTTTATCCAACCCCACGGTTAAAAAAGACCCATTGGGCAGATACCTTCTCATCCGGGGTCATATTGCAGACCAACCAATCACAATCGCTGGGATCTATGCCCCGAATGCAAATCAGGACAAATTCATAGCTCAGCTTCTCCCCGCACTCCTAACTTTTACCTCAGGACATCTCCTAGTCGGACGAGACTAACTTAGTTCCTGACCCCATAAAGGACAAGTCCCTACCCCCATCCAACCCTGACTTCTCCCGAACCCTGGCATTCGCTAGATTTCTCAGGTAATCGGGCACGGTTGACTTATGGAGGGTATCCAATCCTGACACACATGACGACACGTTCTTTTCAAACGCACACGGTGGCCATTCCCGAATCGATATGTTACTGGCTTCCAGTACCTTATTCCCTTGCTTTAGCAACATCGAAATCCATACGAGGACGGTGTCTGACCATGCACCAGTCTCGGCAAACCTCTCTATCTCGGGAGGCCCAGACCCCCCTCCTAGATTCTGGAAGCTCAACGACTCCTTGTTACTAGATCAGGTGATTAGGGGCGAGGCAGAAGACTCATTGGTCAACTACTTTAAAGAAAACCAGAACCCCGAAACCACAATCGAGCTTTTATGGGAGACCATGAAACCGGTTATATGAGGGGTACTTATTAGCGCCACCGCTGAACAATTTCGAGTCTCCAAACTCCTCACACAATCCTTAGAGTCCAAACTTTCCTCCCTAGAAAAAGATCTAAAAACCCAATACTCCAGAAAGGCGGACGGAGAACTAAAAAAGGCGAGGAGGGCTTTGAAGATGCACTTGGCCGACCGCACCGCGAAGGCGCTGGCATTCACGAAAAATTTTATTATCACAAAAGCAATAAGGCGAACCGGCTGCTAGCGTACAAATTATGGAAAACTCACACTAGAAACAACATCACTAGTCTTAAGGGGCCTGATGGGATAAGTAAATTTGCCACCCCAGACATAATTGAAATCCTGTTGGACCACCATAAATCGGTCATGCAAGGTCCACCCACATCTCAAGAGATTAGAGTCCAACAGCAGCGTTATTTGAAATCCTTTCACACCCCCACGGTCTCTTCCTCCCTGAGCTCCCTGGAAGCCCTGATCTCCACAGAGGAAATTCTAGATGCCATTAAATCGCTTAAGAACACCGCCCCAGGCCCGGATGGGCTAACGCCCAAGTTTTACAAATCATTTGCTCACATTCTGACCCCACAACTAGCACTGCTATTTAACTCATTTCTATCTACCAAAAAGGTAACACACACTATGGCCGAATCAACCACCATTTTACTGCACAAGCCGGGAAAGGACCCTGAGCAAGCGGCCTCTTATAGGCCAATCGCCCTAATGAATACGGACGGGAAAATCTACTCAAAGGTCCTTGGGACCAGACTGGCTAGGATTGTTCCCGAGCTAATCCACAAAGATCAGACAGGCTTTATCCCGGGCAGAGGAACACAAGATTACATCAGGCGCACACTCAATATCATCGAGTCTGCGAACTGGATGAACACTCCGCTCCTGGTAATCTCTCTCGACGCACATAAGGCGTTTGATCTAGTGAACTGGGACTTCATCCGGTACACCCTCTCCCATATGGGCCTAGGTCACAACTTTATAACCTGGTTAATGGCATGCTATGTACACCCATCAACACAACTCTGAATCAATGGGAGGAAATTCGACAAGCATCCCTATATCCAGGGGGACTCGCCAGGGGTGCCGTTATCTCCCTTGGTGTTTGCCCTCTCGATGGAGCCATTCGCAGCAAGAATCCGCCTCAATCCTAACATCAAGGGGGTCATGGTTGGCGGGACTGAACACAAGGTTGCGCTCTACGCCGACGATGTACTTTTCACCATCACTGACCCAGCCAGCTCGCTACAGCCCCTACTCGATGAATTAGAAGCGTTTGGAACATGCTCTGGATTCAGGGTGAACTATGACAAGTCCTCTGTCCTTCCAATCAACCTCCCGAGGCGCCAGGGAAGCACCTCGTGTCCTAAGTTTCCAATCCCATGGGCCAACACCTCACTGGAATACCTGGGCGTCCAGATCCCCAAATCCGGCCTACTAATCTACAAACACAACTTCCCTCAGCTGTTTAAATCACTACGCGCAGATCTGAAACGGTGGGACAAACAACAAATCTCGTGGCTGAGCCGGGCCGTCTCGGTAAAAATGAACTTACTCCCCAGAGTGCTATACCATTGCCACGAGCTCCCAACTCATATTCCGGAAGCGGATCTCGCCTCCCTACAACAGGATATCATGAAATTCATCTAGGGGGGGAGACCTTGCATTGCCAGGAAAATCATGATCCGCAGCCGACAACTCGGCGGCCTGGGGGTCCCTGATGTCTCCAGATATCGGCATGCAGCTCAACTCGCGCACGCTTACACCTGGACCCACTCAGTAGATCGCCCAGCCTGGTTGCAACTGGAGGAAGCATGGTGTAAATCCCCCCTTTCTGACTTGCCTCACATCCAATCTCAGAAAACCCCACCAGCAATGTCTCCGCTTCCAGCAACTTGTAACACAGTGGACAGTTGGAAAGCTGCAAACAGAAAATGGGGAATCAAGACCTCACTGGGCCCACTAACCCCTATCTGCAGTAACTCGGGCTTCTCCCCTGGCCTTTGCACCCGTAGCTTCAACAAATGGCAGGAGGGCGGCCTCCACAAAATCTCAGACTTCTTAAAGGAAGGCCAGTCGCTTACCTTTGAGGACTGTAGGGTGAGGTTCAATTAACCGAGGAGGAACGATTCCGATATACTCAGATCCGGCACTGGATCTCACAACGCCCCGTCAGAGAACGTGGCTCCAGGGACCTAACCCCCCTCGAACCATCACTGACAGCATCCCCTCCAAAAGGTAAGATTTCCACCCTCTACAAACTCCTAGAAAAAGCTAACCCTGAAGCGAAGTAAAGGTACATGGTGAACTGGGAGAGGGACTTGGGCCGCTCACTGGAGCCTGATGTCTGGGACAAAATTTGGTCTAGACTCCATAAAAGTACCCAATGTGTTATCAATAGGGAAGGGGGATATAAAGTATGCTTCAGGTACTATATTACACTAACCCAACTACATAAAGCGGGTGCAAGGCCCCCACCAAACTGTTGGAGGGGGTGCACGCAAGAGGGCTCGCTTTTCCACCTCCTATGGGACTGCCCTAAGGCGGCGCACTATTGGAAGGGGGTCCTGACGCATGTCTGAGCAATAACAGGCCAGAACATCCCGTGGGACCCCAGAATAATTCTGCTGGGTGACCCGGGGGAGGCGGATGTGCCGATGTCAGGAAACGCTGCTCGCCTTTGCACTCATCTACTATTGGCGGCCAAAATTGCCCTCGCTCGTCTCTGGAAGCACCACGAGGGCCCCTCTATCCCGCTATGGTTGGCCAAGTGTTGGGACATTGTTACTGCGGAAAAAATCACTGCAATTCGCCTGGGCAACCTCATTCCCTTTCAGAACACTTGGGCCCCATTAATGGACTACGCAGGCCGTTACCCAGCCCTTACACTAAAGCCGCCTGGCGTCCGCTGGCTGAACTGAACTTCGCATGGACGCGGACTAGCCCAGTATTAAGGCATTTCCCCCTCTCGCCATTTTCCCGCCCAAACATTGCTATGAATGAGTTGCATACTAAATTCCCTCTCCTATTATCTATTCCTTCCACTGTAAGGAACTATTCCACCACAATCATGCGCTAACTCCGATGTCTACTGTTTAATTTGTTTCTTTCTTGTTGTCACTAATTAATACTTGAATAAAATGTTATTTTGAAAAAAATAAAAAGAAAGGCTAACCTGGAGCCGAGCAAACCCCCAGTGCGAATAACATGAAAATCTGAGTCTAAGCAAGTTTTATGAAAGTGCCAAGAGGAGGTTGTAAGTCTTGCCAACAGTAAGAAAATGAAAGGAGGAAAATAAGCATGTTTTAAATACCAATTTGAGTGAAAACAAGTACAGTTGAAAACTGATATGAATGAAAGCAGTTTTGTGAATTCCGATGTTATAAAGGAACTGTGTGAATTGAGAGAAGAATCATTGGCAAAAGTCATAGAAAGATATGAAAGTGCAACACGTGAATAATGGCAAAACAAACAAATGGTACAGCATCATGAAGATGTCAAATGGGAAGAACCCAAGTAACAATGCGCAGCTGAAACAATGGCAACGCGTATACAAGCAAGAGGCAAGACGGGTGTCTCGGTTGCGTGACCTGACATGGGTGGACATTGCGGTCTGACAACTGTAGCCCGACGACACCTACTTATGTGAAAGCCACTTAAAATACTCGCCAAGAAGCTTGTAATTGAATATAAAGGGAATTTGGTGAACTGAAGTTAAGCAACTGTACTTTGTGAAAATGGTGAATGGTAACCAACTCAAAGGAGCTGGAAAGTATCACAAAGAACTGTGTTTTGGAAAAGCTGAAAGACTTTAAAGCATGGGGAATGGAACCCCTTTGCACTGTGAACTATCTTGAACCTTGGGGAAGGGAACGCCCTTTCCAAAATTACTTTATTTGAACACTTCTTGTTTTGACGCTGACATCCCTGCACATTGTGTACAAATAGTTGTGAGGGCAAGCTTAGGTTTTGGACACAGACTTTTACTTTGGACTTCCTGACGCAGACTATCCCTAGTTTTTTTAGGCAGGGAAATCCCACCTTCGCATAGGGCAAATGAGACCTTTTTCCAACATGCTTTTTATTGAATAAAAGTCTATAGACCAAAGCTTGAATTCAGTTGTCTTTGTCTATTTCATGATGCCCTCACAATTCCTGCAAGGGAACGTCTTCCGTGAGCCCTATTAGATTCACACACACAAGTATTATAGGAAGTAATCCAGGAGCAGTTAGTATCCCCATATAAGGAGGAGTCACTAAGTGCATGTATATCTGATCACAGTGGCTCCCCAGACGAAAAACATACCGCTAAGGCGTTTGGATGCTCGCTCGCCTCAGCAGTATGTTTTTCGGCTGGGGAGCCTCTGTAATCATATCTCTTAATCATATTCCACCTCATCGTACTCTTGCTAACCAAGGGAAATCAGCCTTGGGTTGTCTGGGTTGCAGACAAGGTTGTACAATTTCAAACGAGGCAACAGATGCAGTGATCTCCGGAGGGATTGAGGTAAGAAGTGACAATGAAGGCATTCATGTCTGCTCCCATATGACCTAAAAGTTGGAGCACTAAAACCGGATCATCAGAAGCTGTGAACTTTGAGGACATCTCCTGTAGACGGATGTCATTTTTCTTAACAACTTTTTGTTTTGGAAGCAAGTGCTGTTTGAAGGAGACCATCCTATATGAATTCCACAAAGTGATGTAATTACAGTTGGTGGGGGATGTAGTAATCAGCTTAGCCCGTCTGGCAATGGCAGTCAATCAGTACATGTGATGGACTTATTCACTGTAAGTGACTCTACCCATCATCCACATGACTAGAACGGTAGTCCTTAAAAAGCTATGTATTAATGGAAAGGAAAACAATTAGACTTACAACAAATGTCAATGTCAAAAGGGGAACAATGAGTTGAGCAGGATAATTAGGAAATGTGGGCATTTATAGAAAATTGAAGATCCTGCAAATGTATAAAAGGCTTGGCTGGACTCGAGGGGCAAATCTTACTTGCTACTAAAGCAAAAACATCAGTGAGAACTGAAAGGCTCAACTCTGCCAGAGGAGAATACTCGCTTTAGCTGTGCATGTGACGTGGCATTCAAAGCTCACCAATGATAAGCAACACCTAAAACTCCATCTAGATTTCAAATGAAATAAAGTAAAACAAAAGTTCATATTTAAACCAGTATTTCCTAACAAAGCAGCAATAAATGCTCAGGTTCTTGGAGACCCTTTCTGTCAGTATGCAATTCAAAAACAGTTAATCTAAAGTGGTACTGTGGGATATGGGAGATAGAAGTAAAAGGGAGTCTTATCAATCGTCGGGCAAGCATGCATGTCAGGCAGCGTTTAATTGTAATTGTGAACACTGCTTACGAAGTGTCCTGTGAGAAACCAGCGGGTATCTCATCCGTTAGTTCCCAGGGATCTCTTCAAGTGGCCAGGGCACGGCCATTGCCTTTGGATACAGACACAGGGGGTGTACCAGAGTAGGTGGATCACCTGCGTGAGGCGTCTTCAGAGAGTGGGGGTGAGATAGCCGATGGTGAGATGCGGTAATGCCCCCTTTTTTGTTCATCTACCTCATTCTATTGTTTAGGTTTTTCTGAAGCCCCAATTCCCCCTCTCTTTTTACACAAACACTGGGCAGAGGAAGAGGATGACTGAGAATAGCCAGACTAACTCTCTCACATCATACTGGACATGTCCCGGTAATCGGGTCAGGCAAAGTCCAGCACTTTACCCTAAGTGCATACACCTGATACCAATTAGCTCTCCTCACATGCATAAAAGGCAACACCTAAAGACACACTCTGAGCAAGGCGAAACATGAGAAGGAGCAGAACTTCCAGGAAAAAAGGCACACCCACTGGAGCAGAGCAACATACCAAGGAACGAGACTAGGGGGCCAAAAACACCAAGACTTCCCTATTGGGGGTCGTTGCCTCTGACAGGCCGTGAAAGAAGCGTGGAGAAGGCCAGATCACACAAGTGAGGATCATTGTGTTTCAAGGATGCCAGCGACCCTCCCAGGTGAAGGGCAGAGTTGGGGAGGCTAGGTGAAGCCTCTGGTACTAACCTCGACTCAAAAATCGGAAACCACCAAACAAGAAAGAAGTACACACAGGAGTTGGCAAATGACCTAAGAGACCAGTGTGTTAAAGTGAATGAAGTAGCAACACCATATCACAAGTGAAGGCAGCATGCGTGTGGATGAAACACGAAGAAAAGCAGACCTGTGAATGAACTTTAAAGTGAAATACTGCTGCAAGATGAGCAATAATGGGTAACAGAGTAGTCCGGTGAAAGGATGTAGCCCATTTAAAAGTCTCTGTGAAAGGTGCATTGTTTAAAGCAAAAGAGCAAACAAACAGCAAGAGTGAAAGTAAATAGTGAACGTTGAGTCAGAGTGGTCCTGCGGTGGTCAGTAGCAAAACCCACGCACATTCGAAAGCCTTTGACAGCCGCAAGTAGTTCGAACCTGATTGAGGGAGACCCGAACTGGCGTTAGTTTGGGGACGGAGCCCCCTTGCAACTTTGTGGGAATTGTATCATAAGATGTCTGTGCCCAGCAGAGGGGCACCTATGAGAACTATATGGTGAAAGGTCTGAGCCCGGCAGAGGGGGACATTGTGCACGTGTTGGTTGAAACATTATTTTGGAAATTAGAGAAAAAGAACTTTGAGTGTGGAAGGCCAGGCCGGTCTCGATTCACGGTTGTGAACTGTGTTGGAAGCAAAGTCAGAGTGTGTCATCCTGCCTACAAGGATCGCCTTACCTTGAGAGACCTAACGTGGGGAGGAGAGTTGGTTCAGCCACATTATAATTTGAACAATGACTTTTTCTTTTGCATACATTTTCGCCTTTTCACACTTTTTGTGCAAGAGCTAGGGCAGGCATTAGGTTTTTGTAAGTATAGGTCATTTTAATTTGTATCCATTGTCTCAGTGTCAATACTTGTGATACCATGCCTTCCCTACAAAGCATGGTAGGCAGCGCTCACAAGGGATCCCTATGAGGTCCACCATCTTTATGCTGTTGCATAAAGCCCGCAGATTCCAAAGGAATTCTCCATCTTTTGCGCCGACATGAAAACCCATGTAGCTGCAAATGCTGGAGCATTTGGATGGCAGATAGGAAGGTGGTGGAAATGCAAGTTGTGTTCCGCCCCTACTCTCTGCCATACAAATGAATGAAAATGTGGCACGCGTGAATGACAGGCATGCAAGCCTTACTTAAGGCTTTTATGCCTTCCATTCATGTTATGCCACAATTGAAAATGAGATCTGTGGAGAGGCTCCAGGACACCACCTGTTTACCTCCTCCAGTTAACAATTTACATGGAGGGCGGGCATCCCTGGTCCCTAAAACCCCTCTCAGTGCCATAGAAGGTCTGTCCAATGTGACTTCTTCAAGGTAGGCACTATTTCCATGGAATTGTGGAAGGGACACATTGGACATGGGAAAAAGTGCCATTGGATATGTTTGTTTCTTCTTTTTGTTAATTGTTTTAGGTGTCATACAGCTGAACAGTGGCAGCTTTATTACACATCACATCAAATTAATAAGCCTTCAACATCAGCATTACCAAAAACTCCCACCAGCTTGCCTTGTCCCACCCAGTCACTCTCCCAGACCCAATCTTCCTAATCACCTAGCGCTTTGAGGAGCAGTGCTGTCTTCCTCCCCATAGTGAACAATATAATGCAGGAGGCCTCAGACCCATTCATCAGGCGTGCCCATAACTCCCCCTCTCCCAGACCATCACAATTACCAGCCCATCTCACAGCACACATTTGCATGGCTGTCGATGCTTTACACTCCATCAATAGGTGCTTCACGTTTCCACTTTTTGATTTACACAGAGTTGGCAAGTTCTTTCACTGCACAGGAGATTAATCCATGCCCCAATAATTTCAAGAGTATTAAGTGCATTTATTTTTAATTTGAACAGCTGGTTTCCCACAAATTGCTGGATATAGGCTGGAGCCCTCAGTCTATTCACAATATATTGCATGAAGAGGAGACTATTACTCTTGGTTCGGAGGTTACTTTTATAGGACTCCTGATAGTACGCAACGATTTTAGTTTTCATTTGCTGCTTATAGCATGTGTAGAAGAGGAGCCAAAAGCCTCTACAGGAAGTCCTGCCCCAAAATTGTCCATATGTTGGGAACCGGAAATAGTGACAAGCAAGACACCTGTAATGATGCCTATAACACGAGCAGCCTTTAAAGCAAAGTCTCCATTAAGGAAACCATTCTGTATGTATCCACAGAGAGCTGACAGCCTCTTGGGAAAGATCCCTGACGAGCATGTGAAGACAGATGAAAGACGAGACTGGTGATGTCACATGAAGTAAAGTGACGCACCTCAGAAGAGATGGCAAGAGAGAAGATGAATAGACCATATAGAATCTGATGACGAAGTAAGAGTCAAGTAAACTCTCATATATGGAATGATGATCATACATGTGAAAAGCACGGAAGAAAAAGTCAACCTTTTCATTATTGGACAGATGCAGTAACACAAGTAGACAAAGCAATCATAAGGCTGGCTATGTAGTTAATAGATTGCGGCGATGCGCCAAGGTATATATATATGCATAGGAATCTGGAAGTTCCACATCATATTTGGGCAAACTGGTCCCCGTGAATAGAAGGGCGGAAGAGTGTGGCACAGCAAAATAAGCTTGGCTGGAGATGGAAGAAGAATCAAGGAGGCCTGCCTGGCCCAGTGTCAAGGGATGAGGCAGCCAAGAAACGTGTTAATTATAATGAAAAGATACAATGGACGAGAAGGTGAAAGCCGAGCTCCTGTTGAGGTGCAGCGGAAGGACATTGAGTGCCAGGTTTTATTCATTTAATATTATTAAGTACAACAAGGAAGATCAAAACGTGGTCTCCAGTTGCATGATCAGATGCAAATAGACTTTGGGCAGGAGTCACCGAGGCCAGAAGATAAAGTCATGCTCACACTCCCTTTTATTCTTAGAAGCAGTGAAACTTTGCGAGGCCAAGTTCAAAGAATATTCTCATGGCAGACAGCTTGAGTGATGATGGATGAGGGGCTAATTGGGTGGGGAGGCATGACCAGGCCGAAACCACCAGCACCTGGGGTAGCAGCTTGCATGCTGCTCACGGGTGGATTATTCCAGAATGGTACAAGTGTGCTATAAAGGGCCACGTTCCAAAGCGCCCTATTGATTAGAGGGCCAACGAGACGTTGTGTATTTTATGATGCTCACAATGACTTGCTCTAGGGGTGGGCAGAGTTGCCCACCTGACCGTAGAGACCCAACCCTCATAGAAACTATATCTAGTTGTCCCTGTTACCCAAACATAGTCTCACATAAGTTTTCTTAGTTTGCCACGTAGTGTGACGTCAAAGATGATGAGGTTTTAGTATATAAGTGTTTTTGTTATGTTTTTCCCTGTTTTAGATCATTGTTATTAAAACAGACCAAGTTTTTTGCCAACTACCTGAGTCGGTTTTATTATTGATGTTTGAGTAATTTCTCCATACCCATCCACCCTGTAGAGTGTTACCTCGTCTTAAAGAGCCTATGGGTTCACATGTGTAGCTGTATGTTAGAGGATTCACCGGGAATCCAGCATGCCAACTAAGTGATTCAGAGAAGATGTTAGCCACACTGCTGGTCTTGATAATTGCACCTTTGGTTCGAACAGCCTCGATAATAGATTGATTGATGCTTCCGTTTGGAGCATTAGCTAGTTTCCAATGCATGTATGTTTTGGATAGCTGTACTCGCGCTGTGCACGTGACCAGCCCTAACTCCAAGTAGACTACTTTGATAGATGTGCGGACTGGAAGGCGAAAATTACTTAAAGAGGGTTCCCTCCAGCTTAGCCAAGTCGTTCATATGGTTATTTGCCCAGCACTCAGCCCCATACACAAGAATAGGGAGGAGTTTAGAAGAGTACAATTCTGCCAAGATGCCCAATGAGTATCCTCCACCCTTAAGGGCCAGTTTTCTTAGGCACCCTATAACCTGGGCACTCTTTAATTTCAAAGACTCCATATGGCGTTTGCCAGATAATCGGCGGTCAAACAAAATACCAAAGTATTTGTATTCTTCGACCACGTCCAATTCTCTCCCTCCAAGATGCCATCTCATCCGCCTGAATTTATGGAGGTCAGGGGCTAAAGGCTATGACCTTTGTCTTACAAATATTGATGGTTAAGAAATTCAACTCTGAGTACACTCTCGGGCAGTCCAATGATGCCTGGAGGCCCACCGGAGTAAGATCCATCAATACTATGTCATGAGGGTAACCTAGACATTGCAAGGGAATAATTCCTTATTTTGGGGGGATAGAAATCAGATTAACCAATGCTGCACCCATGTCTGTGAGGTACAGGTTAAAAAGGAGAGGGGCAAGATTGCATCCCTGCTTTAAGTCCCGATAGGTGGAGATCCAGGTAGAAGTTCTCCCTGTTTGGTCTAACCTGACCATTACATGTATATTCTCGTGCAGGGCAATAATCATAGAACGCAGGCCAGGCGGGATGTTGCAGTCTGACAATTCCTTCCAAAGTAGGCTCCTATTCACGGAATTAAAGGCTGCACTATAATCCCCAATCCCCTACGGAAACCAGTTTGGTTCGCGGGGATGATATTAGCCTGCTCTGCCCATTCCCATTGGTCGCTCAACTGTAAGCACGACATCTTTTTTGAAGGAGCATCCAGCATTGAGAGTAAACGATAGTTATTTGCATCCTCTCGGCTACCCTTTTTCCATATGAGGAAGATGATGCTGTCGTGCCATGAAGAGGTGAGGACCAGGCACTCAGCAATACAGCGGAATGGCCAATCTAGAGTTGATGCCCAATGGGCAGCATCCCTTTTAACAATGGAGCTGCAAATCCCATCCGGGCCAGGAGCTCTTGATGAATTACTACCCATAATCAATTTCAGAAAGTCACCAGGCACCTTTGTATGTAGCCATTGTGCTCGTGTAATGACCGATATGGCAGCTGCATTATCATCAAATCCCAACGTCTTAGTGAGGTGTTCAATCCAGGCAGGCTCAGTAACATCAATGATGTCCCGGGGGGCTCATGATGGTTACCCTCTATTGCCTTCCAGAAGTTATGGCGTCTTTCTCTAGAGCAAGGCCTACCAGAGAACGCCAGCGTTTGCATTCAAGGTAATAGCGACGGTTTTTCAACCATTCAAGATATTTACCCTTTTCTAGGTTGGATTGGTGAGCATATGCTGCTCCATCCAATGATGATTTTGACAGGGCACGCAAGGTGACCCGCAAGGATCTTCTTTTGTTAACCACAAGTTGATCAAATAGGTGGCTATGAATAACACGTGTTGCTTTGCGTGAGTTAGAATTTCTCTTGGTGAAGGTCTTAGTGATGACCCTTACTACCATTGCCTCATATTCTTTAATAGCCTCCAATGCCATATCAGACAATGTATTAGTCACACTCACTTTCCTGTACTCAATATAGGTAACAAAGGTGACCCCCATACTAGGTACAGATTTCTCAAGGTGGTAGTCATTCCATGTAATACGACTCATCGCAGCATTAACAGCTATCGGGGGGGGGGGGGGGTAATGAGGCATTCAAACTGATGATCAGCAGAAGATGGTCACTCTCGAGCCTATGCATTATGGTCAGGTTATTTACCAAGAAAGGGGCGTTAGCCACAAAGGCATAGTCCAAAATACTGCTAGATTTGTGACCCACATGTGTGAACTGGGGAAGGGAATCAGATGGCATTGCGCCGTTCAGCATCCCAAGGCCGGAAAAGTATATAACACTCGCCCACTCCAGTCCACGTCTGCAGTATTTGGTTAAACGGTCATTCGCCTTAGGTGTAGGGGAGGATTTGTGCTCCTGGGACACCAATTCCAGTTCCTTAGGGATTTTAGCACTGAAGTCACTGCAGATGATACAAGCAGATCTTCCCAAATGGGCCTCCAACTATGCTTCACCCTCTGCTAATAAAAACCCATGGTCTAGTGTATAAGGAGGATCATATTTGTTGATAACAATAAGACCAATGAGTTCTCCAATATTCGATGGTTCACCACACTTTACCCACTAAAAAATTTGGAGAAGGAGATTTTAGTTCTTCAAGGAGCAATAGTTTTTGTATGCCCAGAGGTAATCGTCCCTTCGGGCGTCCCTGATCGCCCTGTATTGCCTTTTTACATATGAACTCATCTGTCAACATGTACAGGGTTTGTAAGTCATGTCTCTTGCAAGACTACCAGTAAGTATTGATCGATGTGAGCTATCAAGCCCCTTCCTTTCAAAAAGGTGAGAATTTCCCCAAGTGTTCCAGCTAACCTCAGACCCTGCCCCTATTGGCATGCGAGGGTCTTGGTTATGGTCACTACTTAAGTCAGGGATGATTTCACCATCCGACAGAGGATTCAGATGGGTACTTAGGTCACCGTCTGCTAGACGATATCTCCTTCCATATTCAACATCGATAGTAAGACATTCATCACCCAAATGATTCAGCCATTCTGCATGTTCTAAGATGTATAACAAGGTGTTGTTGGAAAAAAAAATACAACCGATGTAGGGCTAATGGCATCCTCACAAATGTCCACAATTTGAATGTCGTTGCTCTCAATATATCTTAGTGGAATTATACTGCGAAATAGTTCCAGTAAACAGGATCGGTTTAAGAATAAATCTCTATTGCCAATAGGCTCTGTATCTGTAATGCCCGAGTATCACCAAAGCATTTCCCCGTTGATGGAACCTGGGGACGGGGCAGTACATTAGTGGGCAAGGTGCAGTCACCATGGGCAATAGGTGTTTCAAGTACCCTGGGGAGTTGTTGGGGGTCAAGAACAGGCTGGACCGCCATGTTCGTGTTGGTATTTTTTGAACTAAGAGTGGAGATGCACAGCTGTGGAAGTATCCCATAAGACGAGGAATGATGCCCCATATTCTTTATCTTGAGTGAATCCTTCTGGTTGCCACAGGCTCTGCTAGCCGGTCCCACACCCTGAGGTGTCAGTTGAACAGCAGGGGCATTGAAGACAGGTGATTCTAGTCCAACTTCCTTGATATCCTTATCAATTACCGTGCAATTTGAGAGCGGTGCCTGAGTTGAAGTGTTCGGAAGCTTGAGGCCAAAGAAGGATGACAAAGTTGTAGTAGAACGAAAGGTCACGACTTTGGGCACAGCCTTGTCAATACACCCCAAGTCTTTCTTTGTTCTTTCCTTTTTTTGAAGCTAATCTTTCGTACATCACAGCTTGAGTTTTCTTCCTTCTTCTTCCAATAGCAATATAACGTTCTCCAATTGCTGTAGTCGGAGTTATGGGGTTAACTTGTTTCTGCCCAGCCAAAGGCAAGGTAACCGATGTGGAGCATTTGGCACAGGGTGTAGCTAGTGGTGAGATTGAATTCTGGGCCGAAGAACAAACTGCTTCCAGATGTCTTATCTGACTAGCAAAGTGGATGTTGAGAGACACCAATGACTGCCTGTTCTTAGTCAATTGGTTGCCAAGAAAACCCAACCTATTTTCCATAGTCTCACACTTATTCATGAGGGCCGTGAAAATATTTTCCAAAGTATTGAACGTGAATTCAGTTGAAGCAATTGTTGAACTAATATCTAAGTCCAAGTCGGTTGGGCCATGGTTAGGTGCCAGTAAAGGAAGATCATTTAAACTGAGTAATGTCACTGGTTGGGGATACTTCAGGTCAGATGGGGCTACATTGCTAGTGCTAATTGATATGATCTGGGGAAGAATCTTTTGGTTTGGTGGTAATTGGGACTCATCCAGCTGTGAAGGGTCTTGTTGCATCTCCAAATCCACAACATCAGCATCCTGCAGCATGCTGTACGTTAAATCATCCACTACTGTAGCTATAGTTTTGGAGCCGAGGCAAGAAAGGGACAAGTAAAATTCTGCAGTGAGATCTTCTTTTAATGTAGCCATGGCGTCTTTCCTGTGTTCAAGGTCAGAATCGGTGTTCGCCACCTTGACTGGTTAGGTGAGTAGACGGAAGGGAAAAAGCAGTCAAAGGTTTGGACTGTACCGTGTTTGTCACCTCACGTTGCTTAGAGGATGATTTTGCCAATTTAAGTGTTTGTTGGGGGCAAAAACGCACCACCCTCCTGGTGTCAAATGCAGGAGGAGCTTTTAATAATAAGCCCTCAGAAGGATTGCAGGTTTCCTGTGTGTTCTTGAATTAGTTTGTGGTTTCCCTCAACCCCTGGGGGACTCCCAGGGCACTGAACACCATCTATATGAACTGTTGTTATAACAGGCAAGGGACTGTATAAACAAGGAGACATGGAGAGGTGAGTTGCACCAAACGACCGAGACAGCTCGGGGGGAGCGTGAATAATTATGTTTGTGCTCAAATGCATGCTGGTGTCAGTGGCCACAGCAGCCGTCGCACCCATCTCAGGCACAGGCATGAGCATAGGCGAAGACACTTGCTTCAGTCTCAGTATGATTTCAGTCAAGGTCACTCGATAACTTTCTCTATTACTTACAGGGATGTTCCGAGTCACTCTCCTGCTGTTGGATCACACAGAGGTAGCAGAAAATATGGAGGTGGGCGGTAAGGGTAGGCGAACCCTAAGCCCCAAACAGGTGCAAAAGGAGAAGCGGGGGAAGAGCACATAGGCAGTCCTTGGGGCCAAAGTCTGGTCTCGCCACAGCTTCAAGGGAAACCTGTCACAGCCTCAAGGGAAATCTGCCACTTTAATCAGTAGAGGGAGATACTGGCCCTCATTCCGAGTAGGGCGGTAAGGGATACCGGGCACCAGTAAGGAGACCGGTGCCGGTAATCCCTTACCGCCCTACTACGAGGTCCCTTAGCAGGTCCCTTCCTTAATGCCTGGTCTGACCAGGTGTTAAGGACGGGTCCCGTTAAGGGACCTGGGTGCAAATAACGGGCTTGGCATACGCCGGCCCGTTATTTGCGCCCTCCCCATTCCCATTGAGCCCTGTTGGGGCTCAAATGGGAATGGGGAATGGTTTGGTAAATGGGGACTTACCGGTCCCTCCAAGGTCGGAATGGACCGGTAAGTCCCCATTGAACCAAACCGGAGTCGGTACCAGTATGGGAGGCAGTCATGGCGCAAATAGCGCCATGACTACCACCATACTTGGAATGAGGGCCACTGAATACAGAGGACTCTTCAGCAGCTCCAGAACCGGTACCCAGCCAGCACCCAGCGTGCACTGCTAGGCTCTGCAAGCACGCTTCCTAGGTGGTAAGTTCCAGGGAGTCTATGAACCAAACCAAAGACAAGGCAGTTGCCTGCAACACTCTCCTCAGCTTTGGGCCGTCTGCCTTAAATGACGACACAAGCCCAGTGAAGAAGCTAGGAGTGCATCGACAAGTATCAACCAGCGTCTGCCTTATAGGACAATTTCAAGTCAGTCAAGCCCGTCGAGCTGCAACCGACTGCACCGCTGACTGTTACGCTGCAGTCGCTCACACCGTCCGAGATGCCTCGACAAGTGCTTCAGACCCGCCGACCAGCACTGAGACAACAATTCCTGACCCTCTGTGTAGGACAGCCTGCAGCTGTCCGTCTAGCCTTTCTCGCCGAACTGACTGCCTGGTGCTTGATACCCGCAGCTGCCTCTCATCTTGAACTCTGTTGCAGAAGCTGCAAAGCAACCTGAAACCTACTCTACACTGTCGAGCAGCAAGAACTTCTACAAGCACAAGGTACAGTGTGGTCCTGCCCCCATGGTCCTTCTCCAAAGGCCCCTGGTGACATTTCACTACCTGTTTCTCCCTTTGTGCTGAAACCATGCATCCTTGAACTATTGTGATTAATTACTTTACTGACCACAGTGTATTTAAAAATGTTGCACACAAAAGTTGCCACGTGGGGTGGAATGAGTTGCTGAATAAACTGAACAACAGAGTGCTAAGGAGAGCAGTATAGTCATTACTTTGGGTAAAACATATGGAATGGGTGTAGTGGCCAGTGTGAGTAGCAAGCAGGTAAAATGGCGTCCTATGAGATGTTTAAGTCCAGGCTTCTGCATATATTTACATGATGATTGGAGTGAGTGAGTGAGGCGAGATGGATGGTGAGAGCGATGGTTGCAGGCGGGGTGCTCTCAAAAGGAGGTTCTGTTGTGGGAATTGGTTCCTTCAGAGAGACACAGTGTGTCGATTCATCAAAAACGTGATGCAGATCAGCTTTGACAGAGACGAGTATTTTCACATAAACCAACACAAACTTGGCTGCACCCATGCCTGGCAATGTATGTGTATTTGGCTGCTGCCGGGGAGGTGGGCCGCACCGTTTTTACGTGTACCCTGCGCTCGTTGCTTGCACTGCACACAAGACCTCAGCCAGCAAAACGCTTTTTTTTTATAAAATCCTATTTTCAGAGGTTTCTGTGTTGTAGCCATCCGGCCCCGCCTGATTGGTTAACGTTATGGAGCTATGGAAAAGGTTATTCCGTTTGAAACTGCACGCATTCATGGTGTATTTAAAAGCCAGTGCTGTTTTATGAAAGACATATGGGTCTCCAAAGTACACATATTAAATGTCATGTAAGAAAAGGAGCATTTTAAATCATGGTCCGATTCGTTTTTGACTGGACTCCTGAGGTTTCCCCAGGACTTGAACTGTTTCTTAGTAAATCTGACAATTTGACCACACTCGTAAATCACTTTCAAAGTATATTATTTCTTAATGTTACTGCATTAGAGAGCGTTTGTCCAACACAGAGAACTGTTTGTAGCTGGAATGTGGACAGAACTGTACGCTACGCAGCACAGAGATCGGCTTTCAATTGAGGTTTTGGACTTTGGGTGAATGTAGCGGACAGGCGCTGCTCGTGCACGCAGGGGAAGGGGACTGTTTACACTGCCCCCTTCCCAATCTGCAATGCGTGCACAGTGACCTGACATACACCAACCCAGGTTACCCATGGTTATAGAACGGGAACAGACACCACAGCTGAGAAAGGGCGTAATTCAGCTCTGGTGGGGAGCATGCATGCCATCTTAGCCAACTTTCCCATCTCAATGATGCCATGAACAGCAAGAAACAGTGCCACGGCCAAATTCTGAACACAAACTTATGAGAGCACCAGCGGGCAAGGAGTAAGGTGAGGAAGCCACTTGTTCCACATCACACACACAGTGAGAGCTAAAACAGGACTGCCACCAGGTCAACAATGCCACTGGGCACAGCAGATTTACTTTTAACTTTGCAAAGCCCACAAAGAAACCGATGCCACATGGAGGGATTCGGTAATACTGAGTGCCCAAAGCTCATAGATGGTGGCACATTACTGGCAGCGCCGAGTGCAGTTACAGGCCAGCAAGATGAGCTGGGTTTTTTGCCTAGGAAGATACTGTTCACATGGCCAAAGTCAATGACGGATCATGTGTCCCACAGACTGGCCTCACAGAGGATGGCATAGGTATTTTACCATCTTCATCGCTACCTGCCTTTGTCAAAACACCTGAAAAAATCATGTGCTAGTAATGTTGTAAAAATGAAATGTGTGAGGAGATGGGGTCCTGATGGGAATGCAACGCAGGGTTTGGGCAATTTTCAGGGAGTATTTGTCTTCCCTGGAGAATGTGGCAGGTCTTCTCAGGGAGATGAAAAAGTGGGTTTTCTGAGTGGGACGCACATGGTGGTTTTGGGAACAGCTAACAGACAGATGGATGCACCAGGCCCTGTCCTGAATGTGCCACTGTCCAAAAAGTGGACATTAAAATGACATTTATTGCTTGTGGCTGTATAATTGTGTAATCCCACTAGTCACCATATGAAATCAGACATTGCTTAGATTTAGTTCTTAACTGCCACCAGAAGAAGACCTGTCGATGGTCAATGCAATGTGAGACTGACCGTGTTGAATGCTACCAATAAACTGACTAGGAGGCCATTTGGAAAAATAACGTGCATCATTTGCAGCACGGCGCATTCAGGGCTGTGATGCACGGGGATTCAGACTGTTAAGTTCAGAGCAGATGGTTCTGATTTCCATGGGCGGTTAGCTGATTGGAGACAACCTTTTCGTAAATCTTGCAAAAGAATGGGAGGTTAATGATCAGCCTGGTCATTGCTGAGGACCTCATGGTCCAATGAGGGTGTCTTCAAAAGGGATGTAATCAGACCAGGCTTAAAGTAATATTCCTTGGTAACATGAGAGGTTAAGAAGCATATGGCTAGGCGGAAGTGCTTCACCAGAAAGGCGTCTCAGAGGTTTGGGTGGAACAACATCATCTACATACAGAGTAGCTTTGATGGAAGCCTCGTTCGGGAGAATAGGAACTCAAGACTCCCATGATGGAATCTCACAGGGGCTGAACACAGCCTTCTCTTTTTAATTCTTACTGAATTGTAGCTACCTTTTCCATAAGGAATTTATTCATCTGGACCCATTGCTCTAAAGAGTATTCCGGCAGAGTCCTGGAAATATTTGACGGTATTAACAACAAATGTGGTATTGCTTGCACACAAAGCGATCCGCCGAGTATAATAGAGCAATTTAGTTTCTGCCATTAGTTGTTTCCAATAAGAACAAGCGATGCAAAGATTCCCAAGATCCGTTTTTTATTTAGATTTGCACCGTACATTTTCTAACCACCTGAGTGTACATTTTATTTTCAATTCATTTAGAGGAGTCCCAGGGATTAGAATTTGACTTTTGATTTCTTGTCAGAGGACAGGGACAGTAACAATCTGAATGAGGGAACACGTGTCATCGTACTTTGCTAGGGGGGAACGTGAAACAGGAACGGAGGATAGCACAGGAGCAAAGCGCTGGTCTTGGAAGCAAGACCACGCAGAGCAAAGAGGTTCGAATCCCAGATCCGTGCTTAGAAACCAAACTCAGGTATGGTATTAGGCACTTTATAAAAAACAAATAAGTACATTTGCGGGGATGGAAGGGATGCTTAACTCTGGGCACAGGAAACTGACATGGTCATGTGGAAAAAGGCATAATAGCGCCACAAATTGCATATGGTAGCAGCATGAAGAAATTTAGAGCAGTCACCTGGCTGCACGCACACTGAGCATCATATTAATATGCCAGAATATTTCAGTTACACAGCTACATAGATTATTTAAGCAGCACACGGGTATCATTTGCAAGTAACCTAGCACAGTGTGGTGGTGCCCTGGTGGTGCCCTGGCATGCAATAGCAACTCTGATAACATTCGATTGTTTGCCTTTTCTAATTGTATGTTTTTAACTAACTTTGGAAACATGATTTGTCATGTCCCTTGACCAGGGATAGAGTGATGCATAAATATGTTTTCCAATCGCACTGATCCAGGAGGGGATGTCAGAGGATTAGAACCCCTTTTGAGTGATCAGTAACAAAATCTAAACAATTTTCTGCAATAGCGGGTGGCTTGCGAGAAGCTTTAATGATAGCCATGCTGTCCTGCGAGAAGTCATAGGACCTCATCACGAGTTTGGCGTTAGCCCTTAAATGCAGCGATAACGGTATTACAGCTGCATTCACGTGTCTGGCTTATCTACCCCCAGCTATGAGCTGGGGGTAAATTTGCTGAAAAAATTCCCATTTTGGTGCAATTACTGCTGGCGGTATTACTGCGTAGTAACTGCACTGAAAATTCCTCATTGGGTCCAGTGGACCCATTGAGGAATGGGGATTAAGAGTTAGCAACCAACCCGTGATCCGGCGGTAATGCCGCCAGACCAGTGGATGCCAACACTAATATAGTAGGCCGGTATCACAGCCGGGATACCGCCCAACTCGTGATCAGGCCCATAGTCAACTAAATTAATGTGATGGGGTTTCAAACTGCAAAATTAAGCAATAGAAGGCAAAGGTGAACGATTCCGTTTCCCGTGCAGCGAGAGATGGTCTTCCCAGAGCAGGGCGAAAAAAAAAAGGACAGCGTTCTACCAAATCAGAAAACCAATGTTTACTAGGACAGTGAGGTGCTACGAGTATCGTCTGGCATTAGCAACTCATCCGCAGTTTGTAGACCAGTTGGGGAATCCGAGAGAAGGCACACAAAAAGGGATAACCCACCAAAAGATGAAGGAATACCCACAAGCAGCGGAACCGCTTGCAACGCAAAGACACAAAGCACAGTTAATTGATTTCAGTGGAATTGCAAACAGGTCGTTCCGTGGAGAGTCAAGATTTAAGTATTGGCCGAGTCCCCTGTGGACTAGTTTAGCACATCAGGATAGTGCTTCATTCAGCTCAGTGAGTGTAATTGCATGCTGCCTACGCAACCGTACATCAGAAGGTGAAACTGGTATGGTCTGTGACAAAAGAATGTTTTAGAGGTGTACAGTGAGAGGGGCGAATGTCCCCCTGTTTGCTGATGTACCGAAGAACAGTTGTGCTCTTCGTCTTGACCACTAATAAAGGGATTAGAGTGGTCACAAGTCTTGCCTCACGCGTTCATGTAACAGAGTCACAACGTGCACTTCACTGGCTGCCGGTGGAAGCTCGAATTAACTTCAGGATATTGGTCATCACATTTAAGTGCCGGTTGGGGACTATGCCGCCCTACCTATAAGACTATATTATGGAAAAACCCAATCACAGAAGTTTGAGATCGAGCAACCAAAATCTCTTATTCCTGCCCAGATGTAAAACCAAGAAGGCCCAGGGAGGAGCATTCGTTAGTGCTGTCCCTCTGTTATGGAACACCTTGCTGGGACTGTTGAGAGGCTCTTTGTCCCTTAGCCTGTTTAAAAAGGAGCTCAAGACCTGGCTGTTTCGTTAAGTAGTCTCCTAGTCCCCCTCTTCGCATGGGGGCTTTTTTGAGGGGGTTCTACCCTGGATAGTGTATTCATTGGGAGTCTAAATTTGTCTGCTGCGTATTGTTTGTCTTGTCTTCGCCCTCACACCTACGGGTTTATGGATGCGCTTTATAAATAGAATAAAGTAAAGTACAGTAAAAGAAGGTAGGCGATATAAACGAGGGCTCCAGGTAAGCTTTGTGACAGAAAACGTCAGTCCTTGACAGGTTATGACCCACGAGAGCACCCAGAGTAGTTGTCAGGATTGATTTCAAGGAATCAGTGGTCACTGAAATCAGATTCTGGGAGCGAGGGAGGGGGGACTTCTGAGGACATGTTATGTTTGTAAATTCACCTCATTTGCGCTGTGCCTTCCAGTGGGGTTGAAATCAAGTACGGCAGAGATTGGGTCTTCTAGTCCCACAAATGCACCAAGGCAAGCTGGAAAGGACTCATCTTCACACGTTTAGAAGGTAATGCTTGGACTCATGATGAGGTGGTCGCAATCATCTGATAGTTAAGCTCTGACCAGCGTCAGCATGATAAGAGCATGGACACATGTCAAAAAGACAGCATGGATTCCCTCCTGCATTGGCGAGATTGCCAAGGCTAGAATAAAAGATTAGGGCCATGAACCTCAGAATGGAAGCAAGGGCCAACAGCCTCTCCATATGTTCCTGGGCCATGTTTGGGGAGGTAGCATGCAGCCGTAAGTCCTCAGGGGAAGGGGTAGAAATGAATCCCACCCCCTCCAAGGGAAGCATACATCAAAGACATTAGCTCGGTAAAGTCACCTGCTGCACTGCTGAGCTTCAAAGGGAGGACCCCTCTAGCCACAAAAAGGTGAACCCTTCAGTGAGTAGGCCAGATGGCTATTTGCCAATGTGTGTCCATCACATACACTGTCCAGAACAAGGTGAATCTCTGAAGGGAGTACAATACTTAGAATGGAGTAATCGTTTTGAACCTCTCAGCGAGGAGACATTGATTGCAGCTCGATAATGTCAGAGATGGTACCGAGACATGTAATGTTCTAATTCACCACTGCACAGAAGTTAGAGAAAAAGGCTTTAAAGTGTTCAGGTGTGCGAGCCATCTCTCCATGGCTCATATTTCAACGACATTCTGTGCCTTGCTCAGTTTTCAGAGATATTATGGGAGATGGGAGCTGAGTGGCGTACGGCAGTAGGATGAGTAACAATTCTAGTCTGCATTTTTAGGCTTGTCAGTGGCAAAAACTATATCCTTGAAGGTTTTCCGGGGGTAGCTCCTCTGTCCAGAGGTAGAGTGGTTCTTATAGTTGGGGTTTTCATGTAACCCCTTTAGTCCATCCATGGACCTAGCCTTGTTACTGGGTGGTTGATGCTGTGACAAGGAAGGCACAGGTTTTGCTTTGTGGCTGGTTGTGATATTATAGCAAGAGTTTTAGCTGCCGCCTCTCTGGTTGATCAGTTTGAAATGTTTATTCGCATCAAAAGAAGATCCAAAATGGAGTCTTGGGCCTTCAGATGGACATTTGCGTGTGGAGACTAGACATCCTTCCCAATCCCAGTGGCAGCTGTTGCTTTGCAATTTTAAGTGGAGTTCAGCATGTGCTGTGCCAAATGCAGTGCTTCAGCCAACTGTGATTGACAGGGCCTCCTCGTGAGGTCTTTGATGAGGTTGCCTATTTCCTGCCATAGGAAAGGCTGCCCACACAATACGTCTATTTGCATTAGCTTGCCGCAGGTGCAGTGCTGAATTAGAGTAGACATTTTCCACTGATCTGTCCAGGAATGTATGTTCTGAACGGGATAAATGGTAGAGGCCACCTGGAACTTTTCCTTTGACAGGAAGGCAGCCAGAATGCATGATTGGGATTCCAGGTGTGATGAAACACACAGTGTCTCCCCATTAATTGCCCACACTTGCTCTCTATGTCTGCTAGTGCACTGGGCAAAATGAGGCTTCTGCCATATCTCCTGGGCGGTTTTGAGTTCATCAGACCGCAGCAAAAGGCCAACACAATCAGGGTGTCTTGAAGCTAGTACTGGTCTTCAAACTACAGTGGAGATTTAAGGTGTGTCCACAAATGGCTGGCCCAACCACTATGGATAGGTTTGATATGAAACCTTGAAGGCCTTTCATGGATGTCTTGGCCGGGTTGTATTCCTTGTCTGAATACCTTGTCTGGGCTGGCCATTTCCCTTGTCTCGGTTAGGATCTGCACTGGTGTCCTGACCAATCAAGTGAGGGTCAGGATTCTTTGCATGTGGATCGCCCAGGAGAGACCATTGGGGATTTATGGTGAGCTGGCACAAGAGTCTTCTGTTGCGCTGGAGCAACTGTGCAGCTTTGGATGTGCCACCATGAGGTCCCAGTGGTGAAAGCAGCCGTGGGGTAGTGGGAGACAAAGGTGTCAAAGGGGGCCAGTGGTGGAACGTCGTTATGAGGCTTTTGCTGCGGTGGAGACGGTATCCGGTCAATTTTTCAAAAACTTATTTTCGAAACATCATTTTGTCGAAAAAATGTCAAATTGATTTTTTTAACATTTATTATTTTTTTATTTTATATGTTTTTTTGGTTTCGTAAGTAAAAAAAAGTGTTTAAAAAATGGGGTTTCGGGGGAGAACCTTCCCATTTCAAAAATAAAATGAAAAAAATAAACATTAAAAAAAAAATAATCGGCAAACTTGTGTAGAGAAAATGGCATTCGAAAATATGCCATTCGAAAAAGTCACTATAAACCGGTGGAGACACGTCCTGATGAAAGGATGCTAGAAACAAGGCATCCAATATCTGGGATAGTGATCATTGAGTGGTCTAAGGAGGGGGCATTATCAAGAAGTTCACACAATAGTAAGAGGGGACAGAACGTAAGACTCAAGTCCTCTATGTGGCCTCTTCTATTTTTGGGGTGTGTAAAAAGACCTATCTTCCATGCCGTAGCCTGAGATAGAGACAAATACCCACTGTTACTCTCCATGGGTGTTGAAGACACTCTCGGGAAAGGATCACAGAAGGTCACGGGGTGAAGCCAGAATCCCCACTGGTAGCAAGGTTGACTGTGGGAATTGCAGACACTGATGGTCCAAGGCAGCTATCAGGTGAATGTGTTGCCTGCATAACCTGTAGGAAGCCATGCAGGAAGGCATCAGAAACTCTGTAGAAGAAATTAGGGATTTAGGGAAGGGATAACACTCAGCCTAATGTGCAGCAGCTTGGAGAAAAATCCTGTACGTTGTTAAAGTGTTTGCTGTGTACCTCACAAAGTGCTGCACACAGCCCATTCCTAGGAGACTCTGAAAAATGTAACACAAAATGCACAGTCTGGCCAAAAGTGTCTGGGAACCTAATACAGGAGACAAAGTCGATGTGCATCGTCTTCTGACCGATTTAGAGCACGAGGCACAGAGCTTGAATGCAGGCACTTACGGTATAGGGTGTGTAGTAGAGAGGAAGAAAATGAGGCTACAGGGCCCGAGTGGTAGTTTTGAAAATAATGCGCTCAGCACTAGTAGTAGTATCTGGAGAGTACACCAGGTTCCTAGTGAACAGAGAAAAAGATTAGCGAGGGGAGCAAGAGCGTGTATTAGGCAGAGCCGTGAAGATTTTAGTTATGTTCATATGACAACATGCTTACATTTTGTCATCTTTGCAGCCTTGGAGTATAGGAAAAGGCAACAGGACGTCCAAGTATTCAAGAAAGGTATAATATAACTTTCACCCCCTGCCGCCGGGACAGACATGGCGTTTAACGGCCCGCCAGCCCAAGCTTTGGTAGGTCAGAGCAAAGCGAGGGGCTTAGCATGGGCTGCGGCCAGTTAAAGGCCATGTCTCCCTTGGCGGCAGGGCATGAAAGTTATTCGCACCCTGGGATTTCCCGGTGTGCGAATAGTTTTCTTTTTTTGGATTCTGACGGGGATGAACTCAGCATGAGCACATCTCCCGTAGGGATGAAAATCAAAGACAAAAAAAATGGCCACCGCCATGAAAATAGAAGAGGAACCATGTTCCTTTTCAGATGACAGCAGCCATGTAAAACATGTTCAAAAATGGCTGCTGTCATGCGAAAAGGGACATAGTCCCTTTTTTATTGTAATGGCGTGGCCATTTTTGTTCCCTGTTTTCTCCCCCAAACGCTGCAGGCGGTGAAGCACAATCGCACCCTGGAAAGGCACATTTTGATTGGCCAATCCGCCTTTCCCTGGTGCGAATAATAATAACTACAGGCACAATGTTTAAAACCAGTGTAACCTCTATTAACATGTGATTAACAAATGGTTGTTTGTGTTCCACACGAGATTTTGCTCAACTATTTTAGGGTGGAGGGCGTGTGACTGAATGCCATCTGTGAGGGTATAATCTGCAGAGCTTAATTCCCTGCCTGTAAATCCTAAAATGTGCACCCAATGTGTTTGGAAAACTTTGCTTTACAGAGCACCACTTGGCCTTTATTACTTTGAACATGTTCTTGGATGCTGAACCCACCCACAAATCGCCCCAGCCATAGTGCTCATTCATTGAGTGCAATTCAGGCAGGTACTTATGCCCCACTTGTTTACAGGTTCACCAGCTGCTCCTGCAGAGCTACCTGCTGAACAGAAAGCCGTCCTGTTTAGTGAGGTTGCCCTTGAGCTCAACTCTGCTAATCCTTCTTGAACTATTCTGTCAAGCAATGCTTATCTGGGCCCGGATCAACTTCCAAGTCCTGCTGAAAGCAGTGGAAATCGAGTTCAGAGCTCAGACAAGCCGATTTCGCTCGAGAATTAGCAATGGTTCCCGACATAGAAGAAATGTTTGAAATGTAACACATGTTTTAAAACGACTCGATCATGAGGCGGATCCCAAGAAGGAACATGTGCACCTGAAAAAGAAGCCATTCAAACGGGAATTGACAAACCCATTCGTTTTGTCTTTTACATAATGTGAAGCTTTTGTGTGCTCCCATATTACACGTATAGGGACATTTGAAAGTAAGTTGGCATAACACTGGGAAAAGATATGCAGGATAGGGTTTATTAAAGAAGAACAAGATAATGGTTTCATGGTTCTAAGAAATGATTGCATTCCTTCTCCATACTAAACAAATGTTAATCAAACACATTTTTAGGTTCATATGTGTCTATTCATGGATACCTAGTGGAGCAAAATCTATTAGTATTGTGATGAATCTGATGATGCCATCACTTATTTCCATGCTGTAATCTCTCCCTAAGTGGCATGGGGATGGCAGCGGCTACCTGATCTTGACCCTGGGGGGCGGTTATATGCGGGAGAACCACATGGAGGGGGGGCTATCCTTAGGGGATGACACAATGTCATTAAGAAAAGTCACATACCCCCCTTCTCTTTTAGGGATGTTCCCTCCATTCCTCATGCCTTAATGGCATATTGCAACACTCTCCCAAAACCATGTACCAGATCGGCTTTAAGTAATCCCCAACATGGCACAAAAAACAAAATACCAACTACTGAGACGAGGAAGAAGCAGGGAGCAGTAATGATCAGTCCCAAAAGGTTCACATACCAGTCTCCTCAACATCACATAAGGAACAATGTGATGAGAACTGAGTCAAGAAAGAGGGGTATAACAATTTAGATCACTAAGATCAGTAAGCCCACACAGCGGTCTAGTCTTTGGAAAGTATTCAATCAGGCCTGGAAGTTAAAAACCAGTGAAGCTAGCAGCAAGAGAAGAGAGCTACAGACACAGAGCTGAACTGCAACCTTCACAGAGATAAACCAGTACGCTGAGGGAGAGGACACTAAGGGAAACAGTGTTGAGGCTGACCCAGATGGCAGAAGACAAAACTGGAAGGCAGCAGGAATCAAATACAGACCTGATGAGGACGCATGCAGAGCCAGCAACCTGAAGGGAACCGAAGCAAAGAAGCGCAATGAACACTACAAGCACCCGGTAAACCCAGGCAAAACGGAATGGTTAATGGGGTGCCAAAAAGTGTACGCTGCTTCATAGAAGCAACACACAAGCAAAGTGATTTTATGAAAGCCCTGGCAGGAGAGTAAACCAGGCAAAATTAAGTGTTGCAGAAGAAAGAGTATCTCAAGGAGGACTCATGCCCTTGAGCTTGTAAAGTGTCATAAAGCTCATTGTGTGAAAGTCCTAGCAGGGGAGCACACCAGGTGAAAATAAATACTTGAAAGACTGTAAAGAAGTTCTGGCAGGAGAGTACACCAGGAAAAGTCATGAGTATGTAATAAGGTAAAAGGGGAGAAGTATCTCACAGAAGACCCATGCCCTTGAGATTGTGATAAAAATGAAGACAGAAGAAAATGAGAATTCTGAGGAAGTCACATGCCCTTAGGATTCTAAATTATTTGAAACAGGAAGAGAAAACTGGGGAAAGGAGATATTTTCCCAAGAACTGTGAATGTGCCAAGAGGGGGGAGCTATGCACTTGGGGTTGTAAAGGACTTGTTTATTCTTTGTTTGAACTTTTCATATTGGTAAAGGAAACAAGGGGGAAGGAGCCATTCCCTGGAACTGTGAATATCAATCACTTGGATCGTATTTTGTTGGATTTACATCTTTGTGTTGAAGTCAAACATGTGTGCCCCTGAGATCCAAAGACACTATCCTTTACACTCTAACAAAAAAAGAAAAGAAAATAACCCTAGAGTGTGAGGGCCAGAATAGGATTTTGGACACAAGACATACTTTTACATTGGACATCTTGACAAAGGACAGACCCCTTCGTTTTTTGTTGAGGTAGGGAAATACCTCCTAGATTAGGGATAGTGAGACATTTTCCACCCCCTTTTGAACAAAAGGTGTATAGCCAAAACCACGGGTCCTGTGTGGCCACGTCTCATTCATGACTCCTCACATTATGTATAGTGGTATATAGCAAAATGGTATATAGCAAATTTGTGTGAATACATATCAGCTGGAGTGGTATGTCATTAATCCCTCCATTTGCACGTTTCAAACATTACCTTTTGCTGAAAGGTGAACATTGTGTGTGAGCCATGGTTGTAATTGATTGTCTCTGCTTTCAATGTAATGTAGAGAGCCCCAGATGTCCTTTGCTTGAAAGAACAGTGCTGTGTTCTTCTTCACTGAGCCTGATTGGTGTTAAATACTTGAATGATTGTCATCATCAGGCAGGAAAGGGAACACAGGCTGATCAAAATCCTCTGATTCCATTCTACAATTGGTGCAAACACTGGCTGGAAGCGGCTCTTCAAATATCCAGAGCCAGTCACTTCCCCTAGTGTAATGCTAGACTTAGAGTCTGTGTGCGTTACAGTGTTTCGTTTTGCCACTTTCCAGAATGTGAGTCTAGAGCAACTTCCAAAGAACCTTGCATGGGGTCTGTCAAATGATAACATATACCAGAGCAAGAACCCAGGTCTTCCTCTATGCTCTGTAAACTTATAGGAGCTATAGTTCTTAACGGAATGGCCAAGCCTGCACCATATCATGCACTATGCACACATGTGAAGGAAAGTTATAGTGTGAAGTACCTGAGGGTGGCTGTAAAAGTGCTTGGAAGGTGGTCTTGTGCATGACCCCACTTTTGGAGTAACGGAGTAGTAATGATGGCCTGTATAGGGGACCTGGCCTGGGGCATTACCATTAATACCCAATAGAGAATGGACCTGCAGGAAAAAGCTACCAAATAATGACAATGGTTGTCCCCTGGGACAGTGGCTGGTGGGAACAGTTCTCCCGGACCGGGTGATGAGAAAATGATAGGTGCAGAACTCTTCTTTTCCTTATTTATGTGAACAAAGTCATGGAGGGCTTAGGGTTGAGGTCTTCCAAAAGGTACTACCCAGCATCCAATGTGCCCATCAAGCACATGAAAGGATAGTGTGTCAGGCACTGCACACAAATGACAGGAGTGGTCCATGTTTGCTGACTTCAGAAAAAGAATGCACGGTTCGATTCTACAAAGTGAGAGATGATATGAAGGAAGAAAATGCACAGAGTTATGTTGCATAGGCAGAGTTCCAGTTCACTACCATCGTCCCCTGGATGTCCTCCTCATCATCCAACACCTCAAATCCTCTTACTGCAAGGGTAAGCTGTGCCCTGCCCACATCATCAAAATGTGTGCTGGCACCTAGCCTCCCTCATAAAAAAAAACCCTCCCTCAATCCCTCGCTCCCCACCAACTACCGCCCCATCACCATAGTTCCTTACCTACTCAAAATCCTTGATCGCACTGCATACGTCCAACTATAAGCTCACCTGGAAGCAAATAGCTCACTGGGCACTCGCCAATCCGGCTTCAGTCCCAGGCACAGCACCAAGGCTGCCCTCATCGACCTTAAAATCTGTCTTGATGGCATCTGCAATGTCAGAGAACTAGCTATCCCCCTCCTTCCCGACCTCTATCCTACAGCTTTTGATCTTATTGACCATGACCTTCTCTGCCAACACCTCACCACCAAATTCAATCTCTCTAGAAAAGCCACCAACCACTGGATCAAATAATTTCTCAGCGAGAAATCCTCCAGGGTCTTGCCGGCTCAGAAGCCATTGACCCATTACCTGTGCCCTATGGTGTCCCACAGGGCTCCCGCATCTCGCCCATCTTGCATAACATGTACACAAAGCCACTTTTTCGACCACCTCGACAACCTTGGAATCCTTTACATAAACTTTGCAGACGATACTCAAATCTTTCTAAAACTAACTGGTAACCACAACACTGACTCCTCAAACATAAATCAAATCTACAGCATCATTCAGGCCTGGATGGCAGAACACCATCTTCGCCTGAATAACGACAAAACCAAGCTCCTCGTAGTGGGCTCCCCACAACGCTTTTAACGTCTTCACCCGCATTTGCATCCTTGTGCATTGACAGAACCCCTACCAACGTATCTAGCCAAGTGAAAACACTGGGCGTACACTTAGATGCAAAACTATCTATGCAGAAACACGTCAAGGCCCTCGCCTCCTCAGCAGCATAAACCACTAGACTCCTCAACCTCAGTGGGAAATTGCTATCCACAGACAACTGCCTTACCGTCGCTAGAGCCATTATATGCAGAAAATGTGACTACTGCAATGCCATCATTGCAGGCACCTACTGCAAAAATATTGTAAAACTACAGCTGATTAAAAAAACTGTCCTTTGGTCTGACTGGGGCCTCAAGCACTCAGACCATATATCTCATGTTAGACAGAATGCCAACTGGTTGCCTATCAAAGCACGCATTGATTTCAAGATCCTCTCTATAGTACACAGATGCATCTCCAATGCGGCACAGACCTTCCTCACCAACCTGACTCTAACTTTCCCCAGATTAATTAGAAGAAGAGCTGGGGGCGCTAGCATCATGGTCACTGCCTCCACCCTATAGAATGCCCTACCTCCCCACATCTAAGAACAAGCATCCTACCTTATTATCAGAAAACAGGTCAAAACGTGGTTGTTCTACAAATACGACTAGTCTCACACTGGGCTAATCTCCCTGGTCGCAACCCGAGAGGACTCTCCGATTCATGCGCGGTCTTACCTTTGCACCTTGTTCTGTTTGTTGTTCTCTAAGTTGTACCACCGCTGTGATACTTACAGGTTTGGAGGCTGTCAATAAATGCAATACATAAATAAATAAAATAGTGGACTAATCCCGTAAAGTCAACCCTAAAAAAAGAAAAACATAATTTAGCACCAGGGCCCCAGGTTATGCTTAATGTCTGCTCCCATCAGTGCAGAGTAAAGGGCTGGCAGGTGAAGAGGAAGGTCAGGGCATAGAACCAGATCCGGGTACAGAAAGGCCTGGGGATGTGCTCTAGCTTTTGAAATATATTTAATGTGTAAAAATTTTACTGCCCCGTCCTCATTGCAGCCAAATCCGAATGCATGTAGTAAAGTGGAAACAACTTTGACTGAGCTTACAGGGGTGAATTGGTAAGCGTTATCCTTCTTGGCCCCTCAGCTGCCATTCTTTTTTTTTCTTTTTTATTGCATGTATACATATACTCGATGAAATGACTTTATATACCACCCTAAAAATCCATGCAATATCATCAGATCCAATCCTTAAGATAAATAATATGATTACATAAATTATTTGTCTGAAATCGTTAAGAGTTGATCACAAAACATTGCCATACAATACAATAAATTAACATCATGACCTTCCATAAAACGTTCCCATACAACCTCACCCAAGCCAGGTTCAGCAGAAGAATGATAAAACCTGAGAAATGTATGGTGCAGCATGATACACTCTCTTATTCTGTCAACAAATGCCATGTCGTTTCCAAAACATATCATCCATACAGTCTACACATTACCTCTAATAATGGAGAATACCTACCTGTGCACAAATTATTTTTAAAGAGCCCACAATATTAAATTTGATATGTAGGTATTGTCGAACAATGTCACTAAATGGATGTGTACTTGCATATCCCGGGGGAATTGCTCTTTTCGGATATATTCATATAGATCCCACTATTTACCTTGCCACCTAAATTGGCCAATGAATTATCCCAGTCAGCATCATGCAGTATCCTTTTCACCACCAGTTTAAATACAAGTGAGGTTGTCTGCGGCGGATGCACATCAATTGGTGATGCCCACCTTACGGCCATCAGAAATGGCAGAATCAGACAGGAATATGTTGCGCTTTAATGTGCCACGTCTGTACTAGCCTATGAAGCAAAGATCCCAACTCAGTACTGTAAAACCTCCCATATAACATCAGCCTTTTCTGCAGGACAATGGTAGAAATAGATTGCAAATTAAATTCAAGCCACGGGTTCTATATTGGCAGAGATGTGGGTAGCCTGAGAGAGAAGAGCTTCCAGTACTTTTCCATTCAATCTTTCCAAAGCTTCCCCACACTCCGAAGCCCAGATTTCGGCTCCATATACCATCTAGGCAGTATTTTTGCTCTATTTAGGGTTATTACTATTTTTGAGGAATGACCCCCTGCTTATTCACATACTTGTTAAGGCTCCTAGTTGCTGAGTAGTTTTGGAAAGCATCGACTGCCAATGTGTAGTCCACTTCAATTTATCTTGGAGTATTACACCTATATGTTTATAAAGGGATTCAGTTTCGCCTGGTTCATCATCCAGGTGTTCCTTCTTAATTTAACATGAGGGGGCAGGGGCAAAGACCATCATTTTGGACGTACCTATATTTATTTTAAGCCTATTGAAAGTGGCATATTCCCCAGAGCATGCACACGAGTCTGTAAACTGTGTGGTGTGTAGTCGAGTAAAGGAAGTCCTCGGCATATCTGCTGCCATTCGTAATTCAGAAAATACAACTGTACCAGAAATAGGGACCACTCTGGAAGGATCAACAAGGACTGCCCTAAACTATTTTCTAGGCTAGACTAGGGCTATTCCCAGGCCATTAACATGTGCCAATCTCCAACCACCTGGGTGGCTCTGGATTAACAACAAAATAAGGGAGTGACTAACAACATTTACTGGTGTTCACAGATGATTAGGAACTTCCAATACCTTCACATATCAATGATCTAGAACTCTAATATACAAAGGTATTTACATTGTAAAACAATATAATAAAATAAAAAAAACAAATAATTAGAAACCTTGACAAATTCAACAACAAAGCTCTACAGTACATCCATTAGCCATTCAATTAACATCAAAGCTGCAGAAGGGTCTAAAGTTTTGAAGAGGAGAAACATTTGTCCGCAATAGAGCTTATAAATAAAAGATGATCATCTATAGAAAACGTAGCCTTTGACCCATTGACAAATTCACTATCTCATTATAGATCCAAAACTCGACAGTACATTCATGTAATATAGAATTGACATTAAAATATGCAATAACGTACAAAGTATTGAAGAGGGAAAAAAGCGAGTCCCCGATCAAGCTAAACATGATCTTGATTAGAAAACATATCAATAAAAAGAGGTTCCTATGTATCTATACAAATATTTGTATGCCTTCTCATTAGTTGACTTACTATTTCTCAGAAAACTCGGAAAGATCTACAAATGGGGAAACTCTGTCCAAGAGGGTAAGTGTTGAAGTGGGATAATACCTTGAGGTGATGGGAAGACTCCCTTTGATGGCCATGACCAGAGAAAGCTTGAAGTAGGGTTTTGCTTAAATAGGACTCGAGTCCCTGATATGAATTCCCAAGCAGAGTCTGGGAGGCGCTGTTCATTTGATGGAGCAGCCTGGAGCAGTGAGATGCCTTGCCAGATTTGTGCTTTAAAAGACAAAGCTAAAAGCGAGTATAAAAACACCTGATAGAAACTGAAAATATTTTGGAGGAATCCTTTATCAGTTTAAACCACTGAATCAGATGTATTGTGGGGGAAGTCATTGGCGGACTGATGTAAAAAGGAGCATTTCAGTGCATTAGTGCAAACTACACATTGTTTTTTGAAAGTGGCTCAATATACCAGCCCCTATTTTTACAGGTATATTCTAAGACTGGAGCTGTGAGTTTTACAGTAGGTTATTAAATGCTCACCATGAAAATGCCATAACTATTTAAAAGGAAAAATTGTTTAAAAAAACAACAAAAAAAACCTGCTTCTAGTGGGGCGCAAGGGACGTCATCTAGCCCACTTCCAACCTCAGAAAAGTATACAGTTTAAAATGACCAGTCAAATGTTTCTAATGATACTGCGGTAAAGAGAGAGGACACCGTATTAAGTAGACACAAATTTACTAATGTTATTGTGGGGTTAACTTTCAATCCACTAAACCCAAGCTCAGATCACTTAAATAAACAGTTTAATAAAAATAGAATATTCAAACCAACTACAGTCTGTTTCTTTTCCCAGACTTTAGCCGTGGGATTGCAACATTAGGGGGTGTTAGTTCAGTGGCTGGCACTTTGGGAGAATTAGCCTATAATCAATCATTAATCTGACAGAGTCAATACCCTCTGTTCCACCAATCAACCACCTGCACCTAAGAATTCATAAAAGTATTTCTCTTGACACTACCTTTGAGCACTTACCCCAAATCATAGCCTGTGCTAGGATTTTAAAGGCTGGTAAGGAGTGATGTTTACGGAGGTGGGGGTGCAATGGGGTGACTTGTTCTTTACTCTGATCACAAATTGATGGAACTGCAAAATGTAACTAGTGTAAACACGGGATTGTGATGGATTAATACCATCTACTGGATAAGCCTGGTCTAAATCACAAAGACAATTTCCACTAAGGAACAAGCACTCAATGACTGCACCTCAAAGACATTCCCACCTTAGATTAATTTGTTTCATGCAGAATAATAATGTGCTAAATCTGATAGAATACCATCTCGTGAGGGCTGGACAGCCTGAGCTCTTTTTTTATTTTTAAGTAGTAAAATGCTGTGGGTAATACTTTTTCTGAAAATGTGGTCTGCTAAGCAGATCCCCCTTTTTAATACTTTGTGCCAAAAATAAAGTGCACAGATGTGCCTTTACTAAGACAGTCTCCTTATCCACCAGCACCATTCCTGCTGTGGCAGCAGGACTGGTTCAAAGGTCGCGTGTGTATTCACGACAGCAGCCGGAACACAAAGATCCAACAGGCAAATGTGTTTTGTTAACTGCCTGCCCGTCTGATTCAAACTATGATAATTGTGTGTCCTAGTCAGCCTGGTGGCATGTTAAATTGTGAATAAGAGCCATGCCCGTTCATGGTGACTTCTGGGGTCACACAATTATACAACCACAGCGTGTGAATATCATATTAGTGTCAGGTTGTTGAGCAGTCCTCCTGCTATAAATGGACTGATCTGTATTAGCTGTTGGGCCTGGATGTCTCCCCAACAGCCACATGGTACAATGTCCAGGAAGCTGCTTCGTTGAACCCCCTGAGGAAGACAACACCCTTTTCACAGGGCAAAGGACTCCTCCATGGTAGACCCCTGGGAATCAGTGCTTCGAAGGCAGCCTTGACATAACAAAATCACATTCACAACATGGTGCTGGAGTCCTTTTTAAGTCAGCAGACATGGGTAGCGGTGGAGCTGTGGAGCACAGATGAGAAGATGGGCCAGGAGAGGGGATCCACCATCTTGGTTTCTGCTAGGGCTCTCGACAACATGCTGCCCCACCCAACTTCCTTGAGACAAAGCACTCTGGGTATGATGCCAAAAGGCAAATGACACTTGTTGCAGCAGTCTGAACTGGACCCCTGACATCAGGCTTGCTTTGGACCAATCCCTGCAAACATGTTGTCTTTATAAGGGAAGAAGCCCTTTCTCTTAGTTGATTCATCTTTAGAATCTCAGAAGAAATTCCAATGACCTCTGCTACAGAGGTGAAGACAGAGAGCTCCAGTGCAGAGGAAAGCTCTTCCTCCTAACCATCCCCAAGAAGCATTAGAGCCAGCACTGCTGTGGACCAAGGTCTCTTTGCTTCCTGTGCACTGGTACCAGGATCCTGGTCACTCAAGGCGAAGGAACCCCTGCAGGAGCCAGAAAATCACCCTGGAGTGCAAATATGGAACTAAAGGCTCATCATGTACCAGTTGACCTTGGATTCAGCATTCCAGTAACCCAGAAGCAGCTAGAACCCTGCTTACTGCCTGATATATCTTCAAGCCGGATCAGCCACAACTGACTTCCTTCAAGCTGCTACAGAACTCATGGTGCTGCTTTTGGCACACTAAGGATTTCAAATCATTCACGTGCTGCTCCAAGCTGTCTTGACACCGATTTGACTGCCTACAAACCAACCAGCATATGGTACCCGATTATTTATGAGCACGCATTAACACAGCAGCAAAGCTATCTAGCATTTCCTTCCTCACCAAACTAACCCACTCCTCTCCCTTTCAGATCCACCAGAGAGACGAAAGACCATACAACATTGCGCAGTAAAATTCTCCTAACATAACACATTCTATGAAGTGAAGGAACTTGTTGGTACTTGATAAGCCAACACTCGTCACAAATTATTTTCATGGGTGATTGTGAATTAACTTTCAAGGCCAGATTAATAATCGTCAAAGATACCACCAATTTGCGTTTTCTTAAAATATTTTGCTTTGGCAACTTGGTAATTGGTGGAGGGCACTTAAGACCTCCAAAGCCGAAACCTCAATTATCTGGTTTGTGTAGAATCAAACCTACAAGACATAATGAGAACCTATGGAACTGTACAAGCTAAATACATGAGCAACACACATGAAAAAATGAATACATCTAGGAATGCAAATCCCTAGGGAATAATTCTCATCAGTGACAATTAAGCAAACAATGCGCATCTAGGCAAACGCTAATTACAGTCTGATTAGTCCTATGGTGATGGCACCTTGTCTGTTTTTGTACGATATCCCACCACAAGGACATGAAAGCAAACAAGAGAAGTAATTATTCCATCATTCCTGGACGAGGATAGCGAGCACAGCAGGGTTGCATGCTTTTCCTTGATAACGTCTGACCACTTAAGGCCACAAAAAACGTACGTGCAACTGTAAGGAATTCTGTGCCCTGTAGGGACTTTTATATTCCCCAGCTCTATATATTACACAGCTCTTGGATTGTCTTCCATGTGGCTGAACATCCAGATTCTTACTTTGTTGGTCTTTACTATATGGTCCGTGTTTCATTCAAACCCTACTAATCCATACGAAAGCTATGTTCACTAATCGTTTAACATGATGCAAAACTTTTAAGCAGTATCGCTGTCTCCCCTCTTATCTTTGGTCTTGGTCGAAACACAATTTGCACCTCCAAAATAGCCTAATGTTCCAGCTTGCACGTGCATCCATCCCCACGCCACATCACATAAGAAATAAATAAGAGCATTCCCAATTCATGTCCATCTATAGCCCCCAGTAAGCCTTCACTTTTTGGCGAGTCAAAGACTAAAGAGAATCTTTTTGTGTTCTATAGTTCGTCCAAACAACCACTTCCAGAGCAGCTCAATGGTGTATGTGTGGTATTTTGTCCAATCAAGACCAGTGTCTCTAGTCTGCTACTTCTTGACCAATCTTTCTGCTTCCATAACCAGAAACTTAAGGCCAACAGTTATCTCATGTTCATTCTTCGTGCAAGAGAGGTTCACACCGCAGACGTACCTGTTATTCACATCCATTCCTTGACCACTTGTGGCTAGCGGCATGTAAGTAAAAACAAGCTCGGCAGACCGAACCTTAGGTAACGTTAGAGAACGTACAAGTAGCTCGGTATGTAGACAGTGGGACTCAAGTATAACAGTTGGTTCTCTACTGTCTTGCTTTTACAGAAGAGTCCGAGCTATACCTAAAATACAGCCTGGCGGTGAAAAGATAATCTCAATCAGCCGTGCATGGTTGCAGCTAAAGAAGCACGATATGCTCCAGCTGTTGTTTTGACAAAATACAACGGCGGTAGGTAAGATTTTAAGACACTGAGCAGTGTTTTGTTTCACTGAAGCGGCTCATTACCCCCTAGAAAAGTACACATTTTAAAGAGGTATAGCAACAAGATCTAAGGTCTTGTGTTTCCTCTCTATACAAACAAGTATTTAAGTCCCAGAATAGGCTACTAGATACAGTTCTACACGATGCTTAGTGAAAAATATAAAGCCTAAAGCGCCCACAGTTTCGACATATTCTCACAAAATAGAAGGGTCGTTTTTGTCTTTAATTATAACAGCAGGATATGAGCAATAGAAGTGTTGACTTGGTCTCCTGAAAATATGTACAGTCATTTTGCCCTCCTGACCGAGTGTGTTTTCTTGTCACCACATTTTTTTTAGAGAACAAGCCTTCCATTATAAGAAGACTTTCCATTACCCCTACTATTATTTACAAGACGGCAGAGAGGTAAGCCTCTACTTTATGAATTTATTTCAGAAGGCAGGCTGACTGCTTTAGCAATTTCTTGCTTTAGAGTAGCACAACTGATTTGCCCTGTTGTCTCTCTCCCCCTTCTTTAGGTTTGTGCTTTGCATTTATAGAAAGCCACCCTAAGAGAGCTACCTTCCCGTTTGCATCAAGTTGCACAGAATGTATATTGAACAAACTCAGTTATGGACATGTCAATTGATGATTAAAAAGCACTCCCCTGATGAATTTCCCCTTATCAATCTTTCTAAGGACAATGGGAATGAAACATGTAGCGTCAATAGGACTGTGAGAATGTTGTCAAAGTATTAAAAAGGCACTAAAAGCTGAATTGTACTCAGAATCATTTAAATAATCCTGCCACTTGTATAGGAGATTCCAGATTAGACATCACAACTGTATACCTATCTTGGATGCTAATAATGCAATTTGTGTCATCTGTTCCGTTTAGTATACAATTGAATGTGTCAATTGTAATGTCGATTGCGATCACACATGAAATCACACTGTGTTCTCAGTATTTTTTTTTTCTTTTTCTATTAATGGTGTTGGTTTCCAATATATAAGTATATATTCATACAGATCATAGTAGTTGTTTGGGTCCTATCATAGGAACACCTTTTCCGTTTTTTTCTTTCACTTTTTCTTTCTTAGTTGTTTTTTTGTTAATTATACTGAGATTTAATGTGTCAGAAATGTATTTTAAAAGATTTTTTTTAAACATTTTTGTAATAAAACAGATATATTTTTTCAGAAAACAATTGTGGGTGTCATTTGTTGCAACTGAGGAGGGTAGTTCAAGGATTCTAGACAAATGATCTTAGATCCCTAAGGGTGAGTTTTGAGAGGTGTTAGGATCTTTCTGTAGATGGTACGTGTTGTAAGGGGCACGGTCCTAACCTCTGACTTTAAAAAAAAAACAGTCCTTTCTTAGTTTTACAGTAGTGCCATGTAAACACCATGTGCCCCAAAAGTAACTACTCAATCATAGAGGCTCAAGAACACCATGCTATCTCTGGTTCATTTTGTTTTCATCCATGACTGGAAACTGCAGACTGCAGAACAGATGCAATTTCTAACCCAATCTTTGTGCAGCCATAACTAGCACCCCACAACAGTTTTAGCTGCTTGTCAGTCCTGGTTCAAATGTGATAAGCACCTCAATAGCGTAGTGCTTTATTTGGAATCTTTGTCCAGCAGGCCATGCCCATCATTTGAAAACAGCCTGCCGATGTATGTTCAGTCTTGGCCCAGCCCTAACCAGCAGATTAAGAACAGCCCGCCACTCTGGTTTACTGAATGTCCATATAGTATTCTAAAGGAAGGCTATCATCAACTCAGGTTAATTTACCCTGGATTTAAAGAACTGGTGAATAGTGCTGAAATAATGAACCTCCACTCTGTTGTTTTTGTACCCAATATCTAAATTAAATATCTTTATTTAATTTAGATATTGGGTACAAAAACAACAGAGTGGAGGTTCATTATTTCAGCACTATTCACCAGTTCTTTAAATCCAGGGTAAATTAACCTGAGTTGATGATAGCCTTCCTTTAGAATACTATATGGACATTCAGTAAACCAGAGTGGCGGGCTGTTCTTAATCTGCTGGTTAGGGCTGGGCCAAGACTGAACATACATCGGCAGGCTGTTTTCAAATGATGGGCATGGCCTGCTGGACAAAGATTCCAGGATTTTTATAGTATGTTAAAAACATTAATGCAGTACGCACTCTCAATTTCCTATTGCACATTTAGTGTAAGATACACATATATTCTGCACCGATATATTGGGATACCACGCTTCCTTCCCCACCACTTAAAGAGAGCCCACAACACACTATTGATTGAGATTGAACACGCCCCATCTATGACTCATATAGAGCCACGTAGATCCCTCCCCTTGTGCTAACAATTAGCCAAGAACCGGGGAGGAGTATAGGCAGAATATAGATTAATAATTTATGTTCAATAGATTTTTACGAATAACATGCTGCCATCTCTGTGGCACCAACAAAACATCAACAAAAACAGGTAAATAGTACTTGATAAAATTTAGATTAATAATATAGCACTGTCTCGATTATTTTTAAAACAGGTCACACATCACATGTACAATTCTTGATACATGGGGTTTCTCTGAACACTTGCTAAATGCTTGTAGTTTTGAAAACACCAATTTATTTGTAAAAATGCATGTGGCCAATACACCGTTTGCTTTTTACCCAAAAGCAACGCCAAAATCGTTCTGCGGTCAGGGTTACTTATTCTCAGGAGCGAATGTATATTATTCAATGGAAATTACACTAATTTCTCTTTGCAAAACACTTCTCCCCCCAGCACTCAAAGTCCCAGGCATCAGTGATAGGCAGCACCCCTCTGTATAAAGGCCAGATCTAGGGAGTGGGGACAGTTAAGGAATGTTGTTTGGGGCTAAGAGCGCGCCTTTGTTTCAATAGAATGTTTAGGAGTGGAGGCAATTAGTAATTTTGTTTTGGTGGCAAAAACATCTGTTTAAATGCGAATTTTGGGAAGGGGCATCAGTGGGGAATTTTGTTTCGGGACAAGTACCTTTTTGTTTTTAAAGGCAAGGTTTGGGAATGGTGACAAATACAAATTGTGTTTTTGTTGCAAGAACACCCCAATTATTTTATGTGACTATAACATGATTCCCGCTATGAGAGAGGGGTTAAGTTTTGAACTCTTCCAAGCTCCACCTGCATCAATCTATTTGGGAGTTAATTAAATTGATATACAGTCAAATATGCTAAGAGTATATACAATTCGCCCCGCACCCACTATAAAGGGAAGATATTAAAGCAAACAGATCCCCCAATGGAACAATTCTACTTAAATTGGACCTCTGTTTTAGGGTGTACAGGGTAGACAGCCAGGCTCCACTTTGCACAGCTTGGGGTCTGGTCATTTCAGTCAAAGATTGTCACCAGCTTTCTTCCCTCGTCAGGCTTCTTCTTTAGGATCAGGGCCTAGTTAGCTGTGGTTTCCCCCAGTTTCTCGATCCCATGCAGTTTAAGGCAGCTCAATCTTAAGGCCTCTCCACCCAAGATGTCAGGCAACTGTCTCAGGATACCCCCAGGTGGATTAAGGGCAAGTCCTGAAAGATGTTTGCAGCTCTCCCACAAGGATGTTTTTTAGGCAGCTTTTTCTCCTTGTCTGATCCTTGTGTGCATAGAGCAAATGCTTTTTTAATCTATCAGCCACACCTCCAATTATTACAATTAGAAGGTGCTAGTTTATTGGTGCTATCATTCCCATTGGAGGATCGTTCTCTCGGACTCCTCCCAAGAACCAACACCTCCCTGGGGATGGGATAGGGGAGTTCTGTGATTGAAGTGAAGGGAAGAGGTGCAACCTTCATTAGCATTTTTTTTTAACATGACAGCTTTTTCCTCAAAAAGTGCCTATGTTTCAAATTTTAGTAACTTACTCATAGATGCCATAATATATAGATATTAATATTCCCCTCCTCATGACGGATCGGGAGAAGTTTCTTTCATTACGGCACTCCATAGCACGGGCGTGCTATTTTTTTGCCCTTTTACCCAAAAACTAACATAGTTTGAAATATTAAATTTCACAATCAAAGATCTAATTTAACCAGCCAGTAGCTCCACAACTTTCAAGTTTCCAACATTTTCAGGGCAGCTAGAAACACTTTTTAGGTGGTAACTGAAATTCCCAAAATCACACATGAATGACAATTATATTAATACCAGTGCATTGAAATCAGCTTAGAAATGAGACCGGTCCCAAGTCTTTAAGTATAACTGTTCAGCAATTACTGAATACAATAACAATTTTAATGTAAGTTTATGGTGTGAGAAACCAGAGGGTGTTCTCACCTATACTCCTGAGGGATCGTTTGCTCAGGTAACATGGGAAGGGCCATCGCTTTTGGATCACAACCCTGGGAGTGGACAAGCGAGGAAGGTTCACCTGAGTGGAGGGTCCTTGGGGATTGCAGGGAGAATGCCCTTAGGTGAGACACAGTATTCCCTAGGTCATGGGGCCAACCTACCCTTCAACTCCCTCTACATTTATGGGATATTTTCAACCCTATACCATCTTCCCTCCTCCCGAGTTACAAAAGGGTATGTGCACAACAGAGCAAAAGGAAAATATTTGCTCCCTATCTCAGAAACTGCTCCGAGAGTAAGAGAAAAAAAAAGCAATCACACAGGACATAAAATTCTGATTGGAGATCACAAATCACTAGTTCCCATCTACTCCCCCACAATTATAAGAGAAGAAAACATATAATGGCAAGACATGGTATCCCCGTTCCCTAATACAGACTCATCCTTCCTTCCCTCAGCCTGCACGGGCTACGTCCACTCATGCCCTATCGTTCCCTGTAAATGCCCACCAAATACTGAGAAGAAGCAGAAGCAACTAGGAGCAAGGGACACTTCCTATCACAAACACCACTCTATAACTGAGACGAAGAAGAGAGGTGTAAGATCATGCAGTACTGATGGTCCGGCTTGCCCCAGGCAGGTCAAACTAATAACACACACACACACATCGGGCCCCTTAATAGGGCTCAGGTGTATAATGGGAGAGAAGGTGGACAGGTCAGGGAAGAGAAACACTGTGCTGGAGCGAGACTAAGATGCTGGAAGACCGGCAACAATCGCTGATGACCTGCAGGTCCTGGAGAGAACAGGTCAAGTGGTGTTGGCAGGACCAGGAGCCTTCAGAGTGGAAGGTGGGCAGACAGAGCTGCCGAACCGCTGAGCTGCAGAGAGAACACGGTCCACGTTCTTCATGAGAAACTGGGAAGCTGGTGCGTGCAAGGAAGTGCCTGTTGAAAAAGCAGAGCATATGCGGTCTGCTTCCCGACTACGGAGGAGGTGAGCAGGAGCAGCAGGAACCGCTGCTGGGAAGACGCGAGAGCCTGTGAGTATCAGAGAACACAGGAAGACTGGAGCGCTCACATGGACTGCAGATAAGGAACGGTCTATAAGCACAAGTGAATATGAATTACATTGAATGCTGAACTGCATGGAAATTGCTATTTGAGTGAAAGCACATCATACTGAATACCAAACTGAATGGAAACTGCTATTTGATTAAAAACAAGTTATATTGAATACCACAAGAACATTTGGAAGTTAAACCGACATAGTGAATGTCAAATTGTATACCACCAACATTGTGAACTGAACTAAAGAATGTGGCAAATTGAACTAACACTGAAGTATTCGAACTACACGTGAGGAAGAGTTATGAACTTGTGGCTAACAAAGACTGATGCAGAAAAGGGTTACACTGGCCAAAAGGGAAGTCAAGTGCGGAAAACCTGAAGCCCAAAGCAGAAGAGCCTGCGAGGGGCCAGACCCATCTAAGGGGGAGACCTATGGTTGCGTGACTTGTAATGGGTGGACCGTGCGGTCTGACAACTGAGCCTAGACCATAGAGCTCTCTACTGTGAAGATCATAGGCATATTGAATCAAGTCAAGCAGAACCATGGGGATCCTGGTTGCGTGACCTGTGATGGGTGGACCATGAGGTCTGGTAACTGCGCCTAGACCAGAGAGCTCTAAATGATGACAAGCAAAAGGACATTATGAGTGAGATACTGAGAACTGTGAATTAATTGGAAAAGAAAGCCAGAAGGTGGATCAAGTGAAACTGTTGTTTTCTTTTCTTGAACAGTGAGTAAGTGACGTTAGAATAAGTACTGCATTGAAATCTTGGGGAAGGGAACCCTGAGAACCGAAAGAAATGAGAAGTGCTGTCTTGGGGACCTCAATATCTTGTTTGTGTGTGAATCGTACCATATTGAACTTGGGAAAGGGAACCTCAAGGCCTAAGTGAACATTGTTAAGACAAACAGCTATTGGAACTGTATTGAGCCTGAAATAGAAAGCCCAAGAAGAACTGAAGCTGAGAGCAGCTGAAACTTTACTTTTGAAAACTATTGTTTTGTTAAGAAGAAACCCCACACCATGTTTATGTGTCTAGATGTGAGGGCAAGCATAGGTTTTGACACCGGCAGACGTTTGTTTTGGACATACAGACACAGACCTTCCTGTAGTTTTCTTTAGGCAGGAGAATTCTCTACCTTAGTTATAGGACAAGTTAGGCCTTACACCATCCTGACATTTTAATAAAGATCTTTGAAACTTGAGTTCCATTTTCTGTGTCGTCTCTCTTGATACCATGCCTGTCCCACCTAGGCCACATAGTTAACATATCTAATATTTAGCTTCACATCACAATTGCCATTTCTTGGTTTCATTTACTTGAAACCACGTGGTTCAGAGTCTGCGGGCTGCAATGTTGACATAGTCTGCAATGAATCTTATTAGCTCGCCTCTGTCCATGGCTAATGGTAGTTGTATTGCTCCTGCCAGAGACTAGGCCTGTGTAAAGTCCTTTAATCATGGTCTAAACATTCTGCCCGGCATCTGGCTCACGTCCATTCATGGCTCACTCGTAAAGAACAGCCTGGCGTTGTGTTCATTCTTGGGCAAACCATGACTAGCATTGTCCGACACCTCATGTTTATTCTTTGAGAATCCATTCCCAGTGCGCCCAGAACAGCAAGCTCACTAAAGCCCAGGCTTTGACAACCACAAACGGTAGCTACCAAACACTTTGCTGTCTCCTATTCAGATTCTGTACACTCACAGTCACTCTGTTAAAAATAGTTCAGAATGTCATATTCATGCTGCATAAATATGCCCTAGTCTCTGGTACAACGTCTTGCATATTCATTCTATATCCAACTACAGCCTGTGCCCCTACACCACTCTGGAATTTGATGATCAGTCATTTTCCAACCACACCAGTAATTCACAATCTGTTCAGTCACCTTCACGCTTCATCCAAACTCCACATGCCCCCCCAACCCACAACAGCTGGAATGCGTATCCCCACTACGTTGTCCAACACCAGCCAGCATCTTCAGAGGTGTCTACAATGGGAATTGATGTATTGTTCTATTATTTAATGAAATTGACAAGCGTTTTGCCCAAAAACACTATACAAAGGGCATACTGATGGCTGGAACAAGCCCAATTCTGCATGCTTTACAAACCGGTAGAAAGTCAATGTGTAGGTGGTAATAGAAAGGAGCTGAAAACAGTAAACCAGGACAGCACAAGACATGCAATCCAGTGGTGACAGTAGCTGTAGCGCATTGTGCACCCTAAGACTCTGGGTCCCACCCCTGGGAGAAAAGGTGTTATGGGAAATCTTGAAGCCAGCCCTTTTACAGTGTGCCTAATTTCAGATGGTCGGGCGGTCCAGTTCAAGCTCATGCCCTTTCTCTTAACCAGAGGTTCCCACATCCAGTGCTTCATCTTTGCTTATCCAGTGACATTGCGCGCCTTCAGAGTGACCTGCCGCCATCCCTTAAATACATGTAAAGTTCCTGACAACATTTTAGCCACAACTGCCGCCTGGTCCATGCTAGTCATGTGGATCCATGTGGATCTATAAATGCCCTCTTCAGGATCACAAAGGGCATGGTCAATGCAAAGGTGAAGGCTGGACCCCGGTAGATCACATCCCTTCCGCACAAGTCCACGAGCAACCACTAAAGTGTTTCATGGTCATCAGTGAGTGTAGCTTGGGTCTCTATGCACAGCAGACGCAGGATCCACTTCGCAGCATACGTGACTCACTCCGGGCGGCACATGTAAAACTGAAGGTTTTGAGTGAAGCACAACCTGCGGCAGACCTGTGGGAAACTTCTCAGACCATCGTTTTTAAGCCTACTATCTCATTACAGAAGGGGAAAGACTGTACGCAAATCAGTTTACGTCATACCACAAAAGGGGCAGTCCAGCACAAACTGCCAGGTCACATCCCTCCTATAAGAGACCACGAGCAACCGCAGACATGTTTCAGCATCGCTGGGCTTCATCGGTAAGGTGGAGCTTGGGTTTCTGGGCTTCAGAACCTACATATGGGCATACCTGCCCCGCTCAGGGTGACAAATGCAAAACTGGAGGTCGATAATGATAATAATAATGTGTTATTTATATAGCGCCTTAATCCAAAGCGCTTTACAGAGTACATATTTACATACAATATCACCCAACCGAAATTGATACTCATTTATCATACTCGGAAGGATGACAGGCTGAGTTGGCTTTGCCGGGATTGGAACCTGCGACCTGCAGATCATGCTCAGTTCGCATCTTAACCGCTGGAAATGCCCAATGACTCTGAAACCTCTCTGGGGTTGCTTGTGGTCTAGTGCAGTAGGATAGCTTAGCTGCACGCCTGCTTTTAGGGTGGGATCAAGCATGATTTGCATATGCCCTTTCCCCTTCTGTAACGGCGTGGCAGACTGAAGAACGATGGTCTGGGGTTGCCCAGAGCAATGCAAATGGTTATGATTTAGTCACAATCTTCCAGCCAGTTTTGCTTAGAGCAAAAATTGCCACACACGTTCCATCAGCTACTCTGAGAAACACGACATCAATAAAAGAAAGAACTTCGAACAAGCAGGAGAGTGCACACTGCGGCCTGTGTGTGCATAATTGTATGTTTTGCGTTAGGACGATGCATTTACCCCAATGCTGCTTGTTCAGTCGTCAAATCCACTCACACCTCATAGGCAGAAATCAGAGCCACTGCTTTAAATCATAATGTCAAAGAGATGACAGTGGCACTTCTCACAAAAGCCGGGGCGAATAATTACAAAAAGGGGACACGATTAAGCAGTTCTGACTGTCGTTTTCTTGGGCTGTCGCTCCGATGTGAAGACCTGTCACGCCCAGCCAGGCAATTTGCGCTGGACAGCCGCCTCTCGCGCTCATCTATGCAGATGCCAAAGAAACGCGACAACGCACGGGTCGTTAAATTATGCTGCCTCGTTTGGCCCCGTGTCCCGCTACCTAACAGGGTTTACAAGGCCGTCATTCAACTCATGCGCCAAACCATTTTTCCACACTCCAATTCCTCCCTCAAAACCAAGGCAGAACAAAGAGCCAGCATCGTGGGGAACCACCGTATGGGGAACAAGGAGAGAACGGAGCCTGTGCGGGACTGATCCCTTCACTGGACACCTGAATCCACCCACCACATGGTACACATTCCGCATGCACCACGAATCAGAATCACTCAACATGAGCACGTGCCATAACCACATACAGACACCATTCCCATTGCCCACCAAAGTTCACCAACTGCCTCCCTCATTGTTCCTTCAAACACGCAGCTCTGCAAATGCACCCAGTGTTCGACATGCTCCTTCCCGGATGCACCACTCTTCCCACAATCCCCTGTGTCTCAAAGGTCCCAGTGTAGATCTTGCATACCTCTGCACCCTCCCATAGCCACAATGCAACAACACCTGCCCATCTCATCAACATCCCCACACCCTCCTCACTTCAACCATCTGTTCCGCATCCGTGCCAGTCATCCCTACTATACCCGACTCTTGCACAGTGCCCGGCCGCCACCATAGCGAGCCTTCACTATCACATACTCCCAACATTCTCTTTCCCATTTCCACAGCTCTCCTATACATATATATAGATGTATAGTCTGGCGGTCGCTGCACTATGGTTAATTTGAGTATCAAGTTCCATAGGCAACCCGAAAATTGTATTGCTAATAACTTTTGACTTGCATAACGGATTTCACTGATATTTAGCAAACAGTTTGTCACAGGCCTTCCTCCCCAGACTGGATATTTTGGGAAAGATACGTTGAAAAATGAATAAGTTATTAAGAAAGCAAAAAAACAATCATTTCAGCCTACTCACGTTCATTTCCTCAGATAGAAAAACATTTCTGTGCAGCGCACAGCAAAAACCGCTAGACGGAATTGAACCAGATATGAAACAATTTATCATAAGCAAAGGTATTGTCCTTGTGCACCAACTGAAATGGTACTTCAAATAAACAGTCAATCGTTCTTTAACTTTTTTCTTAGTTTGTTTATTTTATTCAATTGGCAATTTGATTTCCAAAAACGTTTATTTTCTCTCTACACGTGTTTCACCACTTTTCTTTTTTGGAGTGGCTCATCAGGAATCAGGAGACATGTCCTATAACATTTCCAAATACTGAGAAGATTTTCCTTTTTCTTAGAGAAATCTTCTCATTATTTGGAAATGTTATAGGACATCTCTCCTGATGAGCCACTGCAAAAAAAGGGGTGAAACACGTGTAGAGAGAAAATAAATGTTTTCGGAAATCACATTGAGAATTGGATAAAATAAACTGACAAAAACGTTGAACAACAATTGACTGTTTATTTGAACTAGCATTTTAGTTGCCGTGCACGTTAAAACCTTTTGTTAGGACAAAATGCTTAAGGTATTAGTCAAAATAGCGGTATATACCTATGCTGACAACTGATGACTGAAGACACTTGTAGACTCGCTGTGTGACTTGTTTTTCTTGACTGCAAACTTCTAAATAACAGGAATGAAACAATTTGGATACAAAGCGTTGACTCGATTTTGAAGAGGTGTCTGGGGTTATTCCGCCCAGTATTTATAATAGGTGTAACGGGAAAAAAAAATTGGAAAAAATGCTGTTTGGGAAATGAAAAAGGATGAAATGGCATCAGGCTAGAGGTAGGGCGAAGGAAAGAGGACACCATGTTAAATTGGGGAGTTGCAGGGGGCCTGGGGACCACAGTCAGAGGTAGAACATTTTTCCATTACCCGAGTTAACAGGTGGGATAACCGCAGTCATAATAGAAGAGATCTGGAATTATAGTGCGTCACACGAAACAAGTGTTTGGTGTCTATGGGAGAGAGCTAGGGAGGGGAAAAAGGATCTGAAAGGTGCGGTGGTGCAAGGCAAGAGGGAGGGGGCACTTGGGGAATGTCTGGGAGGGCAGCAGAGAATTGTGGATTTTGCATGCGTTTTTTCCGATAACTGCAAATATTTATGTGTGTTTCCACGAATAACCGCAGTTACCTGTAGTACATTAATAACCACGGTTATCAGAAAAAAGGTTTTTTAAAAGAGTTTAAAAAATGAAAATAAGATAAAAAAGGGGAAGGTGTGTGCATATATATATATATATATATATATATATATTGCCAAAGGTCTGCAAGCATCAGGGTGCAGGAACTAGAACTCTAGAACTTACGGTCTGGAGGCATCTAATGAGGGGAGGGGAAAGCTAGAATTATTCAAATAGCAGTGCCTTTATTATTATTTTACTAAAAATAATTAGTTAAAATGTAGTTAATTTGAGCAGATTTAACTTAACAAAACCATTGGAATTCAGTAGATGTGGGAAATCCAGACCAGCTTAACTTGCCAAGCTCCCGTTGATGTCCACCATAATGCCATGCCACCCATAATGCCATTATGTATGTCCTGGTGAATCCCTTCTCTTATAATATGTATTTGCTCATGGGCTTTGCAACGGGAAGGTGCCAGGTTCAGCTAGTCAGGACTTCCCACATTCGCTGAATTTCAAGGGTTTCGTTGTGCAAATCTGTTCAACTTAATACATCTTAACTAAAGGTTTTTCAGTAAATTACAAGGGTTTTGTTATACCATACTTTTGTATGGTTCATGAGCCATGGTCTTCGGCAGTGTCCACTGTACATGCCCCCCCCCCACTATGTCTCCTTTGGACCCACCACGGGCTGTGGCCACTATACAGGTCTTTGGAGCCCACTAGCCAGGGCCTTTGGCCCTGGCCAGTGAGCACAGCCGTTGGCCGTGCCCACTGTATATTTTAAAACACTACCTCTTTTGGACCCATTAGGTGGACACAGCCTTCAGCCGTGGCCATTATACATGCATTTCAGGGCCACTGTATATATTGAAACACTACTGGGCCTCTAGCAATGGTATTCGCCCATGGCCAGTGAACATGGACTTTGGCCGTGTCCACTGTACCTGTTCCCAAAATATGTTTCGTTTGGACCCACTAGGTGGCCACAGACTTTGGCAGTGACAACTATATATGTCTTTCGGGCCCACAACCCAGGGCCTTTGGCCCTGGTCGTGCTCACTGTTTATTTGAAACACTACCGGCTGCTGTACATGTTCACCCACTTTCTTTTGGTATTAATCCAATTTTTTTTTAACTCTCTGTATTGTTTTTTTAATAACTTTTTTCCTGTAACCGCAGTTATAGTGGCAATGTACTACAAATAACTGTGGTTATCCGTAGACGCCTGTAGATAACCAAAGTTATTCGTAAAAGGCACGTAAAATCCAAAATTCTTCCCTGCTCTCAAAGGCCCTCACCAGGTGCCCCCTCCTATTGGCATGCACCCCCCTCCCTACACTCCTCAGGACCTCTTTCCCTCCCTAGCCCTCTCCCATTCCCCCAACACTTGTCATTTCGTGTGACACACTTTGATTCCGGATCAAGTTTTATTTTATAACCACGGTTATGATAGGATATGGCATTCATCCTGCTGAATAGCCACGGTTATGAGAAAACATTCTAGCTCTGAACTTGGTCCCCAGGATACGCCCCCGAACCGCAACTCCCCAATATGACATTGTGTCCTCTTTCCCCTTCCTCGCCTCTAGCCTAGTGCCATTTCATCCTTTTTCCCTGTCCAAATGGCATTTTTTCCACTTTTCGTTTTTGGCTAGCCGCGGTTATTCCCATAATCAATGCAGTCATCTCTCGCAGTGAGCACACCAAATAAATAATGGCATGTTTTCATTTCTGAAAAGCCTCTCTCCTGCAAGGCACCATTGAAGGTACAGCTATAATTTTTGGAGAAAGGGGCACCCCCTACTCTGTGAAATGTTTTAAAAACTGTTGGGTCCCTCTGGACCAATCAGATAGTGGCTTGGTGTCCACAGACATCAAAAACGCACTCTGATTGGATTCTGAAAAACGTGAGGTGCGTCAGATTTTATGAAATGTTTGCCATGTTGGCTCCACGGACATCGCCGCTGACCACAAACAATGTAGTGAGAAAATAGTCTGGGAAACATATTTTTTGTTAGTTTGTGGCCAAAAGAGGGCCTGGAAAGGGTGGGAGAGTGGAAAAAGTTTGATAGGGAGCTGTTTTTATAGGTGAATATAAGCGTTGCCGGGCCGCTGTGTCCACGGACCCTCGCATGCCAACTGGGTCTGTTAAGGATGTCTGGCATGGATAGAGGACATTGGGGGACTAGCCAATCAGGTTTTGTGGGTCTGGAGTAGGAGTTGAAGTGTACAGGGTAGGAAGTGCTTTATTTGTTGTGTCTAGTAAAGATTGCTATGGCTATGCCTATGAAGAAGCAGAGTATGTGGATGGTGGGAGATTCATTCATTAAAGGTTTATAGTGAATCTCGTGGCATCTCTGCTACTATTGGATTGGGTGAAGTGGAAGTTTTGTGGTATGCATATTATGGCTTAAACTGGGTAACTTTATTACCATTCTGTGAGAGCATGGCTCACTTTAAACGCCCAGATATTATTATTGTGCGTTGTGGAGGCAACAGTTTTGGTTAAGTAACTGCAGGATATTTGCACTTTGCCATGAATTATATGTTCAGAAGCCCAATGGAACTGTTTCCAGCTGCAAAGATATATATTTTTTTTAAATCAATCAGAGACAAATATGGAGATGAAAAATGTTTTGTCCTCAATGGGAGAAGCTAGACAGCAGGTCAATAAAGGTATATGTGCTTTTTTACATGCTTTAGGAATGGCATCTTTTAACAACGAAAATATCAAGTTGGATGGCGTAAATATTTTTCGAGGCGATGGAGCACATTAGACTGATGGCGGCAATCAGATTTTTCTTTTGAATATCCAAAATGCACTGAAACAATTTTTGTGAAATATGTCGTGAAGTTTTTTTTATAGTAGTTATAGTAAATAAAAAACAAAGAGAAAACAACTTGAAGCAGTTTTTGTGAAAATTACTAAAAATAATTAAGTTCAGTAAAACATTTGTTTGTTCAGTTTATGCAGTGTTTCTCATGCTCTTTGATTATAGCCTTTTAAGCACTTCGAAAATGCTCGCCCCCCTGCCGAGTGGTGTGTTGCAGTATATACAGAGTACCGTTGTCTTGGAAAGATATGGATCAACAGCCTCTTTTATGGCTTGCAATGTAGCTGGTGGAATCTTCTGCCCCACAGGAGTAGCCTGTGTGGCGACAGTAGCGGTTGAGGAAGATGATGTAGCGGATGACAGCCTGCTACTTTTTGAGAAAGGAACAGCCTGGTGGTATGATTCTGTGTGGCGGCGCAAAAACGTGATACCAAAAGAATACTGCCCGTGTTCTCGACAACTTAGTATGATTCCACACTCAATGCATTCAACATGGGTAGCCCGAACCTTTGGTACCCCTCGTACACTATTAAAGAACTGCAATACCCATCATTCCCTCTGGATGCTGGAGGTAGGAATTTCCTTCATTTTATCTTCCTGGTCCTCTTGATCCTCCTTTGTATATTGCATCCTTTCCCTTGTCCAGTCCCAGTAACTGGTGGTCGTGGCTCCTGGGGAGGAGAAATGGCCATGGCTGATGCCATTTTTGAAGTTAAATAGCAGATGTGCTAATACTCTTCCAATCAGATGCTTTCTCCTGGATTGCAGATGGAAAATGAGTAAGAATAGGTCTTTCTAGATCAGCTGAAAATGCAAATAGAAATGTTCACGAAGCATGGACCCGTTTGCGAAGCACAGACCCATTCGTGAACACATCATCGCATCGTGTGCGTGGTCACATGACACTGCCCGGAAAGTCTGCTGTGATGTCCGATGTTCGTGGATGTAGGCAAACCAAAAAACAGTTAAAAAAGTTGTAGAAAGTTGATAGAAATGTTACGAATGTTGCTAGAAGGTGGGTCATGGTACAGTTTTCACTTGAAACTTCATAAATCCACTGGAAATGCTGCTATATTGTGGGTGAGTATAATATTAACAAGTTGTAGCAAATTAGGGTGCACTGGTAAAAACCTATAAAATTCAGTGAAAAAACGTATGGCTACCAGTACAATCAAAAAAGCCCAGAAATTCACCAGCTATGATGAGCAAAGCAACCATAACTCGCGGCACCGCCGTGCACTGCTTAAACTAACACCCAGGACATCAAAGATGACATTACAAATGTCAGTGATGACATCATTGATAACATCACATCTCTGGCCTACTTGTTTTGTTCACTGAACAAAAGGTCAGTTGTTTTTATTAATGACTAAGAATTTTATAATTGAAAAGGTGCTTTATATCTATACGTTAACCTTGTCCAATGTTGTTAAGGTACTCTATTCAGGACATGGCCTCAGCTCATGGTAAACATACATGGGGAAATAAGCACACCTAAAACATACAATTCATTTGTATACATGACAACAAACTCAAATTGTATTGTCATTTTCTAGTACTGTTCTGTCTTTCCTCCTTACTGGAGCTTCACTGTATGTGCCTCAGATGCTTATGCATTTTGGCTCTTCATATGTATTGTTTGTACTAAATGAAGTATGTAGTAAGTCTTGTATTGTGAGCTATTAATTCCAAGTTTTACATCAGTCAAGACTGTGATAGCCTTGCATACATTATTTTGCTGACCAATATTACCTGATTAAAATTACTGTATTTCTGAGATACATGCTGCATCCTTTGCATATGTGCATGTATTATTAGGTTCTTTTATTAACAAGAACACTCCAATACAACATTTTGTTTAAATGAGTACATTACATTACGTACTTCATAAGAGGTCTTCCGATCAGTCCCGATATGTTGCTACCAACATTGTAAACACAACCCCTTGTATAGACTTTATCAGAATTAATTTGATATGTGACGTTATCAGTGATGTCATCAATGACATATGTGATGTCATGATTGATGCCCTGGGTGTTATTCATAGCAGTGTACAACAGTGGCGCACGATATGGTTGCTTAGTTTACCATAAATTGCAAGTATCTGGGGGCTTTCGATTTTACTTGTAACCATAACATCCCTTTAGCAAAGTGTTTTCACCGAAAAAAAAATAAAAATATATATATATATATATATATATATATATATATAGTGTGTGTTTTTCAACAACATATTCAGCAAGGAGATAAAATATAGTAGCAGAGTATCACTTCATGAAAAATCGACGACATTGCTAGGATGTTACACTCTACTGTGTGTGTACATACAACTACTGCAGGTACAATGCCCCGCGCTGCAAAGCCAGAGCAGTGCTCATGTCTTCGCATGCACTTCCTTTCACTGCAGGGACACACACAACTGCTCCTGTTACTGTCTGTGCAGTGTATTATTGCTACTGCCTGTTTTTTTTTTTTATCAATGCTTGGTTCTTATTCCGGTATACTTTATTTGTTTTGTATCATTGTTTTGTTCGAGGCCCTTGAAGGCACACGCACAGAAAGGCAAGTTATATCACATCACAGCAATACCGTCCTGCTATTCTGCATCACACTGAGCAAACAGCAGACATGTGTAAAGATCTGCCACTGCTGGACAGCGCCTTTGCGGGGTTGCAGCACCACTGCGCACAACCATGGGCCATTGCATGTAGGCTCCAGTAATGGGAATATGCTGGAGCACGCCCTCTTTGCTGGAGGCTGGCCTCCACGTGAACAGAACGGTTCAGCATGAGGTGGGCATTGCTTGCAAGGCCTGAGCCTTTTCTTCTCTGTATTTTCTCACAGTAGACCAATACCAGCGTGCTTAGAGCTGGAGGGTGGGGTGCTCCCGATTGAAGTCAGAGTATGGGTTGGGTGGGGTTCGATGTCACGGATTCATGCAGGTAAAGAATAAGTAACTAGAATCATTCCCCACTCCTTCCCTGTGTAAGCACAACAAAATGAATTGTTGCTTTTTGGCTAATCACCGGTTTGGTGCGAGATTACAGGAACCAGTGACCGAAGTGAGCGGGAACGGGCGGGAGCGCTGTTGCACTACTTTTATTTTTATCCGTTTACCATTCCTCTTCTTTTTACGACCATATTCAGCATTCTAAACAGAGGATTGTTCCATTCATGTCCACGTGCAAGTGTAAAGATGTAACAGGAGCCTTAGTTAGTAGTCACTTAGACTATTGCAATGCCCTGGCTGCAACACCTTGTTACATGTTGCACTAACCTTCCGCCTAACCTCTCCCCTGCCGAGACCAGAGTTCCACTACTTTTTTCGTTACACTCCTACCACTGCTGTCTCCTGCACTTAAGTACAAGGCGAGGTTTCAAGGCCCACCGGTCATCCCACTATGGCGGCCAACCTGCATTGCCGTATCGGAGCAAGCAAGGCCCCCTTAGGGCAGTCTTGGGGGTGATCAAACAGCAAGTGATGGAGGAGAATGTGGAAATCCTCTATACACGTCGGCTCATGTCTAGAACGCCAGGTGAAGAAACACAATTCTACAGGTAAACAGGCACTTGGGCATCTTCCAAACAATAAGTGCATCTGTGTTGCCCAGAATGGCCCTGCTGCCACAGGACACCCACACGCAGCTACTCACTTAACCTTGAGTTCTGACTACTTCTTGCCAGAACGCCCAGGGCCCTTTTGATATATGATATGATATGGTTTCTGCTCTGGACTGCTCTTGGTGATACATTGTAACTGGAATCTATGTATCTACAGATACAGCTTCCTCCAGGTGTCCCCATCCATCTAACACAGTGAGCTGCTTATGCCTGAGCGGTGCTGGGTCTGTGGCACTTTAGCGGCCGGTGACTTACCAGCCTCTTTAAAGTACTTCAGCACCGAGGGGCAGAACTGCCCTGGAAATTGACCCACTTACCAATTTACTACACAGGGATTTAGCAGCCGCCCAAGGTCTCTGAACACGAGACACCCAAAAACAGTAGACATTGAACAATCCCACAGCCGTGTACAAATCGCACAAACTCCTACAAAACTCTTGAACCAGGAACTGGTGAATGCATGGATTTGGGAGTGTTTCATTTCTTCTCTACTCACCCCTTCCTCTGTCCCTGTACAATTCAAAGGCACTCAGACCCTGATCACATTGAAGAGTCAGAATTCCAACAGACCGGCCTAGAGGTCATGTTTATGTCCAGTATCAGGGAAAAGAGTGACAATGGTGGCTTAATCCCTTGTTGGCTGGAGCAAACCTGGTAACACTGGACCACTCCAGTCCTCAGCAGAAGCTTGTGCTGGTCCATCCTCGGTGCTGGAGCTCTACTGGAGGCCCCCTACCTCATCTTACAGAATTGCTCACCTGCCCGTCCTGTCCTGCCTCTGAGCCATTTCAAGCCAGGCAGACTCCTGATTGGCCAGCCTGGTCCAGTGACCATCACCTGGAGGAATCCTTTATTAGAAAAAGTCAGCAAACCTGTGCCATGAGCTCCACAAGACCCTGAACCCTCCCAGAACTCACCAGCCATTCATATTACAGAATTGATCACTTGCCTGTCCTTGCCCTACTAGGGATTCATGTTAGGCATGGCAGGCTCCTGATTGGTCAATCCCGTAATGCGTGGTTTATATACTACCTATCCCCAGGTGTCCCAGTGCCAGACGTCACTTCATAGGGCATATGAGCTAAAGGAAGGGACTGTTTGGCCTTGCCCTCTATTGTATCCTGGTAAATAATTGGGACAACCATTCTGCCCCATGTTCCCCTCCACCCAGTGTCACATGCATGCTGAATTGCCACAAATTGATTTATTACAAGCATTATTTCACGTGCAGGATCTCGTCACCTAGGACCTTGTGTTCTGTTTAGCCACCTAGGAACCAGTGATTTTAAATTGTTTTGTTTGGTCGCCTAGGAACCTGTATATTTAAACTGCAGTATTTGGTCATATATGCCCGTGTCCCCCCTACAGCCTCCCCCTTTACCCTCTGTATAACATTCTTCTGCCAATCCTGATCGTCCTCTGTCCCATTCTTTCTCCCTCTCCCTATGGCCTTTGCCCGTCTCTTTCCTCCCCTCGCACACTTCTCCCTTGCCCTTTATCCCTCTATTCCACTTCTTCATTTCCTCCCAAAAACCACTAAGGCCACTCCCCTCTCCCACGTAAGCCTCATATATCCCAGCTGCTTCCATCCATCTACTCCAAACAATTGACGTCTCTAACTCTGCCCTGCCCAGAGGCTTCGAACTGAGTCTCCGGAATGACACATCTCTCTATAAAAACAATGTTCTCACTTATTTTAATTCCCATCACCCCACTCTTGGTGATGGGTGAATATCCCCCACTGCACTGAAGCTCTTGCAGCCCGCCACAACGACTGACTTTTTCTCTCACGCCACAGGTAAAGAAAAGGCGATACTGGTCTCATGATTAGCAAAGACATGCCACCAACATGCTTCCCCTCGCACTCATTTCCTCCTGTTTGAGAATAAATCAGTGCAGAACCTCTTGTCTAGCCCTCTTAATATCCTCCTCATCTACCACCCACCTGGCACACATGGCCCCTTTCTCTCTTATCTTGACCTATTAATCGAAACAATCCCAACTGATGTCCCTGTGTGATGTGAACCTTCCCAATATGTCTAAGGCCCGACAGCTACAACTTTACTCCATCTCCTATGAATGGTCAACCTACATAACCTTCCAGCCACGCCTGAGGAATCTACCTTGATCTCATATTCCCATCATGCTTCCACAACTGACCCCTCTCATCACTCGCTCATTCCCATCACCATCTAAATGTATCCGCCACTCTCCCATCCCACTTCCTCATCTATTACCACACGTAACTTCAAGCCTGACCCCACTGTCCCCTCAACCAAGTCAACACCTCGCTCCAGTTCTTTGTCCTCCACTTGCCCATTAATCGTGCCTTTACTGAATTCAACTTTATACCACCCTTCCCATTCAATAATAAACTACACTGCTTACTTCTTTAACTGCTCCCAGTTTTGTCCTCCACCATAGCTCTCCACAGCCATACAGTTGCTGCTTACACCACTGGTGCAAAGACCAACCCCACACCACTCTCCTCATGGCTTATAATATCTCTCTACTGCACTAGAAAGAGCTCTCAACATACGTAAATTCTCCTATTACACTAATCTTGTTTCCTTTCTAGCTCTTACTCTCACTGCAAACTATCCAGAACATTTCAGGCCATGCATGTCCCTGCTAAGAACTACTCTGTTTCTTCCACCAATAACTTTGCCTGTCCACCCTCTATCTCACTAACCCACCTCCCATCTTCCCCACACTGCCTTCTCTATCTCACTTCTTCCCAACCTCCCCCACTGAACGTCTACTCCTCCCTCGCTCTGAAAACCTATGCTGCACTCCAATTGACCCATTTGCACCACAAACTGTTAAGGAACTTGAATCTGTCACCTCAACTCTCCACCGTAATCAACCTCTCTGTCAGCTGGTACCTTTTGCCGCCTGTTATAAAACAGTCACAGTCATAACTTCCCTAAATAAACCAAATGCCGACGCCCAACAACCCCCAATTCTACAGACCTGTCTCTCTCCTTCCCTACTGCTCAAGAATCCTTGAGAGGGTCATCTTCAACCATATTATCATCTATTTATTAATTTATTGCATTTATTATATGCGCAAACCTTCATGTGTCATGGCGTAGTTACAGACATCTTAGCATAATTAAATACAATAACAATCAGATCACATTACATTTGGTAGAATTTGCTACAGTTAGAATAATACTCTACAATTGGCATACACAAATTTGCAGTACAGGCAGACCAGTGATGGATCATGTGCAGTTGGTCTTGGCCTAGTATTGGTTAAATAACCAAGTATTTTTAAGGCTGTTTTAAGTATTGGTGGGAGGACTCATTTCTGGTGGGTAACGGGAGCGTATTCCAGGTTTTTGGAGTCAATACTGGAAAACTGCTACCCCCGGCTCTAGAGCATTTATAGCGAGGGACAGAGAGGAGGGAATATTTATTGGATCTGAGAGTTCTTGCTGACTTATTCTATCTCATGGTACACCCACTCACTGACCTTCTCTAGTCTGGATTCTGTTCCAAAACACTCCACTGAGACTCTTGTCATCCAGGTTGACAATTCCCTTATCACTGCCTGCAGCGCATCTTTCCTCCATTGTCTTCCTTCTAGATCATTCTGTCCTCATACAACACTGTTGAAGAGAGGGTCTCTGTAATGGCCCTCCTGGCCCCATACGCATGACATCCCGAAGAATGAGAAACAAGAGATGCCAGTCGCTGTTTGGCCAGCCCCCAAGAGGGCCAGTACAGCCTACATATGTGAGCAGATATTCTCTTAGACAACCATCCAAACCCTATCCAGCTGACGTCTTCACGGATACAAGTGCCACATCACTGGACCAGGTTGACTAACAATAAATATCGAGCCGTGCTGATGCCATTAGTGACACCACGACATAGTAACGTTAGCCATGAAGCCATGAGAGAGAGAGAGAGATTGAGATACTGCAGCACGAAACAAAGGGCCAGTGCTCGCAGCCAACGACAAGGGCAGGTGGAACATTCCTGACACCAGGGGCAAGGAGCCACCTACAAAATAACAGAATGAATCCTCCCTAATTGCAGACAGAAAAGCTCAGTTTTGCAGCCCTCACCCACGGGACTAAGCCAAAGAGAACAAGAGCCCTTTACCCATGGTGGGAAGAGAAGCGGTTCCCAGCGAAGACAGACAGTATTGTGACATGTGTTGCCCAACGAACATTGCAACCTGCAGGCACTCTCCCAGGCTAGGTGGCTATACCAGTGGCAACAATTGGGATACACAGTCTTTCTCATTACCTTGAGATGGTACACAGAGCGCTGGGAACAGAGCTGGGTCCCAGGCCTGGGGGAATCCCGGCCCAGCCAATCAAGGAGCCCAAATCCTGGGGTGGTGTGTAATGGGCAAGGGCCAATGGTAGTCCTGCGACCCTGCAACAGTGTAATAGATTGTTTTTGGGGAAGTCTCAGGTGAGACCACCTGACATGGGAGGACTAGTTAGGCCACTCATATAGGCGACTTCTATAGGTAAAACCACCCAAACCACCCAATAGAATGGGCTCTTAGGTTTTTGGGGAAGGGTTAACACTTGTGACGCCATTGAGTAATAAAAGCTCATGACACAGGCCCAGGAGCTGTGCTTGCTGGAGAAGTATGTTTTACCTGTATGATCCCTTTCTGTGTGGAAAATAAAGGACAGTTATAACTTGGCCCTGGCTAATTCACCATCATTGCCGGGGGAGGGTTCGTTTGGCCATGGATATTCGACCGAGCGGTGACTGTGCAGTGCGAACCACGGTCCCCTGGCATACCTGTACACTGCGGCTCATCCATCCCGCTTTGCTGTCACCACAAAGGATGACTCCATGTAAAAAAAATAAAAACAACCATGTACATTTCTGCTACTTGGTTTTTTAATACATGCATGGTGTTGCCCCCACAACTTCGCTGACTGCATCTCACTGTATTCTGGCTCTCAAATCTTTTGCGTCTCATCTCTTCATGACCAGTCCGCACCACACTCTTCCTCATCCCGGTTCCACTCTGTTTCCCTGCTTGCCCCCACTCCACTGGTATGGTCTCTCCCCAGATACCAATGACATCTCTACACTGGAACACTTCAAAGCACAGCTCAAACCCCACCTGTTGTCATGGAAAGAGACACAAACCCTTCCACCCTTCTAACCACAGTAACCACCTGTTCCAACTCTCTTGCCCTCCGAAATACACTGTAATTTATAAATGTGTAAATACTGGGCTCTGGCCATAAAAGTTAAACAATGTTAGGTCCTCCAGCTCCTATTCTCATTCTCATCCCTTCACCACCTGGTATAAGTAACTCAATCAAACAATGCTCTGATGGATAGGCACCCCACTCTAGGAGTGTCTCCATTCTCTGCCTTTGCATACTCAAGGTAATTTCTGTTTGAAAACTACACCCTGGTCTTTTTCAAGGCAGATGTATACGTCATCTCTAGTGCCCGGCCCTTTACCCCCGTCATACCGGAAGAACAGGAAGGCATTGTACATTGTGTATGACATCAGGTATTATCCCAATACTGCATCGAAGAAACAAGAGACGTTATGCACTCAAACAACCGCATTGATTGTACCCTCACACTGAAGTGGTGGAAGGATGTCTGCATACACCAGTGGACATAGAACAGCTATAAGTGAAATCAGACAACAGTAAAGTGACGTCATAAAGAGACGAATGGACCCCGTTAAAATACCATCAATGGGACGAGACACATACACAGCCCTCAAGCCTTGGGGGGCCAAAGAGACTTCTGTAAAAAGTTGTGCTATGATAAAAAATGTATAGGTCGCTATGCAGTTGCCAAAGTGCATCATGGCACTGTCTCATAGTTGCCGAGCAGCAGCGGTCTCCAAATTCATTTTCCAAACTTGGATCAGGGATTAACACCAAGGAATCAACCGACCTGAGGTTCAATACTGTGCTGGCTTCTATGAGGGGATGCAGTGTGACAGTACTTGAACACCAATGCATCCTTCCAAATGGAAGCAATTATGAAAGTCCGTATGCAAAATAATAGAAAATACCTTTCACCTTGCTCTTTGAAATTACAGGTTTTTCATGTTCCATTAAAACCCAAGGCAGGACAGACTTTGCTATCCTACATAGTCTGTCAACTGTAAAAGTTTCATTTAATTTGACTGACATTGTTTCAAATGGTGAATTGTTCCTCACCCAGCAGCATTGGTTGATTGAATTTGTATATTTTGGTGTCACTGAAGAACTATCTGCGAATGAGAAAGCTGTACCTATTACCAGATTAGGATGCAGAGGATACCCATGACCCTAAATATAGGTTCTTAATTGTTTTTTTTGTGCAATGTAGTTTGTACTATCACCAAGGTATCAAAAGAAGTAGACATTGGTCTAGTGTAATCGTGGGTGTCATTTGATATTCCATCTACGACACTTCATTCGTGATTTACCAGATCACTTGTCCTGTGGTTCAATGTGTCTGGGAAAAGTCATTCGGATATCTGTGAACACAAAAATCGTTTAAAAAATCCAATTGAAAAAGTGCCTTGCTGAATTACTTTTTTGTAAGGCATTATGCTCTCCCTGTCTGATATTATGTTCTAGGTACTGCTTAATCTCTTGGGATTGGAAAATTGTTGTATTGAAAAAGCAGAGAAGGTCAAGGGGGAGATGAAATGGAGGAAGGGAGTTTGTAATATAGGTTATTGGTTGGACTGCCTTACTACGGATAAATACAAAAGTGGAATTACATTGTTCAACTGGTTTCAAGTAGTCAATTAGAGTCTGTCATGACTATCTCCCTTCCTGATGTAGGTCAACTAAGATTCTATGTGTACTGTGCCTTGGCTAACTTTTGTACGCCCCTCATGTTTCTAATGCTTTTAGTTGCCTGTGTGATAGTCCTTCTATGACAGCTTGTCACTCATATTTAATTTGTCAGTTTAGGGGTCTATCTTCATTGATGTTTGGTGGTTCTGCCACCTTACTATATACTGAACGCTGATTTATTTGTTCATTTTGAGGGTGACCAATGGTGCTTATCTGCCAATTATGGCTGTGGAGAATTCTCTACTTCTCATATATTCAGTCATTTTGAAAGACTAGTGGGTTGCAGTTAGGATACTATAACATGAAAATGTAATGTAGTTTTGCTGATGTCAACTGATTTTATAAGGTCTTGCTTTCATTACATGTGTCCTGTTCTGCTTCTGCTTTGCTCATCTTTTCTTTCTTTACTGTTTGGATCCTAGCTTTATTTTCCTCTTCTCTATTATGTTTTAAGATGCAGTTGTTTGTGATCCTTTTTTATTTTAATTTTTATTGATTTATTTATTTATTTTCTTCTCTCTGATTTTATTTTTATGATTTATACTTAGTGGAAACATTGTTCTGTTGTTCTTCAGAATGCTTTGGAATTTGCTTCACTTTAGCTGATTCAATTTGGAAATATGGCGAGAGTTTCAATAATACTACTACAATGTGGATGCCGGTTTCTGGGTGGTATGGTTAGGATTTGGCCTACTTATGTAAATACTATTTCTTTTAAGGGGTTTGGCTTTAGTCAGACCCAGTTGAATTGGTATATTGCATTGTTGTCATGTGATGTCCTGTTTTGTTTTTGTTTGTCTGGGTTGGGGATACTATTGCATTGTTTATTCTGGCTCTAAATGTCTGTGTTCTCTAATTGTTCATCCTATACTTTTTAGGGTTGTGTGGTCCTTTTTGGAGGTTTCCAATACTCAAATAATTTCTTTGCCATGGGATTGATTATGGTAGGAACATGGAATGTGAAAGGGTTAAATTGCCCAATTAAGAGGAAAAAAGTGTTGTCTAGACTTTGGAGGGAGAGGATTGATGTGATTTTTCTTCAGGAAACTCATCTTATGGAGGGTGCGGAGAAACTTCTTACTAATTCAAGATGCATGAAAGTGTGGCTGAACTGCTTCTCTTCTAAGTCGAGGGGTGTTGGGCTTTTGATTCGGAGGTGATTGGGCGCAAGTGTGGAAGGGGTGGCAATGGTTGACGTGGGTCGTGTGATTCTGGTCGATTTGAAATATGAAGATAGAGTTATTACTATTGGTTCCGTTTATGGCCCATGTGTCTGTGGTGATTTTTTTGATTCTCTGACTAAACTGTTGAGTGGTATGAAAGGGGAACTTATTGTCTTAGGAGGGGATTTTAATTGTGTTCTAGATTATAAATTGGATAGATCTTCAAAATGTCATTTTACTGGCCAGAGGTCTAGTAAGGAATTTCAAGAATTTATTGAAAAGTTTGACCTGATTGATTCTTGGAGGACTTTAAATCAAGGGGAAAGGGTTTTTTCTTTTTATTCTCCTGCTCATGACTCGTTTTCCAGGCTTGATTATGTGTTCATCTCTGACACTTTAGTTGAAACTGTGGTGGAGGCAAAAATGTGTGAACGGTTCCTATCTGATCATTCATTAGTTAAAGTCAAACTGCATTTTGGGATTTTGAGAGTCTGATAGATGGAGATTAAAACCTTTCATTTTGAAAGAGGATGATGCTTTACTCTCGCTGAATAGATCTATAGTGAATTTTTTAAATGAAAATACTGGTTCCGCTGATAGCCTAATAGTATGGGACTCTTAAGGCCTTGATAAGAGGGGAGCTGATGAACTGGACTGGTAGGATTGGGCGGAAAGGGGAAAATAAATTGAAAGATCTGGAATTGGAATTAGGCATACTTCAATCTACGCTTTCCCACACCAGGACTAGGAAGACCGTATTAATATGGATAAGGTAAGAGAATTGTTGAAATGTGAAGTGGAGGCTCAGGCTGATCAGGGTATCTTCTATTCGAAGCAGTGTTTCTGGGAGAGTGGAGATTGTAGTGGTAGGTTGCTGGCGAGAAGATCAAAAGGTTTTACTGAACGCTCTTTCATCCGCAAGCTAGATAATGGTTCAGGTGATATGGTGTTTAAGAGGGAAGATATTGGTGAGTGTTTTCGTTCCTTTTACTCTACTCTATATGCTGAGGGCTGTAGTCCATCAGTGGATGAACTTGAAGAGTTTTTTGATAAAATTGAAGTTCCCTGTCTGTCTAGTGATGCTAGGGATTTTATTGATTCTCCGGTAATGGTTGAGGAGGTCCTACGAGCTTTCCATGATTAAAAAATTGGAAAATCTCCGGGACCGGATGGCCTGTGGACTGAATTTGATCAATCTTTTAGTGAGCTGCTTCCTCCAGAACTATGTGACCTATATAATAGATTTTTTATGGAAGGTACACTATGTCCTTCAATGAGGGACGCCATTGTTACTGTAGTTCCAAAAGTAGGGAAAGATGCATCAAAGTGTGGTAATTATCGTCCCATCTCCCTTCTGAATGTGGATATGAAGATCTTCACTGAGATGCTGACTTATAGACTTGATAAACATATAGGTGCTCTGATAGATAGTACCCAGGTTGGTTTTATGAAACAGCGCTTTGGGTACGATAACATTAGAACACTATTAGATATTTTGAATCTTTCTGGTGCAGAAGCTGAAAATTTACTTTTTATTTTTTTTTTATGCCGAGAAGGCTTTTGACAGTGTAAACTGGACCTTCTTGAATTTTACGCTGATGAAGATGGGTTTTGGTCCATTGTTCATTAACGCTGTTGGGGCATTACAATTAGATATTAGTGCTAGGGTTTGGGTGAATGGGTTATTGTGAGCTTCCTTCAAATTATTCAAAGGTACTTGTCAAGGATGTCCTTTATCGCCCTACCTTTTTAACTTGGCTTTGGAACCGTTTTTGCTTTATATTCGACAATCTCAGAACCTCTCAGGATTTAGGTTGGGAAAAATTGAGATTAAGGTGTTGGCTTACGCAGATGATGTTACGATCATCCTTGGTAATTCTGAAATGGGTGGTAATATACTTCGAGATATGGTTGAGGAGGTGGGTAAACTCTCAGGGTATAGGATTAATTGGGAAAAAATTATAGTTTTCCCGGTCTGTGACACTCCTGTACGTGATCAATTGTTAAATTGGAATTGTAAATGGGAAAATAGTTCTGTGAAATATCTGGGGGTATATCTCGCTAGAGATATGAAGAGGATGGTTGAGTTTATGTTGATAAAGTCATTAAAACCCTTCGGAAGGACATTCATAAATGGGAAAGGCTACCATTGACGGTTTGGGCTAAAGTTAATGCCATCAAGATGGTACTCTTATCTAAGGTTTTATACATTATTCAGTCTCTTCCATTAAGATTTTCTAAAAAAACTCTTGGTCGGATAAAGTATTTCAGGAATTTTTATGGAGTGCTAAGAAAAGGCCCAAGATAAGGAGATATCTAATGATTCGGGGGACTTCTGAAGGTGGTTTTGGATATCCCATCCTTGAGAATTACTTCAATGGCTTTCTTTTAAAGAAATCGCCTGTGTATTTCTCTATGAATAGTCCTGTGGTTCCGCCTTGGGCTCGAATTGAAGAAAATATATTGAGTCCGTTCCATATTGGAAGTTTATACTCTTTTGGTAGGTTGCCTAGGCAAGTGGCTAAATTGCAATCTGTGATGGTCACTAAAGATGCTATTATCTCTCTGATTACGGGTGGTGGACAAGGATTATATTTATATGAGGAAGCTTCCACCTGGCAGAATCCGGGTTTGCAGATTAATAATCGGATGTTGTGTTGGAGAAGCTGGATTAATAAGGGCATTTTACTGTTACGAGATATCTGGTATGATGGGTGTATGAGGTATTTTGAGGATTTGAAGGTTATGTTTGATTTGCATCAAAAGGAACTACAGAGATATCATTTGTTGGCTGCTTTAATAATGGAGAAGAGTCTGATAATTGATTTACCTCAATTGCAGAGACATGAGAGGTGTGATTTTCGCTCTATTGTTCCTCATGGGGTGTCTAGTTTTTTAAAACTCTTTCCGACTGAAAATCGTTCCCTAGTATTCTGGGATAAATTGAGATGTACATGGTCTGAGGAACTTGGAGAGGTTATACCTTTGAATGATTGGGAAAGTATGTGGAAGGTTCCTATTAAGGCAAAGGCTGATTTGAATGTGTGCTTTATTCACCAGAAGACTTTAGGACGTCTTTTTTGGACTCTTGATAGGATGTTTAAATTGGGACTTGGTGATACTGATAGGTGCTGGGCTTGTTTGAGAGAGAAGGGTACTATGCTACACGTTATGGGATTGTGAACAGGTAGCGGGGTTTTGGAAAGAAGTTTTGGATAGGGTTGATTTGGTGTGTGAGATTGCTTTTCCTAGAAACCCATTAGCGGTGATATTGAAATCTTGGAGTTGTGTGAGACATCTTGAATATCTGATGTTGTGTTGGATTAATAAAGTCTTTCTAGTTGCTGTCAGACTGATATTACGAGTCTGGAAGACTAGGAAAAAGCCATGTGTAGATGATTGGTTAGTTCAGTTGCAAATTCTTTCTCGTTTTGAGAAATTGAAATTGGGTAGATTACACAAAGAGGAAATTTACAATGAACAATGGAGTAAATTCAATGAGTTTTATGACTGATGCTTTGTCAGAATGTGTTATTTATTTTAATTTTTTTGGGCAGTGGGTGGTAGGAGGGGAGGGTTGATGTTTGTGGTGTCTTTGATGTTGTATTTTTGTTAGTTAAGTGTAAAAGTGCTGTTTAGGATAATTGGTTAGTGGTGAATTGGCAATTAAGGTTTGTAGAGTTTTTTTTTCTCACTGTATTTGCCTTGCTTTAGTTATCACATTTGATATTTTGTAATGCTCTATTGGTTCCATTTTTGATTGCCTGTTCTGAATTGTACTTATTTTTGAATAACTTAAATTAAGAGTTTAAATAAAACAAAATTAAATAAATAAAGAGAAGATACAAGGACGCACTAAATGATATGCGGATACTTAAAGAATGAAGATGTAACTAAAGTAACAAAGTAAACATCTATGCAAATACGAAGAAATCATATTCATTGAGAAGATAAGTGAGAAGAGAATGAGTAGATGTATATATGCAGAAACGCAAGGTAGATGAGACTTATAGAAGCTTGCTGTAGTAGACAATATAACTCGAGTAAAGCGGCCATGATGAACAGATGAATGATGACAGGTGCTGGAAAACAGTTTCATGCCAGGAACAAAGAATATATGTTCGGCTTGGGATCAAGGATGCCACATAAAGAGGTAACTGCAAGGCACATGGGGAGTCGAAAGAGGATAAGCTGCATACACATGGCATATTTCTCTTAGATTACGTAAAGGAGTGAAATTTTGCAAATGCCAAGTGTTGAACAATCAAAAATGCAGAAAGCATAAGCAAGACAGAGCAACCAGGTCTCCAGAGGCCAAGAGGAGTAATGGCACCGAGTATAATTGAATCAAATAGCGCAAAATAAAAGGTCAAATTTGACAAAATGGTGGGCTCCTCACATGTGGTGCAAAACCAGACAACAGGACCTATTCATTAAGCACCAGACGAAGATACCGATGCACTTATACTCCCTTAAAAGTCCCAAGGAAGAGAACAGTCAGCAAGGTCAACTACAAAGAAGCAGCCATGGCTTAGGGACTGATCGTAGGCTAATTGGCAAAGTGGGCAGTGGTCTGACGTTGTTCCCCACACCTGTTTTGCTTACGTGCTACTAACAAGCCGAATGTCCGAGGTTGGGAGAGAATGCTAACCAATCATTAGGGCCTATGTAGCAGTGTACCATGAATTGTTGCAGGGGCTAATTCGCTCCTGTTATTCTGCTATTAGTCTGTATTATACGAAGGTAGAGGTAGTTCAAGGCATGCCTACCAGATAGAGGACAGCGAATTATGTTACTAACATCTAAACGAAGTAAAGGTATTTATGTTCCCTTAACCAATCCCTCCTTTCGATATGTTTGTACTGTTTGCCACATAGGATGACGTCATAACTGATGTACATAGAGGTATACAGCCTTGGTGTAATTGAAATGTAGTTGAGAGTGAGTGAGCTGCAATTTGTTTGTTCACTGTTTGAGCTGATAATAAAGTAGTATTTTGCCATATTGTTTGAGTCTGTCCGGTTATTTTGGTCTGAGATTGTTTATTGGTAATTCCATCTAGCACGTGGAACTCTCCAGGTTCTACTGGACAGTGGTCTTTCCAACTTTCTCATGAACAGTACTGTAAACAATGCACTAATGTCACAGAAACATCACTAGAGCCAGTCATGATTTGGGAGGGAGAGAGAAATAATAGCTCCATGATAAAACAAGCATTGGAAATGCCAACAGTTTCAGCTTTTGTGTAGGTATGGGAAAAGCAATTGCCAGGCACAGCCGCAGTGGTATTAACTGGTAGCAGGTGCAAAATGGCGCAAGTACCTGGGAATCGAATAGCAGTGCCTGGCACATGTCTAATACTTATACACTTGCCAAAACTGATGGCTTTTTTTGACAGGACTTCAGTGAAGGACACTCAGAGTGCTTATAAATCGAGTAGCTGAAAGAAACCTATTCAGTTTATTAATAGGAAAATACAGTTTTACATACTGAACAGAAGGAAGACCTGGTTAAGACTTTTTTTTACATCAGAAGTGGGTTTACAACTCCAATTTAGTCATTAACTCTCAGAAGACTGCTTTGAAAAAACACTGGCAGGCACTTTGAGTACAAAGTTTGATGGTAAGGCTTGAACAAAGAAAGCTTAAATAGTTCCCATGATGAGGTGTTTTGGGCGGGGAGGGGTAGGAACTGGATGGGAGAGACCATAGAAATTAGCATGGCCATGGGCAGTCAATGGGTGGGCAAATAACCAAACAACACCTACAAGCCGTGTGTCCCTCCTCATACTGTGAGGTTTCACCACATTTACATTTTGTTACCATGAAGTTTTAATCAGTTTGAGTTCTGCTTCTTATACATTTTGCCATTTTGATTTTTGTTACTGTGAGGTTCCACCACTTTGAATCTGTTCTACTGCTAGCTTTTACCACATTTACTGTTGCTAATGGGAGGTTTGCACCATTTTGATTTATGCTGCCTTTGAATCTTGACACTCTGAACTCTGCCACTGTGAAGATTTGCCACATTTGAGTTTTGCTACTGTGATGTTTCACCACTCTGAATTGTGGTACTGTGAGGTTTTCCGTTATACTACATTTTTACTGTAATAACGAGATGGTACGGACAAGACCACCTGCGCTGGTGACATCTTTGTCTCAGCTGACAATTGTGCATGTAATTTACTTTTTGACTGCGTATCAGCCATTAATGCACGTGTTCTGCATGTAAAGTATGGCAGAGCCCCCCACTGTAGACAGTTGCCCTAGGGATTGGTAGACTATTTAAGACCTTGCCCCTTTTCGTGCCACAACCCCCTGCCTGAGATCTACAATAAATTCAGTCCAGCTGTCACATAGCCACTGGCATAGCAGTCTTTCCTTGTGCCTTTGCAATATGGGCTGCATGAAATATGGGCTGCATGAAATATGTGCTGCATGAAATATGGGCTACATGAAATATGCGCTGCATGATTTAAAATGCATCAACCTAATCATTCCTGCTTATCACAGAATGCCAACTACAGTTCACTTGCATTATAATCGTCCTTTTAAGTACTTCAAGGCCAAACCAATGGCAGTAGGCGCTATACAAATATTAAATAACATAAGCCATTTCTCCCCATCTGTACTGTAATGCAAAGGTTGAGGCTTAAAGGTGTCAGCGACAGCTAATAGCCGAAACTAAATAAGTAATGGCAAATGCCAACAGTTTGGACTTTTGTGTAGGCACATTAAAAGGCAGTGCAGTAGTGGCATCAACTGGTCATTGATGATAGCAGGTTCACAATGGTGTGAGTACATGGGCATACAGTAGCAGTGGCTGGCAAATGCCAAATACTTATACAGCAGCCAAAACGGTTGCTTTGCCAATGCTCATTTTTAACAGGACTTCAGTGAAGTACATGCATTGTACATCGAGTGGCTGAAGGCAGAGCTGCTTGACATTTCTATTACACCAGTATCAGGTTTACAGCGCCAATTAAGTCATTAACTTTCAGAAGTCTGCTTTGAGAAAATACTGGCAGGTACTGCAAGTGCAACGTTTGATGGTAAGGCTTGAGTAAAGCAAGCTCAGAGAGTTCTCATGAGGAGGTGTTTTAGGCAGGCAGGGGCAGGAACTGGGTGGGAATGGCCATGGGTGGGCAAATAACTAAACACCACCTACAAGCTGTGTGTGCCGCCTCAAAGTTTCGGCTTATAGGTGTCGCTAGTAGCCCAGACTAAAAAGGGCATTAGAGGCACACAAAAATGCGTGTCGCAACAGTTAACGGGAAAGGTAGAGTGTCTGCAAGACTTAGCAGCAGTGAAAATACTGTAATATGAAGCTTTGGTCTGGATGAAAACTGTTTTTTTTTTCAAGGGATTAACAAACCACTATAACATAATATGTTATTTATTTGTTAGTGATTTATAATGCACTACATGGAGTAAAGTTCACTGCGAGCAGAAACAAGGGTGGGTGTAAGGGTGAATGGGAGGAGCTATGGGATTGGAACTCTGAATTTAAGACAGTCTTCCTGTAAAGCCAATTAATGGGTAAGATTATTCCAGAGTCGTGGATCGCTGATAGAGGGCATGGTCTTGTTGCTTTTACTAACTTTTCGGGGTTCAGCAGGTGTTGAAGTACATTACACAATTGAGATCCAAGGAATCTATGGTGGTTTATATTGATCTATTCAGGACCTTTGCCCCAGTAGACATATTACGTCATGCAAAGGTTTTTGAATGCGAACTTGTGTCTTATGAGTAGCTCAAAGAAGCTCTTCAGCGGAGTAGAGATATATGGTGTCCGGCTTGAAACATTAGGATCATGAGTCCATCCCTTTTTTAGACCAATTTGCTGATGACTTTGCTTGCCAAGCCTGCAAAACGTCTGTTACAGCAGTCCAAGCAAGATAAAACCAGAATGTATTTATTTGTCATTTGTATAGCACCTATACGCAACAGGTGTTTCAAAGCGCTTCAAGGAAGGTTGGGGAACGTGGGGTATATGCAGTAAAAATATTCTAACTGTGCCCTGAGTCATTCAGAATGCGCAAGTGCTATAACTTGTTAAGATGGCACAGACATAGAACAGAGACTGTTTTTCAGAGAACATAGAAACGAAACTATCGTACTAGGCCAGACGACATTTCAGATAGTGCAAGTGCTGTGACATAAATGAGGAAGAGAAGAGGGGGAAGAAGGGCAAGGAACAGGCAGATGGAAAACTGAGAAACGATCGTACTAGGCCTGACGGCATTTCAGATAGTGCAAGCGCTGTGACATACATGAGGGGAGAGGGAGAAGAACAGACAAGGTGAAGAGAAGGAAAGGATTAAGGAAGGCAAAGATAGGCTAGTGGAGTAGTTGGAGTTTCCCAGAAGCACTAAATAAGTACAACATGGTGGGATGTACAGGTGGGAAAAATATGCCAAGGTGAGTAGCTCATGTAGGTAGGTGTGGGACACCTTTAGGGGTGATGCTACGGCCCAAAGGAGGAGGGAGTCAGTGGCAAGTCAACAGGAGAGACATGGATCATGGCAGGTGAAGCGATGTGCTTACCGGGGCATGCTGATGGTCCATTGTCTTGGTCCTAGGTGCAGAGTGAGGAAGGGATGGTTCAAGGAAATGTGATCATGGGAGCACCTTCCTGGGCCAGACAGGGAGAGATATGGCCCTTAGAAGGAGGCCCTTATAGGGGGCCGGCGATCGCCTCCCGGCTCTGGCGGAACTGCCGTTGATGAAGAAGATGCCCAGCCAATGAGGGCAGGAGGCGAGCGTTCAGGAAGGCTGATCAAGATCAGCTGTTCTGGACCCCGCGGGGTGGCCATGATGGAAAGGCCTCGCCAGTCTGAAGCTCAAGGCACCATCGGGGCAGAGGGTGGGGGGGGTGGAGAGTGCAACCAGGAGGATAGCAGGGCTCCCAAGGGCAAAGAAAAAAAGAGAGGTGCAGGATTCAAGCACCTCATGTACGTCAGCCTGGTGGGCCTTCAGTAACAACTACTACCTTGATTTTGTGGCCCCTCCCAGCTTTAGGCTGCAATTGGATGGACCCTAGAGGATAGCTAGACGACCTTCCACAGTGTATTTGTAGAGCACACGTTGACGGCCATTGCCTATAGATCTAGAACAGGTGTTTATTATGACCCCACTCAAATGGGCTCAGTTTATCAACCTTGGATGGACAAGTGCTGACTGTGCCTGCTGGGATTCGAACCTGTGACCGTGAGGTCCAGCGTAGATGCTGGCAGTGGATGCAGTAGCCCACTGAAGCACAGGCCCGGCTATAATATCACGATATCTCTGCATCCAAAACATCAGGCGGAGGCTCATGGCCCTCTCATACACATAGATTGGCAGGGACCGGGTCCCACTAACAACCACAAATCCTGTCTTTCTACCGTGCTTTCTACTCCTCACGCACAAACATGTTTCTTGTTGCTTGGAAAGGGAGAACGTTTGAAGGAAGGACTCGTGACAGCGAAGCGCAGTGATAAAGTATTTAATGTGTTTGAAATTACGCATGTTCAAATAACTGAAGGCGCTGGTAAACAACGTGTCAGATTTGCGCCCAAGTAAGAAAAGCTATTATCACTTTAATCGTTATGAATTAATCATCGCTGTGAATTCATTAGGCACCGCTGCAATGGGGCTGCTAATGATGCATTCCTTTCTGATTTCTATGTAATATGTATGTTTTTATGTGTGCTCAATTGGTACCAAAGGCTGGCACATGCCAGGCTGGGAGGACTCAGAGGCTTGGAGAGATGTGGAGAAATCACTCGACTCCTCAGTGCCGGCCCAGGCTTCACTCCCCCAGAAACGATCCTATCCCTGTGAGGCCCTCAGATACACCGACATCCTGAGAGAGCCATACATTGGTGTGCGTGGCCCTGCTGAAAAGCAATATGGCTTTCTGCGCTGAAGAAGGCCCCTCTTCCATCCGGATTGCCCAACAATTCCTCTGGTGGCTTCATCCAACATGAGCGGTGTCCAGCTATGCAGGCTTCTCTGCATTTTCCCGGGAATCCATCTATATGTGTATTTTAAATGCCAAGACAAGAAAGAGCTTAATGACTCCATTAGGTAGGCCCTGTGTATAGAGCACTGTCCCCCATGACCAGTATCACCACTGCTAGCACTGGTGGGCTCTCCCATCCAGTAGTGGCCGAGTGCCCAGGTTAAGGGCCCGAACGAAGCAAGAGACCTTTACACAGGTTGGAGGCACCATTGCCGGCCGGGATAACCCACTTGCCTGGTTCTTTATTGCCATTAATACCAGCGAGTAAAAATGCGGAAAACGTACCTTCTTGTGTGTTTAGGTCTCCCTCGCCACACCTGATACTGGTAATGTGTGTTCCGTGCTCATTATGAAGCCACAATGGACACTGCACAATTATTAACTTTAGGGGTGCATTAGCACCCATGGTTTTCATTTGTGGGTGCTAATTTGTCAACCACACAGTCAACCGTGAGTGTGTGTGCAGCTAAAAGGCGCCTCAGAAAGCGGCCTTTCATCTATCAATAACTCCCATCCATGCTCCAACCAGTCTGACTGGCTGCGGCACACAGAGAGGTGGCAATTAAGCATTAGCACCAGTGTGGTGGGCGGGGGTGGGGATGATGGAGCATATTGACCAATCAGGAAGCTCGGAAGGCACGCTGTACCTCATGATATTGTCCGCATTCGGAGCCTTCTCAGAAGCAGGAGGCATCCATCTTTGCTGCCAGACAGGGAAGACCTCAGTGCCCCGTGGCCCCTCCTCCATCCCACCAATTTCCACCTCCCCGCCCACTTCCTCCCCACCCAAACCCTGCCCCACACCACCTTACCAGCAGCTGCCTTGTCCCTTACTGGCTGCAAATACTTGCTGTCCTGCCCCTTCCACTTCTCAGCAACAGCCACCTTCCAAAGGGAGATGGGACTGCATGTAGTCACCTTCTCTCTATGCCCATGGTGGCCATTTGTTTGTTTACATTATTAGCACCCGGAAAGCATGCTAATAGCTGTAATACCGTGTGCGTAGGCATTACCGGTCAGGTAATGGTGTCGGAGCCCACATTAAGGGCCTTGCGTTGCCCAGCCCGCAATGCCCTGTCCATCTGGGTTTTATGCTTAATTAATGGTACATTCCGAGGGCATTACCAGGTGGTAACAGCCCAAGGTAAAGGCCCGAGAGAGGTGAGGGAGTTTAATGAGGGCCAAGGGATGTTACCACCTGTTAATTACGCGCAGAGGGCACTATTGCTATTAGAACATTCCACCCAATGAGGGTAGATTGTTCCATTTAAAACTAGGAGAGACAACCTAGAAACATTGGAATGTTAGGAGAAACGACTTATAGCAGCCACGATTGCCCTTTGCTGGTGCAGCATCAGCAATGAACTGGCAGCCTTCCAGTGTTCTGCTGAGCAGTAATGGCACTGACAACTGCGCAAGCCCTGAGCCACAGACTGAGAAAACCGTAAACTCCCAGCAGTATGCTCACTGTTAACAATTCTAACCCTGAATACCATTCCCACTGCGCAGAATGCTTGCCCTAAACATGTTTTACAAGTCTTGGGCACTGCGGCCACTTCTAGAATCATTGCCAAGTCTCAGCAGTATTACCACTCACAATCCCAGGCCTCAGCAGTATTACCACTCACAATCCCAGGCCTCAGCAGTATTACCACTCACTATCCCAGGCCTCAGCAGTATTACCACTCACAATCCCAGGCCTCAGCAGTATTACCACTCAAAATCCCAGCCCTCAGCAGTATTACCACTCACTATCCCAGGCCTCAGCAGTATTACCACTCACAATCCCAGGCCTCAGCAGTATTACCACTCACAATCCCAGGCCTCAGAAGTATTACCACTCACAATCCCAGGCCTCAGCAGTATTACCACTCACAATCCAAGGCCTCAGCAGTATTACCACTCACTATCCCAGGCCTCAGCAGTATTACCACTCACAATCCCAGGCCTCAGCAGTATTACCACTCACAATCCCAGGCCTCAGCAGTATTACCACTCACTATCCCAGGCCTCAGCAGTATTACCACTCACAATCCCAGGCCTCAGCAGTATTACCACTCACAATCCAAGGCCTCAGCAGTATTACCACTCACTATCCCAGGCCTCAGCAATATTACCACTCACATTCCCAGGCCTCAGCAGTATTACCACTCACTATCCCAGGCCTCAGCAGTATTACCACTCACAATCCCAGGCCTCAGCAGTATTACCACTCACTATCCCAGGCCTCAGCAGTATTACCACTCACTATCCCAGGCCTCAGCAGTATTACCACTCACAATCCCAGGCCTCAGCAGTATTACCACTCACTATCCCAGGCCTCAGCAGTATTACCACTCACTATCCCAGGCCTCAGCAGTATTACCACTCACTATCCCAGGCCTCAGCAGTATTACCACTCACTATCCCCGGCCTCAGCAGTATTACCACTCACTATCCCAGGCCTCAGCAGTATTTCCGCAATTAACACTGATAGTTCGAAGGATGGAAGCAAAGACTTGATAAGCAGGAGGTAATATAGCACATGGGTGTAAAATAGCGTCCAGTCAGCAGCAATTGCTATAGGAGTACAAGGCACTAGTAATATATACACCTAATCTATCATCAACATAAGCATCGAGAAATGTCACTTTCACATCAACTATAACAACAAAGTAATTGATTGACACATTGTGATTTACATTGTAGAGTATTTCAAATGCAATAAAGAAAAGACTTTAGCAGTTGTTTGAAGTCTGGTAGTGGGATTGAGCTTGCAAGGATCTTTAAAACTTTAAGCAGGAGCCAAATACCCCCCTGACCTTTCGCTGTGCTCATTACGGTTCATAGTGTTCCACTTAAAAATGAGTCTATTTCTCGGTTACAAAACACTCACTTAAGGGCACAGCTACCCACTGTTTAGAAATGGAAGTTAAGATTAAATACATCAAAAGTAACTTTAGCATGGGAAAGGCAAGCATCAGAAATGGCCTTAGATGGGGCCCATAACATGGAGCACATGGGATGCTGCTAAGAAGATAACCTTGAGCAGCTATGGCACCCAAGCTTTGGGTGGAGCCAGAGTCAGGTACAGCTCTGGTGGACATATTTGCGCATTGATGCACCACGCGGGACAGCAGAGGTTGAAGCATGCAACTTATGTTTCACATGGAAGTAACAGATCGCCTTTAGAGATCCTGCAGAATGGAGCATGCAGGATTCAGGATTCTACAGACGCCGACATTTCTTTTTTTTTTGTGTTACTGGCAATTTTTGCGTTTTACAACACTATGCAGATACAATATACAGTCAACATGTCTTAATAAGCCCACTCCCTCCCCCATAAAGCAAAATATAAACAGAGCTAGTACATGTCCAGAAATCTACCCCATATCTTCTCAAAAAATACCATTGACTTCTTCCGACGATAAATCAATCTTTCCATGTCAGCCAATTTGAACATTTCGTCCATCCAAACACTCACTTCTGGTGACAGGCTTGGCTTCCATCCTCTAAATATCAATGTTTTGCCCACTGAGCCTTTAAAGATCCTGCAGAGTGGAGGATGCAGGATTCTACACAGGCTGACATATCTGCATCCCACATAAGTGAGCTTTGCATAGAGTGCATTTCCATAGCACCAACCCTAAACAGGAAGGGCTCTCTGCTAATATTGCACGCCATCGTCCGTGAGAATTCAGCAAAGACAGGCACTCCCACCTGCACGACGAGAGCAAGGCTCTCTTACCAGTGAAGATTGAGTAGGAACTTAATTAGCTCATCACCTGGAGCAAAGCGAGCATCAACCCTCCGAACTATGTGTTTCATGATACCAGTTAATCAAGGCGATATAAAATACAGTGGAACTACCCAGGAGGACTCCAAGCTGTGTTTCGGAGGAGCCAGGGTAAAAGAATATGAATGCAGTAGGAATTCATCAACACGAAGCGAGAACTCTACATCCAGAGAGCACTTACTGTGTTACTACAATCAGAACATCACAGACGGTGAAAGAGAAACAAATTTCCTCACCAAATAACATTTATATTGCCTGTCACATGCCCCATAATTGCTTACTAAACCCGGTACAACAGATACAACAGAAAATAATAGAGCCAATACTTGCACCACCTTCAGATGACTTAAGCAATGAAGCAAATACATATTTCTTGAGCTTTCTTTGCTAGACATTTGTTCTGAGCCAGAGGCTCTTTGGTCCATTCCCTTTTTGCTAAAATGAAGACATGGACGAAAGCATTTCTGTTCCCATTTACGCTAATATTATACCACAAAGTTGGCAAAACCTTCAGTAAATCAAGTCCACTTTGATAAACTTCGCCGAAGGTGTGACTTGGCGGATGTGTGCATCTGGACCCTTGGCCGTGCTTGACTGGAAATGGAAGAACCCAGTTGAGCCAAGTGAAGGTAGCCTACTTACCTCCATATCCTGTGGCTTCATCACTTTCATGAATGTTCCTCTGGCCACAGCTTCCTGCAGCTCCCTTTTGGTAACCTGTCGTGTATCAAGGAACTTCAGATGGGTCAACTTGTGCAAAACAAAATATCTGGGAAACAAGGAAAGATCTGACTTAGCAAACACTGTTCTTTGGCAGACAATGTACTTGTGGACAACATGGGAACAACAGCAGAGCTCCCATCTGTTTGGGATGACCGTTACATTTAAGTTGGCAGAGATAGCAGTAGGCCAAATGAAGAATCAAAGGTTCATGGAAGTTAAGCGTCGGTTACAGAGCGTTATCAATCGAGTACTCTTAGTAATTTGGTCAAAGTACAGTCTATTGTTTATTGCATACGTTTTCCAAGTTAATATGGAGATTTTCTGCAGTACTGTTGCAAGCTTATCCGTGTAATGTAAACAGCTTGTAAATGTCGAAACATGTGCTTCACATAGATCTGGAACTTTATCAAGGCATAAAAATGCAATTTCATACGATAACAAGTGAAGAACCGATGTGATAACTAAAAAGGGGAAAAATGAAAATACAAATATATTGTACATTGCAGTTCCCTTTCAAAACGAAAATAACATTACATCTGTAATATCAACGTTTGTTATGCTCTGTTAACAGGAGATAAAACCTCAGTCACAACAAGCAATTAGTAATGTTGAAAAGGGACTAATATATATTGCAGTTTCAATTGAGATTGAAGGCTCATTGTGTAGTTCTGGTCTCCATGAGGTGAACAACTCTTTGAATAGATCTCATAAATATATAAGATGCATCTGTCACCTGACACACCTTTCTGCTATAGAACATTGCAAATTCTAGTAATACACACTTCAAAGTAAAGCTAGTAGGTCTAATTAAGACAAACATTGTTTCATTTCTGTATCTAAATTAAGACCATCCACTATTGCACCCACATCTTGGATCCAATGGCATTCTCATTGACATAACAGAGTTCTATTGTCCATTTGTGGGTAGTGCAACAACAATTCAATGACCACGCATCTTAAATAAATTGGCTGGCCTTTGGTGTTGTCCAGCGGTCCTCTAGTGGACATCTTAAGTCAATGTATAAGACAGCTTGCACAGCCTCGGAAATGGGGTCTCGCATCCTTATGGTCCTTCCCAAATATGTAATGTTCTTGGTGTTTTTTGATACATATTCCACATTGATACTCCTACATGTGCTGAACTCTTGCTTTTTCTGTGATTTCAGTGTGTAAATTCAAAATCCATGGTATTGAGGTTAAAAAGTCACATGTTGGATTGGCCGAGAGGGCGTACAGAGATGCTGTAACTGCTCTGCGCAGCTCCTCACCCATGAGCCGTTTTTGGACTAGAGCCCCGCAGAGAGCCCCTATTTGTGTTTGAGAGTGACCCCCCACCTCTCGGGTGTGTCACACTTCTGTGACTTCCTGAAGCCTTTCCCCATACTCCTGTGCCAGAGGAGAGCTGAGATACGGCCTAAGACGGGCCACACGAGGGAGACACCCTCAGGTGGCAAGTGAGGGATGGACGCGTGGAAGCCATTGTCGTCCTCCTGCCTCACCCGTCCAGGGCGGAGCACTGCATTGGCAGCAGCACGGGGGAGCCCTCACTGTGGCGACGTGTACTGGCTCCCTGTGAGGCCCGAGCTGGTGCGCCCCCCTCTGTTTTCCACACCTGGGAAAAGGAAACCAACTGCCGTCGACTCTGACATGAGGCCAATGGACTGGGAGACCCAATTAACTATTAAACGGGCACAGGGTGAGGGGGGAGATTATTGGTCCCCCGAGACTACGATGCGGGAGGCCTGCTTTCGTAGGGTGAGATTGCATGCACCTAAGATCCCTCTGACTACACAGCCCTGTTTATTTTAAGACTTTGGACTTGATGGCTGGATAGAGAAAACAGCAGACCATTCCATAGCACCTTCCAGCCGAAGAGTGGCACAGTCCAGTTGCAGGGTCCCCCAGTCTCCCAATAAAGTCTTGTTGCTTGCTCCTGCGAATGCCCAACACAGGGGACTTGAAGTGCATACCATAAAATACCATTACCAAAGAACTGCAGCAGACAAGTAATTAGTAGACTCCAAGGAATAAGCCCTTCCTACACTACGAAACAGACAATGACTTCACTATCCTAACTGTGAAAGCAGGGCTACAAGATTGGGCATGATTTTCATTATTGAGCTTTCAATTGACATTGTGAGTATCCTAGCATAAGGATAGGTACATCACCCTGCCTACTACTGACCGTAAGGGATCCCTGAGAAAGAAGGAGCACCCATTGAGGATAGCCCCCCATGTCCCCTTTGCCCATGCATGGGTACAGGCTCTACGGGCCTGATCCCCCAGAGAGACATGAAGCCCTCGAGCCCACAGCGGATTTACCCGCCCATCAGGGGGAGCACTGGTCTGGGGGAGGAGCCTTTCTGAGTCAACCATAAGAAGCCATCTTGCTGCCTTCGCAGGAGCGCCCTACACCCATAAATCGGTCATCCATGCTCCAAAGAAACCACTATGAAGCAGGACACCGGCAACCCCATGCGACTACACCAGCCCCAACAACCCCGATCATGGAGGGCTCCCAAGAAATGAGGAAGGACATGGTGGTGCTGCTGGAGGAAATAAGGGGTTTCAGATCCGACATTGGTAAAAAGGCTTGACGGGTTGAACAAGAAAGTAGACAATATGGACCACAGAATCCAGGGTCTGGATGCAAACCAAACCTTGATCGACATTCTAGAGACGCAGATCGATATGAGAATTTCTGAGTTGGAAAGGAGGGAAGAGTGGTGTGCCTTGAAAATGGACGACTTTGAAAACATGAGAACGCCAGAACCAGAGGTTTTTTGGCTTTCCAGAAAAGGGATGGAGAAACGCAAGGTGACATAATCAAAGCCATAAACGGCACCATCAGAAAAAAGTCTTCAATGATGACAACACCACCAAACCCACCATCGATAAGGCACACAGAGCAGGAGGGGGTACCCGCGGACTGTGGTCGGTGCTGGCTAAATTCCATTACTACTCTGAGAAAGCAAAGATACTGGATATGGCGAGAAAGAAGGGTCCGGTGTCCTGGGGAACCTCGCAGATTACCATATTCCAGGACCTGTCGGCTTTCACCCTGTCCCGAAGAAGACTCTGCACCCCCCTGACTAAATGGCTCACCACAAAGGGAGTGTGCTACAGATGGGGGTTCCCCTTCTCTTTCGCCTTTGAGTTTGAGGGGTACAAATATAACCTGGTCACGGAGGACATCAAAAGAGAAACTCATGAGGTGCTTGAGAGTCTGCCCTGGAGGATGCCCCTGGCGGTCCGGAGGGTCACAGAGTATAACCCCAAATAGCAAGGGAACTATGGACAGACGCTGTGGCAAGGGGCTTCGAAAATGTACAAAACTAAACCTGGCATCACCCCCACAATCCTGAGGGGTAAGGGTGCAATTTGGTAGTTCAGGAGAGGAAACTAGTGACTAGCCCAAATGCTAGGAGACGTGCATGTGCTTTACCACCTTTGAAAGGGCCATGAGGGATCCCAATTCTCACACGATCGACTGGTTATTCTCCCTGTATTCTGCTATGTTCTTGGGGACCGGATGCGCGTTATTCATAATGAAGGTGGCTTACTAGGGGGGCTCAGGGGTGGCAATGGGATGTTAGAAGGCCCAGGGGTGGGGTAGCAAATGGTGGTCTGTCCCAACGGTGACCCAGATGTCGCTGGGAACCCAGACGCCATTGGGGTTAGGGGGGAAGTTGGGGTTGGGGGTGATTATAGGGGGTTGGAGGGATTTTACGTTAAATGTTTTAGTTAAGACCATTTCTCCACAATGTTGGGACACCAAAATGCAGTAAAGTTGGGTTTCAGACCCTAGTTTACAGGTCAGAAAGCTCTAGTGTGGAACAATGGCCAGAACACAGAACTATATGGCTAAGGTAGATTATACAATGGCACTGGGCTCACGAATAAGAGACCCCTGATGATACGTGAATTTGACCGATCTAAGTTGGAGATCATGTTTCTGCAGGAGACTCACGGGGAGAGAGGGAATGAACCAGCCCTAAGAGCCAAAGTTAGAGACAAGGTTTTCCACGCCTCCAACCAGTCCAAGGAGAAAGGGGTGGCAAATGTAGTGGCCAGCAAGCTTAGCTTTGTCCCGAAGGTGGTATCGAAGGACCCATGTGGTTGATATATAATGGTCAAGAAGGAAGTAAAAGCTAACGTAATCACCCTGGTCTCCATATACTGCCCAAATGATGGACAAGACCAATTTTGGGGTGCAACAAAGGGGAAGATCCAATAATTTGTCGAAGGTTCCTTGATTATAGGCGGTGACTTTAACATGGTCCTTGACACTGACATAAACAGGAAAAGGGCAGATCCACAACAAATCCTCCCAAATGCCGTACAAGAAGGCTCTCTGCTTTCAGCAGACCAATGAGGAATTGGGGGTGGTGGATTCTCTCCCCCAGGAGAGTAGGCGGGACCCCCCCAACCATTCACTTTCTACTCGAAGGTGCATGACACATTCTCCCCATTCTCAAGGATAGACTACCTCCTAATTGAAAGCCCATTAAAAAACAGAGTGTTGGAATCAACCACAGAGCCCATATTGTGGTCAGACCACAACTTGATCAAAATCAGATAAGGGGAATGGTTCTCAGATAAACACAACTCTATTAAAGATAAAGAACTGGCCCAAAAAATAGTGCAGTTGATCAGAGAATTCTTTAACTTCAATGACAATGGCGAGGTGGGGATTCAGGGAATATTGGAGACTTTAAGATGACTATCTGAAGCATCTTGGTAGGTATGATAGCCAAACAAAGGAGAAAAAACGCAGTGCAGAAGCTACCCCAAAGGGGCAAAATAGAAAAGCTGCAACCTGGGGTGGGGATGAGGGGGAATTGTAATCCCAAATGTTGCCTGGTTACCGGGAGAAACACCAGAAATACAGAGCCGAATTGAAAGCCCTCCTGATTCACCAAATGGAACGTAAGTTGGCGTTCCTGAAACAAAAATACATGGAAAAGGGTGGAACGAGCTGATAAAATCTTAGCCTGGAGGTTAAGGGAACAGAGAAATGCTATAAGGGTAGCCTCAATCAGACCATCGGGAGGCGAAATACTACTAGGCGATCGTATAGCAGATGAATTTCGCAAATATTACGAAACTCTTTACATCACTGAATATAATGAGGAGGGCCCCCTTATTGACCAATTCCTGAACGCACTCCCCATCCCGTGTCTGACTCCAGACAATGTAGCAGCGTTCGAAGCCCCAATTTCCGAGGATGAGGTTCTTGATACCATTAGTAAAATGAAGGGGGGCATGGCGCCAGGGAAGACAGCTTCGCAGTCTGATTCGTTAAAACCTTTTGCTCCACTCTGGCCCCATTCATGACCAGAATGTTCAATAATGCCCTGGAAACTGGCCTGCCCTCAAATCGATGCTCTCAGCCCTCATAGTTATCCCGAAGGAAGGCAAAGACCCCTCCCTATGCCAATCCTACCGCCCAATCTCCTTGTTGAATACGGATGTAAAGATAATGGCGAAGGTGCTGGCTAATAGGCTCCATCATGTAATGTCCTCCTTGGTTCATGGGGACCAGGTGGTGTTTATTCCGAGCCATCAATGTTCAGACAATACAAGAAAAATCGATTAACAATGCATGAGTTGCAAAACAAGGGGATGAGTGCTTACCTGGTCTCAATAGACTCTGAGAAAGCCTTTGACCGAGTAGAATGGAGCTACAAGGGAAAGATCTTGAAAAAGATGGTGTTTGTTAGAAACTTTAGGCAATGGGTCTTGGCTCTCTACAACGACCCGGTAGCCAGGGTCATACTGAATGGCACTACATCAGCCCCTTTCCACCTGACTCGAGGAACCAGAAAAGGCTGTCCCATCTCCCCTTTCTATACACCCTCACCATAGAGCCCCTGGCCATTGCAATCAGGGAAAGCCAAAAGATTTCAGGGATTTGGTGAGGGGTCCATGAATTTAAACTCTCTCTGCGGACGACTTCCTGTGTTATTTAACAGACATAGAGAAGTCTCTGTCAGAACTTCTCTCTCAAATTAAACTGTATGGCCAGTTCTCGGGCCTCAAATTATACATTCCCAAATCTAACATAATGCCCATTGTAGCCAACGACATTGCAACTAGAGATAAGGGAACCATAAGTGGGATGAGAATTGAAAATACAGCTACTCCATACTTGGGAATCATTCTTCCCAGGGACCACTCATCGCTGGTAGAGTACAATTTTACCCCCATGTTGGAGAAACGTAGAGCGAACCTTACACAATGGGCACCCCCAACTCTTTTGTGGTTTGGGAGAATGGTGACAGTTAAAATGAATGCTCTACCCCAGCTGCTGTATCTGTTTACTGCCCTACCGACCCCTCTCCCGGATTCCTTCTTTGCCAAACTAAAGCAGATGATAAACAAATTCATATGGAAAGGGGAGAGGCCTATATTTAAATTGTCGACCTTAACCCTCCCCAGAGACTTCGGGGGCTTTGGCCTCCCAACTTTTAGTTGTACTGTAGAGCGGCCCAGATACGTGTCATGTTAGAGCACCTTAGAGATGACCTAGGGACATACTGGACCTACACCAAAGACCTACACACCCACCCTAAGAAAATCAGAGACTTGTTATGCTCCCCAACAAAAGCTATCTCAGCCACATTAGGAAACACTCAACTCTGGAAATCCTGTGTAGTCTACGGAAAAATGGTAAATTCAATGACTACCTCTCTTCCTGGCCATCTCCATTGAGCTCAGTGTGGGAATCCCTATTGGAGGTTGGTGGGAGGGGGTTCCGCTACGTGCAAAAATGGTCCGACACAGGTCTAAAAAGAGCTGGGTAACTGTTCACCTGGGGCCACTTCATTGAATACATTCCCCTGTCTGAGATCCTGGGAGCTGATTCACTGAGTATTTTTGAATACCTCTGCCTCAAGGACATTTTTTCTTCGACCCAAAATGGTTCTCCAAGATTTTTCGACACTCACACCCTTTGAGAAAGTCATCAGCGAAGCCACCTCACGAAAGGGAATCCTGTCCAAAATATACAAAGTGATGGTCACGTCGGAACTAGAAGGGAGGTAAAACTACAAGCAGTCTTGGGCCGAACAATCAGGGAGGGAGATTTCTGAAGTTACCTGGGGTAAAATCTATAAACTAATATTCTCTGGTAACCTTTATACCTCGGTGATGGAGCACAACTTTAAATTACTGCACTGTTGGCATCTCCCTCCCCTGAGAATTTCCAAGATGTTCCCGGGATCCTCCCCCCTCTGCCCTAGACACTATGGTCAAACTGGCTCATGGTTCCACATGTGGTGGTCTCTCCCTAAGGTTAAGGTTTACTGGTCAGAAGTCCTCAGTTGGATTAAAGATACCGTGGGAATAGCCCCTGACATGCTCCCTCTGCAAGTCCTCTTGGGAGTCCCGGTCGAGGACAGTAATTAGCAGATTCCCAAATCTTAGTGTAGCCATGCTGAGAGCGGGGAGGGTGGCCCTAGCCCAGAAATGGAAAGATAACTCTATACCTTCTAAAATGGATGGACGAACAAACTCTGAGATATATATACGGATCAGAAACTGTCGGTTATTTTTAATGACTGTGTGGAGACGTTTCATGTTGAATGGGGAACTATTCTGAAATGGGGTAGTGACGGGCCGGAACTGTGACCCCTAATATGTTACTAGCTATGAGGTGAAAGGACTGGCCCTAAACCAAGCCAACAACCACAGGGGAAGAAAAAGGGGAATGCAATGACCGGGTGCCGCCACTGAAGTTCGTTCTCTTGTTGTAATGTAACTGACCTGTTGTCCTGTCTGGAAGAATGGTCACAGTGAATAGCTTACTGTGCGCGGTGGGAAGGGGGTCTTGTTCAAGGAAGTTTGACAATTGTTGTGCCTTATTCCTGTGAATTGCACTTCCAAAAATGTTCTAATAAACACCCACATTCTTTTTTTAAAAGCATGGTGAAAGCTGAAATTACAACACTGCAGGGCAGTATTCATTTGGCAAAACCTTGGTTGATTAGGTTAGAACGTTGAGCCAACTTTATACCCCAATACCCAACTTTATTGAACTGCCTTTATTGAACTGCCTCAGAATCACTGGCAAGCTTGAAAACGAGTGGCATAAAAACCACCTTAACACGGTTCAATCCCTCAAATGTGGTATTGTGACTATGTCAAACATATAATCAGCACTGGTCTGAGCCAGCCAGTTTCATTGTTAAACACTTTGTGTCTTATGTTTTGAACAAAGACCTTTACCACTCATTAGTCCCCTGATCCTTCTATCGCCCAATAAAATGTGGTAATTATACAATCCAATGTGCAGTGTAGCAATGCCCCTAACTCAATTATAGAACACTTCTAGTAGCTTAGGAATCAGAAGATCTTCATTATATTTATAATCTGTACATATGTCATGTGTGCCGGAGCCTTTCCCAAGGCAAGCTATCTATTGTCTCTATCTACCTCTTGTACTGTGAGTGGGCTGTACACAATCTGTGCAACCATTCTTTTTTAATTTACATACGTCTAGTAATAGCACAACTTCAACTTGGTCAGCAAGATCTCCCCTTATATAGAAGGCAAAGCAGAAGTCTCTCAAAACTCCCAACTGGATATCTCTCAGGTCTTTCCCTTTGCAGAAACCAGGCCAATACTGATAGGTCTCAACCTCACTGTTGCGGTGTGCCCTGTCACACACCACAACTCACCCCGTGGCCTGTGTTCTACGTCATGGCAGGATCCCCTGGCAGATGCATTAATTTTGTTTCAGCCAAATGGCACCATCAATAGCTCCAGGCAACAGCAGCTTCACTGGCTAAAACTTTATGCACTTGCTTCCCCTGATGGCTGCACAGGGACAGTGCAGGGTGGGCACGAGTAGTGTTCTCTACACAAGGACAACTTAGGATAGATGTATTTTCATGCTGCCAAGTCTGGCAGTCATTGGGAATACTGGGGAGCATGATAGACCTCTTTTGGCCTGTGCTGTGGCTAGCTCTATGCTGGGCTCTCATTTAATAGGCAACCATCCCAGGATCTGCTGAGGGGGGCACCAGTGATTATCTCACCCCTGCAGCCATCATGGAAGGGGGTTGAGGGTAGGGCTACATTCCCATATATATTTATGATATTACGCCCTCTCCCAAAGCCACACACACGTATGCTTCTCTTGCACAGGCTACAGAGGGAAAGCCCTTTATACATGTTTTTGGCCTTTACCATGGTATACAGAGAAATGCCCAGGTGGGCATCTAGATGTAATTAAGTTAATGGCCTTGAGCTGATTTTCTGGATAAAAGGTACAGATAGAGTTCGGGTGGGAGGAAATGTAGAAAGGAGAGGCAGATCTTTCCTATTGGCCTGGCACAGAAGGCGGTGTAAGACATGAGGTTGTCAGCCAAGAGGAAACGAGATTCTTTGAGGTAGTCTGCATAACTGTTGGTTGTGCTTTCCCCTCCAATTCTGGTCTTGGCCTTTTGTGCCCATTTGGCTCTGTGCAGAACCAAGTCTCCATAGTTGCCTCTAGGCATGTATACTCACCAGTGGTATCTTTCTTTGGTAGATGCAGATGCTTAAGCCAAAAGAGAAGAAAAGCCAAGAAACCCAGGAAGAGTTAACTGCATGAACAGAGCTCCAATGCCGCAGAGACCCGATCAAGGGTGAAGAGCTAATGGCAAGAGAGAGATGCCACCTGCAGTACGCACAGCAGCACAGAGCCCCTGCACAGTGAACGGACCGGCAATGATCACTAGTAATCTGCAACAAAGGACAATCCACTAGACCACCATGGACTTGAAAGGGGAAAAGTCCTCAAACGTACCCAAGGGTTCCCGGCAATTGGCCCCAGAAACTGAACTTCGATACTGTTTTCCAGCACAGACAAATCTCCCCGGCGGGAAGCCCGCATGGAGAGCATGTGTAGGATTTCAACTGTCTCGCTTGAATCTTTTCTCAGCCTGAAGAAGGCTAGGCCCTAGTAGTATAGCAGAAACTCAAGCAGGCCACCCTTGGACTGCGTTGCTGTATTTTTCTATAATCGTCCCTGTGGTATGGAAGCACATTTTGTAATATATACCCAAAAGGCAGAGTGAATGCAGCAAATGTGCAAACAATAGGTGTTGAGCTTTCATAAAACTGTGGCTCGAGGTTTAATTTTTTAATAGGATCTCACACTTTTTTTCTGCTGCCTTATTTATCTAATTTCATGCTCAGGTTCATGTTGGTGGTGGTGGTGGTGGTGGTAGCACCCCTCATGTCAATTGGTTCATTATTCTCTGTGTTTCGAGACGGTCAGTGTGTTCTTGTATCATTTCAATGAAGTATGTTATGTACTTTTGATTTCGTTTCATTTTTAATGATGCTCTTCATTACAATTAATTTAATACTTTTCATTATCGCTTAACCCCAGTTTCTAGAATATTTACATTAATTCATTCTGAGCGTATCAGGGGCCTTCATCAGGTTTGTCGTACGGAGGAGGGGAACAGCACTGAGACCCGTCGTTTCTAAGCATTTTTCCACACAAACATACCCGGGAGGGGAAGGAAGAAAGGAGAGTAAATAGGGTCAACTGGCCATCCCTCACAAAGGGAGGGATTTATAAACAAGGGACAGGAAACCGGAAGTGTGGGTATATCGGGTGAGGTCAGAGGAGAAGGTGCACGCCAACCAAGAGAACAGGAGGGGCAAGGGGAGGCCAGCGGCTTTTAGAGAAGAGTTTTGGATCCAGTGAGGCACTCGATTAGGGAGGATAACGGTTCTGCAGTGAACGTGCTTATTTGCGAGACGTGGGTGTGTATGTATGAGGGATAGAGTAAGGTGTGGATGTGAGAACAATGGTACAGAGTGCAAGGAGGGTGGCTGAGTAGTAGTGTGGGAAGAATAGTAGTGCGTGAGTAGTTGTCGTCATTGTGTGAGAGGAGTAGTAGTAGTAGAGTGGAAGTACTGGTATAGTGGCAGAAGAGTTAATATCAGAGGGTGGAGGCAGGAGAGAGGATGAGTGGTACATTGGAGGGACAGAAGGTTGGTGGGCATGAGTCAGGGGAGAGGAAGCAGGTAGAGTAGAAGGGTACGGTAAAGGTGGCCATGAGTGAAACAAGGTAAATCTTATAAAATAATTGCAAGGCACAACCCCATTCCCAATTATAACACTAACCTGTGGTGTGAGTAGAGAAACTTAGGAGGTCCTTGAGGGAGCTTTAGGAAGAAAACATCAGTCTGAGTAAGATCTTAGACAGTAGGGTTAAACATTCAATAGCACTAACCAGGGATATGGTTGCTGGGTTAAGGAGGAAGTTGGTGGGAAAGCGAGATTGAGATGGACAGTCATAGGCCCCAAAACAAACTCAATAAAAACCATTGAACTGTCCTTGAGACTCAGTGTTTTCTGAGCCATCTGTGACAGTTGCAGAATGACAAACTCTAGCCTTTTCAAGGAAATGGTGGAGAGAAGGCCTGAACCCATGACTAAGCAAACAAAATAATCCTCTGTGATGGATCACCAATCTGGTTGGTTGTTGGACACTCAGCCTCTAAAAGGAATTGCATATTCGTTGACTCATGTCCTCGGCTAAAGACGACCTTGGAGAGTTTCTGCTGTGTCATCTTCTGGCCGGTGGGAGACCCTTCCTGAAAGGTTCTTTGGTTAGTGAAGCCACACATTCCACTGAAAATATACTGGCCTGTTAATACATCTGGACATTTTCTGCAAATTAGGCTTAAGGGCTTTGCAGTATGTGCCGCCAACCTACATTTGGTGAGCTCATCACCCCCTGGTAGCCACAAAAAAAACTCTTTCATAGAGACAATGAGGAAATAAATCAGGTCTATGCAATTTGACCCCTGATTTATTATTTTGGCCATCGTGTCCACATTCCCAAGAGGAGTGCTAAGGAGTAATTAATTGGTCTGCTTAGCCATATTGCTGTGGTGGGAAACTGCCTGGATGCCTAGCAGAACGGAAATTCTGAAGACAAGTGTAGGGATCCTACCCACATCCTCTGGTTGGAGCAGGTGTACATGGCATATCCATTGACATGCTCTAAGTAAAGCCGATAAGATAGCTCAGAGAGTTGGGTGTTTGCTGATGCACTCTGTTTGTGATCTGCAGGTCACAGGTTTGAGACCCCCACAGCCCCACCCCATACCCATACACATTTGTATTAACTTTACCTACACCCCACATATATATGCAGTGAAATATGCCATCCGAAATTCAGTATTTTGGGATTCGCTGCGAATGTCTGATATTTTGGGATGATACCAATTTGTTCTATGTTCAGTGCTTCGGCGAAAGTGCAATACATTTAAAAAATAATTATCATTAAAGGGAATAGTTTGAAGAGGTTTTCTCGGGAAAAGCATCAAAGATATTTGCCTCTGTTTATAATCGAGAAGGCAAAGGAATTAGGGTTCTTGACTCTGCGCAGCAGAGGGAACAGAGCACTATAAAGTTTGCTGCAAAGAGGCGTACACACACGGCCATCAGGCAAAGCCCTTTGTGTAGTGTCAATCTTCAAGTTGACCAAAACACACCAATGTGCTTCCTTTCGATGTCAACTGCCACTTTAAAGACAACAATTTGTAAAGCAATCTCTTTGCTCTCCAAATCAAGTGATGGTTGGCTTGAAACCAAGCCTTCAAACAAAGGTAGAGACGTGGAGGCTTCCTTCAGACCCTTGCAGACCTTCACTCCATCTGGATCTTGAGCGGTATCTAGGTCACTCACCAGCATCAGTCAACAATGACTAGTAGTGTGGGCAAGGGGTGATTCTCAGTGGTATTGTTAGTGGTGCAGCTAGAAGTATATATATTTGTACAAAATATGGTTTCATAGACTGCTCATGTTAGGAGGCAGATGAACACGTCTCCTCCATAGCTACTGCCCCTCCATCAGACCAATATTGCACAGGTGAGAAGCGATACTCACTAAGACAGAAATACTGCCCGTATCCCAAGCAGATACAGCAGGAGATGGACACAATTTAAGCTGAAGATGCCACAAGTAAAACCAACCTAACGTTGCAACCTTACATGAGCATGCATTAGACACGGAGCAAATATGCCCTTACCATGAAGAATCTGCATACTAGGTCAAATATACATGAAGAATATTAACATGACATCCATAAAGACATGAAGAATACAAACATAAGCAATGTATACGCTGAATTCAGCATGAATGACGTGCAAATATAGCTCACTAACATAGAAAAACAATAGTAATGAGCAGCCATCTTTTCCAAAATGGAAGCCACAGCATGCTTTTAAGTTACTAAAAGGCTTCAAGACTTCACGAGAATTTAAGATGCTTAATTCACAGAAATACAGATTCATACAGAGCTCAGGCGGTAGCTAGTAATCAGAGCCAAGGTTACTGATAAATTAGGGAGGGTCAGAACGCTACAGAAAAGGCATGAGATAATAGTTCACAGAACATAAGAATGCGCCCCATCTAATTAAAGTTTTGGAAGAGCACAACCAACCATTGTGAGCCAGGTGCGAGGGAATCATGAACCCAAGAAGGCCACATAATGAATAACTCAAGAGTGTCCCCAGTGGTAAAAGGAACCACACCACTAGCACTAATATTAGCTCAAATCAGAATAAATGCAAGGTAAAATAATTGCAAACATAGTGTCATGACACGTGACCCATAACTGAAGAACATGGTCTATTCATTAGCAACGAGCACAGACAGGACACCTGCCCCATTCCTCACGACAAAAGGCACCGCCACAATAGACCAACTACAAAGAAATTACTCTGGGTCATGTCCAAGGAATAAGGGATGCTATCTTCTTTAATTAAAAGGAAGGCATAGAATCAATCTTACAAGTGTTTACCTGAGAGACATGAAAAATCAGATTCTTTTCTAAGTCCTGGGCAACTAAAAATGAATAGCCACAGGCTAATGAGCCAGCTCGCCAAAGAAGGACCAAAAAAGTGAGGTGAAGGTTTTCGCCAGCAACCACCATATTGGTGGTAGCTCCTTAGAAGACAGTCAAACTTTATCACCAACACCATACCCCCAGATCACTTCTGCGTGACCTGCCAGTTCATTCCTTCATAGGGCTGCTTCAATTCCTTAAGATTTAGAGTCATTTTCTCTACATAGACTCTTTGTAGCTCCAAAAAAAACATCTTAGAAGTGCGCACCCTATTATGTGGTGTAATCAACCAAGGCTATACTTGTGGGTGGAACCAATACAAACAAACAAAAAAGATATGACCCATGTATTGAATGCAAAGGATTAGTACAAAAAACACAGTTCTGGGTAGCAATTTCCATTTGGATTGAAGGCATTCACAAAACACTATAGACACTGCTCTGAAATCTGTTTCACCTTCTGTCTGTCCCTTAGTCAGGATAATGACCGCAAGAGAGTCCTTCCTATTGCTATAGGTGAAGGCCCTGCAAACTTAGCTGTATACTGCAAACCCCAAACAGGGGTAGGTTTACAAGGGATCCCCCAAATAAAAAGAAATGTCACTCAAAACAACACACGCCATTTCAAGCCGCCAAAATCAAAACTTTAAAGGCTTTAAAACTAATTGCCTTACAAAACGTATCCGCTGTCTCCATCAGCCTGGCACGCCCCTTCGGACGGGTAAATATAATCAGTGAGATAAACAGGCCAATATTGAGGGGTAACTTTCAAGATAATCTAAACAATCCAGCTGGTGACTGACACAACTTCTTACTCAGATATTATACAGGATTACTGGCAACATATCAATATACATCCAACATGATCTTCAGATCATGGGCAGCCCAAACCGGATCAAACCAGTTTCAAGCCTATGTAAAAAATGGGGGTTTGAAACGGCTCAAACGATTTGAACCATTTGAAACTTTCAAAATGGAATTCAAGCTGCTTATATATATATATATATATATATATATATATATATATATATATTCAGTGAAAAAACTTTGTTAAAGGGACGTTATGGTTATCACATGTGTATGTACTTTTCATGAAATATGTGTACAAGGGATTCTTATTATAATGTTGCGAAACAAGTGTCAAGGATCATTGCAATAAATAACATACCCTAATTAGTGCATTGAACGATGCATTGATATAAATAGCATTCTATTATGGGGTTCTATCTAGTATACTAAGCTAGTCATACAGAAACATAACATTGTGTGCAGCGTACAAGATGAAGGTATAATATTCGTAATGTTAATATGTTGAATAATGAAATGATAATTGTTTTCTTAATAGATTTTTGTGTACTGTAAAATATGTAATACGTAGCTAATAAAACACATGTATTACATAATTGCATTACTATACACAAAACACAAAGACACAAGAACACATACCAATATGGGTATATACAGGGAAAGTGAAGTTAGCAAAAAAGCACAAATAGTAGCAGAAACAATTCATAACTTAACTGATTATTTTCATGCAAATAAATGATTGCTCTGTTTCAAAGCTGCTATTTACCCTATGTATATGTATCACTTGATGTGATTGGACCCACAGGGAAAGTACAGCCACAAAAAAAATAAAAACAGAACTATCAAAAAGTGCTCATAAGTCTATTGATTATCTTTATGCACAAAAAGGATTGCTGTCTTTCAAGCTTGTGTCTTCCCCTATGTATATGTTTCATATGATGTGACTGGACTCTAAGGGAATTACTGTAAGAACCTACTTGAAGGATACGTCTACAAATAAAATAAAATGTTTAGTTTCTGACTTTTACTGAAGAAGACCATGTGGCCTAGATATGTCAGCAAAAGAAAAAAGAGTGAGCCAGACATGTGATGTCATCAGTGATGTCATCAATGACATTTGTGATGTCATCTTTGATGTCCTGGGTGTTAGTCTTGTAGTGCACGGTGGTGGCGCGAGCTATGGTTGCTTAGCTTACCATAACTGGCGAATTTCAAGGGTTTTTCGGTTTTACTTGGAACCATAACGTCCCTTTGACAAAGTTTTTTCACTGAATTTCATAGGTTTTTAGTAGCGCAACTTAACCATAACGTCCCCTTAACAAAGTTTTTTCACTGAATTTCATAGGTTTTTAGTAGCGCAACTTAACCATAACGTCCCTTTAACAACGTTTTTTTCATTGAATTTCATAGGTTTTTATTAGTGCAACTTAACCATAACGTCCCTGTAACATTTTTTTTAACTAAATTTTAAAGGGTTTTATTAGTGCAACGTCACCATAACATCCTTTTCAATAGATGAAGACCACTAACATCTTATGTCCTCAAAGTGGGACCGCCGGGTGGTAAAAAAACACAAAAACATTTTACCAAGATGGCCACCATGGAAAGGGAAGGTGGGGTGTATAAAGAACACAACAGGGCATGAGAGGGGTTGGCGGGAACAGGGGAGACACATGGGCATGAGCAGGGGGTGAGAGGGAACAGGGTACAAACGGGGCATGATCAGGGGGTGGGGGGAAAAGGAAGGAAACACGGGGCATGAGCGGTGGTGGGGGGAACACGAGAGACACGGGGCATGAGCAGCAGGTGGGGAGGAACATGAGGGAGACACGGGGTATGAGCGGGGGGTGGGGAGGAACACGAGGGAGACACGGGACATGATGTAACGCTCACCTCATTCCCACGGAGGCGCTGATCCCGGCTGGGCTGCTATCGTTTCTTCAATGGAGAAGCGTAGAGCTCGGACGACTCTCAGGACTGGGCTTCCTCTTATCGAATGTCTGACTTGCAGGGTAAGTTTTCTGCAGGTGGAAGAAAAAGGGTTAATCACCGTTTGATGGGATTCCTTCTCCCACCAATCGGCAGTTTCTCCCACAGCCTAGCTTTCTACTTGTCTCGGCGAGCTCTCACCTTAGGCGTATAAATGCTGAGCTCTCCATCCTGCGTCTGGTGCAGGGGTGTGTGGATTCCAGTTACGTCACTGGATGAGTTCAGTGTTGAGGCTCAAGTCTTTTGCGGCCTTAGTTGTGGCACTGGTGCTGGGATGCTGAAGAGCGATGCCGCCGTTACTGCACGAGCGGATGCCTGTAAGTATACTGTAGTCTTTAGGCTTTAAAAGATGGGCACCTCAATAATGTCCCTTTTCCTTTGTTTCAGGCCTCGGGATGCTGTGGGCGTAGTTTTCCGTTGCCGCTGCACGTGCCGATGCACGTAAGTATAATGTTCGTTGGCCGCTTTTAATGGCACCTCTAATAATGTCCTTTTTCTAGTTTTCAGGTGCCGGGATGCTGCGGGCTTTATATCCGTTGCCACTGCACATGCCGATGCACGTAAGTATAATGATCGTTGGCCGCTTTTAATGGCACCTCTAATAATGTCCTTTTTCTAGTTTTCAGGTGCCGGGATGCTGCGGTTGATGCGGCCGCTTCTGCGCGTGCAAAAACTGGTAAGTTAAGATGAATGCGACTGCCTTCACCCGAACCCCTTTTTAATTATGTCCTTCGCCTTTCAGGTGCAGAGAAGCTGCCGAAGAGAAGGCCGCGGTTAACTCCGTTGCAATCACGGATGGATCAGGTAAGCGGGCGCGGCTGCGAGCGAGTTGCACTTTTCTAACCTTATGTTTATTCTTTGCAGGTTTTGCCGGTGACTGGATTCCGGGATCTGGTAAGTATTGTTCTGTGTCTTTCTTCATCCACAGGTTGCTGCGCGGAACCTGAAGATGACTCTGGACCTGGAATGCAGGAGCCGACTCGGTGAGCGTCCTGCTGCTGCTGCAGAATAACGCGAAGCACGTGTTTTCCATCGGGCGTGGTTTAAATAGCAGAGAAGTGCTTCCAGTGTGTGTTCTTCCACCGGTTCCACCCAGGTAAGAAAAGAGTTCCTGAATGGAGGGAATAGTTCCTCCCAGCCCTGATGGCTGGGGACTTCAACCAGACTGGATTGTTCTGGGTAAATATGCAGCATGGTCTGCCTCAGGTAAGTCCACCCAAGCATTATTACACTGTTTATCAATATGAGCCCGGCGCCTATGGCGCCGGGACTGAAACCCTTCATGAGCCTGGCGCCAAAGGCGCCAGGACACGGTCCAGAGGGCCCCTGTAAGGGTCTGCTGGGTCCGGAGTAGTGGAAGACGGGTCTGCTTCCGAGGGCGCTGAGCCAGTCCTGGCCCCTCGGGAGTAGCGCCCATGACAGCACCCCCCCCTCAAGGCCCCTCCCAAACTTGTCCTCCCCGGGGGTTTTGGTTTATCGGGAAAGGTTCGGTGAAATTTCTGGACTAGACGAGGAGCATGGACGTGGTCATAGGGTTCCCATGACCTTTCCTGAGGTCCGTAGCCTTTCCAGTCGATTAGGTAGAATAGCTTCGATCTGATGATTTTAGAGTCCAAAATGTCTTTTACTTCAAATTCGGGCTCCCCATTCACTTGAATGGGCTCTGGAGGATTGGTCAATCTGGTTCCAGGTTACATGGGTTTCAAAAGAGATACGTGAAATATAGGATGTATTCTCATATGGGTTGGCAATTCTAATTTAACGGCCACTGGATTAATTATGGCCGTAATTGGATATGGTCCCAGGTATTTGGGGTTGAAGGTGCGAGGCCCTTTAAGCGATAAATGTTTGGTGGACAGCCAGACTTGATCCCCAACCTGGTATTGAGGGGCATTGCTTCGGTGTTGATCTGCTCCTTTTTTGTACCTCTCTTTAGCTTGTTGTAGATGTGCAGTCGCTTCCTTAAAAGCTTGGGTAATAACGGTGTGCAATTGATCCACGGCGGGTGTTCCAAGATCTTGAGGTGGATCAAGGTTGGAGGTTCGAGGATGAATCCCATACAAGATGTAGAAGGGACTCTTCCCGGTACCCGAATGAACTGAATTGTTGTAAGCATATTCAGCTATCCAAAGGATGTCCTTCCTGTTACTCTCCAACTGTTGTAGCATGCATCGTAAATATTGCTCGAGAGTCTGGTTTGTTCTCTCGGTTTGCCCGTCGGTCTGGGGATGATGGCTGGTCGAAAGTCTTACATCGATTTGAGCTAATCGACAACAGGTACGCCAAAAGTGGGAAATAAACTGGCTCCCCCTATCTGAGATTAGTACTGACGGGAAGCCGTGTAGCCGGACGATGTTTTCAAGAAATACTTTGGCTAAGACTGATGCTGAAGGTAAGCCTTTTAGCGGAATGAAGTGGGCCATTTTAGAAAACAGGTCCACAATAACAAGAATGGTGTTGTACCCGGAACAGGAGGGTAAGTCTGTGATGAAGTCCATGGAAAGGGTATGCCAAGGACACGGTGGGATGTCTAATGGTTGCAGAAGACCAGCCGGCCTCTTCTTCTGACCCTTGTTTTGAGCGCACACAACGCAGGACATCACAAATTCCTTTATGTCTTTTCTCCACGAAGGCCACCAGAAGTGTCTCTTCACCTTTTCTGTGCTTTTGGCAATGCGAGGGTGACCCTCAATTAATGAACCATGATAGCAGGAGATTACCTGTCTTTGTAAATCGGCGTGTGGTAGGAACAATCGTCCTTGGAAATAAGGCAAGTCATTGCTTACGGTGAAATCTTTTCCTTTTTGTAACCAGTTCAGTAAGTCTGGTGAGGTTACAAGTTGTTTAGTTTTTTCTTCAATATCCTCAATGGATTGTGAAGAAATCAGACCCACGATCCTTTGTTCAGGTATTATTGGTACAGGTTCTGGATTGGCAACGTTATCTCCCATTCCAATTCGGGAAAGAGCATCCGCTTTGCCGTTCTTGTTGCCGGGGCGATAAGTGATCACAAAGTCAAATTCAGCAAAGAATAGAGCCCAGCGAAGCTGTCTAGAGGATTGAGCCTTGGCGGTTTTCAGATACTGCAGATTTCGATGATCGGTGATCACTGCAACGGTGTGTCTGGCCCCGAGGAGATAATGCTGCCATGCCTTAAAGGCTGATTTAATCCCTAGAAGCTCTTTGTCTGTGATGGTGTAGTTGATCTCAGGCGCCGAGAACTTCCGAGACCAGAATGCCACAGGATGCAGTTGGTTAGTCTCTGGATCTCTTTGTGATAGGACTGCTCCCATTGCTAAACTGGAGGCGTCGGTTTCAACGATGTAAGGGAGGTCCGAGCGTGGGTGTTTCAGTATTGGCGCCGAGGTGAATTTAGCCTTTAGCTCTTGGAAGGCTTGTTCTGCTTCTGCGGACCATTCAAAGCGTTTATTTTTTCTTAAGAGGGCGGTGATGGGTTGTACCACTCGTGAAAACTCTGGAATAAATCTACGGTAAAAATTAGCAAAGCCTAGCATGCTTTGAACGCCTTTCACGGAAGTAGGAGACGGCCATTTGAGGATAGCGTCTACTTTTCTCGAGTCCATGTGGACTCCTTTGGGTGTCAGAATAAATCCCAAAAATTCGACCTCAGTGACATGAAAAACACATTTTTCGAGCTTGGCAAAAAGTTTATGTTGGCGAAGTTTTTCAAGGACCGCCCTAACATGATTTCGATGATCAGCTTCTGAAGATGAGTACACAAGAATGTCATCTATGTAGACGACAACGCAGACATCAATGAGCTCTCTGAGGACATCATTCATAAAATATTGGAAGGCGGCCCGTGCATTGCATAGTCCAAAGGGCATCACTTGGTATTCAAATAGCCCATACTTAGTGCGAAAGGCCGTCTTCTATTCATCTCCTTCCTTGACCCGTACCAAGTGATAAGCTCCCCGGAGATCAAGCTTAGTATAAATACAGGCGTTTTTTACCTGGTCAAGGAGTTCCGGGATCAGAGGTAAGAGGTACTGGTTTTTTACTGTTATCTGGTTCAGAGCATGATAATCTATACAGGTTCTGAGGTCACCTTCTTTTTTTGGTACGAAGAACAGAGCCGAGGATGCAGGGGACTTCGACGGACGGATAAAGCCATTGGCCAGGTACTGGTCTAAATACTGTCGCAGATGAAGGTTCTCAGGCTCGGTAAGGGCGTGAAAATTACTGCAAGGGGGAGTTGCACCGGGTAGCAAATCTATCTGACAATCGTATGATCTGTGGGGTGGCAAGGTGTTAGCCTGTTCCTTTTGAAAAACATCTTGGAACTCTCGATACTCTAGAGGTAATTGTGGACCGTCAGCCGTTACTGACGCTAGGCCAATGTTGGGCCGTGGATAACAAGTTGGTGTGCACTCTGGGAACTTTATCGTCTTTGCTCGCCAATCAATCTGAGGATTGTGTTTCTGAAAACCAAGGAATCCCTAGAATTACTTGGAATTGAGGAGCCTTGATCACGTCGAACACAAATACCTCCTGATGCCCGTCTTGGCCTAGTATCGTCACTCAGTAGTGGTATGGGTCACTGGTCCGGAGGCGATTTCCGTCCCATTCACTGTGGTAATGACGTCTTTAACCACCTTTGGACAAAGAGGGAAGTTCATCCTGGAAGCCAATTCGTGGTCCACATAATTTCCAACTGCTCCGCTATCAATGTATGCCTTAATTGCATGCAAACGATCTTTTGCTCTGGGTTTACGAGGACCATTGGCATTATGAAGTGCGAGGTCAAAGAACTGGTTTTTACGCTCGGCAAGCGGACCTCTACACTTGTCGGGCAAGGTCGTTTCCCGGCTCAGGCTTTTCAGAACTCTTATCAGAAGCTCCCACTGTCTTCTTAGGTGGTTTCACCGGGCAATCTCGAAGAAAATGTCCTGAATTTCCACAATAGAGACATAGTTACATTTGTTGTCTCCTGTCGCGTTCTCTCTGGGTTAGGGGACCCTTTACAACCCCAATTTGCATAGGTTCGACGGCTTCAACTCCTTTGATGTGACTTTGAGGCTTAGGGAACACTCGTGTTTCAAACCTGGATCGATCCGCCTTTCTGTTTTGTAGTCTGTGATCCAATTGGACCACCAAATCAATGTACTCTGAACAATCCTGAGGAGGATTCACTACCTGGGCAAGGACGTCTTTGAGTTCGCCACGCAAACCCCTGTGAAAAAGCGTGATTCTTTTGTCCTCAGGCCATCTGGTTTCCACGATTAGCCTATTGAATGATGCAATGTAGGCCAAAAGATCTCGATTGCCCTGTCGTAGGGAAAGGAGTTTGTTGTCCAGGGCCTGCCCCTGGGAATGCCTTGCAAAAAGTCTTTCCATATTTGCCTGGAAGGTCGGGAAATCACGAAGGATCGGGTCATCCTGTGTAACCAGAGGGATCGACCAATCAGCGGCACTGCCGCTAAGATACGAAAGCACAAAGGCTACCTTAGTCTGGTCAGTCGGAAAGGCTGCAGGTCTACAAAGAAAGTGCAATCGGCATTGATTTATAAACACCGCAAACCTTTTAGGGTCACCAGAGAAGCGTTCACGTTCAGGCGGTGCCAATGGCACATTTCCGGGTAGGTTGATTTGAACAGGATTGGCTGAAGCCGCTGGCATATAGCTCCCTCCTGAATTAGGTAGCGGGGTTTGCCCCGCTTGTGTCTGTAATAACTGTCTGGCGAGATCATCAGTTCGTTCTTTTGATATTATCAATTCCCTCCTAAGGGCATTCATTTCCTGGCGGGCAGCATGAACTTCAGCTCTTAATTCCCCTAATAACTGGGCCAGTTGGTCTGTGTCGGAAGTTTCCATAGCGCCTGGGTAGGAGGTTATTGGTGGGCTTCGCGTTCTGTAACGCTCCCCTGATTCCCACGGAGGCGCTGATCCCGGCTGGGCTGCTATCGTTTCTTCAATGGAGAAGCGTAGAGCTCGGACGACTCTCAGGACTGGGCTTCCTCTTATCGAATGTCTGACTTGCAGGGTAAGTTTTCTGCAGGTGGAAGAAAAAGGGTTAATCACCGTTTGATGGGATTCCTTCTCCCACCAGTCGCCAGTTTCTCCCACAGCCTAGCTTTCTACTTGTCTCGGCGAGCTCTCACTTTAGGCATATAAATGCTGAGCTCTCCATCCTGCGTCTGGTGCAGGGGTGCGTGGATTCCAGTTACGTCACTGGATGAGTTCAGTGTTGAGGCTCAAGTCTTTTGCGGCCTTAGTTGTGGCACTGGTGCTGGGATGCCGAAGAGCGATGCCGCCGTTACTGCACGAGCGGATGCCTTTAAGTATACTGTAGTCTTTAGGCTTTAAAAGATGGGCACCTCAATAATGTCCCTTTTCCTTTGTTTCAGGCCTCGGGATGCTGTGGGCGTAGTTTTCCGTTGCCGCTGCACGTGCCGATGCACGTAAGTATAATGTTCGTTGGCCGCTTTTAATGGCACCTCTAATAATGTCCTTTTTTTCATGTGCCGGGATGCTGCGGTTGATGCGGCCGCTTCTGCGCGTGCAAAAACTGGTAAGTTAAGATGATTGCGACTGCCTTCACCCGAACCCCTTTTTAATTATGTCCTTTGCCTTTCAGGTGCAGAGAAGCTGCCGAAGAGAAGGCCGCGGTTAGCTCCGTTGCAATCACGGATGGATCAGGTAAGCGGGCGCGGCTGCGAGCGAGTTGCACTTTTCTAACCTTATGTTTATTCTTTGCAGGTTTTGCCGGTGACTGGATTCCGGGATCTGGTAAGTATTGTTCTGTGTCTTTCTTCATCCACAGGTTGCTGCGCGGAAGCTGAAGATGACTCTGGACCTGGAATGCAGGAGCCGACTCGGTGAGCGTCCTGCTGCTGCTGCAGAATAACGCGAAGCAAGTGTTTTCCATCGGGTGTGGTTTAAATAGCAGAGAAGTGCTTCCAGTGTGTGTTCTTCCACCGGTTCCACCCAGGTAAGAAAAGAGTTCCTGAATGGAGGGAATAGTTCCTCCCAGCCCTGATGGCTGGGGACTTCAACCAGACTGGATTGTTCTGCGTAAATATGCAGCATGGTCTGCCTCAGGTAAGTCCACCCAAGTATTATTACACTGTTTATCAATATGAGCCCGGTGCCTATGGCGTCGGGACTGAAACCCTTCATGAGCCTGGCACCAAAGGCGCCAGGACACGATCCAAAGGGCCCCTGTAGGGGTCTGCTGAGTCCGGAGTAGTGGAAGACGGGTCTGCTTCGGAGGGCGCTGGGCCAGTCATGGCCCCTCGGGAGTAGCGCCCATGACACATGAGCAGGGGGGTACAGGGCACACACGGGACATGAGCGGGGGTGGGGGGGAAAGGAGAGAGACAAGGGGCATGAGCGGGGGTGGGGGGAACACGAGGGAGACACGGGGCATGAGCGAAGGGGTGGGGGGTAACACGAGGGAGACACGGGGCATGAGCGGAGGGGTGGGGGGTAACACGAGGGAAACACGGGGCATGAGCGGGGGATGGGGGGGCAACAGGAGACAGACACGGGGCATGAGCGGGAATGGGGGGGAACAGGAGACAGATACGGGGCATGAGCGGGGGTGGGGAGAACAGGAGACAGACACGGGGCATGAGCGGCGGGGTGGGGGGAACAGAAGACAGACACGGGGGGCATGAGCGGGGGAGTCGGGGACAACAGGAGAGAGACACGGGGCATGAGCGGGGGGTGGTGGGGTACAGGAGAGAGACACGGGGCATGAGCGTGGGGTGGGGGAGCAACAGGAGAGAGACACTGGGCTTGAGCAGGGAGTGGGGGGCAACAGGAGACAGACACGGGGCATGAGCGGGGGGTGGGGAGAACAGGAGACAGACACGGGGCATGAGCGGGCGGTGGGGGGCAACAAGAGACAGACACGGGGCATGAGCAGAGGGTGGGGGGCAAAAGGAGAGACACGGGGCATGAGCAGGGGGTGGGGGGAACAGGAGACAGACACGAGGCATGAGCGGGGTGTGGGGGGAACAGGAGACAGACACAGGGCATGAGCGGGCGGTGGGGGGAACAGGAGACAGACATGGGGCATGAGCGGGCGGTGGGGGGAACAACAGACATGGGGCATGAGCGGGGGGGAACAGACACGGGGCATGAGCGGGGGGTGGGGGGCAACAGGAGACAGACACGGGGCATGAGCGGGGGGTGGGGGTAACAGGAGACAGAAACGGGGCATGAGCGGGGGAGTGGGGGGCAACAGGAGACAGACACGGGGCATGAGCGGGGGGGCAACAGGAGACAGACACGGCACATGAGGGGAACAGGAGACAGACACGGGGCATGAGCGGGGGAAACAGAAGACAGACACGGGGCATGAGCGGGGATGGGGGAGCAACAGAAGAGAGACACGGGGCATGAGCGGGGGGTGGAGGGGTCCAGGAGACAGACACAGAGCATGAGCGGTGGGTGGGGAGAACAGGAGACAGACACGGGGCATGAGCGGGCGGTGGGGGGCAACAGGAGACAGACACGGGGCATGAGCAGAGGGTGGGGGGCAAAAGGAGAGACACGGGGCATGAGCGGGGGGTGGGGGGAACAGGAGACAGACACAGGGCATGAGCGGGGGGTGGGGGGAACAGGAGACAGACACGGGGCATGAGCGGGCGGTGGGGGAAACAGGAGACAGACATGGGGCATGAGCGGGCGGTGGGGGGAACAACAGACATGGGGCATGAGCGGGGGGGAACAGACACGGGGCATGAGCGGAGGGGGTGGGGGGCAACAGGAGACAGACACGGGGCATGAGCGGGGGCTGGGGGTAACAGGAGACAGAAACGGGGCATGAGCGGGGGCGTGGGGGGCAACAGGAGACAGACACGGGGCATGAGCGGGGGGGCAACAGGAGACAGAAATGAGGGGGAACAGGAGACAGATGCGGGGCATGAGCGGGGGGTGGGGAGAACAGGAGACAGACACGGGGCATGAGCGGGGGAAACAGAAGACAGACACGGGGCATGAGCGGGGGGTGGGGGAGCAACAGGAGAGAGACACAGGGCTTGAGCGGGGAGTGGGGGGCAACAGGAGACAGACACGGGGCATGAGCGGGGGGTGGAGGGGTCCAGGAGACAGACACAGAGCATGAGTGGTGGGTGGGGAGAACAGGAGACAGACACGGGGCATGAGCGGGCGGTGGGGGGCAACAGGAGACAGACACGGGGCATGAGCAGAGGGTGGGGGGCAAAAGGAGAGACACGGGGCATGAGCGGTGGGTGGGGGGAACAGGAGACAGACACGGGGCATGAGCGGGGGTTGGGGGGAACAGGAGACAGACACGGGGCATGAGCGGGGGGTGGGGGGAACAACAGACATGGGGCATGAGCGGGGGGGAACAGACACGGGGCATGAGCGGGGGGGTGGGGGGCAACAGGAGACAGACACGGGGCATGAGCGGGGGGGTGGGGGGCAACAGGAGACAGACACGGGGCATGAGCGGGGGGTGGGAGGAACAGGAGACAGACACGGGGCATGAGCGGGGGGTGGGGGTAACAGGAGACATAAACGGGGCATGAGCGGGGGTGTGGGGGGCAACAGGAGACAGAAACGGGGCATGAGCGGGGATGTGGGGGGCAACAGGAGACAGAAACGGGGCATGAGCGGGGGGCAACAGGAGACAGACACGGCACATGAGGGGGAACAGGAGACAGATGCGGGGCATGAGCGGGGGGTGGGGAGAACAGGAGACAGACACGGGGCATGAGCGGGGGAAACAGAAGACAGACACGGGGCATGAGCGGGCGGTGGGGGGAAGGGGAGAGAGACATGGGGCATGAGTGGGGTTGGGGAAGGGGAGAGAGACACACGGGGCATGAGCGGGGGGTGGGAGAAGGGAGAGAGACACACGGGGCATGAGCGGGGGGTGGGTGGGAGGGAAGAGAGACACACGGGGCATGAGCGGGGGGTGGGCGGGAGGGAAGAGAGACACACTGGGCATGAGCGGCGGTGGGCGGGAGGTTAGAGAGACACACGGGGCATGAGTGGGGGGGCGGGAGGGAGAGGGGCATGAGTGGGGGTGGGCGGGAGGGAGAGGGGCATGAGTGGGGGTGGGAGGGAGAGGGGCATGAGTGGGGGTGGGCGGGAGGGAGAGGGGCATGAGTGGGGGTGGGCAGGAGGGAGAGGGGCATGCGTGGGGGTGGGCGGGAGGGAGAGGGGCATGAGTGGGGGTGGGCGGGAGGGAGAGGGGCATGAGTGGGGGGTGGGCGGGAGGGAGAGGGGCATGAGTGGGGGGTGGGCGGGAGGGAGAGGGGCATGAGTGGGGGGTGGGCGGGAGGGAGAGGGGCATGAGTGGGGGGTGGGCGGGAGGGAGAGGGGCATGAGTGGGGGGTGGGCGGGAGGGAGAGGGGCATGAGTGGGGGGTGGGCGGGAGGGAGAGGGGCATGAGTGGGGGGTGGGCGGGAGGGAGAGGGGCATGAGTGGGGGGTGGGCGGGAGGGAGAGGGGCATGAGTGGGGGGTGGGCGGGAGGGAGAGGGGCATGAGTGGGGGGTGGGCGGGAGGGAGAGGGGCATGAGTGGGGGGTGGGCGGGAGGGAGAGGGGCATGAGTGGGGGGTGGGCGGGAGGGGTGGGGGGAGGGTGAGAGACACACGGGGCATGAGCGGGAGGTGTGGGGGAGGGGAGAGAGACACACGGGGCATGAGTGGGGGGTGGGGGAGGGAGAGAGACACACGGGGCATGAGCGGGGGGTGGAGGGGAGTGAGAGAGACACACGGGGCATGAGCGGGGGGTGGGGGGAGGGAGAGACACACGGGGCATGAGCGGGAGGGGGAGAGACACACGGGCGTGAGCGGGGATGGGCGGGAGGGGGAGAGACACACGGGGCGGGGGTGGGCGGGAGGGGGAAAGACACACGGGGCGTGGGCGGGAGGGGGAAAGAGACACGGGGCAAGAGCGGGCATGGGCGGGAGGGGGAAAGAGACACGGGGCAAGAGCAGGGGTGGGCAGGAGGGGGAAAGAAACACGGGCCAAGAGCGGGGGTGGGCGGGAGGGGGAAAGCCACACGGGGCAAGAGCAGGGGTGGGGGGGAGACAGACACACGGGGCAAGAGCGGGGGTTGGGGTGGGGGTTAGGGAGAGAGACACACAAGTCATGAGCGGGGGGTGGGGGAAAGGGGAGAGAGACACGGGGCATGAGCGGGGGTGGAGGGGAGGGAGAGAGACACGAGGCATGAGCGGGGGGTGGGCGGCGGGTGGGGAGAGACACACGGACATGAGCGGGGGTGGGCGGCGGGTGAGGAGAGACACACTGACATGAGCGGGGGGTGAGCGGCGGGTGGGGAGAGACACACGGGCATGAGCGGGGGGTGGGCGGTGGGTGGGGAGAGACACACTGACATGAGCGGCGGGTGGGGAGAGACACACGGACATGAGCGGGGGTGGGAGAGACACACGGGGGTGGGAGAGACACACGGGGCATGAGCGGGGATGGGCGGGTGGGAGAGACTAGCAGGGCATGAGCGGGGGGTGGGCGGGAGGGAGAAAGACACAGACATGAGCGGGGGGTGGGCGGGAGGGAGAAAGACACACGGACATGAGCGGGGGTGGGAGGAACAGGAGACAGACACGGGCATGAGCGGGGGTGGGGGACTTACTGTGCAGGCGGGATACAAAGCCTCTCATGCGAGGAACAAAGATGGCGGGCGTCTCTGAAGCCAGACGGACTGCACGCTTTCACGCATCCAATGAGAGAGCACGTCAGATGTCCGCGGACATCACGCAAGCTGCTTGCCCAATCACTGTCCTGTCCGCGGAGCGAACAGGGAAGTGTGTCCGCGAAGCGAACACAGATATCACTAATTTTGTTCACTTACATTTTTGTCATTTTTTTTAAAACTACTGGACGGATTTACACCAAATAAAGCAAAGCACGCTTTCGGGACCAAGCCGCCGCTCGTGCTGCAAATTTGGTGTAAATCCGTCCAGCGGTTTGGGCTGTAGGCGTGAGCAAATTTTTTTCCCATTATGTCTATGGGAAAAAAAAGTTTTGGGACCCCCCCTATAACTTTGCCCTCCCTGGACGAATCCTCACCAAACTTTGCAACAAAAAAAAATCAGAGTGACCCAAATACCTTTTTTGCAAAGTTTGGTGAGGATTCGTCCAGGGAGAGAGAAGTTATAAGCCGCCCACAAAGTGCTCTTCCTATGGAAACAGCAACTTAACCATAACTACATGGCCACTACCGCGGCCATGTAATATATATATACATATATATGTATATGTATATATATATACACACACGAGTATTTGATTGTTCCAATCAGCTCAAATAAAACTCTGAATACTGAATTCTGGGATACTAGTGGGCTAAGCAAATGATACAAGTGGGCCATCATGTTCTGTCTGTAGCCATGCTGTTGCAGAGAACAACACCCTTTAGGCCTTGTATGTTTTATCTGAAGTCATTCTTTCTTAAATAATCCCCATATGCACTTTATATTTGCAGTTAAATCCCTTTCTTAGGGGAAAAACGAATTTTGTTTACTTTTGATTTCCTTTATTTTAATTGGAAAAAGTCAGAAATCGGGCTCTGGTTCATTGTGTCTCTTTAAGAGTTTGGTGTTATTTACAGTGGAAATACTACCAAAATCATATAGCGTTAATGACACTAGGTTTGGTGGAATTACCACCAGACTACAAGTGCATTAACTGGTATACAGTCTTTATATCTAATCAGTTTTAGTGAATGCTCATATCGCGTGTATTTTATAACGAAAACCATTATACCGAATGCCTTTTGGGGTGGAGTAAATGGTTACATTTTTTCAGGAAACGTTTAGGGTGGGTTTTTAGGGGTGTTAAACAGGGGTTTTGGGGGGAACCCCCCCACAAACAAATGCATTTGATATAAAGGTTTTCGTTATAAAATACTCGAGATATGTGCATTCACTAAAACAGATTTCGATATAAAGACATGTAACCGCCTAAACAGTGGTTTTAGTCCCCACTTGTAAAGTCCATGGGACTATGTGCATTTTGGAGTAGATGCTGTGGTGGTAAAGCTGCCAGCGGTAATTCCCCAAATGTTTTTCATTCTAGAGGAGGATTACAGAACTTGACCACAGGGATAGCCTCCACTTTTATGCGCAACCTAGAATTTGGAGGTGCAGTAAAAGTGACAGTAATTCCATTTCCATCCAAAAAGTGATGGAGCGGGGGTATAGGAAATACCAATTTTACTGCAAAGCCGACCACAAAGATCCCCAGTCAGTCAGTAAGCTTCATTTTCTTCTGTCATACCATCCTTAATTTAAGAGCATGGTTCATAATAGGCATTTTTTCTGCTTTCAGTTTCTCTTGCTAAATTGAGCCGACAACACGGTTCGAATGAATACATTCCTACAGTCCGAAATGACTACGCTGATTCAAAGCAATATGCAACTACTGTTAAAATAATGAAAGATTAAGATATGTGAATTTAAAGGGGTCTTTCGTGAATGTCAAACAGGATATATTGTTGTGTGGTAACAATGGAATAACGAAACTTGAACTTTACATCCATCAATCTAATACCAAAAAATAGCAGAACACAAGTGACTGTGGACTGCTTCGAAATGCACCTGAAAAGGTGATTCTCAGAGGCACTAGGAAGACGCTGTGATGGGATTTCCTTTTTGAACAATTGACATTGATTTTACATTCTGACAAAAAGCCTGGTTGGGTGAAATATACGTTCGCATTTCTGTGATTTAATGTGTTTAATGAAAATATATGAATTGACTACATCAAAGCAACGTATCTAGTCAAATATACCTTCAATCGACAGTGCCTCTGTGTAACCTTAGTGTGGCTTATTTCCAATCGCTTCCTTCACGGTTCACATTTAAGTAAAAACATTACAACTGTTTTTTTTTTAAATCCATCCTTCTGTACATTCCTCTTGAAGAAAGGGAGTGTCCGGACTACTAGAGCGGTTCCATACTTGCACATTACTCCTTGAGGCATTACAGCTACACAATATGCACATCCAGAGTTGAGGATAGGCTCCAGACATTCCTATTCAGCTACAAGGAATTGGGAACTATAATTCCCAGAAGCCCTGTGGTGACGCAGTGTCCCACCACTTACAGAGCCTGAGGAATGAGTGCTTAGCTCCTCAATGGATCACTGCCCACAGATTGATCTCCATATTCCTTCTCCACTTACTGGGTGAGCAGTTGTTTACCTTCCACACTCTTTCCCAACCTCTTTGGAAATACTTCATGCCCCATTCTCCTACTCATTGGCCCTTAATTCTTGCTTTCACTTCTGTCTGCTTTGCAGTTGATGAACTTGATTCTCAGCAATGTAGTCCTGAGTGGGTTGTGTTTTGGCGCCTATATTTGGAACTGGACTGCAGCCTGGATTTGTATTCCGATTGCTTCACAGAACCTCCTCTTGGATTTCCATTTGGATTTTTGACTTCTGGTGCCTTTCTTGCTTTCCACACATGTACTGTCAAGTTTCCAAAACGTCTGTACCATTGACTCAATCAGCCCCTGAAAGGAGACTGATTGGGCTACACTGGAAAATTGACAGGAAATAAGTCTACAAGTGCAATAATGGCTCGGAGAACTTCCCAACCAACTTAATGCTGGCAAACAATCAATCTAAACATCAGTAGACTACTTATTTTATTTATTTATTTAGTGTGCATTTGCAAGGCGCTTATACATCAAGTAAATTAGGTTTCAAAGCGCCCACAGGTCAGCAGTGAGGGAACATGGGCATGAAAGGCATTTATAACAATGAAGTTAGAGAGGCGGTCTTACTAGGCCTTGTCACAATTCAGAGCGTACAAGTGCAGAGAGAGGGGAAGAGAGTCCGAGGGAAGTGCTAACGAGTAAGTTTCAAGCAACTGTTAAGTGTCGGGCAGAGATCACTTGGTAAGAGTGGTCAATAGACGGAAAAACAGCAACAATAAGTGCAGGCCTGTGAGATCGCACAGGCCAGTGGGAGCCCAAAGGTAAGTGCTAGGTGTGGGAGGATGAAGGCAATGGGGGGGATGGGGAGGGCATTGCCCAGAATGACACATAAGGGCCCTGGTCACGAATCTCAGAAAATGTGGGGTTTAGCAAGGGAGGGAGAGGGGGAAGGAGGAGGTGAAGAGGGACGTCTTGAGGAGCTTGCAGGATTTGTGGAGATCCGGCCCAAGATGGAGGGGAAGAGGGAGGTTGTTCCAGAGGAGGGGACCAGTCGAGGAAAGAGATCGGCCACAGCTTGCTGTTTAGAGAAGTGCTTGATGAGTAGAGAGTTGGCGCTGGAGGAATGTAAAGATCTGGAGGGGGGAGTATTTGGTGATAGCCAGTTGTAGCTAGCATGGTCCCTGGCCCCAGGGCAGCTTTATGGATGATGCGGACGGATTTGAATTTGATCCTTGCAGCAACCAGGAGACAGTGGGCGATTTTAGGGCTGGAGAGATACAGTTACTGGGCTTGAGGTCAAGGATAAGTTATTGAGCTCTATTCTGGATAATTTGGAGGGGATGTAGAGGGGAAGAGGGTAGATTGAGGAAGAGTCCTGCTACAGTAGTCCACCCTACAGAGTATCAGAGCTCTAGAGACATTCAGCTTCTGGGGGAAGGTGAGGAAAGGAATGATTCCTTTGAGAAGGTAGAGTAGAAAGTGGGCCTTCTTGGCAAGGTCCTGGATGTGAGGGAGAAAAGAAAGCGAGCAGTGGAAGATGACTCCAAGGTTTCTGGCTTCAGATGAAGGAGAAGGTGGAGAGCCCTTAGAGGGTGGCCAGAGTGAGGGGAAGAAGGTAGGAGCAGGTGTCCCAATGGGTAGGATCTCAGTCTTGGTGGCATTGAAGCAGATATCATTGGAGGTACACCAGGGGTGGATGGCAGTTGGGAATGATGGAGGAAGTAAGGAGAGCATCAGAGGGTAGTCTGAAGAAGATTTATGTGCCATCTGCGTAACACTGGAAGTGAGGGGAGAAAGTGGAAAATAAGTTCCAGCGGAGCAAGATAGATATTAAAGAGGCAGTGAGAAAGGTTGGAGCCCTGGGGAATGCCACAAGTGGAGATAGAGGTAGGAGAGGAGAAAGAGCCCAGGATAACCTGGGAGGGATGCTCATTGAGGAAGGAGGTCAGCCAGTCCTGTGCCCGCTTGGAGATACCAAGGGTATTGTGGAGCCGGTTTGATGATGCAGTGGTTGACCGTATCAAATGCAGAGGAGAGATCAAGTAGAAGGAGAACAGCTGGAGAGTTAGAATCAAGAGATGCAAGTAGTTCTTCGCAGGTGTTCAGGAGAGCAGTTTCCATGCCTCTGGATGCTCAGAATCCAGATGGATGGTCATCTAGGCAATCGACAAGATCAGTATGCTAGGTCCATTGAGGGGAAGACCAGCTTCTCCAAGAGTTGCCCAAGGAAGGTAGTGATAGAGATGGGGTGGTAGTTAGTTGGACACAAGGGGTCGGAAGGTTTTTTGAGGAGGGGCGCACAAGAGAGTGAATGAGGGAGGAGGGAAAAGAACTGGTAGCAAAGGAGTGATTGCAGAAATCAGAAAGTGCAGGGGCAGGAGAGCCAATATTGTCCTTGATAGTTCGGGAAGAACAAGGGGTGACTGAGAATGACACACCTACCTGTACTGCCAAAATGCACAGCCAGTATGCCATCTCAGGTGCTAGTCTCTGCACACTTCTGCACTGCAAAGAACAAAGCTGCAGTCCCAGTGAAAATGAGCACATCTCGAACTCTGAAATGTATGCCTGTGGACTGACTGCTGACTACTGCCAGCCCATCTCTGTTACTTCAGACTGCCACACTGACCCCGGCACAAAACATTTATGGCTCATTGATTTGGAGCGGTGCTTCCTTTCTTCTGAGTAGAACCTCTCCAGAGAGTGAGAAACAATCCCTAAAGGAAAACGAACAGGATTATCTCTAGAATAAAATATTTTGTTGATCTAAATTTCCAGCAGGGGCATTGTTATGCTCAGGGGAAGGCTCAGGAAAACGCTAGAATTTCTGTGCAGACTATTACTGATTGAATAGTGTACCCTCACTTATTTACCACTGACATCCTCTGCTCAGGTGGCCAAGGAAAGGCCATCACTTTTGGATCCCAAACCTGGGGTGAATATGCAAGGGAGGATCACCTGGATGGGGGGTCCTCGGGGAGTGGAAGTGGGACACCGACGGGTGAGACAGGGTATCCCCTTCTTATAACACCCTTTGCCCAGCCTACCATGTAGGACACTCCAACACTCTACCCCTCTCCCTTTTCCGACATGAACATTTTCGCACACCACGAAAGACGACGGACAAACACCAAAGCAGTTTACCTGACATATCCCAACGCAAGGGTCAGGCAAAGTCAGGCAATTGACCAGAATCACACACATGTGGCGACCCTTTTCCTTCCCCACAGGGATTAAAGGTGGAGCACAAAAGCACAATATGAGCAAGGCAGACCGCATATCGAGAAAGCTAACCCAGAATGGCAGTTCAAGACGAGGAGAAAGACAGTGAGAACAGAGGGGGCAACAAGGAGCGAAGCAGCCTTGCCCTTTTCAACCCAGGTCCGTGAAATCACTGCCGAAGGAATCGTAAGACTGCAAACAATAGTCAGTGGGCCTCATTACGACCCTGGCGGAAATCGAAAAACGATGGCGGAAATGCAATACCGCCATCGAATAGCGCTCGGTGCGATCATGACCCGTCACCGCAAAGTACGATGCCATTAGCGACACCGTAGTGAACGCCAACGCTAACTGCACCAAGTACGCGTGCGCCATGCCAAACCGTAATTACCACCATGGCGCAACGGTACGCGAATTCTGACCCTAGCGGACATGCACCTAACGCCATCAAGCACGGCGGAAAGTACCATTCCGCCATGGTGAGAAGTACGGCATCGCGAACCAACCGTAAACGGCCCTACTGAGTGCCTGTACACCGCTCCCTGGCCACAGGCACCTACCAGCACACAGTCGGACAGTTGCATGGCATATCACAGCCACTGTTCTCACGGACACTATTGCAAGTGCTCGATGCCCTCCTGCAGCACGCAGACGACTACATCTCTCTACCACGCTCGGAGCAGGAAATTACCAACACAAAAGTGGGATTCCATGCACTTGCCGGCATACCGGGTTGCATTGGTGCCATCGACTGCACCCATGTGGAATTGGTCGTCCCACATGCCATGGAGGCCCAGTACCGCAACCGAAAACAATTTCATTCTCTGAATGTACAAATGGTGTGTGACTCCAACAGGATCATTACACATTGTTGTGCCCGATTCCCTGGATCAACCCATGATTCTATGGTCTTGAGGAACTCTACAATACCACGCTACATGGAGCGACACGCAGGGAACAGATCCTGGCTACTCGGTGAGTCTCATTTCATGCATGATGATGTGGGGTATGTGATGCGGCAATGACCTGGAAGGAAGGGGGGGGGTGCGTACGTAGCAATGGCATTCCTCAAAATTCCTTTATTGTCCACATACAGGTGATGCCGGGTATCCACTGAAGAGATGGCTCCTCACACCAGTCCGGAACCCACGGGACCAGCATGAGGAGGACTACAACCATGCCCACTCACGTACCCGTGTAGTCATAGAACAGGCATTCGGCCTACTGAAGACTCGTTTCCGCTGCCTCAGCAGGTCTGGCGGGGCACTCCTGTACCGCCATGTGAAGGTTGCAAAGATGGTCATGGCATGTGTCATGCTCCACAACATGTGCGTACGTAGAAATGTGCCCATGCCCCCTGACGCAGAACTGCAAGCACCTGAAGATGGTCATGATGAGGGTGGGGATGTGGCAGCACCTCAAGGAGTCCGCGAGGCACAGGAGGGCCGTGACATTCGTCAGCATCTCATAGATGCATGCTTCTAGCACTCACGCCTGGTGGCTGATACATGGACACGGGACTCGTGGCACTGTGTGTGTCTGGAACATGCACAATATGGACTGTACGCCTATAATGGCCTCGTACACAAAGATCAATGTCCACACATCTCATTGGATGATCGTGCATTGTTTATGGCATATGTGATATCATGTTAAACACCCTATCGACCCGCCACCCAAGTGAGCCCAACACACCCCCTCCACCCTCCTACCTCCCCCCCGAACACCAGTGTCCAAAGATGCTCATTGTCAGTGGGCAGTCGCTATTGCAAGCCCCCTCTCCGGGTATCAGGGGCACCCCTGCCTGTGGAGCGCAGGTTCCTCCCAGATCTACGTTGGGGGCTGCCCTGGACGGAACTTGCAACGGATGATGTCTCTGCCTGCTCACGTCCATGCATGTCCCTAAGGGTTTGTGAGAGCTCAGTGAGCACACGGCGCACTGCGGCAAGTTCGGCACATACGTCTTTGGACGTCGCATGCAGTTCCCCCCTCAGGCTCTCGGTGCTTCTCTCCATTTGTACTCTCAGGCTCTCGGTGCTACTCTCCATTTGTACTCTCAGGCTCTCGGTGCTACTCTCCATTTGTGCCCTTAGTGTCTCTGTACTTCTCTCCATTTCTGCCCTAAGTGTCTCAGTTGATGTTTCTATGTCTGCCTTAGTGCCCCCACATTCATCGGCATGGTCCTTGAGGAGCGTGGCCAGTTGCTGCTGTTGCACGATTACCTGGTCGAGGGACTGTTGCCTCTGCTGGGCCATGGCCATTTGCGGTGGTGTCACAGAGTGGCTGATCACCTCATGTTGCCTTGCCACAGGGCTTGTGGGGGATGGCCAGTCGTCGTCTTGTGGGTGCCCCTGCGTGGTATCCTCATGGTGTACGGGATGGAACAGACAGGGGGATTGAGACAGGTCATGGATGGATCTAACTTCGACATCCCCGTTTTCTGTGTCGGAGCATGCTGCCATTAATGCAGTGTCACCTATGGTGCTGCTGCCACCAGAAGCAGTGCCTACTGTGGCATCCATTGGGGGGACCTGTGGTGGTGCTGTTGTGGGCATGCTGGCTGCTGGGGTGCCTGTTGGAGTTCCCTCCTCTGTGCTGCCACTTGATTTGTGCTGCTTCCGTGTCTTGATGCGTGCAGCTGAGGTGGAGGGTCTTTGGCCGTTGGTCTTGGCCCTCTTTGCAGGTGTGCTGGTAGGGGTGTCCTGGAGCTCGTCGTTTGGATCGGACCCTGTGGTGGAGTAAAGGAGGGCGAGCGTTATTAATGGGTCGGTGGGAATTGGAATGGCAATGTATCACATGCATTGGGGTGGTACCTGAGGGTGATTTGGGTCGGGGCCTTGGAGGTGGTTTCATTTGTGTGTGGAGTGAGGGTGCAGTTGTTTTGCAGCCTGCAGTTAGGGTGTGCCTGCTGCACGTGTAGAGGGTGTTTTTAGGATTTTTAATTATTTATGTATTTGATGTGAGTTTTAAAGTGTGCTATCAGGCCTATGTATGTGGACGTTCTCCTGGACATGTGTTACTGTTGCACTATGTGGACACGTGGTACTTCACATGATTGGACATTGTGGTTTTGGCATTGTTTTATTTGGGACACCTACCTGATTCTTCGGATGTCTGCACTCCTTTCTCCATCCCTCCGACTCCCTCTATGCTCTCCATTCCAATGGTGGAGGCACAGATTTCTTCCCAGGGGGTCAACTTGATGGGTGATTCCGATCCTCCCCCGGTAGCTGTGGCAATGTTGCGGTTGGCAGAAAGTATGCTACGGACGCGTATCCGCAGGTCGTCCCATCGCTTTCTGCATTGCTGTGGGTTGCGGGGTGCGGTCCCCACCGCACTTACCCGCTGTACCACCAGGGCCCATATGGCCTTCTTGTTCGCAAGTGCCGTCCTGGTCATTTGCGTGGAGAAGACGGCGGCAGCATTCTCCTGGAGGGTCTCTGTGAGCACGGTGAGTTCCTCATGGGAGAAGTGGACCTGCCGCTTGCGGTCGCACGCTTTCTTCGCTACTTTTCCCATTTTTCTTGGTTTCACTAGGGTGGATGACGGGTTGGGATGTGTCTCAGGGTAGTATTTTTAATGGTTGTGTGGAATTTGTGGTTTTATAGGTGTACGGCGTGATGTTTCCCGTTCCGGGACCATGCTTTTACTTCCGTTTCCGTATATTTCCGGTCACCGTACTTTCCGGTTGGCGCTCACTGCGGTGTCCGCTAAGATGGGTGGCGGTATTGCACCTAGGGCGCCGTACGGCGGCGGTGTGGGCCGTTTTGGGGTCATTTCCGCCATCGCGGACTTTGCACTTCCGCCATGGCGTGGTGCTCGTGCCCGATGGGTCGGAATGAGCCGCACTTTGCTCCGTCGTGCAATGGCGGAAACGCTATTTACGCTATGGCGGTCCGGTCGGTTGATTTCCGCCAGGGTCGTAATGAGGGCCAGTGTGTGTTGCAGCAGATGTCAACAGTACACAGGGCCATGCTTCGCTGATAGCCAATCCAGGGAGAGACACTTGCCTCTGTGGTACCAACCTTGACTCCAGAGAGAAGAAAAGCCAAGCGATTCATACAGGCGGTGGGCTGAGGGGAGAGCCGATAAGAAACCAAACTGTGTTGAACGAAAGTAGCGAACAGCTAATTGAACCGAGAAAAGCAAATAACTGTTGATACAAGGGGGAAACCAGCTACAGAGGAGTCAGGCACCACTGGGTGCTCTCTCAGGAAACTCTGGACGATTACCCAATTGTTGAAACTACCGATACCAGAAGGCCTAGGGAGAAGCGCAAGACTGGGTTCAAAGTCGTCATACAGGGGTCTAGTAAAATCCTCTGTGCAGTCGAAAGTAATTGGCCAGCAGATGATGGGAAGCTAAGGGAAGTGAATCCTGCACTGTAAAAACAGATGAAAAGGTGGTGAAGTCTGAAGTTCCAATGAATAGTGTGTTGACAAGAGTGAACTGGCAGAGGGATGTCCACAGTGTACTGTAAAAAAAGACACTGAAATTTGTGAATGCCATAAGTTAAATTGATTGAGGAAAGCTATAGTGAACCCGGCAGAGGGCGGCTAACAATCAAGAGGACAAGAATGAACCCGGTAGAGGGATGTCCACAGTGAACTTTTAAAAAGACCTTAAGATTTGTGAATGTCACAGATGAGATTGTGTTAAGAAGCTGTACTGAACCCAACAGAGGGAGGCTGATCTGTGAGAAGGGTCTGAGCCCGGAAGATGGGGACAAAGGGGTGAAAAACTGTCACCATGAGTATATCGGGCCTATGGAAACAAGAGATCAAGAGATTTAAACATAGAGGGTCTCGATATCACAAGGAACCTTAAGTGGATTGGAACCCGGAAGAGGGGGATCCAGGGGTGAGAAGTCATCACCCAGTAAGCAGACGGAAAGGAACTCTTTTGTTTATTATTTTGAATGCAGCAGGTCCTCGGAGGCCAGAGACATTTTACACTAAAAAGACTCAACCACCAGAGATCCTGATACCTAAGAATGGAACTGTAAGCTTGTGCTGGGAAAAGCTTGAGTGTGTGCTGTGCTCCGAAGTCCCACCTTGTCCCGTGCAGAAAATGTGGGGCAGGGAGGCTCTCGGCTACTACATCCTGACAATATTTATGAACACTTCTTTCTTTCTTGTGAAATCTATCCCACACTCTTTTGAATTTAGTTGTAAGGATTGGCAATAGGTTTTTCATAGTATAGGCCCTTTTATTTGACAAGACGCCACTAGGACTGGCTTATTATTATTTGATGGTCGAAGCTCACTCCCATCTTAGAATTAGGTTTAGGTTTAGATTAGGCGTTTATCCAACCTACGTATACAGTTTAATAAACACCCTTGAACTATGATCACTTGTATCTGTCTTTACTGTTGCCACAATGAGTTCCTTACAGCACCCTTAAGGGAACGGTTGTCCAGAGCTTCTCCAATCCAGGCCCATCTACCGGGAGCCGCAGTGCTTTGGAAAACACTGCTCTGAGGCGAAGATGGTTCAATGCATATCTCTACCACTTCTCCACTCCTCCTAGCTTCTCCAGCCAGAGGGCATACTTCCCACCTGCAGAAGGCAGACCCGCAGTGGGTATCCCCTGGTCCGGACTGGCCTTTAGGGCAATAGGACAATGCCCAAACCAAAAGCACAAAATGTTCGCGTGTGGCACTTTCTTGGCCCATGTGGGCCAGCATGATAAGTTACTTCACCACGCGGCTAGTTTTGTCGATCAGTTACGGAAAAAATATTCTTTTAAAATGCACAATTTGCATCACATTTTATCAAAAACCTCCTCGATGGGTACTACTCAAACAGACTGCCACAAAAGGAATGAAATGCCATTTACAACGGTGGGCCACTTTTTCATTGGTGCCCGAGACAATCTTATGCCCCAGACCGACCCTGGCTTCTCTGGGTTGCAAACTACCCATTTTAGCACTGCAGTCAGCTGATTCACCGGTTGACACGTGTGGGAGTACTTGTCGATCCTCTGTGCAGGGTCCTGGCAACAAGCTAACTGGACCTCATGGTAGAGGACTGGCCTAGCGAGACCCCAAGTGATGAACTCTCCCCAGTAGCAACTTTTTGCACAAAGTAAAGAAAAGCAAACATATCGAGCTCCCAGCTACTAGCTCCTTCTATGCCCTCTTACTAGCAGGTGAAGGCATATTACATTTTGATGCAGATTTATGAGGGTTCCGTAACCTAGAACCCGCTCTCACATGCAAGAATGCTGTATATAGCCCGTGGCCAGGCAATGCACCACCGTTGCTTGCAGTTAATCTATCAAATTCTCCCAGAACTTCACCTAAAATCACCAGCATGGAGGAAAAGAAAGCACTTTATTTGAAACATGCTCATATTTTATTAGCACATCGAACTAATTATTGACCCCCCTCTCAGCCAATCAGGTTTAGAGTGCAGTCAACAACTATTACAATTGACTGCATTCTGTGCACAATCTATCTTTAGAATCAGACAAGGAAGCACCAATCTAATTTTCAGGCAAGATTGTTTCCAACAAGACACCTCTCTGGGAGGACATTTTTTTCACTGCAACATGCTATTTAACACAGGAGGAGAAAGGTAAAACATTGGAAAATGCTTTCACTTTCTTATGGAGAAACATTTTACTTTTACAGGACACGTATTGCACACTCATGTTAAACCTGTTTCAGTTCAGCCAAGGTGCAGTTAAAATGCTTAACTTATGATGACAACCATGTTAATTAAATACTACAAAATAAAACCACATTTAATTTACTAACACATTTATTCTTTTCATTTTACTCTGATTTAAAGTAAAAAAAAAATGAATTTCACCACCAAATCTCCAAATGTGTATTGCTACTAGCACCAAGTGTTAATAGCCTTATGGACCCCAGACTGTAGAGGTGGAGCCAAGTACCCCCACTCAAAGGTCCACCCCCGTGCTGCCTATATGTTGGGAGCCAGAGTGTGCAACACGTGCAGTACCAGTGAGAATACCTACGCAACAAAGAATCATGGAAGTAAGGTACCCATTGAGGAAACCATATATGCACTCACAACAATATGATGGCCATTTCAATGAAATCCCAGAGGAAGAGTGAAAATAAGCAAGAAACACGACTGATGACGACAGGAAAAATAGAACTGACACATCCAGGACAGAGACAAGAGGCTGAAGAATGTAAACATTCTATGAGATCTGAAGACGAAGTGATAAAGATGAGCAACATTTCGGGCTCGAGACGTAGATGCTCATGCTACAGAAACAATGAAGAAAATACAAAGTCATTTTACACTTGTACAGATGCAGTAAACGCAAGTAGGGAAAAGTATTCTTAAGACTGGCTACGTAGTGAATAAATTGTGTCGATGCGCCAAGGTATATGCATACGAATGCATAGACTATGGTTGTTCTACAACTCACTTTAGCAGAGTCTGGACCCTTCAACAGAAAGGCTTTTTCAGTGTGGCGCAGTTGGAAAACAACGTAATGACAGAGGTGTATTCAAGAAAGGGTTGACTGGCCCACCACCAGGAAGTCAAGGCCACCGTGAGCCTGGATGTTCATGCAGTAGTTACAAAATGTGTGAAAAGAACAAACTCCTGTCTGAGGTGAGGAGCAAGAACATTGAATGAAGACGTCAGAGGTTCATCATTTAATAGTATTTTAAAAACAGAACAGCTCTGAATCATAGTCTCCAGTCACATGGTGGGATGAAAATAGGTACTGAGTTGAGCTGTATCGAAACCAAGAGATGAAGTGTGCCTATACTCTCAGGCACAGAGAAAATTTCCAAGACTAATGTTCAAAGGTTAATTGACTGGCAGACTGCAAGAGTGATGATAGATGGCAGGATAATTAGGTGGGAAGCTATGGTCATAACCAGCCCACCAGCACCTGGGTGCCAGCCTGTGAGCTGCTAGCATGTGTGGAATATTACAGAGGTGCAACAAGGGTACCAACCAATTATAGAGGGCCACGTAATAGAGAGCCCTATAGTTTATGTAACCAATAGGACGTTGTGTGTTTGATGACATTCGTAAAGAATTTCACGAGAGGAGGGCTTAGTTGCCCCACATGATGTTAGAGACCCAATCACTTTCCCTGACAAGTATGGAACGTATACCTAGATGTTCCCTTTAAGTCAATCACTTTCCCAGGTTTTTGTAGTTTGCGACGTAGATTGAAGTCAATGATGACAAGGTTTTGCTATATAAACTGTATGTTTTATGAAACTCATTGAGTGAGAAGATCGAGCAGATGTTCGTTGATGTTCGTTATACTCCCTGTTTTAGATAATTGAAAATAAAACAGACATACTTTGCCAATTTCCTGAATCAGTCTAATTATTGATGTTTGAGTATATTCTGCATCCCCATCCATCTCAAAGTATTGCTACCCCATCTTAAAGGGCCTAGTGTTGGGTACACGGGTTCAAGGAGTGGTCATTATCCCTTGGGATAATGACCCTTCCCCAGCTTGTGGCCCTTTGCTATAAAGACACCTCCCTCAGTCTATAAGGCTATACTTCAGACAACTATAACTTGCCCATGGAAACCAGAACCCAGGGGATGGATGGTGTGCAGACATGAACTTTGGGGGCTTCCTGCGTGCCATATGGGTTTGTTTACAAGGGCGGGAATTAGACTCTGGATGTTGCACATCTCGAATGCTTGTCTAAGAGCTTCCCCCCCACACTTCACTCTTCCTCACCTCCTGTTCCCATTTCCACTTCTCCTGTTTTTAAAAATTGCATTGTGAAACCTAGGCCTTTTCCCCCACTATCCAGGACTCTCAAACGTAGGTGTTTTTTTTTTCTCCTGTTTGAAAATTGCATTTTGAAAGTAGTGCCGTTCTGTGGCTTTGCCTCCTAGCAAAAGCACTCATCTAGCAAACCTTTCTACCACTATCTTAGTCAGGGCCATCACAAGGGGGGTGGGCAAACTGCCCAGGGCCTCGCGCGGCTTTGCATTTTATTGAACATCAAATCGATCTCCAGTCCCAGTCACTGACAATTGTTTGTTTTTCTCTTTCACGCAGAACCTCTGCGCTGGTTGTTGGCCGGCCCGTAAAACAGTCAGGGTGAGTACACTTTGACTAGTGCCCATCAGGGCTGAGAAATTGAATCTCAGCCCTTGCAAAGTTGCAAGTTGTTGCTTTTGCCCTGCCCATGCCGCCAGCAGCCAGCGGCGGCGGTTCGGAAGGATGAACTGTATTTATCAGACTGCTATGCAGGGGGGGAGGGGTTGGGCTGGCTGGGGCCGGTGGGCAGCATAAATCAACAAAGCAAGGTAACGCTCATTGTTAGCTTGCTTTGATTTGCAGCATGCATGCATGACATATGCATCATAAATTATGATGCATGCATCAGGCAGCATGTATGTGCAAACCAATTATGCAAATTACAAACAACAAGAGGGCCAGGGCCTGGGGGCGATGGACGGTCCGGTGCTCAAGCCCGGCTTCCTCTCTGTCGGCTCCAAAGAGACAAGACAACAAGTGTTTCTTTGCAATTGCAAAGACTGTCGACGAGATACGATTCACACCTGGCCTCCTGGGCAGAGCAGTCTGCTGGAGCCAGGCTGCCTGCAGGGGAAGCGGCGTTCACATGAAAGTTGCTAGCAACTAATGGCCAAATTGAAATACCGCGCCACGGCGCCCGCCCCTATATTATGCCCTCTGACCCTTCTGCCCTGACACAGACTAGTAGATGGCAACAGGTGCTGCCTGTGCATAGAGGACTGGTGCTGGGCTGCAGTCAGAGAGCCTCTCAGCCACGCACAGAGGAGGACCAGTGCTACTGCCAGGACTCAGGACAGACTACAGCACCAGGCCGTGGCCGCCGGGAGAGTCAGTCAAGGACAACAACTTGGTCCAGCCTCCAGGAGCAGAAGGACAGGTCAGGAGTGGACCAGGTCGAGGAGGAGGCCAGGAGGCCAGGCCGGGCCCCGGGGAGTCCAGGAGACCATCGAGAACCACAGTGAGGCAGCCAGAGGGCCGCCCGCCAGTGCTCTACCCCAGCCAGCCCAGGAGGGCATAGAGAGCGGCACTCAGGCAGCCACACCACCACACCCTGACCCAGGCCGGCGGCCGGCACAGGTGAGGTGAGTGCAGGCGACAGCAGCCAGTGACACACACTTGGAGGTAAGAAGTTGGGAAAAAATGTCTGCCTGATCATGTAACGCATGTGGTGTGTACGTCTGTGTGAATGCGTGCGTGTGTGTCTAAGTGTGTGTCCCTTCTCAGACATGTGCTCCTTCCACTCATGACACCACCACAAACATTTGGTTTATCCAGACCCCGTCCCGTCCCCTACATGAATTTTTTCAAAATAGGTCCCAATGTTTTCACCCTTCATCTCATCTCTTTTGCACTTCAGTACCACATATTTCTCAGCAGGAGGAATTTCTATATTTATTTTGGGCAATTCGAGCGGATATAATATAATATTAGTCCATATTTTTTATCAGTGTAACTTCCTTAGTTGCAGCATGCCTCTATAATTCGAATGGACGGATTCAGACCTTATCCTATACACACAGGTGGCTCTCTGACACCAAATGTTGGTAATTTGCATGATGGAGTGCAACTGTGCAGTGCAAAATGTGGCGAACACACGTGTACGCCACCTTTTGCCGTACACATTTGAATTTTGCTGTGCAAATGAAATGAGTAAATGCTGCCTGGATTTACAATTACAAAAAATAAACGCTGCCTTCCCATGCGCACATGGCAGACGGCGTTCAATTGTAATTGTAAACGCTATCTGCCATGCAAGCATGGTAGGCAGCGTTTACAGTAGATCCATATGGACTCTGCCCGCTTTAAGCTCCATGCTGTTTTGCTGTTCTCTATTCAGCGTTTAGGAGCGAGCGCCATATAATCCAAATTAATTGAAATGTAAATGGGATTTCTGTACACGTTTTTCAACTGAGGCACTTCCTGTAATCTATTTTGCAACTGTTTCTTATTAATATATGGGATAATTTCACACCTGTCGATAACCGCGGTCAGTAGACCACCCCTGTTAAAATTGCATACCCACACGGCGTAAACGCCTCATTTTGTAGATTGTAATCCTTACGTGGTATAACATGACGGTTAAGGTGTGGAAGCAAGATAAAACGGTTTCATCATGTCTACGAGTGTAAAAGTGTCATGTTGTTCAGCTTTTGTGGGGCCATAGCAAAACAAAGCAGCAAAGTGATGCTCTCAGGGAGCGAGTGAAGCACGCCACACAACACGCTACGGGAAACACTGCTACCCACCACTGAAGCCACAGGGCAACCCTCAATTAACAAGAGAAATATTTTCTTTACCAAAAAATGAATGCCGCTTGTCTTCCTCTTGGCTGCTGTCCCACACTGCTGCCTCTTTTTCCCCATGTGACCTCATGACCACTACAACACGCAAGGACTATCATCTGCCTTCACCTGTCAATACTGTCTCCCAACTCCTCCGCCCAACAGCTCTGATATCAGCCGCATCGGTGATTGTTCCTCTTTTTAAGTCCGCCCGCTCCCACTCTAGCTGCTTTCCTCCCTCTCACCCTGCCCACTTGCCCACCTTATCCCAGCTCCTCCAAACAAGAATTCTAGTGTGAAAACCAAAAATACTTGGATGATGTTGAGTTTTTATTATTTTCAAATTAAACACTCAACGAATGAACGATGCTCTGCATATGGAACTCTCCCGCGCCCGAGGCATTTCCTGGTTAGAAGTGTGTGCACAAAGTATTGGAAAAGAATGAGTGTTTTTTGAAGGGGCGGTGGTTGGCTTCATTTACTGATGCTCATAAAAAGCCAACTTCTACATATTTGAGTCCTTTGCCCTGTCCGCGTGCTGTTAGTTAAAAGCAATTAGGGTGTCCATAAGAAAGCAAACAAACAAGATACCATTAGTTTGCAAGCGGGCCCGCCTGCCGGCTAGACCTTTCCGATTGCCTCCAGGGTTGGCGGGGGCAGGGGCGTTACTGTTGCTCAGCTCAACCTCAGTACCCAACGTGCCAGGCCTGCCTGAGTTTACACTGTCTGAAGGGAACGGTCTAGAGGTGCCGTTTCATTTTGGCTTTCCGCGTCATTTGGCGATTTGGAGCTCGCTTATAGGCATTTTGTCTCGGCTGGAGGAGGAGGAGACTTCGCTCAGTGAATCACCTTTCCAACTATGGCGGGAACTTTTCTCTCGCCTTCTGTGACGGCGGCAGGCTGGTAGCACTCCTCAGTCACCTGTCACCCGAGTGTGCAGCTTGTCTTTTCTTCTGTTGCAAGAGGGCCTAGGCAGACTTCACCTCCCCCCGGATGGGGGAAAAACAGACAGCACAAGGCCTGGCAGCTTAGATATTTGATTGTTATGTATGATATGATATTTTATTTGTATCGCGCTCGTACACAGGTGTTTCAGAGCACGACTAGGCAACGGAGGGGAAACAAGGAGAACACAAAACATTATCTAAATAGGTATGAGAGTTGCCAGGTAGAGGGAGCAGCAGTGAAAATAGCAGATGTGACAATATATGGTATGCAAGGTGATGCTGTACGATACTGTTTGGCAACAGCAATGAGTCATTCTGTGCTCACAGTAGTGTTGCAAAACACAGACCTATTTACTGACCCTCGCAGGTCTCATTCACATCACTTGGACCGCAATTGGAGCAAGTTTAACAACACACAAATTACAGCGTCCTTATAATTACAAGTTTGTTGTCAACACACGTTAGAAAATAAGCAACAGAGTGGAGAGCGGGAAAGGGCAAGAAGCGTAGGCATTTTGTGGACATCCACACCCACTTTGTTTAAATAATAACAGTATGATATATTAACATAAGCTCTGAAGTGAAGCACAGAGCTGCCGATAAGACACAGTGTGATTACATGATCTGCCCAGGATCACACACTTTGGTTAAATGGTGAAACTGGGATGGGGACAATTTAAGCAACTGAGCACATCTTCACAGGTTTAGTTGATTTACATATTTATTTCTAATAAGTGCTTGAAGATAATACATTCACTACTTTCAACAGTGCAAATGCTTTGCTGTGACTCGTGCGTCTTGTCTATGACAATTCTCTGTATTTAGGGCTCCCCTTTTCAAGTATCTCCCAAATGCAAACCTTTTCATAACTCACCTGCTAGACTTATTGCAGGCCTGATTAAACATGGCTGCATTACCCAAATTCATACTAAATTACACTGGCTCGAAGAGGTTTTCTCTGTCTTTTGAAGCAATGTTTGTAATGGAGGCAGTGAGGCACTGGGGGGAAAGCATAGGGTTTGGGTGACCTGCCATACACATTGCTATGGCACACGTGGAGACTGTGCAGTGGCTGCCTATGTACGATTTTTAAAAGCATTGTGCAACATTAGACGATTGGAGGAGGAGCATTGAAGAAGGGGAACACGGTACAACTATCTCCCAGACAGGGCCGTCACAAGGGTAGGACTGGGTAGGACTGGGGCAAATAATTGTCTTGGGCACCAATGAAAAAGTGGCCATAGTCGCAAATGGCTGTTCATTCCTTTTATGGCAAACTGACTAGTACCCAAGGGGGAGTTTTCTGATAAAATAGGATGCAAATTGTGCAATATAAACAATATTTATCCAGCCACAATGGTCAGAACTACTAGCCGCATAGTAAAGTAACTCATCAAACTGGCCCAGCCCAGAGAGGTGCAGTGCAGTGCTCTCTCTTCGCACTGAGTTTTTATTACTACTCAATATCTAAAAGTAATGCTACTTTTTCGGCATACCTGTACTTTCCAAGTACAAATGTCGGCTGGGCTAATTAGCCTTTCATCTTTCTGAGGTTGATAAATGATGTACCATTCAATAATACCTACTTTTACTCTTTCAGTGCTTAGAAATTGTTTCAGAAATGTTGCTTAGCCAATACCCAATACATCAACGTCCCTTGGACAAAAGATGTACTTTCTCTAAGGATGGATGAATATTTTTCTTTTAAAGATCTATTTCCATTTGCCTTTTATGTAGAATTATTTGCCTAGGAGGACATGGGGCGTACACGTGATATCGGAAGAAAGCATGAAAGTGGGTCTGTGAAAAGACAAAGAAAATTGCAACGTGAAAAGGCCCTAACAGAAGGAAGAAGGACTCCACTTGAATTTGGTATCACAAAGACTGCAAAGAAGGCACCGATCTCCCAAGCAGAGGAGCAGATACCAGAAGCCGTTCATTCACATGAGGAAGAGAGGATCCACCAGGACAGCGTAAAAGAACCTGCAGTTGAAGATCAGGAACCTACATGTTCAACTAATCAGCTTGCATTGGCCCAATTATCAGAATTGCAACCTCATCCTCAATTACAACCTGACAGTGGTACAGAAGAATGTCTTAACATAGCGGTTGCTGCTGTACAATTAAGACAAACAGCCACAAACATTTCTTCTGATCCAGGAACATGGGGAGAGATTCTTACACAAGGTGAAATTGACTTTCTCATTAAAGAAGGACCATCAGTAATTAAGGCTAGTGGTCTCCCAAGAGATGGTGGTAATAGAAAGTTTCCTAAAACTGTACTCTCCAGTGTTCTCCCCAATGGTGAACAATGTTTTCGAAACTATCTCTGCTGGAGTGAGAGGAAAAAAGCTTTATTTTGTTTTCCATGACGCTTGTTTTCTAACGAACATCCTGCACAAAGATCACGCTTATGTCTTCCAGATGGATACATGGTTCACAGATTTGGTGCTTATAAAAAATTACATGAAAAAATAGAACTACATGAGCAAAGCAAACCTCATTTGTTTGCATTTCTACAGTGGCAAAATAGACGGCGCAGTTAAAGGGAAAAAGCATTGATGCTGCTATGCAAACAGCAGTGGTTAATGAGGTCCAGAAATGGAAAGGATTGCTGGAACGTTACCTTGATGTGACTCTCTTTTTGGCGTGCAAGAACCTGTCATTTAGAGGCAGTAGTTCTTTAATTGGTAGTCTGTAAAATGGAAACTTTCTTGGTCTTCTGGAACTTTTAGGAAAGTATGACAATTTATTAGGAGACCATTTAAAAACAGTTCAGGAGTCTCAGGAAGCTGGAGAAAAGACAGTACATTATCTTTCAGGCACTTCTCAAAATGATTTTTTTTATTTGATTCAATTGTACAACATTTTTTCAAAAATAAAATAAAAAAAAGTCCAATGTATCTGTAAGGATCCGTAAACATCCCCTTCAACCTTAAATGTTCAGAAATCCCATCCAGGTCATCCATTTTGACCATTTCCGATGTTACCACAGCCTGTCCAGTTCCTTACATAAACCTAGTTTTTCTTTGGGTCTTTAACCAATTTATATTGTCGATCTTCTTTCCGTTTATTTATTTAATCCCTTAGGAGACTTCTCAATGTTCACGTTGTTGTGTTAACTCAGGTTTTTGACATACTCAGACAATTTCACATAGGAAGTCTTCTCCCTCGATAGGGTTCTTCACACATTAGACAACCAGAGAAATTCCTCCTGTTCCCTTTAAGTCGTTGTCAGCTTAATATTTTCGAAGAAGGATGCCACCGCAATCACACTTTTGGTATTTTCTCCTTCATTAAAGGCCTGCCACCAGTTATTCTCCATTAGAGTAGTGAACGGTTGCATTATTTTTCCTATATAGGCTGATTTAGATGTACTTGTACCTTCACATTCGAGTAGAAGATGTCGGCTGGTTTCTACTATCTCCGCCGATTTGCAGTATCTACATTTGTTATGTGATGACAATTTCCTTATGAATTGAATTTCGTTAGTTTGTAGTTGATTTAACCGAAATCTCAGATATGTTCTGGCTAACCGTTTGTCCGGGAACTTTTTCAAGTAGCTTCTTGTGTCATATAGTTTTTTCGGGACCGATGGAAAGTCTTTCATCAGCTTGTATGATCGCGCTATATCTTCCGTCCTGATCCAGTCTGCTTCATAGAGTTTTTTTGACATTTTATCTGGGGTTATTCCAAGTGTCTCTTCCGAGACATCTAGATCTTTCAATAGACCCTTGTTTCTCAGCTTTCAGTCTTTCAGTGCATGGATCTTGTCAGTTGTCATCTCTTTATTCACCAACTCCAATGCTTTTGGTTTATTCTCCAATTGGACTTTTCGGTATAGCATTAGCATATTTCTCTCCTGAATTGCTTTTAGTGATACAAGGCATAGTTCTCTCCTTAATACTGGCATCGGTGTTGATTGTGCCAGATTGAGGACTTTCTTCCACAAATAACTCTCGAGTTTAGTCCACAGTATTTCTGGTACTAGGAACATTGCATCTGCTCCGTAAAGGATTGAAGGTACCACCTTTGCTTTATGTTATGTTATGTTATTTTGCATTTATATAGCACCTTATATACCATTGGTATGGTCTGAAGGCACTGGTAGGTTGAACTCCCTTGGGAATCGAAGTTCGGGTCAGTAGAGAGAGTAGAGAGAGTTCAAAGGTGCGTGTGCACACCAGGTATGCGTGCAGCTGGTGCGGAATTCGTGTGGTAGCTGCTTCTTAGCGGTAGGTGTGGTGGTTGAGAGATCAGGAGTATGTGTTCGCTCTGGCAGGATTTATCCAGACCGAGTGTGGCTGCGTTAGGCCTGAGGAGAACGCCTGGCTGGGGGGGGGGTGAAAGCAGCAGTGTTTACTTAGAGTGATGGGGAGTGAGCGGTAGATGTTGATATGAGAACAGTTATACCGAATGGTGTCATAGTATCTCTGTGTTCTAGTTGAGTGGTGGTGTAAAGAAGAGAGTAGGCGTGGGGTGTGGTATGATATATGCCCTTTCAAATGTTACCTGCATTCCAAAGCATATTATGTACGTCACGCAATTCTATGCAAGCAGGTCCGTTCTATGCATTTTTATTCATTTCAGGCGTTCAGGATTGCCCTACACACTCCTGTCTGCTCGACACTCTCACGCACTCTAGTCCGCCTTGCGTGCTCTAGTCTATCCCTCATTCTCCAGTGTGCCCTACGCATGCTCTCATGTATTCCATACGCATGCACTCCTGTCTTCCCCGCGCATGCACTCCAGTCTGCCCCGCGCACTGTCTGCCTACGCACTCATCCGCTCTGTATACACGTCCGCTCTGTATACTCATCCGTTCTGTACACTCATCTGCACTGTATGCTCATCCGTTCTGTACGCTCATCCGCTCTACACAGTCATCCAGTCCACATACTCATCTGCTCAACATACTGCTCGTCCGCTCTACGTACTACTCATCCGCTCTACGTATTACTCATCCGTTCAACACACTCATCCAATCCACGTACTCACCCGCTCCACACATTCATCTGCTCCACACACTCATCCTTTCCATACATTCATCCGCTCCACACATTTGTCGGCTCTACGTACTTGTCCGCTCTACGTACTTATCCATTCCACACACTCATCCGCTCTACGTATTTATCCGCTCCACACACTCATCTGTTCCACACACTCATCCGCACCGCACACTCGCCCGCTCTACGTACTCGTCTGCTCAACGTACTTGTCCGCTCTACGTACTCGTCCGTTCCACACACTCATCCGCTCTCCACATTCATCCGCTCCCCACAGTCATCCACTCCCTACGCTCATCAACTCTCTACACTCATCCGCTCCCACCATTCATGCGTTCCCCACACTCAGTCGTTCTCCACACTCAGCTGCTCCCCACACTCAGCTGCTCCCTACACTCATCCACTCTCCACACACTACACACACTACACTTATCCGCTCCCTGCGCTCATCCGCTCCCCACAGTCATCCGCTCCCCACGCTCATCCGCTCCCCGCACCCATCCGCTCTCCACACCCATCCGCTCGCCACACCCATCCGCTCGCCACACCCATCCGCTCGCCACACCCATCCGCTCGCCACACCCATCCGCTCGCCACACTCATCCGCTCGCCACACTCATCTGCTCTCCACGCTCATATGCTCTCCACGCTCATCCTCTGTACATGCTCGTTCGCTCTTACACGTTCATCTGGTCTAAGCGTTCATCCAGTCTATACGTTCGTCCGTTCAGTATAGTCATCAGTTCTACGCCCACCTGCGTTCTATTCGCTACTCTGTATTTACGTACTCATCAACTCTACACGAACTCATCAACTCTAGATGCTCGTCCACTCTACACACCCAACCACTCTACACACTCATTGGCTTTAGTATGTTAATCTATTCCATCCGATCTCCATACTCATTTGATCTTTCTAGACGTCTGTTCTTCCACTCCTGCACTCTTCCACTTAGTGCAATTATCTGTCCTATAAGCTTCATCCATTCTAACTATTTCATCTATGTCATTCACTACGTTCCCTCCTCATTCATTATGTCCATTTCATCAGTTTAGATCTCCTTACTTTCCCAATGATTTATTCCTATTATCCACTTTACTGTTTTGATCTACATTACTCGTTTAGTTCTGTTTGTCTTTCTAGTTTACATTCAAGTTTATTAGCTGTCAATTTCTCGCATGTCAGGTAGTTTGTTGGGACGGTGTTATTGAGATGATGTTAGTTTGGAAAACCGGTTGGTTTTAGGGGAAGAGCCAGGTTTTCAGTAGTTTGCGGAAGGGTGTTAAATCCTCAGTTAGGTGGATGTGGGGTGGGAGCGAGTTCCACAGGTTTGGGGCCAGGGCTGAGAATGATGATCCCCCTAACCTGACTGAGTTTGTCTTAGGAATTACTAGGAGGCCGGCTGAGCTTGATCTTGGGGTGCGAGTGGGATGATAAGGTATTTGCTTTTCTTGAAGGTATTGAGGTCCTGTTTTATGCAGTGCTCGATAGGAGAGGCATAAGGTTTTGAAAGCCACCCTACGGGCTACTGGAAACCAGTGCAGTGTATTAAGGGCTGGGGATACGTGGTCTCTTGGACCAAGCGCAAGTAGGAATTTTGCCGCCGCGTTTTGTGCCCTTTGGAGTTTATTCAGTTGGTAGGCATGGATTCCAAGGTATAGGGGGTTTGCGTAGTCCAGTCTTGATATAACGATTTATTGGACCGCAGAGAGTCTGTTGGGAAATGAGAGATATGGAAAGATGCGCCTAAGGGTCTTAAGGTGGTGGTGGCAGGACTTTGAGACATTGTTGACTTGGCGCGAGAGTGTTAGGTCAGAGTCCAGGGTGCATCCAAGATTTTTCACTGTGTTGGAGGGTGTCAGTGATTTGCCCATGGCGGGTGGCCAGGGAAGTGGGTGTGGAAGAAGATCGGAGTTGCCGCAAACCATGATTTCTGTTTTGGAGGGGTTTAACAAGAGGTGGCTTTGGGTCATCCAGAGTTCTAAGTTAAGGAGGCAGGATGCCAGGTCAGGTCGGGAGTTGGGTTTCGAGTTCAGAAATTTTATAATTAGTTGAGTGTTGTCGGAGTAGTTGTAACACAGGATGTTGTGTGAACGAATTATTGGTGGGAGGGTGATCAGGTAGAGATTGAACACGAGGGTGGATAGACATGCTCCTTGTGGGACTCCCGTGTCGACTGGTCGGGCTTGGGAGGTGAAGCTGGAGAGTGTTGTTATTTGGTGCCTGTCTTTGAGGAATGAAGCTATCCATTTAAGAGCGGTTCCACAAATTCCTAGGGGGTGGAGGCGGTCTAGGAGGATTGAGTGATTGATCGTGTCAAAGGTGGCCGATAGGTCGAGAAGGATTAGTGCTGAAACCTGATTGGGCGGGGTCTAGGAGATTGTTGGCTTCGACAAAGGCATTTAGTTGAGAGTAGGCGGTTCGATCAATGAGTTTGGCAAGGAACCTGGTGTTTGAGATGGGGCGCTAGTTTTTGGGCTCGAGACGGTCGATTGATAGTTTTTTAATTAGAGGTTTAACGTGCACCATTTTGAATGCGTCGGGAAAGATACCGGAAGAAAGGGAGGCATTCATGATAGATCTTGCGTGTTCTCCTGCGCAGGTGGAAGCAAAAATTTCTTTAAGGGTTGTGGCTGGGCAAGGGTCCCGTGGTGATCCAGAAGGTTTGCGGGCAGATAGAAGTTTGAGAAATTATTCTGGTGATATTGGACTAAAGGATTCGAACGTTGGTTGCGTAGAGGTCGCGGCTGATGGGCTGGCCGGTACAGGCGGAGGATTGCCTGGTGGCTGTAAGAGTGCCAGTTTGGTGGTTAGAGTTTTTGTCCTTTCGATAGCCGTGGTGTAAAAGTGGAGGGAGAGTGAGTCGCACAGTGATTGTGACGGGGTCGGGACGGTTGTGTTACAAGCCGGATTGGTGAATTCGGAGATGATTTTGTGAAGTTCTTTGCTTGGGCTTTTGCAGATTAGGATTCGGGTGTTGTAGTGGGCTTTTTTTGCTTTCCGGATTTCGGCCTTGTACCGGTACAGGTGTCGGGCCAAGGTGGTCCTGCTCTCATGGGTTTTCTCTTTCTGCCATTTGCATTCTAGGTATTTGTATTGTCGTTTAGTGGTCTACAACTCAGGAGTGAACCATTTGGGGAAAAGGCCACGGCGGGTTGATGGTTTGCAAGTGGGGGTGAGCCGCATCAGAGATGCGTTGAGCCATGAATCAAAGGCCTCAGGGGTTAGTTGGTTGTTGAGACGGCAGGTAGGTGGTGGAGACTGGAGGAGTGCCTCAGCTAGGTCCGGGGTGATTATTAGTTTTTTCCAGCATTTGCGTAGATTCGGAGGTTCAGATAGGAGTACGGGAAGGGGGTCGGGTGAGTGGATGGTGAACGAGAGGATGAAGTGATCGGACCAGATGATAGGGGTGGGGGGCTTTAAATGAATCAGGGTGTTGGAGCTAAAGATGGCATCAAGAGTGTGTCCTTTATAGTGAGTCGGGCCGATTATGTGGGGTTGTAGATTAATTGCATCTAAGCCGTCAACCAGGGCATGTGTCATAGGGTTGGTGGGGCTGTCGAGCCATATGTTGAAGTCTCCAAGAAGGGTGAGGTTGGGATGGTTTAGTTGGAGGGTGGCGATAGAATCGCAAAGGTTGTTTGCGAATTGTCTATCGTAGCCAGGGGGCCTGTAGATTATTAGGAAGCTGTATGAGAGCGAAGAGGGATAGTTTAACGAGGAGAGATTCTCAGGATGGAATGGAGGGTTGGTTGTCGATGATTGAAGCGCGGAAGAGAGATTTGAAGATGAATACTACCCCCCTACTCTGGACGGAGGGTTCAGTGGGATGAGGGAGTAGTCAGGGGGAAAGGCTTCATTGGCGATTGGGCCGAAGTCGTCTGAGAACCAGGTTTCAGTGATGAAAACTAGGTCTGGTTTGACAGAGGCGAGGAAGTCAAAGATGCAGTGTCTGTTTTTTGCTACAGATCGGGCGTTAAATAGGATACAGTTCACATCGGCAGGCAAGGTTGGTCTCAGTGCTGGAGCGGGATGGGGCGGTGGCGGAGAGAGTGGAGGGAGAGTGGCAGGGTGGTTGATGCTGGATGGCAATAGTGGGCGAGCAGAGAAATTGGCAGCTTTCGGGCGGGGTTGGGTGGCTGCGTGTGATAGGAGGATCAGGTTTGGGTTGGGGGATTTGAAGGTGGGGTGTGTGCGGTTAGGAGTTTCCGTTACAGTTGATGAGAAATCGAGGGAGATGGGTTTCAGGAAGGGGGAAGCTACGGGGGAAGGAGGAGATTGTGGGAGAGAGGTGGTGGGTCGAGACAGGGGAGGCGAGGAGTGCTGAGAGATTGAGGGGGACCATGGACGTTTCCTCTTTAGTTTCTTTAGATTGGTGTGTGAGAGAGGGTAGGGGGGTCAGAGGGGGAGAGGGAAGCAGCTTCGGTTCTTGCTTGGGCTAGGTATACAGTTTTTAGGGAGGGGAAAGGGTGCGGTCGGTGGGGGAAGGTGGCTGGGGTATGAGGGCAAGGCGGGGGGTGGGTGATTGCAGGGTGGGGTGTGCCAGGTATGATAGTGAGGGGAGCGGGTATGGTTAACGCTGGCGGGTCGGGGGTGGGGATCAGGGGATGAGTGGTCTTAGGGTGAGTGGCTCGCCATCGTGCCCCCCTGGCTTGGTGTTTGGAGAGGGGAAAGGCAGGGAGTGCGAAGGAGGGTGGGGTGATTTCGGAGGGGGGACGGGAGGGAAGGCAGATCGGAGAGTGGGGGTGGTCCACGGGGTCGTTTCTGACAGACTCTGGTGGAGTGGGTGCGCTCATGATTGGTGCGAGCTTTTAGGTTGATTTAGGAGGGCTTTCTGATTGTAGTTCTAAGATCGGAGGTGGCACGCTTTTAGGCAGACTTCCAGGTTTAACTGCTCAAAGACGATACTAGACTATTTGGTGCTTTTCTAGATACAATTGTAGACAGAGATGATATTAGTTTATTAGGTACACTTCTAAGTTCACCTGTACACAGAGAAGATATTCAGTCAGTCTCTAGATTCAGTTTGCTTAGAGGGGGAATTAGATTATTAGTTACCGTTATAGATTCTACATTACACAGCTATACTGTTAGTTATACTAATAGGATTGAATAGGGCACGCTAGTGGTGGACTTCTTTCAATTCACCTTTATACAGGGAGGGTATTAGGCATGAATCTAAATCAACTTTGTATTAGATTATTAGTCACCGTTTCAGATTCTACATTACACAGCTATACTGTTAGTTATATTAACATGATTATTTAGGGCACGCTAGTAGGTGCACTTCTTTCAATTCAACTTTATACAGGGAGGACATTAGGGACTTTGTACTGAGAGGTTATTAGGGAGATTGATTGGTTCGGTCCTGCATGGTATTACGCTATTGCAATTTCACAGAGAGGCTATTGTGGTCACTTCAATTTGTAACTTTCCACAGAAAGGCTAAGTTCACAGAGAGGCTATTGCTCACAACTTCTAACGCAACTGGGTACACTTTTAAATGCAACTTTTCTCAGAGGGACTAATGGGCACAACTTCTAAATGCAATTGGGTACACTTCTAAATACAGCTTTTCTCAGAGAGGCTATTGGTCATAACTTCTAAATGCAATTGGGGACACTTCTATATGCAGCTTTCTTCAGAGAGACTATTGGGTATAACTTCTGAGTGCAATTGGGGACACTTCTGAATGCAATTGGGGACACTTCTAAATGCAATTGGGGACACTTCTAAATGCAACTTTCCTTAGAGAGACTATTGGGTATGACTTCTGAGTGCAGTTAGGTACACTTCTAAATGCAATTGGGCACACTTCTAAATGCAACTTTTCTCAGAGAGGCTATTGGGCACAGCTTCTAAATGTGATTGGGCACAACTTCTAAATGCGATTGGGTACACTTCTAAATGCAATTGGGCACACTTCTAAATGCAATTGGGCACACTTCTAAATGCAATTGGGCACAACTTCTAAATGCAACTTTTCTCAGAGAGACTATTGGGCACACTTCTAAATGCAACTTTCCTCAGAGGGGCTATTGGACGCAATTTCTAAATGCGATTGGGTACACTTCTAAATGCAATTGGGCACACTTCTAAATGCAATTGGGCACAACTTCTAAATGCAACTTTTCTCAGAGAGGCTATTGGTCACAACTTCTAAATGCAATTTTCCTCAGAGGGGCTATTGGACGCAATTTCTAAATGCGATTGGGTACACTTCTAGATGCAATTGGGCAACTTCTAAACAGAAGTTGATTACTGCCAATAGCGAAAATTTCCCGTTTTTTTTGTCGATCATCCGTGCTTGTATGGTTAAAGTTTTTATCTTTGTCCATAGCAGATTTTGCATTGCAGTTTCAGCCCCGCTGATGGACATCATGACTCCCAGGTATTTGAAGTCTTTTACTTTTTCGAATTTTAGACCCTCCGTGAACCAGTTCTGCTTGTTTTGACTCTTCTTTTTCTTGCCTTCCCAGGCCATTATCTTGTTTTCTTTTGGATTCAGCTTTAGATTGTTTCGCTTCAGATATGCAATCAAGTTCGTGAGCTGTCTTTGCAGACCTATTGGAGTGTTATCCAACAGGATGATGTCGTCTGATTATAACAGGCGCGATATTTTTTCGCCACCAATAGCTGGAGGGAAGCATCTTATTTCCTCCTCATGCTCAGCGTAGTCAGCGATATACGCGTTATATAATGCAGGAGCCAGAGGGCATCCTTGCTTCACACCTCTAAAGGTAGGTATTTCCCTCGAAAGTAATCTGTCTTGCCCAAGCCTTACTTTAATGGATGTATCCTGATACAAGGTTTGAATCGGGCCCATAATAGAAACAGGGCATTTCATAGCTTCCAGCTTTTCCCATAATATATCCCTGTTGACCTGGTCAAACGCCTGTACCAGGTCAACGAATACCATATATACGAGTTGACCGGTCTGCATGGCCTTGGCTTTGATTGTTGTCAACGTCAATATATTGGTCAATGTTCCTGCATTTTTTACGAATCCTGTCTGGAATGGATCGCCCCTGTTTTCAGCTTTGTGCCAGGCTTGAAATGCTTTCAAGGCGAGCCTGCCATATATTTTCCCAATAACATCCAGTAAGGATATAGGGCGGTAGTGGCATGGATCTTCTCGATTTCCACGTTTAAAGATTGGGACTACTATAGCTTTTCTCCATGATGGTGGTATGTTTTGCTCCTGGTTGCAGTTCTTAAAGATGTTGCTAATCAAGGGGGCCCATATCTCTTGATGTTGTTTTAAGTCACTATTTGTGATCCCATCCGGCCCTGGGGCCCTTGAGTTGCTAGGTTTTTTGATTTTTTTTAGGATATCTTCTTCCTTTGTTGTAATATTTCATGGAGACTCAAACCCCCTTTTCTTTTTTTGCGGACAAGCACTCTCCGTAACAGGCAGTGGTGCATATAGGTTGGAAAAATGGGACATCCAACTCGCTTCTCCCACGCTGTTTTGTAATGCGATAGTACAGAACGTCATAGTGCCCTTTATTAGGGTCCAAAAGTCTCTTGATTTTTTTCCAAATAATGTTTTTAACATTGATTCCGAGTCTGTCTGGTATAGGGAATGCCTTTTTTGTATTATCCAGGATTTGTAGTTCCTATTGGCATTTTTTCAGCTTTCTTGTGCCAGTTGTTTACCGGATCTGTTTGCTATCCGTTTTAATTTTCGTAGGGTTCTTCTTCTCATTACTAATTCCTGGTTATAGGCATGGAGGTGGTTCTGTGGGGTCTCCTTAATTTTTTTTGCTGTCTTTATGTATTTTTTTAACAGGAGTGTGTAATCCGCCAGCTTTTTGGACTTTTTTTTGTATTGGCTTCACCTTCAATTTTGATAGAATACTTTTCAGCAATTTGCTTAATTGCGTTGTCCGTCAGTTTTAACCTGGATCCATTGCTGTTCACGTCCAGATCATGGTTAAGAAACTGTTGGGATTTCTGTAGATTCACCCATCTTGTATGCTGTAAATTATGGTCACTCTTTAGGGTCCTTACCATTACAAAACTGACCGTCATTCCCAGCTACTCCTTTGACACAAATGTGTGGTGTAATGTTCGTGATTGTTCCAGTCTTTGCCAGGAAGGGATCTCCAAATTTTTATCTGATCGTAACCAGTGCAGATTGTGCAGGTCTCTTGATCCCAGGGTTTTTTCGAGGTTCTCAACTCTTTTCAGGATTGGTGCGGATTTTGGTAGGGGTGGTCTTTGGTTTCCAATATTCTTGCATATAGCATTGAAATCCCTTGTAATTATTGTGTGGTCGCAATCTTGGTTTTCGGCGACTTCATCTAGAATGATGATAATGTTTTCCAGGTACAGCTCGTCCCCACTTGTTTCTGGGTTCCAGTAGGTGTTAATTAGTAGTATATGATCTTCCTTTTCTATACTCCTAATATCTGTGTATTTCCAGGATATTATTAGGACTTGATATTGATCGGGAGAGTCCCTCTGTTCCGTCACCTCCAGACCGCTGCCTGCTCTTATTGCTGTAAGTAGGCCGGCTGTAGGACGTCCCTTTGGTCCCTGTTTTGCTGGTTTGGCAAATGTTGAGTATCCATCCATTTCCGGTTTCTGTGTTAACCATGTCTCCTGTAAATATAATAAGTCCCATTACCCCAGATTAACGTCGCTCTTTGCAGCTAGGTGACTGAACCCTTGCGTTTTCCAAGAGGCCATATCTATAAAGAATTTTCCCCGTGTCGCTAAGGAACATGCTTTTACAAGTTGGTCATCTTGCAAGGTCTTGGTCGGCCTTTCTGATTGCTAGTTTGTTTCTTTGTATGTATATCAGACGATTTCCATGACCAATTTGGCGGTGATCTCCTCAGGATTTCCACTGCGTGATTGAACACACTGTTTTTCCCCTTTTCTGGTTTGGTCTCCTTTCTTTCATTATATTATAGTTCTTCAGCTGAATCCGAGCTATAGCTGTCCCTGGTAGAAGATCCTTCTCCTCGATATCCTTTTGGACTTGTACTCGTCTTCTCCTTAGAATGGTCTAGGTATCTTCGTGGCTGTTCAGTCCAATGGTTACTCTTATGGGCCGAATCTTTTCTTCCCCTTGTTCCATGTCGGTTTTCCATTTTTTTCCTTGGTTGCTGGCTGCTTTTGATTTAGCTCGAATCCGCTAGTCCCCCACCTTGTCTTTGGTTTCCACTCTGGGTTTTTCCTGGATTTTTGTTTGAAGTTTTATTTTTTTCCTCCTCAGGTCTTGGCGCCTGAGTCTGTGATTCTCATAGATCATATCCAAGGATATCAAAGTTTGATGCTTCTTGCTGGAGCATCATTTTAATAACTTCTGACTTAATGTGTAGATATGAACAGTCATTTCTCCCTGTTTCACAAGGTTCTACCATCCATAAATCTCGATTTTGGATGTCTCGTAGTCTTGGAATCTGCTTGAATAGGCTGATGATTGTGTTCCTGTTTAGAATCAGGTCGTCTTTTGACCTTTTTTTTATCATTCCAGACGAAATATGCAGGAGCTTTGCATTCTTAACGGATATGACTTTTCTGTGTGCTCTATTTTTGGTGTCTTTTGCCTTTGCTCATTGCTCATCCTTCCTTTACGGCTTGTCAGGGAAGAGTTTCTAGTCGTGTTATTCCTAGATTTATTTCTAGGTGGTGTAGCCCATGTTTCCTTCTTCTGCTCCTCTTTCTTTCTTTGAACTTCTTTGCAACCTGATATGCGTTTCTATATCCGCTTACCTTCCTCTGGGGTTAATTTTCCTTTCCCTATTGTAAACAACCTGTCTTCTTGATTTTTTCCTTCATTTTCTTTAGATACGAGTTGAGCCTTTTGAGCCTGTACAGGCTCCTTTTCTATAATGCGGACCTTCTTCTTAGGTTCCATCTCCCTGTTGGTGAGGTCCAATATAACTGCTTTTCTTTTGAATCTTGGAGATGCATTATTTTCTGTTTCGTATTCGTCAACTTAATATACACTCCATTCACTTATGTCACTTCCTGAGTCTATTATCTCATCAGCTGGTTGGCAACAATTAGTGATGGTTTTATTTATTTTCTTATTAGCCTTTGTCTCCGTACAGATTATTTTTCTTATTTGCTTAGACTGACCGTTAGAACTCTCTTTACTTAATGACGTCTGTTGGTTACTCAAAATTGATTTTTGGTTGGTAAATATTCCAAATGTAAAGTTTGCTTTGTTTCCTACTGCTTTCTCTTTCCCCATCTGGGTCATAACCACTTTTTCTATCTGCTGTTTTAACTGCTTGTTCTTTATCTCCAACCCCTCTTGGGTGTCCTTTCCTGCAGTTTTAATATTTCCTTTTGGTTCTTTTGAGGACACGCTTTTTATACCCTCTATCACAATCTTCTTTTTCAGATCTGAGTTTGTGGGTAAAATCTCTCCGTTCTCATTCTCTCTTGGTCCATCTTCTTGTCTTTTAGATATCCCATCTTTTGCTACTACATATCCTTCTAGATAGGTTGATTTTGTGTTTATCAGGGCAATCAAAGAAGTCTGGTCCCTTGCTGTGTCATTCGAAGCCTCATATAGCTTTGTGAAGGGTGCTAGAGCTATGGTTATTGTCGACATAATAGACATTAAGTCTATTTTTTGTGTTGAGTCAGTACTCGAAGTTGAAGTATCATCACTACATCTCCTGCTTGTAGTTGTTGTGTTGTTCTGTGGAGGCGTTTTTGGTTGTGGAGATCTTATATTTATGTTTAGTTTTTTTTGCCGTTGCATCCTTTTCATCCTTTTTACTAAACTTTATGTCAGTCTGTATCCCGACTAACTTTTCAAAAGGTTTGCTTCAGGTAATAATACTGTTGTCTGCGTTGTAACTGACGCTCTTTTTGTTGCCATCGGTTCTATTAGAAGCGGAGGAGTCTGGGTACTAATGGCTGATGTTTCGGGCCTGAGGGTCTCAGCCTCATGCGTTTGCAATAAAGGTGTGGTAGCTGAGGTTGGTTTTCCACTAGATAGTCTCTGTGTAGCAGCCGGTTTCTTAAAATGCCATCTAACAGGCACATTGTTGGCGTCCTTCTCATCCTACCCACTGATACACTCTCTCTCCTTATCTAGCGGGGTCTCATAGTCGTCCGTATGTAAAACACTGTTTAGTAAATCTGCATCAGATATTTCTTCCTCTGTGTGCTTTTCCTTTAGATCTCTAAGGCCAAAGTAGCTTTTTATACAATCTGCCTTTGTCAAGTTTAACAAAGTCGTTTTATAGGCAGACTTTTTTTTTGGCCTTTAAATTTCGGTAGATTAATCAATGGTATTTTACAGAACTGTTTTTGAGATTTCTTTCCCTGCTTCAGTCTCCCACCCTTTTCACTTTTCACGGGGGTGGATTTCATTTTTGATTGACCTCCCGAGTTGCATTTCATGGATTTGTCCTCCTTAACTGGTCTTTTCTGTGTTTCAGACATCATTTTGTCTCCCCCACTTGATTTTTTCTCTCCAGGCATCTTATCAATTATTAAATTTGTATCTGTCGATTTGTCCATCTTGTTGTTCAAAAGCTGGTGCAGGCGATCATATAGGGCCACGTTCAAAGTTCCAGCTATGTCATCTGTATTTAGAGCGTCATATGTAGATGTTGTTTCTTCTAATGAATCATCCATACTTGTTGATGGTTTGCTTGGATTTCTTAACTTCCGGATTGGGGTTTGCCTAGGAGTTGAATGCAATTCCACTACGATTTCCACGTTTTGGTTGGCTATCTGGCTTTGCTCCAGAAGTCTGTCATCGTTTGTGGACGAGACCGTTGCGTTGCATTTTTCCAAGGATTTTTCTTCTAGTACTCGCAATTTAAATGGACCTTCTGCGTGTTTCTCAGCCACGGCACCCCCCCTCCTCTTCCTCTAACTGTATTTTTTGCCTTATTTCGTTCAGGCCTTCCCAAACACTCTCCTCATCATGTGTAGGCGGGGGCTCATCAATCATCTCTGCTGCTTGCTCTGTTATTATTTCCTCTGATGAAATGTTTATTTGTGCTTCAGTTGACAAATCATTGGAGGCCTCAGTATGCAGAGTGAATGCTGCATTACCAGCATCTATCGCCATGCAGGGGTTTACCAAATCATTGGCTTTGTGTTCCACATGTTTCACCCCTGTGTGGGATTCACAGGGAACAACTCCACCGTACGTGGCCCTTTCCCTATCCCGCATCTCTGCTGTTCCCACTCCGGTGTTACCCTTCAGAGCGCTTCTGAGTAAGGGCTCCGCATTCCCCAATCTCCCGCCCCTCCTTTTTCCAGCTGACCCAATATGGCTTCATTCGACCTCGCGGGACACGAGGTCTCCCCTCTCTTCGCAGCCGGCCATTTTATTTTGGTCTGCAGTGGGTCCCTCGTCGGGGCCTTCAAGTGTCGCAACACCCTTTTAGATTTTCCAGCTGACATATCTTGGATCCTCACAATTGGTCCTTGTACTACCGCCGGTAGCAAAGATATGTCAGCTGACACAGGTATGGAATCAGAGACGTGGGGAGGGTGGTAAGTGGAAAGGTAACAGAGATCCTACCTTCCTCACGTTCTCGCAGGGTGTTGCTTCTGAGGGAGTCAAGCTTTCCCGGTGGCTTCTAACATCTTCCTTCTTGGGAGCCACTTCTTCGGCCCCTCCCGGTCCCTCTATTCCCTTTGATTTCTTGCCTTCCAAAAGCATGGGCATGTCCATATCCGAGTGCACCGCCGCTTCGACCGCTTCTAAAGCAGCTTCTTTGGAGAGGAGGGGCTCATCCTTGCTCCCAGCTGCCCCGACCCACACGGGGTCCCACACCTCACACTCCACACAGCTCCAAACAGACTCAACAGACTTTGCCTCCGCCCTTTTCTCGACGCCGGGCTTATCGCCGCAAGGGAGCCGAGGCAAGCTTTTTATCCATCTGTACAAATCACGTGATAGGTCACGTGTCACACTGGATTCCAAATGAATTCAGCTGAGAGAGCTCAGCTGACAGATCAGGTAGAGGTGGTGTTGTTTAAAGGGAAAGAGCCCAATAACTGTCCGTAGAACGTAGCACTTTGCAGCAGCTCGATTCTCTCTCCCAAGTCAGCAGTTCAAAGCTACTGAACCACACAAGTGCCCACAAGCACACAGGAGAAGCACAGGGGTCCACAGCTCCACAGACTCACAACAGACTTTGCATCCGCCCTTTTCTCGACTCCGGGCTTAATGAATTTTTATCACTGTGCAGTGAACAAGTCAGCAGAGAAATTATGAAAAGAGTAGCACAAGCAAAGTATTATGCATTGATCTGTAATGCTACTCCAGACATAAACCATATGGAGCAAACAACCATAATTTTGAGATACACAGAATTTGACATGCCCTCAAAAAGTTGGGCAATTGAAGAAAGATTCATTGTGTTTCTGGAGAATGAAAAGAAGACCGGTGTTGAGATTGCCTCATTCTTGTGCTCTGTTTTAGAGAAACACAAAGTTAGTCCTGCAGACTGTGGAGCACAGGGGTATGACAATGGGTCAAACATGGCTGGAATTTACAAAGGCATTCAAGCTGAAATTCTTCGTAAACACTAATGTGCACTCTTCTCTCCTTGTGCAGCGCATTGTCTCAACCTCTGTGGAGTCCATGCTGCCGAAATGTGTTCTGAATGTGTGACATATTTTGGAAGCATACAAAAGTTATATACACTTTTCAGCTGTAGTCCAGCAAGATAGAAACGTGTTAATGAAGAAATGAAGATTGCCTTCAAGTCACAGTCTCAAACGAGGTGGAATGAAAGACTTGATGCTGTAAAACCAGTCACCAAACACTTGCCATCTGTTATTAAAGCACTTGAGAGAGATCAGGCACAAATCAATTTAACACAAGATGCAAAGGCTGAAGCAAAATCGCTGCAGCTTTACTTTTCTTCATTTCCTTCAATCTTGATGCCCTGCATATGGTTTAAAATTCTTCTCCCTATAGATCATGTGACCAGAGTGTTACAGCAAAAGCAGCTCTCCCTTTCCAAGTGCAGCTAAGTAAGCAACTTGTGTCTGATTTTAGAAATCTTCGTGATTCATAGCCAAAAATACTGCATGAAGCAACATTAATTGCATCAAATTTAAACATCCCAGCAGAATTTCCAGCTCGACGGATAAAGAAACGGAAAAAAATGTGAAACACCAGAAGAGCCATTACTGCCTGGAGACAGACTTGAAACACTTGAAGAAACCACTTTCCGCAGAAATGTGTTCCACAGAGTGGTTGATAATTTGGTTGAAGAAATGAGCAAGCGCTCAAAGTCAGCAGAACAGATTTATAACAAATTTTGTGTATTGTGGAACTTTGACCAAATGGATCAAGAATCTAAACACAGCAAAGCCACCAATTTGCTAGAATTTTATAAAGAGGATTTTTCTGGACAGCTCATAGATCAACTTAACCATCTGTGCAGTGTGGGGAAAACACTTCTGAACCTCAAAGATTGTACAGAACCTGATCCTCTACATTTATTAAACACAATATACAAGGAAAATGTGGAAAATGTATTTCCACAGGTGTGCATAGGACTTCGGATTTTTCTAACAATCCCAGTTAGTGTTGCTACAGGGGAACGTTCCTTTAGCAAACTGTCATTAATCAAGAACTACCTACGTTCAACAATGAGCCAGGAGAGATTAAATAGCCAATCTATTTTGTCAATTGAAAATGCACTGGCTTCCAAAATTGGCTACAAAATAATTATTTCTTCATTTGCAGAGAAGAAAGTCCGAAAGTGGAACTTGCGGTGAAAGCTGGGTAGCATGTGTTCATATATTCAATTTTTGACATATATATAAAGTTGTAATACAAGTTACTTCAGAAAGACCTTTTAAAAATAAAATGCATGCAAATATATATTTAATGTGTATGATACAAAACCAAATCTGGAATAAACCTTTCTTCAGTTTAGAAACATGGCTTTGCTTTAGTTGATTTGCAGTCATAAGACTAAACCATATTCGAGTTCTTCCATAAATAAACTCAAGTAGAGATTTCTCGGTTCACTTATTTACGGTGCCACTGGCCAAGTGCAAAAAATGAAGGGGCCTCACCAAATGTTTTGCCCCGGCCTCACCTCACCCTGTGACAGCCCTGATCTTAGTGCCTGTCGTTTTGTCTACTTGTCTTGTCTCTCGGTCTCGTCTGCTTGCATCCTGCCCTGTGTCCTTCCCCAGTGTTCTCAACCTACCCCTTACCACTCCCTTCCTCTTCTCTCCTCTCCCTACCTACTCTATGGTGCTCTCTTTCTCTCTTATCTTTTCTAACTGCTTCTCTATCGACTATCCTGCTCTCCTCACTAAATCTGGAAGGAAGAAGTTTAAAAAGGACATCCTGGTATGCAACCCAGGCCTCCCTATCGCTGACACCTATACCAGTGCTTCCTCCAGGCAAACCTTCACCGACATCCTCTTTGTTGTTCCCTCGCCAGACCTATGCACTCTACATATGGTTTCTATGCTCTCTCCCTTGTCTTCCTCTCCCATTAATAGTGGCACCCAGTGGGAAGTCCTACAGGCCTCCTTCCACTCCTCTAAGGTCATCATTAATGTTTACTTGAATGGCACCGCCTTGGTCCAAGGCCCTCAAGCCAACCTTCTCCTCTTTGATAGACGCTTCCCAGGCCTCATCAATTTCCTTTCTTCTCCTGCTGTCCACTCTCTCCCCTCCACGGCTTCCTCACCTCCCCCTGCTGTCTCCTCCTTGGCTACCTTGCCCTCTCCTCCTTCCTCTTCTGCCTACCCTCAGGCTGCTTCCACAGCTCTGCAGGTCATACCTCTGATTCGTACCCTTCCCCAAAAGTCTTTCAAGGATGGCAACCTTCTCCATATTGCCACTCTAAACTCTCACTCAGCTTTCAAACACTCCTCTGACATCTGCCACCTCCTGGAGGAACTTAACATCAATGCCCTCGGTCTCACTGGGACATGATTCACGGCCAGCCTGTCACAACCTTTGACACTCTCCTCCCTGATGGCTACAAGATCCTCTTCGTGCCCAGGTCCAACCGTTCTGGAGGGGGTGTAGCCCTGGTCTTCTCCGAGAGGATTCCTGCCTCTGTCATTCCTACGCAGGCCTACTCCTCTTTTGAATGCCTCATCTGCAGGTTCTCTCTCTCTCTCTGGCCATTCCCTTACTGTGGCTACCATCTATTGGCCACCTGGTCAGAGCCCCCCATTCCTCTCTGAGTGGGTGACCCTCTCCTCTTCCCTCCTGGTCTCAATTACTCAACTCCTCCTTCTTGGAGAATTCGACATCGACATGGATGCTTCCTGTCCTTCCACTGGACTCTTTTGTGACTTTTTGCAACTCTCTCTTACTCTCTATTCTCCCCTCTGGCCTGACTCACTCTGCAGGGCACACTTGTTGTGATCTCTTCAGACCTTCCCCTTTCGTCCTCTCTGACCACTCCTCTCTCCTGGAGTGACCACTTTCTCCTTTCCTCCCATCTCACCCTCTCTACCCCTCAGGCCAAGCCAACCCCAGCACTGCCACCTACCTTCTTGGTTATCCAACCCATGAAGTGTGTGTCAGTTTAGGCTTTTGCCGCCACTTTCTCACCCCCCTCTCCTCCCTTGGTTGACTCATACCCTGATACAGCCCTTTCCATGCTCCACTCTGCTATATCTGATACTCTTGATGTTCTTGTCCCTGTCATGAGGATCCGCTTGAAGCCCAAAGCCAAGCTCAATTCTTCGTATGACTCAGACCTCGTCACCCTTAAACACAAGTGTAGGGTGGCTGAGAGAAAATGGCATACTTCTGGTACATCCTCTGACAAACTGGCATGCCGCCTGCTCCAAAAGCAATATCAGCTCTCTGTTCGCACCAAGAAGAGAGCCCCCACCCAAGCCCGCATCTCTGCATCATCTAACAACTTGGCAGACTCATTAAAATCTGCTAGGAGCTGGACAATCCTGCTGTAGTCTCTAACTCTCCTGTCCCCGCCCAGGCCCTCTGCATGGCCCTGGCTTCACATTTCATCTCTAAAACTCAGGACATCCTGTCCTCTCTCTCTTCCTCTCCTCCTCCTTCGTCTACTCCCTGCTCTTCCTCTGGCCCTTCTTCGGCCATCTCTCCTCCATGCTTCTCTGCCTTTCCCCTGTTCTCCTCAGATGAGGTTTCTAGACAAGTCTGATCTATGAAAGTCTTGTCAAAACAGATTCACCCCTTTTCCTCCAAAACCATCAAGGACCACATTGACATCCTGGCTCCTGCTGTGGCTGATTTCTGCAACCACTCCTTCGCCACTGTAGTCTTCCCCTTCCCCTGAAGCCCTCCCTTGTGCACCCTCTTCTTAAGAAACCCTCTGCCGACCCTTCCTACCCCGCTAACTATCGTCCAATCTCCATCACTCCTTTCCGGGGCAAACTCCTGGAAAATCTGGCCATCTCCCAGCTTAATCTTCACTCTGAATCTGTTGGCTGTCTCCATGACCATCAGTCTGGCTTCAGAGCTGCCAGAACCACGGAAACTGCTCTCCTGAACCTGAACATCCATGAAGACCTGCTCTCCAACTTTGATTCCAACACCCCATGGGTCCTCCTCTTACTTGATCTCTCTTCTGCCTTTGACACGATCAACCATGCCATCCTTGCTGAACCGCCTCAGTGATATCTTGGGTATCACTGATTAGGCCCTGGCTTGGCTGACCTCCTTCCTCTCCGATCGACCCTCCCAGGTCAAACTTGGGACCTTCCCCTCCCCTATCTCTTTCTCTACCTGTGGTGTTCCCCAGGGGTCTAACCTCTCTCCCTGGCTGTTCAACCAATACCGGCCACTTCTTGCCCACTGCATAATCGCTCTCTGTCCCAACTTTGAGTGCTATGCAGATGACACTCAGCTCATTTTCAAGCTCCCTTCAGCCATCTCTTCTCTTTCTCTCATCTCTAACTGTCTGTCCGCCATCCAGGAGTGGTGTGCCATCAATGATCTCTGCCTTAATGCCAGTAAAACTGGGATTCTCCTCATCGGCACACCTGCTCCCTCCTTTCCTGTTACTCTCTGGCCGGCCTCTCTTGGCCCTCTTCCTGCTCCCACCTGTGAGGCTAAAAGCCTTGGTGTCATCTCTGGCTCCACACTTTCCTTCTCTCCTCACATCTCTGATGTCTCTAAGAAGTCACACTACCAGCTGCACCTCCTCAAAAGTATTCTTCCTATCCTCTCCTTCCCCCAGAAGCTCACTTTCTCCAGAGCTGTGGTTCTCGCTAGGCTCAACTACTGCAACGGCCTCTTTCTAAATCTGCCTGCCTCTACTTTGCGCCCTCTGCAACTCATATAAAACTGGACTGCAAGACTTGTTCTTGGCCTCAAGCCTAGGGATTGTATCTCGCCAGGACTGAAATCTCTGCACAGTCTCCCAGTGGCTGCGAGTTCAAAACCCTCTGCATTGTCCACAAGGCCTTCTGGGGCCTCAATACCTTCAACTCTCTCTTCCTAAATATCTTCCTTCTCAAGCTCTTCGCTCATCCGTCGCTTCTCAAAGCAGCGAGTTGGTGGTAGATCTCTTTCTTCTGCTGGAGCTTCCCTCTGGAACAGCCTCCATACCTCTCTGAAACTTGAGGAGAACCATCTCAAGACCTTCGTCTTTGCTTCTGCTTTCTCTCCTCCTCTCCCCTTCTGATCTCTTGGCTGAATCTGAAATTGCACTGGTTTACCTGGCTACCCTCTGATCTCGGGCCCAGGTCCCCTCCCCGCCAGTTGCACACCTGCACTGCCCCCCTGGCAACCCTTGCACTCGGGAAATGTTTCTGTATCCCTACAGAGCCTACTAGCACTTGACACCTGATGTCTGCACTTACACCAGCTGGCTGAACTTTTATTTATTGTCTTTATTTATTTTACTGTCATCCTATGAACTGCACTGCCCCCTCCCCTTTCCCCCTGCACTTTTCCCCTTCCCCCCTCCCCTGCACTTGCGCGATCTCAACGTCACCTGGCCTAGTAGGATTGTTGTCTCTGTCTTCCCTCTGTTTCCCCTCCCTTGCCTTGCACTGCTAGACCATTACTGTAGTGACTGAGGTACCATATAAGCTCATCAGAGCTTATAACCTGTTGAAAAGCAGCAACTGAGCACTTGCTAGCTGCTGTGCAACCAAGTACTTGCTCCCCTCAACGCATGTGCGGTTTCTCTGCCACACAAAAGACATGCAACTCCAAGGGCCCCCCTACCAAAAAGGATTCCACGCCTTTTCGTAAATAATACACACAACAAAAATATTCATCCACGTGCCTTATTGCATTCTGCCGTGGCCCGTGGACCGAGAGGCCATACACGTGTTTGGGCTGAGCCCGTCTTGACATCACATATCTTCGTGCTACGTGGAGTTGCTGAGTCAAGTGCTCTGAAAACCTGATCGCCCATCAGTGCGAAAAGATCATTAACAGGCAAAAAGAGGGCGATGGACCGGGTGATCAGCAACCACGGAGGCTCTGTGGAGAGCACCGAGGATGCGCGCGTATCATTGATTAAAACCATTAAACGCATGCAGTCTGGTGTGTAACATTAAAAGCAGATTAAAAGGGATCACCAAAGGTAGGAACACAGAGCCAGTGCCTGTATGCCAGATCACTTTGGATAGATCACTGTGCTGCGTTGGTAGCCATTAGTCCTACCCTAGGGATGAGACATATCAAGCCAGTGCCAAAAGCGTCCTATTGCGCAGACCAGCTGCAGGGGCACAGGTCCCTGTAAAACCCTTGTGCAAGGTCATGTTGTGTGTGCAGCAGGATGCAAGGGGCTGCACCGCGAAGGCCAAGATTCACTTCACAAAGACATGTTACTCACTGCCAAAGGGGAAATGCGACCCATTGGATCAGCACAGAGAACTGCAGAGCAAGCCTCTGCCACACAGGCCGTGTGCCACAGGCCCGATGGAGGGCATGGGGGGTTAGGCGCAGGGTGGGGGCAGAGGAAGGGTCACACACAAGGGGAGGGCAGCCAGGTGGCGCCCCCCCAATTAGTTGTCATGGTGACATGGCCAAAACATGGGAAAGGTGCGAGAGTAACCAGTGGTGGGCCGCCCCCCCACTAGAATAACAAAAGAAGAAGAGGTATAAGAATTGCTTCTTGGCAACAGAGAGGCACATTCTAACAAGAAGCAAACCCCACTCGGGTACAGCTTCTTGGTTCCAGGAAGGACGGGAGGAACCTGGGGGGCAACGATCTGGCCGGCACAAGTAGTGGAAGGCTGTAAAGGGACATTTGTGAGTCCCTGCACAACATAGCCCACTGTTGGAAGGGGACTGAGATTTTTATGTCCAAGATGATACCAGGTACAATTTGGTAGCATTGTAGACAGGCCGTGGAAACATCAAGGAGGAAGCTCAATAAAACGGCGGAAAAATACTGCAAGAGCACAGGGCTCCATTTCAGAAGACATGGGCTATCCCAGAACAACCCCGACATGTTCCACCAGGATGGGGTTTACCTCTCCAACAAAGGGATAGGGTTTTTACGGACAACATAGTCAGGGCTCTAGAACAATGGGGATGTAGATACGGGTACTTTTGGGTGCACCTGAGTGGCCGGGGCGCCTCCCACTCAGGTGTGGTGGCACGGGTCCAGGAGCCGATGCCAGACGGACCCATAGACTTGCAAAGCAACGCATTAGCCACCCTGGACACGGTGTGCCCAAAAGCACACCTGTTTTTGTATGAATTTGGGTTTTGTGTAATTTCTGTAAGTAAGAAATAAATACCTACGGCCAATATTTTGTCCACAAAAAACTGTCTGTGTTCATTCCAAGATAGGAGGCAGGAATCAGGAACCTGGGGAGGCCCACACTACTCAGCCTATGGCACATTCTAACAAGAAGCACACCCCACTGGGGTACAACTTCTTGGTTCCAGGAAGCACGGGAGGAATGGTTTTCCCACACAACCCACCCCAAGTTTTCGGGAGAAAGGGAAGAAACAAGGAGAGAACGGAACGCTGAGTATCAAGTTCGGTACACGGCAGAGGAAGTCGTAGGCCGCAGGCGGCACGGGTCCAGGAGCCGATGCCAAAGGGACCCATAGACTTGCAAAGCAAGGCATCAGCCACCCTGGACACGGTGTGCCCAAAATCACACCTGTTTTTGTATGAGTTTGGTTTTGTGTAATTTCTGTAAGTAAGAAATAAATGCCTACGGCCAATATTTTGTCCACAACAAACTGTCTGTGTTCATTCCAAGATAGGAGGCAGGAATCAGGAACCTGGGGAGGCCCACACTACTCAGCCTATGGCAGCAGCGGCATGTGCAGGGAGAGGCCTGAGGTGGCACCTGCTACCCAGGGACTCTGAATGGCCACTCCATTATCTGTGGGTGCTCGTACTTCATGCCATCCTGCACAGTTCAGTGCCCCACTTGGACCACCCCAGTCAAGAGTCTGGACACGCCACAGTGTGGCAGTTACCAGGCTCCCAGGCTGGACCTCGTAAGGCACGAGTAGATGGATCCTGGGTGTATTCTTTTCATTCTGTTTAGTGTCACTGTGGTTTCACTATTACCAGTGCAGAACAACCCGCCACAAATCTCACCCGACTCAGAAAAGCTTATGGGGTCTACCATCACAGAATGGAACACCACTGACAGGGGCAAACTTTAGTACTGGGCGAACATGTTCAGTGATTGGCTGATGAATCACCCACATTATGGTTGTTTTTGCTCCTGCAAACTTTTCCAGAGATTCATCCAGAAAAGTTGAAGCTAAATCAGTGGCAAAAATGAGGGTCTTGAGAGGGAGTAACGGGCTCCCCCGGAGTGACGCTCTCCCCCCCCCCCCCCCCATTACCCCAGCCCCCACACTTCAACATACACGACTGCCTGGGACATGTCAAACATGTTTCTATTTCCAGTGCTGAAGAAAGCACCCGCAAATCATTGTCGGGGTGATTGTGAGAGGGAAGGAGGGAGACCATTGGGTGCAGTTGGGGACAGGCAGAGGCGTAGGGATGCTTTTCAGAGGTGCAGGGGGTGGGTGGGGCTGGTTTTCACCCCAAAAGGTGACCTGAAAGTATGTGCTCTTTGCCAGGGACACTTTTGGGAGAGTTGGTGACCTTCGGCTCCCAAGAAGTTTCAGCTGTAGACATAGACACTCGGGGAAGTGCGCAGGCGGCGCTCCCTCGTCCACTCGGGGAAGTGCGCGGGCAGCGCTCCCTCATCCACTCGGGGAAATGCGCGGGCAGCGCTCCCTCGTCGACTCTGGGAAGTGCGCGGGCAGCGCTCCCTCGTCCACTCGCGGAAGTGCGCGGGCAGCGCTCCCTCGTCCACTCGCGGAAGTGCACGGGCAGCGCTCCCATGTCCACTCGCGGAAGTGCGCAGGGCGGGCAGCGCCCACTCGTCCACTGCCCAGACAGAAGCCACAAGGACGGCTCGCAGGGAGTCTGATGGAAGCCCCTGCCGTATCAATTCAACCTTTGTAAAATTAAGCCACTGTTATTTGTTGCAGAAAATGGGCTGCGCGTGATGTATGGTTTAGTTACCGAGGTTATCACAGCAGGGCCCTAAAGTGGCACGCTCTATAAAGCATCTCTGCTAACAATGTAGAGAGCTTATAACTCCCCTGGACGACCTATCATCCGAGGGTCAGGCGCAGTGACAGGCCTCTGTCCAGCTCCGGGAGCTATTGATGGTTTAATCAGTTTGTTTTGAAGGTAAAGTACAACCGTCTTGGGCTAAACTTATTCCGCCTGTCAGCGGGGAATATCCTGAATGTTGCTTGCAGCTAAGTAATTTGGGGTGTTTTTAAGGCTATTATCAGGCAACAATGACCGCAATAGGGAAAGACGGGGACTAATCACAGGACGAGTACCACTGCGGACACCATAAAACACTCCATGGCAGACAAGCCGACAAATAAATCCTATCAGGTCGGGCAGCAGCGAGAGGCCTCGGAAATTGCAAGCAGAAAAGAAATGGGAAGCTCAGCATTTCGCATCCCAAGGCTGATGAGGGGGAGGTTGGGGCCAGATGGGGCTTTTTATTTTAAACGCTTAGCACATCTGATGATTAGACTGCATCACACAGCCAAAGAGGGAGGGCTTGGCTGCTTGGTCGCAGGTGTTGGGGTGGTTCAGGGTGAAGTCACAACTCGGGGTTGAGCATAGCGATTCCAACACTGACAACACTGGTGTTTTGAAACCACTCTGGCTGCACACAGTTCCGCTGGAGGAGTTATTGAAGGGACGCTAGAGCAAAAATCAGGTAAACGAAATGACGTAAAAGTATGAGCAGGCTCTTCATATGTGCATTCACAAAGTGCTATTAATTAACAGAAAATAAGGGAGTACAGCCAGCTCTAGCACATTGAAGCGTATTCTTTGTGCTAGATGGGATTACCAATAATGATCACAGGCCAAAGAATCGGACCGACCAAAGAAAGATGGTAAAACGCTACTTTAATCACAATCAAAGAAAGCAGGGGGAGAAATACAGCTATCAAAGTAGACGCTCGTTTTTTCACAGCAAAGTTTGCTTGCACAGAGGTTATATAGTCTCATGTACTCATTCGTGATATCATCCTATGTGGCATTTCACAAAAACCTAACGCTGGCAGGGATTGGGTTAGGGGAACATATCTACTTATAGGATAACATGAGTGTTAATATCTCATTGGCTGACCCTGAGCTACTTCTACGCATGTCACATACTGGTTATAGCAGAGACTATGGCAGGGGGATAATTGCAACATTGTATATGAAGGTGCATGGCAGGCCTTTTTCATTGGTTGGCAACCCTATCCAACCTTAGACTTTTGGCTCGTTTAGCAGCACTTGAAATAATTGAAACCTAGCTGTTCAAGCTGCATCAATTTGTCTTTGTTTTCCCAATTAGTCCACTGTATGTCATCGACCAGTTCCTGAATCAAGGTCTATCGTTTGTAGTTAACCTCTCAGTTTGCTCACTGTTCTGGGGCATTCAAGGGAGTGTGAGCACACCACTATCTTAACTTGAAGCTCTAATGAATAGACTTTGTTTTGAGTTCTTCATCACGTGTCAGGAGACCATGATTTTGTCCATTTCGGCCTCTGAATTTCTGTTATTTGATTTAATTAACCAGTGTGTCATTACCTTCTCTGGCCTTTAGAGACTTGCTCCCTCAACCTCACATATGCTTTTGCCTTTGTGGTTGTTCAATACTTGGCATCAGCAAATGTCCTTGCCATCCTAATCTTTGAAGAAATATGTCTCATGCACAATGTCTGGACCATGAGAGAAGATCAGCTAGATGGGGGGTCTTCGGGAAGTGGAAGTGGGACACCGAGGGGTGAGATGCGGTACCCGCTTCCTTATAATACTAAACTGGGGTGTCCAACCCTGCCCTTTAAGATGAGGTAGCAATACTTAGAGAGGGATGGAGATGCAGAATATACTCAAACATCAATAATCAAACTGACTCAGGAAGTTGGCAAAGTGCGTCTGTTTTATTATCAATTATTTAAAACAGGGAGTTGCAACAAACATAAACGAACATTCGCTCGATCTTCACACTCAATGCATATTATAAAAAACACAGTCTTTATATTAAAAACTCGTCATCATTGACGTCATCCTATGTTGCAAACTCCTAAAACCTACTTGGGAAGGTGATTGGTTTACAGGGAACATCTAGGTCCCATACTTGTAGGGAAGTTGATTGGGTCTCTAACATAATGTGGGGCAACTAAGCCCTCCTCTAGTACAGGTCACTACGAACGTCATCAAATACACTACATCCCATTGGTTATACAAACTATAGGGCTCTCTACTACATGGCCCTCTATAATTGGTTGGCACCCTTGCAGCCCTCTGTAATATTCCACACAAGCAAACAGCACGCTGGCTGGCACCCATGTGCTAGTGGGCTGGTCATAACCTTAGCGTCCCACCAATTTGTCATCTATCATCACCCTTGCAGCCTGCTAGTCGATTAAGGCTTTGGACTTGGCCCTGGAAATGTTCTCTGTGCTTGAGAATAAGAGGTAGTATAGGCATACTCTGTCTTCTTGGTTTCGATACAGCTCGTCCCAGCTTTCATTCAACCACGTGACTGCAGAACTTGTTTTACAGTTTTTCTGCATTTAAAATACTATTAAATGATGAACCTCTTATGTCTTTACTGTTCTCGCTCCTCACCTAAGACAGGAGTTTTGTTCTTTTCACACATTCTGTATCCGCTGCTCGAATATTCAGGCCCACGGTGGCTCTTGGGACGACCAAGCCTTTCTTTGATTCACCTCCATGGTTAAGTTTTTGATTTCCAACTGCGACACACTGAAAAATCCTTTCTGTTCATGGGATCCAGCTCTGTTAAAGAGCGTTTTGGAATCATCTATAGTCCATACATTTCCTATGTATATACGTTAGCGCATCGCTGCAATCTATTCACTACATAGCCAGCCTTTAATAATTCTTTGTCTACCTGCGTTACTGCATCTGTACAGTTGTAAAACAACTTAATATCTTCTTTATTATTTCTGTAGCATAAACATCATGTGGAGCCCAAAAAATGTTGCTAATCTTTAACACCCCCTTTTAGAGCCTATAGAATGTTTATGTTCGCTCGTCTCTGCATCTCTTCTGGGTGCATCAGCTCTGCTTTTCATGATGTCACCATGTCTTCCCTTTTGCTCAGTTTTCACACTTCCTCTGGGATTTCATTCAAATGGCAATCATATTGTCTCAAATGCATGTATGGCTTCCTTAATGGGAACCTTACTTCCAAGATTCTCTTTGGTATAGGTATTTTCACTGGTACTGCACGTGTATCACACTCCGGCTCCCAACACATAGGCAGCATGGGGGAGGAGCTTTGGGTGGGGGTACTTAGCTCCACCTCTACACTACCGTTTCCCCATCCTACCCTGTAGGATATTTAGAAGATTTACCCCCATTTCTGACACAAACACTTTCTTACACCATGAAAGACAACGGACTAACACCAGAGCCGTTTACCTGACATGTCCCAACACAAGGGTCAAGCAGAGTCAGGCAATTGACAATAACTACACACACCTGACAGCCCTTTCCCTTCCCCAGAGGGATAAAAGGCAGAGCATCAGAGCACACTTTGAGCAAGGACAAACGCACGAGGAAGCAGCTATTCCAGGACGGCAGTTCAAACGGAGAAGAAAGGTGGTGAGACCGGGAAGGACAACAAGGAGGGAAGTGCCCTTACCCTTTTCAACCCAGACCTGCGAAGCCTCTGTGAAAGGAATCGAACTACAGCTGACGTGTGGTGTAACAGATGTCAACGGTGCACAGGACCCTCCCCCCGCACTGATAACCGAGGCAGGGAGACGCTTGCGACTATGGTACCATCCTTGACTACAGAGACAAGAAACAACAAGGAGTTCAACACAGCCGGTGAGTCGGACAGAGAACCGATAGTAAACCGGACAGTGTTGAGCGAAGGTTGCAAACAGCGACATGATATGAACAAAGAACGTGTGTGCTAATGAACTTTTAAAACCCGGGGAAAGACCAGCTGCAAAGTGGTTCGGCACCACGTGGGTGCCCATTCGAAAGACTCTGGCTGGTCCCCTTTTCTTGTGAACATTGTAGTACCAAGAGGCCATAGGAAAGGCCAGCATAGGCATATAGAGTTAAGGTGGTCATACAAGGGTCAGGCCAAAATCCTGTGTACAATCGAAAGTCCTTAATCTATTACCAAAGTTTGACATTGTGAAACAGGCATGTGCGACTGGCTGAGGGAAATGCTGTATGCACAATGAATGTGTGAAGCTTGACTGGGGGCTAAGAAAAAGCCTGACTGGGGCCTAAGGTGAAGCCTGGATAGGGGCTAAGAGAAGGCCTGACTGGGGGCTAAGGTGGAGCCTGACTGGGGCTTAAGAGAAAGCCTGACTGGGGCTTAAGAGAAAGCCTGACTGGGGCTTAAGAGAAAGCCTGACTGGGGCTTAAGAGAAAGCCTGACCTGCATTTGAAAAATGCTAAGGGAAGTGAATCCTGCAAGGTATTACAACTAAGTGAACTGTGTTGACCTGGTAAATGTGAACCCGGCTGAATGATGCCCGCGAATGAGAGCAAAACATAACACTGCGTAAACATTGTGTCGACAAGTGTGAACCGGGATGAGGGATGACCACAATGAACGGTTGTTTAGACATTGAGACTCTTGAATGTTACAAGTTGCTGATATCTTGAACGAAAGACTGTAGTGAACTCGACTGGGGGAGGCCAACGTTGCAAAAGGATAGGCGCCCGTTTGAGGGGGATCCATGGGTGAAGGGAAATCACCCGACTGGAAGATTATCGAGAGGAACATTTGTTCCTGCACCCCATTAGGCCCTCTGAGGCAAGAGACTTGGTGTAAGAGAGACTTGGGCACAGAAGGCCCTGATATTTGGAAAGGAACTGTAAGCTTGTGCTAGAGAAGCCCAGGAGTGTGCTGTGATCGAGAGTCCTGCCTTGTCCCATGCTAAACATGTGGGCAAGGGAGACCCCAGTTATACCACCCTGACTTATCATGTTGTGAACACTTCTTTCTTGTCTGGTGAACATTATCCCACATTATTTTGTAACTTAGCGGTAAGAATTGTCAATCGCTTTATTTAGTATAGGCCCTCTTTGACAAGACGCCGCTAGGATTGCCTTATTATTATTTGATGGTTGTAGCTTGTTCCCATCTTAGATTTAAGTTTAGATTAGGCGCTTTTCTCACCCATTTATACAGTTTAATAAACACCCTTGAACTGTGATCACTTATGTCTGTCTTTACTGTTGCCACTGTGAGTTCCTTACACCGTCCCAAACGTAATATATATATATATCTTTTTAGCAAGCTTCTATATGCTTCTTCTACCTTAAGTTACAGCATATTTACAGTTAATGGACAGCACGTTACATAATTTTCTTCTTTTTCACGATAACTTAATCTTTGGTACATGTTTCTCTTAGTGCTTCTATTACATGGTCAGCTTTTTAACTATTTTCATATCGTTTCGACTTCGGCTTATATGTCCTCTTTATGACATTAGATTCTTGTTTAACATTCATCCATGATCCTTAGAGCCACTTCCTTGCACTTATTGACATCCTTTATGGTAACTTCCCTCCATTGACTCAAAGTGAGGATATCTTCTGAATGGCTGTTAGAGTGCATATCGTCTTTCATGCATCCGACGTGGTACAGACATGTCACAAACTCACCCATGGATTCCCAATGGTAGCCCTTCGTCTGCTACTCCAATAGGGCAGTGGTAAAGTGGTAGGCACTAGAAGAGAGGCCTCCAACTGTTGGTGGTTCTGGGGGTGTTCAATGTGATAATGTCCCTCCAAAAAACAGCCATTTTTGGTGGCTTTTTTGCCAGGCGAAATTTTTACGGGGACATTATCACATGGAACCCAGAAAATAAATTACCTTTTCAGGACAAACTCAACCTCAAAAAATGTTTCAGAGCCACTAATGGATGATCAAACATTGTGCATGAAACAGATAAGCAGATGTTTGCGTCAGGTGGCGATGGAGAAGTGAAACTTAGGAATAGGTGAGGGCTATGTGAAACTGAGGGACATATGTGCTGCCTTGCCATATGATTAACATTGTACTACCTTTTCTTTAATTAAAAGCAAATCATATGTCCCAGTGAGCTCATTGCAGACTCTCATTAAAGGGGATAAGAAGCGTGTCGGTATCAGGTAAATATAAATCCTGTGTTATGTATACAAGTTGAGTTATAAAAACAATTATGATTCTGGCCTTCTCATAATTTTGAGGGAATGGAAAGTTGGTGTGGTGATAAGTTATGGAAGTAATGTTTGAACCATGAAGGGTCAGAGTTGTGACTATCTTGGCTCAGGAGTAAATCGATAAAAATGATAGCTCTTCCATGGAAGGGCGTGCCGAGATAGGATTAGTATTTTCCGACTCCCCACAAAATATAGAATTCAAATATATACATGTGCCTACAGATATCTGAATAATTAGGGTAGCTGCCATGATGATACATTTTTGGGAACACCCAAAGTTCAACCCACTTGTCATTTTGGGATGATGAATCTTTCTCCTCCCTCAGCCTCCATCATCCACACCTACCAACCCCTTATCTAATTAACAAGCAGTGTTTGTATTGGGGGAGGGAGCGAGCTGGACAATCCATAGTGTGGGAATCATGATAATAATTGAGTGTCACCAGCCCTATAAGAGATCAGTTTTCAATCTGAGAGGGATCTTTTATTTGACTTTTCCACTCTTGGGACCTTTCTTTGGACTTTTGATTTCTCCCTTGACTTTCCCACCCTATTGCTGGAGGTAGTCTACTTCTGGACTCTTGCAAGGAACAACAAGTAGAGAGACGGGGAACTACAGAGGCCTTAAACATTGCATGGGAGACAAAGACGGGGAAATCTAGAAGCCTGCTGGTCCTGTCATTTGAGGAGCCACAGGAAGTCTGGGTGCTGGGGACTACCCTTGAACAAAGCCTTTGACCAGATCTGTGGTGTCCTCATAGGATCCCTGCTGTTTCCCTGGTTGCCCCATAACCAAGGCCTCCTATGTTAGTAGATTAATCTAAATGCCAACAAATGTGAGGGAGTGGGGAATCTGCCAGCCTTAATCTCCATCTTGCATAGGGGCCATGGTGGTGAAACTGGGGAGACCCTTGGCACATTTTAATAAATCTAACTCAAATTAATTCCACTATAGAAAATCCCCCTATCGTGTTCTGAAATGCTTGCCTTAACAATTTCCATTAAATTGTGGGGAGGGGGGAAGCTGTGTATAGCCTTAGTGCATTTAATTGAAGTTAAATCAATTAATTCCCACGAGTGTTGTTAGAGTTCGAAACTAACACAGTTCATGCCCAGTGTGTTAGAGACGGCATAGACAAAGTATGCGGTTGACTCTACCTTTTTGAAACCCCTGTCTTCTCTACAGAAGGGGGTGTCCGTAATCCCAAAATAAGTAACCTTAAAATGCTGCCATTCAAGTGAATGTAGAGTGTGCAAAACGAAATTTCCCATATATTTACTTGCATCCCAAAACGATTTTCCCCAAAGGCCCTGCACTTTATGCAAATAAAAATGGCAAAATGATTTTCCCATTGAGATTCTTTCCAAAGTTTTGCCTTTCAAATAAAAAGCCCAAAATGATTTTTCTTCATTGTGTCTATTTTTCAAACCCTGCCTTTTTAATAAAAAGACAAAACGTGTTTGCTGCTGTATTCTCACTCCCTGTACCTTCCCATCAAATTAAGGGGTGATATATAACTGATGCCTGGGTGTGAGGGTTTATGGGAGAGAAGTGCATTGTGATAACCTAAGCAATCACTAGGGCTTGTTGCAAAATTCATAATTGTTAATGTGTAAGACATCCTCTGTGTATTTTGATGTAAAGTCTCTAAATATTACCTGTGTGTTGCAGTATATGTAAATTCATTAGAAATACAAGTCAGTCAATTGATGCAAGTAATTTGAAATTGTGATATTGTGTTGTGCCATGGCGTTGGTGGCTGATGTTTTGGTTGTTTTATGGTTCTCTGTCAAACCTTAAATAAATATATACCCTTACTATATACTGGCCGGTTCCCAGCTCATTGGTTGTACAGAAGGTATTTGCTGGGGTGGCGGAGATAGGTTGGAGGGCTCACTGAAGCTGAATCTGTATAAGTGCTTTGGGTGCGCCCCACCTTGCTTGGGTGGGAAAGGAACTTCCTGCGTTGAGAGTGACCGCCTAATAAATCATGACAAGACAGGGCCAGCCTTAGGGCAGGGCCGTCAGCGCGACCGCTCAGGTGCCATTAGCCCTCCACTCCACTACAGCTATCCCCATAAAGCTCCAAGAGGCCTCAAAAACTTCTAGGCAGCCCCCTCAGGGGTGTTGCTCTTAGTAAAGCCACATTTCAAAGCCCATCACAGTTTTGAGTATTCATACTTCCTCACATTATTTCTGTTTGTAGCATTTAGTTGTTAATGGCTGTTCAGTAAAATGACATTTGTAAAAGGGCTTCTTAAGTGTTCCACACGTGTTCCACAATGTTAAGAGGATGATCCTCCTCTATTGGTCTTTCACAAGCTTTGCAATACAACACCCATGAGTATGCTTCTCTTCCCATGTCTTCTCAAGTTTCACTAGGCCTAGAGGACTTCCCCACTCTTGGCGTTTCTCACAATGTTCTGGCAAAACCCTGGTTCACTCTCCTGCCAGGACTTGCTCTTCATAACACAACTTCAAGTAAACATGTGTGGGTCCCAGACCCTGATGTCCCCTCTGTGGGAATCTGGCAGCCCTGGTGCACCAACCTTTCAGTTACTGCAATAAGGTAGATGCCTCTGGATACAACTCGGTTTCTCATGTGGGTCCCAGACACTTATTTCCCTTCTCTGGTAATCTAGCATACCTGCTGCACTAACCTCACAGGGTACTGCCATTCAATTTCACACATGGGCCTGTGAGGGGTCCGAAATTAGTGCCGGACACAAGGTTGTCATATTATCAAACAAAGACACTTTGTTCAAATAATAAAAAGGGGTTGTAAAAAGGCCTCTCTGTGTGTCAGGTTGTCAGTGAGTGAAAAATCATCCTTGTGTGCAAATCGCCCTATCCTGACCCTCACACTTTAAACAAAATAACAAAAGGTGCAAGGAAATGTCTTTGCTTTGATGTTGGCAAAAACTGTTCAAACTCAAAATAACTCCAATCAAAATGTTCTTCAAGGTAAGAATCCTTGAGTCCAGAGGGTGGTGCTCTTCCCCTGGATTAGCAAAGTTGGATGGCAAAAATGTCTCTTCAAGCAATAGTTCCTTTGCGGCTTCAATGGATTCACAACGATCTTGATTAATCAATTAAGTTCAGCAACAGTCTTTCTGTAGAATTTTCTTGTACCTTTGCAGATTTCCCTGGTACACTCATCTGCTACAAATCTTTATTCATTTTCAGTGGCCTGGTGTACCTGCCTGCCAGGACATTTCTTTATGGGATTTCGGACTACCTGGTGTACTCTGCTGCCAGGAATATACCATTGAAACTTCAGCTGCCTGGTGTACTTGCCGCCAGGATTTCTTATGTATTTCAAAGTTCTCTGGTTGTTTAAAATTCAAATTTCTTCCCCACACTGGCATCTCATGCACTTGTATTGAACTCAGGTTTGATTTTGCACTTTACCTTGTCTGCATTCAAACATTCTTCTTATTGCGTGTTGAATTGGTACTTGGTCTTGACCACATTCAAACAAACTTTGCTTTTATACTTTGCCTTGTCTGAATTCAAACATTCGTCTTATTGGTTGTTGAGTCTGTATCTTGCTTTGACTGCTTTTAAACAAATTGCATGTATTTTCTGCATTTGCAATTCTATACAACGCAATCATTTACTTGTGAGGTTTTCGGTACGCCCCGGGGGCCCCATTTCCTTTGGATAGACTCACAGGTTCTTCTTTGTGTCTCAGAGGCTGCTTGGATCCTTGTGCGGTGGCTTCTTCACCCAATCTCCAGCTTCGAGTGTCTGAACATCTCTACCACGATTCAAGCAGCTCTGTGGTCACAGGGTGACTTGTCTCTCCGGTTGAGACAGGAAAATTGTACTTTCTCGAGTGGCCCGACACCCAGGAGCTCATGCGCAGCTCCCTCTGTCTCTGTGGACTTCACTGCTTGCTTGCTTCGTTTCGGCTTCGGTACTGTGAAAAATCTGATGGGATTCTCCCTAGGTACCTGGTCTGGGACCCTCCTCATGTGGCGAGTGAAAGGCAGGTGCTTTCTGACCCGGCCCTGGGGGTTGTGTACTGCGGGAGGATCACATCGGGGGCATCAGATTAGGAATACTAGGAGGAACCTCTTTTTAACTTTTTTTTTCTAATCCCTCCCATTTGATGGCTTTTTACCAACTTAAAGAAGTGGGAAAATAAAACTTTTCTAAAGTGAACTACATGTCCCAGAATCCCATAGGGACTGAGACAAAGAAGAGGGTTGAAGAGGTATGTAGAAATAAAGGACAGGCAAGTAGGCCGAACAGCTCTTGCCAGGGTCAGGCAACTGACAATAATGACCTGCACCTGAAATCAATTGCCCCACCTAAGAGGCATAAAAGGCTGCAGCAGGAGGGGGGAAGATGGAGATGGAGCTGGAGCTGGAAGGCTGGCAGTAGTAGCAAAAGGAGAAGCGAGGCTGGCAGTTAATGAGGAAGTGTGATCAATTAATGGACCCCGGGACACGAGGAAAGCAGATTTCACCTGCAAGTCCTGTGTTCACAAACCCTGCCTTTCCGTGGCTGCACTGAAAGAGAGATGTGCTGAGATTGAAGGTATTTGCAAGTGCGCCAAGAGGCTGTGATTTGTGAGAAACCAGAAGGCGTCTCATCCACTAGTCCCCACTAGGACCATTCCAGGAGGGTCACCTGAGTGGTGGGGGGGGGGGTCTTCGGGGAGTGGGAGACCAGATGGCGAGATGTTGTATCCCTCCCTGTAACACTTTTACCCTATCCTACCAGGGAGGATACGTGGGAAGCTTATCCCCCATTCCTTTCTGCAACACTTTCACACGGACAGCCCGCTCTTGGAGAAAACAGACTTACACCCGAGCAGTGTATTTGACATGTCCCACTACTATGGGTCAGGCAATTACTGACAATCACTCACACCTGACTTCCATTAAACTTCCCCACACGGATAAAAGGCAGAGCATAAGAGCACTATCCGAGCGAGGCATAGCACACAAAGGTACAGCAGTTTTGAGTCGGCAACTGAATAAGTGGAGAAAGACGGCAAACCACGAAGGGTTAATTAGAAGGGAATTACCCATGACCTTTTCTGCAAGACGCTGTTACTTTCAAGAAACCTTCAAGGCAGAAAGCGTAAGACCTGGAAACCAGACTGAAGAATTCTGCATTGTGTGTCAGAGATATGGAGGGCCCTCTCGTTTAACTGACCAAGGCGGGGAACAGCAGCAGCCGCCGTGGGATCGCCTTGGCTCCAAGAACAAAGAAGCGACAGAGAGATCAACACAGCCGGTGAGTTGGGGAGACTGATGCAAAACCAGTCTGTGTTGAAGTCAAGGTTGCAAGCGGCAACATTGTAAAACGAGCGCTGTAATGAACATTGTTAAATGCATGTGATGAAAGACTTGAGTAAACCTAGACTGCTGATGAATGCTTGAACTTGAGAAGGAAAAACGATACCGTTGAGAAGAGTGGTCCGGCACAGTGAATGTGCTCAATTAAAGGTCTCTGCAAGGTATCCTACCAAGAGAAACAAAAGTAGAAGATTGATAAGAGCATTCGTGTGAAGTGAATCAAAGTGGTCCTGCGACAGTTTAAGCAAAACCCATTGCACATCTGAAAGTCTTCAATTCTGATATCAAGAGGATCTGAGCCCAAACGAGGTGGATCTGTGGTCCAAGCCCAAATGAGGGAGATTAATTGTGGAAATTGTGGAAAAGAGGTCTGAGCCCGATTGAGGGGGGATCCGTGGTCCGAGCCCGAATGAGGGAGACCAGTTGTGAACTTGTGAATGTGAAAACCCTGACAAAGGAAAGAAACGTTTGTGTTTTGTTTGTTACATCAGGCCCTCTGCAATAAGAGACTGTTATTGGGAGAGAGACTTTGGCGGAAGGCCCTGATGCTTATGTTTTGAACTGTTAACTCATGGCCAAGAAACCAGAGTGTGTGTGAAGCTCCCACGTGCTGCCTTGCCCTGTGCTGAAAACGTAGGGAAGGGAAGCCAACTGCTCTACCGTCCTGACATATTGTTTCCTGAACACTTTTCTTTTGCATACATCGTTTTCCCACACCATTTGTATTAAGAAGTAAGGATTGGCAAAAGGTTTATTAGTATAGGTCCTTTTATTTTGACAGCGACTCGACTAAGACTGCGTTATTATTATTTGATGGTCGTAGCTTGCTCCCATCCTTAGATTTAGGTTTAGATAGGCATTCAACCAACCCATTTAAAGTTCAATAGACACCCTTGAAGGGTGATCACTTGTGTCTGTCTTCACCGTTTGATACCATGCCTTCCTTACAGGAGACAAGGAGTCTGGTTCCACAATAACAGTAGTAGACAGGTGGCTGGTGAACCTTTGTTGCATTTGGAACTTAAAAGAACTGGCTCAAGACTTTACTTTTCTTTTTGAACATTTGGGGAAGGTGACTATGAATAATCCTGGGAAAGGGATTTAACCAGGACAGGTGAAGGTCATACAAATTACTGGCTGTTGGTTATTCACTCATTTTATGTTGTTTGTAATTTACTTTGAATGATTTGTTGTTTAGTGTAAGGGCTAGTTTTGTTTATGCTAGGAGTGATTCCCTTAGTTCTTAGACTAGGTAGGGAACTCCCTGATAGAGTAGGTTTAGCAAGGATTTATTTACACCCTTTTCTTTTAATAAAATGCTCAATTCCGAGAAAAACAGAAGCAGTTGTCTGCTTCACATTACTAACCCCTCTCAAAGTACCAGGAGTGATTCCTGTGCGCTTCTTGTTTGTGAGCCTTCAGCTGGGACCGGATGTCTTCTCCTGCACTCAGTTTTAAAGGTCCCACACACTTTAGGCTTAGAAAAACAACTAGCCCGCTCATAGTCATTTATGCTCCAGTCATTCTGCATGAACTCTCTTGTGCTCCTCCTCATCTCCATACCTGCTGGTTTGTGGGAGTTGGAGTTCATAGAAGTTTCACAAAAATGCTCATAAAAAGGTGTTCTTTTTTTTTATTTTTTATTAACTTGGTTTAATTGTAAAAAACATTTTTTACAAGATCTTATCACTCCATCCTCTTAGTGTTAAAATCCATCAAAGACATCGAACAGTAGTTAAAAAGATTTTGGTCAAAGCAATCAAAGCAGTAGCAGGGCACAACAAAAAAGAAGGGTGGACAAGGAAAAGGATTGAAAATCGTGGTTTCCTGAGTTGTGCGTCTCCCGATGTTGTCACTATCTCTGGAACCTAAATCCTTAATCCAATGTCTTTGATCCTTTCAGTTGTCTCATATTTTTGGAAATCAATTTTCAGGAAAAACTGCACCACTGCTATCACCTCACTAGTTTGTTCCCCTTTGATCAGGCATTTCCACCAGGTTTCCCTTTAAATGTTTAGACGTCTTTAAACAAGTGACCCATATGAACATCTCTTTCCATTGCCAATCCCTTGCACGATAAGAGTAAATGTCTAAGTGTTTCCACTTGATTTTGATTCATACAGAAGTGACAACTGCTGGTCTTCGAGGTGCCTCTTATGGCCTTGATTTCGTTGGTCAACAAAAGGTTTAATCGTGCCCTCATGAAAGTTGCCCTCCAGATTTTATTCGGGAATTTTCCCCAATATGTTCTGATCTCATGAAGACACTTAGTTGAGGGGGGAAGGTGAGCAGTTAGTTTATATTTTGAACTTTTATCCAGTGTTTGGATCCAATCGCACTCTTCTAATTTCTTTTTCACTCTGGTTGGGTTTACCTTTATTTCTTCTTCTGAGGAATCTATTTTTTCTAACTTAGCTTGGCTTCTCTGAGCCCATTCCAAAAGTGATTTGTTCTTACCTCCTTTTATCTCAGTGTAGATTATGTCGCAGATTTTTGTTCCGTTTTGTAGGATTACTTTCCTATATAGCATCAGACTGCTTCTGTCCACCGTAGCTTGGAGTGGTATAGTGTACAGTTCTTAGCGTATCGGTGGTAATGGAGTTGATTTTGGAAGATTCAAAACCTCACGCCAAAATTGGCCCTCTAATTTGGACCAAATTTCATCCAGATTCTTAGGCATAGCGTCCGCACCATAGGTCAAAGAGGGATCAACCTTTGGATTGTAAAATTGAATTAGTGGTACCTTAGTAAAGCAACAGAATTTCTTAACTATCGCTCTTGCTTGAGTTGACAGTTTTTTAGTTTTATGGATCAGGGCTTCTTGCATGTTGGTTTCTTTCAAGCTGGTGCTCAACGCGACCCCTAGGTATTTGAATTCTTTCACACACTGGATCTTAAAACCTTCCAAGTACCACTGTGATTTTTCATTTTTCCTTGGATTTTGTCAACGATCATGATTTTGGTCTTCTTGTTATTGCTCTCTAGATTGTTCTTTTTGATGTACTTGGCAAGGTTGTCCAGCTGAAGCTGCAGACTTATGGCAGTCTGATCTAATAAGATCAGATCATCCAAGTAGAGCAATTGAGAAGTTTTCACTCCTCCCATTGTAGGTGGGAAGGATCTTACGTCAGCTTCCGATTCTCTAAAGTCCCATAGATATGAGCAGAGAAGAGTGGGAGCTAGGGGACACCCCTGTTTAACTCCTCTCGCAGTGAGAATTGTTCTAGACATGGTTCCCGCTTGATTCAGCCTTACTTTCATAGATGTATCTTTGTGCAGGGATTGTATTGGAGCAAGAAGTTCCCTTGGGCAGTTCTTTACAGAAAGCTTCTTCCAAAGGATTTCACGATTGACCCGGTCAAACGCCTGGACCAGGTCAATGAACGCCATGTGAATTCTTGAATTTCTTTCCTTTGTTCTGTGTTTTAACGCACTTAAGAATGGGATGTTCACTGAAGTTCCTGCGTTTTTCACAAAACCGGATTGAAATGGGTCTGCCACCTTTTCTGTTTTCGCCCACACTTGAAAGTGTTCCAACAGCAGGGAACCAAAATTCTTTCCGATGACGTCCAATAACGCTATTAGAGAATATTTTGTTGCATTGTCTCCTGGCCCATTTTTAAATATTGGCACCACTGTAGCTGATATAGTCCTTGTATCAGTGTTTTTTTTTTAATGACCTCCGAAATAAAGGTGGCCCACTCTGTGGGAAACTCCTTCATGAAAAGGTGTTATATGTGTATTGTGAATATCTGGGTCACAAGTAGGGCCTGATCAGAATAGCAATACGCCATAACGTATTCAGTTATCAGGGGTTCTTCCTCATGGGGGAGGAGGGAATACTGCGTTTTCACCAATGAAGTCACCATATCACCCCGTTAGTTCTCTTTTCCCATGTTATCCTCCCTCATATAAACACCCCCAGGTTCTCGATCAGGAAGTGTCTGCCTGGCCTCATGCGTGGAGGTCACCGCTGGGGAAACAGTGATGACTCGATTGGATTCATCACAGGGTCCCAGACCCTTACTTTCTAATCTTTCTGTCTCTCAGGGTCCCTAATATCCTTTACGGTCCTCCAACCCTCCTCTGGCTGCTCACTGGTCTCTTGCGGCTGTCCTTGGTGCTCTTCTCCCATTCTCTCTGCATCTCTCACATGTTGCAGGCTCCACAATGGGGCTGCAGCGATGCTGGTAGGTCAACTGGTCGGCAACCCCTTCTTGCACAGCACAGCTTCCCTATTCCTTATTCCTTGAGGGAGGGGGTGACATTGGTTCCACCAGTAAGGAACTCTCCAGCTTCTTCCAGCTCTCTGTGCTTCGCCAGCTCGCCAAGGTTCTTCCTCTCTCTGGTAGGCAACCGGTCGACAGCCCCTTCTCATCAGAAAACAGTTTTCCTGCTCCTCGCTCCTCCAGGCAGGGCTCGACAATACTTCCTTGTTTACCTCTTCTATTTCGTCTCCTGGTTAGCCAATAGGAAGTTGGCAACCATCAGACAGTTCGATTTGGTTCATAGAGGAAATCATAATGCCTCTGCACATCCTCCTCATCTTAGTACCAGTCTTGAGGACACAGTGAGCCAGTTGAAATCTTCATTATCCCAGTACTTTTAAAGGGGACTGAGTTCTCAACCCTACAGACATACATAGGGGAGTCTGGTACAGAGATGAAGTGGACAGGGGAGGAGTGTGTGGGGTATGGTGGAGTGTTATCGGAATACTGCATTCCTCCGGGATTGTCTGTGTTTTCTAATGCAAAGGGGCTTCCCCTAGTGAAAGGGGACGACATTGATGGATTAGTCACATACTGTACTCTGAAACGTTATGCCAGATGATGAATAGGACTTGGGGTCATCTAGAGAAATTTCTGTGACAGAAAATCTTTACAGGGGTAAAGGAATACTTTGTTCTAGAACATTTTACCAATTCATGCCCCCAACACCTTCAGAGTGCAGTTAGGCAATTACACCAGCCAGATTTGGAACAAGTCGTACAAAAAGCAATTGGATTCCAAAGACCCCAACAATGGTGACGAGCTGAACCAAAGTCCCTCCACAGAATACCCATATTCTAACCCTTTCAATGAGAAATAGATGTTGCTCAAAGGAAGATCATGGGCAAAGGTTTTCTGGTATATTAGAAATGTTTGGCCCAGCTCAGCCTCCATCGCCTATCCTGAGAAACCTTTCACATGGAAGTGAAAAAAGCTCCACCAGCCTCAACGTAGAAGATCAAAATGTGCTGTTTTGCAGGAGGAAAAGGCAGACATTTGTCTAGGCATTGTCCATAAATGCACTAGCAGGAATCAATGCACTTGAATAATGTTGTCCCTTCTACAGAGGAGCCCGAATTGGGCAAAAACAGGATCAAAGAAGCAACTTCGGGACCAACTTTAGATGATACAATGACCATGTCTGCTTAGGGGGAGAACCGCAAGAAAATCTCTATCTATAAAAATATATGGGTAGACCAGCACACCACTCTCAGATTCTGTGAGTTGACACTCAGAGGTATGGGTTAGCAGATTGGAGAAAACATATGGGTGGAAATGACGATAGAGGGAAGAATGTGAGGGGCTTTAGTGAGCTGGAAGGAGGTGGAGAGTCAACCAGGATAACAGTAAGGCTATTATTTATTTTGGAAATCTTGGAGACTTAGAAGGGAAAGTCCTCCACATAGAGGGGTGATGAAGCAGGTGCAAAAGGAGAAAGCATGGCCTAGAAGGACAAGGTTGGCTTGCAAGGATTTTAGCAGAGAGAGACAAGATGAGGTTTGGTTAGTAGTTGGATTTTGCAGAGACACGGCCAGTGGAGAAGGCAAGAAAAGATGGGATGAGATGAGATGAGATGTCAGCAATTATGGTGAATGGATCCATATGGCCATCCTTGGTTGCCGGATCTTGAGAGCGATAGATCGAGGGTTGGTGGTGTTGGCCAAAGGGACAACAGTGGTTAGGACGAAATGTTCGAATAAAATGTACTGACCTTACAAAAAGACCTTAAGCACATACCACCAAATGTTCGAATACCAAAAGTTTGAACTTTTTGTGGTATGTGTTTAGGTGGGTCAGTAAATAAAAAGAAAAAAAAACGGGGACTGCAGGGGTGTCACCCGCAACACCCCACTCCCTACACTGTACAGTATAGTGAGCGGGGTAGCGGGGGACACCCCCATAGCACACCTGAGAAGAAAAGAAAGGAAAACAGGGGCTGCGGGGGTGTCCCCTGCAACATCCCGCTCACTATACTACACAGTCCAATGAGCAGGGGTTGCAGGGGAACCCCCTGCAGCTGCCTGACAAAAAAAACAAAAAAAGGACCCTGTGGTGCCAGTTCCCAATCACGGAAGTGAAAGGGAACCGGTGCTGCAGGGGCACAGCGTGTCTTAAAAGGTAAGTAGGGTGTGGATGGGGTATGTTGGGGGTGTGGGTGGGGGTGTGTTGTGGGTGTAAGTTTGTAGGGTTTTGATATGAATGTTCGCCTCAGAAATTTCACGTAGATCTGCAAACAGGATAGTGATGTGAAAAGGGAAAGGTTAGAGCTGAATTAAACGCCTGCTGATGACACTGGCATGGGGTAGAGCAGAACCCTAAAGGATAGACTTGTTTTCTGGCAAGGTTGTAAGTTAAGCATTCTAGCTTAAATTTTCATTTAGAAATCAGATAGTTGAGGGGAAGAAATGGTGGTCAGGGAGCAAATTCACTGAAGTGTATGAGGGAGTGGTAAGAGGTAGTGGGATTGAGGAGGGTGCAGAAGAGCTAGAGCGATTACGTTGAGAGAGATACCATGATCATGTGTCCTATGGCTGTGTAGGGCACCCAAGGTTTGTTCAGAGAGGGTGGTGTCAAGCAGAAGAAGATGGGCATTAGTTCTGTAGATTGAAGTCACCCATTAAAACCATCAGGCCTCAGTGTGAGATTCAAGTAGAAGGTCAGGATCAGAAAAGGAATTGGGCATGCAAGAGCCTGATAAGTATGATGAAAGGGGGTGGGGAAGAAGATATGCTAATAGTCAGAAGGGATTCAGAGAGGGAATGGGAGCAGATGCGTAAGCCTCGATAATCACAAAGCTTACACTGCCATCTGTCCTTTCCAAATAAGGTGAGCAGCAGAAGGTTGAAGGCTCAGAGTGCAGCTCAGCCAGCATGGTAGGGTCTCATCCAATTGAGTCTTTTTCCTTTTCAATATCAAGTGATCAACTCTGTTGACACACAAATGCTAAAAAAGGAACACAAAAAAGGGAATGAAGTAGCCACAGTCCTGACAGAACTGCTGTTCCGACCTGAGAGAGTGATGACCAGAAACTCAGTGGATGGCCAGTCAGCTGAGGTCCAAAACCAAAGCCCCCGGGAGCAGGGAGGATGAAAATGAATCCTGGGGTGATCCTGAAGACAGAGGCCAGCTATAAGACATCCCAGCAATGGAGTAAGAAAAGCAATCTGCACTGGATATGCACAGCCACTATGGATGAACGTAGATGGAGATCAGCAGTCAGTAAATGTGAGCACCTGCAAAGATACCAGAAACATATGTTGAGGGAAAAGGCTCCCCATAGCAACAAAGGAGAGCCCAGCTACCCCGCCACCCCCCCGTTTCCCATATTTCTTTCAGTGTGTTTGATCAAAATGTGGGACCATTCTTCGGTCCTTTCCATGCTTGCCCCGGCTTCCTGTTACTTCCCACCAGCCTGCGTACCTTCGTTTTGGGTCAGCATCTTCTGGGCTGTAGGATTCCTTCTTGAGGCTCCGGTAGCTGTCAGGCTTGTTCTCCCTTTGGTTTCTCGTTTGCAGCGTTCTACATCCTTCCTGCGGTCAGCTCTTGCCTCGGCATTGCGGTGGACAGGGTAAGACACTCATGCATCTATTCGGCAAGTGAGCTTCAGAGTAGCCGGCTCCCAGGCTATGTCCATTCGCTCTGCTTCCCCAGCAGACCACGTATTGTCTCTGTCGGTCTCGTGTGCCTACATGCGCTGCTCTCCAGCTGACAGCTTTGTTTCTCTGGTCACCGCTACCAGCAGGGATCGCCCTCTGACTCTCAGCTGTGCTCCATTTAAACTACTGCGTTGTGGAAGGGAGTTGTTCTGAACCAATCAGATTTCTTAAAGAACTAGACTGCTCACTTCGGTTTACCAGAGTTTTGTTCATCCTTGCAGTCCTCTTCCTCATCTCAGTACATGGTTTAAAATATAATATGTCAACACTGGTTTGCCTTTGCTTTCCACAAACAAATGAGTTGGGTTAGTTTTGCAATAAAACATATCAGTCGTCGAGAAAAGGCATGGGCGTTTGACGTTCCACATTCTATTGTCGCCACCAGGGGATTCCTGCAGCCACGCCCCCAGTCCCTTCCCGCAGGGTGAATCCCACAGGAAAGGGCGCAGGTGTTTGCAGTCCGTAGATTGTTCAGCGCACCTGGGGGGGCTATTCAGAGGACTCGATGACCCTAAGGATTTTGAGGAATCACACAGCACGAGGATATCTGTGACTGTGATTGTGACTGTCGAGCATTTTGATCATCTCACTGCGGCTAAGACTGAGATTCTCATTACTGCCCCTAATCATATGCTGAAAAAACCTCTCCCCGGAGTATGCCACTTTTTCCATTGCGAATGTCACCATCCCTGTGGGCAAGAGCGTTAAATCGCTTGGCGATATGCTTGACTCCGAGCTCACCATGAGGTAGCATCAATAAACATCTAGGTTATCTTCGCCCCTTTCTCTCTGTGAAAATAATCTCCATGTTAGCCTCTGCCTTGGTCAGTTGGAGGCTAGACTACTGTAACAGTCTTCTGGCGGGCACTGCTCAGTTTAATCCCGCAGACCTTCAAGTCACACAAAATGGTGCGGTTGGAGCAGTGCTAGGCATCCCCAGATGGCATTCTATCACCGAACCAGAAAGAAACCTGCACTGGCTGCCTGTTAAGCATTGTGTCTTCTTTAAGATCCTGGTGTTCCCCTTTGAATTGCCTGACCCACACTACGCCCGTCTAGATTTTGGAGCGCATCAAGCGATATGTGCCATCACAATCCCTTAGGTAACTTGACCATGCCAAACTCACCCATCCCAGATTTCGGTTAGCCAAATTTGAGAAGACAATCTTAGATGTTTCGGCTCCTGCCACTTGGAATCCCATCATCTTGGATCTGAAAATGACCATATCCCTTGCTGACTTCAAAAAAAGTTCTTTACGGCTCCATCGATTTAGTCTTCACTGTATCCGATGCTGTTTCACTGTTTCTGCTCTCTACTCACTGTTTGTTTTACATGTGCACCTTGAGGCCTTTAGGCGATCTGGTGCGTAACTAAGAATTAAAATAAATAAAGTGAGAACCAAGGCAGGGGAGCCTTCATGCCTCTATTCACAAACCACTGCAGACATGCTTTAGGCACCCAATTTGTAATGAATTTGCACGGCGGCTGTTAAATCTAAAAGAGCATCCACCTTATTCCGCCTTATTTCTCACCAGCTCACCCGATAACCCGCCCGCCATGCCAACACCCGCACCTGAATGAAAAATGCCTAAGGTAAAAAGGAAAATGCCAGTAACACCCGCATCACTTCTACCATGTGCGGCGAAGAAACAGTCCAGCCCTGAAAGACCCCTGAGGAGGCCTATAATCTGATTAGTGAAATCCACCAATTTCCTCGGTTCTTTTAATAAGGCTGACATCAAATCTGATAAGGCTCTGTGCTTTATTAACAAAGGCACTGGCACTGTGCCCAGCTTGGCTACAGATAACCGGACCAATACAATTTATACTACTTCACCATCGCTTGAGTGGGCCCCACATCAGCCTGCCCCCGCTCAATGTTGGACTTGGTCTATGCGTACCCACAGGGAGATCTAATGATCAAGAGAATGAGAAGGAAATAATGGTGGCTACAACTGTGAACCCCGAGCCCTTCGGGCCCACAGCCCTTTTTGTTTCAACCTTGAGTCGGTACCTTCTGGAGGGCCCCAATCCCATCGATACCCTCAAGATTGTTAGACCAAAATGGGGGAGGGGTGCTCAACTGCATCGAAGATGGTTAGTATTGTCAAGATCCTTCTGTGCACCAAGCAAACTCTATTCTCACAGGGCCCTAAAGGTGGGGTGCCGATGGGTGAAGAATATTGTCAGATGGAAAACAAGGGAATCAGGACTGTGTGAATGCAGGTCACACCAAAAGGGGTAATTAGCCACACCAAGCCGGGCAGCAGTCCACCCTGCCCACCATCCCCCCTTGAGCAAGCAACAAAATGCACTCTTGATCAGACTGGTGAGTGGGCGCCAGCGACCAATGAGTGCAAGTGCAGCACTGTACTATCTGAACTGCTGAAACTCAAGAACTTAGTCTTATCCCTGTTTGAAGTGATTGGGAAGGGAGCGCTTAAAGGGGGCCACCGAACAGCCCAGAGGGTGGAAAAGGGACCTTAAACTCACTTTTGCAAGCCACACCCACCTTCCCTGAAACCTGCCTCAATAATAACAGAACTACTCAAGGTGGTAGGGGGCACATCAGCAACAATAGTGCCAGCACCAAAATCATAAATATCACAGCTGGCAAAGGGCCATTGATCACAATAGTTTTAAATGGCAACTAACCCATCTCGAGTACACATTATACTGCTCCTTCCATTTCACCGCAGACCCCTATCCTGAGGGGGGATGGTGCACACAGGACAAACACTATAGCTGGCAAGGTGGTAGGTAGGATTGGCCACGTCCATCTATTTCCTCTCCCAAAACTAACAAGGCACCAGTGGCCCACGCAGAAGGGTCAATATATCTACAAAAGGTCCCCAAATTGGCCTCACACCACCATGAACCTAGGGGAGGCACTCTTAAATAAATGTAAACATTGGTTTTGGGCAGCAAGGGGCTGCTTATTTGTAACCCGGGAGCAAATTGTAAGCTGCGTTAGGATACGGCATCAGGGGGAAAATGACCTTGACTCTGTAATATTTGACCTTAGGGAGCCTAGTGTGGCCAAAGGAATACTGAGCTTTGGCAGAAGATGCCACCCCACAGCGCGCAATAGAATTCAGAGCCCATCCCGTGGGTACGACTGATATCCCCTGCGTAAACAGGTTACATTGCCCTGTGCTCTCGGAGCAAATTCTGTCCTCCTGGGAAAAAGGTCACTGGGTGATTAATTTTAGCCTAAAACCGCTGCAGTAAATAGTGCATGGATGGCCTAGTGGTCCTTTTCAACCCATGCCGAGAAGCATTCATGTGAACGGAGCCCCTTCTGGGATAGAATTGGGCCATACGGCCATTGTACATAATTGAATTCATTATTAACATGGACTGAAATTTCAATGTTTAAATAATTTGTGATATCGTATATTTGTTACAATATACTTTTATGGCCATAGGCCAAAATAAAGTTATTGATTGATATCAGTCGTATAAGGGCAGATGAGAGGGGAATTTAATTCCTGAAAAGGGGTTAAAGGACTTTCAGCGAGGTTATAACGCGTCTCCTGAAGATGATCGTCCCCAGTTTGATAAGGGGCTTCCCTTCCCACATGATCCTCCTGCTGTGCACCACCCCCAGGGGATTATTGTACTGTGGACACACCGCCCTCGCCCCCTGGGACAGGTCTCCCCCAGAGGAGAAGGAACGACATCCTCAGATTCGTCACACAAGGAAAAATGCTAAACAGAGCTCCTTAGGCTTGCTCCCTGCTCCTGTAATGGATCCCTCTCACCTCCTTTGCTCCACAATCATTACGTTCCACCTTAGACTCACAAAACAATCTCATGGCAACGCCTTACAGTTAGATGGTTTGAGTGTGTGTGTTTGAATTAGCAAAAGTGCTTTTCTGGTGGGACAGGAGGATAAGAATAGGTTGAGAGGGGGTGAAATGGTGAGGAATTGCAGAGAGGAGCGCATGGAATGTCCATGTGAAGGGTAAGGAGAGGGAATTGAGTGTGAGGCTGTGAAGGCGCATGATGCCACCAGTGTGGTAGGACTAAAAGAAAACATGGGAAATATGATAAGTAGGTAGGTACAAGAGTACAAGCAGTCCGGTAAGTGGGTAGCACAAATAAAGGCAATCAAGTAGGTAGGTACAAGAAGACAGGCAATGTGGTTGATAGATACAAGAATGCAAGCGGTCAGGTAGGTAGTTTGAAGATGTCACATGCTAGAGGCTAAATTATGTGAGTGGGGAGACCTTCAGGGCCAGGGAACACAACCGCTGTGATGCAGGCCGTGGAGGTGACATATGAGAGACCCTCGAGGTCTGAGAACACTGCTGTCACTGAGAACGTTTGTAGGAAATTGGTGAGGAGCACACACATATCCCACTGCTCTTCACCCACATACTCTGCTACCCACAAGCTTTATGATTGCGAAGAAAGCTGTTGCAATGAGCAACAGGTTGTACACACTGCACTTAAGTATTACCCCAAGCTCACTCAGCTCCAAATGTGGAGGCGTACAAGTATCAAGATGAGGCTGGGGGAAAATAAGAATGTAGATGGGTGAACCGCCATAGTCTGTAGGAAAGGGGCATACTAGAAAAGTTGGGAGAGCACCGCTTTGCTATCTCAGGGTGGTCTTCTGTTAAATTCAAACCAGCTGTGAAATGTGTAGCTTGTCCATTAGTCAGCCAGTCACCAGAACCCATCATCACACAAGTGCAGCTGAAACGCACCTTGCACCCACCAGCCCCGAAATCGTCACATGAACAACGCGCTCAGGATGGAAGAGGGTGGCAGAGTAGTGAGGAGTCAAAGAGGTGAAGGAGCAAGAGACAAGGAGGTGGATAGAAGGAAAAGGGGAGGCAAAGGAGAGAAGTAGAGAGAGCATGGTGCAGTCTCAGGTATGCAAAGAGGGGAAAGAGACAAAGACCAGAGGAGAGAAGGCACAGAGGTAGAAAGGAGAGCAGATTGTAGGAGGTGAAGGCGAAAAAGAGGGAGGTGGAGAAGAGGAGAAAGAACAGAGAAGAGGCAGTAAACAGAGATTGGAAAAGAAGAGGAAGAGACAAGCAAGGGGGATATTGGAGAGGAGAAAAGGTGGAAGAGAACAACGAGGTAGAGTTCAGAAACAAAGGGAATTGAGGGATAGCCTCTGAAACCTCTGCCCAAAGTCAGATCATACAGTGGTAGAGAAGCAAAAGATTACAAAAAGAGAACTTGGGGCGCACAAAGCAAGATTTCGATTGTATCCAAGCGGGGAAGCTTGATAAGTCCTGGGATGTAGCTACATTTGTCTGATGCCCAATTTCGTTTGGCAGACCTAAGGGTACCACAGTTGGTGGTACCTGGCAGGAGTGTTCAGTTAGGGTAACACGTTATCTTGAGAGCCTCAGTCATGACCAAAGAAAAATACAGGGAAGGCCAAAAAAGAAGTGCAGGACACTATAAATCGTAGCAATGTAACTGCTTTGCCAACAGGAAATCAGAACTGTACTCGGTAGAGACAAGAAAAGACTGTGGACCATAGTACTACAAAAAGACAGGTTGAATTTTGAAACCCTAACCCATACCTTGGGCTCAGTCAAGACCGAATTAGTGGTTTGGTATTCCAAAATAAAAATAAAATTGAAAGTGTATATGGTTTCAAGTCATCCGTTGATCTCTCGGTTGTGACAGCAGTTGCAAGAATACAAGCAATCAGGTAGGTTGGCACAGGAATACAAGCAATCAGAACAGTAGAAGAAATTGTTTGAGCATAGCCATAGTTATATGGGTCAGGTGTGAAGGAGCAAAGGTGAAAGATGGTGTTGACACCATCTTTGAGGAGTGATTGAAATCAGGCATGGGCAAGCCAACAAATAGGTGACAGACAACCACCCTATTTTGGGGGATGCAATGGGTCACCAAGCATGACTACTCTGTACCTCCAAGGATGTCTTCTGGATATCTTCAGTACTGCATTTTATCAATGGCTTTGCCATTTGTGCCTCCTGGAAGGGTCTTAGACAGTATTATTATTTTCCTGCAGTTCCTAAAATGTCTGCTGCAATGCTAGGTCACTGTGTTTGGTAATAAGTGTTTGCTCATGTTTTTACTCCTTAACGATAAAGTGTGTAATCCTAGGCAAAATATTGTTTATTCTTAGGTCTCCGCTTTAAAAGATCAATCATTTGTTAGTGCGTATGTGCGGACTGGTTCTATGCAAGGCACTGTGGGTATGTAATGTGTGAAGGTATAGAGCCTAGTGTAATTTGTTGAGGACACATGAATAGAGGGTCAAAGGCATTGGACATGCATTCTTAGATCTGGCACAGGGTCAGTCGGTGGAGGAGAGCGATTTGCTAAATGACACTCCAGCAGAAGCTAGCATGTGATTATAATCTGTCAAGAAGCTGCTCTGCCGCAGAGCCAATGCCGGCTCACACATTTCAGTGAAAGCCGCTGATAGCTGAGGAGGTCTGAGAAGGTCATAATGGCAGCAGATCATTGGAATGGATTTATGTCTGCCAGTAAATTACTTGTGCTGATGTCTTCTCATCCATTTCTCGCCATCCTGCCTCCTCACTGCTGATAGTTTGCGTTTTCTCGCTTCATTTTCTTACTTTCCCTCTTCTCTCCTATGCCATACTACTAAAAAAGGTATACAAGAGCCTGAGCATGACTTAGGTTCATTATAAGAAAAAGGCAATGCATGTCAAGATTGAGGATCATTGCCTAAACTAATGGAGTCTCAGATTTGCCATAACAGCGCAGCTATTGTCAAGATTTAGGTGATTTGCCAGTGTTCAAGTAAAATATCATGGCTGTGGTGAATTGGCATAGTAATGAGATTCACAGCAGTCTGGAAGATGAACAGTTGCTGCAGGTAAGGATTAAGATGCATTGGTTGTGTGCATTGGATGATCAAGGGAATTGAGTCAGAGGGTGCGAGCCATTTGCAAAGCTATCTGGGTACTAAGAACTGAACTATCAGGGGTGCTAGTGATCACTGTGAAGAGAATTCATGTAGTATGAAGGTCTGTCTGGAACTTTTTAAACATGGTTTGCTAGTTTTTGCAAATCTCAAATGTGATTCAATTTGTCTTGACTACTTAAAAGCTTCTTGAAGCACCCTTTTCCCAAATCTCAATCCACATTCAGGAATCTCCAGTGGCTGTTCAGGAAGATCCAGATAGTTTAGGTTTCAGGGCAAAACAACATTGAAAGCATAACTTCAGGAAAAACATGATGAATGGAGCAATCGGATTGCGGAAGAGGGACAGTGTAAAAGAATGAATACGGTGTCCGTAAAAGGCAAACATCAAGGCTATTTAGATAACAGTACCTACCACTCTTTAGAAATCTGGGCTGCAACCTTTTGCTCTCCACATGTCTTCGACTACAACTTCCAACAGGCCAAATCAGTATGCCAAATGGTGAGGGATTATGGGAGTCATAGTCCAAAACATCTGGAGAGCCACAGGTCGTACGCCCCTGCTGTAGAAAGATCTCTTATACAGGACTGTTCCAGCTGCAAGGGTGTGTGTGTGTACGGATGTGTGTGTGTGTATATATATATATATTATATATATTACACGGCCACGGTAATGGCCGTGTACTTATGGTTAAGTTGCTAAACCCATAGGAAGAGCACTTTTTGGGCGGCTTATAACTACACTCCCCCTGGACGAATCTACACCAAAAAAAGTATAAGGCCCACTCTGAATTGTTTTGCAAAGTCTGGTGAGGTTTGGTCCAGGGGGGGGAAAGTTATAGGGGGGTGCCAACATTTCTTTTTTTCCCATAGACTGAATGGGGAAAAAAAACTTTGCTCACACCTAGAGCCCAAACCACTGGACGCATGGTCACCAAATTTGCAGCAGGCGCAGCAGGCGCAGCGGCTTGGTCCCGAAAGCGTGCTTTTGTAAATTCGGTGAAAATCCATCCAGTAGTTTTTTTTAAAACGACTAAAAAGTAGGTCACAAAAAATTTGTGATATCTATGTCCGCTCCGCGGACACACTTCCCTGTTCGCTCCGCGGACAAGACACCGATTGGGTAATCAGCTTGCGTCATGTCCTGCTGGGATGAAGCATGAGGTGCGTCAGATTGTTTCAATACGCCCGCCATCTTGGATCCATGTTTGGTGTCCGCGGACATCATGGTAAAAACAAATAAGAAAACACAACATTGCACTTGTCAAACTTATCAAATAATCTCTGGGAAGGTGAAGGGTGATGAGGATGGGATGGTATATGGCTGCAAGAAGCAAATAAATTGTGATTTTTTGTCGCAAAAGTCACAAGGTAGATTTGGAGGTGTTCCACAATATGTGCCTAAAGTACAGGCCAAAGAGATTGCATTTTGGCATTCAAGGGATGGAGATGTATAATCATGAATTGTGGACTTGTAAACATAGATTGTTGCTTCTGCAGTCTGCAACCCCACCCTTACCTTGTGGTATTACAGAGTAATACTACATTCCGAATGCTCGTTATTGTTTATATTGGTTGCCCAATATTTATTAATATTAAATAGAAGCAATTTCAGGTTATTTTACACTCTTAATTAAAACGCTTGATGTTTATAAATTGATGTGCTGGTGCTACACCCAGAGTGCGGCAAATAAAGGGGTAATGATGTCTGTGTTAAAATGTAATTAAAATAACAATGGAGTCAGACTTGCGCCCCCTAGAGCCTGGCACCTCAGGCAGCCACCTGCAGTGTCTGATGCAAAGACCGGCCATGCACGTGCATCAGAATACCAGTTCTCATGGATGTGGTGAGGCATGTTGTTGCAAACTAAGAATGTATGTTGATTCTGAGTGAAGGTCACCAGCTTTGAATTTTTGCTTGCGAGCTAAGGAAGCCCGCGCATCGGACACACATAAGGTTCAATTGTTTTTTGACCTTGAGAGAAAGGGACCATTCCGAAAGGAATTGAATGAAAGGAGGTTTGTAATAATGCAAGATATGCTAAGGTTATGCATTCCAAAACTGGGCTAAGGAACATGTAAATTCAGTTTATGAAGAATCGTTGGTGCGAACGGAGAGTGCGTTACGGTCTGAGTTACGCCAAGAGAATGGAAATGGTGAATATGATGTAAGTTTGATTTTCGGCGATTTTATACTCGAACGATCATCAATTTATTATTATCTGACCATTATTTCTGGGTTACATTCTATTTGTTTGTTCTGTGTGGCATATTGTAATGAAACGCAAGTACAACCTTTGTGTGTAGTGGTCTTTCTAACGTGCACATGGGGAGTCCAGCATCGAGGTGCATGTAGACCACCACTTGGTTCCCCCAGGTTCAACGCTAATATTTCATTAAAATGTCATGTATGACCATCTCGAATTGTGTACCACTTTCCACGTTGTTTTCTCTCTGTTGAGATTGTTTCATGTCTGTACTAATCGTTAGTTTAAACTCTATGCCAAATTAATAAGTCAATAGATAAATTGTAATAAAGATCGGCTAGTGAGACACATTTCTGTTATGTTTTCGAAACAGGTACATCCTGCCATTCTGTGATTGTCATAGATTCCAGATTCCAACTGACAGGTTTTTTAACCGGCAGCTGCAGATAGTTGTGAACAACTGGATCACAGTGACTCTTTTTTGGGACGATCGCCAAGGGGTGATATGCCCTTATGCCTTACGCTGTACTAGCGATTAGGAGCAACATAACATCCTTTACGGTGGTCTAGCCCCAAGTTGATGCAGAAGCCCTGGAATTCACTGTGCGACCCAAGCGCTTCTTTTACCGGAAACAAACACCTTGTGTATGCAAAAAGAACAACGCGTGACTCACGATAAACATTTTGGATCGCGAGCGAAGAAACACATTTGCAATTTGATTGAATATGGCAATAGTCGGATGTTCTCGGAGCGTTTAGTGTGAAATAAAAGTACTTTACAAATTGTACAGTGTTGTTGTTTTCTTTCAAAGTACGGTTTAATATTCCGAATTGTGACGTGCTGTGTTGTGAGTCGATGTGTGTTGATTTTCGGGTTCTGTGTCACGTAGGTGATTATGGGTGCGTTTGGCTACGTTGACGAGGAACGTCACTGAGAAAGGTGGAGAATATCACTAGGTTTGGTGATGTGAGGCTCAGGGGCGGGGCATATGATTTAGTGACGTGAGGGCAGTTTACCTTAGGCCGATGCAGCAATGGATAAGATTAGCACAAGATGGCCATGCCCTGCTGCCAGATTTCGCATGTTTACAAAAGAGGAAAACTAAGGTAAGGTGCATTGGAAATGTTTGTGCGATGGATCAACGTATGTATAAAAATACATGCCGGAAACCTTGGGACAATAATATTTTCTCAGCATTGCACTTGTCAAACTTATCAAATAATCTCTGGGGAGGTGAGGGGTGATGAGTATGGGATGGGATATTTCTGACCTGATTTCGAATGAGTTTACAAGGTTTGGTGGGATTCTGTCATGAGGGGGGATCCGAAAATAATGTAATGGCTTATAAATATGGTGCCATTTGACGAATCTATACTTCTTTTGGCAAACTGATAATAGATCTAGATATAAATGTTTTTGCAAAGTTTGGTGGGATTCTGTCATGAGGGGGGGTGCCAAAATAATGTAAAGGCTTATAAATGTGGTGCTATTTGACAAATCTACACAAAGGTTTGCAAACAGATTATAGATCTAGATATAAATGTTTTCGTAAAGTCTGAATGGATTTTGTGAAGTGGGGGCTGGGTTATATGACGACTGTATGTGCATTCATTTGACACTTTTGAAAAAATAAAACGTGGGTGGATTTCCAGCAAACTTGCATAAGATGCATTGGCAAGGATCTACAAGCATGGTTTTGGAAATGTGCCAGTATTTTATTATTTGACAAGTGTCATCACATTAGCATGCGCAGCATCCAGAAAGGATTTTGATTGAAGGATAACACGCCCGTGCCTAGATGAAACTTGAATGTTAGCATGTGCCACACATAGAACTGTGAACACTAGCCTGCGCCGCATCTAGATAAGATTGTGAATGTTAGCAGGCCCACACCCAGATAGAATTCTAAACATTAACCTGCACCGCATCTAGATAGGATCGTAAAGGTCAACTAGTGCCCCACTTAGACAAAACTGTGAATGTTAATTAGCATGCTAAAGGTAACCCACTAACCAACATAAGCTCAAACTCTGCATACCTATCTCACTCTAAAAAACTCACACAACCATCTCTCGCACAACAAGCAGCACACACTTCACAGCACTGCAACAACACATATGCCGGAGCAACAGCACACGCGGACTGACACCGATCCAATACCCGCACCAAAGCTCAGCACCCGGTGTATACCGAGTTGAAGCTGCCAACAGAACACCATTCCTCTCACTATCCTACTCCGTCTTCACCTTACTAACCCACCCCACCTTTTCGTTTACAGATCCGCCAGAGCGTCTGGGGACCAATTCCGTTGATGACGGTGCGCGGTACAAATACCTTTAACATTTAACATTAACATTTAACATAATGTAGTTACAAAAAATAGCGCTATAACTTTAGTGACTGAGGTGTAGCCTATGGCCATGGGTAGTGGCCAGATTGTCTGGTTCATGGAATAAGATCATGATCCGGACAATCTGGCTACTGGCCATGACCACAAGGGACAAAACATAAGATTAAAGTCGCCACGTCCACTTTGGACTGGCTTTGTGGTGAAGTTATTCGAAATTAGGATAGATTTGAAAGGGAAGAAAATGTGTTTGTGATAATATGGTCATAGGGTTCTCTTTTTGCTTTCTGCAGGCTGCCATGGAAACTGAAGAGGGCCCTGTATGGAACCCTCGCCTTCTCTTTCCATGGTGGCCATGTTGGAAAAGGATTTTCCTTCCTACACCGGGACACCAGAGGTGTCCCGTTGTAAGAAGCAAAATCGCTTTTTTAGTACCTCGTGTTCCCGTTTTGGGAACCTAGGTTGCTAATGGCCTTCATCCCCCATTTCAGGGGCTGGAATGGGGGGATAACGGTCCAGAGACCTCGTTATCCATCCTTGCTTCGCTTGGGCTGATAACTTGGGCTGCTGGGCCGGTATCCACTGTTCCAGTCCCTGGAACGGAAGATGAACGCCACAATATTCCCATTAGCATAACACAAAATGCAAATGGGAATGTTGGAAAATCTCATTGAGTCTATGTACTTTACTGAGAAATATAAAGTAGATGGAGTCTATACTTTTTTTTAGTTCTATTTTTTAACTGTGAAAGGTGGTTCCTAAAGGAACATTTATTTTGTTTTTGGATGCATTTTTTTTGGCAGGAGAGCTTGGAACGAAAAGTGGGGAGGGAAATGAGGGAAGAGGCACCAAACACTAATATGGAGGGGCAGGTGGACAGGGGAAAATGAAGCGCATGTGTTATTTTTAAGGTAGGGGGCGGTGTTTCTCATGCTCCTTGATTACAGCAGTGGTGGTGTCTCTTGGGGAGGAGGGATGGCATTAGCTGATTCTATTTTAAGATAAATAGCAGTTTTGCTAAAAGTATGTACTGTATACTAGATTGTTATGGATGAGTAGGAATAGGTGCTGAAGCTGTACAAGGGAAAGTTCCTAGATCAGTAGAAAATGCAGTTTCCGAACTATCCGCGAAGCACAGATCTTATCGTGAAGTGCGTACAGGTTCTCGGACACGTCATCATGCCGCGTGCCAGCATATGGTCATGTGGCACTCTCTGGAAGGTCTGCAATGGAGTCAGATGTTTGTAGACATTATGGTTAAGTTGCACTAATAAAAACCTATGAAATTCAATGAAAAAACGTTGTTAAGGGGACGTTATGGTTAAGTTGGACTAAGAAAAACCTATGATATTCAATGAAAAAACTTTGTTAAAGGGACGTTATGGTTAAGTTGCACTACTAAAAACCTATGAAATTCAGTAAAAAAGCTTTGTTAAAGGGACGTTATGGTTCCAAGTAAAACCGAAAAAACCCCTGAAATTTCGCCAGTTATGGTAAGCCAAGTAACCATAACTCGCGCCACCACCGTGCACTGCTAAGACTAACACCCAGGACATCAAAGATGACATCACAAATGTCATTGATGACATCACTGATGACATCACATGTGTGGCTCCCTCTTTTTTCCTTTACTGACATATCTTAGCCAGTAATACTTAGGAATAAAGAATTCAAAAAGTACTATATTTGTAGACTTTTACTTCAAATATGATCTTACAGTAATTCATTTGGGGTTCACTCACAGCATATGAAACATATACATAAGGAGAATACACACTTGAAAGATACCAATGCTTTCTGTGTATACAGACAATCAGTAAGGTTATCAACACTTTCTTATTGTTCTGCTGTTTTTTTATTACTGTACTTTCTCTGGATATGTTCATATCTGTATTCGCATTACTCTCTTTAGGGTGCAGTCACATCATGTGATAGGTCTACATAAGGAAGTAGTAGGTTTGAAGGAGAACAATCATTTCTGTGCATAAAGATAATCAGGTAGGTTATGAACAATTTCTGGTTCTACTGCTGCTTTTTTGCGTACTTCACTTTCCCTGTTTATACTCATATTTGGATGTGTTGTGTTTTGTATGTAATAATGAAATTATATAGGAAGTGGGTTTCATTAACTACTTATAACATGTTGCACAGTACAAAAAACTCTAATAAGAAAGCATTTAGCACTGCACTATTTAACATTGGAAGATTATGAATATTGCACCTCCATCATGTCTGCTGCACACAATGCTTATGTTTATACATGAGTACATTATTATACTGTAAAGAACTTCATAATAGAATGCTATTTATATCAAGGCATTGCTTAATGCACTACATAGCTCATGACATCTATTCCAATGATCTTTAACACTTTTTGTCAACATTATAATAAGAATACCTTGTACATACTTTTCATGAAAAGTACATGCACATGTGATGTCATTCATGATGTCATCAATGACATTTGTGATGTCATATTTGATGTCCTGGGTGTTAGTCTTAACAATGCACGTTGGTGGCGTGAGTTATGATTGCTTAGCTTACCATAACTTGTGAGTTTCAGGGGTTTTTCGGTTTTACTTTGAACCATAACGTCCCTTTAACAAAGTTTTTTGACTCCGCTTTGCATTTGTTGAGGAAAAATAATTTAAAGGATAGTTCCGGGACTTTTTTTTTATTGTCCCTACGGTTCGGCCATGTGTTTTTAAGCATAAATCGGTAGATCGTAGAAAACTTTCCTATGGACCTTACCCGACTTTTCGTCCATTAACGCACTCGAAATCAGCCGCCATTTTGTGATAATCCTATCATTTCCCCCCATCGACCTGGCTCACCTGCGTTTGCGGCACTAAATCAAATCCCCTGCCCCTGAAACAGACTTTATCAAAACATTCATATTCCCCGCCTCTATCCGTGACGTGACTGTGCTGCGTAGGCAAACGCGCCCAGGCGTCTTCTACGCGACTCCACACAGAACCCGGAAACCAACACAGATCAGCTCACAACACAGCGCGCCACAATTCGGAATATGAAACTGTACTTTTAAATCAAACCGCAAGATTGTACATTTGGCAAAGTAACCATTGGACATCAAATGTTTAGAGAATATTCAGCGATTTGCATTTTTCTTTGCTCTCGATCCAAAATAGTTCGTCTTGAGGCAAGCGATGTTCGTGTGCAGTACACAGGGTGTTGGTTTACGATAAAATAAGCTCTTCGGTCGCACTGATAATCGCATGGCTGTTCCAACAACGAGGCACTAGGCCACCACAACGGTATGTATGTTGCATCTAGCCATTAGTACCGGGTAAGGGCATACTTGTACTTGGCGATCGTCCCATAAAATGGTCAGGGTGGTAACGTTGTTCACGCGGAGAAGCAACTGGCGGTTGTAAAAGCCATCCGCCGGTGTCTGGTACTCTTGACACAGACAATAATGAAGCATGTACCTGTTTTAAAAACATAAAAAATGAAATTAGTCTCACCATCAGATCTTTATTAAAATTATTCATTTTATATATTAGGTCGGGAAATTATTTCATAGCTAGGACAGTGCAACTGGGTATTATACGTCATTTCCAGTAACCCATCCCCTCTCCTCCGCCTTTTTCAGAGCCGCCTGAGCGCCAGTGGACCACTTCGTCACTGATATGATATTATATGGCATTTGCAGGGCCAGCTGGTGGCGAGTGCAAGGTAAGTGCAGAACAAGTGCTGGGAAGGGGGGGCTGTAGGATACTGAGACAGTCCCCCAGTGCAGGGGTTGACAGGGAGGCAGTGCAGGTGGAGAGTGGAAGGGCCCAGGACCGAGGTCGCAGACAGTGTACCAGTTGTAGCAGGGGAGAGGGAGAGGGAAAGCAGAAGCAAAGAGGAAGGTTTTGAGGTGCTTCTGTAAAAGGAGATGGTTCTCCTCAAGATAGTGCGCGGTACAAAACAATATGCCACAAAGAACGAACAAGTACAACTTAACCCGTCTTTAAAGCTACTGTTTAGTAATTAAATTGCGGTATAAACTCATCTAAAGAGTTACTTACATTATATTTGCATTTTCCATTGTGTCTGTGCGTAGGGCAGCCCCGAAATACCACTCCTTCTATGCCGACGTTATTTCTTCTAATGAACGAACATTAAATGGCTATCGTTTCTGAAATTTTATTCATTATCGTTTCTTACGTTATTGCACCACACCCCCAAAAAGAAGTCTTTCGGGATGGTTCCGGCCTGTCAAGGTCAAATAACAATAGAACCTTATACTGAGTCGTGGGCCATTCCGGCACCCGAGCAAAAAATCAAAGCAGCTGACCTTCACTTTGAACGAGCACACATTCCTAGTTAGCTACATTCAGTGTAAGGCCATCTCACAGGACTTGAAATTTACACTCCATCTTTGCATTTTGTCTGCGTGCTTTGCAGCCCCAGAGAACCATAAATACGGAGACATTCTATATTTTTTGAAAAATGATTTATATTACTGTTTGGTTTAATTTAATGCGCAAATGAACAAGGTTGGATAGACACATTGCATGTACACTGAGCAATCACTTTTATTTACACAATACATAGCTACACATATTCAATGGGCCTGCGACATGAGGAGACTCGAGAGCAAAGTCACAGGTGACACCCGGGTGGTTCGCACTACTGCACGGTGAAGGGAGGGGCAAGGGTGGAGAGACACATTGCATGTACACTGAGCAATCACTTTTATTTACACATTACATAGATACACATATTCAATGGGCCTGCAACATGAAGAGACTCGAGAGAACAGACAATCAAATTACAATCATTTAAACCGTGATGTGTATTTCTCAATGAGCTCTGCTTTAGGTGGACATGGAACAGAGGCAATGTTGAGTGGCAATGCAGTTGTCCCCTGCACAGGTTCGTTCACAACTCCATGTATGTGCCTATCTAGGACATCAACAATAAGTCTCTCAATAAACTCATATTGCATATCCTCAAACACCGGTTTGTTCACCCATTGCTTACTTCTTTTAGTGAAGGCCTTATTGTAGCGAAGCGTCCCTAAAGTTCTGGTCGTCCTACTTTGTTGACGGCCAACATTATGGTTATGTGCCAAGACCGCTAGAAGAGTCCGATTTATCATGCCCTCCATGCCAAAATGCAATCGTTTTGGCCTGTACTTTAGGCACATATTGTGGAACACCTCCAAATCTCCTGTGTGGCAGAATTCCGTGAGTCCCCTCAAATCTCTTGTTATAGTTTTATCAAATACAATCTTTTCAATGGCTTTGTGAGTGGGTGTTGAAGGAATCAACCACTTCTTCTTCCGTGCCTCCTCTGTGGACAAATGGCCATGTTCACAATTGTGGAAATGTTGGTTTGTGGTCCAGCGGTGAACGTTGCTACAGTGTAGCATTACTGACCGCCATTTTTCCAGTAGAATTTCCAACGACCCTTCACATGTTTTTGAGCTCCACCAAAGATGGTTGCTGATTGACTTGGACCACTGTGAAATACCTTGCATATCTTTTTTTTTACCTGCAGCCGACATTTTTTTATTGATTGTTTTTGCAAGATGCCATACGTCAAATTGGTGATTTATATTTTTGTACTCTTCTCTCATTGTCTTGGCAATTGAAACGTGTCTGTCCGTGGCTATCAGGTCGATCACCATTCCCCGCGATTGTAGTTCTTGCAATGATGCTACAAAGCCAACTTTCTCCATGGCCACTGAGGATGTACTTTGTGACACCTGCACGACCACCGAACTCACAATTTTCTTACTTTCCATGTCCTGAAAGTGGTAGGTGCAGTACTTGGCTGAAAATCCTGGGCTGTCGCACTGTCCATCACCGGCTAGCCTGAACCGTTTGCCCGCGAATGTACTTTCAATAGACATTTTTTCCATTCTCCAAGCTTCGCTAATGGCTGGAAATAGATAATCGGTTTGGTATTTGTAGAACTGAGTTTTCGCAATGAAATGGATTCCCACAAACTGAAAGAAATACTCTAACTTTTTAAAACTTGAACCACTAAAAAGTGCGGCCGCTGCACAAAGTAGATTGCCTGCTGGCAGTTGCCCCAGCATGGGTTGTGCAGACCATGAGAACGGATGATATTGTGTACAGGTGGCATGTATTTTAAAGTTAGTGCCTCGAATTGCACGAGTCACATTAATCAATGGCTCCCCACATACTTCCCCACCAACCGAATGCCCACATTTCATCATAACAATAATATCAATCAAACAACTATCGAATACAATGAATTTGGCCTCTTTCCTTATACTGTCACTCTGCATCCCAGCTGGTTCGGCCTGTAACGTTGAGGACATGTCACTCACATTAAAGGTACAATCTCTGATATCGTCTTCCGCTATGTTCAGTGATATTGATGGTGTTTCATTGTCGTCCATTTCATTCTCTTCCATTGCAACATCTGTTCCTTCTCCGGCGATGGGAGAATAAAACAATTTCTTCAACTTTCTCGCGGTCTTAGTTTTTGCGGGTGTGGATTCTGTGAATTGATCTTCGACTGCATCCGAACTACCAGGAGGACATTCACTATCAATGGCTGGTGGTGGTATAGCTCCGTTGTCAATCACTTCATATTCTTCCCATTGGCACGATGCATCTCCAGTCTCAAGTCCCTGCCAAAAGGTTTGACAAGCAACATCTCTCGTTCGCTTCACTGTCTGTGTAGATCTAGTTCGTACACCCACTCGCAAGTAGAGGACAGATTGGAAAAGGGATGTTCAGTTTAAACACAACTTACAGTATTGAACTATTAACAGTGAAAAACAACATAATATAGTGACCAGGACACTAACCTTATTTTGCTTTCTTTTCTTTGAAACTTTCTTGCCTCGAACTTCAACATCTGGACGCTGTTGCTCCGACTCGTGTGTGCATGTCTCCACTTCCTCTTGCGCTGCAACGACTATATTTTCATGATAAGCACATCCATCACGCACTGACGCTCCATCGACTCCCTGAAACATAGAACTTTCATTACTATGTATAATAATATTGAAAACACAAAATGTACTTGGGGACCAATACCCACGTACATCTCAATAGCAAAACACGAATGAACGCATTGTGTAGAACATTCAACTACAATTATTCACGCATTGTTGCTCTAGTTAGATGGAACTGTCAAGATCCATACCTCGGGCTCCGCATAGACTTCCATTGATGATATTATTGAAGATGACGCTTCAGCAACTCCCTGAAACACAGTAATCGCATTAGTATGGTTTTCTATTTTGTTAAAAAGAACATAAACTTTGTACAGGCGTCAATGGCTCATCTAAATAGACCTGCACAAATGATCAGTTGTCTAAAATAAATAATGGATATCTAAATATGATTCGATTTGCTCGATCGTTGGAAGTGTCACCACCCAGAGATCTGCATCAACTACTAGGGGTGATGTTCTTGTAGAAGAAGCTCCGTCATCTCCCTGAAACATAGTACTTGCGTTAATAAAGAAGGAAGTATAGCGGATGTAATCACGTCATATGATCTCGCTCGATCGAACTGTCAGTATCCATACCTCGAAATGCATAAGAACATCAAGGGACGCTGTAACTGCGCTGCACACTTCTGCAAGCTGTTGCGCCGACCCGTAACTGCATGCTCCCCCTTCTTCTTGGACTAATGCTCCATCGACTCCCTGAAACATAGGAGTTTCATTAGTAATGAACACAATATTGAAAAAAGAAGACACATAGGAGGGCGACGACAGAAGGACATATCAATGGCTAAAAACGAAAGAAACATTGTGTGTAACAATCACGCTACAAGAATGCAAGATCTGATGATCTCCATCGATGGAACTGTCCGGAAACGTACCTCGAGCATCTGAGTGACATCAACGGTTATCGTCAATGCGTTGGACTCCTCAGCATCTCCCTGAAAGACAGTACTTGCATTATTTTGGATAACAATAATTATAACTGAAAACAAAGACTAGAGGACGAGTACTAGGGTGTACCATTAGGTAAAATAATTACACGATAAATTAAAACTATTGATTTACATGCCTAAAACAAGTCAGTGGCAGAATAGCTAAGTAAGATTACCCGATAGGCGCTTGAAGTGGCTGATGACTGCAATAACGACACGGATGGAGAATCTTCCGCCTTCATATTGAGTGGATACATAAATGGGGAAATTATTGTTAGCTAATGCTACACACTACCGCAAAGCCGAGAGCTAAATCCGTAAACTTGACTCACCAGTGGAGGGATGTGGACGAATAGAGTGGGAATAGCGGTTGAGAGCAATTTTCGCGTCGCTTGCGGTGTTTTCTTCTTTATTAGCAATGATGTGGAGTACATGTCTGAGCTAAAGTGCCTGCTGCAGATGCGGTATCGATCACCCCTCTTGTCCGCAAAGACTTCTAGGACTCTACTTTCAAGCTCAGACGGTGGATATCCGCAATATCGGACCCATTCTCTTATCTGATCTATTGTCTTAGGGAAAACATGCATTATAGTACCTTCAGATTTATTATGGGTCTTCGAAGGGCAACTGCCAATGGAACAGGCAGGCATTGTGGAAAGTTCTGAAAAGTAAAGATCAACAATTCTCAATGAATACCAATGTGTTAAAAAATTAAATGACACATAAAAGGTCCAATGCAAGGTTCGTTTTGGTTCTTGGAACTATACACGTTATTCACATGCGGATAAGTATTTGAATAACTTTAAAAAAATAGAAAAATAATTTGACTAAACTCAGAACATGTGACTAGTTCCTTGCATGTACTGTCTTGAACGAAAAGAAAACATGGATGCAATTTGATGACTACTAGCAAATAGATATAAATTAAAAAATTGGACGCAAAATGATTATGGTACATGGCCTTACCTTGACGAACAAACAGTTAGATGCAGGGATCAGAGTAGTTTCTTGTCGTAGAACAGGGAGCAGTTCACAGGTTGCAAACTGACGAGTTTGCTCGAAGTGGTCACGGAAGTTCACAGAGACGAAGAGCAGATAACCAGCACCTTCACGGGTTGACTAGCAAAGCGCAAAGAAGTTCTCATTAGAAATATGAAGTGGGTTATAAAGAATTCGAAACAGGGGTGTGTTTGTGAATGAATGACGTGTATATGTCGTGGCATTATGCGGTTTGCAGGGGGGCGTCCAGCGTGAGGGGGGATGCTTGGCAGGAGACACGGGGTCTGGAGGTAGACATGGGAACAACCACCCATGCTCTATAGACCCCTTTGAAGTGTACATGGTCTTTGGCACCTCTTGGCCTTTATCGCTCCCTGACAGATCCGTTTGCCAGTTCAAGTACCCCGGTGCGAACTGCCTTTGATAGGGCGGGGGGAGGATTGGGGCGCTGGTCGTGCAGACAAGACACAGGAAGACTTGTGAATGGAGACACACTTATGTGGATTGAAGGTGGGCGGCCAGCGTGAGGGAGGATGCTGGCCGGAGACATGTGGTGTGACAAGACAAGGCACAGGAAGACTATTCAATGGAGACACACTAGATTCATTTAAAAAAATCAAAACAACCATTGTTAAAATATATGTTGGGTTTTATTTTAGATCTTAATTTCAATTGAACATAAATAATAAACATTACACATTGTAAAGTTCCGGTTGCAGCACATCCAGGGAAAATCTGCGGTATTGTCCACTGTCGCTGGGGAAATGTTGTCTAATGGCAAGTACCGCACAGGCAGGTATTACTCTCCGAACGTGGTGTCCGAGCCTCCCGTGAAGCCACCAAGTGAAGCAACGATAGGCCACCAGCCTGTACCACCTGTGAAAAAGAAAGAAGCAAACTGTATTACAATGACAAAACTTTCTTATCAATGTCGATTCAGGTAAAAAATGTCATTCTGCTTTGAAAAAAATTCTATCTAGAAAATGCACAACATGGAACCAATTTACATGCGTTCGAATGATATGTAGATGTAATTTTATATGTGGGAGACGACCATGAAATAGTAGTGGCATCACTGACATCACAACCAGAGTATACTTACTCGTTACTCGGATTACGCGGACGAACAGTGCCGCGAAGTTCGTGCATAAGCACCATCATCCTCCTCAACACGGTCCGTGAGAGGCAGGCTTCCCTGAACTCTGGCAGCTCGGTGATGCATTGCGGACTTGGCTCGCCTTCCGAAATGTAGGCCAAGCACCCGGAATTTTCACGGCAGCAGTAGTTCTCCTCCTCAGTTGGCATTAGCTCGCACCGATTGCACGTGCACCAGGTGGAGACGCCGTCCATGCGACATGGTCCAGGCTCTTCATCCGTTGACTGGTCCTCCCAACTGCCGTCCGAATCCCCATCGTTTTCGCGTGCTTGCCTTTCCAGTAGTTCCTCCTCGGTGTACTCGGGCTCGTACATATACGGCATTATTGTAGCCATTGTGTGGTAAAGAAAGTAAAATAATTTACAGAGATGGTACAGGTGTTCACAAGGCCTAGAAGCGGCGAAGGTAGCTGACCAGAGCACTGAAACGAGTCACAGAATACTCAAAGTAACACAGAGAGAGGAATGGAATCGAAAATCTGCTGCTGTGTGTTGTGAAACGGTGTGTTTATACTTATTGAGGAAAGAGGCGTCCTGCCATTTCCATGGCGACACTTCATTAGCTGAGGCGCAGCGATTGTTGACACGAAAGGTGCTTTGGCGTTGGGAAATGGGCGGTACGCGTCTGCTGTCAGGCTCAGGGGCGGGGGATTTGATTTAGTGCCGCAAACGCAGGTGAGCCAGGTCGATGGGGGGAAATGATAGGATTATCACAAAATGGCGGCTGATTTCGAGTGCGTTAATGGACGAAAAGTCGGGTAAGGTCCATAGGAAAGTTTTCTACGATCTACCGATTTATGCTTAAAAACACATGGCCGAACCGTAGGGACAATAAAAAAAAAGTCCCGGAACTATCCTTTAAGTCAAAGTGAGGGATTTTACGTTTTCATGGCAGACCTGAACCGCTGTAGATCATGGGGAGAGTCAATGAAATGTCAGGCATGCCTTGATCTGCTTTTCATCCATTGTAGATCGGTAAAACCCCTAACACAGAGATATTACCTCTATGATTGTTAATACAAACTACAGATACACAAAATCAATAAAATCACATTATTTAATACAATGATATAAACATTTTCTTTGTAGTGATCATGAACAACAAAAAGGGAAATAAAGAAAATACATTTGGACATTCTTTAACATCTTTAAGACAACCTTCACCCAATTTCACAATCCCAATAACAAAAAGTAGTGGAATTAGAGTTTGCCTTTAGGATGGTTACCCATACTTCTCAGGGAGAACAATCTAAACTGATAAGCAGTCTGAGGAATAATTATCGAGTGTCAAAAGTGTCTCAATTTTAGTAGTAGATGTACAAATTCGACAATGGTGAATTTTGTGAGACGCCTTTTTCATCGTCCTAGAATGTCATTTGCTTACAACATATTGACATGAATTTACATAAAGGTGCATCGCGAAGCCTACGGGGAAGACAGGCCAAGCATGCTTGTTCTGCCTGACCTTTACCAAAAGAAAGCATTGCCTAACTTAGTTCACTGGAAGCTAAATCTTGATAAAATCACAATTTTCTCAGTCCAAAATCTATTTCTTGGATAAACTAATGAAACTGGAGTATGACTCGCAAGATGACAGTTCAAATTCTAGGGGTAGACTTCTTAGTCCATACTTACTGGACTTGTTGGAGGACTTTCTCTAAAGAGAAAAATATTCCATCCCACAGGACTCTAATCAAGGACGTACTATCAGAAAACCACATTGTAGCCCTTCAGAGAATTAGACATGCACATGCAAGAGAAAACCATGATAAAAAACCTTATTCATTCAGAATTAGGCTTTCAGCCTTTTCAAACAGCTGAGTTTTGTATTCTCTGCTCACTGTTCTGCACCTTATAATATCAGTATCCGTGGGGATGATTTTTGGTCCATAGGCATTCAACAGTGGGCATAAAAACAAGCCACTATATTTTGTATTGAATCCGGATAAGAGACATAAGTGAACAACTTTTGGTGAAGGGAAACAGTTTTTAGTTCAGGCTGTAATCAATGGTAGTACCCAGATACTAAGTATGGGGGGTTCCCATGAAGGGCTTTCCACACAGAAGCAAACAGCACATTGCTCTCTTTGCCCTCCCATATGCATAACTATTGACTATCAGCTATCTTTAGACCATTTGAACTTGGATAGTCAGGAACACAGTCTAAAATCTTTTGTTATCAGAGTGTTATCTAAATGAAACAGCGTCATTTGTGAATAAGAGACACTGTCCTGAGTACAGTGCCTAGTTTAGGTGGAAATGCCCTGATTTAATAAAAACATGTTTTTATTTACTTGTATTTAGCCAAACTTAGGCTTTTACAAGATTGAAAATTGTAGCTTCGAGAATAAGTTTTGAATTGCGCGTTGTTCGTGTCGCATAATAAAATTCCTTAGGCAGCTTGTCAACATGGAGGTTAAAGAGCATCAGGAATAAAATGCAACTTGCTTCGGCCCTGCCTCACCTTAGCCCCCGTCAGAACCTCTCCATTTAGGCAGAGTCTAACCCTAACCTTTGTATCATAATACATGGCTGACAGACCTAAATCAATCTCCCATGAAAGTAGCTTGATCTACAATCTCCCTCTAATTACCATATCAAAAACAGATGTGAAATCTAATAAAGCAACATATAAAGATATTTGGCCTCATAGCAGAGCCAAAGTCACGAGCATCATAACTGTCACAGATGGCACAAAAAACACTCAGTTGTAGAAACAGTTAAAGGGTTTTTATTTCCTGTTTGTGGGGCTTTGGGCTGACCCTCTCTCTCTAATGCAGGTGTCTGCAACCACTGGTTAGTGCTAATGAATGTTGACCTCTAAGATCCAGGCTCTTTAATCTCTGTAACTGTACCCACTCTATCCATGTGTTGGTGTTCTAATAGAATAGGGATAGTGCCTTGCACATAGTCTGGTTTGACTCAGGCAGTCCTTGGATGTCCGCACTCACCTCTATATTCTGACAAGTTCCCGCTCACTCCTTCCATTCCTCCCCAATACTAATACTCTCCTCTGCACTGCTATTCTTCTCATCCCGACTACCAATCTCCTCGTCCCACTACCACTCTCTTCCTCCCAGTACTACTCTCCTTCTCCCACCAACTACTGAAATGTCCTCCTTCCACTCTGTACCATTGAATTCCAATCCATTCCTTACATTAACATGTCTACAAACTCACCACACAGAGACATGCACACTCACACTGTAGTACCACTTACACTCCTAAGCTAATACCTCACCTGCTCCATGAATCGCTCTGCTCCCTCTTTCCTCCTGCTGGTCACTTGGTCAACCTCCACCTCCACCTTGACCTCCACCTCCAACTGCACTCGAAAAGCTCACACCTCCTGCTTCCTGTCCTGAGCTTAAATCCCCCTCCCACTCACAGGATTGGGTATCTCTCCCTGGCCAATCCTATTCTGTCTTTCCCTCCCGTGGTGTGCATGTGCAATAGCAACTCATAAGAAGGGGCTAGGCCCCGCGCACTTCCTCCACATAGGTCCAATGTGTACAGCTAATGGCAAGCTGGTAGGGCCAATGTTTATGTTTGTGTTTTGGGACCGGTTCTTGGAGGGTCCCTAGTAAGTCTGTTTGCGCAGGCTGGGCCCTCCCCCCCCCCCGCCGATATTCCTGGTCGTCGGGGGGGGGGGCGGGAACAGATGTCCGGGCTTGCTGGTTCCACTCTGGAGCTCCGTGAGGCTCTCTGTGCCGCCATGCAAGAGCATGGTCTCTCTCTCTGTCTTGGTTGTGAAGCACCAAGCCCTCTGTCGTTCTTAGGCGGTGGTGCTCAACCTCTAATTCCCCTTGGCATCACTCCGTCCCAGGACCCAGTGAAGGAGATGATTTCTCTTTCAGTGAGGCTGCTTTCTCTGCTAGCGCAGTTAGGAAATCAAAGAAAAGATACTGGAAAGGCCTGAGACAAGGGTCAACCATGCTGGCACAGGGGCAAGGATTGGGATACTCTCAACAGGTTCAGCCTTCCGGCTGAAGACTAGCTCTGTGCTTTAAGGGTTTCAAAGAAGGAAGCGGACACAAAGGTGGTATGGTAGTGGCTATAGTCTTGCATTTGTGCATAAAAAGGTACTCACTATACCTATTTTCTAAGAGGTGTTTCCCTACCTCAAAACTAATGCTAAAGGGTCATTCGGAATGTCCATCAAATTAAACTCCACTGTCCTGTGTCACAACCTACTTCTATACCTCACACTACAACTAAAGGATAAACTAACAGAAAATTCCTTCTTCTAGGGAATGTCTCCTTTCCCCAGCTGCTAGAAAAGCATCTAAAAGAATGTTCTCTTGCAACAAGAATGTCAGGGGGAATGACTCCCTTCCCCTGGCGTGTGGGTTTCACACATCCTTTATAAAATTACACATCCAGGAGAATGGCTCCCTTCTCCTGGGGTAGATCTATACAGTTTCCAAGAAAACAGGGGGAATGTCTCCCTTCCACTGGTGTCTCCAGCAAAACCCATAGTTTGGAACCAGGAGAATGACTCCCTTCTCCTGGTATTGCTTGGTACAGTTCTTTCTCACAATCTTCAGCTTGATGGTATAGTAATGTTCATTTGTAAAGCACCCATACACAAGGCAGGTGTTTCAAAGCACTCAAGGAGGGAGGGAACTAGGGGAAAAACAACAGTCATTCATAGCCCTTGAATTTCTGAATGATACAAGTCTACACAGGCAGAGTAAGTGCATATAATACAATTAGCAGTGTAGATAACAGCAAATAGGTCAGACAACGATTTTGCAGTTTTTCCAAGTGCATTGAGGCACCACCATGCAAGGAGGGGAGACAGGGAAGATAGAAAGACGATCTTCAAGGCATGGTACGTTCATATTGTGCAAGTGCACAGATGGTACAGGAGAGGGGGGGCAAGTGCAGTGGGGGAATCCAAATGCACCCAGTTAGTCAGAAACTGGGTAAGTGCTGAGAGATGCCATTCTCATGGGTCTTTGACCAAGTGCAGTAGCAATGAGGCAAGTGCAGGCCCCGAGGTAAGGGCAAGAGGACTGGTGAGGGTGCCAGGCACCTGAGAGACTCTGAGGTACACCTGGCTGCCAGTCGGCAAGCTATGTGGAAAAGGAAGGAGAGCAGGCTAGAGCAGAGAGAGGTTAGCAGAGTAGAGGGCGCGAGAAAGAAGAGGTGAAGAGGACTGTCTTAAGGAGTTTCCGTAACTTAAGGAGATCCGGCTCAAGGCGGAGGTTGGCAGGGAGGCTATTCTAGAGGGAGGCCCCTGCTGAGGATAAAGATCTCCCTCCAAATATCTGTTTGGAGAACCGGATCACTCGCAGAAGGTTTGAGGTAAATGAGCAGAGGGCTCGGGAGGGACATTATTTATGGAGGCATTGTTGCAGATAGGAATTTCCAATGTCTCAAGAAGCCTTGTGGACAATTCAGAAGGTCTTGAACTTGATTCTTGCAGCCACAGGGAGCCAGTGGAGGGATTTCAACGCCGGAGAGATGCGGTCCCAGGGCTTGATGCCAAGGATAAGTCTTGCGGTTCTGTTCTGGATGAGTTGCAGAGTGTGCAAAGCAGAGGCAAGGAAGTTGAGAAAGAGGCTATTGCAGTATTCCAGCCTAGAGAGAACCAGGGCTCTGGAGACAGTGAGCCACTGGGGGAAGGTGAGAAAAGGAAGACTACGTCTGAGGAGGTGCAGCTTGTAGTTGAACTTTTGAGAGATGTCCGAAATGTGAGTGGAGAATGAGGGAGTGGAGTCGAAGATGACCCCAAGGTCTTTTGTCTTGCAGGTGGGTGCGGGCGCAGGGCCAAGGGAGGCCGGCCAGAGTGAGAGTGGGAAAGAAGGAGCAGGAGTCCCAATGCAAACAATCTCAGTCTTACTGGCGTTGAGGCAGAGGTCGTTTGCAGCACACCATGAATGAATTGCAGACAGCCAGTCAGATATGAGCGAGGTAGAGGAGGTGGCTGAGGGTAGCATGAAGGAGAGTTGCGTGACATCCGCATAACACTGAAAGTTGGAGATGAAAGTGGCAATCACACGTGCCAGGTGGCCATGTAGTTATTGAAGAACCAGGCGGACAGGTTAGAACCCTGGGGAATGCCACAGGTTGAAAGAGTGATAGTAGAGAGAAAGGACCCAAGTTCTGCCTGGGATGGGCGGTTGGAAAGGAAGGAGGCTAACCATGCCATAGCCTGACCTGTGATTCCCAGGGTGTCCGAGACGTTAGATCAGGATGTTGTGGTTTACCCTGTCAAAGGCAGAGGAGAGGTCAAGAAGAATGAGGACAGAGGAAGTGTTAGTAGCAAGATTTGAGAGCTGGACTTCACGGGTGTTCAGAAGAGCAGCTTCCGTGCCTCTGGAAGCTCGAAATCCAGACTGATGGTCAGGGAGGCAACCAACAGATTCCGTGTGGAGGGTGAGCTGAGAGATAGCAAGCTCCTCCAGGAGGTTGCCCAGGAAAGGGGTGATAGAGGTGGGGCAGTAGTTTGCCAGAATGGAGGGGTCGGCACAGGGTTTCTTAAGCAGAGTGTGCACAAGAGAGTGCTTAAGAGAAGTTGGGAAAACTCCAGTGGCAAAAGAGAGATTGTAGAGATCAGCCAAGTCTGGAGCGAGAGAGTCAATGTTGTCCTTAATGTATTTGGAGGGGCAGGGGACCACCTGCTTGGATGAGGCCTTCATAGACGGGACTTGTCTTGCTACCGCATCAGGTGTGATGGGATTGAGAGAAGAGAGGAGAAGTTGTGGAGGGGCCAAGGGAGGCTCCAGAGGCGTTGGTGTATGTTGTGGTATGGAAGTGAGAGAGGAAAGGATGTCTTGGGTTTTTGCGGTGAAGTGTGCAGCTAGGGCCGAACAAAGGTCCTGGATGGGTGTGATAGAAGAGGAGGATGCTGCAGGATTGGCCAGTGACTTTGAAGAGTTTTGCTGTGTTGTTTGATGCAGTGGAGATGCAGGCTTGAATTAAGACTTTTCTTGCTGTGGATGCAGAGTCGATATTACCATTGAAGGTGTCTGCAGGCCAGTTTGTCAGAGGGCCAGCCTGACTCATTCCATTTCTGCTAAGCTGCCCTACACTTACATTTAAGGGCAGACAGATCAAAGTTGTACCAAGAGTTGCACTTTTTGGAAGGCTTCAGTCGGACCCTAATGATAGGGGCAAGAGTATCAAGGGTGTTAGAGATAGATTGAGGTTAGCAAGGGCTGCGTCAGGGTGGGAGTCAGCCGCAGCAGTAGGAGGCGAAGAGTAGGTGGCGGTAAAGGCAGTCGCTGTGACTCTTTTCATGGGTCTGGTGAATTTGAAACTGAGTGGCTGCGCCCGGTGTGCCGATCCAAGGGGAGAGGAGAGCTTCAAGTGTGAAGAGAGAAGAGAATGGTCAGTCCAAGAGAGAGAGGTAGTGAGAGGGATAGAGAGATGAATGTCGGTAGAGATGAGAACATCCAAAGTGTGGACTGCTATGTGCGTGGAGCCAGGAGGTAAGATAAAGAGGGAGAGAGAATTGCATAGGTTGCAGAAAGGTCCTGAGGAGTCAGGAGAGTCCGGATGGATGTTGAGGTCATCCAGCAAGATGAGTTGGGAGGAGGAGGAGAGTAGAGAGGAGGCCATGTCAGCCTATTACAGGAGGAAGAGAGTGGACTGTCCTGGTGGCTGATAGAAGGTGGCCATAAGAAGAGATGATTTAGGAGAGAGTGAGAGCCTGTTGACTAGGCATTCAAAGAAGGAGTAGGCCTGAGTGGGGATGATAGACACAGGTATCCATTCTGGGAAGATCCACGACACTCCCCCTCCTGAACCCTTGGGCCTGGGCACAGAGAGGATCTTGTATCCTTCAGGGAGGAGTGCGTCAAAGCTCATGACAGAGCTGTCCTTGAACCATGTCATCCTGATGGCAAGTGCATCAAGGTCTAGGCGTTTAACGAGGTTGCAGATGTCAGACGAGTTTTTGACAGCAGAGCAATAGTTAAGCGTGGCAATGTGGAGCAGCTTGCCATCTTTGAAGGTATTCTGTAGGGGGGCACAGGTGATGGTGGTTCCCCCCCCCAAATCCTCCCGAGGGTGGCAAGAGAGCCAGTGGGTAGTGAAGGATGGCGCTGGGGACAAGGCAGACAAGGGAGCCGGGACAGTGAGGCAGGTCAAAGGTGCCTGTGCAAAGGAGGAGGAAGGCACATCAGGCAAGGGTGCCTGTGCAGAGGAGGAGTAAGGCACAGCAGGCAAGGGAGCCTGTTCAGGGGCATAGGTAAGATTTGAGAGGCGAGGTAGAAGCCTGTCAAAGAGAAGAAGGTTGGGCTGAGGACCCTGAACCATGATGGTTCCATTCAGGTAGACATTAATGATGAGCCTGGAAATGGCGAAGAAGTCAAGGAGGTCCTTCCAGCGGGTGCCACCATTAATGGGAGAAGAGGCGATAGGAGAGAGAAAGGCGACCATGTACCCAGTCCATAGGTCGGGTGAGCTAACGACAAGGAGGATGTCTGTGAGAGTCTCTCTGGCGGAAGCCATGACATAGGTGTCTGCAATAGGAAGGCCCGGGTTGGAGCCCAGTATGTCCTTCTTAAGTTTCTTCCAGCCAGATTTACTGATAGGAGAGGGATAGGAAATAGAGAAGCAGTTAGAGAAGATAGGAGAGATAGATAGTGACATAGCTAGCTGCAATGGTGAGGAGGACACTTACCAGGCTGATGCACTGAGGCACATGGAGGGCGGGGGGGTGCAGGGCAAAAACACAGGGGGCGGGGGACATAGGGTGCGACAGACAGGCACTTTCAATGCAGGAAGGGGGCACAGCTCAAAACGATTTTCAAACAAACACAGACTTTTAATGCAGCAAACAGGCACAGCTAAAATGCTTTTCAAGCAAATACAGACTTTGAAAGGCACAGGAAGTGCGGAATGTCAATACAGTAGATGGTGAAGTGAGTCACAATGAGTGAAGGCAGAAACCGGTCACCATAGAGCATGGGCAATTGCAAGGTGGAAGACTTGGAAGGCAGAGAAGAAGAGATTCAATGGGCTGAGGCAGCCACTGAGTTCACTTGATAGCGCAGGTCGGGGAGAAACAGTCAGGTAGAGCGCTGAGTGTGAAAATGATCTTCAGAGGCATTTTGATTGATGATGTCAGGAAGTGGGGCGCAGAGCACGGACAGACTTAAAATTCGGCCTTTGCAGAGGGTTCCAGCTAAAGCCTGCCGGTTCCCCATTGGCCAAGAAGAATGAATGCGGACCAATAGTGTGCAGGGAGGCAGGCAAAAGGTTCACTCTGAGGAGGCTACAGAAGAAAGCACAATGCGGCTGCCATCTTGGAAATGCCTTGTGGTGCCAAATGCACAAGGGTGCACAGGCTACAGTTCTCAATTAAACCACAAGCGGACTGCCCCCAGAGCACTGGAAGGCAGTGAGAATGATCACAGAAGAGGCCTTAAGCAATCGGCACAGCAATAAATAATTTCCTTACTTTTTCTTTTTTGGTTCAGTTTGCAAGTATTTTCGTTTTTGTTGATGGAATTTCAGATTATGTTATGCAGCACGCTGCAGAGAGAAAGATGGCAGCAATTGTAGAGGAGCCATCAAAATGAAGATTGCTGCTTCTGGTGGAGTATAGCAGGAGGATCAGCTTCAATGATCCTTGGTGCTTCGAAACGTGGCAGGAGGGTCAGCTTCAATGATCCTTGGTGCTCCCACACGAGAGGGAAACTTTGCCATTCTAGTTTGTTGTTCGCAAACTCCCAAATCCTTCTTTGTTGATCAGTGGGCTTAATGCTGCTGCAACGAGGATGTGCTCTTTGTTTGCTCAGTTCCCTTTTGTTTGGGTCTACAGCCAGTCTGTGGTGGCCAGTGGGCTTATTGTTGCCACTGCGTCAAGGAAGACTTCCCATAATACTCTCAGTATTTGCTTTCAGGGCAAGGTCGGACTGGAACAAGAAATAGTCCCAGTCACCCAAAAAAAAGTGGCCCACCCCTCGCCTCACAGCCCTTGACCTCTGTTGACATCACCAGAAGTGATGTCATTTGACCCCACCCCAAAGTGACACCCCGGGAAGTGATGAAACACAACCTTTCACCCCTTGACAAAACAGGAAGTGGCATCAAACAGCATTGTTCTTAAGAACACTAAATTAGTGTGAATGCAAGCAGACGTCCAAGGCTAAATGATATCTTATTGTACAACACTTACTCTTAAGCTCTTTTTTATAGAACAAATATGCATACAATATCACCCAACCTGTGTTGGTACTCATGCATCGACCTAAGAAAGATGAAAGGCTTTTTGAAAAGAAAAAAAAAAAATCTCATTTCTTTTTCTTTCAAACCGGCCCAGGCATGGCCAGAAACCAGCCCCAGCCCCTGAGGGATGATTTCGGCCCAGCCATGGGCCGAAAGGCCGAGGGGCCAATCAGACCCTGTTTCAGGCTCTCAGACCCTTCTCTGATGAAATTTCTCTCCGGCTCTGCTGGTTCACTGTTGTTGCTCCGTTGGCTGTGTGGTACTTCACCCGTCTGATGCGCAGCTCCATTCTCATGCTAGGTCTTCTGCCTATGTTCACTCCTGCAGAACCCATGGAGGACTCCCATGGCACTTCACAGGCATCTTCTTCCCTATGGTCCTTTGGCAGCACCTGGATATCTCACACCAGTTTGCCCCCACACCTGCTGCCAGAATCGTGGTGTTTGACACGGCTGAGCTTGACACATTTGATAGTCCTTTGATACTTATTAATACCTTGTATCCAGTTCCGCGCATGTGGATTGTAAAAATCCTTTGTCTCTGTTGATAACGTAATCCTCATGCCTCCTCTGGGCCGCCTCGTACCAGTACTAGCACAGACTAGTAATTTTGACTTTAGCTTTGTTACAACAATACATAGGTTTACTTTCAATAAAATGGTTCTGAACACTGGGGAGGGCAGGCGAATGTTGGGGAGTGACATCATTCAAGGGGCTGTACCCCATCGTCAATGGCCCCAGAGGCGGAATCCTTCCAGATTAAGTCCTCCCCCATTAAACAATCCCTAGGGGGACTATTGGGAAGTGGCTGCACCACCCTAGCCTTACAGGGAAGGACTCCCTCCTGGGGAGAAGTTAAGTCATTCAAAGAGGTGTCACAGTGTTTAGTGGCAGGTCTCCCACTTCAACTTCTGACACAAACAGGGTACTGGACTTCTCCCATAAAGCTGATAGTGGTCAGGAGGCATTTCTTAAAGCCTGTTTGGGTAACGGCAATATGTGGTTAACTTGAGCCCACCTTGCAATTGCTCAAGCAGTATCCTGGTAAAAATCTTGCCTGGCACAACCATGATTGCTATTAAATGGTAGTTATTAGTTAGTGATTCAGAGTCACTCTTTTGTAAGAGGATCAAAATACAACTTTTACCAATAAAGAGGGGGTCTTCCCCAATGTATCAATACAATTGACTAGCAAGTGGAACATGACAGCACATACAGTTGTATTATATTTACCCAATATGTTACAGATACAATCATGGTCAGTTTGGAGACCTAATATGCTTTTTTATATCATTCAAAGAAGCCTTCTATTCCCATTGATCAATGGGAATATGATAAATTCATAATTGATAACTTCTAAATACAAAAAGGCCTCAAAGATGCTTCAGCTCGCCCACTTCGGATATCACATTCAACGAGGCATTACAAATCTGTTTTCTAACCTCAAACCATTTCTTTAGCGGCTTGTATTGCCATATGCAATCCTTTGCCAATTAGGAATATGCTTCTGTTTTCTAAAATATCTGACAATTTAAATATTGCGGTTTTAACACTGAGATAAAAGTCATATTCTCAGTGGTTGACATAGATTGCTTAAGACCTCTCTGATCGCAAACGTTCATTGTTTCTTTCCTCGTTTTCAAGGCATTTACTTGCATGCTTTCTGCCCATAGTTGTAGTAGAATCACTATAGCATGATCAGATGAAAACACACATGGATCATTCATCAAATAGTCATGGTCCAGCCCTATTGTACCTACACTATCCATGATCCTGCAAGATAACACTGGTATGTAGTATTACCAAAATTTCATGTTGGTCCCACACAGTCGGGCTCAGACCTCTTAAAGCAAAAGTTCACATCAGTCACCTTCAGTCGGGCTCAGACCTTTCATAGCAAAGTTCATGGCGGTCTCCCTCAGTCGGGCACAGACCTTTCATAGCAAAACAAAACACTTGCAGGGGTTCCCTTCCCCAAGCTTATTACATATTCGCTCTCCCTCAGTCAGGCTTAGACCGTTTTCTGATGTCGAAGACTTTCAAATGTGCATGGCCTTTTCTTATAGACCTCTGCAGGACCACTTAGACTTTCCAGCTTTCATATCAGACTCGTATGTTACTTGCCCCATGTCAGGAACCGCCGATTACGTCCATTCTGGACTTCGTGGTCCATGATGCTTCGAGGTCTGAACTCCGTGATCCTTCCAACATGGCTGTCAATTTCGAAACGCTGCTTACCAGCCCTTGCGCGTTACGTTCAACTTCCTACTAAACAGCCACGCCCATCCGTTCTTCCACATCCTACCCCAGTTCCTGTGGTCGATTCCTGGATTGAAACACTGATCAATGTACACAAGGAAGCCAAGGAACACCTGGAAAAGGCCCAAAAAGATGTCAAACAATATGCAGACACTAAAAGAAGGCCTAGTCCTTCTTATGCAGTGGGAGATAAGGTTTGGCTGTCTTCAAAACTCCTTCCTCGACATCTACGACCAAATAAATTGGCTCCCATGTATTACGGACCATTCTCCATAAAGGAAATTCTTAATCCAGTGGCCTTTCGACTCCGACTTCCAGAGTCGTGGAAATGGATTCATCCAGTCTTCCACACTTCTCTGTTAAAACCATTTGTACAATCCACTCAAACTGCTCCAAGATCTACTCCAGTAATTGTCAATAACCAACTTGAATTTGAGATCTCCAGGATATGTGACTCCAGGTACAGAAGAGGTCAACTCCAGTATTTGGTCGAATGGAAAGGATATCCTCCCAGTGAGCGCACCTGGGAACCCTTCTCAACATGAATGCCCCCGATAAATACAAAGATATCTTCGTATCCACCCAGGCAAACCCGGAGGTGCGGGGCTTCGGAGGAGGCATACTGTCATGAACCGCCGATTACATCCATTCTGGACTTCGTGGTCCATGATGCATCAAGGTCTGAACTCTGTGATCCTTGAAACATGGCCGTCAATTTCAAAAGGCTGCTTACCAGCCCTTGCGCGTTACGTTCAAATTCCTACTAAACAGCCACACCCCTGCGGCTCTGCGCATCTCAACGCTAGTGCTTGGAGTAGTCAGACATGTGTTGCCGGAGTCCGCTCGGTGCTCCCTTTTGAGTCCTTGTTCCCATCTTCCTGATTATATTTCCCGTTTGTTCCCTTTCCTCGCCCTACCTACTTTCCGCGCTTCATTTCCTGGATCCTTTCTGTACTCGGTCCTACAACGTTTTCCGTACCTCTGAGTCAGGACACTGTTCCCTTCCTGGTTCCCGGTCCTGGATGTTTGAACGCTACCCAGCGTAGGACATTGTAAACCTCATGCTGGAATCCGAAGACCCGCACACGGGCCTGTATAAATCCCAGACCATACGAAAGAAGGAAGTCACTTCCAAGAAGGTCACAAGTAAAGAGAAACAGGTGAGAAGGGGAGAGACTTGTGACACCGCAGGGCTTCCGGGTCTGGGTAGTTGACTGTATTATGCACCAAAGTTCAACGTTCACCTTTTTACTCTCCTTTTTTTCTCGCAGTCAATTTCAATCACCTCGCTTTTACAGTTCATTCACTTTATCGCTACAAACTTTTCACCTTTCACAGAAACTTTCAAGTGGGCTACTTCCTTTCGCCAGACCACTGCGTTACTCAGTATCGCAGACTTTACAGCTATTGCTACTTCAAGATTAATTCGTAGATCTGCTTTTCTTCACGTCTCATCCACACGCATGCAGCCTTCAATTGTGCAATAGTATGTTGCCACATCAATCTTTCCTTAGCAGACACTGGTTCTGCACGTCACTAGCCAACTCACTGGCTGTGTCCGTTTCTTTCTCGTCTTTATTGTCTTCCATTTTACAAGTCAAGGTTAGTACCACAAGCTTGGCCTCGCCGCCAAATCTCTGCCATTCACCCGGGAGGGTCACTGGCATCCTTGAAACCCAATGCAGCCTTCTTGTTTGCGATTCATCCTTCTTCGCTTGTCTTTCGCTGCCTTTTGGGGGCTACGACCTACTGCAGGGAACTCCTGGGGTTATCTACCCATGACTCATGTCCCTCGGTCCATTGCTCTGCTCCAGAAGGCTCGCCTTTGCAGTTCTGCTCTTACTCGTGTTTCATCCTGCTGAAAGTGTGTCTCTATGTTCTGCCTTTTATCCATGTGAGGAGAGCCAATTGGTGTCAGATGTGTGCACTTAAAGTCAAGTGCCTGACTTTGCCTGACCCAATTAGTGGGACAGGTCCAATGCAATGTGTAAGGGTTAGCATTACTACTCTCAGTCATCCTCTTCCTTGGTCCAGTGTTTGTGTGGAAAGGGGAAGGGGGAGTTGGGACACCAGAGAATCTTATGAAATAGAAGGGATCATGGGTACGGGAAAGGGAGGAATACAGCATCTTGCCACCAGCTGCCTCACTCCCACTCCCCGAAAAACATGACCCAGGTGATCCTCCTGCACTGGTCCACCCCCGGGCCTGGATCCAAAGGTGATGGTCTGGCCACCTGAGAGAGAGATCCCCGGGAACTAGCAGGTGAGACACTGTTTGGTTTCGAACATTCCTCATTCAGTGACTTGGAGTTGAGGTTGATCATTGCAATTGTGATTTCCGATTGCAGCACTATTGTGTCTAATAAAGCTACATTGCTCCTTTTCAGGTAGATATACCTATGCTGTGTTTTAGGTGCTTTGCTTGACCCTCGTGCAGTAAAACTCTGCAGTTAATGAGTGGTGTTGCACTCACTTTTCATTTGACTCAATTGTTTGATTTATTTCTTTGATCTAGTTTATTTGCCGTGTCTCTAAACACATTTGAGCCGTCCCTCCCTTCTGCAATTGAATTTCTGCATGCCATGTTTCTGATGTCCCAAGCCATGTTTGGATATTTTAGACCGGTGCCTTGGGATTTGGAACTGTTCAGCCTGTATTTTAGCACTTTGTGACCTTTTTCATGTGTGAAATGTGCTGTAAATAAGTTTACTCTGCTGACTAAACTGTAAGTTTGAAAATGTCTTTGCTCCTGGACTTCAATGAAGCTCATAATCAGTATTCACTGCTCCTCTACAGGATTATGTGTTGATTGGCCCCAGTGGTTTTGGAAGTGGGGAGGCTAGACAGGTGTCGTGAAAGTTGCATATAAAGTGTCATTTTGATGGAAAACCCGGATTTTAAGTTAAGTCACCCTAGGTTTGATTGTACCTTGAATTCTTAGACTAGAAGCTTCAGATTTTTTCTCTGCTTTTCCTATTGGCCTATGAGAGAAAGGGGGTAGCAGGTAGGTACCAGTCGAGCACTGTGATTGAATGCTCTTTACTGAGTTGGTCCTCTAAACAACTCTGCTTTACACAAGTCTTTATTAATTGATGTTCACAGATGGAACAAGTTACTTACCTGTAACTCCTGTTCGCCAGCATTGTTATGTTTAATGGATTCACATATTGAATGAATAGTCCCCGTCGTAAGGCTGGGCATCCTCTGTAATATTAAAGCATTTTTACTTTAAAGCTTAAAATTGCTTGTAACTTATGTAATCTATTGCTGTCACTTTGGGTCATACTGCCCCAGCCAATGGCATTAGTCCTCCTTAGCTCCACCACTGGTGGCAATATTCAAATTTGAAAGTGCACGTAAACTGGCAGTAGGCTACATGAACATCCAAAGAGGAGTAGGAGGGAGGGTTGTATGTGAATCCATGAAAGATACCAATGCTACAAAACAGGCAGTTTCGGGTAAGTAACTTGTTCCTTCTCCAGCATTGGATCTTTTATGCATTCACATGCTTATTGAATATGATTATACAGCAGTACATATGCACAACCAATGTGAGGCGGTACAGCTCAACAAAAGCAATTGCGACTCACCTCTGGCACACTCCGCTCAAGCGCAAAGGTTGCAAAGCACTGCCTGGCTGACACAGGACTCATGCATGGAATCCCTGTCGATGCAGCAGAACCTTGCGAAGGTATTACCAGACCTCCATGTGGATGCCCTGCAGATGTCAGGCAGGGGAACACGAAACAGGAACGCCGCAGTAGATTCCACAGCCCTTTGGAATGCGCTGTCTGTCTACCTGACAGGGGCCTATCGCTAGTTCGTGGCAATGGGGGATGCAGCCAGACAGCCACCTGAAAACAGAAGACTTTGCCAGGGCTTTGCCTTTGCCTCCAGGTCCGAAAAGGTACAAACAGCTGTGAGGTTTGTCGGAATTTCTTTGTGCGGGTAACATAAAACATCAGTGCAGGTGCGACATTCAGCGAGTGCAAGACCCTCTGCACTGGGGCAGTGAGAGCACCAAAGAAACCAGGTCGAAGAATAGGTTCATTCAGGTTAAAAGCTGAGGGAACTTTCGGCATGACGGAAGCACTTGTGCAGAGCAATACCTTGGATTGGTGAAAAGGTAAGGCGGCTTGTAGGAAAGAGCTTTCAGTTCTCCCACATGCCTGGCAGATGTAATGACCATTAGAAAGACTGTCTTCCATTACAGGAACTTCAACTTTGAAGAGATTCAAAAAGAGGGCCCATTAACTTGGAGAGAACCACATTATGTCCCCACGCTCGAATTGGAGCTTTCACAGGAGAAAATGCCCATAACAGACCTCCTTCACCAGCCTCTGTGACCATAGAGAAGGCTGGCTTGTGGTGCGGGTGTAGCGAGAAATGGCCGCCAAATGCACCTTAATAGTTGCATGCGCCAGTCTGCTTTGGCCGGGGATAGAAAATATGGATAGATTTAAGCAGCTATTTTCCAAACAGGGTTTAGATATTGCATGTGACACCATATGGTAAAACGTTTCCACTTGTTTTTGTAGCACACCAGGGTAGAGGGTGTTATAGCCATTGCCAGAATTATGCCTGCATTCAGAGTCTTTATCAGGTACTACAGTACAACTTCTGCAAACTCTCCCTGCAGTCTACAGAAAGGGGTGGCCTGGATATCCAATCAGGACTGCCTGCCCCTCAGTGGGAACTGGTTCATTTCAGGCAAGGTGCAAGACAAAGGGCTGCCAAGTTTTGCACTCCTCCCTTACTTCCTGCCTTCTCAGACACTGTGGCGCCTCTGCAGGGAATACAAAGGATTCCCACAGAGGACCAAACTTGAACCGAGTTTGTTCCCACCTAGAATGGCAGAAGATGACATAGGAAACAACAAGCAAATGAGAAAGGGCAAGAAAAGAAGGCACCCCCCATTCTAGCAGAATGGTGACCCTCCTGTGCATTACAGAGGCTGATCTGACAGCCTGCAAGTAATAATGACTAAATGTCATAAACGTAGTTTCACTGCCACCAGCCATTCAAGTAGACTTGTAAGAATGTTACCAGGTAAGTAAGAAAGGGGATATATTGTTCCTCCCCAGCACTCCACATAAGGTAGGGGGTGTTGGCTAACTATATAAAATGTAAAGGGGATGGAAATCCCTCTTTACCCTTTGGGAACAGTCATTCACCCAAGTACATTACAGAGAAATTAAAATGAAGCCACTGTATTTAAAATGTGTGCGGCCATAGCACTTTACAGTCAGTCCAAAGTTATAGGAAACTATAACTCCAATCATACACTATGGAGAAACATAAAAAGGTCACCCATAAAAAGAGTAAAAGACTAGATAAGAGGGGAAAATGATTACCACTCACCTAAATTACAAAGTCCAAGCAAAACGTTCTGGGGTTGACACAGATCAGGCAGATTATTCACATTTATGAAAATCTTACCTAACATGCTCTCACACCGCTCACTTCAACAAAAACGGACCTCTCAATGATCAGGCCCCACCTGCAAATTGTTCACCACCCACCTCAAAATTCTCAAACACTATCTGGAACGGATCTGGAGAACCAACCCGACCCCCATAAACAAAACCTCCCTGGCAAGACTAACAAGGACCTACAGGTCGGAGATGATTAAAAGCCAAAAAAACATTCTATGGGAACAGAATCTGGAACTCTCGCAACCCAAGCAAGGAATTGCATAGAATCATCTCTCAATTCAAGTCGCCAGGTTGCTCAACCCCTCCGCCACTTAACTCCCAATCCCTATGCAATGCCTTATCAGAACATTTTCATAACATCGCTATCGATTGACAGTGCCATCATCTGTAAAATAGCAATGATGCCCCCGTCCGCTCTCCGCTCACCTTCCATACCCTGTCCCAACTCCCTACTAATGCAAACCACCTCCTCTTTCTCCCCAATTCCACACCAGGAGTTCCTCTCATTCCTAGCGCAAAGATGCCCGTCAGGATCCGCTGAAGATCCCATGCCCACCCACACTCCTCAAAAACATCCTAACAGCAACCTGAGCAGGCAGTATTGCACGCTCAATCCTTAACCAATTCCTCACATCAGGAATCTTCCCGGAAGCCTTCAAAAACATCTATATCAAACCCCTCCTAAAAAAAACAACGCTCGACACTGTCATACCCCAGAACTACCGCCCCATTGGCAACATCAGTCTCATGGCCTGTGGACCTCAAAGCATACACGCAGCTCTGCCACTTCACTGAAGCCAACAACCTTCTTGACCCCGACAAAACCGGCTTCAGACCCCTCTGAGGCACTGAGTCCTTCCTGGTGTCCATTTGGGATGACCTAAAAAGAGCAGCGGATGCAGGAGGATGAACCCTGCTCATTATTCTTGACCTCTCGGTCGCCTTTGATACTATTGACCAAACCATACTCCCAGACAGGCTACACTCCTCAGAAATTAAGGACACTGCTCACACATGGATCTCACTCTTCATCTCTAATGACTCGCAAATAATGCTCCTCCACATCTCGCCCATTGCCAAAAGGGGTCCCGCAGGGAGCATCCTATCTCCTGTGAGAAACCTAGAGGTATTCTCCCATGTAGAGCCTGAGAATCCTCCATTCAGGTGTCCAGGGAAGGGCCGTCGCTTTTGGATCCCAACCCTGGGGGTGGACAAGCAAGGGAGGCTCACCTGGGTAGGGGAGACCAGGGCTACCGTCGGGAGAATACCCTAGGCGAGACATGGTATACCAATGGGATAATAGGTGAAGTCACAGAAGCCTTTGTAGGTTATGCAGATCCCATTATCCATAACCCAAGAAAGCGACGAAATCAGAATCCTAATTCCAATGTTTTCCTATTTCCCAGTTCAGATTATGGGAAGGATTATACCAACCTGTACTTGCATATAACATAGGAAATACTTTAATGCAAAAGGGTTTACCTTTTGTCTAGCAGATTAGGGCCAAGGGCTCTTGCCCTATTAATTACCCACCCCCTTGTATAGGCTGTCAATATCAAATCCAATCTAACCCCAACTGCCCATCCCCATTTCCAACAAATACTGAGACGAGGAAGAGGCAAATAAGATCAGTAAAGATTACCCATAGGTATAACATGGGGCGAATAAGGGCAACCTACCCTTAAAAGAATCCAAAATGTCCCATTAATAAAGTCAGGCAGGGTCTGGCATTCACTAGTAACTATTCACCCCTGACACTACTTGACTGGTCCTTTTGCTATAAAAGGTGTGGGATCACACAAAACGATGAGCGAGTAGGAGAGCAAGCAGAAGAGCGAGTTGGGAGCCAAGCCAAGATGCTGAAACTGCCCAGGACGAGGTGCCAGAGACCGGAACACAGAGACTCTGAATAGCTGCAGTTCGCAAGTGTAGAAGCGTGGCGAGGGAGCACAGGAGAGTGTGCAGATTGGAGTAGACGGGCGTGCTGGTCTCGTTTCCCTGGGCTGGTAAGAGCGAAAAGGAGTGTCTGAAGGCAGGCGGTGAGACCCTGACCTCGGAACCAAGAACTGTCGAGAAGCCGAAGCACAGAAGTAAGCCTGGTGAGTCTGAAAGCATTGCAGAACCGGGTTGTGAAGAGCACAATATAAAGTGGCACGTTAAACGCATGCAAAAGAGGATCATTTTTGTGAAAGCATTTGAGTGAAGTCAAAGGGGAAGACTTCAAAGTATGTTAAAGTAACAGTTTCAGCACGAAACGGAAGAGACACGCGTGTGTGACGTAAAAAATGAAACACAATCAGACATTGATGTAAAAAGAGTATAAAGGGGCAAGAAGCCCATGGGAAATGCTGCAAGTGTGCACGCTTGTAAAAAAGGGGTGAGAAGTCCACGGACAAGGTGCAAGAGGCACAAAAGTATAAAAAGGGGTAGGCAAGCATAAGAAAGTGGAAAAGGGGCCAGAAGCCCATGGAGAAGCGTGCAAGAGGCACAACCAAGAGGAGGATTAAATGGACAGCAAAAGAAAAAAAGGATGCATGGAGGTGGTGCAGGAAGCACCGGAAGATAAAAAGAGTAAGAAGTAAGAAATCAAGATACGGGCAAAAGGTCAGAGTGGTTGCGGTGAGGGAAAGCATAGAGCCCAGCGTTTTTCAAAAACCTCTGATTCTAACCCATGACAAAGTGATGTGTAAGAGAGACTATATGTAAAATAAAGGCATATCCTGACCAGTTTAATTGGTGTTTGGAACTAGAGGGGCCTAACCTTGAGAAAAGGTGCCCTGTGAAACCAAAAGGGAGCTGTGTAATATGGTGTTTTGTTTTGAAAGTTGGAAGAGGCCTGAGCTTGGGGAAGGGAACCCTGAGAGGCCTATTAAAGAATCATCCTTGTGACATTGGCCAAACTGAACCTGGTGAAAAGACCATTTGGAACCAACTCCGGTTTTGCAGTTTTGTTGCTGAACCACATTTTTCCTTTTGAAAAGACTTCCAATCACATTTTTGTACAGCGCGAGGGCAAGCATAGGTTTAGACAGACAGACTTTTATTTTGGACTATTAGACAACGATGGCCATTAGAAACATCAGCCAAGGGAACTTTCCCTTTAGGGTTAGGGCCAGTCAGGCATTCCACAAACCCAGGAACCTTAATAAATAAACTTTTTAAAATGCATGCTTTTGAGTCTGTGTCTCTCCTGATATCATGCCTGTCTCACATTCCCCTCCTCTCCAAAATCTATCTCGGCTCACTCCCACAATCTCACCTGCTAGAACTATACAGATGAAAGCCAGATCATCCTCAAAATCCCAAAATTGCCAGGCACCACCCATCTGGATCTTTCATCATGGCTCTCGGATATTGACCAGTGGATGACGACTAACCACCTCCTTCTCAATCCTGGAAAAACAGAAATCCTAGTTTGTGGTAAAACCGCTCTCCTTCTCCCAATTTATCTCCTGGCCCCACTCTCTAGGCCTGCCCCCAGCTTCCTCTACTTCAGTGAAAAACCTTGGATACACGCTGGACTCCAATCTTACACTATCCCAATACATCAACCCTGTATACAGAACCTACTTTTTCCACCTACGCATCCTTTGGCAGATCTTCCCATACCTCCCCTACTGCATGACTCTCTGCCATCCTCATCATCACACTCTCCTGCTTAGACTATGCAAACTGCCTTTATCTAGACTCACTGATGTTCCAATTTAGGAAACTCCAAAGAATCCAAAACCCTGCAGCCCACCTGCCCATAGGCCTCCCAGCTAGAGAACACATGGGCCCAGCACAGAGTCCTACACTGGCTCCCTATTGGTCAACGGACTACCTCTAAAGCCATGTGCATTACTCGCCATGCCATCCACAGCACCAGTCCCGAATTCCTCCGGGATAAACTCACACACTATCAACCCTCTAGGACCCTCAGGTCCGGCGCAACACTTCTCCTAGTTATCCCATTATAACTGCACCAGACTGGGTGGATCCTCCTTCTCCATCCAAGCTCCCACCATCTGGAGCTCTCTCGGTCTCCACATCAGCCGCATTGACAACCACCTTACAATTAGAAAGGCCCTCAAAAACTGCCTTTTTCCTTCCTCTTTCTGAATCCCTCTTCCACACTATCCTCAGATTGCTCCACACACACAGATACTGGCCCAGACCCAACAAAACACCAACCATTTCAGGCTACAGCGGATGCCAGCAGTGTTTGCAGCAGCTCACCATCATGAACTCATCCCTTTCCACTCCCACAGACGATCATATATCACCGCTCCCCTTTTAGATGGATTTGGGGGGGGTGAGAAATGGGTTGAACTTGGATGGAATTGGGGGGTGGGAGACGAGTTGCACTTGGATGAATTTTGTGGGGATAGGAAATGTGTTGCACTTAGATGTATTTTGGGGTTAGGAAATGTGTTTGAAGATCAATTAGGATTGACCTTTTGTGCTTAGAGATAGGTAAGTATAGCTTGCCACTGCTCCAGAGCCTTGGAACTGAACCTGATGGTTTACAATACCCACGGGGGCTATACCTAGATATGCAGGTAGCCTAGCATGGCCACTAGATGAAAGCACATGCAGGTTAACACGTGCAGTACACTTAAATCATGTATGCCTACCTTACTTAGCCTGCCCAGTATGCCCAAAGACATATGTTGGTAACACTCCATTGCACCTATAACTGCTCAATTTTGCCATTTCATCTCACAGTGGTTATAAGCAGATATCATTGACAACATGCTTATTAGACTGCTTTGGTTAGCGTATGTAGAACATGGGCGATACGTAGTCAGAATTCAAAGGTAACCAGTCTATTGAAGAGAATCCCATTACCCTAGTTTCTATTCTAGCCTGTGTGTCTCTCAGACAAGTTGTTCTACGATGTTCACCCAGCCTATTGCATCGGGAGACTAGTAGGGTAGACTTTCCATAGTGCCCAAAAGGTCCATGAGGATAGTTGGCTTTCTGTCCCCCACACAAGATCGAATGGCACAGTGACAACGAAGATGAGCTCCGTCCGAGCTTAAGGTATGGGCAAAGGCACCACTTCGGTGGACATCCACAGCAGACACGGCTATCCATCCACACACTCTAGAATGCAGCTATAACTATGTCCAATTCGGTCTCGCTGGTTACATAACGGGTTCACACTGAAACACCAGACTTGCCTCAACATTTCTCTGCCATTAGAATACACTGACAACCTCTGACAAAATTCAGTCTAGCTGGATACACATCGATTCTCCTGCACTAGCGCACTATTGTGACCTCACGCAAAACTCGCATGTACATCTTGGGTTGTTTCTGGAGCCTAGCCAGCCGTCCTATTCTTGGCCAAACGCACGCAAGCATCTTCAGCCTCCTCTTAGAACTTTCCCACACCAGGACTTCGGTCCCCAAGGGCGTTCCAACCACAAATCATATCGAGGCCATACAAATGGGGAAATGGCGCTATATAAATGACGATTACAATACAATACATGACCACAAGCACATGGACCAATTACAGGCACACCCCACCCATACTACACAATTTCAAACCATTGCTGAAAGCACCACCTGGGGGAGGAGAGACTGGTTCATAAAAGGCATCCAGCCCAGTCAGAGTCATACCTTAGGAGAGCTGGCAGCAGGGGAGCAGCAGACCCTGAGAGACCCCAAGTGTAGAGAACAGGATAGTGGAGTCCAAGAAAGAGGAGGCCCCAATTGGGATTATAAAAGAAAAATGAGAGAGAGGAGGGAGGGAGGGAGGGATATCAGTAGGAGGAGGAGATTTGTGCCTTTGTGAGGGGAGTAGTAGAAAGAGTCTGCTGCAGAAGGTAGGTTCTGTTCTTCTGCATACAAAGAAAGAACACCTCAAAGAGAAAGGGGGAGAATTTGGTAAAGAGAGAGAAATATTTTGCAAGAGCGAGGGATTTACCTGTCAGAGAAAGGGCATAGACACTGGTGAAGAGTGAGAGACATCCTACTGAAGAGGCAAGATAGAGATTACTTTAGAGAGAAGGAGGGAGATATTAATCCAAAAAAAGAAGAGAATGAGATATTGGTAGAGAGGAAGGAGGGGGATACCATCTGGAAGAAGGATGAGAGAGTTACTGACTGGGAGAGAAAGGCGGAGGAAGTCATTCGAAAGAGGAGAGAGGAGAAAAATACAGTATTGGAGATGGGTCTTGAGAAGAAGGAAGAGAGTCAGGATCCAGGAGGAGAGTGTTGTTTTTAAGGGTTGAGAGAAGACAACTTGTTGTTACGAGAGGATGATTGTGAGAAGATGGGATACCATCGGAGAAGAGAGCAATGGCGGCAGAAAGAGGAGGGATACCATCAGGAGGAAGAGACCAAACACTTAGACATTGTGATAGAGCCAGACTATCCAGGGCCGGGGAGATCTCTAACATAGAAAGCAACCGTAGTGAGGTACTGGAGGACCACGTGGTTCAAGGAAGAGTGAAGAGGCAGCAGTAGGAAGGTGGCAGCACCACTACAGCGGAGAACAGTGGGGAAGCCTCAGGGCTAGCCAGCATGGGGGCGGGACCATGAAAGTATAGCGAGATGAGAAGTATGTGGAAGAGCAGAGTAGGACATGCTTTTGTGCCCAACCCCAAGGGCGCACATGATCATCTCCCAAATGCCGACACTGCACCCAGCTTAGAGGGCAGCTCCTGCCATTCTATGGAAGAATGTGACATGGAAAAGGCCTAGAAGGCACAGGCTGGGAAGCCCCCAAAACACCTATCTGCCTGGAAGCCATAGGCCAGCAGCCTGGAACTCCAGCAGTCAATGGAACCAGTCAATCTTTTCATTGGAAGCCCAAGAGGGGAAGAGATACCCTCCTTGAGGAAGGAAGACTTTGTCGTTTGTTTTTTGTTGGCACCATGAAAAGACTGGGAACTTCTGGTTTGCGCCTGCCACTTGACATTGGAACATTGCACGCCACCTTATCAGTAAACCCTTTGCATAAAGATGGTGAGTCCGTATTCCTTTCACCACTTTTCTGTGTGAATCCCACTGACCCTCTCCACATGTTAAAGTCTGATATTTTGGTTCATGATCACTGTTACCATCCTGGCAGGTTATTAGTGGAGTTCTATCATCATCCAGGCACGTTATTATTTATTTTGTAAAGATAGACTACTACACTTTAAAACAGAGTTGTGCCTGGGCTAAATTCTGGAGCACAGCGACAGCCGACCCGCTGACCTGCCGCTGGGCTAGGAAATATCATTTAGCAAATGTACGTTTATTTGTTTCATTGGCAATATTTTGCTTTCAGATTAAAATAACGTTGAGTAAATGGGATCCAACTGAGAATTAATTTTGGCTATGATTTTCTTAGTTCATCTTATCTTAGCTTGTCAAGCTATATAAAATGTACAGATCACGTGTCAAATACATTGGAAATATAGGTTTTGATAATAAAATTATTTACTCTTCTATTTGTAATTTGGCAGTGTTAGTTAACCACTTTTAGGTGGTGTTTAATTACTAAATAAACGTTGTGTATTTTTCTTCTTGGGAACGATCTTCCAAAATAAAATAGCCAACCCTATTTCCTAACAAATATAGGTTATCTATCTCAAGGTTTGTAAAATTCGAACTCATTTTCTTTAGGGAGGAAAAAATAAATGCGGATAAATACTGATAAAAAGTGCAAAAACTGAATATGAATAAATACAAGTGGAAATGTTGAATAAATATTACCATTAAAAATAGGAGCCTTAATTACAACCCAGAAGAAAAATAGAAGTGTTAAAATATGTTTATCTTTTTTCTGCAAATCCAGGATCTTTGTAACTAATTGTGATCTATGTTTTTTCCTCTGAGAAAGCTGCCTCACGAGCCCAGTACCTGATGGCAGCTCCTCTAAGGTTTCCTTCTAACCAGGAATCTCACTAATTAGTTTACAACACAAGGGCTGTGTCCTGTTTCGGTTTTTCTGTTTCAATTCCCATGTGTAGAGCACACTTTCCACCACAGTGTGGTTTCTTGGTGCTTGAACTCATATGAAGAAAAAAGAAAGCTGTGTTCATTCAGAGGCTACATCGAACAGTCTGCCCTTCACAGTCGTCTAATTGGTTGCTGGTGGAGCACAGTTGAAAGGGAAGAGAGATGGATTCTGTAGCAGCTAGGATAGATAGAGTGACGTGCAAAACAAAACTATAAGGTAAATGTAGAGGACAGTGAGGGCGCAAAATAGATACAAGGCAGGAAGAACCTTGTATATATAAACCGTGACCTGTGATACACAGCAATTTAAGAAAGATCTGGTTATAAAATTGACCAGTGTAAGGATTGAAGTCAGGGCTTGAAGTGGTATTGCCAAGGGTTCTTGATAATCAGTCTGCCCACGGCACGGTGGATGAGGCGTACCTGGCGCAGACTGCTGTTAGGGAGTCCAAGGTAAAAATCATTATCATATTCTAGAAAGGATTGCATGATGGCCATAACCGCTGAGATAAGAGAGGAGTGAGACCAGGAAGTTAATATTTGCTGAGGGAGCAAAGCGAGAGAATGATCCAAACAGAATTCGTTATTGTTTTTACAGAGGTTACCGTTGGATGGCCAAAAAGAAGGCCTCCAAAGCAGCGACAAATAAGCAACAACCAGAATCTCTGTCCTGTCACAGGTGGTTTTGAGTGAATTTATGTTCAACCAGTTGGAGACTGATCAAATTCAATCACGTGGGTAACGGCTAAACCTACAACTCCATCCAACTGGATAAAATGTTGGGTGTCATCAGAATACACGTAAAATAAGAAACAAATGGTGTAGCTCAGTTCACCCAAAGGTTGAACATAATGTACAAAAAGCAAGAGGAGACACAGTCGAATCCTGGGGAACACCTACGGCAAAAGGAAGAAGGGGGGAAAGCAAAATGACTGAGTGAAAATACTTGATAAGCCATGCAAAAAGGAGGCCATCAAACACAAAGCAAGTTCCCATTAGACTATTGTTCCAAGATGAGTGAAAAGGATGTCATGTTCCAAAAGGCAAAACCAAAAGGTGATGGCTGGAAGGTTTTGAATAAATCATAACCACGGGCACAGGTCTGGGCAACCCCCCCCAAACAATTGTTTTTGCACCTGCCATTGCAGATGGGGAAAGAACATATTCAAATTATATGCAAAGGCAGCATATGGGTCCTTTAGTGTCAATACTGAGATACCATCAAGATTGGCTGCCTTACGCATATCACCCATGACTGCAATAAGGATAGATAGCATAGGGTAGAGGATGATACTTTTGCAGAAAATAATTTGGCACATGGTTACCAATTATGAGCGGCTTGTTAGGGCTGGGAAAAGACACATGTGATGAAAGTGAGACAGGACATTTAGTTTGAGAGTGGGGTTTTGAGAGTGGGTTTTCTAAGGGGGAAAGGGGCCTTGAGAATTTTAAAGCGAGCTGTACCAGCACCAGAGGTTAAAGGGATTGACTGGCATCAGGATATCAGGCCTCTGGCCCACAGGTTCTTGTATTATATTACCCCCTACAGCGCACGTCTCGCATTGCAAACCCACTGAGAGTGGCCTCTGTATGTAGGAGATGGAAGGTGGAGGGAGTGGCAGGGGAATGGAGGAAGCTAGGCAGAAGATCTCTGTTTTAGATGCGTTAAGGTGGAGAAAGTGTGCATGCACCAAGGATTGTATTACAAGACGACAGGTAGAGATTGCACCATGAAGAAAATCAGACAACGACAAAAAGAAGACTGAGATCTGTGAGCCATCAGCATAGAAGTGAGACGATAGAACAAACAAAGAGACAATACTGAAAGAAGTATAGAGAGAAAAGAAGAGGACCAAGGACCATCCCTTGAGGAGCAGCATATAGAAAAGGAAACGAGGAAGAATATTTTCCAGACAAGGAAATAGAGAACGAACGATCAGGTAGGCAAGACTGAAACCAAAGCATAATAGAGCAGGAGAAGCCCAACAAGGACAGAGTAGTGAGAAGGGTGGAGTGGTCAACAGTATCAAAGGCCTCAGAATGATCGAAGAGAATAAGAATCAAGGATAGTTTAGAGTGATGAGCAGTTAAAAGAGTTGGCGACACTAAGAAGAGTGACTTCTATAGCATGTAGAGGAGGAAAGCCCTGTTGGTGTTGTTTAAGTATAGAGTTTTGATCAGGAAAGGATGAAACTTGGGAGTGGACAACTCATTCCAGAATTTTGTACCAAAAGGGAAGAAGGGAATAGGATGAAAGTTGGCCGGGGAGAAAGAGAGAGAGAGAGATCAAGAGAACATTTTTTAGAATTGGAAAACTGACTCCATCTTTAAAGTCTGAAGGGAAAATAGCTGTGGAAGGTCACGTAGCACAATATTGTTGGAAAGGCCAGGGACAAACCTTCCAAAAAGTGTCTGAATAGGATGATTTAGGACACTACAGTGGCCGAAAAACAATAACTTCTAGGAGTTTAGTCGAAGGGAATATCTGTGAGTGGAAGGTTAAAATGTTGCAGCATGCCACACAAGGGCAAGGAATACAGAGAAATTGCAAAGGGTCAGGAAATCAACGGCCACGCCTCTTCCAACGAAGTTGGCGTGGTCTGTGCAAAGAGTAGAGTAAGCCAGGTTGAAAAGCAGCCGAGGGAGCAGTCCTTTAGGTCTCCAGCAGGCAGTTCACCATAATCCAAAAATGTTCAGGCGATTTTCGTTAATCAGCAAAACAGGAATTCCACATAAGTGATATGATTAAGGGCGGGATTAGAAAAGGCTGATGAGTTGAGAGGGCTACGATAAGTTGCTACTTTACTAAGTGACGTTTTTTCCAGTAAGTTGAAGCAGCAAGGCCTGCTGAGAAGTGCAGCCAATAAGTGGTTAAGGATACTGGCTGTGGTTGCCAAGGACATAGTGCAAGGCGAGCTGGAAAGATGTACCAAGAAATATCTTGCAAAAGGAGACTACTGAGGAGGAAGTGTCTATAGGGCCTCCTAGAGTCGCAATGCCTGGGCGGTTGCGATCTATAGACCCCGTGCGATGCTCTACACCCATTCTCGACATGGACAGGCACAGAAGGGCCTACCAAAGTGTGCGTTTAGAGCATCAGTTGCGTGTGTATATTGAAAACAGAGGTGGCAGTGAGGCAGCCACACTGAGCCGCAGGATAGTAGAAGGAAATCAAATGCAAAGTAAATAAAGATGAAAACGCCAGCGGTATCTCAGCATCAGTGTGCTTAAGAGGTTTTTCTGAGACGCGACCCAAGATCAATCAGTAGCTTGAGCTCGACAGAACAAGTCCCCAGGTGTAAAATTGGCAGAATTGGTCAGACCAAGAAATTACAACCACAGTAAAAAATAATTAAAGTAGAAAATAGAGGCAATAATGCTGCATTGTAGCACATTACAAGGAGATTAAATGAAAACTGCATAAAGATAAAAACACCAGCAGACCCTCACCACATTAGAGGTCAGAGTCTTTTCCATCTGTGTGTTCATGGAGTGTGCATCTCCGACACTTGACTCACTGGTCCAGTTTGCAGCTCGGGAGTCGCCTCCGATATTTACTCTTCACCAGTCATCAGACTCCGGCAATTGTACCCAACCCTAGGCTCACTGCCCTACAATTCCCAAGCATTAATTTCAAGAGCCGGCTTGACCCCATAGCCCCTTCCCACTAGTTGACTTTCATCTGAGTAGTGGCTGATGACTCCTTGAAGACTCGTACTCCACGATCTTCTCCAAATCTTCAAGCTGAAATCAACTATAAGATCAGTTCCTCAAAGTCACAGACAAGCTCTCAACGCCTGAGAGAAAATGAAATATTGCTCTGTACTACAGCACAACTATCGCAGGTGTACACCTCAACCAGTAACCCTGGTCTTGTTAAGGTTGTGCTGATAGTGTATTGTGTAAAAAAAAAACACTGAGTGAGGAATGGTTTTTAAATTCAAATAGACATGATGAAGTTTTGGAAAGCGTAATGGTGATTACTACAGGAGCTCAGCTTATTATGGGACAGATATCGATTAACATTCTTGTTAATACCTGGAATCACACAGCAATTCTTGATTCGTTTCACAAAATTATCTCTGCAGAATTCCTAAATACCATTACCACTACCTGTGAATTATATCTAACCTGAGAACACCATGAGAAAGGAGTACACCTTGCTAGCCCTGATGATGCTCCTCAGCAATGTTCACAAACAAGGTGCTAAGACCCTACTAACATCTCTATTTCAGAACACTTATGTTTTTTGGCAAATCTTTGTTAAAAAGTGAAGAAATACTCATGCACATGACAGTCTTTTTTTCCGATAAGAGCTTTTGTCTTTTGCGCAAAAGCATTTCAACTCTCTTCCCATCATCTGTTTTCCTCAATGCCACCCCTCTTCTCACTCATCTACCCTCACTAATCACAAAAACCTCCTACTCTACCTTCCATCACACTTCCTCTCCTCGCCATCTCCCCCCAGAGCTTCTCTAGCTCGTAGATGCATCAGTATGCTTCTACATCTCACTCTCTTTATATTGCTCTTTGGAATGCACAATCTGTAACAAGACTTCCTTTACCTTGGACTTCCTTCTTTCCCATTCTCCCTCACTTGGCCTCTATACCCTTACAGAAACCGGAATGTCTCCCTCAGACGCTAGAACCCTTGCTGCACTCCACAACCATGCCTACACCTTCACCCACTCTCCCCATCCAACTTGTAGGTGCAGTGGTATAAGACGGTTTACATCTTCCAAACCCCCTATCTCTCCCACTTCCCTACGTCCCACTAGTTCTCCCTCTTTCGAAAACACAATCTCCACAATCAGTGCTCCCTATGGGATGTATATATTCTCTATCAGCCACCTGGTCCCACTGGTCAATTTATTGACCACCTCTCCAAACTAATTGACTCCCTTCCTCTTCATAATCACATCCCCTCATTGTCACTTGTGACTTTAACCTCCCCTCTCTCCCCTCCTCTATCCACTAACTTTAGCTCTCTTCTCCTTAATCACTCACTCTCTTATGTCCCCTCTCTTCCCACCCATTCAAATAATAACTCCCTTGACCGTATTCTCATCTCAAATCTCTGCCTCCAATATCTCCATCACTCTTCTTTCTCTGTTCATTCCATCCTCTTTGCCTCGATGTCCACTCCTACTTCCACCCACTCTCTCCATCTACCACTTCTATTACCAAGCACAGGTTTCCCCTCTTCCAATTTCCCCATCTACCTCTCTGACCTCCACCACTCTCCTACATCCAATGCAAAATTCACCATTCCATCCACTGTTAAAGATTTCACTAACTTTAACCCTTATCTTAACGCTCCCTTCTCCTCTCACTTCCCTCTTAATATATTCACTCCGAAACCCTCCCCACCATGGCCTTGGATTACACTTACCATCTGCACCCTGAAAACAACAATGAGGAAATACCTTTGCACTTGGCAAAGATCTAGATACTCTTCGGATGTCCAACTCTACCCGACTGCTCTTCAAAATTACTACACTGCTCTTGACTCTGGAAAACATGACTTCCATCTGTCTCATTAGGTCTCAATCCTCTCAACCTAGGCACCTCCAAGAATCTCTGAACTTAATTCTCCCACCTCCTAAACCCTCCTCCATCTCCTATACTCGTTCAGCTAATGATCTAGCTCTCTACTGTGCTTCAAACATGCCCAAAATGTTCCTTTACAAACCTAGCGTTAGAACCCCTGTTAGCCAATATCAGGCACCGAGTATGAGACGCAGAGAAATTAAGGTTCTTGTTTATGCTGATGATGTTACGATTGTCTTGAGAAATCCAGGAGAAGGAGGTCGTATGTTGAAGGGCATGTTTGAAGAGGTGGGGTTACTGTCGGGTCATAAAATAAATTTGGGTAAACTGGTGGCATTTCCATTCAAAGATACCCCGGTATGCAACCAATGAATGGATTGGAATTGTAAGTGGGAAAATTCAAGTGTGAAATATTTAGGTAACAATCTTATCCATGATATGAGGAAAATTGTTGATTACAATGAGAGCAAATTAATAGAAGTGCTTCAGAGGAACATTCAAAGATGGGGACGTATTATGCTCAGTGTTTGGGTGAAGGTGAATGTAATAAAAATGATGCTACTGACAAAGTTATTGTATATTATACAGTCCTTCCCTTTGCGGTTTCCTAAAAAGGCTCTTAGACGTATAGATAAAATATTTGAGGAGTTCTTATGGGGTACGGGGAAGAGGCCAAAGATGATACACTATATTATGGTCCGCAGTGTTCAGGAGGGGGGATTTGGTTATCCTATACTTCAGAACTACTGTAGGGCCTTTTTTTGTTTAAAAAATCTGTCTGTTATTTTGGAGAGGAAGGGAGTTCCGTGCCATTGTGGGCGCAAATAGAAAAGGGGAAGTTGGCACCATATCAGGTAGAGAGCCTATATTCATTTGTGAAAATGCCTAGAGAGGTAGCAAACTTACAGCCAAGTGTTGCTACAAAGGATGCATTAACATCTTGGATATTGAGTAGCGGGCAGGGTCTGTTCGTGTATGAAGACACATCAATTTGCTATAATCCAGGGTTACAGGTTGATAATAAAAAGTTGAATTGGCGCAGTTGGGTTAACAAAGGTATTTTGACAATTGGGGATATCAGGAAAGAAGGGGGAATTGTATCCTTTACAGGTCTGGTAGAGAAGTATGGACTGAACAAGAGGGAGATTAGAAGATATAGGGTTATGAAGAACTTGATGTCTGAAAGACATCAGATGTTGAATGCACAGATGTTGCAGAAGCCGGAGATTTGCAATTTTTTGGGTGCAAATTTGCAAAAAGTGTCAGATTTCCTTAAGCTTATGCCATTGAAAGGTCATTGACTGGATTCATGGGAGAAACTAAGACAGACTTGGTCTGAGGAGATAGGTAGGAATATTTCTGAGAAAGAGTGGGAGGGTCTTTGGAAAGTTCCTGTTATGGCAAAGACAGATCTAAATTTACACTATATCCATCAAAGAATATTAGACCGCCTTTACTGGACCCCTGTGCGAATGAACACCTTGGGATTGATTGCTAGTGATCAATGTTGAGGATGTCCGAGAGAGAAAGGTTCATTGCTACATATGGTGTGAGACTGTGTCAGGGTGGTAGATTTTTGGAAGGATGTACTGGACAGACGTGATACAAACTGGAACATTGTGTTCCCACAGAACCCGCCAGCAGTGATTTTACAGTCACCAAAAAGTGGATATGATGTTGATTGTGAGTCTTTGTGTTGGTTTAACAAGGCCCTTCCAGGAAAGAGTCGTTGGTGGGAGGCTGGTTACTGAATATGCAAATACTCTCAAATTTTGAAAAATCAATCTTAGGGAGGACATTTATAGGGAATTGTGCGGGCCTTTCAATGAACTATACGGGTGAATATTAGTCAGAGTGCTTACTTATGAATTATGTATATTTATGTTGGGTGTGAGGGGGGTTTGTCACAGGGTTGTGCGTTTCATCTTGTGTTTTGTCTGTTGGTTTGTGTTGTGTGTAATTTCTGGTTACTGTAATCTAGATTGGGATGTTGATAGACTTTCTAGTTTATTTTGATATATTGTTGATTGCAACTTTTAGGTGATAAAATAGACAATATATATTTTCATTGAATTGAAGTTGTAATGGCCCAAATACTGTATCCTTTATAATGTCTTTATTGTTGAAAATGTAATAAAGAGTTAAAAAGAAAATTCCAACGTTCAAAATACCCTTGCAAATTACCTTCTATCCCCCCACCTGCTCCCTTTTCTCCACCACCTCTGCCCTCCTCTCCTGCAACAATGTCTTCCTTTGTCCCAACTAAACCTGATGAGATTCTTGTCTTTCTCCTCTGGGTTAACACTTCATACGCACCCATCAATCCTCCATCCTCACGCATAGTGAGACTAACAGCTACCAGTGTTGCTCTATATCTTATTTCCCTCTCCAACTCCTGTTTTTACGGGCCACTTAGCCATCATCCTACAAGTAGGCTACTGTCCTTGACACACACAACCTCTAACATCCTCTTCAATCTGGTTTCGATCTCTGAATGCTACAGAGTCAGCTCTCTTCAATTTCTACAACTATATATCTACCGCTGGTCATACTAACTGTTCATCGATTCTCGTTCTTCTTGACCTCTATGCTGCCTTCGATACCGTCAACCATTCTGACCTTCTCTCAACATAATCTCTCTTAAGCATCAGGGAGAAGGCCCACACTTGGTTTGCTTCATATCTTGCCCCCAGACACTTCCCGGTGTCCTGGAACAGCCTTACCGCCACACTCAGCCGCCCCCCTTACTGTTGGTGTTCCCAAAGGGTAAACTCTGTGTCAACTTCTCTTCATTATCTGTAACTCTGCTCTTGGCACCTTAATCTCCTCCTATGGCTTCTCCTATCAACTCTTTGCTGATGACACTCAGATCCTCTTCTCCTTTCTCTCCTTATATGACAAGCTATGGTCAAAAATGTCTAACTGTCTCTCCACCATGAAATACTGGATGGCATCTCACTCACTCGTGCTCAATTCCATTAATACTGAAGTTCTCTACTTCCCATCCAGATAGCCCATCTCTTCCTCTCGCCCTCTTGCATTCATCTCTCATGACTACCTTCCCTACTCTTATTCTGCTCGCAACCTTGGTGTCGTCTTCGACCCATCTCACAACTTCTTGCTCTTCATCTCCAAATCTGCCACTGCAGCTAGACTTAATCTCCTCAACATCAGAACAATAAAACAACATATTCCTTTCAACACGGCTAAGCATCTAAACTCCTCTTTAGTACTAGATCTAAATACTCTATGGCCTTCCAACTATGCTTTTTTTACCTCTCAACAAATTCTATAACCTTGCTGTCCGTGCACATCTCAACCTTCCCTGCATCACCCACTTCTCCACAACCCATCGTCAGTTAGGCTAATTATCTATGAGACAGAGGGCAAAGTATAAAGTCATTCTAATCTAAGCTATGCACAGACTTGTCCTGCCCTACCTATCAGCCCATCTGACTCCCTCCCTGCACTACTAGCACTCTATCTCTATTTAAATCCAACCTCCTAGCTCTACTTCTTTCTGAAGAACCACTTCCATAGCATTCTATGCCACCACGTGTCCCTGTTGTCCTCTCCCCTTCCTCTCTACAACAACCTCACAGCATTTATCCCTCACCACTTCATCCTAAAATGGAGCACTTCCTCCAGTATCCCGTTCATATATCATGCACTGCTATCCTTATCCCTGGCTCATGTTTCTACCCCACTGCTTCATCGGATCTTATATCCACATCCTCTCACTCATTGTTAAAAAGTTGTGTAAGCATTTTTGTCCCACAAATACATTGTTAACCCTGTAATGTTCTTTTAATAAATACATATTCAATCAATCAAACAAGTTTATTCGGAAATACAAAAAAAATCCATTAAACGACAAAAGTACTGTTGTGCACATATCAAAATTAGGAATATATAAAAGATAAAAAGTCAGTGGACATTACATTAGACAAAGAACAATTAAAAATTGACTGTCACTTAATTACATGTTGGGTGGCCAGATTAAAATTAAAAAATGAAAATCAGGCAGGAAACAGAACTCAAAAAGTTAACCCATTATACAAAGTGTTATATAATTCATGGCACTAGGTACCACCGCCTTGCAGTTTTAATAAACTCTTTCTAAAATACATTGCTCTTTTTAAGAAGATCAAAAGAGCCCAGGACCTAAAGACTGTATCGGCACTCAAGAGAAACACAAGTGCAGCCCTATACGAGCGGATCGCTGTTTTCTTAAGGGCAGGAACCAAAGTCATTCTGCGTATACCAACATACCCTGTGCACAAAAACAACAAATGCGGAAGGTCCTCGCGCGGGTAGCCACAAACTGGGCAGCCCGCATGATTAGGAAAACCTTTCCAATTATAAGTGTTTCCCTGCAGCCGAAGAGAATCGAAACGTGCCCTCGCAATCAACCACCTATCTTTTTTGTAAGGACTTCATGTCAGATAAGGTTGAATTCCGGTGAGCCTGCTGATGCTAGAGTGAAGTTGGCCAGATTTCTGGCCATACTCTTTAAAAGAGTTCTTTTCCTTACTACAATTTCTCCCAGTGTAGCTTTACAAGCTACCCCCTCTCGCTTAGTTATTAGAGAGGCAGGTGGGAAGAGGGCACTTAGATTAGCCTCCCCCAAATTTCCCGAAACATAAGCTAGCCAAGGGATTTTTGTTCCAACCAGGTCTGCCCAACACTGTACGAATAAAAAAATGGCAAGGGGAGGCATGTTTGTTGGCCCACAACCGAACCCAGAAAAAAAGAGGTGCCATCGCCCACTGGTCCTCCCAAAACTCTGCCCCCAGTTCTCTGTGGATAGCTATTCCAGAGGCACTGGTCGGGAGCCCCAGCAGATTTTTTAAAAATGTGCTCTCTTTACCCTGGATTTCAGCCACATTCTGAAAGCCCCAAATGGCTGCACCATACATAGTGGTTGCCACGGTTTGTGCACCATAGATCTTCATGATCACATCTAGGGGCTGAGCCCTACATTTTGACATAAATCTGAAGATGCCGGCTATCTGTTTGCTCATCTTTACAGATTGCTTAGCCACATGGTCCCTGCCATTTAAGGCCTCTGAGAAACGTATTCCAAGATAGTCAAACACCTTGACTCTAGGTATCATTTCCCCTACACAAAGCATAGGTTTCATGGGCACTGGACATTTTCTTCCTACACAGGCCATTACTGCTGACTTCTTTGTATTGATTTTTAGGCCCAAATTATTCATAAATGAGTAGGCGTTAATCAGGACCTGTTAGGCCCTAGGTGTTCTTGCTAGTAGGACTGTGTCGTCTGCATAGGCCAATACTGGGAAGCCCCTTCCCCCCAATACCAGAAAGTCGGCCAATATGTCAATAAGGTCCCGTGAGAGGCCATTAATATAGAGGCAGAAACAAATGGGGGCCAAAACACAGCCCTGCCTTACACCACACCCCACCCGAAAGCAGGCCGTACTGTGCCCACCTGGCCCACTACGTACACAAGACTCATTATCGGTATGAAGATTGACCAATACCCGCAGAATCTCCCCAGGGCACCCTAAAGACCTAAGCACAGCCCAGAGCTTTGCTCTGTTCACTTTATCAAAGGCCGTGCTTAGGTCCATAAAAGTCAGATATACTGACTGGCCCTGACAAAAAACTGAGTTGGCCACTAAGATGTAGGGATTGAGGCCCTATTCTATTGTGCCCACTCCCAGGCGAAAACCAAATTGGATATCCGAGAGAATTGACTGTTCCCCGATCCAAGTTTCAAATACATATTTACATGTCTATTGAATAGGAAATAGCACGTTGTGCTTTTTTCAAAGCATCTTTTACGTATAGTTTATTTTTGCTTGTTTTCCCCCCTTTTGTGTAGAGGACCCTTGCCATGCATCATCCACATCGCTCCAGCCTTGACACCTCTAAAATTGAGGACCATTAGATTGGTTAAAAACAACACCTATTAAAAGCAGGAGAAATCCAGCATGAAGTGAAATATTCTTTTTCTTGACATCTAGTCAGAGGCATTGCTAGGGGGGGCTAAGTGGGCTATAGCCCTGGGTCTTTTGGTTGTAGCCCCGGATAGAAGCTCAGGGGTTACAACCAAAAATCTAGCTAGCCCTGAGCCCTGACAGTCCCGACATTAGCGTAGCCCCTGATCATTTCCAGACCTAGCAACACCCCTGCATCTAGTCATAGCAATGTGGTTGCTTCCTCAACTTGAAGGCGTTAAACTGGGCTGCAGTCTTCCTTACTGCTTAACCAGTTGGTGACACTGCTCTCTGTCCCATGTGTGCCCCATAAGTAGGCTATACCATGCTAGTGAATTGTCCTCATCTGGGCCTCACTCCAGTCCTCTAATGGACGCCCCAGGTTACATAGTCCTTTGTACAGTGTCATGTATTGTGTTAACGATACCCCAGCCAGGTACAAACTCTGTCCCCAGCTATCTCAGTTCAGCTCAGATAAGAAGGCTAGCGTTTTTCTGCCTCGAACAGAAGGAGCAATCGGCCACAGGACTAGCTGCAAGAGGGAAGTCTTCCCAGCCCAGTCCGGAGCTGATCTGTGCTTTTGCTACCATACCTTCTGAATACTAAAGCCCTCTTTCCATCTGTTCTCTAGAGAAGAGTACAACACTTCTAAAGGTTCTCAAACCATTTCTATTACTTCTAAAACAAACCAAGATGCATAACTCAATAAATCAACTTGTGCATCTAAAATATTTGAAGCAAAGCACAATGCCACAGGGCCTGAAACGCACACTGGTCAGTCAAGCAAACTCAACATCAACATTTAAAATGCACTGCAAAGAATACATGTAACCATGGCATGTAGGTGCATCTCAGAGCCCACAACTCCCATCCCAGGAGGGTTCTGTGGGTTAGAAGTCTATTTTTAATGTGTCTCACTTGGAATTTCCCCTTTTACCAAAAGCTCCACAGTCAGACTAATCCCCCAGCTTCCGGATTCAAAGTACCTCCTATTCTCATGAGGATAACGGTAAACAATATTGGTTGGAGCCGCCCGACACTTGTGCCTTTTTATTAGTAGAATGCCGAAGGCGAATTATCAGTAACAGCTCTGAGAGGATTTCTCACTGATTTCCCCTCCTCAGGGCCTCGCCGTCACAAGGTGCTTCCAAGCGAGTTGCTGTACATCTTTCTAAATATAAAATGGAGTGAACCTGGTTCCACGGCCGACTAATAATGGCTATCCAACTTATGTAAGCATTAATGCATGTATGATATGGTTAAGTTTCTTAGTGCATTGCTATGCTATATGGTTTCATGAATGAATGAATGCTAACTCAAAAACACACTTCTCTGTGTTTCTGAGACATTACTACTAAAACTCCATTGTTATATAGAGGTGCTTTCCACTACAAAGCTAATATAGGCCTCTAGGAGCCTCTTTGAACACTAAAGCGCTTTGAGTACACTGTTGCAGCGCTGAGCACTGCAGTTGCTGGTTGAAGTATTGCAGCCTGCACTGCCCTTAAACATGTATCACACTACTATCTTTGCTTACCCATACTTAAACATGATATCATATATCCTCAAAGGATAGAATATAGGAATCCATCTGCTTATCTCATTCAAGGCACTATATTCTACCTTCCCTTTTAAATCCAATGCTAAAATAATTCTTTTCAGAGGCAACATTCTGAAATGAGATGGTGTCCTTCCTATTCCTCTTACCCTGCAGGATGGGCAAGGATCCATGCCACAGTCTCTATTGGGTGGTGTTACTTGGGTGACCTGTTCAAACTACACCCCATACTTTTAACCGAAAGAGCCATCCTTGCTTTTTAACCCTTAACAGGCTCCCGTTACTTAAGCCTTCACTTGCTAAAGTAACATGTTGTGTTGCCAGTAGCTTCCACTACCCCCCCATCATATAGCTTTGCCATGCCCCCATAGCTCAGCTACTCGGTGGGTGTACATGGCCAGCCTTTAAGGACATGTCTATTCCTGGTAAACCGCCCGCACTCTGTGTTCTGCTCCTATCAGACAATGATGTTCCGCGCGACTGTAGAGCAAGGCAGGGAAGTCGAAATCTTTCAATTCCGTCCAGGACATCTCAAGAAGTCCTGCCCTTGACCATCCGCAAATTGAACCCTAATCCACAGCTCTGGCTCATCAATAAACACCACTCTTCCAGCTGTAATCAATGAACTACACTCACCGATAAGTGTTCTAGCTCCAGTTGTGCCAGCTGTACACTTTAGCAACACTCGGAAACCTGACATGACTGGGGGTGTTCATAAAAGTATCCAAAGGCATCACTGCGCGGTCCCTGGATGTCTAACTGGTGGTGGCAAGTCTTTCTTATCTGTTCATTTTTCTTTCATTGTGCATGTTACTCAGAAAAGGGGTTAAGGAGGAGTACATTTTAACGGATGAAAAAGAAAAGCAGGTAAGAGCAGGTCCTCCCCATCCCCCCATTTAGAAGAAAATGACCAAAAAATGTTAAGCGTGCAGAGTAAAAATAAAAAAGACAACTTAATATACATGAGCACCAATGAAAGAAAATGGATCACACAATGGTCAAGCCTATTAAAAGGCTTTACCTATTCTTCAGAATGAGTTATCACTCATACGAAATCAATGTGGAATCCTGAACTTACTGCCGGGACCCCAAAAGTGATTCACAGGGCACAACCACAAAAATGGAGATCCAATGAGGAATTACTAAGTTGTGTAAATGCACAACAGGGAGCTGCACAAAGGGAAAGACACTGCATTCATTCAGAGGCATTCTTGGTTTGGGGTCTCCACAGGCGTACATTGAGTTATGCTGGTTAATAGTCATAATGTAGAAAAAAAAATGTCGACTTACAAAAATGTAGAAAAAAAATGTAGAAAACAATAATGTCGAAAACCTATACATATAATGTAAAGAGTCCATTTTTAGAAAAAAAAATGTTGAAAAACAAATGTCAATTAGCACTATCAATAAATAAATAAACAATACGAGTATCATTTACTAGGTGGGTCCCCCCCCCCCAACTCCCCTCACCCAACACCCCCTGGCCACCCCCCCACCCCTCCACTACCCTCTCACCCCTCATACTCAACACATTTGAATTATATATATATATATTTTTTGTTTTTGAAAAATTCGAAAAAATGTAGAAAAAATTCGACATTATTGTTTTTCGACATTATTGTTTTCTAAAAATTTTTTTAGACATTTTGACTTTCTACATTATTGCTTTCTACATTATGACTGACCACCAGTTATATGCTGACTACCGGTGGGGTAGGTTTTCTCACATACATATTTATTTATTTAATTTTTAGAATGTTGCTCATAGGAACTCATGGACTCTGGGGGGAGACTGGCATCACACGAGTAAACACGGCACGGGAGGAGCGCGTGTCAAGGCCACCCACCTGTATCTCTGGTAGTCATCTTCGTCCTTGTCCAGGCTGACCAGCTCGTTGGGGCAGGCCTGGTTCCCCAGCAGGCTTAGGTACTTGAGATTAGGGGTCACTTCAGTCAAGTGCTGCAGCAGGTCCTCCAGGTCAGTTATGTGGCCCAAGGATGTGTGTTAAGGACTCCACCAGCATCAAGGTCAAAACAACAGAAGGCCCATTGCCAGCGACTGACTCTCCCATCCACGTCAGCCTGACCTCTCCGGGCATCGCTATGCCCAGATTCTTTGTCGAAAGGCCCCCAGGCCATGTCACTGGCATAGTTTGAAAGAAACCTTCATTTTTATTTAGTGACAATCTGTTTGCGCTTTCCCCTTGCTCCCCCCACGAGGCACTCCCGCACAAAAGAGAACAACTGTGACAACATGATGGATGCTGTGTGGTGAAACGGTTTAGCAATGGCTGAGGCCCCGGAGACATTTTCAGGCTGGAAACAAACAGAGGCTTTCAAAGCTTCATTCGTTGGCCCTTGATTCATTGCGGCCGGATGAGTCAGTCAAAGCGCGCTCTGCGACACCCCCCAGCCCACCACCCCCTCCGCCCCCCACCCGCCATCTTCCTCTTGCCTCCCAGACCCAAACCAAACAGCTATGCCTGACTAATTAGGGGCATGCTCGTGGATGACTTTACATGGCGTTATCTGTGCTCAGCTTCAACGTGGGAATTTTAGTGGAACCAACACTACAGGGGCGCAGCAGGATTTGTCTCTTGGGTTGTATACAGTGGCTTGAGAGAGCTTAAGCCCTCTCAAATTGAAGAAGATGAAGGCAATCTGCCCTGACGGTTAGGCTGGGGCACCAATGGGAGACTTGATCTACAGAAAGAGCCTGTCAAAATGCCCTCCTGTGAGAGCAGAGTGTGAAGCTTAAGGAATCATTAACAGTGAACAGCAACGGGCATACAGCGGCAGAGGTGAGCACCCTGCCCTGCCCATATCAATAGACCCCTCCTGGAGCAGCCAAAGACTTTGCTTTGCTAAGATTTTGGATGGCACACATCCTAGGATTAGTATTGCCTTGTGGAACTATCCTCTGAATTGGGGTGAACAGTGGAACAGTGGGCCAAAGGGGGGCATGGTAGATATCCAGCCTCCTGGTCTCAGCGGAAGGGGATAGGTTGACAGCAGAATGGATTAATGCTCCTACTGTAGCTATGTGCAAGACGCGGGCAACACATACAATTTCTGGTGAGATACTAACACGCGTGTGCTTGCTATGCTGGTCACCTCGAGAAGGTGCCCAGTGTGACTCCCAGCACACGTTACTTAGCAGCACTAACCGCTATGCTTCACACCCACCGCCCCCCCCCCCCCGCTCCTCCTCTCATTTTTGTTCAGGACAGTTGCGAGCAGTGAGGCAGCTTATTTATGATGGTTACCGAGGGCAGAGTAAAAATAAAAAAAGTCCCAAGGTCTGGGTTATCTAACAGCTACTGCGTATATTTTGGAACATTTTGAGTTACAGATTTGGGCCAAATTCCAATATGTATTGCTTATTATTTGGTTAAAATTCGGTTTGAAAGTAGTTGTGCAGAACTAAACTTTGTGGGTATGGACACACATTATTCGCATGAGAATTGTATTCATGAAATAAACTGTTTATAGCACTTATTGTTATGTAGAACATTTTCAAGCAAATTGTGTTAGGTGGGGAGACTTATTACTGCTTTGTACAACGTATGTTTGGGCTTCAGCATAATTGACCTAAAGACATTTGACCTAAAACATTTGATTACATTTCTTTGACATTTTTCTGTCACATTTAAATAAATATATACATGGGGGTGGGTAAGGGTATAGATTAGGTTGAGGGGGAGTGGGGGAGGGCAGGGGATGCGGGGCTCTCCGCCCTGCATTTTAGACCAAAAAAAGGTCAAATAAATTCGATCAAATGTGATTAGGTCAAATGTTTTAAGTGAAATAGACCCAAACCGCATTGCTTCATTAAATATCACACTAGCTGTAGTGTGCCGTGTCGCTATATAGTTTCAAACGATCACAACAGCCCACATCTTTCAATAGAGCCCAGCTGCCTCAGAGGCAAGGCCCCACACCAGAAGGCAAAACATTGGGCACTCTATCCCTGGGTCGGCGAGGCACCCTAATCCTCAACTGAAAGAATAAAGACCACTGAACCATATGCAAGGCGTACCAACCTCGAGACTAAACAGTGGGGCAAACGACCCGAAATGTAAGGCAATCTAACCATGGGATAAAAGCCCTGAGGCACACAGCCCCAGCAGTGAGGTACTCTAACCCTAAGAAAAAAATATGGCTTGCGCGGATAGAGAAACGGGGCATCTTAAAGCCAAGAAAAAAACCCCAATAACTTTCCTCGCCAAATAGGGAAACTCGTTCCATCGATCATTAGCCAAACACTCAAGTGCTCTGCCCTGGCGGAGCGACCTAACTCTGAAACATAATGCGGACACATTTCTACGTGGATGCATTTAACCTTTGAATGCAAACCCTGAAACGCCCAGCCCCAAAGAAGTGACGCTGACATTGCTGAATAGAAGCCCTCAGTTTACCTGGTCTCCAAGGAGAAGCACAGTAAACAATCAAATCACTGTGTTTCTCACCGATAAAGAGAAACATTCACCAAAACAAGGACACTCAGTCCTAGATCAGAAAAACTCAATAAGCCACACCAAAAATAGAAGAACATCCAGCACTTGGGCAAAAACACTAGTAAGAAATGTCTTTTCAGGGAGATACATACAACTCTAAGGCTTAAAGCCTGGCTGAAAAGGGGTCTAACCCACAGCTAAAACAGGAATACAGGCAGCCTTATTCCTGAAAGGTACGCTGATAAAGCCCAGACAAGGAGAGTACCAACCTAAAAGCTGAAAGGTTCCAGAAACCAGAATCAAAACAGAAAAGCAATGAGCCCTACAACTGAAATGCTCAGTAAGCCACAAACCAAAGCAGGATAAACAGCACTAGTGCACAAAAGCACTCACTCTGACATGAGCAAAAACAGGAAGACCGGCGGCAAGCCCTAAAAGGGCCACTAATAAACCCCAAACAGAGATAGGCCCACTCCTAGTGCTGAGAGGACTCCAAACAAGAACCAAAACAGTGTTACAATAAACCCTAAAATCGAAATGATCAATAAGCCACAACCAAAACTGGAGAACACCCAGCCCTAGAGCCGGAAAGCTCACTGACCTAGAGCCAAACAAGGAGAGACACAAATCCACAAATGAACAGCACTCTAGTCCATAGTCCAACCAACTCCTAGCACTAAAAAGCATCATATCAAGAATCCCATACAACAAGATGCCCAGGCTTAGTGCCTTAAAGCACTTTGACCCAGAACCAAAACATGGAGAGACTGCACTATAGCTGAAAAACAAACTAACCCAGAGCCCATGCAGAATGGCACCCAGGCATAGAGCCAAAACAGGCAGACACAAAGGCCTCTATCCCAGCCCCAACAGGGAGTGATCCAGTCGGAGTGCTGAAAGTCTCCTTAACTAACAGAAAACAAGAGTGGATCAACAAGCCATCACTAAAACCTGGTGACACCGAGCCCTGGAGCTGAAAAGCATGCAGCCAAAAAACAAAACAAGGAGAGGCTTAGGCCTGAGCGGCACTCTATGCTAACTCACATATAGAACCTATGGCTTTCCAAATGTTTTGGATTATTAATCCCTTGATCCCTCACCATTGAATATGTGGGCTCGGGCTGATAGTTGCAATACAAAAACATCTGGTGAGTCAAAGGTTGCTGTTGACGTAACTAACTGTAGAGAAAACAAGAACACGTTCAGAAATTCACCTAAACAAGAAACAGAACGAAGACAAACATCGCTGGACTGGGGCATAAAATAGGCTCGGGCACCAACAAAAATGTGTCCCACAGTCTGAAATGTTAATTGTTCCTTTCGTGACCAACTGCTTCATTAAGACCCAACGAGGAGTTTTTTGGTAAATACATTGTAATTATGCATTTTAAAGAATGCTTCTTTCAGCAATGCTGGTCAAAACTACTATCTAAACAGTGAAGTAACTTCTTAAATTGACCACTGCCAAAACCAGACAACATACACAAACTAATTTCCTCTGAAAGCACAGACATCCTTTTCATCACAGAAACCTGGTTCTCCGACGACTTCCGATTCCCCCCATCACTTATAACGGAACTAGCAGAGCAAGCAGGATCGCCATCCTCTATGAATCTCACTTATCCATCTCACACTCTGAGGCACAAGCCTGCAAAACAGACTGCAAATTCCTCCTAGTGACATTTCTCATCAACCCCTCGCTTACCCACAGCTTCCTACTCATCCACAGACCTCCCCCCCATCCCCAGCTACAACAGACACTTCATCAATATCCCAATTGACTCCTTAACAGCTATCCTGGTCTCCCACCCCTCCCTCACCTTGCTAGGAGATCTTAACATACGGTTCAATGTCTCAGACAACCCATGACACGATCACTCCTGGACAACCTGGAAGCCCTCAACATGAGTCAGCAGGGAACAGGTGCCACTCACACGGCAGGACATACTCTAGATGCAATTTTCAGCTCCACTAACCTTATCTCCATGCTTCTCACATGACCTCTTATATGGACGGACCATGCAGCCATTCCATTCTCGCTCCTGGCACCCATCTGGATCATCCACTCGAGTGCCGCCATGGAACAAGGTCATAGAAACCCTGACTTGGCTGACTCCCTGCTCGCCTCCCTTCCTAACCTACCAGTAGAGGGAGGTCTACCATCTATCAGTCACTTCGATCTACGGCCCTCCAACACCCTCCTACTTCTCACCCCCTCAAGATCAACCACCAATAGACAGGGTCCTCAACTAGATTGTTCACCCCTTCCCTCAAAACACTCAGCCACTCCCTTGAACGCAGAAGGCAGGCCGACCCATCTCCTCATAACAGAACAGCGTACGCCCATCAGACTCATGTCTACAAAGCCGAAATCCGAAAGGCCAAAAAAATCTTTTTACAGGAAGAGAATCTCTGATTAGAATCTCTAACGTCAGTAACAGTCACAAGGAACTCCACAAGATCATCTCAGAATTCATGGCCCCCTACCCACTCCCCCATTTGCGCCTCCCCCAAACACTCTGTGATGCCCTCTCGGACCATTTCTACAACACAGTGCTAGAAAGAGGCTGCATCATCGGCACCTAACTAGCATCACTCCCACCCCGATCACCTACACCACTGCATAACCATTCTACACATGACCCCTCTACCCCTCCCTCACTATCTTCTCCTCTTTCTCACCCATCTCTAGACCCGAATTCCTTAAGCTACTTGCCAGCAGCCGTCTGTCCAGATCCCCAATAGAACCATGCTCTACCACCCTCCTCAAAGAAATCTTTACCACATCCTGTGCCGGCGGCATCACAAGATCCATCCTTAACTCCTCCCTCGCATCAGGCATATTCCCAGCAGCATTCAAAACATCACACATCAAACCCCTCCTCAAAAAATGCTCAGTTGACCCCCTCCTTCCAGCCAACTACAGGCCCATTTCTAACACCTGCCAAACTCACTGACCGAACGCCTACTCCCAGCTTTGCCTTTTCACTAAATCCAATCACCTTCTCGACCCCACTCAGTCTGGCTTCAGACCCCTCTGTGAAACTGAATCATCCCAAGTCTCCATCTGGAATCACCTCAAAAGCACTGCAGACACAGAGGGCTGTGCCGGACTCATACTCGTTGCCCTCTCGGCAGCCTTCGACACCAGTGACCACAGCATTCTCTGACAGATTCCACTCTCTCAGCATAAGGGGCACAGCACTAAGGTGGACTGCTTCATTCCTCACCAACAGATACCAAATCACCCACCTCTCGCCCTATCACCTCTTCTCTTCAACCTCTACATGCCCTTATTTGATCCCGTAACCTCACATGATACAACTACGCAGATGACACCCAAATCATCTTTAAGATCCCAAAGTCGGACTCCACCCCCCACCCTGACCTCACATCCCGCTTCACAGACATCAATCATTGCATGACGGCCAACCAACTCGTCCTCAATGCAGGAAAAACAGAAATCATGATCTGTGGGAAGACAGCTCTCTTCCCCCAAACCCACCCCTTGGCCATGTTCCCTATGCCCCCTTGACCCGCTGCATCCATTGCAGTACAAAACCGTGAATGCACCATGGACACTGACCTGACACTCTCACACCACATTAACACTGTGTCTAAGTCTTGGTACCTACACCTCCCTACTCTCAGACGCATATTTCCTTACCTCTCCAAGCCAACTCCCTCTACCTGGACACCCGTGCTTATCAACGCAGAAGCTACAAAGGGTCCAGAACTCTGCAGCTAGGCTCCTCCTTGCCCTCAGCCCCAGAGGCCACATCACTCCAGCCCTCTGTATCCTCCACTGGCTCCCAATCACACGACGGGACAATTTTGAAGCCATGTACATCACCCACCGTGCCCTCCACAAGACAAGCCCAGAATACCTTCAACAGAATCTCACCTGTTACCAACCAAACAGAAACCTGCATTCAGCCACTGCAATCCTCCTTGTAATCCCACCCTTCAAATCAGCTAGAATAGGGGATCCTCTGTCTCCGTCCAAGCCCCCACTATCTGGAACTCAATTCCCCTTAGCATCTGAAGCACAGAGGATCACTTAGCCTTCCGAAAGACCATCAAGACATGGCTAGTCCCCCAGCACCCTGATGAACCCTGCCCTTCTCGGGTTAGTCGACCACTTTTCAGCTAAGCTGGGGCAGCAAAAAACTTCCATTTAATCACCAAATGGCGGTGAGAATAATCTCATCTCCATCAGACCACATGAGTAAATCCATGCCACATTGATGAAACCAAGCAGCCAGCCAGAACACATGGGTACATATCACACACCATGCTTATGGAAGATAGCCGAAGGCAAGGACACCCTCCCGCACGCATCTGCAATCATACGCCACTTTCAATGGCACACCACAGAACACCTCTGCCATTAGAATGCAGCTATCCCCCATCATATAAATTCAGCCTAGCTGGACACATAATGAGTCTACTACTCTCACATACCATCCTGTGGACTTCAGAGCATCCATCCACTTGCCAGCTCCATAAGGGTAGCTAGTAGGGACCTGGCCACCTCTGCCCAACTTCACATTGGCTAAAATGCACACATGCATTGTAAACTCCTCCGATCAATTTTTCCCACAACTTGGACTTCAGTCCACCGAGGGCATTCAACTACAGCGCTTTGAAGCCAAACCAATGGTATAAAGGCAGTGTACAAATGACATTACATTGGCCAAAAAACTGGCCTAATTTGTCCCCAAAAACTTTTCCACACTTGCATGTTGGACCTGCACTCCGAGCATTGCCCTGTAGGCCAGTCCGAGCCTGGAGACATCACCAGCTCTTGTGCGAAAAGACAGGGTAATACACACCCTAACAATGACACGTGCAGCCCTGGGTCTGCAAAGCACTTACTCCGCTGCTATTCTGACAGAGGTCTGTGCGATTTCTTTCTCCTGTGCTGCATCCCATCCACCACTAGAGGGCAGACTGATCCGGAATCCCGTTCTCTCTCTGGAAGCTGGACTTGGGAAACATAGCTCACACGTTTTCCTTTTTTTTTTTTTTAAACATACATGTTCGGAGTGAATAACTTAAATGAAAGGAGCAAGAGCACAGGCACAATACTGTTTTTTTTTTGACAGATCGCTCAATAAATTACACAGAAAGACTATCACAGGCGACCTTCTATGCCTTACAACCCCACACTGGTCACGCCCAGACCTGGCGCCTCGCGAGACCCGTGCCTGGCGCCTCGCGAGACCCGTGCAAAGGATATCTGGTTCTTGTTCAGCGTCAGGGTGTGCAAGCGTGGCAAGCTGGGCAGCCTCAGCTCGTTGCCCAGGAGATTGTTATCCAAGATCAGCTCCTCCAGGCCAGCAAATTCTTCCAGGCCTTGCAGCGCCCTGCAACGAGAGGAGAAAAGAGAGAAAGCATGTGAGTGAAGCTGCAATTGCAGGGAACCTCGCAAGAGTACGGGCACTGCTTCTGTGCTGCAGTTGCTTTGCAGCCTGTCCGATTTAGTGGGTGGACACTGGAGGGGGTAGGAGGGGTAGGGGGCTGACGGCAGGGGGGAATGGTGTTGGCAGGACCTCACATCCGTCACTCTCTGGCAGGGTGAAGGATGGGGTCACTTACTGAATGGCCAGGATTCAAAACAAAGGTCTACAGATAGAGAGGCCGGCAGGATGAATTTGTCAATGTCTTGTGCCTCCAGGCACCCAGCCTTGCCTGACCCTCACCCCACTTCCAAGATAAATAACGGTGTCACTGCTCACCTTCCCTCCCTGGCCACAAATTAAGGCCGCCATCCATCATCCCTGCCGAGAAAATATCACGGCCCTCTAACAATAATACAATAATAAGCATTGCACCCGGAGTCGGCCCTGCATCAGCTCTGGCAAGTGCAAGGAGGCCTATGGGTAGTGTGTAAGAGGAGGGGTGTGGTGGGGGGTTCTGTCTAACTGCGACCTGCTTGCATTGGCCACTTACACCTGCATGGCTTTGCGCCATAGACAAAGCCGTGGCCTTGCAAGTCAACGGGAAGGCCTCTGCCTGTACCAGCCAGCCTCCATGTTTAAATGAACAAGTCCTGTCAGTGTGCGGATCTCTTCCACCGGTTGAATGAACAATGGAGAATCCACATGTCGATTAACCAACCTCTTCTACACTCGGACCCTTGCACAGTTTGAGAGTGACCCACCATTGGCTTAGCTCTTTTCATCTACTTCCAATTCAGAGTGATGCCAACTTCTGTACCCGTAGTCCCAATTCATAGGAGTTGTTTGCAGAATTGTCAGGCTCGCGTCCCAAAAAAAATCAGCCAATGCACACCGATCTCACCAGGACTTCTAAGCATGAGATTATGTTATGCTATGTGTAAGGTTCCCGTAGCGCGCACTGTTGCCACCTGCGCGGTCTCTTGGAGCTCTGGCGGGTCTGTAATGCAAGGAGGGTGGCAGGGTATGTTAGTAGGACTGAGCGGGGGAAAAAGAGCAAGAGAGCTGTGATGTGCTGTTGGCAGCTTCAGCTTGGAGAAACCGGTCGGAGAACGTGGGTGTGTTTTGCGGTTGGTAGTCGCCATGTGGCGTTGGGTGAGATGTGTGTTTTTTTCGCATTCGTGGTGGGCGAGCGAACTGCCTGCGTTCTTCATAGCCTGAGAAAGGACAGTCGGGTCACTTGGGATCCAGATGTAAGTGGCTGAATTGTTCTCCCTCTGGTGTAATGGCCTCCCCCAGGCCCCTTCTTCCAGGAGTTCTGAACTTGGCCTTGAGTTCTCCTCAGTGTCCCTATTTCCCCTCCTGATTCTCAAATGATTCACATCACGTTTCCTTTTGAATCCTTCGTCTATTTACATCATCCTCAGACCCCTGAACTCTGTGTGAACTCTCTACTTTGCCAGCAGGTGCTAGTAATGGTAACGAGTCAGCAGTCCACCCTAGATTTACTGCATATATTAATCACTCAAAAATGACAGAAAAAGTGTCAAGCCCATTTTATATCCATATTTGGTCAGTTCAGAGTGCTAGTGCAGCCTTTCTGTGACAAAACGAAAAAGCAAAGCAAAGCAAACACCCACATCAAGCCACAGACATCTTGGGCGCTTTACGCTAAATGACCGTCAAAGGCAAGCAACTGCGATTAAGGCACACGCAGAATGTCCGCCTTTCAGCAAATCAATCATGTAAAAGAAGGTTATAATGTAGCATCACTAAGGTCATAGTATTACAAGGTGGATGTGCAGTCCTACACATTGGCAATCTACCATTATCCAAACCATAGTTAATGTTCCACTTTTGGCTCATAGGTGCCTACAAATCTGGTTGGAGGAACAAGTCAAAGAGGAAAACACTACACAGAGGTGCCAACTAGGAATGCATGGCGGGCCGCCCTGAAGCAGGAAATATAGCTAGTCCCATCTAAAAACGCCCTCCACATCGATGTGGCTGAAAATGGCGGGCGAAGCTGCCCAGATAAGTGGGTTGTCCATTTACCATGGACACCTTTGTGTATCTTTGATATTTCTCTGACTGGCGAAGAAAGCTCCATGCATGAACTGGGACAGCTCAGCAGCGTGTAGGAGCATGGTTCTGAAGACAGAATCCAACCCTGTGCCTTCCCCCGCCCTCGCCCTCTGCCATCCCGTACGTGGCGTATGAAAAAGGGGGAGGATGCACCTTGTGCCGCTAATCATTAGCACGCAGGAGAAGTCACCCCCTCCCTCTACCCCAACCAGTGAGAGGGCTTCCACTCTTTCCCTTGACTGGGGATACAGACATTACGGGTAGGGGGTAAATAAGCAAAGGGCAGGGGGGTTAACATCCGTAACATCCTTTCAGATTTGGCACGCACAACTACTGTCCCTGAGGAGGGCAGGATCCAAGTGTCACCGCTTAATTGCAGCACTGCTGACATCTCAATAGAGGAGGTAATGGCAGCTCCACTTCAGCCCCGCTCTTCCCACTGCTGGCTTTTTCCTCTGGATAAATGCAATTAGACAATGAATATGTGACAGGCTTCATTTTCTTCCTTCAGACACACTTAGAAATCCAATCTTCAACTAAAGGGTACACAAGACATTCCTTTTCAACCCTAGAGCTCTCTAACAGTAAGCGGCCTCTACTGCATGGCTGATGACATCATAGGGTCACATGTATTGGACTCCTCTTGCCATCAGGGTGTTATTACTCGAAATACAGGTTTGGTGGCATTCAACTACTACTAAGCAACCAGAGGGGGGCCACTAAAATGTGCTCATCTTTTTTTTTTTCAAACCCCCCTCCCACACTTATTGTTTTGCTATTGCCCACCGGCCCAAACCCTTATCTGCCCTTTCCCACCCCCCCCTAAAAAATTCGATGAGCACATTCGCTGGAATGTGCACGTTAAAATGCCTGGGGATGAGCAGGCAGGCGATGAAAGGACGTCGTACCCATATTTGTGTGTAAATAGTTGCAGCTCTATAATACAAAGCGAAACAATAGAGTTGAAGTGTGCCAGGTATGGTGGAAGCGCTTAAGCGTTTGTGTTTGAACAAAATCCTTCCTCAAAAAGCACCAGAACTGGCTGCAGCATCCTGGGGGAACAGGTGGGCACCCCTAACCCACATAGCAATACAATGAAAACAGTAAATGTTCCACAAACGAATGCGCTGCCAGCACACTAACGTTATGTATATGTAACATGAAACCTCCTAACACTCCTTCCATAATTATGTTCAAAGTCCATGATCCAACACCAGATTCATATGCCCAAATGGCAGAGTCGTATGCCAACACATGTTTCGACCTCTACAGGTCTTTTTCAAGGCAAAACTCTGTTTAAAAGTCTTACTGGTGACTGTCCTCTTGAAATTCTGTGCAAAGTTGACTTTTAGTTCTAGTCGGTGTCCTTTAGAATGAATGAATTATTCCTGGAGTTTGTCATACTGTGAAACAGCCTGCCTTAAAGTGGCATTACGTAATCAGTCTTTCATATGGAACCGTCCATCTCGTAATGAGTGCTCATAATACAAAGCATTACAGCTGCTCCGATGGCCAACGCAATGCCGCTATCTTGCACATACTGCCTACAGACAGAAAGATAACTGTTTCACAATCTGATAATTGCACGCAGGTAAGTAGTAGCCTGTTAGAGGACGGGCGATTCTAGGAGATTCTATTTGTAAGCATCGCTCTCACATTTACAAGAGAATACGTTGAAGGCACTGGGTCTGGAGAATGCGGTCCTCTTGGGAAGCTGCTGTTGTGAGCTGCACTATACCCTCTGGGCAGCGGATACAGGATATGGACTTCTTCGGGGGGGGTGAGGTGATTCTAGCATAACACATCATATACACATACCTCTCTTACAATGTAAGAGGGTTAAAGAGTCTTCAAACCAAATTTCTCTGTGTAGCACTTCGATGCAGGAGTGCCCTTGGAAGGAAGGTTGTCCTTTGATGGGTACACTGGAATCGTGGAAGAGAAGCAGCTGGAGGGTGGGCGGGCGCGGGGACAGCTAAGGGTTGGAACACATTATCTCTGCTAGACGGGTGCCCCCCAGAGACACCTAGCAATACCGGCGTTTATCATATCAGTCTGCTGCTAGTGAAGGATCCTACCACACAATGGATTGTGTTAGTTGTTCATTGCTGGACAGCTTCCAAATGGCTTCCAAATGGTCTAAGGATGCAGGATATATCCACAAATCAGCGTTCATTCCAGAACTCCATCATGGGGTGGCTACCAAATCATGGAGCAGGATGCGATTCCCCATGACTTACAAGGCTACACATTGCTCACAGGTGGAAGCTCGAAGGCCTACCGCAAACAGTGTCGTAGGGAGATATGACACAACCAACAGGACGCAAGCATGCTAGCCTTCACCTGCACAAGAGTATTGCATGTGTCAGAGGAAGTATCCACTTCTGAGATTTCTGGCTTTAGAAAGATGTCATGCTGTGTGGGGGAAACAAACCTTCATACATACTACAGACATTGGTGTGGTTTCTCAAATTGTACCATCACATCAAAATCTCTCATTGACATCCAAAACAGGCTTAACAGTGGATGTTGGACGCAGACTCAAACGCTGATGCTCAACGCCACCACCCATATCTTCTTTGGAAAGTCTGATCAGTTCAGAAAAAAAGAATGCACCCAAACCATGCGTTTTCTAAGACCCCGCCGTTTAATTGGTCCCTGTGCCTTACGGTCCATCCTGTGGTAAAGTGTGGGCAACCAGAGATGGTTTGTTTCACAGTGTGTGCCATACAAACCCCAGACAATGAAACATGCATGCAAACATACAATATCCATTTATTATAGAGCTGGAATTATTTACACAGAGATATGATTATGTTGTCCAGTGCTAGTTACTTCTAGTCCAAAGAGGCTACCCTCTGTATGCTTGTTGAATGCCACTGAAACAATATTTCCCATGTCTGGGGAAGAAAGCCCTTCAACTACACAAGTATGTCATAAGGCGCAAAGGTATAGCCCCCGAATGATCATCTATTTAAGGTACCGCATGGCATCGGGCAGCCTGAAGCAACAAGCATGGCCTCTTCAAGGTTACCCGGGGGAACAGGGCAGAGCAGCAGTCTCACACACCCTACTCCATTTAATGATTTCACAGTACATGTGGGAAACTAGCATCAAGCCACCACCTATTCAAGGATAACACAAGGTAGTCTACTGTATAATCATGACCTTTTCAGGAAAACCACAAGGCATCTGGTAACCTAACATAACATACTATGACAGGTGCGTTTATACATATATGCCCAATTCAATTAGGGAGATACTTGAAGTCCTGGGTTTACAATGGGGAAACCCTGGACTATTTGCCCTAGAATGAAAAGCTAAAACCAGGCATTGACTAGCATCTCCAAAATGAACTGGGGCATGTGGGTTTATAGAGCACACATTCACCAAGATTGGGTATATTGGCACTGGTAACAGATGTTTGTTGTCCAACTTAATGGTACACATTTTATCGATCTCCAAAGGATGGAAGGGTGAGTGGACATCTAGGCATCACCTATTCAGCAAAGACATGTGCAGAGAGCAGGCCTCCCAGTAAGCTGAACAATCACAACACACAAATATTTACAGCTGTTATGGAGCAAGTCTAGCACTCCAACCATCACCTGCCTATTGCGGGGTAGCACATTGTATGGTGTAATCAGCATTCCAACCATGGCCTCTTCAAGGGTACCACACAGAAAGAGCATAGCATAGCAAGAAAACTAAGCCCACCCGTTGATTTTTCATTTTTTTCTGTTTATGCAATAAGGAACACCAAATTTTTAGATACGGATAACATTGCGGATGAGCTGTGATTCAAGCCAGTTTGTCGATTTGATGTGTGGGGAGCGTGTGCCACCAGATTTGTGGAGCTTAGCCGCCAGGCATGCTGGAGTGCTACTTTTGACTGCTTTGTAGATGATACAAGCAATCTTGATCCGTATCCAGGCTTGGAGTGGAGTGGAAGCCAATGTAGTTCAGGACTGCGGGTCCTCTCTTTCTGGACATGTTGTGATTCAAGGTGGTTTGTCGATGAACTGCGCGAGGGGCCATGTGCCACCAGATATCTTGTCATGCACCCACCCTCTGGAACTCGGTCCTTGTGTAGTCTCAGAATGCCCCCACAATTCTCCAATTTCGCAAATATCTCAAAACATGGCTCTTTCATAAATACCTGACCAAGGACTAATTCCAACGGACGCATATACCGGCACATAGACCTCACAGTACTGCGCTACTGTTAAAATATGCCAGCCCAAACGCTGGCCACCCACACACTGTACAGTACTCGGTTGCTCTCGAGCTAGGTCCATGCTTTAAATTTGCTAAAGCCCAGTCAACGAGGCCGACCATAGCCGCATATGCTCACTGTCTCACCATATTGAGGTTTAGACAGGTTACAGCTAGCGGTTCGAGCTTCCCGGTTATTGTGGCGAAAGGCTGGAGCAATTTACCTGCAGCCCTGAGATCAGGGCAATCATACTGGTCCTTCTGCAAACTTCTGAAAACCTGGCTCTTGACCTAGTAAACCAGGCGAAGGTACTGCTTTGACTATATAGGAGTGCCCACTATGCCACATGTACAGCGACCGGTGCCTTGATGCCTATGGGTTTAGTGAACTTTACAAATATAAAAATAAACAAACAATAAAAAAATATCCTCCATTTTTCCAATATTAAAGATGGGATTTGGATTAATGCAAAATCATTTCCTTTGTATGTCGCACCCAAACCTACTATAAAAATCAGTATTGTTCAATTTTCTTCAGGAACAAACACCTATCATATGAATCTGGGCAGAACCCATTTTCTGCATTCCATAAGCAGCAAACATACTGAGTGCATCTGCTTATTTTTTAGCACAGAAAAACGTTAGATAATCTGGACCCAGGTGTACTCTGCATAATACAGGCCTCGCCCCCTCTTAATGAAAAGGCACAGAGCAAGACCGCCAAGGCAGCCACAAACGGTACCCGAAAGCCCAGGGATCCGAGGGGAGATGGCTGCAAGGAAAGGGTCTTCATTTCCGAAGGCACCACTGGGCCCTGGAAGGGCGTGCCACGGGGACAAGCGGGCAAAATTGGGCATGAAATCTCGCTGCACCTGTCTGTTTTTCTGATCATTTTCTTTGTCGTGCGCGATGGATTATTATTAGCAGCTCACTTAAAAGGCAGTCGAGGAACACAGGGGACTGCTTATTAATTGTTGTTTTCATGTCATCAGCTTGGTGAGCACTTGGTGATTTAATCAGCTAAATTTGCAGCCGAGGGATGAGGCTGCAGCAGAGGGAGGGCGGGCAAGACAATTAGAAGAACTGTAGGTTTGCAGATGTTGTATTCTAACCAGTGGACTCATCTGCCACTGTCTTTCTATTTCATTCGCATCTCCAGACGATAACCCATTCTGAAGGCTGCAGAGACACCTTGGTGAGGGAACCTCTGGGCTTCTCTGATGAGTTCATATTAGATCCTTTGACACAATACCATGTGGCATCTTTTACAGGAGAGGCTGCTTAGCCTGCGAAATGTTCGCACCACTAAGAAAGAATTGAACAGCAAAGAGCTGCAGCCGGGTTCGACATTGAGGAGGGCTGGGAGCTATTTCGCCCCTGCTTGTAGCCCAGAAGAGCCTGGTTAGCTTGACACCAACAGCTACAAGAAGCTACGTTTGGCTCCCCAGGTTAACTGATGCCAAACAAACGCACCTATGTGAATTTAACTGTGTGTGTTTGGTCCAATCTATAAATACACATAAGGACACATCTCTACGACATTTATTTAAAAGTATACAGAATCATAAATACTGAACAGAATGATAGGTTTCTATCTCATGTGGAAGTTTGATTTGCGGAACACTGTGCACTAGTAGCTCCTCGTTCCCCAGAGGTAGCTCCAGGTCACGATTTAATGCTGGATACCCAGGAGCTGCTTTTAGCTCCTGCTTATCCAGCCTTCATGTCTTGCCCCGAGCTGGTCTTGTGTACAGAAAGCGCCGTGAGCGCCAGATCTCAGTTTCTCGCAGACTGGCAGCCACGCTAATGATGAACCGAAAGGGGCAGGGACATTTTCATTTCAAGGCCCTTGCAAGCCACCTTCCCACGCAGTATGCGCCATCCAAACCTTGTTCCAGTTCATGCTGTCTTTAACAGCAGTGGACAGGCCCACTTCCGTGTTGCGCAGCAGTGTTGGACAGGTCCATAACGGTTCAGGCGCATGAATTTACTGATGCCATCTTTGTACGCTTGTTGGACTGTAGGCCATCCTGTTGGCTGTCATCCCGAGTGGTAATGTTGTATCTGACATGCAATGCACCCTTGGCCCTGATAGGAGGCAGACATTTTGTCCCGTAAAGTGACTTCTGGTTGAAGTTTTTTTTTTTTTTTTCCAAATTGCCAACAGGCCTAAAGAGAAACGATCAGCACTGCTCCACACTCTCCATGGCTTGACAGAAACCGGACTGTCCATGCACTGGATGACCTCTAATCACATGCAGGCTGTATTGAAGCTTGCATATGCTTCTTAGCGCTTTGAGGTTAGGCGCTTGGTTGTAAAAAAAATGTGGACACTTGCATACAGGGAAAGAAAAAACCGCAATGAGAGCGGGGTTTGAATCTCTCACTGTAAATTGGCATTTTATTGTATTTATTATATGTGTTTGCTTTTATCCACTGATTGATAAGTGCAGTAGTACAAAAGCACAAATCTTCCCAATCCCAATCTTCAAAAGGTGACCAGGCACTTTCTCAGATCGATGGCCTTCCAAAGGGTCCTTACGCCAGAACCAAAGCAAAACCTGCCTGTATTTTCCTCAGGAGAAGCTGCAAACATAGTGCTTCAATCTACTGCTGTGGGCTTCAAGGGCTTTGGGATGGCGCTGCTGATTAAGAGGTGAGCCTGTAAGCTGTGCCTCACCAGAGGGATAGCGCTGCTGTCTGAGGTCTCAGCAGCTAAAGGCCAAGACCCCCTGAGAAATAGCCTTGCTGGCCGAGGTCTGCTTCTATGAGGTCTCTGCAACTTGAGCTGTGCCATTGCAGTCACTGGTCTAAACCTACGAGATGTGTGTAACTCAAGGAATAGCTCGGTCCAAGGCCCACAGCTGTGTGATGTGTGTAACCTGAGATTGTTCTCCTGAGACCTGCATGTTTAAAATATGTGAATCCCGAGAGATAGTTCTATGCCCCGATCCTGGCAATGTACCACCGAGCCGGCCCCCTCCTTCCAAGGCCCACGGGAACAAGGCTGGAGCCTGTTCTCTGCCTGTTAACTGCCGACTCTGCCGTCTGCCAGACCCCCTGGTCCACCGCATTCACCGGCCAAGGTAACACTGTGCCTGCTATATCAACGCTCGGCCGAGCCCACAACCTACCTGCAATTACACTTGCATTTGCATTGTGTTGTGCCCTATGGTCGCCCCAGACCTCATTTGCATTGTGTTGTGCGCCTCCTGACCTCATTTGCATTGTGTTGTGCCCTATGGTCGCCCCAGACCTCATTTGCATTGTGTTGTGCGCCTCCTGACCTCATTTGCATTGTGTTGTGCCCTATGGTCGCCCCAGACCTCATTTGCATTGTGTTGTGCGCCTCCTGACCTCATTTGCATTGTGTTGTGCCCTATGGTCGCCCCAGACCTCATTTGCATTGTGTTGTGCACCTCCTGACCTCATTTGCATTGTGTTGTACCCTATGGTCGCCCCAGACCTCATTTGCATTGTGTTGTGCCCTATGGTCACCCCAGACCTCATTTGCATTGTGTTGTGCCCTATGGTCGCCCCAGACCTCATTTGCATTGTGTTGTGCCCTATGGTCGCCCCAGACCTCATTTGCATTGTGTTGTGCCCTATGGTCGCCCCAGACCTCATTTGCATTGGTCACCCCAGACCTCATTTGCATTGTGTTGTGCCCTATGGTCGCCCCAGACCTCATTTGCATTGTGTTGTGCCCTATGGTCACCCCAGACCTCATTTGCATTGTGTTGTGCCCTATGGTCACCCCAGACCTCATTTACATTGTGTTGTGCGCCTCCTGACCTCATTTGCATTGTGTTGTGCCCTATGGTCACCCCAGACCTCATTTGCATTGTGTTGTGCCCTATGGTCGCCCCAGACCTCATTTGCATTGTGTTGTGCGCCTCCTGACCTCATTTGCATTGTGTTGTGCCCTATGGTCGCCCCAGACCTCATTTGCATTGTGTTGTGCGCCTCCTGACCTCATTTGCATTGTGTTGTGCGCCTCCTGACCTCATTTGCATTGTGTTGTGCCCTATGGTCGCCCCAGACCTCATTTGCATTGTGCTGTGCCCGATGGTCGCCCCAGACCTCATTTGCATTGTGTTGTGCCCTATGGTCGCCCCAGACCTCATTTGCATTGTGTTGTGCCCTATGGTCGCCCCAGACCTCATTTGCATTGTGTTGTGCCCTATGGTCGCCCCAGACCTCATTTGCATTGTGTTGTGCCCTATGGTCGCCCCAGACCTCATTTGCATTGGTCACCCCAGACCTCATTTGCATTGTGTTGTGCCCTATGGTCGCCCCAGACCTCATTTGCATTGTGTTGTGCCCTATGGTCGCCCCAGACCTCATTTGCATTGTGTTGTGCCCTATGGACACCCCAGACCTCATTTGCATTGTGTTGTGCCCTATGGTCACCCCAGACCTCATTTACATTGTGTTGTGCGCCTCCTGACCTCATTTGCATTGTGTTGTGCCCTATGGTCACCCCAGACCTCATTTGCATTGTGTTGTGCCCTATGGTCGCCCCAGACCTCATTTGCATTGTGTTGTGCGCCTCCTGACCTCATTTGCATTGTGTTGTGCCCTATGGTCGCCCCAGACCTCATTTGCATTGTGTTGTGCGCCTCCTGACCTCATTTGCATTGTGTTGTGCCCTATGGTCGCCCCAGACCTCATTTGCATTGTGTTGTGCCCTATGGTCGCCCCAGACCTCATTTGCATTGTGTTGTGCCCTATGGTCGCCCCAGACCTCATTTGCATTGTGTTGTGCCCGATGGTCGCCCCAGACCTCATTTGCATTGTGTTGTGCCCTATGGTTGCCCCAGACCTCATTTGCATTGTGTTGTGCCCTATGGTCACCCCAGACCTCATTTGCATTGTGTTGTGCCCTATGGTCACCCCAGACCTCATTTACATTGTGTTGTGCCCCACCTATATCACCAATGCCCCCTACCCGCCACTCCTCTGTACATCACCCTAGCCCCAGCATGCTACTTTGCCTGACTGCGATCATGTTCCCCTTCTGTGTCATGCAAAGCAACATACCATGGACTAGCAAATAGTTACTTAGCCTATAACAATGGTCTAGTCAGACCTGCCTGCCCAAGACATCACCCGATCACCTGCCCCACACCATTCCTGCCCACCACACCAGCCTTGCTCCCGGAACCTAAATCCGCCCATCCTACCCATAGCCATGCACACTCTCCGGATGTCCCAGCTAATACGCACTCAGCTGTCTACAAGCGGAACCCCATCAACACGAGAGCATCATGCCCCACTCTCGACTACAGCACCTCCACAATGGCTAACCCAACTATCTCTCGAACCACTACCTTCATCCCTTCCGATCGGAACATTAGACTTGGCGCCAGAACCCACCACAGATCTAGCAAAGGCCCAGCTAAATCACCTAATAAGACCAACCCTCACACTGTAACACCTATCAACACTATCCCTCCCATTCCTAAAGGAGCTCTCCTAAATGTCAGATCATTAGTCGCCCATTCCATAGAAGTCGCAGACATTATTCTAACAAACAACCTGGACTTCCTTGCTGTAACCGAAACCTGGCTGCACGATGCTGCAGGACCATCTCTTACTCTAGCCATACCTGATAACTACACCATCCTTAGAGCAGATAGACCGAACGCTCGAGGAGGCGGTGTAGCCATTATTTTTAAGTCCACGCTTGACATCAGACTAGCCTCCTCTCCTCCACTTAAATCCTGTGAGCATCTCACAGTCAAATTACAAACTTCCCCTAAAAGTACTATCACGCTGCATCTAATTTACCGACCCCCGGGCCCACCTGGCTCTTTTGAGGAAGACATCACCTCACTAGTTGCTGAAAGCTCCAAACCATCAGCACAAATGATTATACTTGGAGACTTTAATCTTGGGTTTAACGACCCTCTCGACACCCCAGCCATCGCCCTGGCCTTGGCATTAGAGGAGCATGGCCTCCAACAACTCTGCTCCAAACCCACCCACTCGAAGGGCAGAATCCTTGACTGGATAACTGCCCTTAACTGCAACATCACTGTGAAAGATCCCACACAACTTATCTGGACTGACCATTACCTCCTCCCATTTGACATTCATACCAGCAATTTAGTGCATAAAAGGCCCATTATTGCACCTGCCTGCCTAACCAGGAAAAAGAGCAACATCACAGCGGAAGCCTTAATACCTTTGGTGATCCCTACTTTGAACGCACTACCTGCTACTACGGACTTGAACCAATTGGTCAACGTCTACAACGATTCCATGGCCAAAGCCATCGACATCATTGCCCCACTGAAACTGCGTAAAGGGAAACCTAAAGCGCACCTGAACACATGGTACACCCCGGAGCTCAAAACTCTCCGTCAACAAAAAAATAAACTCGAAGCACTATGGAAATCAGTGCCCTCTGTAAATAACAGAACTAATCTCACCAACATTTCCACTCTCTACAAAAATGAGATTACACGTGCCAAGAAAGAATCTCTCAACACTAGGATCTCCCAGGCAAGCTCCAGTACAAAGGAGCTTTTTAACATACTAAAGGAATTAGAAAACCCCATCACTCCCACTGACTCTTGCACTAAGGATAAACCGTGGTGCACAGGGATCCAGAATGCCCTAGCTAACAAAATCTCAGGGCTCCAAACCAAAATTAACAACAAACGACAACAACTCACTCTTGATCCCACCTCCAGTCCCATTCCTCCTCCGCTTACTGCCACTAGCTCAGGCTTCACCTTCAAAAAGGTATCCATATCGGAGGTTCAGAAAATTATAGCATCCTTGAAACCGTCGAACTGCAAGGGGGACAGCTGCCCCGCACAGATCATAAAAGATGCAGCTAGGGATCTCTCCCCATTCATCACTAAACTAATAAACCTGTCTTTCGCCAATAACCTGGTCCCCAGCAATCTGAAACAATCCTGGGTCCTACCTCTACTAAAAAAAACTACTTTCGACCCTGACATTCCCACGAATTATAGACCCATTACCACCGTCCCATTCTTACTAAAAATTTTGGATAGAGTGGCCTATTTACAAATCCAGGACTACCTTGAGGCAAATCATTTACTAGGAACTCGCCAATCTGGCTTTCGACCACAACACGGGACAGAAACGGCCCTTGTTGATCTCAAGTGCCAGATAGACGAACTCAAAGACAAAGGTAAGGCTGCCATCCTTCTTCTCCTCGACCTTTCCGCTGCCTTTGACTTGGTCGACCATAAAATCCTGTGCAACCATTTGTCTTTGGCAGCACACTTCTCCCACTCTGCGGTCACATGGATCCAATCTTTCCTGGACAATAGGACCATGCGGGTCTTCTCTCCCCTTGCAGCGGCTGACCCCATCCCCATCACCTGCGGTGTCCCACAAGGATCCTGTGTCTCACCCACCCTATACAATATATTCACAAAGCCACTATTCGATAAGCTGGACAATCTGGGTGTCACCTACACGAACTACGCAGATGACACCCAGATACTCCTCACTTTATCAGGTAATTACAACGTGGACGCCAAATGGATCAATTAAGTCTTTTCCATCATTCAGGCATGGATGGCCACACATGGCCTGTGCCTGAATGATGATAAGACCGAACTGCTCCTTGTCGGCTCACCTAACACCATCCGAAAACTCTGTCCCGGCTACACTAGCTTTACTATTGACGGTAACACCATACCCATCGCCAAGAGCGTAAAAACCCTCGGTTTCTACCTAGACACGAATACCAATCTAGCTAAACAAATCAATATGACTGCCTCAGCCACTGCCTACACTGGTAAATTAATTAGGGCCTGCAGACCATTGATCTCCCCTTACAACTGCCTCATTCTAGCCAGAGCACTCATTCAATCCAAACTGGACTACTGTAATAGCCTCTATGTAGGTGCCAACAAAACAGTAATCAATAAATTGCAAGTCCTACAAAACAATGCACTCCGTGCCGCCCTAAATCTTCCCAGAAGAGAACACATCTCCGCCACCAGAATTGCTTGCAAATGGCTGTCCATCCAACAAAAAATAGACCTGAAAACTATATGCCTTACATACAAAGCTCTTAACCATCTTGCCCCGCCCTATCTCTCTAACAAATTTACATTAAGACAGAACACTAGAACCACCAGATCGTCTAACACACTACAACTAACAGTGCCCAAATACTCCCTCAAAAGAGCCGGTGGATCCAGCTTCCCAGCTCTGGCATCACAACTTTGGAACACTATCCCACTGGATATCAAATCCACACCCATTTTCCAACCCTTCAGAACTAAGGTCATCTCCTGGTTACTCAACAAATAACCAACCAACCATGTATGTATGTATACCTAATGCTCAAATGTTTCCTATGTTGCTTGCCTATTATTATCTATGCACTAACTGCCTTCCTGTCAACCTTCCTATGCCTTATTACTACTGTACTATTGTGCCCTTCTGTTACCTGTAACCTGATGTTCAAAGCGCACATATACCCCTGGGTCAAGAGCGCTATACAAATAAATAAATAAATAAACAAACAAACAAACAAACAAACAAACAAACAGAACATTTGATTATTCGGTTGCTCTGTGTAACCTGCGAGTTCTGCTGGCTGAGGCTGGCACATATAATACATGTGCCATCTGAGAAATATCTCTTCTCTCTTAAACTGGAACCTGTCAGACCTGTGTAATCTTAAATAGCTCTTTTGTTCAAGACATGCAAGTATAAGATCTGTGTAACCCAAGAAATACCTTTGCTGCCCGAGCCCTGAACCTGTACACTGTCATGCCTGTGCCATGGGCGCATACATTGGCGATCAATATGGACAAATTGTTATTCATTTATCTACAGAAAACTCTTGGATCAACCGCTATTCACTATTTGGACTTTATTTCCCATTTGCAAGACTTTGGTGCTTTTTTATTTTTTCCAGAAAACTACACTTACCATAATGCACTTGGCTATAACCATCTATTCCTATTTTTCTTCATCAGAACTACAATCCCCAGAAGTCCACCAGCTCAGGAACAGAGAGGGAGGTGGCCGATTGTCTGCAGGTGTGCTGAGCCAGGTGCAACCAATTAGCCTGCCTCTGTGCTGGGGTGGGCAGTATAAAGGCTGCTGCCTGCGAGAGCTCAGTCTCTTGCATTGAGAGTCCTTCCAACACCTTTTTGCTTTGAGCTACAAACTTTGTATGCTGTTTCCTGCTTTCATCTGCTTTTTGTTCCAGTGCCCTGGCGGGCTCCTGCCTTGCAGTCTGCTACACCCTGCTGCCTACAGCCCAAGCCTTTTGGGCTCCCTGCCTCAGCCCTGCTCCTCTGGGCGCCCTGCCTTTCAGCCTGCTGCACCCTGCTGCCTACAGCCCTAGTCTTTTGGGCTCCCTGCCTCAGCCCTGCTCTTCCAGGCTCCTGCCTTGCAGCTGATCACGCTCTGCTGCCTTCCAGCCTCCGCCCTTGGCCTGCCGGGCTCTCCACATTGCAGCCGATCACGCTCTGCTGCCTTCCAGCCTCCGCCCTTGGCCTGCCGGGCTCTCCACATTGCAGCCGATTACGCTCTGCTGCCTTCCAGCCTCCGCCCTTGCCCTGCCGGGCTCTCTACATTGCAGCTGATCACGCTCTGCTGCTTTCCAGCCTCAGCCCTTGTCCTCTGGGCTCCCTGCTCTGCAGCCTGCCTCACTCCGGCTGCCTACAGCCCTTGTCCTCTGGGCTCCCTGCTCTGCAGCCTGCCTCACTCCGGCTGCCTACAGCCCTTGTCCTCTGGGCTTCCTACTTTGCAGCTTATCACGCTCCGCTGCCTACTACCTACCTTTTTCCGCTGGGTTCTCGGCCTAGCAGCCCTCTACAGTCCTCTGCAACCTTCTACGGTCAGCGGCCCTGCCCCTCAGGGCTCACTCCTTGCTGCCCGGCCCTTCTGGGTTCCTTGCCGTGCAGCCTGCTTTACTCTGCTGCTCTAAGCCCTTTTCCTCTGGGCTCTCTACCTTACAGCCCTGCTCCTGTGGGCTTGCTCATTGCTTTCCTGCTCCTCTGAGCTCTCAACCTTGTTCCTTACTGTCCTCTGCTATCCTATCCTGTTACACGACTTTCCCTTCATTTCCTTCTGCTAGTTTGCTATCAACCTCCTTTTCCTGGATTTGTCTGTAAGTATCTTCTCTTGTACTGTTTGTAGACCCTTTTGTACAGAGCTTGTCTGTTGGTTCCCATCAGTCAACCTCTGCCCCTTCCCTTGTCTCGTTTCTACATTACAGACACCCATAGCTGCTGTTCCAAGCCATGAGCAAACAGCGTGGGCCTCTGTTATAGCAAACTGTGCAGAAGGCTAGAGTTTTTTCCTAAGGTTCGTGGAATACTCTTTTCCTATATCTGCATACACCCCAAGAGGGAATTCATTCTGTACCTTTTTCCTTGCTACTCTTGCCTACTCTTCGTTCTCTTTCCTTTCAGCTGTGTGTGTACTTATCTGTCCACTTTATTTTGGCACAACCACCCAAACCCTTTCTGGGTGTCCTGTGCCACTCTTAATAGAGTGCCATCCCTGACATACACTCACGGATAACTCTCCTGACATCTGAACCTGTAAAATGTGTATTTTCAAAGAGATTGATCCGCTTCCTGGGGCCTGCATGATCTTGTAACCCGACAGAGTTATGTTGTCTGAGGGCTGAGCCTGTAAGATGTCTATCACGCAGGGGAGAGCTCTGCTGTACAAGATACGTGTGAGCATGTCAATTGATAATGTACCATGGTATTGTGGTTGTTCATTGGTTCATCAACCTCTTTCTAAAAGTTTGAATTTTGTTGGCTTAATTTGGTCACGTGTGAATATATGTATTTATTTATTTATTGCATTTATAGCAGCGCACAAAGCCCTGAGGCATCTAGGCGCTAGTTACAGTAATATATACATACACACACATATAAATACATACATTACAGGGCCTGTTGTAGTGGATCTGTCGTTATGGTTAAGTTGCTCAACTCATAGAAAGAGCACTTTGTGGGCAGCTTATAACTTTGCCCCCCTTGGACGAATCCTCCTCAGACTTTTCCAGCAAAGTATATGCCCCTCTCAGAATGATTTTGTGAAGTTTGGTATGGGTTTGTAAAGGGGGGGGATAAGTTATAGGGAGGGACCCAAATATGGGGAAATCCTCATAGACGCAATGGAAAAAGAAATCACTTGTGCCTACAGCCCAAACCGCTGGACGGATTTTTAGCAACTTTGCGCTAGGAATGGCAGCTTGGTCCCGAAAACATGCTTTTGAAAATTTGGTGTAAATGCACCCCGTCATTTTTTGCAAAATGGCCAAAAAGTAGGTTACAATAATTAGTGATATCTGGGTCTGGTCTGCAGACTAATTTCCCGATTTGGGGTCTGCAGACGCCTCTGGACCAATCGGGGTCCGATGTGATGTCCGCAGACATCGTATGATTGCCCACTGATTGGTCAATTACAAACATGAGGTGCGTCAAAACATTTGAAACGGATGCCATGTTTGATTCGCCAACAACACCCGCAGTCTGCAGACATCACGGTAAAACCAACCCTTTAAGTGCCAAGGACGAGTATACTCGTCCTTTTTACATAGACTTTAATAATAGCCTGGCACTTAAGAGGCACCTGTCAAACAAATGAAAAAACCTCTGCGGGGAGGATGATGGGATATGCCCATAAAAAGCCAAAAACCGGGTGTTGTTTCATCTATGAAGTCCGCAAACATCTCAGATGTTTGGTGGGCAGTCGTGTCATGTTCACGAACATCTCAGATGTTTGGGGACATCCAAGATTTTTTCTGCATTACAGGGACAGTGAAAAGCAGTTTTTGGATGGCTTGTAACTTTGGCGCCACTCAATGAAACTGCATGAAATCTTGCAGTATCATTTTAGACCTGACCCTGAATGCAAAGTTTGGTGCTATTTCGCCAAGAGGGGACAACATTTGAGGATTTGTCTCAAAATATTTGAAAGGCTTATAAATTTGGTGCGGTTTTTTGACAAATCTGCAGAAAATTTTGTGAAAGGATTTTAGCCCCTGATGTAAATATGTTTGCAAGTTTGGTGGGATTTTGTCAAGAGGGGGCAAAACAAGAGGGGGGGTCTCACATTTTTTTCGAGGGCTTATAAATCTGTTGCTGTTTGACAAATCTGCACAAATGTTTCCGGAAAGATTATAGACCCAAACTTCAATGTTTGTGCAAAGTCTGAATGGATTTTGTCAAGTGGGGGTTAAATTATACAACTATTTTTTGTATATACATTTTGACACTTTTCAAAAAATAAAACATGGACGGATTTGCTGCAAACTCATGCAAGGAGCATTGGCAGGACCCGAAAGCATGGTTTTGCAAATTAGTCTTTGTTTTATTTTTTGAAAAGTGTCATAATGTTGCTACAAAAATAGTGATTATACCTCTGGGGACTGAGGTATAGCCTGTGGCCATGGGCAGTTGCCACATTATCTGGGTCATGGCTATAGGCCATGATCCGGACAATCTGGCTACTGGCCATGACCATGAGGGACCAGCAAAGGTTAATGGGTATGGGCAGCAGGGACAGGATATGTGGTAAAGTTTTTTTCAAGATCCGATAGGTTTGATTGGGAAAATAAATTCTGCTCATGGCTACAGCCCAAAGCGCTGGACAGGATTGCAGCAAACATTTGCGAGGAGCATCAGCAAGGACCTCACAGCATGGTTTTGCAAATCTCTCCTGGGTTTTATTTTTTCTAAAGTGTAAAAATATAAGTACAACAAATTGTGATATAACTTTGGTGCTTGGGCAATAGACCTGGTCTTCAGCAAGGACAAATGTGTACTCGGATTTGCTTATTGGGGCGTGTGGCATTGCCAAAGCCCTAGGTTTAAATGGCAAAAATAAATTCTGCTTGCGGATGCAGCCCGAAGTGCTGGAGGGGATTGCAGCAAACGTGCGTGGGGAGCATCAGCGAGGACCTGAAAGAAAGCTTTTGCAAATCTGTCTTCTGTTTTACTTTTTTTAAAGTGTCAAAATGTAAGTACAAAAAATAGTGATATAACTTTGCTGCCTGGGCAGTGGGCCTGGCCATCGGCAAGGACAAATGTGTACTCTGATTTGCATATTGGGCAATGCGGCATGGCCGAAGCCCATGCCCCATGGATTGTGGAGACTGGCCATGGCTGCAAGCCATGAACACTGGCCATTGGTCACATTAGAAGGGTACAGTGGAAACTGAACTAGGATACGGGGTAGGTGCAGTGGATAGCAGAGGTGGTTTGGTGCAGCTGGGGTCATGGTCGAGCCACAGGCCCTAGGCAATTCAACAATGACTTTCATCCCCAGCATGCACTGCTGATAACACACATCAATATGTGTTGCAAAAAATATGTTTCTTAAAGGAGGTTTACAGTCCTTTCATATATGTTAAAGTTAAAAGAGGAATTATTAATAACATATACAGTTATGTAACATCATGAAACATTTTCACTAATAAAAACCTATGAAATTCAGTGAAAAAAACACTGTTAAGGGGATGATATGGTTACAAGTAAAACCAAAATCCCCCAGAAATTCACCAGTTATGGTAAGCTAAGCAACCACATCTGGCGCCACCACCGTGCACTGCTAAGACTAACACCCAGGACATCAAAGATGACATCACAAATGTGATTGATGACATCCGATATGAAATACATTTTGATGAAAAGTCCCTACAATGGGTTGTGTTTATAATATTGGTAACAAGATGTCTGGGGTGTTCATGAGACCCATCATTAACTACCTAATGTATTAAAGAATGTAAATATCTAAACAAAACATTATTTTGGAGTGTTGTTGTTAATGCAAGAACCTAATCATACATAAACATAGGCAGTGGCTGCAGCATGCACCGTAGAAGTAGAGTCTTTTTAAACTGGTCATTTTGGATAGTCATATAGTGAATGCTAACTTATCAGAGTTTTGAGTAATGTGAAACATGGAATGAAGAGCTAACAATTGAACACTTACAACGCAAGTTTGGTAATACAAACAATACATATGAAGACCCACAATAAATACAAATTAGAAGCACATACAGGGAAACTAAAGTAAGGAAGAAAGAAACAACATCACCAGAACATTTCAAAAACATTAAAGTTCATCTTCCTGTATACAAATGAATTGTGTGTTTGAGGCCTGCCTATTTCCCCATGTATGTGCACCATGAGCTGAGACCAAGACCCTAAGGGAAGTAATTTAAGGACATTCAAGAACGTTAATGTCTAGATATACAGCACCTTTTTGAATTTTCATATTCTGACTGTCCGTGAAGAAAAACACCTGCCCTAGATAGGTCAGTGAGCAAAATCAAGTGGCCTGAGTATATGTGATGTCATCCGTGAGGTCATCAATGACATTTGTGATGCCATCTGTGATGTCCTGGGTGTTAGTCTTAGCAGTGCACGGTGGTGGCGTGAGTTATGGTTGCTTAGCTTACCATAACTGCCCAATTTGTCTGGGCTTTTGGAGTTTTACTTGTAACCATAACAGTCCTTTAACAACGCTTTTTCACTGAATATATATATATATATATATATATATATATATCCTCTCCCAAATTGAACTGACCAAAATGCAAACGCTGAAAGAGGTCGATGCAATACAGGCGACTGCCCAACACTTCCTGTTTCCAGATTAACAGGCCAGAGAGCCAGGCATCAGCAGTTTCCCCTGCCCTCTCCTTCCACTCTTTTTAATGATATTTCACCCACAGGTCCCAGCTCAGTTACCTTCATGCTGGGCTGGGCCCTCCTCCTGCCCCTCCCCGAGCGCTGCCGGGGAGAGTTTCCATCGCACTTCCCAAAGTCACATCAAAATGACAAAACATCACAACCAATTCCACTCGGCCTGATCCGAAGAGAAAGAAGTCTAAGTTTCCACTGTAATTAACCCTATCCTCGTTAAGGTAATTATGATCAAGCTCCCTGTCAAAGCTAATTCCGTGGCCTCGTTGCCTATGGCTCACGCATCACCCTCATTAGTTTACAGAAGATGGAAAAAATTAAGCTGGCAAGCCCCCGCTCGCCTTCCCCGGCCCCCTCTCAGAGCGACGCACGGCTGTCTCTAGCCGGTCTCTCAAACTCTCTGGTGAATGGTAAGAATGAGAGCTCGTCTGAGACGCTACAAGCCCGTTCAAGCATTCCCCTGGCACCAAGCGGCCCTTCCCAGGGCTCCCTCCAGTTAGAGATGCTCATCAGCGACGATCTGACTGCTGCATGCACAGAAATCGGAACAACTGTAGCGGGCCACGTTGTGCACGTTATGAACCGCCACAGAAGACAGTTCTATGGCTGTACAACACAAGATATCCGCATTGCTATCCTGCAGTCGGGCTGGGCTAGCAGTCAGAAGTGGCTGAAGGGATGGACGGCCTAACATGCACGAAAACTACAAGGGGGTGGGGGGAGGCTGTCCACATGAACAGTCACTGTGCACGCACAAGCCCCAGCTTCAACAAGCCTCTCCGGGCAGCTCTGCTTCAATTACTAGACGGCTCAGACAGCACGTATGTCAAATCCATGTATTCAGGAGGAGGATGTCCTCGTGTTTAGACACACATGTTGGCAGATATAGACTTCCTCCACCCAATCAGATCCTTTTCTCATGTGTGATTTAATGGGCAAATAAAACATCCCAATTGATTTTTCGCAAATATTGGCGTCTGGGATTACCCTTCATATCAATGAACCACAAACCCGTGTACTGATTACACAGTGCATTCGTTTTTGACTCGCCTCGTGCCAGATAAACGTTTTCGTCGGATTTGCCTAAAGTTTGAACTGGCCTCTGCAGGGGGTGGACTGGACTATATGAGACTCTGTAGATTTCCCAGTAGGCCTCTGCACCCTGGGCCCCTTTTTGTGTGGTAACCTATTTTATTTCCAAATGTTCTCAAAGGAAAAGGGTTGGGTTTGCTGAAAATGAGTAATATGGGGCCACTTTGAATATTATTTCCATGACCTCTGTTTGTGCCCAGTCCACCCAGGTTACCTCTGCTGTCACACGACCCAGGCGGTGGCCAACAGGCAATGGCAATTTTTCCTTCATGTACATGTTTGGCACAGTTGCCTGTTGTGGAGCCCCTCAGAGCAGGACGGTGCGCTCGCTCAAACTAGGGTGACCAGATGTCCCGTTTTTTCTGGGATTGCCCCAGTATTTACCCCTCCATCCCCGTGTCCCGACACTTTTCTTTTTTTTAGTTTAAAAACCTTGCCCCAGGATTTGTGGGTCAGATGCATACAGTCTTGTTTTTTTTTTTGTCAGACCGATACAAAAAAAAAATACTGACATTGTGCCGGACGACGCGCTCATCGCTCGCTTTTCACCCCACCTCCAGGTCCTCGCTCCTCCAATCAGCGTTCTTTGACATCAACATGCATGGCACAGCCCATCTACAGTTTAATTCGTGCCTGGTTTGCATTTAAGCCCTTCTTTGGTGTTATTGTTGCCGAATCTGTTTATTTGGAAAATCCGGTCACACTAGCCCAAATGCATAGCCCAAAATGAAAGACCAGGGTCTCGGAGTCCTCATTTATGAAGTGAACTCGCAGGTTACTATCAAAGTGTTGCAATACGCTGGAAAGACTGCACTTAAAATGAGATGGCCGTGTAAAAGTAGAGATGTGTGTCGCCTCACAGTGAAAACAAGCAATTCTTGTTTCTAACTTCAAGACAGTGAAGAGGGAACTTTACAAAATCTTGACAGTGGAGGCAGCATGTCGGGCTCACAGCATCATCAGCGATCGCCCCTCGTATCTCTGCGCCCACACCCCAGTCGACACTAGTAGCAAACAGAAGCTCAGTTCCAAGGTGGGAGAGAATAATCTTCTCTTCTTCCCGCTGCAAATTAAAGTAAAAATGGTTAGCGAGGATATTCCCTCTCTCTCTCTCTCGATACAAATACATATATTGTACACAAATAGAGAAAACCTAACTTTCGCTACTTCTACGAGGGGTTCCTCTGCCTCCACGAAAAAAATAAAAGGGGTCTCTCAGAATGTCCTGGTACATTAAAGAATCCACCGTCCTGTGTTAAAATCTTTAATTCTGTCCCTTACACTTGTAGCTGTATTGTACACTTATTTGTCTCGGGAGGATAGCTCAGGGGCAACCAGTACTCCAGATAAGATTTTGAGGTGGGAGTTATTACTCCCTATTTTTAAACTTTGAGAGTAAATGTGATTTTAAGAGAGTAAAAATGACTTTTCTCCTTTGGAAGTGAGTATAATGTATGCGACATTCAGCCGACGTGTGCAAAAATTGTATGGAAATCATTACTATGCGGCAGCTTTCTGCATTGTGACAGAATACACCTTTCATCATTTCACTAAGCTCTGGCCATTTGATCTCTCCTGTATATACTTAAATGTTGAAAACACAAAAAACCTAGCCAATTACATAGTAAAGCAAACATGAATCGTATTGTGTGTTTTGAGGTTCGTAGAATTGTCTCTTGGTGTTTAATGAAAGTCCTCATTTCCTGGAGCTATTACTATCTAATGGAATGCCAATGTTATGATACAACAGTTCAGAGAGGCAAGGTCTCTATGCTAAATTCTATATCTAATCTCATGGTCAAATAGTTAGATAGCGCTTTTGGCAAAGCGCTGTACATAGAACATATTTATCACAATTAACACCAAACTGAAGTCAGTACTCCTTTATCGACCTCAAAAGGATGAAAGTCTGCGTTGGCTTTGCCAGGATTCGAAACTGCCATCTAAAGATCATGCACATATCGCAGCAATGAGTGCTCAATCGGCTGAGCTATCTTATTGGCTAAGATCCTTCAGGGGTCGGTTAACTTGAGTATCGACTGAGGTATAATAATCTCAGTTCCTAGATGTTGGACAAACCATGTATGAAGCGCTAAATAAAGTTAAATACCTATCAGGATTATCACAGGGACAGGTTTTGCTGAGTTTCTATTTCAATTACAAATGTAACTTTCATTAGTTTGATGTTGAACAGGGCCTGCACTTCCTGAAGAGTCAGGTTTTGGATGTTTTAATTATAGTCTTGAAGATTTGAGAGGCTAGAACACCTGTGATTGGTGTAATGACTCACTCACCCTTGAGTGAAGACTGACTCTGCTGCCACTGACCATTTATAGTAATGTACCCCATTGACTGCAAGGTTGAATGCATGTAAACTAGACCATGCATAGTCATCATTTTACACACTGTTTTTATAATTAGAGTATAAATTAAATTAGAAGTGTAAAAATTATCGGCCTCCGCATGATTATGCACACAGCACAGGAACTCTGAAAAATACTATTGTGAAATACTGGTTTGCTTTCACTGGAAAGAAAAGCATCATTTGTTACTAAATGTTAATTTTCAATTGCAACTTAGTTTTCCATCTTATTAAATATAAAATCCTACAATGCTAGGAAAATAAATATGCACTGTGCTACTGCTTGCTCCGTGAGTATCAACACAGCAGAAGCTGAATGTAAATAAAGCATTCCTTTAATCACAGTGTGCAGTTTCTTTTTTTGAAATGCTTCATAGAAATACATTCGGTTTCAGAGGCTTTTATCCGTGGCTTGCAATTATATCCATGTAGATAAAAATCAAAATAAGCTTTCTGGTTTGTGGCAAGTAACCTGGCCTTTGCACTGCCCTCTGCTCTAAACTTGTGTGTAAATGTACACAGGAAAATAATAAAGCTGTCGTATTAACAAGATTTTCATGCATAAAAAGGCCTAGTACGCACCTTATCTGGAGGCTTGGGGGCAACGTGCTCGCCTTGGAAGCAAGACGACACGGAACACCACAGGTTCTATCCCCGGGTCAACTCTTAGAAACCTCTGGGTATTAAGCGCGTTATAAATAACCTATCCTATCATATCATAGCTAAACTAGAAGGTTGCGTCAATGTTGTTGGTCCAGGAGAATGACTCCCTTCTCTTAGACTGGGTGGCACAGTTCTGGTTGCAAGTTCTTAACGAGGAAAATGTACTCCCTTCTCCCTGCTCCCAATACCTCACAAAGGACTGCCAATCCTATAACACTCTGTATCAAAATGTTCACCCACCCTTTCTTCACTCCAGGGGGAAGTACCCCCTTGCCCTTGATCAATTGTTCCCAATACAGTACTTGACTTGTCAAGGGGGAATGACTCCCTTCCCCTGGCCTCAAGGTTCCGTACTAAGTTCTCTCAATTGTCAAGAGAATGACTCCCTTCGCTTGACTGTGACTTACTTCCTTACCCAGGCTTCTTGGATTTTCCCTGTGGATGTAGCACTACCAGGAGAATAACTCCCATTTCCTGGTATCTTAGTTTCACAGTCACTTTGCCCTCCATGATACTCAGGGGGAATGACTTTTCTCCTGATGATCCTTGTTTCGCTATTCTCCTTCTTTCTCAACAGTTCATGTACAACTATGATCTTGAGGAAGATGACTTGTACTTTTCTCTTTATTTGGGTGCGGGACCCAGACCTGTACTTCTCTGCTCTATGATTTGGCAGACTTGGTTAACTCTCCTGCCAAATACTGCCACAAGGAAGATGACTTGCCTCTGTGTAACTGTTTGGGTCCCAGCCCCTTTTTCTCAGTTTGTTGGCATTTCCCTTAACCCTGTTATGTCTCATGTGTCACATCAGCACCTCTTTGCCCCTCAGGTGAACCTGTAGCTGTCTGTTCGCTACCAGGTCATGAGGGAGCTGCTTCCGTCCACCTTGCGACTGTCCCTGTACCCCCTCTGTCTTTCTCGTACTGTACGTTACCTTGCTTTGGGACTTAGTACCTTGCAGGGGCTTTCTGGGGCTGGACTCCGCTTTTCTGTTCCACCGGGCTCTCGTCGGTGGCGTCTCTGGTCGTCGGCTTCTCCTGTTCACAGGATGCTCAGCTTCCCTTCTGAGCAGTTGACGTGGCTCTGCTCCTGCAAAGCCCTCCAGGAAGTCCTGCAGCTCACCGCCTGCGTCAGCTCCTGGACAGGATTTGAATCTCCTGCACTGGAGATCCCTTGCACCTGATGCCGGATTCGGCTAGATTCGACAGAAGGTCTAGTCCCTTGTCAACCTTAACGGTCAAGTCCTTCTTCTGTTTCCCAGGTGTGATCATCGTTCCATGGGAAACTCGTCTTAGTCCTAGATCTGCTTGGGTGTAGTATGTTATTTTTCATCCCAGTACTTCCCAGATAGACACAGTCTTGTGTCTTGCAATAGTACATATTTGTACAAGATCTCAGAAGAGGGAAAGAAGAGAAATAAAGGAGATTGAGGATGTGTTGTAGTGGTGTGTTGTCCTGGGCCATACCCTCGATGATTGTCCTTGTTCCGAAGAATTGATGACATCTAGGGATTCGACACTATAAAAATAAAAGCAGTTGTGCAATGACAAATTCATACAGAGATATATATATATGTATATATATACATATATATATATATATATATATATATATATATACAGATAGATATATATATCTAGGGTAGAATTGGTACATCATCCACACAAAGATCTCTGTGGATTTATGTAGAAGCTGGACCCATCTCTACAGTGCAGCCATTTGCATATGTTCACTCACTGTGGCCTAGCATTTCCCTCTGGCCCTTTCCCCATGAAGTGGAACTGGCTGCATTTTTGCAGAAAGAACCCTTCACCATTCTGCTCTCTCTCCCACCATGTTTTTTATGGCTGCATTCCCGAGCTCTTAATGCTCACACCAGCAACAGGAGACAGTTGCCTATGCTCTTATTTGATCAGCACCCCCACACTCATGGCAGGAGACATTTGTACCATTCCACGTGTAGTTTAGATTTTGTCTTTCATTTTCCTACCTCAACAATCAGATAAGACATTTCCTGCTCACTGTCCTCCATACTCTCCCTGTTTCTTTTCAATTGGTTTAAGGAGTGCATGAACATATGCAAATGACTGGACTGTGGCTATAGGCAAAGCCCCTTCTTTGGCCCACAGAGCTCTTTATCCAGATGAAGTACCAATTCTGCCCTTGATTTTTACAGTGAGTGTACCTTAGGAAGAGAATGTCACCCAGGTGAACCTTACATGGTCCAGTCAGGTCTTATTGTACAGGCCAAAAGTAAGGGACATGCCCCAGAGATAAGGGAGTCAAAGTAGGAATATCCAGTGATATTCACAGCCGAAGAAATCCTGACGACACATGGACATAATAAGTCCCTATTAACAGTCCGAAATCCCACGTAAAAGTGTTCAAATCCCACATAGAGGTGAGGAGCCCAACTAGAGTGTCCAAATCCCTTGTAGGGGTCTGAGAACAACAGAGTCCTAGTAATAAAAAGAAGTTAAGGGAAGTGCAGCAAAGGCAGAGTTTCAGCAGAAGTAGACAAAAAAACTGAAGGGACCCAATTCCACGAGGTTCTTGGTGCTGTCGCATATGGAAGCAGCTTCTTTCTTTCAATCGTGAAGCACCATTGCCACAGGTGGCCGTTTGCAGCAGTGTTTCTGCTTCTCTTACCTTCAACGTCTCTCTCTCCTTCTGTGACAGATCACTGAAGCGGTCAAGCGATGCTTCTGATCTCTGTGAGTTTTTTTCTGAACTCCTGATCCTAATGTTGGCTGTGAGGGGTAGGGGTGTACTGAATAGTAAATTTACTATCGGGCCGTATACCGAATAGCACCTGCACAGCTTTTAATAACGGCTGCACTGCTGCCACGACTGGGCAGCGTTCTGTACAGGGTTATTTGATTTATGATATAACATTCGGCTTCGAGTAATAATAATTAATTATTCGGCCGAATAGCTAATTTCAGCCAGAATTCGGCCGAATAATTACTTGAAGCCGAATTTCGGTACACCCCTAGTGAGGGGTTGCAAGAATGGCTCAGAAACAGTGGTTGCATCTTAACATGTCTTGTTGGGGTTGGGAAAACTGCCTCTCTACCCCTAGCACTTCGAGGGGTTTCCCTGCCTCAAAGGAATACTAATTAAATTGTCAGGAAGTTCAAATCAACTGTCACGGTCATGTCCAAAATCTATCACTGTCCCCAACTCTAATGGCTCAGCTAAAAGCTGTGCAACGGTAGTCTTTACATAACTAAAACACATTGCGTTCCTGATATCATCAGGTGACCAAACTTTTCCCAGTCCTGTTGGAATAAAGTGCTCCAAAATAAAGTATTACTTTCTTTCTCCAAATGGAGGTTTTGGTTGTTTCTTGGTTTAATAGCTCCAGGAGAAATTCCCTCTTTCGCCTGTATTTTATTCCAAGATGCCAACGGGGACAATCCTCTTCCCTTGGTCATTTTAGTCCTTCAGTTGTAGCTAACAGCTTTATAGATTCCTGGTGGGCGCGGCACAAACTTGGCTTCCCTTCTCGACAAGTATTGTCTGTAGGATTTTTACCTTGTACTGTGACGGGGAAGAGTTGTGCTCTCCTCGTTTCGTTCCCTTTCAGCCCAGGTTCACTCTTCTGGGAAAGGCTGCTCTGGGTATGAGTTACTGGGGAGTTATGTTGGAGTGGGGGGCCTGCATGTCACAGTACTTTTACAGCCTTCTCGGATTTGGTTCAGTTCCTTCACACGTGATTCAGCCCCTGGCCCGCCACCTCCACTCCTCACGTAGTCCATACCTTATACTCCTTCTCTGTATGTGTTTGCTCGGCAAGGATACGGTTTGAGAAATGCTTTTCTCCGTTTCCTTGCTGTCGATTATCACACCATGCAGTAAACTTCTCATGTTATTGAGTTTGTGTGCTTCGTCACAGAGCTCTGAAATCTATGGAAAGACATTGGCAAGTAGTCTGCATTGACACATCCTGGCCCCGCGGTTGGGGGTTTGGGACTCACAACTGCCCCTCTCCACCTTCGGAGTAGGATTGACTCTGGATTTCTTCCTGGTAGGCCCTCCCATTCCCTCTTGACGAGGCCAGTAAGGCCAGATTAGTGGCCTTGTTACAGTTAGCAAAGTGCTAAGAAAATAAGTCATACTAAATTCCACAAAGTATCTGATGGGATACCCAGTGCTTTCAGTGAGAGCCAGAATTGGGGGCCTCTAGTTTCAGGACGTGGCAGAAGTATGGGTTTGTGGGAAAGCCCACCCACCTGTACTTAGGACTTGCCCCTAACTAGAGCCCTCCATCACCTATGGAGTTGGGGGCCTGACAAATGCTTGGCTCCCGGGCAGTGGGAGACAAGCAGGAGATCTATGGTGCAATGCTATCTTACCTTTGGTGCACACAGCCTCTCATTTTTGTTCCTAAACCAAGGGCTCCAAACCCCCGCTGGCAGGCTGCATGTGGGGGGCTAGTGCCTGCGATTATGACACAAAAGGAGAAGCCAGACTCCCCAACAGAATGATACCAGTGTCCCCCAGATCTCTTTGTGTTCTTAATGATAGAGCTAACCTCACAGCAGGCAGCCCTTTCATTCAAGGAGCTGTGTTGTTAATGGGCTGCCTGCAAGGGGAGAGGGGGTCAGCAAACTTCTGCAGGCAGTCCTGTAACAATGCCGCTCCTTTAGTTAAAGGGCTGCCTGCTGGGGGTTGGCTCCTCTCACTAAGAAATAGAAGAACTGGGGCACCCGGCCTCACCTTTTGTTTCTTAATGAGAGGAGCCGATTCCCAGCAGGCAACCCATTTAGCCAAAGAGCCGAGCATAGTTAGAGGGCTGCCTGCAGGTGTCTGCTTTTTTATTAGAAAAAAGAAGAGACATTGGAAGATGCCTCTCCTTTTTTCTACTCAAAATAGCTGATACCTGCAGGCAGCCCTTTAACAATGCGTGGCTCTTGGGCTAAAAGGATTGCCTGCTGGAAGTCAGCCCATTCATTCGGGCAGCACGTTGCATGTCCCCATGGTAACACAATGCAACAAGCCCAACATAGAGGTTGCGCGGCATCCACATCGCTTCCTAAAGTAATCTCTGTGATGGCTAAACCTAGGTTTCGTTGCCCAACTTGGATTCCCTGTTTTATGGACCTTGGCCTGACTGACCTGTATAGGAATCGCCCATCAGATACCTCATCTTGTGTTCCTCGTCGTTATTCGACCATGGCTATGTTCTATGGACTGCTTTTGGATCATCCCTGAATTGACTTTGGCGTTTGGATTCCTCAGACACTGTTGGATCTTTGTTTTTGGTTTGGGACGCTTTGGTTTCAATTACTGATGGTTCCCTAATACGCTGGCCATCTAAACTCCAGTAGGGCCTTTCCAACTTGCCCCAGAACTAGAAACGGTTAGTTCTGCAGGGATGGAGTAGGATTGCGTCTTTGATCTTGAAGCCTGCTACCTCTGTTTTACTCTCCTCCGGCCACTACTCTCCTTCGTCCAACTCCACCCACCTTCTTCCCTCTCTTCTACCACCTACCTCTGATGTTTCTATCTTGTCTCTGATTTTACCATCCCCACATTCCTCCATAATACTACCCAGTCCTACCCACTACTACACCCAGAAGAATGGATTGTTAAGAGGAGACTTATTTGTTGAATGCATTTTCTGTCAAGGGCAGAGATGGGGCTTTTAGACCCTATAACAGTTCTGTAATATGATATTTGTAAAGCTCATTTCCATGGATTCTTGGTGTCAACAGCTGTTAGAGAGGCAGGAGGCCATCGTTGCTCTTTTATAACGCGGTTAATACCCGAGATTGGTTTCTAAGCGCGAGACCAGGATTCAAACCTGTGTTGCTATGCGTTGTCTTGCTTCCAAGACAAACACGCTGCCCCCAAGCTATCCTCCCGGCCATCAGAAACCTAAGCCCTATGATGTGACTATGTTGTTTCTCAAGGAGCTATGGTGAGCCAGAAGAAGGGCTTGGACTACATGTGGCTATGATTCACAAGTTTCATTTTTAATAAAAAAAACAAATGCATAACTAACACTAGTGCTATGGGGGGAGTTCCCTACCTAACAAAAGTAAAACTAACAGTGCTTCTCAAATCCAAATAAATAGTCTTCTGTCTGAATCCTAAGGAGCTAACTGGCCTTACCACTTTAGAAAAATACTGAACTAAAAAGAAAAGGGAGACTTGTTCAATACCCTTAGTATGGACTTCTGCCTGGACCAATTTCGTATGACTTGTTCTCAATCTTTAAAGTTCTTGTAGATTATCTTCAACATTTTAATACCAAATCTTTTGGAAAATCAACAACTTCTTTAAGGGTTTCCCTCTCCCTTTGATATGGAAACAATTTCTTATTTTTAAATTTACAAATCCCTCAGGACGACTTAATACTTTGCTTTCTTTCCCGCCTTTGTAGTGTTGGGTCTTCCCAAATGTCTGCTTGCTCTGTGGTAAAAAAAGTCTTTAGTTTAGGGTTCTTGCCCAGTCAAATAACACAGTGCCTCGTGATTTACTCACTATGCTGTCCGTGTTGTAGAGTATTCTGCATGGGACGTCTGTCTGTGCTTTCTTGACACTCTTGGCGGTTACTTTAACGTTGATATACAATTTCTGTATCTCATGCCACTTTTATGCAGTGAGGGCCATGTGCCCATATCAATCTGTTAACTTGTTTTGTCAGCCATTCTAGCCTTGTATTACCTTCTTCGTATCCCTTTCTCTATAGATTAGAGGGGCCGGGTTCCTGTTATGCTCTCTTGACTGTCTGTAATATTGGCGGCTAGCCCGGCCTTTCAGTACAATGTTCGTATAGTTTGCTCTCTGGCTCAACAGGGCCATGAGACTAAAATTTGTTTTGGCTCTCGTACCTGCATCAGTTTCTGTGCTCTTGGAAACCTGCAGCTATGCATCTTGCTTGCCTCCACATGTCCACAGCGTCCCTTTCCCGTTGATGCCTCTTTTGGCGAAGAGACACTTGTCGGAGCCAGTTTGGGATTTCAGGCTCCTCTTTCCTCTCAGGTCTCGATGTTAGGTGCTGGGCGCCAGCTCCACCACTGCTCTTCAGTGGTCACGCCACCCTGAAAGACAGTTGTCTTTCAGTCCTCTGTCTCGCCTTGACCGGAGCCACTTGCTCGGTCAAGCCATCCCCCCTTCCAGCCTCCAGCTTGCAGGTTTCTCATTCTGCTCATCACCACTGGCTCTGCAGCTTGATGTAGCTTCACCCCAGGGGTTGCCTCTGAGTAGCACTTGATATCCTCCCACCGTGGGAGCTCCCTCTCCATTCACATAATACTTACGTCTTATACACCAATGGTGTCCGTCTTTCATGATTATTGCACTCAGGCGATGTTCACCATTACCTGAAGGCAATAGGTTCAAAGACGGATCTGTGTAATTCATAGTTGTAACAGGGAATGCAACAGTTCTTCTGACACCCATATATGCAGAAAGGGTAGTTTTGGCAGGGAGTTCCATGTTGGAATGCGAGCCCTTGTCCCCAAGAGAGGAGTCACTTCGAGTGAGGTCCACTTGTCCAGACCCTTAGGGAGGGTCTTGCGTAGCAGGCTCACCTCCCTAGCCTCAAAGGGGTTGGCTCCCCTCTGGGGATAAGGGACGAATTGTCCAGATTAATCCCAGAACATAGAGCTTTGAGACATTCCACTACACCAAGGGTGTGAGTGAGTGTGCTGAAACAAAACTGATCAGTGGTTATGCTACTGAATGGTTGGTTGTACATGATTTCTGCATAGGTTGATTGATGGGTACGCAACTAGTTTGTGGTTGTTCATTTGAAAGGTAATCGTGTGCTATGAAGTGTTGCTGTGTCGGTTTGATAAGAGCATATTATGGCCGATGGTAAACCATACGCTGCATGTCACATTGAGGCCATTGCAAAGCACTTAGCCGCCGATGTTCATGTCAAGTCTCCACATTTAGACTAGTCCTTGTCTAATCACCCTATGGGTTATTTCATCTAGAGTTTGAAGGAGGGCAATCTTCTTCTATTGGTGGAGCCAAATACCTTGGTTGATGATGGGGTAAACACTATGCTTAGATTCTCCTGCATACAAGAGTTGCAGGTCCAAGCAGAATAATGCAATGTGGCATTACTCCTAAACTCACCAAGCATGGAGTAGTCTCTAGTCCAGTAAGGAGACAATGGGCTGGGCTGGGCTGGGCTTTGGAAATCCCCAGAAGAAAGAAGAGTAAATAACTTTCTCACTAAATCTACCAAAACCGATCAGATTAAAAGGGCAGAAACACAGAAAGGCACTTTTAAATTAGGTCGGCTTTGAAATGTGGCTTCCCTAGGAGAAATGCCAGGACTGAGCTGAATGGACGTTCTGCAGGTCTTCTATGTGCTTTGTGGTGAGAACTATGGTGGTGTGGAATGCTGCCTCCTTCCTTGATTGTGGGGGGGGGAGTTCTTCTGTGAGCTATCTGCACAATCCAGCATGTATCACTCTTCTGTGCCTGAGGTGCAGCTACCTTATTCCATTAAAAGTGTTAAAAGAGGGGGCAGGGTTATCTTGGGTCCAATGGGTTTGTGGAATCAGTCTACCAGAAGAGATGTGAGAGTGGTGATGGCTAGGTTGTGTTATTTATAATAAAGAACATAAAACATATATAGCAGTGTAGACATGGGAATACTAAGAGTACATTTTAGTAGTAGGAAGCCTAACATGTAAGGGGTGCATTTGGTGGAAGAAGGTATCAGTTTGGCAAATACTAGATGACAAAATATGATTTGGGTATTTCAGAGGTCCATGGCGGATCCAATCAAGTCCACATACCCATTGCATAGTCTTCTTTAGACAAACGAGGTCACTTAGACTGGTGAGATTGTGATTGAACAAACAGAAAGTTGTTAACATCTTTAAAGAGAATTGAATTTTGAATATTGAATTTTTAAGTATGTTGCATTATTATTTTTGTTTGTTTTCTATTTTTCTTTGGTAGATAATAATATGCAAATAGATGTGTAAAATGCTTAATTTACTGAAATTTAAATTTGTATTGTAACAATAATATATATAGGTTGATATATCAGCTAATTCAATAAAAAATGTTTTTAAAAAAGAGGTCACCTAAAATATTCACCCAATGAACTTGGTGCATTCAAGTTGTTACAGAAACCTTCCTTAACCCAACAAACTGGTTTCCAGTTTTCATTGTTTAGATGAACCATCCCCCAAGGAACTTCTGCTCATCTAACAAGCTTCTGCTGAATTTCTTCCATAGCCTATTTGCCAATCCTCTTTTGCATCAACATCTCATTTCAGTCCTTTGCAGCCAAATAACCACTCATCAAACTCCATTTAGATCTTATGTATTTATATACATTTAGCCAAACACTGTATTTGCATACATTCATACAACAGTGAACAATAATTCTCAAGTCCACCTCTCATATTCAGTAATAATAAATACACTATATAAGAAAATGAAGAAAAATGAAGAACATGTCACATTTAAAATATACCCTCCCAAGACAGTCTAAAATGTTCATAATATCCACTTACAATTTTACCATATAATAAATAAGGTTAAGATCGTTCCCTTCAATAAAATTATCCCATAACATTTCTGTTTTTGATACATTAAAGTTTCTGTCCAACACTTTGGAAAGCCAGATTACCCCAGTTACAAGAACCGAAATGTCAATGGCCCAATTTTACCCTGTACTAATCCTCTCCCTTTAAATGGTAGGCTATCGTGCAAGTCTATGCAAAAAGGATGAGCATACTCGTCCTTGGCACTTAAGGGGTGGTTATCACAGTTACCCTACAACACCAATTCTGATCCCAAAGTCTTAATTACATCTATCCTTAGGGAAATGAATCCCATTACAACTCCACCCACTCCCAATGGCTGTTGACATTCAGTCCCTTAGCCCATTCACCATAACTGAACCTTGTATTATAATGGGACATTTCTTTTCACCCTCTATCCAGTGGACTCTGGCTCAGCAAAATCCTGTGACCCTGGCTTGTGGTTGAATCTCATTGTTACGGTTTGTGTCACAGTGGACATACTTGTACTCATGGTTCTGGTGGGCTCCTGGGAGGGTCCACCATGACTACGTGGATTTTTTCAAGGATAGACTGGCAATGCGAAGAGCCCACCACAACCAGGATGCTTTTTGAGATGGGGCAGACTTGCCACATGACAGAATTGAAACCACCCATGAAAGTACATATGCAAATTAGGCTTAATCTGTGGGATATTTTGACCCACTCAGCTGTGCTATGCTACATCACTTTGCTGCATTGGTGCAGAAACAACAGAAAATGGCCGCGCTGATTCCTGTGGGCGCCAAGATCTCAAAACTGTGTGTTTGTAACAACCAGAAAATGGCTGCACCCCCTGCCACGCACATTTCAGGTGGGGTGGAACAGAGTACTCGCTGCAGGAATGTGCCAGTGTGCTCTGCAACATTTTACATGGAGCGAAGTGAAAGAGGCAGCATTATTTTGCTGAAGATCCAAAATGCCTTTTTAAAATGACACTCTCTCAACCTTAAAGGTGCTGCTTGGCGCTAAATTAATCAATTTTTCCTGAACCACTGTGATTAAAAGGGCCCTGCAATGCACAGGATCATTCATTGTGTCTCAGAGGAACCGAGCCTCATTTGAATAACAGCTCCTATCAAATGTATCCTTGAAAAATCAACCAGGGGCTTTGTTTTCATTTTACAAGGAAAACACATCTATTTTCTTTGCAACAGTATCAAGAATCAGCTGTCCAGAGAAAGACTCTAAACCTGTAACTGTATCCATGCTGCAAATCAACTCCAGAACTCAAGAAAAGAACTATAGCTGCAGAAAGTGTACATTTGCTGGAGATGAAAACTGGATTTAAAGAAATAGTGAAATGTGCTTTTTCCTGACTGCAGAGGGAAAATCGCCTATTTAAAAGTACATTGTTGTGTAAAGGCCTGATTACTCAGAAATGTAAAAGGATGTGTTACTGTTAAAAATACACTTATAAACTGTTTTAATTCTATAGGTTTAAAGTTGAGATTTAAAAGGAGAAAATCAATGCTAAAAACCAGGCTGAGTTGGCAAACTATATAAAAATATCTTTCTCTGCCAGTTGCTAGCCCTGAGAAAGGGTGACACCTCAAACTCCTGGCACAGGAAGGGCTAATTGCTAGCTTGGAGGCTTTGAATACCCAGGACAAAGGGACTTCCCAAGTCATCATCAGACATTCGTCTTTGCTCCAGGCCGGAACAATAGCAGGATGAGACTATCATCTGTCAAGTGTGAGGGGCAGTACATTTCAATCAAAGGAGAGGGCCCTCATCCTGCTTCAAAGGAATCGACATTTGCTTGCAGTTGGAGAAAAGGAAAAAAAACAGATTAAGTGACAGACTTCCTGTTGGTTTAAAAAAGCCTATTTTGTAAATGAACTTTAAAGACATTTAACTTTGCAGCAGGAATGAGGGAAAAAATATGAAAAGTTTGTAGTTTTAAATCTAATTTTATGCTCTTTCTGTGAAGACTTGGTAGAACTCATTAGTGCATAAGGAACAGAAGTTGTAAAGAATGACAGATTGTGGGGAAAGTATTGATATTGCGGACATAACATTTTGTACACACATTTCAGGGGTAAATGCGCTTCTGTGTAGAAAGTTGGGAAATTTTAGGCCGAATCTTTCATGGTTAAAATTGTCAAAATGTAGCAGAAAGGCAAAACCAAGTCCCACAGACTTGGGATTTGGATTGAAATATGACCCACAAAATATGTAACTGGTGTATCTGATTTTCTCATAGGTTATAACTGTATAAATATGTAGTTATGGGAAAATGAGATTTTGGTTCCAGTAGCTAGGGGAGGTTTCTAGTCATTGTAAAATCATCCCATAAACATGACATCCTTTGCTGTGATCCAATCAGCGAAGAGCAAGGCGGAAACTATGCTCTTGCCCAATCCTAGCATTATAGGTGTGGTTAGTAAGTCTGCCCCGCCATATACTGTAGTGATGTCATTTGGCATGATAAATAAGGGAACCTGACAATGCACAGACTCTGATTCCCGGCTTTCTTCCTGATTTCCTGTGTGGTGTCCTGTTCCTCATTTCTTCACCCTACTTGATCCTGATTCCAGATTTCATTGCAAAGCCAAGGCCTATCCATTGCTGAACCCCTTTTCAGCTAGGCCTCAAATTCTAAAGAATTCCAAAAACCCAAGGGAAGCATCCTGATCCAATCTGGCTTGCTACTGCTAGATGCATGCCTGCAAACTCGCCATCCCACTGATATCCAGTCTCCAGTAACCAGAAGGGCCGGTCCAGTGCAGTCCGGTGACCAGAGCGGCCCAGATGATCCTGTTCCACCCGAGTTGCCCACCTGTCCTTGGTTAGACCCAATCCGTGTGATGACCAGAACCCTTAACGGTCCAAAATCCTAAATTAAAGTGGACTTTAAGTGTTAATAGGAACCATAGAAAACCATAGCATCCCTTGCCTTGCCTTGTCTCATCTCAATCCCTAAACCATCCTATCATTACCTTAATAACTTGTAACATTGTCAGAATCCTTAATGCAATCCTGTCTTTTATTTATCTTGCTAAGCACCATTTCTTTAGTCATTTTATTTTGTGTAAATCTTAAACTATCAATCCTACTTCGAGTGATCAGACTGGTTCCGCTGGGGCAGGCACTGGGGATCTGGTGTTGAAGTCATGAATCAACTCTAGAGCTTACTGTGTCCCTCCTTGGTATTCTGGCCGGAATGCTCTAGCATAGAGTAAAATTATACTAAATATTTTATTGTCAAACTGAGTTTCTTTTCTGTTTTCCCTACCCGATTTCTCTAAAAACGCCTCTCATTCAACATTGCATATCTCCATCAGTTGAATAGATAGAAACCTCATTTCAACTCTGGATTATACCTAAGACCTATTGCCACATTCCAACCCAAGAACCGACTCAAAATCAGGGTATTGCACCCGTTTTTGTTAAAAAACCGTTTGGTTAATTTTAGACGGGAATCCACTATTTTGTAGAGTTTTACATTTGTAATTTTCATTCTAAATGATTTTCAACCTTTCATTCAGATTCAAAGTGTTTACCTTTGCTCAAACTATAGTTCATGATTGTTAGCATCTTTCCAATGTTGCTCCCATAGAATTTTGTATTGATTTATGGATTTTTGCACACATTCATTGTTTTACCCAGCCCTTTCCGAATGTCATTTGAAAGTCTAAGATTTCAAATCTGTTTTTCTCTATTGTTTGGGGAGGGAAGGTTGGATTTGAATTTTGTCTTCCATTCCTTTTTCCCGATTACCTGCTGCCTCCTTATCTCTATTTAGAATTGTTTATTTGTGGGTTGAGGAATATTGCAGAGGGAAATCTTCACTTAAATGCGATCTTTCCAAACAAGCCAAAAGTGTTCTTTTCTCTGGTGTTTTCCATCTGTGTTGCTAAAGAGTGAACTTAAGTGCATCTTACCTCCTATCTGTTATTGTCACCACATTGGTGATTGCTGCTCCCTATTCAAAAGTATGTTTGATTTGAATTTTAAATAAATAAATATTACCTTTACTGACCAGCCTGTTTCCTGGTCCGTTGTGACCTGGGGTATTTGAGAAAGAGTGTGATATGAGTGGTATATCACTCAAAATATTGAACCTATAGATATAATAAAATAAGCATTTCAGCTGTGCGCTGAATACTAGGCTGAGACCAGGGTGTATCACCTAATTGAAATACTTAACAGGTCCAATCCCAAACGGTACAGTCCAGCCCACACTGCAAGGTCATATCCCTTCTGCACAAGACCACATGCAACTCCAGACATATTTCAGGCTCATTGGACATAGCGATAAAATGTAGCTTAGGTCTGTAGGCATGGCAAGCTTGGGACCCACGTTTGGGCCTGCCTGTGCCACACAGAGTGACTTAAACAAAACAAAGGCAAAGGCTGAAAGGTTTTGATGGTATCATAACCTCTGGCATTGCTCTCTGCAATCCTCTAGCCCACTGTTTTTCAGCCTGCCATGCAATTACTAAAGAGTATAGACAGCATTGCAAAGGTGAGGGCTGGGTGTACCCTGCCAAGTACAGTAAAACCTACCCTGAACCAATGGCCGCGATAATGTTAATGTAAAAGTATATTTATACATTGCACTCTCACCACCAGAGTGGTCCCCTGGTTCTCTGGTGGCTCTGAAAGAGAAGGTGGTAGGGTAAGTTAGTAGGACATAGCGGGAGAAAGATAAAGAGAGCTGTGATGCGTTGTTGCCAGCTTCAGTTCGGTTTTCACGGTTCTCTGAGCATAGGTTTATTTTTGGTAAGTACCCTTCGTGTGCCGTTGTGCGAGGCTATGTGTGGTTTGTTGCGGTGTAGTGAAGTGTGTGCGGTTTGTTGTGGTTTAAAGATATGGTTGTGGTTAGTTTACAGTTTGAGAGGTGTATGCAGAGGGATGAGTTTTTTATTAGTGGGGTTGGCGTCAGCCATTACTATCTAGGTGTGCTGCAAGCTAGTTGTTCACATTTCTTTCTAGATGTGATGCAAGCCACATTCATACTCCTGTCCCGATGTGACACAGGCCAATAGTCACAATTCCGTCCAGATGTGGCTCAGGCCAGTAATCATAATTCTGTGCAGATGTGAGGCAGGCTAATAATTACAATTCTGTCCAGATGTGACACAAGGTAATATTCACATTTCTGGCTAGATGTGACGCAGGCTAATTTTGGATGTGACGCAAGGTAATATTCACATTTCAGTTTAGATGTGGTGCAAGATAATAATTACAAATCTGTCTAGATGTGACGCAAACTAATTACAATTCTGTCTAGATGTGACGCAAGGTAACATTCACATTTCTGTCTAGATGTGGCGCAGGCTAATTACAATTGTCTAGATGTGATGCAAGGTAATATTCACATTTCTGTCTAGATATGACGCAGGCTAATAATTCCAAATCTGTCTGAATGTGACGCAAGCTAATAACTACAACTCTTTTTATATGTGAAGCAGGCTAATAACTACAATTCTGTCTAGATGTGACTGACGCAAGGTAATATTCACATTTCAGTCTCCTACATGTACCAAACCTACCCACACCCCAAACCCATCCTTTTCTGAAGGTCTCCCATTCCACCTAAGCTTCTCTTAATAGCCACATTGCACCCGCTCTCTCTTCTCCTGGTCCCCAGAGTCAGCCATTCTATCAATAGGACCCACATTAGACCCACTCTCACTCACTTCAGTTGGTTCCCCCTCAGTACAATGTCTCCTTTTCCTTGTTCTTATATTTAGACCAAGCCCCATTCTTACGCCAATAGTCACACGCTCGGTCGTACATTATTGTCACACCTTACTTTCCTAGACAGCTCCAGCAGCCAGCCTTTTCACAGGTCCACACGCATCCCCGATATGGCGGAGACGGTGAAATAACTGTTCCCACAGCAAGGAGCATGTCATCCCAGCTACGTGGCATCAAGCAAAAATACATAAAATACAATTTTTTATCAAAAAAAAGAAAAGCGGCAAAATTAGAACATCTTATTATGTAAGTGGGACTGGGCCCAAGGCTTCAACAGCAGAGATGGCATTCCGGTCTGAACCACCTGGGCTGTCATTCTCTGGGGCCCTATTATCACCCCTCCCTCATTCCCTTTTATGGCCAACAGATTAAAATGCAGAGCTCTGCAATCTTTGATCTTTCACTTGCTGACACAAATCCTTTCATACCCCCGATGCTCTTCTGCTGAGGTAATTAGTGCTAATTAAAAGGTTTCCAACAGCCTCTGCTGCAGCCCTTCACGTCCCTCTCCCCCCAGTCTCCAAACAAGCAGTTTTTTCCACGCCAACAGAGCCCTCCATCTTTGAAAAAATGCTCGCTGAGCGCTCTCGTCGTTCGCGGGCGCGGTGAGACCAAGGACGGTCGATTAACAACAAAAAGCCCAATTGGAGGTTTTTCTGCCAGTCGTTCTACTTTCAGCCCGATGCAGGACTGCCAATGGAAACACGCCTTGCCGTGCATGAAAATGCAGTGCAGTAACGCCCCGGAGCATGGGCGCCAGGCCGCGGAAGGGATAGGAGGAGGTGGGAGAGAGAGAATGGGGGCTAGAGGCCAGTCAGGCCAGGGCACTGAAACACACCAGCGGAGGATGTAGGGAGGAGCTCTGAGGAGGCAGGCGAGGGTCCTCTGTGGTAGGTGGCGTGAGGTAGGGCCGCAGAGAGGTTTGCCAAGGTACTTAGAGGTAAATACAGTGATGCGGTTTTCTGAGGAGCAGAAGAGGGCAGCAACTCATTCGCTCCAAGATAAAAGAATAGGCCACTCTGAGATCCTCGCAGATCACGTAGCTGCCAGAGGGAAAAGGAGATTGCTCCATTTTTTTTGTCAAATGGACCATGAAAGGCCCACCGTGCTTTATAGAGAAACAGAATGCATGCACTTTAACTATGCACTTTAACTAAGCAGAGCAAAATAGAACGAATTGTCTGAGCAGGTCACAGAGGATGGTTTCTAGACATTTTACGCATGAACCCGAATGCCAGGAAGGGCATCTTGAAACTTATCAAGCCAGGGCAGAGTTTGACACCCGGTCCTCTTTTAACAGCCCTAAATGAATTGAAGACTGGCCTTTCGGATCAATTTAGCAGGTGAGACAAGATAGGAGACATTCTGATAGTGGAGCCAGACATCAATAAATGTGCCCCCTATAACGCATCTATGCTTCAAAGAGAGTAAAGGCAGGGTGCGTTTAAAACAAGAACACAGGCATAGATCAGTTTCAACAACAAGCAATGGCAATGCCAACAGTTTGGGCTTTTGTGTAGGCATGGGAGAGGCACTTGCCAGGTACAGCCGTGGTGTTATGATATGGCCATTGATGGTAGTGGGGGCAAAATGGTGCAAATGCCTGGGCATCTAATAGAAGTGCCTGGCAAATGCCTAATACTTATACACAAGGTGGAACTGTGGGCTTTGCTAATGCTTGTTGTTAACAGAACTTCTGTGAAGGACATGCATACTACTAATAAATGGAGTGGCTGAAGGCAGACGTGGTTAAAACATTTTTATTACACCAGTATCTGGTTAACAACTCTGATTAAGTCATTAACTCTGAAGATTGCTTTGAAATAATCACTGGCAGGCACTTTGAGTGCAAAGTTTGATATTAAGGCTTGACTAAAGCAAGCTCAAAGAGTTGCCATGAGGCAGTGTCGTGGGCGGTGAGAGGCAGGAACTGGGTGAGAATGTGGCATTATCAAGGGCTGAAACGGGGGCTTAAAGCCATTAGCACCACGGGTTACCACAGCGGTAACCCGAGATGCTAACAAAAATTACAAGTATTTTCAGTCATTGAACAGGACGCACAAGACTGAGAATACCGAGCAAAGATGGCCGCCATACAGAGGCCCTCTTTCCTTTCCATAGCGGCCAGAGAAGCTGGGAAGGGAGGAGGATGGGAAATGGGAAAAAGAAAAACAAATGGGAAAACGAAAAAAAATAAGGGGACGGAGGGTGGGGGGGAAGATGGTGGCTGGGAGCACCAGCCATCAGGCAGCTTGGAACGCGGGCTGAGATTGTAGGTTCCAGCCCAAGTTTCAAGCCACCTGATTGGCTAGCTCCCCCTGTGCCGGGTACTAATGGCCATAGGGATTAGCATTGCCATGGGCATGCAACGAGTAGGCAAATAACCCAACACCACATGCAAGCTTTGTGTCCCTCCTCATATGCCATTTCTGCCATTCTTTACTCTAATGCAATAGTTTCACCAAATAGGCGTCACAAGCGACAACTAATAGTCCAAACTAAAAAGCACAGGAATCTCCGGATTGTGGGTGCAAACTTACATGAGACCGGAGTGCAGACTTGTCACTTGTTATTTCAAATGAGATCTGGGAGGGTGCATGGGGAGCCCTTAAACACTAAGTGTGATTTGAGTTTGAGCTACATAATGCACCAGGTCCTCATATGACTACAGGTCGCCAGCGAGATTACACAGTCTTTTACTCCGATGTTTGATGGGAATGCTGTAGAAGTGGATCAGCTTTGGGACACATATTTCTGTAGCCTCCCATGGATTGTGAGTTCCTGGGGGGACATTTAAGTTTGGATCGCCTAGGCTGTACTTGTTGCCCTACAGCACACATAAGCGTTGGCCGTTCTAAGGTTGAAGTTACCCTGCACTGCCCTTCCCTATGGGGCGTGTGATAAATAGGAGGACCTAAAGCTGTGGAAGTCTCATTTATAAGCCAAATATTGAGGATATTATGAGAAGCCAGGTAGGAGACTGTGTAAAAGATGACAACTCAATGAACATGATGGAATGTGGTGTGTTTAATGAATTATAAGACAGGGCTCCTACAGCTTAGTTCTCAGTGTGCGTTATTCCCAAGGGGAATCCTAATTGAGATCTATGCATCCCCACACCTGTCTTCATCAATCTGTGCATGTTGCTTTGGACCAGATGTGGTCTTTGAGGGGAAAAAGGTGGTTATCGATCAAGCTTCGGTATGCTGATCCCGCTTGTTCACTCTACCTTATGTTGTGTTGCGAAGAACTGCTCTGTGGACTGTGGACTCCTCATCTGGATTCAAGTCCAATAATGCTCTCTTAGTACTGAGACAAGGAAGAGGGATGTAGAGTTACTAAACCGCAGTGAACTGTCTAGTTGTTGTAACTACCCACACCTGAGTGGGACCTTTAAACATGTAAAGGCCCTTCAGGTGCAGGGAGGCCACTGGACTATCAAGCATCTGATAAATGCTCAACGTACATACATAGACATTCTCCACAATTTCCATAAATGTGTTAGATAGTGCCAGTCACAAATGTATTCAATGCCCGTTTTAAGATAGCCAAAACAATATTCTCCTGCACCATATCCTCTCATTTAATAGATTTCCCATTGTCGATAAATATTTCATCAGACCTTCAACCTACAAAATTAGATTAGTTAATAATACTGTCAACTTTTACAGTCAGCGATAACGCATATGATCACTCTCTACTCTTTTTTAGACTTTGAAATCCAGAAATGTAGGTCAATCAAACCCTTTCATTATAAAATAATCAATCATTGATTAACATCGAGGGTGTATGGAAGTAATATTGACAATGTAACACCCATTGATAGTTTGGAGCCCCCATTCAATAAAAGAAATGCATGCAAATGTAAGGCATAGTTATCAAAATGTTTATCGAGCATAGATGATTCTGGCACACCCCACAGCACATCTTGATGCACATCAAAGAGATTAACAGATGGACCATTCCCTTAGTTTCACAGTAAAATATCCACTAATGATATACAACACCTTTTCTAGTATTTTTAAAGATTCAATACATGTTTGCAACTCAATTAAGAGAGACACTTAAATCAATATGGAAGGTAGGTTACAAAAATCGATTGAAATAAAAATAACTTCAAAAATGAAAATGTCTAATATAAGTGAAACATGTTTCAATTACACTGAATAAAATGTTCTTTTTCTACCTTAACCCAGACACACAGCATACCAGAATGTCGACGTCTTCTATTTGACAGAGCTGGAATCACAGATGAAGTGTTCCAATTTCCTATAGCATAATATCATATAAATTAAAAAAGAAACATTGATAGCTTTGTTCAGGTCCAGACTCCAAACCTGCAATGTTCCACATTAAATTCGTAATTTACCTCAGTTTAAAGTACCTTTAAAATCAAAAACAGCTACATTTGTTGTTTATGTCGAGGTGGACTTGCGGTCTCGTGCCAATCCACATCCCCAGTTGAAGGTTCTAGAACATTTTTGTTATGCACATCAAATCTGGCTCTCCCAAAATTATGTTTGGGAATTGAACTTGGTTTCCCAATGTTATCCAAAATAGGATTTACATGCGCAGGAACGAAGTTGATTTCAGTCGCACTGTCCCCTAAATTCCTTCTCAAATCCCATTACAGTATTCGTATGGTAAATCATATGACCCATGTTTATATCCCATTTAGCTAAGGGGTTGGGATAAAATCCACTTAATGGCCAGATCTACATTTGAGAATCTTTACAAATACTGTATTGTAGTGATGAAAAGTGCAATCTTGTTTCCAGGACAATGAAGACGAATGAAGTCACGAGCACTAGCAACCTGAAGAAAACCTTGCAGGGAGCCGCCCATTTGGTGGGAGAAGGCTTCCATGGTCTGGATACTTGTCTCTCTCTATGCTGGAGGAAAAGCCATGCCTCGCTCTGTACCCAGAACTACCCCTTTAAACTGCAAGCATTTGGAGGGGATTGTGAGACAGGCATGCTATCGAGAGATGACACAGACAACTAAAAGGAGTTTGAAAACCTTTATTTTACTAGTCAGGATGGTGTAATGCCTCTCCTGTCCTAGCTCCAAGGTAGAATGTTCCCTATCAGAAAGTCAACTAAGAAGTCCAAGTCTGTCAGTCCAAAACAAAATACGGTCTGTGTTAAAACCTATGCTTGCCTTCTATAGAATAACAATGTGTATGGGACTTGGCAAACTCAATAGTTTTCAAAATAAACGTAGTTTGTTAATGGAGTACTTCTGCCATTCCCTTCGGCAAGTTCAAGGCACTTGGGATCACGCAGTCCATAGGCTTCGCAGGTTTCCCTTGTCAAAGGTTCACACTACAGGATTCATTCACTTGTCAAAAACTTCACAGTACCTTAGTTCATAAAGTTCCTTGGGCTTATCCGGGTTTCATTTTCCCAAAGCCCTCTGGTTCACTCATAAATGGGTTTCTCAGGCGTCCTCTGCCCAAGTTCAAACCCCTGTGATTTCACAGCAATGTTCAACTTGTCAGGTTTCACTTTTCAAAACAGAAGAGTTCAACCTGCTTCTGTAGGGGTGCCATTCCTCATATTCAATGGAACACAAATGTTCAACTTGTTAACACAAAAGTTCAACTGGTTTCCTTAGGGGGTTCCCTTCCCCATATTCAACGACTCCTCTTGGTTTATTCCATTTCAACTTGCCACACAGTTCACTTATTCAATGGGGTCTCCCCTGACCGTGGCGCAGTTGTCAGACCTCACGGCCCACCCACTACAGGTCTCGCAACCAAGTGCCCTGGGCTTTAGTTGTGCCCTCTTGTTAAAGTTCATTAGCCAAAATAAGATTCACTTTCAACAATCACATTCTTTATAAATGACTGTATCTTCATATTTTCTCTACTGGGATTCTTTGGTTATCCTAGGTCACTCCCCTGACTGGAAACTTTACCAGTATATATTTCTTTATGGCAGGGTCTCTGCGGCCCTCCTAGATCACTCTCCCGCCTGGGGGTCAACCCGATGCTTAATTAATATTTTGCCCGATCTCTATGGGCTTTCTGGGTCACTCGACTGCCTGGAAAACATCAGGCTATACTTCTTTATGGTGAGGTCTGTGTGGCCTTCCTGGATCACTCTCCCATCTGGTGGCCACCCCAATGCTTAATTAGACTTTATAGTTTTTCTTGGGGATTTTGCTCACACTTCAACTCTTCGCATAGCTCCCCTTTTCTTTCAACGCCTTTTTGCTCACAGTTCATAGCTTCACACAGCTACCCTTTTCTCTCAAGGTCTTCGTGTTGACACAGAGGCTGTTTACTTTTAGTGTATTTTTAATTTGTAATGCGCCTATACACGTGTGTGTTTCAAGGCACAAGAAGGCAAGGGGGGGCGATCCTACTAGGCCTTGTACATTCAGATCGTGCAAGTGCAGGTATTTGTAACACATATTTATACCAGAGGTCAATTATAAGTGCGGCTCTGGGATTCCAACCAGTGTTGCTCAGTATGGTCTTGCTTCCAAGACCTGTGCGTTGCCACTGAGCTATCCTCCCTTCTGTACTTTAAGGTAGTTCTTTAAGGTACATTTCACATGGAGACTTTCAAAAACGTCCCTTCCCTTATTTGAAGGAACAGAAACTCTCAGAAACAATGCTTACTTTAAAACTAGATAGAATAGAAGTTCTTCCTCTAGCATTTGCAATCAAAATCACACAGGGGTTTCCAGCCTCTCACACTCACCGGCTCCCCTTTGAAGACTTTTGTTTCTATTTTTCTATTACGCTTGCCAAAATATTCGTGAAATTCCTCTAGAGTTTCTTCCTCTACCCTCAGACACTCCAGCATATTCACAGTGCCCCAGGGGGCAAGGACACCTCTTGGTGGGTGGAAGAATGGCCCATTTGCTGGCCTCCTTCCTCTGCCTTGCCCTCTCCCAAGGAGCTACAGCTCCCAAGCCACACCTGCCAGGACCAACAGCCTTCCTAGTCCCCAGGGTGTGGGCGCTTTCCAGGCAGCAGAACTGCATACAATGCTCCCCTCAGATTCATGCCTCCTTTCAACTCCTCTTCTGGCTTCACGACTACGTCTGCTTCTATCACTCCCAGGACTGCTACTGCTGTTGCTGCTTTCTCCCTTCTTTTTATACACCTGTGACTGGTTAATGGGTTGCAGGTGGGTATACTTACTTTCAATCGTCTGACCTTGCCTGGGCTTGTTATTGGGACATCTCCATTGAGTATGCTGGTGTGCAACATTTGAATCTTCTTCACCCCAGTACCATAGTGGTGTTTCACATAGAAAGTCTGTATTACTCCCGACTCCCTCTTCTTCATCACAGTACGGGCGTGGTATTTTGGGAAACAAACACAGTGGGCCTTAATATATCCCATGAAGGCTGAAGGGAGGGGGTTGGGTAGGTCAATGTCAGAGAAGGGGGGATACCACGTATAACCCTTGGGTATCCTACCCCCTCTCTTCAAGGACTCTCTATCCAAGTCGTTCTCCTTCTCAGACTCAGCCCCGGGGTTGGGATCTGGCAACTAGGCCTTTCCCTTGCTTAGCTGAGGGGAGGTCTTAATGGGGCTAAATGTGAAAACATCTGCAGATTTCTCACAGGGTTCACAAAGGACTTCGCTGATGGATAGACAAAGAGTGGTAAGATCGCACATCATCCCTGTGCCCAGGAGGGCCACTTCTTCTAATTGGGCCCACAGTAGCAGTTGTTGAGGAAGGGAAAGGCATGCACTCTTCTTCTATATAGATATGCCACTTCCACTATCACCATCATGATTACTCTCATGTGATAATGTGAGGTTAAAGCAAAAGCACTACAACTCATAGTGAGTGCTTCAGCCCAACAAAACAAAGGTATTTCTGAGGCCTGGGGTGGATTTATAGAAACAAACCAGTCATGAAACTTCAGAACCAGGAGAATCTGAAGTAGGGTAACCATCTTGCATCCATCCTTTCGAGAAGCTTGTTGAGGAGTTTCAGGATCTCTCATAGGTCTAACCCTTCCATCCTTTTTTGTAAATACGAAGTAAAAGGAATGCTAATGTTTCCCAACTTCCTCTGCTGGAACAAGCTCTACTGCTCCCCTCAGCAGCAGCTGAGATATTTCTTCCAAAAGGAGAGGATTCGGAGGAGGTGAAAGACCAATCAAAGGCGCTTTGGGCGGGTTTTAACAAGAAGGCTTGGCAATACCTTTGGTCCACAATCTGTAGCACCCAAGTGCCTGATATTATCTGTTACCATTCTCTCTTGTGGAGTTGAATCCGGTCTCATACAGGAGATTTGTGTACGTGAAAACTAAGAAGGTATGGAGGCCACTGTTACAGGTGGATCTGAAGTATCAGATTTAACTTTAGGTGCATCCCTGATCCTTTGATGGGGAAATTGTGCCTCTAATGACGATGTTGCATGCATCCTTGCTGTGATGTACGTTGTTTAAGACCAAAACAATAGGGCTTGAATCTTCCCCTCCCTTTGGAAAAGATGATGATGTGGCAGAGAGGCCAAAGGATATTGCTGCCTGGTGGACATCCTTACCGTTTTCAGGCTCTTTTACAGGCTCTTATACAATTTGACACAAAAAATAAACATAAATCTTTGAAAAGACCAACAGCTATTTCGGCAGGTGGGAGAGAGAGTTAGTTCTCGCTTTTAAAAACACAAACATCAATTCACAATCCATGGGAAGCTACAGAAATAAGTGTCCCAAAGCTGATCCACTTCTACAGCATTCCCATCAAACATTGGAGTAAAAGACTGTGTAATCTCGCTGGCGACCCGTAGTTATAAGAGGGCCTGCTGCATTCTGTATCTCAAACTCAAATCACCCTTAGTTTTTTGGTAAGGGGTCCGCATGCACCCTCCCACATCTCGTTTGAAATAACAAGTGACAAGTCTGCACTCCAGTCTCCTGTGTTTGCACACACAATCCGGAGATTCCTGTGCTTTTTTATTTTATTTGTATTAAAGTGTTGGTTTATTTCACACCTTTGCTACACAATAGAAGGAGATGAGAAAAAAAACACAAACAAAAGAAACAAAAACATTACATCAGTATAAACAATCAACATTAATCAGCTTTTAACTAAGTTCATAATAGTTAAAAACATAAAAACACAAGTTATAAGAAACAACTAATAGGGAACTAATGTTTATCAAGGAAGGAAAACTTGATTATAAATAACAGGAGGGGTCCTCTTCATTTCATAGGCAGCACTTAACCCAGGCCCTTCCTAATATGTTAAAAATGTCCTCTATATATCTTGTTCGTGCAATTGTCAATTTAAGATCAGTCCCCTGGCCTAAGGCAAACCACTATACCTCAGCATTCCTGGCTGGGAACGCACTCACAAAACCACCTAAAAATGACGCTGTAATGTCTCTAAGCTTCGGGCATAACAAGACTAAATGCTGTAGTGTTTCTTCAGATTCACTGCATACTCTACAGGATGTTTCTGCTTCAACCACCTGATTTCGTTTAATTAACAAGTTGAGTGTAAACCCTATAAATGCTGTCCAATGACGTACAGTGGGAAATCTAATCAAATATTTAAGTACATTATTTAGAGTCTTGGACATGGCAAGGCAGGTGGAGGGAGATTGCGATTTCTCATTTATTGTGGTAATCAAGTCCGCGAGCCAAATTTTCTTTTTGACCACTTCAGGATTGGTCAACAGCGAGTCTTCCGTCAGATTTATTCTCGCCAATATTCCTGTAGAGTGCTTGCCCAGGACTCCACAAGATTTCAAATTGAGGTGGCAAGCTCTTAAGTAAAAGTTTGGGATAAAGAAGCAGAGCCTTCCACAGAACCACAGCATATAAGGGCAAGAGCCCTAGCTATTGTCTTATCAATGCTATGGGGGTGCATTGTGGGAGCCACAGGATCTTCCTCCAGAAAAGGCCCTCCAGTTTGGGCCAATTGTCCCATGCCAAGCTTAGTGAGACTTCCCCACCATACGTCAAGATTTTGCTTGAAAAACTTAAGCAAAGGCATTAGGGAGAACTTTCCATATTTCTGAAGAAATACACACGCCTGCGTAGCCAGACTTCTGGTCTTTGATCTTAATTTCATCACTCGCTTAGCGTCGCTGATACTAGGATTGATGTCAATTCCTATGTACTTTGCACTGTTTACTACAGTTATTGGTAAGTTCTCCAAGTGCCAGACACATTTTTCTAATTTTTTCCCCTTTCAATTTTGGAGGACCAGAATTTCAGATTTAGACACTTTATTTTAAAGCCATTGGCCTGAACGTATTTCTGTAACTTCTTCAATTTAAGTTGGAGACCAATCTTTGTCTGGTCCAGGATGATCAAGTCATCTCCATAGAGTAACCAACCAAATTAGTCGCCATTAAGTCTAGGAGGGAAAGAATCTCCCTCTCCTAGAGCATCTTTAAGATCCGAGATGAATAGATTAAAAGGTTTCGGGGCCAGGGTATAACCTTGTTTTAGCCCCCATCAGGTCTCAATGCTTTTGGAAAGGAGTCCATCTAGTGTAAGCTTCACCTGCATTTAAGTAGAGGTGTAAAGCGAGATATGAGGAGAGCAAATGTCCCTGCAGCAGCCCCATGACTCCAATTTTGACCACAACAACTCTCGATCAACGCTATCAAAGGCTTGTGCGAAGTCAACGAAAGCTATAAAGATTTTTTTGCCTTCCTGCAAGGCTCTGATTTTTAGGATGTTTACTAAGAGAAGGTTCAAGCTACATCCTACCTCTTTTACAAAGCCTGATTGTATTGGGTCATAATGGCCCGACTTCTTTACCCATTTCTTTAGCCTTGTTAAGAGAAGAGAGGTGAACATTTTCCCCAAGACACCCAGGAACGCGATGGAGCAGTCATTTTTAGATTCAGATCTACTGCCTTTCTTAAAGATGGGAATCACCAGCGATTGCTTCCATGAGTTTGGCATCTCACCTCTTGATGATACCTCTGAAAAAAAGGGTCATACAAAAGTTGGCCCATTCTTCCAGTGCTCTTTTAAAGATAAAATTAGAAAAACTGTCTGGGCCTGGTGCCCTGGAATTGCTGGCCTTCATAATAAAGCTTTTAATCTTTTCACTTATCCTGGTCAATCTGGGCTAGAGCTTTCGATGCACCTAGTTTCTGGTAAAGAACCCTACCCAGTCCTCCTCATTAACTGAGTTCGACAACAGGGCCCTCTGTGAGCCCCCTCCTTCATTTAACAACAGCCACAGTCGAGTACTTGGAGGAGAGTGTTTTGAGCATTAATTCTGAATCTAGCTGCAATGTAATGACTGTGTGATAGAAGACAGTTTTTATATTGCCGTTTCTTTTTTTGACTTGTTCGCCTCTGTCTGACTCCCTGGAGAGGTTTAATCGTCTGATATCGCTTCTCAAATCACGCCTTTTAGCTACCACCTCTTTGTTGAATTGATATTTTGGCTTAAATTGCAATCTTCTCCCCTCTCCCTTTGTCTCCTAGTTATCACTCAAGGGGGACACAATCACTTTTTCGATTATTAGAGGCTAGTTCAGCCTACAAGCAACAATTCACAGAGGCCACTTCATCAGGGTTCAGACAGAGGCGATTTTTACTTGGCACCACTTGAACATTAACATCCTATTTCCTCCCCCGTTTTTTTAATCGGTGGTAGCAACATCAACTGCACTAAGTCATGGTCACTGAGTGTCATTCGGATAAACTTCAGTGTTTTAACAAAGGGGACAATGCCTTGGGAGACAGAGTGAGTAGTCTAGAGTAGAATTCTGACTTCCTCGACTCCATGTCGCAGCCCCTGGAATGTCCCATACAGTGTGGCCACTCAACAAATCAAAGTCGTGCTCTGCAATTTCCAGCATCCATGCCATTGCCCTAGATCTTTTATTTTTCTCTGCAGTAATCGCAGGCATACATTTCAATCCTTTCTCCCCCACATTCAGGCAGTTCATATTCAAATCCCCACAAATAATTATCATTGGATTTACACGGTTAATCATGAAGTCATCAATCACTTATTATCAAATTCAAGAATCCCAAATCATCTCCCTCTAGTGGGGTCAGTAGATGTTAATGATCACCAAATTGAAAGAGGGATCTGAGCTCCTCCCCTCACATTCCATTGATATAGTTTGCATATAAGGGCTTTGATTCATAGATGTAACAGATTGTATGCCCAGGTCATTCTTAATTGAATTCAAGAGGCCAGAGCTAGGAGTACCTCTTCCCTTTTTGGTGGCAGGATTTAGAAAAAGGTGGAATCCCGCCAAGTCTCTTGAAGACACAAGATATCAAAGACTTAAAAACCCCTAGCCGTGTCATTGAACAGGTGGCGGAAGCCCCTAGTGTTCCATGAAACCAGAACCAAATGGTCACAATCGGCAGCACCCCAGCATTAGCAGCTCCTATTGGCATTGAGGGTGCTTGCTACCCATCCCCAGCTTTTTTCCTCCAAGCGGCTGCTGGTATTGGCAAATTTAACACTATTGTCCTTTTCGACCTTGACACTTGGATCAAAGGTGACTTTAATTGGGCTCAATGCTACTGTTGTCGTTTTAACCTGTTTAGTGCCAAGGACGAGCTATCTTGGCCTTGACATTACTTATGCAGTGCCAAGGATGTCCCCCCCCACCCTAAGTGGATGGATCCCACGCTGGGGACAGATTTATACCCCTATCTGCCCCCAGGGAGAGCTACATGAGATGCCCACCCAGCCAAATGTTGGGTGGTGGGAGAGGGCCACCTGAAATCTTGCCACAGACCCCCCCCCCCAACGTTAGCCTGGGCAGGAGGGTTTCCCTACCCTGGGGGCAAATGGGCACACTAATGTGCCCATCTGCCCCTAGAAAAGGGGCAAAACAAAAACTAAACAATTATAACATTATTTTGGTGGGTGTGGGGGGGGGGCACTAAACCACCATGGATGTTTTAAGTGGAAAGGGGGGTGGACCTCTCCCCTCGCCCCAAATGGATGGGCGGCATCTCATGCAGACCTCCCTGGGGGCAGATTCCTAAGAGCAGATTGCACTAGCAAGAAGTAGATGAGATGCCCCCCCCACCCATTTGGGGTGGGAAGCGAGGGGCACCAGAAAACATTGGAATGGCCCCCCAATGCATGGGTAGTATGTTTTGCCCACCCTGGGGGGAAAACAAAAACAAAAATAAAAAACAATTATAACTTGTTTTGGGAGGGTGTGGGGGGGCACTAAACCGCCATGGATGTTTCTAGTGGAAAGGGGGGTGGCCCTCCCCCCTACCCCAAATGGATGGGCTGCATCTCATGTAGCACTCCTTGGGGGCAAGGTGTACATGGGATGCCCCCCATCCATTTGGGGTGGGGGGAGAGGGCCACCAGAAAACATTGGAATGGCCCCCCCAATGCATTGGACAGAACGTTTTGCCCACCCTGGGGGCAGATGGGCCCACTAATCTGCACATCTGCCCCTAGGAAAGGGGTAAACAAAAAGAAAAGTAAAACAAAACTAACTTGTTTTGGTGGGAGTGGTGGGGGCACTAAACCACCATGGATGTTTTAGTGGAAAGGGGGGTGGTCCTCTCCCCCATGAAAAAATGGATGGGGGGAATCTCATGTAGCCCTCCCTGGGGCAGATTGCTAGTGCAATCTGCACCTAGGAAGGAATATATGAGATTCCCCCCCCATCCATTTGGGGTGGGGGGAGAGGGCCACCAGGTAACATTGGAATGGCTCCCCAATGCATGGGGCAGTACTTTTTGCCCACCCTGAGGGCAGATGGGCACACTAACGTGCCCAGCTGCCCCTAGTAAAGGGGCAAAACAAAAAGAAAAGTAAAAAAAAACTATAACTTGTTTTGGGTTTGTGTGGGGGACACTAAACCACCATGGATGTTTTTAGTGAAAAGGGGGGTGGTCCTCCCCCCCACTCTAAATGGATGGGGGCATTTCATGTAGCCCTCCATGGGGGCAGATTGCTAGTGCAATCTACCCCGAGGAACCAGTACATGAGATGCCCCCTCTTCCATTTGGAGTGAGGGGGGAGAGGGCCACCAGAAAACATTGGAATGGCCCCCCAATGCATGCGGCAGTACGTTTTGCCCACCCTGGGGGCATATGAGCACACTAATGTGCACATTTTTTTGTGGAAACGGGGGTGCCCGCAGGTGTCTTCTTTTCGGCAGTGCATGGGGTTCCCTGTTTTCCTTAGTGGCTTTGACACTTAGGCCCAAATCTGTAGGTTGTCCACATGAGCAAAATCTGCTTTGCCGAAAGGCTTGGGGTTACCAGTGAGTCAGCCTTTTCCCTTTGCGCCCAGGTAGGAGCACCCACACATGAGGTACTGTTTTCATCGGGACACCTGTGGGAACACAGGATGGTAGGACATGTTTTGTTGGCGGTGTGTTTCGGTCGGTAGGCGGAGGGAAATATCTGAAAATTAAGATTTCTTTCCCCACATTTCGGACTTTTCTGGGGGTTGTGGGTAATAAATTATGGGGCAATTCGCGCAAGTCACACCTCTGTGGATTCCCACGTGTGTCCTCTGCTTGGAAATGCATTGGGTTCCCTGTTGCGACAACCTAGGCCCAAATCTGTAGGTTGTCCACAAGAGCAAAATTCCTCAAAATCTGCTCTGTCGAAAGACTTGGTGTTAGCAGTGGTTTAGCCTTTTCCCTTTGCGCCCAGGTAGATGCACGACACATGTGAGGTACCATTTTCGTTGGGACACCTGTGGTAACGCGGGAACGTAGAACATGTTGTGTTGGCGGTGTGTTTCAGTGGATGGGCAGAGAGAAATGTCCTACAATTGCGATTTTTTTTTGGGACAAGTCACGCAAGTCGTACCTCTGTGGATTCCCAAGGGTGTCCTCTTTTCGGAAATGCATGGGGTTCCCCGTTTTCCTTGGTGGCAGCGACACCCCAGGCCCAAATCTGTAGGTTGTCCACAAGAGCAAAATTCCTCAAAATCTGCTTTGCCGAAAGACTTGGGGTTAACAGTGGTTTAGCCTTTTCCCTTTGTGCCCAGGTAGGTGCACCCACACATGTGAGGTACCGTTTACATCGGGACACCTGTGGGAGTGTGGGAAGGTAGGACATTTGTTGCGTTTGTTCGGCTTTCATAACATTTTCGACCATTTGCTGCTCACTTTGTCACACAACCCTTTCATTTCCTAAATGTGACCTACATTTAGTCGCTGCTTTAGGCACTATACACTTTTGTAACCTGCACAAGTCACCTACCCTTCAAAAGGTTGCCCTGTGCTTTTTCAAAAAATGTATATTTGTCCTTCCTCACCACATCTGTTTTCTTTACTTACACTATTAGGTACGTCTTTTCAGGCAGTAAGCATACAAAAAAGCTGTGTACCATGGCTCAGTTTTTGGCTTGAGGTATTGCTTGTTTGGTGTAACATTACAAAAAATGTGTGATTTCCTAAACTGGAAGAGTCGGGGGAATGTGGCGGAGCATTGCTTTTCTCAAAATTCACAGGAGCCATTGCCTTACCAGGCCAACCATGTCCACCACATACGTTTTTTTCTGTCATTTTCCCAATTCTTCCCCAAACTATTGAATTTTTCCCCACATAGTTGCTGCCCGACCTGCACAAAACACCCCTTGCTAAACTTGGAATTGTGTCTACTTTTCAGAAATGTATGCCTTTCTGTCCTCCTATTCAGCTTTCCTACCCTTTTCTTCCATTCCGTCCAAGCATGTCCTATTGGAAAAAAAAGGCCAAAATCGCCTACCTCTCACAACACGGTTGGTAACCATATCAAAATTGTTATTTTGGTTTCCACTCAACCTGTTCCTGAAAGCCTGGAAGATGGGGAATTCAGCACAGCAAACCATTTGTTCCTAGCTCTTACAAGGAATACACAACAGGCTTCTTTGTACATTATTTTGTTGGCATTTTCTGAAAAAACTCAAAATGTTCTCACTTTTTGGTTATTTTCTCTCAACCCCCTATAGCAACCTAGGATTCCTGGGTGGCTTTATGACCACCTGCATGTGGGGGAAAAAAGGCCAAATTGCCGAGATATCTCATGTAACAAAAAAGTTACAAGGCATTAAATGGCGACATACCGAAATCACCAAGAAACGCTCGGCACTGGGGAGGCGAAGGAGGGGGAGAACCGATGGCAGTTAAGGGGTTAAAATGAGGTTCTATAGTATCCTGCGAAATGGCCACCTCCTGCTCCCTTTGAGGGTTCGCAACCCAAGGACTTTATCAAGGGCTGCTAGCTGCCGTACAAGTCTTTCCTCTATATCAGGGGCTGCTAGCTGGCGTTCAGAGCCCCATATATGTTGTTTAATATCCAAATACATCCTTTTACCAGTAACATCAAATCCCAGAGGCCAGAACTGTTCCGTGGCTCCCAGGAGCAGGGTGGAAACAATTTTTGAGTTCAGGTGTAAACCGACGTAGTAAAATCTTTGGGAAATAGGAAATTCGACTGCAGCAATATCTCCGGAGGTTATTGCCTCTAGGACTGGAATATGGTGTAAAAGTTTAAAGATGTTTGTACGATTCATTTGCAGTCTGTCACTTGCTGATTGCAATCTATCTGAGTATAACTTAGGTCTTTCAATAAGGTTATCTCTCTGCTTGATCCAGTATTGCCACCAGAGATGGAGAGATCATTTTGGGGTCGAGGGTGTAGCTCCTTTATAGGCAGCATCCTTGGGGCTAAATTATTTGACAATTGGCTACTCCCAAGCACGGGAATTCCCTCGGGTGGAATAGTCTTAAAGACCTCATGGCCCATAGTGGTTACTACCTTTAAGCATCTCTCCACCAGCGTCAAAAACCAGACCTTTGGAGGCTTGTGAGGTTGGGAGCTTATAGGAGCCAACACATCAATGTTGATTGGTGGCGGTTGGCCCTCAGTTGCCTCTTGGGCACTCCTGTGAGATAAGAGTTGCTGTCGGCTCATGGTCAACCTCATCCATCTCATGCACTGATAAATCCAAGAGTACTTGAGCGATCTAATTGGCTGACGTGTTCACCACCATATTTTCTTCAGTGAGGTCAACGTTTATATCTTTGATCTTTTCCACCCAAGTGGCACTCCGTGGTCACCCAGTCACCAAGGTGAGCTTTGAGGTTTCGAATAAAGCCTCTAGAGCCGTTTGACTTACCTGGTTTTTATAACAGTTGATTCTTGAATTTTTTCAGTTGCTGCACCGGGGCAGATGAGGGGATAGTTTTGCCCATTTTTTTTGTTTTCCTTCTTGTATAGAAGATTTCATAGGTGTTCCCCTCCACCTCTTCCTCTTCGATGCTAGTGTTTGGGGATAACTCCTCCTCTTCCACACAGTTGGCCGTATGTGCCTCTATGTTTACTGCTTCTGGGGTGAGGTTCAAATGGTTTATGCTCATAGCATTATCCAGTAAGGCACAAGAGGTCAGAGCGGCCCCGTCAATCTCTTCCCTTGTTATTAGATTTGCCAGGATAAATTCAGTTGCCTCTGATGTTATCGTTAGGTCTACCATTGGTTCTTCTAGAGGAATCCTAGGGGCCAAGATCCGTTTGAGTGTGCATGTTTGAGACTCTCTAGTGGCACTGTTAGCCATTTTTTAGGTTGCTCAAGCCCCCATTTCAAAATCTATCTTGCCACTTCGAGTTGTAATTTTTTATTTGCTCCTACTTCCGTCATACAGTCGCACAATCATTTCTGCAAGACTCTTTTGGAGGCAAATTCGTCAAGCCTGCTCAGTAGAGAATTAACCAAAGCCTCAATGTGAATCAGTTTGCAATGAGTCAAGGCCAACATCGTGGCCTTGGTGTTTATGATTATCGTTTGTAGCCTCATACAGCTTTACAAAAGATGTGAGTGCAATTGTTAGCGCTTACATCAAACTGCACCGTGTTTGTAAGTTAGATGGAACATCTTTGCTGCTAGGACCCCTCTTCTTTTTATGTGTTCGTCCGGAAGCTGTGTAGGAGCCTGATCGCTGTGACTGCTCTGATGAAGATGAAGAGTCCGACTAATGTATGTATCTAGTTTGACTGGTTTTTTAATCAGGCGCTCCGCCATGAATGTTGGCGATAAAGTTGGCGTGCTGTCCTGATTTTTCACCCGGGAGACACCAGGCCTGGGCTGGACTAGGTTGAGAGCTTGGCTGGGCTTTCCGTGTATTTTCCATCAATACTATTAAAGAGGCGATATCATTAATAAGCCTGACATTTTTTGCACTGGTTTTTGCCACTTCTGTCTCTTCTCTCTCTTTTGCAGAGAAGGATGCCGCTGTACCAGGGTCTGCATCTGGTGCCACTCTCCCAGTGTCCCGGATGTCTGCTACACAATGTCTTTTCTGTGCCAAAGACGAATTATAGCCGGGCGCTGGAGTACCCATAGGCGGGATCTGCGACCCAGTAGGATGGAATGATAGCGGGTGAAGAGGAGGTGGCCCCCCTCATAGCAAAGCTCTCTGTCTATTCAGAACAGAGTTCTAATATTTGTTCTTTTTCTAGGAGGGTCTTATCTGAGGGTTCATTCCGGGAGGTTTCGTCTTAAGAAATTCTCTAGTCCTGCATCCCGGCATTCAAAGGCAGATTTTTCCAGTGATTAATGGGTCCCCTTCCCTCAAAAAAGAAGCTGATGGGCCCCTTTGCCCACCTCCCTGAGGGCTATGGGGGGCACTAGGAGTGGTGCAGCTTGTATTAACCCCAGGCACCGATGCAGTCAATTACGGTGAAGCCAGCAGGAAAGGAGGAGGAAGTTGCAAAGAGGAAGTATCCTCAATCTCCTCGTAGTAGACCTTATGGAGCGTTGCAGTGGTAGCGAAAGTATTAGTGGATGATTGCGGTTCCACTATAGCTTGGGCTTCCATTACGTTCAAAGGAACGGATGGAGTTGGTTCTAAATGAAGGCCAACAGCAAGTTGAGGTAAGCACAGCAAGATCTGCTCGCTGGTTTCACTACTCTCACTGATCGTAGGCAGCAAATCCAGATAGAAGCGTGGGGTTCGGCGTTATAAAGCTCTCAGCTGTAGTAACAGACTCAGTCACGTTGCCAGGAAGCAACCTCCACGGCTCCTCCTCCCCTCCCGAAGGTTTACTCTCACCTTGTTTACGGAAGGAGGCAATGTCTTCACAAGCCTCATTTGGCTTCTTGTCCTTTAGGTCACTGACCCTGCAGCCATGTAAAGGTCCCCCTCAGAACCACCTCGAGCGGACGTTTCTAGAGGCTGTAGAGGTGGACTCCCTCAGAAAGCCACTCTATCTCCGCTCCGCTACGCGGGGCAAAGATGATTTTAAGCAGAGCTCCGCCTTACAGGAAGGAAATTGCAAACAGACTCTCCAGCGCCGTCAGCCTCAGACAGCCACTCAATCTCCACTCCGTTCCTGTGCTTTTTAGTTTGGGCGATTAGTATTCGCTTGTGACACCTATATGGTGAAACTATTGCATTACAGTACAGATGGCGAGAATGGCATATTAGGAGGGACACAAAGTTTGTAGGTGGTGTTTGGTTATTTACCCGCCCATTGACTGCCCATGGCCAAATTAATCCCTATGGTCATTCCCACCCAGTTCCTACCCCTACCCGCCCAAAACACCTCCTCCTGAGAACTCTTTGAGCTCACTTTAATCAAGCCTTGCCACCAAACTTTGCACTTGAAGTTCCTGCCAGTGTTTTATCAAAGTAGTCTTCTGAGAGTTAATTACTTAATTGAAGTTGTAAATACACTACTGGTGTAATAAAAGTGTCTTAACCAGGTCTGTCTCCAACCACTCGATTTAAAACACTATGCTTGACCTTCTCAGAAGTCCTGTTAAAAACAAGCATTGGCAAAGCCAATAGTTTTAGCTTGTGCATAATTATTAGGCTTTTGCCTGGCACGGCTATTAGATGCCCAGCTATTCACATGATTTTGTACCTGGTACCATCAATAGTCAGTTAATACCACTAGTGCAGAAAACGAACCGGAACAAGACGGAGCAGCGATCCGAGAAAAAATGTCTTGCCCGAGCTCTGCTCCGTCCCCCACACACGGCTCTTGCAGATTCTCGAGCAGACGGCTTTCAGAAGTCTCGGTCGGCACGAATACAGAGTCTTCTGAAAGCAGTCTGCTCGTTGTACCTCAGGTTGCTCCCGCTGCACAACCCATTCTGCAACAAGTATTCATAACACACAGTACTGGAGCCTGCATACAGAAACTGCCGAAGCCTCACAGTTTAGCAGCTGTTCCAACTGATATGTATGTCCTGTATTTTACAGACATCTCTTTATTAGGTAAATCAAAACAGAAGAGTTCATTATTCGCATGAAAGAGTTTCGTAATGAATCCCTATAAGACATGTTTAACATTTAAAATTGTGGACATTATGTTGTTTCCATAATGTGGTTTGCTTTTATGCAAATCGCCAGGATTGGGCTCTATATAGAGATACTTGTGATGTGCAACCTGGCCAGGGGCCACACCCCTTGGCTGTGGCCCCTACTTCCCAAACCCCCACCCCTCCTAAGAAGTGACAATTCCCCCAATAAATGTTTTCCATTTTCAGCACTGGCCACTAAGGCAGTGCCTGGCAAGTGCCTTTCCCCGGGCTTCAAGTCGGGTAAGAAATCGAGAGGGGGCTCTCATTTGGGGCGTGGCGGGTGGGATGGACCTGGCCTAAAAAGTACACAAACCATAGTAAGGTATGTAAACAAATATATAAATGCATGTAATATGTTACAAATTTCTATGTTTGTAAAAGATGGTTTTAAAAGTACATAAACCATAGCAAGGTACACACACAAATATATAACATTTATATATTTGTGTGCGTACCTTATGGTTTGCGTACTTCGAGCCATATTTCTATGTTCATAAAAAGATGTTCTGAAAGGTACACAATTCAATCCATCTTTTATAAAGCTTTGACGATGGACAATCTGTGTACGTCGGCAAAGCTTTATAAAAGATGGCTTGAATTGGGCACTTTTCAAGTCGTCTTTTATAAATCTAGAAATTAGCACAGAGTCCTCAGGTTCGCCGAGGGCCAAAGACACCTCTGTGGCCTGGGAAGGGGGAAACAAAAGAACAGCAACTTCCCCCTGTGACCCCTCGTGTGAGGGGTCACAGGAGGAAGTTACAGTGACTGATAGAAGTGCCAGCCAGCCACAAATGTGGCTGGCTGGCACTTGTGTCAGCTTGCCTTACTCAAAAATGGTGGGCGCATCTGCCGCAATGGGATAATGTGTCACGCTGATGTGCTCTGTCCCACTTTTTGGAGACTGCCGGGGTCCGGCCCAGGCCCACTAAAAGCACTGTCCTTTCCCATGCACACACAAAAGCCCAAACTGTTGGCATAGCCAATGCTTGTTATAGACTTCCATCTAACTGCACTTCCATGGCGTGAGGTAAGTACTTCTGTTTGTTACTGCTGCAAATTCTGCCCTTCTTAAAGATTTCCAGTTTTGGCAGACGTGCGGGCAAGATCACAAAGTGGCTTGCCACATTACTCCAAAAATATAGCAACACGCACGTTAACAAACGTAGCTCTTAAATCAATCACTTGGGGAGGTGAAAAGGAGTTCATAATACAGCAATACCGTCACGGCTTGTACGACGCATTCCAATGGTCCGCAGGAAGTGACACCCTCAACAAATCAAACTCGTTTGTAAACAGGAAGATATTGTTTTACAGTAACGTGGCCTATGTGAAGTATTCCATAACCGAATGATTGCCTGAACTAGCACAGTAGGATAAGGGGTGAGGGAGTGGGTACCCATGTAAAAGCCTACATCCTTAAAAGTCTCCATTCTGTGTGCAGCCGGCCTTCTCCATTCCTATTAATTAGCCGAGCGAGTGTTTCCAATGACTCGCTTGGGGATGATGTCCCGGTGTCCACCGCGTTGTTTCCTGGCTGGAGGGCCTCTCTATCCAGGCTCCCGCCTGGCAGGAGGGGGGTGGGGGGGGTCACACGTTTACAGAGGTCGCTTCTTCCCTTCGCTTTGCGGGACTTGAGGGAATCTTCAAACGGTTGTGTCCAAACAAAAGCTGGAGTGCCGAGCGCATGAAAGGTACACAAAGGAGCGAGCAGATGAATAACTAACAGCAATTATAGGCCAGGGGTGACCTTCTCTGCCCCACACCCTGGCGCAAATTTCACACCAAATCGGAGCAGATTGAAGCTGACAAGCCCAGCGCCAAAAGCCTGGTCTCAGCAGGGCTGCTACTCTTCATTCTCTGACTGGGAGGCCGCCGAAGAGGAAGGCAACTGGTAATTGAGGGAGGTTGGGGGTGCCAAGGGGGTAGAGAAGCAGAACGCGGGCTTAGGACAAAGAACGAAACATCACGGGCGCATAATGGGAAGGCGTTTGTTTTACAGGAGGTGAAAATAGCTCAATTTGAGCGCTTAAGTGGATGGGAGCAGCTGGGAGAGGGGGGCCAGAGGTGACACAGCGAGAGCATTTCTATTTTCATCTGTCCACGATGCAGGTATTGCTGGGCACCGTAGATTAACGCCTTGGGCACCAGAGATGCACGTTTGTGCAACAGAAGTGATGCACACGGCACAACAGTTTTGAAATCATGGGGTAACAGTGATGAATGCAACTGGGACAGAGCCGGGGCTTTTAGAGGGCCTGGTCATAGTGGGGACAGCCCACACGTGTGTCCCCCACCGACACATGCTTCGTCCGCCCCACCAGTCATACCAGACACCAAACTTATATCCGCACTCCTGTTATCCCACCTGCTCGCCAAAACCCCCTTGCAGTTCCTCTGAAATAAGGAGGTACGAGCAGTTGTCAAAGGGGAAGTCACAATTGCTGCAGCAAGGTCAGCGTCCAGTGGACCCAGTTGGGTAGACCCCTATCTAGTCATTGCCTCTCTATCCATGGCCATTTTTTGTTTCTTTATATTTTCTTAATTTGTTTTATTTGTCTTTAATTTTCCCAATTTCTTTCATTCCCCAATTCTTGACCCTTACCCCTTACTTCCAATCCCTGTTTCTGTCCAATACGCAAGTCTTTCATTTCCCAGAGTCTTCTCAATCCCCAGTGCTTTCTTACACCTTTCTCTCCATTTCCCCCCTACTATTCCCTTGCCCAACACTTCTCATTACCCAAATGCATAGCGTTCCCTTCCTAGTACTTTCCAGGCAGGTCTTCTTGCTGTAGAGAGCAGGACCAAAGAGGGCGCAACCTTTGCCCTGGCACCTTTTATAGGCGGCCCATTGCCCTCTTGTGACGTGGCTTCTTGCCCTACCCATCGGCAGCAGTCTATGTCTTCAGAAGGGTTTCAGGCATGTACCACTGTCATAGATATGTCTTACAGTGCTGGAAATGGAAACATTTACTGGGGGAACCCTCTCATCCTTGGGGGTGGCGGGCCATGGGAAGTAGGAAGCAGGGCCGACAGGCCTGGTCCCAAGCGAGGTCATTCAATACAGAACCCAATCCTGGCGATTTGCATAAAAGCAAAGAACATTATGGGAACATAAGTATGTCCAGAATTTTAAATTTGAAACATGCCTTTTTGTGATTCAGCAAGAAACCCTTTTGAGTGAATAATGGAAGTTGGGTTCTGCAGTTTCAATTGGTCACACTACTCAACCTAAAAAACGATGTCTCTACATTGCAAGACATATATACCAGTCTGGACAGCTACAACAAGTATTTAAGGCTTTGGCTGCTTATGTAGTCAGTTGCCCATGTACTGAAAGTGTCTGTTCAAATGTGAGTTGCTTGTGCATGTGACAACTCAGCCTCCCTGGAAGCCCACAAGCAACCTGCGCTTCATCGAGCAGACCTGCCGAGACTTTTGAAAGCTGCCTGCTATTTGAACCGTGGGTGTGAGTGTCCATGGGCATTGGGACATGTAGACATGTCTTGCCGGAGCTCATTCTAAGGTTCCCAAAATGCTCTTTTAGATACCATTACCTCACAGGAACTTGGGTGTTTTTGGCCTGTTAACTGTGTTTTGGGTACCTATAGCCCCATTCTCACCAGGCCCAGAATTTACACTTGCTTCTTCTCTGCCAACCATTCACACCTTCCCTTTGCATTCACCCACCTACCCACTCTCTTGGACTGCACCCTTTCTTCTTTGTCTCCACTTTCCTATTTCTTCTACCCTCCATCAGTCACATTGACTCTGCTCCATATATCCTTCTAGTCACTCTTTTTCCATTCTCTTATAGACTTCAGCCTCAACTCAATCCAACGTCGGCCCTGCTCTTCAGGCTCTCCATCTCCCCCCTTGCCCCCTGCACCCGCATCCCTCAAACAAGATGCCACCGTTCACCAAGAATCTCCAACCTCATCTATCCCCCTCACATACAGCACAACACACGCTCCTCTCTCTTACCTTCTATCACTCTTTCACTTGGCCTCTGGAATACACAATTCCTCTGCAACAGTCTTCCTACATCAGTGACCATGACTTATCCTCATCTTACAGTTCATGTTATCACAGAAACATGGATCTCCCTTCATGACTCTGCTACACTGGCTGCTCTGCACCCGGACCCTGCTACTTTCTTTCACTCTACCAGACCTGATGGGAAGGGTGTGGGGTTCCTTATCAATAAGGCACGCAACAATCTATCCCGCCTGACATCACCACTTCCTCTTTTAAATATGCCACTATTCAACTCCTCTCACTGTTTTGGCTTTATATTGACAACCTAGTCTTCTAAACTACTTTTTTCCTCATTAGAACCTTCTCCTTGAGTCACATCCTACCGACATCCCGATTGTCATGCTGGGCACTTTATCCTCCCCAAGACCTCTGTAGCAACCTGCATTGAAATTAATACATATCTGACTGCTCCCTATACTTCCACCACAACCAGCCTACCCACTGTGATAGGAACTCTCCTGACCTGATCTGTCTCTGTTTACTTTCCTCCTCTGATCTCTCCATTGTTCACTTTAACATAACAGTCCCTCCACCCTCTATTCCTCTTCTCCCCTCTTCAATGGCTAGGAGGAAATTCAGGTAGGACTTTCGTGCCCCTGTATCTCTCCTATTAATGCCACTTCCATTGACTGTGCTTTTTCTGACTTTCACTATGCACTTATGGATCCATTGGACCGACACTATTCTACTTGCAAATTCACTCCTTGCCATCCCCGTCCTCAGCCCCGGATCACCTCTGAAATTCAGACTCTTAAAACAATAATGTGCCGTGACCTAGAACGCTAGCACAAATTACTGATCCCTACTCCTGGACAATACAAATTCCCTTGCATTCGTGTCCTTTAGATGGGAGTAGTCCAAATCCCCCGACTTCACAAAGCTAATCTCTTCCCTTCGCAATCACCCCTGCAAACCTTCATCTACCCTTCAAGCTTTGCTCACACCTCCCAAGCCAATATCCATGATCTACTCCCTTTCTGCTAATGACTTTGCTCATCCCTTTTCCTCTAACATCTCCAAAATGTGTGCCACTCTCACATCCCCTCCTCTCACTCCTTCCTCAACCCTCCTTCTCTTGTCTCCCACCTCTCCCCCTACCACTTCTACTCTCAACTACTTCTCCCCATCTCTCCTATTAAATTAGCACCCATCCTCCAGTGTCAACCCATGTTGCGCTCCTATCAACCATTTTGCTCTCCTAATGGCCAAAGACTTAGTCTATCACTTGCCCTTATCTCTCTGAGCACTTTAACCTCTCTCTACTGGATTATTCCCTACCTCCTTCAATTCTGCAATGGACCCCTTTTGAAGAAACCCTCTGCCGAGCCGAACATTTCAGAAAACTATCACCCAGTTTCCCTTCTTACACATTATTCAAAGGTCCTTGAGTGGTTGGTATTCAACCAGATTGCTGAGCACCTTGAGGATAATGGCCTTTGAGATCCACTTTGAAATGGCTCCCGAAGTAAACACTCTACTGAGACTGCACTCATGCATGTCTCCAACTGTCTCTCTGATGCTCACCACACCAAACTGTCTTCTATACTCATCCTTATTTACCACTCTGCTGTTTTCCACACTGTCGACCACTCCTATCTTCTCCGCACTCTTCAGGACCTTGGGTTTCATAAATCTGCCTTACCCTGGATCACCCTCTTACCTGGAAGTTCGATCCATTCAAACCTCCTGGAACTCGCAAACCGCTCACCCCGCCCCTCTCCCTGTTGGCATGCCCCAAAGATAGGTCCTTGAACCTTTGCTCTTCACCCTATACCTTTGTCCTAGGAAGACCTAATTCATCCTTTGGCTTTCAGCATCACTTTTTGCTGACACTCAAATCTTTTCTCCTTTCCCTCATTCAGCGCAGCCATCTCATAAAGGTTTAGCAACTGTCTCACTGCAATTTATCTTGCTCGTTCATGTTGAACTCTTCAAAACTGGAAGTTATCCTGCTTCCGGCTTCCAATTCCAACCCTGCCCTCCCCCTCTAATATCTGATTCACACCTGAACTTCTTGCCATCCTTCCCAAGGTTTCTAGCCTTGGGTCCTCTTTGATAGCAATCTCCAACTGTACCAAATCATCATTACCACCGCCTCTGCTGCTCGTATTAACCTCCTCAATATTAGATCAGCGGTCAGCTGCCCTGGGACACTGACTGGCTTATACCGGGGGATTCGGACCAGGAATTCCAGCAATCCAGGAGCTAATAAGCCAGCACAATAAGTCAATATTTAAAATCTGTGGAAGTGAAACCCTCCCTAGGGGTAGAGACAAGCAGGACCTCACCGGGAGACACTCCCCCTTTGGGGTCAGGGGCTACTGTAACCCTGAGAAACTCCCTACACTTAAGAACATTAAACCCTCTTCAATAAGAATCCATGAAAAGACATGAACAAGTTAAAGTTTGTTATTGTCAACCAAGTGTACCATTAATGACCATGAAAGAAAACTTAAGAAAAACTGAGACGAATATTATGCAAGCCATATAGAATGGGAGTCCAAAAGGAAAGGAGGACTTCTATGAAACACCCAGGAAGCCCCATGATAACGTCATAAATAAGCTAGTCAAGCCCTGGAAGGTGAGAGACCATGAGTTTCAAATCAGCTGATGCTGCCCAGCTGGGGAAGACCTGGCCGCGTGGCAACGCAAGGATAGTCGTGCGAAAACACCAAAACGAGACGTTGGGAAAGGGAGAACACTTGAAAAGCTGAAATGAGGATAGCGTACCGACTGGGAGAAGGTACCGAGACAACTCACAAACGCACAGTGTTGGCAAGAAGAGACAGCAATTGCTAAAGTGGAGAGTGGATGTGCCGTCAGATACCCTCACCACAAAGGGAGGAAGAGTGGTGGTGTGACCACAGATGAGAAGCGGTAGACCGATGGGTCCATAAACAACGCATACACTACCGTTGAAGAGTTGATGGAGAAGCAAGCAAATGAAAGCACGATGAAGCAACTGTCTCATACGTTGCTGAAAAGGCCTGTAGCACTTCTGACACGGAGAGACGCAGATCCCTATCCACATAAGACCCCAGTGATGTTACCCCTACAAAACATAGCTAACAGGGAAAAGGGGAGAACCGGGGGGAGAAGGGGACAGAAGAAAGAGATAATTATTGGAATGCTCAAACTCATCTCAGTCACAAGACAGTATTGGAAATATCGACATTGCTGGAATAATCATATTTGTCCCAGTAAAAGGAGAGCATTGAAATTATCAAGAGAGAGTAATAACAATTGATGGAACTTTGATACTTGTCCCAGTATAGACAAGTTAATAAAAGAAAGTGACAAAGAATATTGGGACTTTACAACCGGTGATGATCAGGATGAAAGATACTGTGATGAATCCGGTGGAGTCATCGATGATTTCCCAATGGGTGACCTCCTGGCATGTGGCCAGGCGACGGCAGCCGCTACCTGATCATGACCCTGGGGGAAGCTATATGAGGGAGGAAACAACCTCCAGGAAGATGTCCTGGCTTCATCGGGTGAGATATGGTATCCCACATTTTCCCTCGAAAATAACTTTCCCATGTCTAAAACCCTTGTGGCCTATTGTCATGCATCTATCCCTTTCCCTATGAAGAATAGGGAAAACCTTTTCACCAAACCTATAGGCCAACCTACCACCTTTGATCTGCCTTGCCAAACTGATGAAATCTGATTTTTCAATTCCACCTGTCAATCAAACAGAACTGACTTGCCTCTAAAAACCTTTGAAAATGCTTATCCAAATTCCTCAAGTCAATTTTCAACAATGGACTTCTTTTCCCAGAATTCTCTAAGTACTGGGACAAGGAAGAGGGATCGAGTAATGTGGATCAAGAGACTACAAGCTCTTGGGCGTACACCGGTGAAAGAAAGCAGCACTTCACTTACCAAAGCCAAGAGGAAAGCAGACACATTTCAAATGGAAGCCGCAGTAGATGGGAGAACGAAGTAAAAGCGGTTGCGAGAAGGAAGCAGACAGGAACCCTTCACCAGCTGACTGCAAGAGAATCCAGGAACACCAACAAGAGCCTGTGAACCCACCCAGAAGAGCAGGGACATCGGGGCTTATCGGAAGGTCCACCGATTGCAAATGATTGTGAATAACATAACTGACAGGAAAAGAATGGACATATTGTAAAAAAGGGGAATTAAATCACAAACCACCCCCTTCAAATGTGTGAATGCATATGTGTAAATACATGAGAAACACAAAAAGGATCCAAACAAAATGTTTAAGCAGCTTTGAAAGAGGATGAAGGGCATGATTGAATGGAAGTCTTGGTAGGAGAGTATACCAGGCAATTTCAAGTGTGTGAACAAGAATCCCTGGCAGGAGAGTGCAGCAATCAATTAAAGGATTGTGTGTATTACATCCAAAGAAATCCTGAGAAGTAACATCAGGATTAGGAAAAAGATTGTATTGGTCAGATCCAGAGAAGTCCTGAGAAGAAGTATCAGTGCTCGGAAAAGGGGATTGTGTTAATAAAGAGAGAAGATGCAACATCACCTGGCAGAAAGATATACCACGTAAGACACGTGGTATATCTTTCTGCCAGGTGATGTTGCATCTTGCAGAAAGAAACCAACATTATAAAACAAGACAGTTTTGTGTGCAAGTGTTTGTATTGGCCAAGAGAGGCCCAAAGAATGGTTGTGTATAAATCCTCAAGTAGTAAAGAAGAATGCAGAGGAAGGGAACCACCCTCTGAAGCGAGGACCTTTATTCTTGAAGAAAATTTTATTGAAACAATTTACTCTTCCTTTATGAACACCTTTCTAAACCACCCACAGTTAAAGACATTTCCCTCTTCACCTTAGAGTTAAGTTTATAGTGTGAGGGTCAGAATACAACCTTGGACATGAGACATGTTTTTTTGGACAGTCTGACACAGACAGATCCTTAGGTTTGGTTTTAGGTAGGAAGGTATTTTCCCAACCCCTTTTATTTTCAATAAAAGTGTGTCTGAGTTTCATTCATGACTCCTCACAATACATAATAAAAGACTGGAAGAACTTTTGTGAAAGTAAAGAGAAGTGTTGAGACATAAAATAGATAATACCACAGGAAGAAGAGAAAAAGAGTAAGAACCGAAGACAAGTAAAGGAACAGGTTAATGCCTGGAAGAACGCAGTATCTGAACTGTATAGCCTAATGAGAGTGGTGGCTAACAAATATTTGCGATTTTCTTATTGAACTGAATTTGGGGAAAACCCTTATAACAGGAGAAAGGAGTCATTCTCATGTGCCTTATTTCTTATAATATTGGTAGGGTCAGAGTAAACTAGTTTTGGACAGTGGACAGAATCAGATTGAAGACTTGCACCGACGACTGACGAGCGTCTTAGTTTGTAAGGCAGGGAACACCCATAGATTAGGGAAAGTTAGGCTTTTGCACCTTTTTGTTAAATAAAACGATTCTAAAATGGTACATCAGAGTCCGTATCCTCCTCCTGACCCACCTCACAATTTAGAAACACTCATCATGTTGACTTTAAAATTGATGGCAGTAAAAAATGCCATGCCAAACAAGAAAATCTGTCCAGACTTGCTCCACCAATGCAGGCCACTATGTAAAAAAGAATTCAATAATACTGTAAGAAAAAAGGTTTTGGATGCTGCTGCACAAATGCATCTCACTGCCTCAATCAGAGGCCTGCACCCTGGCACACAAGCACCCGTAAACTCTTGCACCCATACAACATGCACTCTCTCAGTCAGACACACACAAACATAAATGCTCATTCATATCACACTTGCAGACACAAACCATTGCATGCACGCATACATACATCCTTTGCTTACCGGCAGTCCCGCGTCCAGACTCCAGATACTGCCTGCAACAAAAAACCTTTGGCTCCAATGCAGCAGAAACCAGGAACCAGAGAGAGCTAGTTTCTTCTTTTGTGGGTTTACAACATGTTTCTGTTATAATGGGGTAAGAAAATGTTTCTGCTGTGTCATCTCTCGAACTTTCTCTGTTATCGCTTTTTGTGGAAGGTTCCTATAAGACCTCATACACCAAATTTCCCACTATCTTGCTCATGTTGATTTTGATAGAGGTTGAGAAGAGATTTAAAAACAATAAACCTCAATTCTTCTCCACAAGAAAGGAGGGGTAGCATTTTTAACTTCTCTTTACAGGGACAAGCTGATGGGGAAATCTAATCGCAACTGCAAAGGAACTATTATTTCGTCTTTTACAGATACCAGACAATCTTTGAGACAAAAGGTTGATATTGCCCTCCACAGCTTTTCTAGCTGGTAAAAAATAGCTTGGTTGGATAGCAGTTGGAAGACAGCCCCTACCTTATAATGTAAGGGAGTAAGGACCTCATGGACTTTCCCCAATGTATTAGCAGTAAAGCAAATCTGCTTAGATTCTTCTCCAGGTACAGATTAAAGGAAATGGATTCTATCTCAGTTCCTCTGGTATAAGACTCATTAGCGGGAGAGGTATTGCTGTTCCACTCTTTCCCAGAAGTAACAAATGTGGGGCTAGTGTTTACTCTACTTGTGTGGGATCCCCAATATGTATCATCTCAGCCAGATCCCACCCCTGACACCACGTGTCAGAAATGAGAGGCAGACACAAAGTTGTAATATTCTCATTATTAATCATTTTATTTAACAGAAATTAATTGGAAAAACACTTCTATAGCCCTATCCTAAAGTAGGAAGCTCCCTACCTAAGAAACTATAACTAACAATCAGTCTTGAGTTAGGAAGTTCTAAACTTAGAAACCATCCTCGTTTCCAAAACATTCTAAACTGACCCTCACACTAGAAACAAACAACTAAGGGTGAAACGAAACGTATGTTTAGAATGTTCATGTTCAAAATATAAAGATACATCCAAAAAGTGTTTTCCAAGGAGAAACCCTTGGATTGAAAGGATGGTTCCTCTCCCCTGAATTTTTAGTAGGATGGCAGAATTGTCTCTTTTTAAACAACAGTTTCTTTGGTCACAAGAGTGTCTCTTTATCCAACAATGTCTTCAGGCTTTTACACTGGATTCAGATAGTTCGTGTTCACACAATATTTTTCACAACATACAACATTGCCTTTGTAACAAAATAGTTTTTCTTGAACCATTTCTTTATATTGCATTCACAAGGTTTCTTGTTCTGTAAACGTAAAGGTTTGGCTGGTGTATTTACATATCAGAACATCTTTCATGCACTTTCCAGATTCCGTGGTATACTTCCTTGCCAGGTAGTTTGTATCACTGTTAAACCTTGCTTTACAACTCTGATGGATTGCCTGGTGTACTCTTCTGCCAGGAATCCTCCTTTGGGTTTTTCAGATGCCCCGGTATACTGCCCTGCCAGGTATCTACCCACAGTTTTCAAAACGCCTGGTAGATTTGGCAGGCAGGACTTCTTGTATGGTGAGGAAGGATAGCTCAGGCGCAACGTGTTTGTCTTAGATGCAAGACAACGCAGCGCAACACAGGTTCGAATCCCGATCCCGCACTTAGAAACCACTTGCTGGTATTAAGCGAGTTATAAAAGAACAATTATAGTTATACATTTATTCTTTGGTGGATACCCTGGTACAGTCCCCTGTCAGGTATCTTCACTGAGTGTTAAGGTTCTTTACACAATTTGAAATGTCATGGGGCTCTTCTGATTCCTTGGTATACTTCCCTGCCAGGTATCTTTCCCGAATGTTAGAGTTCTTTGTATGGTTTCAAATGCCTGGTATATTTAACTGCCAGGACTTCTCTTTATGGCCATCTTAGATCCTCTTGTATGCTTCCCTGTCGTGTATATTACCACGCTGTAAAAAAAAGTGTTCACAACTTCAGTGGATTACCTGGATACTCCCCTGTTAGGTATCTTCCCCAAATGTCAACTGCCTGATACCTTCTCTTTACCAGGTCGTCTTTATTGGTTTCACTGATTATGTTCAAAATATTACAACAGCATCTACTTTGTTCTGTCCAATGTCTTTACTTAGGGTTACACTTTTTCAGTTCTCTCCCACATTGACATTTCATGCATATGCATTTGTCCCGGTTTCGTTGCGGTGCGTTTTCTTGTTGATATTCAAATTTTCTTTCTTTTAAACAATGACTTAACATTAAGTTTTGTACGTTTTTAAATTGCCTTTTAGTATTGTCCAAAACATAAATCTCATACGATTCCTTCACTTGATTGCCTCTTTGTCAGCAAGCCCTGGTGTCCGCATCGGTTCTGGGCTGACTCGCCGGTAGTTTGTGGCATCTCTAACTTATGGCGTGCTTCTGCAGTGAAGAGGATTTTCCAAGAGTTAAGAAACAAATGTATGCTGTTTTTTCACTAAAATACTGATGGTTTATTGAACACATAGATTTTGAAGAATGATGAAGATAATTCCCAACTCTAGTGTTGACATTTCCCATCTCCTCTTCAAAAACAAACCTCCCTTGCATTCCATACAGACGCATTGTTGTAGCTACACTAAAGTCTGAATATGCATGTGTGAGATGCCCTTAAACATTGGCAACTTTGGCTGCACCTCATTCCCCTCACGTAGATCATAAACCCTATCCACCACCACCTAGGATGAACTAGCTCAGAGGCAACGCAACACAGGTTCGATCCAAGGGTCTGCGCTAAGAAATCTCTGGGTATTTAGCGCGTTATAAATAACCTATCATATCATATTATATCATCAAGTCTGGCAATTTCTTGTCTTGTATCCCACAACTTAAGGTCCTGCATTGAGTGCGACATCCTGCCCAATTTTAGGACATTTCCTGAACACATCAAAGGACTTCCTGTTATAGAAATTCAGTGTTGCTGTTGCTGTATGGTATGTCATCTGTGGTATTATGTGCAAGGCCATGATTAGTGCATACAGAGAGCGTGTAAGATGAGCATAACAAGCGGGAATTGAATCCTTTTTAAGTCCTGGTTTGGAATGTAAAACTCCCTTCAACTAAAGGTTTTCCACTGAACTTGTACAATTGTGTTTTAATATTGTTTATTATGTGCGTTTAGAAGAGAAGCTTTACATCCATTAAAGGTTAGTTAGTGAATAGGTGTATTGTGTATGAGATTGTGTTCAGGGTGGTATGTTTGTAGAGAGTGTGTGCACACAAGGCCGCGTGTGGACATTTAAATCTCTACTTTTATATGTGGCATAATTCTGTGTCTTATATCTACTCCAGAAATATTGCTCGTGATTATTTTGCAAAGCAAGCTGTGGCAGATTCCTGCATCTGTTGTGTAGCTCAACACCCTGTGAGGGGATCCTTTTTACACCCTGGGTAATTTGGTCAGCTTTTTCAATGGCAGGCGAGCAGCACCTGGTTTCCCCCATTTGCAACAGGTTTATAGCGTTTGTTTATTCTGTGCTGGTCGAATATGTGCTCATGAGACCTCTTAAAATACCATTTCCGGTGCTTAATGTAATACTACTAATTTTACCGTTTTTTTTTTTTAAAAAAAGGAATCGTAAGTTAAAAAAAAAAAACACATTGTAGAACGTTGTTTTTTCAAAATTAGGGTTTCATTTTATCAGAAGTCTTGTTTCAGAGTTAGAAAAAATTCTTCCTACAATACATTTCATGCAAATACATATTTATTCTCTTTCCTTTTGATCCTGTTCACTGCGTCAACATTAAACTTTTTTTTTCTGCCACCACATTGTAGTTACAACAGTCTATAGTTTACTATTCTAGCACACAGTTAGAAAAACGCCCGGAAAATCCTACAGTAAAAAAAAGGGAGTATAGAGCCCACTTAAATAAAAAATAAAGAATGCAGCTTCGACAGTGTTATTTTCTAAAATAAGGCCACCTTAATTAAGTGTAGAGACCTATTTCGTAGATCACAAATCACAGCATGTCTTAGTTACTTACCTGTAACTGTATTTCTCCAGCATTGGTATCTTTCATAGATTCAGATGCTTGAATATTCCCCGTCGTCAGACTGGGAATCCTCGGTGATAAATTAAATAATAATAATACATTTTTTTTTTAATATATATATATATATATATATATATATATATACACTGCCACCTAGCAGTGCATGTACATAGCCCATTATAGCCTATGAGCCACTTCATTGTGTATTCCCTCCACCTCACTTTGGTCCTTTATGGCCCCAGCCAATGAGGTGGCAGGGCTTAAGCTCCGCCCCCGGCAGCCATCTTCAGATTTTGAACCGTAGAGATTACAGTATGATGGATGCCGAGCATAGGAGCAGCCTCTCAGGGGAGGCGGGCGGGCGCATGTGAATCTATGAAAGATACCAATGCTGGAGAAATACAGTTACAGGTAAGTAACTAAGACTTCTCCAGCATTGGATCTTTCATAGATTCAGATGCTTGAATAGAATACCAAGCAGTTAAAACATGCCACCATTATAAACAGATATGCATAGTTACAGAAAAACATATTTCTGATCAAACCTTTACCATGCAGCAACACAACGGTTACATACTTCGGGAAAGGTGGGAAAGGAGGCTGGTCCTACCTTATACAAAGAGATGGCGGAGCACTGCCTGTCCAACTGCAGTTTCTTTGTTGGTATCTTCAGTCAGGCAGTAGTGTTTCGCGAAAGTATGCAGAGTGCGCCACGTGGCGGCTCTGCATATGTCTTTCAAGGCCACCCCTGCGTGGAATGCTGTTGACGCCGCCCTTCCTCTGGTGGAGTGCGCAGACGGCGGTCTAGTTAAAGGGTCGCCTTTCAACTGATGACAGTGGGTGATGCAGGACGATACCCAGCGTGCCAGGCTTTGTTTGGATATATGTTGGCCCTTGGTACGGCCAGAGAAGGAAATGAATAGCCGGTTTGAGGAGCGGAACTCCTTGGTTCTTTGCAAGTAAAACTTCAACACCCTAGAAACGTCTAGAGAGTGTAATGTCCTTTCCGCTTCCGAAGCGTGATTCTGGAAGAAGGTTGGTAAAACAATGCGCTCAGTGAAGGACATCTCCGAAAGTACCTTGGGGAGGAACTTCGGGTGAGGCCTTAAGATGACGCGGTCCTTCTGCAACAAGGTAAACGGAGGTTCCGAAGACAAAGCTTGCAACTCACTGATCCTTCTGGCCGATGTGATGGCTACGAGGAAGGATGTCTTCCAGGACAAGAATTTCATATCGCATCTATGTATGGGCTCGAAGGGAGGTTGCATGAGGGCTGTTAAGACGGTGTTGAGGCTCCAGTCCGGAACTGGTGTAGGTGTAGGCGGATAAGTACGCATCAGTCCTTTCAGGAAGATCTTGATCGCTGGTAAGGAGAGTAAGGCTTGCGTCTCCACGGTTACTGTGTAGGCCGCTATGGCTGACAGATGGACCTTGATAGAGGACAGTGAGAGCCCTGATTTAGCCAGGTGCAACAAGTAAGGCAGAATTTGATCAACCAAGACCGTGAGGGGATCGATCGCAGAGGTCTCACACCATTTGGAAAACCTGGTCCATTTTCTGGTGTAGGCGAGTTGCGTGGACGGGGCTCTAGCGGCCCTGATGATATCCCAGCATTCTGATGGTAACTTTAGGTGCATCAGTTTACGCTGCTCAGGAACCATGCTTTGAGGGACAGGCTCCTCGGGTCGTGGTGGAGGACCTTGCGGTTCTGTTGTGTCAGTAGATATTGATGCGATTTGAGACGAATCGGGGTTTTGCAGGATAGATGTCTCAGCGTCGGGTACCAGACTTGCCGTGCCCAATCGGGTGCAATAAGAATCAAGGAACAATCCTGCTCTTTCACCCTGCGAAGTACCCTCGACATGAGGGGAATGGGTGGGAAGGCGTAGAGGAGCTTCCCCGACCAATCCACTGAGAACGCGTCTCCCAGCGATTGGTGCTCGGGGTATCTTGACGCAAATCTCTTGCATTTTTTGTTGTTCCTGGTGGCAAAAAGGTCGATCTGCGGATGGCCTCATAAGGCAAATATCCGTCGGGTTTCTCTGTCGTCCAACTCCCACTCGTGTGACGCTGTGTATTCTCTGCTTAATCTGTCCGCTAGGACATTGTCTACTCCTGGAAGGTGCTCTGCCCTGATCTGTATCCCGTAGCGCAAGGCCCATGCCCATAGCTGTTGGGCTTCTTGCGACAGAATCCGAGACCTCGTGCCTCCCTGCTTGTTTGTATAGTGCATGGAGGTCTTGTTGTCTGTCTGGACCGTAAGAACTTGACCAGCTATAACCGGTAGGAAGGCTTTCAGCGCCAACCTTACGGCCCTGAGCTCCAACACGTTGATGTGGAGCTGGGACTCTTGTGCCGTCCAAGATCCCTTGGTTTGGAGGTCCGCAAGATGAGCGCCCCAGCCTGATAAGGAAGCGTCCGTCCGCAGCAGGAGGGTCGATGTCGGTGCTTGAAACGGCATTCCCTGTAGAAGATTCCTCGGAGCGTTCCACCATCGAAGGGCCTTGTGCAACGTCGATGGAATCTGGACAATGTCTTCCCAGCATCCGAAAGCTTGTTTCCATTGGTGGTCCAGAGCTTCCTGAACCGGCCTCATGCGAAGCCTGCAGTTCGGTATGAGGAATATGCAGGATGGCATCATGCCCAATAGGGATTTGTAAGAGCGTACAGATGTTGTCTCTTTCTGTAGGAAGTTCGAAGTTAAGCGTAGAATCGCTGCTATTCTCTCTGTGGATGGTCTCACTCTGGGAATGCTGGAGTCGAGCTCGGCTCCCAGGAAGAGAGCTACCTTGCTGGGAACGAGGCAGGACTTCGTCTGGTTGATGGAGAAACCTAACTCTTTTAGGAGGTTGACCGTCCTCGACACTGCCGAACGAGCCTTTGCAGCTGAACTTGCCTTTATCAGCCAATCGTCCAGGTATGGAAAAACGTCCGTTCCTGCTCTCCTGAGACTTGCCGCTACCGGTGCCAGGCATTTCGTGAAAACTCTTGGCGCCGATTTTAGACCGAACGGAAGCACTTGAAACTTAAAGTGGAGCCCTCCCACTGTGAACCTGAGGAACTGCCTGTGTGCTGGATGGATCGGAATGTGGAAGTATGCATCCTCCAAGTCTAAAGTGGCCAAGAAGTCGTGCTTGTTTAACCAAGGTAGCACCCCTTGTAGAGCTACCATCTTGAAAGTTATGCACTTGATGAACTTGTTGAGAGCCCTCAGGTCCAAGATGGGCCTCCATTGACCGTTTTTCTTTCTGACGAGGAAGAATCGGGAGTAGAAACCTTTTCCCCTCTGAGAATAGGGTACTGGTTCTACTGCTGCCTTCTGGAGCAGTTTTTGCACTTCGGACATGACCTGTCTTAGCATATGCACTCTGCGGGGAGTTGGAGGCAGGGAAGGAGGTTGGTCCAGAAATTCCAATGTGTGACCCTTTCGGATCACCTGTAACACCCATTTGTCCGATGTAATTGACCGCCAGCGCTGGAAAAACTGGCTCACCCTTCCCCCCACCGGGGCGTGGCGAAAGGGGGAGGGGGGGGATTGGTCGTCAGTTCTGCTTGCCTTGCGACTTCCCTTGGGTGGAGCCACGTCTGCCTCTATGGGCGTATCTGTTGGATGACTGATATTTATTGGCTTGGTACGTGCCGCCTTGTGCTTTTTGACCATAGGAGGAACGACTGTATCCCCTGAACTTGGAAGATGAACCTCTAAAGGGACGAAAAGACCAATGGTCCTTACTTTTGTCCTTTAAAGAACTGATGGCTCTGGCTGTGTCAGTGTCTGTCTTGATTGCCTTCAAATGGTCGTCTATCTTTTTCCCAAAGAGATCTTGGCCATCAAATGGCATGTCTAGTATCTGCGCCTGAACTTCAGGTCTAAAGTTAGTAGCCTTCATCCAGGCCTGCCTTCTGAGCACTGTGCCGTGCGCCATCTGCCTGAAGCCTGATTCGGCCACATCAACTGCTGCGTCGATCATGTGATCCGATGTTGCTTCACCATCCGCGATTATGGATTTTGCCTCCTCCTGGAACTCCGGTGGTAATTGTTTCGCCAAGTTAGACATGCGGAGCCAAAGCTCGCGATCGAATCTTGCGGTCATGGCCAGTGCGTTACCGGCTCTGATTGTAAGTGATGCAGAAGATGACACTTTCCTGCCCATGGCTTCCAATTTACGTCCGTCCTTATCCGGTGGGGCCGACAACGGTGAGGAGGGGTTGGCGAGTTTCTTTCTGGCCGCCACTGTAATAACTGAGTCCGGTTTCGTATGACCCCTTAAACAAAGCGGTGCCAAATCCGGAGCTTTATATTTCTTTTCTGGCCTGGACACCAACGCCGGAGTCGATAAGGGCGTAGATAGGATCTTGGATCCGGAATCCCAGATGGTATCGAGGAGGGGAATTGTGGTCACTGTCCTCCTTCGTTTGTCCCTGTGCTCATAGAGCACTGATTGCCTTTCCTCCGAAGAAACCTGAATTTTAAACAGTTCTGCGGCTTTACCTATTATGGTGTGGAAAGAGACGAGATCATCCGGTGGTGAGGCCTTGCCCGGCGAGTCTCTCCTCCTGGGCTTCTCGACGACGTAGTCATCCCAATCACTGGGTGCATCTGGCTCCTGAGTTATTTCTCCTTCTTCTGGTTCCGAAAATTCACCAAAAGGATCCTCCTGCCAGTCTGATACCGAGATGGTGGACGGTACCATGGTGGGATCTACGTCCGGCGATCGCGGTCTGTGCGATGACTGTGGTGACGGGACTCTTGTAGGTGAAGCACTGTGGGTGCTGCTCCTCGGTCTTCGAGCAGGTGATCTCATCCGTTTTTGCGGTCTACTCCTGTAAGGAGAGCAACCCGATGTGCCTGGAATCGGGGATGACTCTCTAGGAATGGGATTAATCGGAATTTGCTTCTCCCTTTGCCGTTTGTAAAATTCTTCTACAATCCTCTGCACGGATAACATGAGCACCGGGTCATGAGGATATTCGGATTCTCCCGTGGACGGGTGCCAAGGAGGGCTGTATTGTTTCGGTAAGGGACCGATGGACTCTTCCACCACTTCCGCATCAGAGAATTCTTCCTGAAGAATTATATCCGGAAGTTCTGCCATGTGCCCCAAAGGTGAAAATTGCTGCACCGGAGGTTCAGTTACAGTATTCTTCTCAATGATATTGCTTGTAATGACAGGAGCTTCAAGAGTGTGAGGCAGTAATTCCTCTGTAACTGCCGAAATTTGTGGTGCCTCTGAAGGCGTTATGGATGATGTTATCCTCGTCGACGACTGAGATTTTCCCGTCGACGAGGGCTTCGCCGCCGACTGAGATTTTCCCGTCGACGACTGAGATTGTCCCGTCGACGAGGGATTCGTCGTCGACGACTGACCTTTTCCCGTCGACGAGGGCTTCGTTGATGAATGTGGAGTGTGTTCCGTGGACGACTGCGTCATGGAGGAATGCTTCGTGGACGAGTGGTGTTTCTTGCTCGTCGACGATTGCTTCGCGGTCGACATGTCCGATGACGATTATCTAACTGTCGACGATGTCTTAAGCGTCGTCGTCGTCGATGCTGGTTTCGTCGACGGTATGGCCGATGACGGGCCTTTACCTTTCCCTTCATTCGTGGGCGGTTTACCCGCCGATGACTGCCCCCCCCCCCGTTTTTTGCAAACTCCTCCTTACCTCTGGAGGCAGATTTTGCTGACTTTTTCTGGCTTGATAGGTCAACTGGAGGCAGAAAGGGTATCAATTCCAGCTTCCTCTTTTTGGATTTGGGAGAGGAAACCCTTTCCACTGAAGAGGCCCTTCTCTTTGAAGTTTGCCTCTCAGATGGAATGCTGGATTGGACAGGAGCTGTTCTGACAGACTCTTCGTCCGAAGATTGATCCCTGGATTCCAGGTATGAAAGGAGTCTTCTATGCCTGTCATGAAGGGTCTTGGTGGAAAAGGTTTTACAAATCTCGCATTTTTTAATGTCATGTGGGTACAGACAATAAATGCAATGCTCGTGAGGGTCCTTGTAGTAAACCAATTTCTTCTTGCACCTCGTGCAGTCCCTGAACAGGGAAGGCTTCCTGACAGCCTGAGGTGCCTCCATTTCTGAAGAGAAGTTCAGTCGACGATTTTGAGAGGAAAACAACAAGTTTTGCCACCAAGGTTAATTGGAAAGAAAGCCCCTAAGAAGGGGAACAAGATGGAATATATTTTACAAATATATTCCACACAAAAGTAGAAAGAATTTGAGAAAGCTCAGAGAGCTTGAGGATTCCCTGTGTCTTTTATACTGCAGTGAAAAATCTGAAGATGGCTGCCGGGGGCGGAGCTTAAGCCCTGCCACCTCATTGGCTGGGGCCATAAAGGACCAAAGTGAGGTGGAGGGAATACACAATGAAGTGGCTCATAGGCTATAATGGGCTATGTACATGCACTGCTAGGTGGCAGTGTATATATATATATATATATATATATATATATATATATATATATATATATATATATATATATTTAAAAAAAAAAATGTTATTATTATTATTTAATTTATCACCGAGGATTCCCAGTCTGACGACGGGGAATATTCAAGCATCTGAATCTATGAAAGATCCAATGCTGGAGAATTAGAAGTTGACACACAATGTACAGGGTCGGCCTAGGGCAGTGGTCTTCAAACTTTTTTGGCCTGGGGCACCCCCTGAGCAAAGTTTGGGCAGGCCGGGCCCCCCCCCAAAAATGCCAGATGCACAGTATGTAGAAATCGCTATGAACTTTTGCGTGCCGTCACCATACCCTACTCCCAGTAAAGACCATGGGCTCCCCCACCCTACTCCCAGCACTAGCTCAGTGCTTCCGGCCATCCTGCTCCCAACAGAGTCCCATAACATAAGCGTACACACATCCATACACATTTAAATAAAAAATAAATTGCCATAAACGTACTTTCTGCAGGGGCTTGCGAGTGGTTGCTAAAATGCCCCGCTCCAGGTTGCTCTGCCCATATGTGTGATGAAGCGCAGGAGCACCCCCTCGCACATACATACAGGCAGTGCCCCAGCCAGCATTTCCAATGAGCCATGCAAGGCTGGCGAAGCAAAACACCCCCAGCGTTGCATGGCTCAGTGATCATGTGCGGCTGGGGAAATGAATTGTCAAAGGCATTGTTTCCTTTGACAGTTCAGCCAGCCAAGGAGCACTCCCTCAGCTGGAAAAAGCAGCTGAGGGGATGCTCAGTGTTTCACTGGGCTGGCTCCTCGGCTCCTCCATAATGGGTGAGGTGGCCAGTGGGTGGACGCCCCCTCAACCATTATGGATGAGTCGGCAGGCTTGGACTGGCCTATAGGGCAATAGGGCGATGACTGTACCAAAAATGCAAAATGCTAGTGTAGGCCAGACAAAATGGGCCACTTTTCTGGCCAATGTGGGCCAGTTTGAGGAGTTACTTCACTACGCAGCTAGTAGTTTTGACCATTGTTGGTGAATAAATATTCTTTAAATATCACAATTTGTTTAAATTTGAACAAAAAACAACCCCTTGGGTACTATTCAAACCGTCTTTGACTAAAGGACTGAATATCCATTTGCAACTGCTGGCCATTTTTTAATTGGTGCCTAAGACCGTTTTATGGTCCAGGCTGACCATGTGAGCTGCCCCTTCCCATTTCCTCCTATCTAAAAAAAAAAAAGGTATATTTTTTTACATTTCATGCTGGGCTCTGGCGCCCCCCCTGGGATGTGGCCACGCCCCCCTGGGGGGCGCGCCCCACAGTTTGAAGACCTCTGGCCTAGGGCATACAATTGTCTCGGGCAGCAATGAAAAAGTGGCCCACAGTTGCAAATGGCATTTCATTCATTTTGTTGACAGACTGTTTGCATGGTACCCAAAGGGCAGTTTTTTGATAAAATGTGGATTTAAAGAATATTTATTCAGCAAAAATTGTCAAAACTACTAGACATATAGCGAGGTAACTCATCAAATTGGCCATCACATTGGCCAAAAAAGTGGCCCAGTTTGACCAAAAAAATGGGCCCATACCAGCATTTTGCGTTTTCGTTTCCGGCATTGCCCTCTAGGCCAGTCCGAGCCTGACAATGTAGCAGCATAAGGGACATCATTCAGAGCCAGGCAACAGGGTAAATATATCTATTTACTTAACCTGAGACAAGGGAAGAGGAGTTCCAAAGAAGTGTATCCCGTGCAACTTTAGAAAAGTGTGCAAATGTATAGTTGTTTATGTGGCCATAATGGTACATTATTCCACGGTACATGGATCCCTCCACGTTGTTTATTAACACTTTCTTATAGCTTTAGGGAACTTGGGTTGCAGGGATCCCCAAATTTAGAATTGTCCATACAATGGATATGTTCTCCTTTTAAAACCATCTTCAAATAGAAAACAATTTCCAGGATTAAGGCCAACTACAATATTTTTTGTTTTCTGTATTTTTACTGTCTTAATTTTTACCAGTGGCATTTCAATTAATGTTCTATCGTTTTTGGGGTTTTTCAAATTTTTCTGTGTGTGATATCACATGTCTACAATGAGCAGTTGTGCAGTGCCAGAGTGGCTGTCAGTGAAGTGTGAAGAATATGACATTTACTAGCAAGAACATTTTGTTGAGAAATGAAACAAAGGTATATAATCTGGCAGAAACTCCAAGTGATCAAACCAAGAGAAAACGTGAAAAAACATTGTAATCCAAAAAATTAAAAAGTGATATTAGAAATGCCTTATGAGGTGCCGCAGAGCAGAGGTAGGTTTTTACTGTTCTGATGGAAGACAAGAGGGTATTTTGTAAGTGTGAACTTTAGCCCCCACCGCTGCCTCACCATGGGTCAGACCCTTTAATGAATACGTATGTCTTACAGGCCCACAAAGATCTTCAGTGTTGCCATCTTTAATATCCATTATCGAACAATTCTCAAATGCGTTTTTGCAGTTATCGGGAGAAGGAAAAATCTTTCGCAGCAAGAAAATAATTATTCTGACTGACTAATGTGTTTTCAAAGTAGTTCAATTAAAATTCAGGATTTGACCTTTCGAGCAGCCTATTTAAAGATTTCCTCCTGATTGGCTGTAGACGGGTGATTATTAAGTATTAATGTGTCTTGGGAAGGGAGGCCTGCACTTCCGGATATTTCATCACCTGCTTCTTGTGAAGTTGTCGTCAGCCTCTTTCTTCTGCTGATGAATTCTTAACTCATTAGTTTTGCGGTTTCCCAATGAGCTCCCTGGACAAGACTGGCAAAAGACGGCCTCTATTAAGCCACAAAAAAGTACAAGTACACGGCGGACAGTAACCTACTGACTTCTAAGCCCGGCGTTCCTCCGTCTCCCTTTAGTGTACACATCCTGGGCACACCCAACGGTCCCCTTCTAGCACAATCAAGTAAGTGTGGATGCATGCAGGTGACACCCGGGACAGGCCGGCCATGGAGGATGAAAGGACCCAAGTTCACAACACCACTGTAACCTCAAAGGGAAAGTGGCGGGACGGGATGGCTGCCAGGAGACAAGGCACAGGGCGCTTCTTTTCTTTTGCAAACTGTACAGTGAGTTTCACCCTCAAGTGATAGCCCTTGGACCACCCAGATATCCTGCCTGTGGGAGAGGACAAGGTGTTGGGTCAACCCAGGGGCCTACTGTCTGGGCACATTCACAGAAGGCTTACTGCTGCTCTCTGAAACTTGCCGTTTTGGGAAATTGCTGTGTTTCAATGCTCTCAGAAGATACAAAATGCAAAAGCCGGTCAAGAACACACACACCCTGTGCCTAGTTTTTCCCTTTATTTTATTTATTTTGTTTGAACTTTTGTCAAGCACTGACCCTACCCAGAACGCCTTGGAGCATTTTACACTGTTCAAAAGTTCAGAAGGAGGGAGGTATAACAGAAGTTACAACATTTGTCGGTACACAATTGGAAGAAAAGATAGACAGATGGCAGGGAAGGTGGTGTGGCTGGATTAGGGGCGGGGAAAGAGGTATGTTTTTGAGCCTTTTCTGAAAAGTGGTGATGGGGGGGGTGCAGTACCGAAGTGGAGTAGTAGGGTGTACCCGGCTCTGGGTGCCCACTAGGTGAAGTTTTTTTGGGTGCATGTTAGTTTGCAGAGGGGAATCCATCGGAGATGTTGGTTACCTTGTCGGGTGTTTGTGTGGGCGATGGGTTTCAGTTTCTTTGAAGGTAGGATGGTGTTTTGAGGTGGATGGCTTTGTATACAATGAAGAGTTCTTTGAAATCAATTTTCTGGGGTATGGGAAACCAGTGGAGTTGGGAAAGAACTGGTCTGAAGTGTGAGTGTTTGGGAAGGTGCGGGATGAGTCTTGTTACTGTGTTCTGTATGGTGTGCACGAGGGCAAGGTTTCCATTGGGGAGGTCCGGTGAGGGAAGCATTTCCATAGTCCAGCTTAGACAGAACTAGGGCTTGGACGATGGTGCAGACATCATGAGCGGAAGGATGTGTCCCATCTTACATAGGAGATGTAGATGCAGGTTGCATGTTTTGGTGATGGCAGACATGTGGTGTGTGAAGGTAAGTTGGGAGCCAATGATAAAGCCTAAGGATTGTACAGTTGTAGAGAGTGATATTTCTGGGTTGTCAATGGCAAGTTTTGTATTCAGGGTGAGAGGCCAGGTTTGTGCCGGGGGGAGGGGGTTATGGAGAGGGGGCATTTGAGGGGGTGGGACAGATGAGGAGTATTCTGTTTTGGATGAGTTGATTTTGAGGAAGCGGGTGGCCATGCAGAGAGTGGTGGCGGTGGAGAGACAGCTTTTGAAGGTGCGGAGTTGTGATGGGATGAGATTTGGAAGTAAATTAGTGCATTGTCTGTATATTGGTGGAAATGGACATTGTGTTTTCGATAGGTCTGTCCAAGAGATTCTGCATGTAAGTTGTAGAGGAGCGGAGACAAGGAGGTTCCTTGGAGAAACCCAGTACTTGACTTTGGTGTCCCTTTAATTTCTATAAGCAACCATGAATTGTATATCACTTACAACAGCGTTAGTAGGGGAAACATGCCACAACACACTTTACTCAGTACATAACCAGTCGCCAACTCTAAAAAAGCAGGTTACACCTGCTCACCCTGAGACAATTATATTTTTACAGCAAGGTTTTTCCCAAACTGCCGGAGGTACAAGTATAACTCCACAGTTGCTGGTGGTGCTATACAAGCTGTGTATGTGAGGGAAGCTTTACAGCTGCCCCCTTTACTGTACCTGTGTGAGTGTGCGTGAGGGGAGCCGGCTACATTGTTTTCAGTTCTACATGTTCTGTTTGTGTGGATAGGATGCGCTGTACCGTCAATGCTGTATGTTGCTTTTGTGTTTGGATGGTTGGACTTCTACTGTACTGACCTAGTCGTGTGTGCCTGAAATGGAAATGCTTTAGTGTGGCTCGTTTTGTGCTGTACCTGTCCAGTACGTATGAAGCATGCACTGCATTTGCTGCAGCTAGTGGAGGGAAGTGCCTGGGTGGGAGGGTGCATGCATGACTCATTGTCCTATGCATAGCTTTGGGTTGAATGCAATCATTCCTCTGCAAACGTATTTGTTTTTTTTGGGTACTCATTTTATTTATTCATTTTATTTATTTATAGGAAGGGACAATGCTCTCTTGATCACAAAATAGTGTACAATAGATAGGATATTCGATTTGATGGGAACCAGTGAGCTGCTTACAATGGGGTAAGTTCGAGTGACATACAACCACAGGCAATTCATCGAGAGTAGTTCAACTGAACCATTCAGAAGAAGCTCCCTGTGCAGGGCACACCTGTGAGGTCATCCCTGCTTCATCTGCTGGCTCATCTAGTGCTCCATCATCTGTTAGATTGTAATTGGTTATTTATAATGAATGGCTAAATAGCCAGAGGTTTCTAAGCGCACACCCGGGGATCGAACCTGTGTTGCTCCACATCGTCTTACTTCCAAGGCGTCTTACTTCCAAGGCGAGCATATTGCCACTGAACTAACCTAGTTGATGGTTGTGTACACACCTTTATAGATGTAGGCAAGACCCAGATTCACATCTGTGCTGGAACATGAAGACAGGAGTCCAACAACAATAAACTGCATAAACAATATTTATCAATATATTAAATATCTGTGTCTCAGGGGCACCAAAATGGAAATCCGATTCAGGTTTGCACAACATTTAAAAGTTCTGGTACTTATTAAACCCAACCCTCTAGCACAAACACATTAGGCAATACATGTGGGTATAATCTTTGACTCGGACCTAATTTTCATCTCAACATGGTGGTACAAGCAGTCAACTTTAATCTATCGCTCTTCAAGTCTTGCTTTTCCTTTCAATTCACCAAACAAGTGGAATGGAACAGATTCTTGATAATGGAAGGATCATACTACTATATTGTGACCTTGCACTGGGCAACCCAAAAAGCTCCTTGCCATGTTGCAATGCGTGCCAAAGCAGGCAGCACTGCTAGATCTCACCCGAAGAAACGCAACCAAATGACCTCTGCAATGGTTGCCAGCAAAGGTATATGGTTAAAATAAACGAGAAACATCACCCATAACAGCTCATAGGAAGATGCTGCACCATTAGCTCCACTTACTAAACACTGTCTGCATTGTTCTGTATTCTCTGGCCACTCAGACACACGCACAACCCCCCTATAAACACACAGCCAAAGGAAATGCTACTGCGGAAACTAGCACAGCAGGGTGTCCCACAGTAGACTGCTAGAACCCCAACTGGAGTTCCAACACACATAATGGACCAATCCTGTGTCCAGCACACAGACTATCACTCAAATGGCACACAATGACCATTACACAATCTCCAGTCAACAGAATGGTCTGCTCAAACACTCCGAGCTATGCTGTACATTCTAGACAGACCAAAGCATCACACTGCCTTACCAATGACACAAGTTAAAGCAGATTACAACCTTTTTTCGGTTCCAAGTGTTAATATCCCCGCAAAAATATCGCCATACAAAAATATCACCATATTTTTTCTGCAATATTAAGGCATGGAACCTGCGGGGGATACCCCCGCAATATTTTTAAAGGAGCGGGGGACACCCCCGCAACCCCTGCTCCCAAAAACCCCAAAAATGCCCCCCCAGCCCAAAAATATCGCCGAAGGCGGTTCTAGACGACCATATATACAGCGATATTTTTGGTGGGGATAATATGTAGTGATACCATTTATTCAGACTTTTCCATATACTGGTAGTGGTGCAACTATTTCTGTGGTGTTTATTACACTTGGCATCAGTGCCAGGGAGGGTTTGATCTCCTTGGTGTATTACACTACTGATCATTATATTATCGGTGGCCTTTGGTTGGGGCAAGGACATACAGATCTTAAACAGGATTCATTTGGGATAGAACAGGGGTACCAAGTCTACATTTTCCGTTTTTGTTTTCATTTAGTGAAAAGGTACTGGTGCCAAGCATCCCCTTACAAAGGGCACATTGATGGCATGAGCAGCCCCATTGCTGAGTGCTGTTCATAGTCCTAGTCATCATAATTGTCATGATTGGTAGTTTGGAAGAATCTGGAAAGGGTAAACAGTGGCCCCACAAGGCAGTCATTAACTACATCCTCACTAATTACGGGGTAATAAAGGCCACACATGACATTGGTTGGGGTCAGTGATATGATATGATATGGCCTTTATAACACGCCTATAAGTATTTCAAGGCACGACGATGCAAGGGACGGGAAACAGAGGGCGAACAGACATCGATCCTACTAGGCCAGGTGACATTGAGATCGCGCAAGTGCAGGGGAGGGGGAACATGAAAAAGTGCAGGGGGAAGGGGAGAGGGCAGTGCAGTAGACATGAGACATGATAACAGTAAAATAAATAAAGACAATAAATAATAAATAAAATAATAAATAAAAGTGCTGCCAACAGGAGGCAAGTGCAAGGGTAAGTGCAGGCATCGGGTGTCAAGTGCTAGTGATAGCACCAGATCTCTGAATCCCAACCCTGGGAAAGAAGGCAGTTCCTTAGGGCGATGGCCACTCTTGGAATGCCCTTCATTTCTTTAGGTAGTGAGTTCCAGGGCAAAGAAGCACATGAGGGAGGCAGCATATGGTGGATAGGGAATGGCACAGTTTAATGAAAGCTTGGAAGTGTAATGCGAAAATGGGGTAGATAGCAGGGCAGAGCTTCAGCCATGTTATGTTGTGTGGGGGGAGCAGCAGCCTGTGGATGGATTGTAACTCAAGAAGATGTCATTTGTATATGTATTGATTTGGCAGGCAGAGCTTCCCTCCCCAGGAAGGCAGCGTGCAAAGGTTGGAAAGGATTGCGAGTGGTTTTAGAGGGTACAAGTAGTAAAGTTCAATACCTTGTAAAGAGGTGTAAAGATGTAGATGGGGAGTCTGATGAAAAGGCTGGGGTATTAATCTAGCCAGCGAAGGACACAGGTGGCTATAGGGGTTTTAGTAAATCTAAAGCTGAGATGGGGACATATTTCAGAGAGAGTTTCATCACTAGTTCTGGATGGTATGGTAAGGAAACTGATGCAGCATTCTCTCATGCAGGCTCCGGCTTGCACCTGCCGTCACTATTGTCTATGTAAACATTGTGACTAAAAAGAAGCTTACAGGAGCCCACCCAAGTGAGGACAGCACCTTAAAAGCCAGCAGTGAGCAAGTTTGAAGGAAGGATGGTCCATTGCCCCACCAAGATGAGTAGAATGAGGGTAGATGATAGATGGCAGTGCTGAGCAATAGCAAGGAAGTTAGAGACTTGGGTTAGCTGTACCACACAGATTGTCACTAAGTAGTCCATGCATTTCCAGGTAGCAATGATATCATTGAACATTAGGTTTTTGATAACTTTGGAATAGTGACGAAAAAGTGAGACGGGTCAATAGTTGGAAAGGTATTTGATTTCAATGGAGGGTTTTTTCAAAATGGGCATGACGGCACTTTGAAACAGCGAAGATACCAGAGGAAAGGGAGAAGAGCAGATCATGGGTGCCAGTCCCATCAACGTTTGTGATACAAAGTAGTACACATAAGCATGAGAGGGCAGCCTGGAGGGTAGGTGCCAACTCAGCCAAGGTGGGTGGTGGGAAACCAGGCTGCTGTGGTCACACCTTATTACTGCGCCAGAAAAAAATTATGCTGGAGACTAAGTCCAATTGCTGTTGTGTGATAAGGAAGTTTAATTGATCTGCCCTATGGATTACACGTGTTTTGGCAAGGTGCCTTTCTCAAATCAGGGCTTATCTAATTATGACCCATCATAAGTGAAAATAATAAATGCACCATCCAATCCCCATGTACCAAACCACATAGTAAAAATCAAGGTAAAACGGAATATCCAGAAAAGAAAGTTAAGTAATTCAATCAAACATTATTGAGAAGAAAACAAAAGCAAATGGCATTTTTTAAACGTATGCATTTCCATTTCAGTTTCCCATTCACAGAGAGAGAGGGTAGGGGATAAGGGATGGATGTTTAGGTTTGGAAAAGACAAAAGGAAAAAAGGAAAACACATTAGAAATTAATAATTGGTGAGTGGTTGTGATTGAACAAACTCGTGCTAAGTGTGCTGTAATGTGAAAGTGGGTGGTGGGAAGTCTTATGGTGGTGAGAGGGTGTGGGTGGCTGTGATGGTGAAAATGGAGTAGTGCTAGACACAGGAGCGAGGGTGTCCCGTATCTTAGAGCTGTTGGTGGCAAAGTAACCACCTGAAAAAGAGCAGATAAAGAGTGGTGCGAAGAGGGGGAGGGGGGTACGCATAGACAGTTGGTACATGGATAGCTTGCATCGGTGAACAAGATGAGAGATGATGAGGCTAGTGTGTTAGTCTTGGCAGAATCACGTGTGCAGTAGTGAAAGCAAGGCGAGAACAGGAGATTTGTCACCAGCGGTGCATGTAAAAGCACATAGTTGGCCTTGACTGTTGGAAGGTTGAGGAAATGGGCAAGAAGAAGCAAAGGCGCATATGAGGTAATGTTGCAAATTGGCAGGGTTCAATATTGAGATTAGATGAGCAGGAGCTAAACCCAGCTCCTGGGTGTCTGGCATAAGTCTGCAGGCAGGAGCTACCGCAGGGGAAGCAGGATCTACCAGAGATGCTCCTTTAACTTTGTCCATTTTGCATGACCCATTGTGTTTAAATGTATATTAGATGTGCTCTAATTCTTCCTTATTAGCATCCTCAAATACTGAAAGACAATGTCACATGTACATGTTTGGAAGGCACTGGTTTGCCCTGGGAGCCAAAAGTAGCTCCTGGTAACTGTTGGTTTCAAGCTAAGCAGGCTCTACTATGCTAGAAGCAAGAGCTAAATAGCTCCCAGCGCCCCTCAATTTTGAACCCTGCATGGTAGATGCCATGGTCAAAATGAACACCAGAACAAAACAATTCAATCGAAGAGCACTTGACATGAAGTTCTCACTTGTTTTAAGTAGGGGTAATTGGGTCAAGGCTGAACTTTCTTTTTATGATTTGAGAGGGGAGGGAGGAGAGACAGGGAAATGTAAAAAAGTGTGGTCAGGCTATGATGGGCACAGAGGGTGCCAGGGAATTGGGTGAGAAGAGAAAAAATAGATTGAGTGGGTTGGCATGATCATATGTGTGGAGTACAGGGGGCAACATGGGCAACTGCCCCTTACTTCTGTAGAAATGGTTCCACACTTTGCCCCGAAGAAATGCTTACACTTTTGAGATGCCAACTGTACTTCCCAAATGAGACTGCACACACTGTGAACGCTGCAGGAGTTAAAACACAATTGGCTTTTAAGCCATGTACATGAACTGCACTGCTGTTAATGCAGTGTTTTTGGATTGTTTTACCGAAGTAGAAAGAATCGTGGCGGAATTGACCGTAGTCGATTTTTCCCTGCATTTCTACTTTGGTAAAACAACCAAAAACTGAACAACCCAAATTCAACACCCCTACTTACCTTTTCGGTGACTGCCCCCACCGCCGCTTCCCCTATACCCCTGCAGCGTCAGTTCTGTCCCTCTACCGCGGGTCGCATCTGACGCCGCAGGGTCCCTTTTTTTTCTCTTTTTTTTGTTTTTTTGTTGGGTTCCCCGCTTCCAATGTCTAGGAAGCAAGGGACACCCTTGCAACCCATAATACCCAACATGGAGAGCGGGGACACCCCCGCAACCCTGGCTCCTCATGTTCAGTATTTGGGCTTCAGATTAATTGTACTGGCCGAATCCGATCAAATGCCCCATACGAGCATTTTTATTCAAATAATTTGCGTGTTTGCGTGTATTTCCGTAGTATCAGTGAAACACCTGAAAAGTTGAGTTACAGTCCCCAAAGCAGAAAGCTGAAAGGTAGCACAGCAGGTAGGTGGCTGTTGCTGAGATATTGTATATTTAGATGAACCCATAAACCCTTTCACCCATAAACCCTTTCATTTTTTCAAATTCCTTCAGTAAAATGTGCTCTTAAATATACCATTCCCACCTGGGACCATGGGATGGAGTTCAGTTGTTTGATTATATTCACAGGGTGGTGGCTGTGGTTGAAGTGTACAAAAAGAAGAAGTGGAACTATGTTCCCTGCTGGCCTGCCCCTGCTCCCCACAAACCCCATCACCCCACCCTGCTGTTTAAGGGAATTTTCTGTGCAGGGTACTGAAAATGCAAGTTTCATCTTCTTCCTAGACTTTTATTTAAGCAATAAGCCTCGAGCCGCGGGGGCATTACCGAGTCAGGAAATTCACCCGGGCCCAGAGTTATAGGCCCGAGCGAAGCATTACAACTGATACAAAATGGGTGTGCGATAGTTTTCAAGAAAAGAAAGAAGTGTACACAAATAATATGTTAGGATGCGGTAGCTTAGATCTTCCTTCACTACATTTTAAGCACAGGGTAAGGTGGGATCTTGGAGCACAGCACAGACTTGAGCTTTCCCAGCACGAGTCGACAGTTCTGTTCCAATCTATCAGGAGCCTCGATGGCCAAGACTCGTTTCTCTGGAAAGTCTCTCGACTTCGAGGGCCTGACGTATTCAAATAAAAAAACAAAAGTTTCTTCAACAAAATGAAATTTTGTTTCCTGGTTTTACTTAGGGTGAGGATTCTTCACCCCATGGGCCCTCCTCTTCTGAGCGCTTACCCTTCTCTTACGTTCAGCCTCCCTCTACCGGGTTCACTATGGCTTTTCCGTCACAAATCTCAATGTCTTTTTAAACAGTTCCAGTGTACATCCCTCAGACGGGTTCAATCTTGTCAACACACTGTTTCTTGGGACTTTAGGCCTGCCCCCTTTCCTGTCAGCATCCCTCTTCCAGGATCACTCTTGCCAATTTCACATTCATTTTCAATGTTTGCAGGATTCACTTCCCTTGCTTTCTCACAGTTCTGAGGACAAAGGCTTTCGACTGTAAAGGGATTTTGCTTGACCTCCTGTATGACCACTTTGACCTATCAGGGTGGCTCTCCTACGGCCTTCTGGTATCTGTAGTTTTATTCAGATGGGGATCAACCAATGTTTCTCCGAGCAGCACCCACGTGATGCCCGCCCTCTCTTTGCAGATGGTCTTCCTGTTACAATGTTACAGTTCTTAAGCTTCTCTTACTTTGCGACTTTCATTCACCACAGCCCGGTTCTCATCGGTTCTCCCTTCGACTCACCGGCTGTGATGAACCGCTTGGCTTTCCTTGTAACTGGAGTGAAGGCCAGTACCACGTCAGCAGGAGTCTCCCTCACTCCAGCTTATCAGCGTTGATAAGCTGAGTGTACCATTCACATCCGCTGCAACACACTTGGACTATAGTCCTCGGTCTTAAGATTCCATCTGCAGAGGTTTCGTGGGGTTTTGTCAAAAAGGGCAAGGTCGTGTCTCTCCTCGCTAGCCTCTCAATGTTTGGAGCCTTTCTCCTTCTCCTGAACTGCCGGGTCTGGATAGCTGTCTCATCGTGCAGTCTGCCTTGCTTGTACTGTGCTCTCTTGCTTCACCTTTTATTCCTGAGGTGATGAGAAAGGGCTGTCTCTGTGTGTGGTTCTGATCAATTGCCTGACTTTGCCCAACTCTTGTTTTGGGACATGTCAGGTGAATGGCTTTAGTGTTAGTCCGTTCTCTGGTGTGTCGTGCGAAAGTGTTCGTGTCGGAAAAGGGGGGGGCAGTGGTTTTGAACATCCTACGTGGTAGGATGGAGAAAAGTTTTTGAAAGAAGGGAGATACTGCGTCCTACCCGTCGGTGTCCCACTCCCACTCCCCAAGGGCCCCCATCCAGGTGATCCTGCATCACAAGTCCACCCCCAGGAACTGGATCCAATAGCGATGGCCATGTCCTGGCACCTGGATGACAGATCCCTGGGGTTTAGCCAGGGAGACACCTTCAGGTTTCTCACACACCCTAAGGCATCAGATTTGGGGCCCGCGGCACCAGACAATGCGCTATAAAACCCAGAGGCCGAATCTTCCTTTTCAGACTGTACAGAGGCCCTAGAACCTTTCTATCTTCCTGGAACCCTTAGAAACTTTGTGAAAATACCTCATGGTGATATCACCCTGACTGAGGGAACCTGAGCTCAGGCTCACAGTCCTAAGACAAGGATTTGAACATCCCACATCTCCCATTTGTGTGATCCTTAAACCTCTTCACAGTATTACTGAAACATATTGCTGTTTTTTTCTATAGCCCTTCCCTATTTGACCAGGGAGAACTTACTTCAATCTCTGTGTTTTGATCTCAATAAGTAAAGTTGTACAGAACCTGTTTGGCCCAGAGTCGTCCTGAGATACCCTCGCCTATGACAACTGGTTTAATTGGTTGTGGGGCCAAAACCACAGTATTTCTGAGAAAGGGGAGGGTGGTGAGATAATTAAGTAAATTTGGTGTGCACGACTTCACAAATGACAGTGTTATGTAGGAGTGACATCAAGATGGGGGTGTGGGTGTCAAATTGTTCAGAAAGGGAGTTATGTTACAAAGATATTCAGAATTCCATAGATCCAAAGTGATCACAACGGGGGAGCAGGAGGAGTGGAGGGAAAGGAACAAGTTACTTACCTGTAACTGTTGTTCTCCAGCATGGGTCTGGCATGGATTCACATGCTCATGAATATAACCCGTCGTCAGGCTGGGAATCCTCGGTAAAGAAAAAATCAGTATCAGTTTCGTTTCTGATCCGTCTTTCTTAGTAGTAACCAATCACTGATCTCTGGGTCATACTGCCCCCAGCCAATAACTGCCCTCTCCCTAAGCCCCGCCTCTGGCAGCCATCTTCAGATTTGGTAGCACGTAAAGTGACAGTATGACCAAGTGAAGAGCCGCAGAGGGGAAGGAGGGAGGGTTCACATGTGAATCCATGCCAGACCCATGCTGAAGAACAACAGTTACAGGTAAGTAACTTGTTCCATCTCCAGCATGGGATCTGGCATGGATTCACATGCTCACGAATATAAGAATACATAGCAGTACACACATGCACAACCACGGGAGGTGGCAAAAGGCTCAACATTAAGCATTACATAAACTCAACATTAAGAAACACTTACCTCTCCACCAGGCCCACCTTCAGGTGAACAGGTTGCGCAGCACTGCTTGGCCGACTCTGGACTCCTCCCTGGAATCCCAGTCAAAACAGTAGAATCTTGTGAAGGTGTGCATTGACCTCCATGTAGCAGCCCTGCAGATGGCCAGCAGGGGCACACCAGACAAGAACGCCGTAGTAGCAGCGATCGCTCTGGTCGAATGGGCTCTCGGACGGCCGGGCAACGGTCGGTTTGCCAACCGGTGACAGTACATGATGCAGCCGGAGAGCTATCTGGAAATGGAAGCCTTCGAGAGAGCCTTCCCCTGGTTCACAGGTCCAAAGTTCACAAACAGCTGCGATCTCTTCCGAAAACTCTTTGTTCGGTCCACATAGAACTTAAGCGCTCTAGCTACATCCAGCGAGTGCAAAGTCCTATCGGCCGGAGACGAAGGCAACGGGAAGAAAACTGATAACACCAAGGGCTCGTTTAGATGGAAGTCCGACGGCACCTTGGGCATGAAGGAGGGGTGCGTCCTCAGCACCACCCTCGTATCGTGAAAAGTCAAGTATGGGGGCTTGCAGGATAGGGCCTGAATCTCTCCCACGCGTCGTGCGGAGGTGATGGCCACCAGGAATGCTGTCTTCCATGACAGGAACTTCAAAGGAGCCAAATGCAAAGGCTCGAATGGCGGCCCTATGAGCCTGGTCAGCACAATGTTGAGCTCCCACGCCGGGGCTGGAGCCTTCACCGGCGGGAACGATCGGAACAGTCCTTTCATAAATTCCTTCAGCAGCCGATGAGACCACAAGGACGGCTGTCCTGTAGTTCTGGTGTATCGGGAGATCGCTGCCAGATGTATCTTGATGGAGGCGTGAGCTAGTCCAGCCTTGGCCAGCGACAGTAGGTATGGTAGCACTTGAGGTGCTGTAATCCGTAGAGGGTTGATCTTCTGTGCACGGCACCAGACAGAGAACCTCTTCCACTTATGTCCGTAGCACTTAAGAGTTGAGGCCGCCCTAGCCTTTGCAAGAACCTCTCTGCAGTCTGCCGTGATATCATACCCTCCAAACTCTAGTGCTGCAGGGGCTAGGCCTGCAAGTTCAGCGACTCCGGATCGTGATGAAGGATGGCACCTCCTTCTCTGGAAAGAAGATCTGCGTCCGTCAGCAGCTTGACCTGTGGGGACGCGGACAACTCCAGAAGGTCCGGGAAGCAGATCTGCCTCAGCTACGCCGGTGCGACGAGGACCATCTTGCACCGGGACCTCTTGAGCCGGTTGAGGAGTCGGAGCAGCAACGGCAACGGAGGGAATGCATATAGGAACAGGCCGTCCCAGGGGAACGAGAAGGCATCGCCCATGCTCCTCGGCTAGGGAAACCTGCTAGCGAACCTCTGGCATTTGCAGTTCGTTGCCGTCGTGAACAGGTCAATATGGGGTTTGCCCCATCGCTGAAAGAGTCGATCCACTTGATCCTGGCGTAGTTCCCACTCGTGGCACGAGCGCAGCTCTCTGCTGAGTGAGTCGGCAATGGTGTTTTTTATCCCTGCCAGATGAAACATCCCTTGGGCAACGGCCCAATGCCACAGATCCTGGGCTTCCTTGGATAGGGCAGGGGGATCTGGTTCCGCCCTGCTTCCAAATGTAGAACATTGTGGTGGTGTTGTCGGTGAAGATCCTCACCACCTTGCCCTTGAGGGATGGGAAAAAGGACCTGAGGGCCCAGAATACTGCACGGAGCTCCAGGATGTTGATGTCGAGAGGCTTCTCCTCCGGGAGCCAGAGGCCTCCCGTGTGAAGCTCTCCGGTGTGCACTCCCCACCCCTCCAGGGAGGCATCCGTCGTCACTGTTACCTGGTGGGCTGGGGTCCGAAAGTCTGTCCCTGCCGCCAGATGAGCGTGGGTGCCCCACCACCGGATCGCTCATCGGAAGGTCTCGTTGAGAGGGATCCTTTCCTCGAAGCTGCCTATCGCTTGGATCCAGCAGGGGTCAAGGAACTCCTGTAGAGGGCCCATCCGAAGAATGCACAGGCGCACGAGATATATGCAAGAGGACATCATCCAGAGGAGGGACTTGATGGACCTCACCCCGGCCACGTCCGTGGCCAGCAGACGATGCACCTTGCCCAGGATGGCCTTTGTCCTTTCCTCCGACGGCGAGACCAGACGCGCCACTGTGTCGAGCTTGGCTCCCAGAAACAGTGCGACTTGCGAGGGGACCAGGTGGGATTTCGGGAAGTTGATGGAGAACCCCAGGTCCATGAGCAGCTGGACGGTCTTCGCTGTGTGTTCTACGGCGAGCTCCCTTGACCCTGCACAGATGAGCCAATCGTCCAGGCTGGTGCGAGGCACTTGGTGAAAACCCTGGGTGCCGACTTCAATCCGAACGGGAGGGCCTTGAACTGGTAGTGCCGTCCTTGGACCACGAACCAAAGGAACCTTCAGTGTCCTTTTAGAATGGGATGTGGAACTATGCATCCTCCAAATCCAACGACGACAGGAAGTCGCCTTCCTCCAGCTGTCCCAGCACGTGCTGGAGGGTGACCATCTGGAACTTCTGTGCCTTGATGTATTTGTTTAGTCGACGCAGGTCCAGGATGGGCCGCCATCCTCCTGTCTTCTTTTTCACGAGGAAATACCTTGAATATACCCCGGAGCCCCGGAGCCTCTTTGGGACGAGCTCGATGGCACCTTTCTTGAGCATCACCCTTATCTCCAGTAGTAGTTGAGGGACGTGTTTTTCCTTCCTGGCCACGGGAGGAATGCGGGGGCACTTTTTTAGAAACTCAAGGGCGTGCCCCTGGGCCAGGGCGTCCAGCACCCAACAGTCGGTGGAGATGGACTCCCACACGCTGACGAACTTCGCCAACCGGCCTCCCACCGGGGTGCTTCGGTGGGAGCCCGACGCCACGGTCGGTTCAGTCTTGCTTGGAGGACGCCTGGCCACCTTGGCCTCCCTGGCAACGACAGCGGGATCCACCCGACTTGCCTCGTCCCCTATAGGCTTCTTGCGACGAGGAGCGGGCCGCCGGGTGGTACGTAGAGGAGCCACCGCCGAATCCCTTGGAGGCACCTTGCTTGCCTCCGCAGTTCCGAAAGGACGGCCGTCGTTGCTGGAGAACTCCTAGGGCCCGAGCCGTCTCCGTGTCCGCCTTGATGGCTTGGAGGGACTCATCCACTGTTTTCCCAAACAGGTTGTTCCCGTCGAAGGGCATGTCCAACACCTTGGTTTGTACATCCTGGTGGAAATCCGTCGCCTTGAGCCACCCTCGACGTCTAAGGCAAACGCCGTTGCCTAGCTGGCGGAAACCAGTGTCGGCAATGTCCTTTGCTATCGTTATGGTGTGGTCCGACGCCACCTCACCTTCCTGCAAGATCTCCAGGGCCACTGCCCTCTTGTCGTCCGGTAGGAAGTCCAACAGGGGGGCGATCTTGTACCTCAATTCCCTGTCGTAGCAGACCACGATCGCAAGGGCGTTGGCCGCCTTAATCGTTGTTGCCACCGACGAGATAACTCGTCCCATCGCATCCAGCTTCTTTCCTTCGCCGTCCGGCAGGGAAGTTGACGTTGAGGCCGATGCCCCCCCGCTTTCTTCTTGGCCGCCACTGAGACGACCGAGTCAGGGGGCAGTTGCGGCCTAAGGCACAGGGGGACCGCGATGGGGACCCGGTACTTCTTCTCGTACCGATCCCTCTTAGCAGGCGCGTAGACGGGTTCTTGAGAAGGGCGAGTCCCTCGTCCCAGATGTCATCCAGCAGAGGCACGGCGAGGACCGTCTTCCTCTTGGCCTCGCGGCGTTGGTAAAGGAACCCCTCCTTCTTCTTCACTTTGGGGCAGAGCTGGAAAAGCTTGGATGCCCTGGCAATCATAGCGTGGAAGGACCCAATCTCGTCAGGCGGGGAGGCCCGAGTCGGAGGCGATGGGAGATCCGTCCCGTCGTCACCGCCGTCGTCATCTGTGCCCATCGTGGCCGTGTCTGTTCCCGTGTCATCCCCAGGGACGGGGGCAAAGGTTGAGCAGGCCGAAAGGGCTGAAAAGGCGGGGCTGGATGGGTCCATCTCCTCTTGCTTGGGGGACTTCCCGACGGGCCTGGTTCTGGCTCCTCTGTTGGGCCTGGCTCCGGCTCCTCCGTCGGTGGTAGGGGCAATCTCGTCCTTATCTCTGTACATAAGGATTGTATTGCCAACAAAATGGCCGCCGAGTTGTCCTGCGGCTCCGGAAGCGACGGCGCGACAGTTGACTTGGAACCTCGCCGGCGCCACCGTCGCTCTTGTCGTCCTCTTCGTCGGGATCCTTCCCGTGGGACCGGGCCTCCTCAACGCCCTCGTCGAGGTCCTCCAAGACTTCAACCAGCTCCTCCTCGGAGGCTTTGTCCATATCCACAATGGCCACCGGCCCCCCCCCCTTCTTTTCCCGCCAGGGTCTTCACGGGGGTCTTCTCGATGGGCCTGAAAGAGGCTTCCCTCCACGGTGGCAGGGATACTCTGGGCCCCGAGGTCGCCTCCACTGATGTAGCCTCCACAGGCTGCGTCAGTGCTGCCGCGACTTCCTCGATAGAGGCCTCAGCTGGGTGAGTCAAGGCCTTCACCACCTTCTGTGGGCCTGTGGCCTTCACCTTGGGGGGAGGGTCACCGCCTCGCTCCCCCTCGGCTGGATCCTTCGAGCCCGACCGGGGCCTCTCTAGAAGCTTCACCGGGTTCTCGGCTTTCCTCTTCCCCAAGCCAGAGCGTTGGCTCGTGGTTGATGGCGCCGGAGAGGAGGGGGCCTGCCTGGCAGCCGAGGAGCCCGACCGTTCAGCAATCCCGGTGCCCGCGGACTCGTGGTGCTTTGCCTTCTGTTGGGCCCCCGTCGCCGGGGCGCCCTCACAGAACTTAGAAGACCGCTCGGACTTCTTCTTCTTCTTCTTCTCACCTGATGGGCTCTTTCCTTCCAGCCAGTTGGAGAGGCGAAGATGACGATCTTTTATGGTCCGCTCCGACATGTTCCCGCAAAACGCACAGTCCTTCTCCACGTGCGTTTTGTCCTCATGAAGGCAGTAGAGGCATTTCGAATGCTCGTCCTCCTTGAACACATTCTGTAGCTGGCATCCAGGACAAACCCTGAACAGCTTTCCGGGCGTCGAGCTTCCTTTCTCCTGGGCCATGTCCGGGTAGGCATCAGAAACTTCTGGAATCCTCCAAGAAGCGTAACTCAACGAAAACGTCACCCTTGAGGGGCATAGAAAAATCCAAAATGGGTACCCGTTGATCGGATGGAGAAACGGTGAAGATTGAGGCTCTGTTTAACCGAAAAATTAGAAAATCTCTTTGACAAAAGCGCAAAAATGCAGCAAAGCTCGAGATCTAAAGCACGAGGACTCCCAACACTTGAACATGCGGTAAAAATCTGAAGATGGCTGCCAGAGGCGGGGCTTAGGGAGAGGGCAGTCATTGGCTGGGGGCAGTATGACCCAGAGACCAGTGATTGGTTACTACTAAGAAAGACAGATCAGAAAAAAACTGATACTGATTTTTTCTATACCGAGGATTCCCGGCCTGACGACGGGGAATATTCATGAGCATGTGAATCCATGCCAGACCCCATGCTGGAGAATGGGGGTGATCATAGAAGAAGATAAGAGGGGTACATGAGGTTGGATCGAGTTTAGGTTGGGCAACCAGATTGTCATTGCGGAAAGAGAAGGAGGATCAGTGGCTTAAAGGTCTTTTGAAGCAGTAAAGTGTTCAATTTTGTTTTCAATTTTAAATGATCCAGTATGAGACTTGGCACCAGGGGGAGATTGTTCTACAACTTGGGGTTGTTGATGTCAAGCCTTTTTCTTCTGATTCCCTTACCCCAGTACCCTAGTAAGCTGGATGGAAGAGTATTTGTAGCAGCGGAATGCAGGTTCCTCTGCTAGTGAAGTATATGCGTCCATGCTGAACAAGGTTCTGTGAGGCATGCAAGTGTCTTCAATTCAATCCTTGGTTGGGCAGTTGGATAGAGAGTCATGGCAGGGTTGGAAAGGCATTGAATAAGGCCGAATCTACCAGAGCCCAGGATTAGCCGACCTGCTCTGCTTTGATGTGCTTGCATTTTTTTCATCTCTATCTCGAGAAGGACAATGTGGATACTATTACAGCAGTGTTTCTTCGATTGTAAAATGGTCTGGAAGATTTCAATTTTGTGGCACAATAGCGGGACAATTGCTTGGCAGGATATATATATATTTTTTAAAGAATCTTTTTATTGAAGTTTTATCAGTATATAATCGCGTTGACAGACATCACTCAAATCACATAGAAACAGAGTGAACACAGTCATAACCAAAAAATAAAAATAACAAAATGAGTCTGGGGGGAATAGAGAGAGGGGTACAGCTTCGGTTTGCATGGAATCGTGTTAGGGGCCACTACGTAGTTTAATGTTCCAGGAATCCTGATTATAGGGGTTATTGGGCCGAAATTAGTGAATGGGGCAGTGTTCTGCTTTATTTCAGGGTCTCTGGTTCATTGGATGGTCTGAGGGTGCCCCTTGCATGAGATCGGACATCGCTAATCGTATTTAGCCAGCCAACGAAGGGACGGAGGTTGTCCCGCCTGTCCCAGGAATCGTCGTGCATAGTCCAAAAAGGATGCCCAGGAACTGTAAAACTTGCTTCTGTTTCCAAAGCGGAAGGCAGTAATTTTTTCTGCGACTGCTATGTTCCAACAGTTTGTCCACCACATGGGGACTGCTGGGCCCCCGGGATGTTTCCACAGTCTTGCTATTGATATTTTTGCTGCTGTGTTTAAGTGCGAACATAGCTCAGCTAGTCGGCCCATCATCGGGAATTGGCCATCGCCTGTGCCCCCCAGTAGGACTATCCCTGGGACCCACGGGATCAATAGGCCTGTGATTAGTTTGATTTGCTCCAGTATTTCTTTACAATACAGCGTGGTTTTCAGGCAGGAGCACAGCAAATAAAAAAATGTGCCAGTAGCTGTGCAGCCTCGCCAGCATTGCGATGGGATGGCTGGGTTGCTTTTGTTTAGGGTCTCTGGCGTCAAATACCATCTGTAACACACTTTGATCGCTCCCTCTTTGTTAGTGACTTTGTTAGTGACGCTCTTGTGAATTTGTGTCCAGATGCGGTTCCATTCCTTCATTCCTAGTTCCTTGCCTATGTGCCTTTCCCATTTCTTCATGTAGGCTTCATTCTTGTTGGGGTCCACTCTGTCTAGTAGCCTGTATAGGGTAGATGTTTTGCCTGTGAGATTGAGCGCTGTTAGGGTTCGTTCTAATGCCATTAGATATCTGCTTCCATTTGTTTTTATCGAGTCATGGAATAGCCAGTGCCTGAGCTGCGTGTATCTGAATCTCTCTGCTTCTGGAACTTGGAATTTCACCTTACATGCTTCATATGTTAGCGGGGTGCTGCGAACGAATAAGTCTGCAATGTACCTCAGACCTCCTGCCTTGCATCTGTCGAAACTGTTCAGAGTAATCCCTGGGGTGAAGTCAGGGTTTTCCCAGATTGGGGACAGAAGGCCCACTGTGCTCCTGCACTTCCCTCATCGGGCTGCCTTTTTCCAGCTCTCCGCCGTATTTCTGGTCGCTGTCAGTGGTCCAGCGTCAGGAGGGTCACTGGGCCTTACGATTTGTGGGAGTGATTCTAGTGGGTGTCAGCTCCAGTCTTCCTCTAGTTGTCTCCAGCGTGGATGGTTGGTGCTTACTTTCCCTGTGAAAGCCGGTGAAAGCTGCACAGCGAGACCGTATCTGACAACATCTGGAACCCCCAGACCTCCCATCCTGGGCTTCGGAGCATTACGCTCTTCTCTATTCATGGATTTTTGCCTCGGCATATGAATTTCAGGATGTTCGCTTGTAGTTTCTGTAGGTCCTTTTTGGGGCCAGGCAGTAGTAGAGCAGTCTTGGCACCAGTCTGGCTGGAAGTTTATTTTGTACGTTCTCTCTGTTTTACTTGGGATCTGGACTCCCAGGTAGATAATGATTTTGCCCATGGGATAGGGTATCTGGTTGCTAAGGTTTCCACAAAGTCTCCTGGGGTGTTAATTCCGAGAGCTATTGATTTTGCGAAGTTGACCCTGAATCCTGATGCCGCCCCGAATACATCTAGTTCTCGCCAGAGGGCTCCTAGGCAGGCTTCAGGCTGGGTTAGGGTCAGAAGAATGTTGTCTGTATACAGAGCTGTTTTCGAGGCTTCCCCCTTTACTTCCAACCCATGTATCAGTGGGTTCTGGTGGATTCTGCAGATGAGTGGCTCTATAGAGAGTGCAAATATGAGCAGTGACAGGGGGCATCCTGTCGGGTGCCCCTGGTTATCATGATTTTGGGCAATCTGCTGCCGTTTATTCTAAGTGACGTGGAGGGGTGCTGGTAGTTAGCAAGTGTGCATTTCTGGAATTTCGGGCCGAAGTTTTTTAAGGTTTCCTCTACATATCCCCGGTCTAGCATGTCAAACGCTTTGTGAACATCGCGCGAGGGGACTGCCATTTGTACTCCAGTCCTGTTCGACGACTTAATTATGTTAAGGGTGTGTCTAATGTTGTCCAGTGTGTTACGGCCAGGGATGAATCCCGTTTGGTCTGGATGGATCAGCTCTGGAAGGATCTTCGCTAGTCTGTGTGCTAGAATCTTGGAAAAAATCTTGGCGTCATTATTCATCAGTGTGATGGGTCTGTATGATGAACAGTGTTCTGGTTTTTTCACAGGTTTCAGGATCAGTACCGTTAGGGATTCTTCCATCGAAGGGGTAATGCTTGTGGTTTAAAGGAGAGTTCAGTGTCCAGGATACCACAGAGGCTTCTGACTTTATCTAACAATGTGGGAGGTCGGAGGCCAAGGAGCGGATGCCACTTGAATGTTAATTCCACCCTTCTGAGGTTCCTCATTGTAGGACATCTGTCTGTTTTTAATACATGTGCACAGAGGAAGCTGGAGCTCATCCAGTTCTGGACGGATTCAAGGAAGGCAATCAATTTGGTTTGCCAACAACCATCTTCATCCAGCTGAGAATTTCCAATGTGGAGCTGAAAAGGTACGTTGAAATTCTCAATGAAAGAGGCTAGTGGCTCGAAGGCAGACATGGTACAAACAGGGCAGCAGGCATGAGCTATGCATGATCAACAGGTTTGCAGCACCAGGGCTGATCTGAACTTTCCACCTTTCTCATGGGTTGAGTGATCTTTCAAAAAGGAGGCCATTCAGATGCCTGTGTTGTGCTGAAAGCAAAAGAGGAGGGTTGTGTGGTCAACAGTACCATGCCTTGCTGAAACCTCTCGCAATATCATGCCAACCAGTTGGTTGCTTTTTAGGGAGCTGAGCATTTCCAGGCACGTAGACTCTGTGCTCCCACCTGATCTAGAACCAGATTATCTGTCATGAAGGTGGAGGTCAGCTCTGCTAAAACCCTGAAGTCGTCTGTTCACTAACTTTTCAATATGCTTAGTGTCCAAGTACTATCTTTTAGCTAGTGATGTATCAAGCCAATATTGTCTTCTGTGCCTTAAGGCTTGCTGGATTGGTGGTGTTTGCAGGAGGATGGAGCTAGGAGACTAGCCAAGGACAGGGAACGTACTGTGCTAGGTAGACACAGGAAGGCAACGAGGAGTGGTGAAGAAGGGAATGTGTGCCTTGATCTTTGGCTCTTGGTGCTAGCAGGCCCAAACAAAGGTTAGCACAGGAGGTCACTTTTTTATTCATCGGCTCTACTATGGATGGTAGCACAGGGCTAAGATGCCTGTGTGGGAAGGGGCTAAGGCCCTACAAGGCCCAAGACGAGTATTTCGTTCAATGAGTTTGGAATAAGAGTATACCTCTTATCTTTGTTCCTGTTTGTATGTATCTGCAACCATCAGGTAAGTTCCAGCGGCCAGTTACCTCAGGGTTAGGTGCGCTTTACAAATAATAAACTAAACCAGAAACATTGGGTGAGGAAAAGAATTCCCGGCTCACTTTCCTCTTATTGGAAAGAGGATATACATACCTCTGGTGAATATGTTTTGTCTTTTAAAACATTTTTTTCAGTACTGCATTCAATTGCAGTGAACATTCACTGCATTTAATTGACACATTGGTCGTTAATCAGAAACAAAACGGTCACGTCACGATTCTGATCTATTCACGCTGCGCCCCCCATTAGCACATCTAGAGACGGCTTCGGCGCCCGACACTAAACGCCCGGCATCCGTGAAGTTTAACACACCCAAAATAATGCAACTCCTGCTTTAAAGACGCAGCCACCATTTTCCTTTTTACCGGCAGCCATTTCACAGCGGGTATAATGCCGGAGCTCTTGCGCTTTCCACACCAAAATAAGTAATTTACAAAAAAACATTTTAATCCTGAACTGCTCTTTCAACGTTTCTGTAAAAGAAAAGTACCGTCAGATGCAAGATTTCGTTTCCTTTTAGTCCCCCCAAGAAGGATGTCAGCAAAGCTCTCTCTCTCTCTCCCTTTCTCTTGCTTTTTGACAGACAAATTACTTAATCAGAGAATGCCATTAAGCCCACAGGTTAGGAAGTGTCAGGAATGGTTTAAAGAGATATCCCATTTATCTTCAAAACATGCACGAAATGTCACTAATGTGTGTTTATCGTGTATAATCAGACAAAGAAAATATCGAAATGAAGTACTTTTGTATACAATGGATGCCTCTTTCCACCTCTCAAGATATCAGCGTTATTCAAATAGAATAATAATGATGAAGCCTCTTTCTGCAGAAATGGAAATCAACTGAAATGTAGATCGCAGAGATGTGGCGCGTTTTTTTTTTTAAGTCGTTGATGTACATTGCTAAAAGTGCATTAACGGGGAATTGAGAAACTTTTCAGGTCAATTATGCTGTCAGTGGCAGTGAAATGCATACCCAGGCACGGGCTAAGAAGCCGCTCTGCCAGGGGCGGCTCAAGGGAACCTTCCAGACACTGGTGCCCTGGGCTGGTGCGGCAGGCGCCACAGGGTTTCGGCATCGCACACAACACCTGCCCCAGTAAGGAAGGTCACCTATGCGGAGGGGTGTGGATTGGAAGTCAATGCAGACCTCTAAAACCGCACGCCTTTGGGGATTGTCACCTGCTATGGAATCCGTTCCCTCACCCGCCAAGCCCCTGACCTGCACATACAATGCCCCGGGCCCTCCACCCGCCAAAAAGGACATTTGTTTTCACCCACCCTGGGGACAGAAAAGGTTGAGGGCTATGTCAATGGAGTGGATCTTGGTAGAGTGGTAGCCTATCACCTTAAGGGCACTGGCTTGAAATCAATGTGTAGGCTATTGCAGTTTAAAAGCTTGAACTATTGCCTTATTGCCACTTGGTGAAACAAGATGTCTGTCAAGATTCATTTCTAAAGATCTAAAGACCCCTCAACCGTCGTAAACAACAGACACTGGCACTGCCGCAGGCAGTTTTGGAAGAGAGAGGGACAAGTTGAGTCCACTCGAATCTCAGGAGCATTGTCTCCAAATGAAGACCAAGGAAAATGTTGCCGATGGTTTATGGTCATTCCATCACATTTTTACCAGCGAATGACCATTCCATCTAAAAAAAATGCATCGCAAAAATGACAATTGAATGCATGTTTTTTCCTTTTTTTTTTTTTTTTTAAATGGGGTTCCCCCCAACCCCTCGTTTTTACCCTTTAAAACCCATTATAAATAACACTAAACACTTTACCTTGAAAAAACATGCATTCGATGCATATTTTTTCGATGCAATGTTGTCGATGGAATGGCATTCGATGGTAATGTTTTAGATGAAATGACCAGATACCGTTCCTGATGTGCCCCCTTTTAGTGTTGCTGCAAGGGCCATGGGGAGAAAGAGCAATAAGGCAAAAACAACATGTCCCTTTTTAGAGGATAAACTTTGAAACGAGGGATTCAACCAGCGTGAAGATTGGACTCCCTTCTGCATTGGCAATTATTCTTCTTCTTCTTAGGGTATTTAATCAACACAGACCTAGGTTTTGGGAACCAACTGCGTGCTTTACAATCATAGGGAGAAGAACAAAGTGAGGGATGCAGAGAAAAAAAAGGGAGCAGGATTCTTCTGTGGATAAACAGGGTCATGAGGATGCAACATCTACCTTGCACCCTGAATCGATCGCTCCACAGAGGGGCAAGGACTCAAGGGGGTGGGGGGTGTATGAGTAACTCTCTCCTCAATTACAGAGGTGATCCAGAACAGAGAGAGACTAGAACTTTACTTGGTATGAAGACTGCATCCCAGCCCACCACCCAATCGCCCAAACACATGGTGACAGTCAACTGTGTACATGAGAAAATGGGAAACTGTACCACAAGTGATGATCACATTACTGGAAAAAGGAGTGTTCAATAGTGGACAGTGAGCTGTTATTTCCAAATATGCCCAACCATTTAGGAACCTTTACTAGGGCACGCAAATACCTATAGTCTGGGCACAGTCATTGAAAGTGCATCATAAGTTAAAGGTAGGACATTCATTGCACCTCCTTGTGAATTTCACTGAACAGTGGGAATGCACTGTCTATATATCAGGGGCCAGGGTCCAATAAACCAAGGGAGAAATACCTATTTCATTGAAGTGCTTTCTTTTTTTTAGCCGTGCTGCCACAACCAGGCAGACGTTTCAACTTTTATATGCTATGATAATTGCATTTAAATAAGAGATGTTTCTATCCACCAACCAAATGGTACTGATTGTACTGCGAAAGGAGTTGAGAGCGAAAGTATACTAACAGAATCTTAACATAGGAATGCTGATTACACAAGGAAAAAAGCACCATCTTTAGTCAGGAAAAGACCCGAGCATAGCTCAGCTGTGGGTTGGGCCGTGAGACAGTGGGGGTATGCCGTGCACCTCACGCCACATCCTGTCCACACCAGTGAGTGATCTTAATAGTTAGAATCAGACTCCAGCAAGTCCTATTAAATGCATTGTCTGTGGTCTTTATATCAAAATTCCTTTGTACTAGAACAGGTCTAACGTGCCTACGTCAGCAACTTGCAGATCCAACTAGCAGACAGCTGGGTCGCGATCTATAGCCTAGCGGGCTGGATGCAAACATCCCAAGTGATAACGGGATTCCGAGGTTAAAAAAAAAAGTGTCCTAACATAACATGGTGTTAGTTTTGTAACATTTGTGCTTGATGCCAAATAAATCGTTGCACACTTTTCTGGTACTGTGCAAGGAGTCAAGTCTGGTGAATCAACAATTACTGAAAATCCTCTCGTTCTCTCTACTAAATCTTCAAAATGTTGGTTTGCAAACATCCCACTGCTGACTAGGTGAGGTAGCCTCTACACTTGACTGTTGAAAAAAGGATCATCAACCAAAACTGACAGACAGACAGACACCCACATAAACCCATAGACTCCTAGAAGACTTGATACCTCCTAAAAAAGAAATTGGAAAATAAGTGTGGCTACATGACTTAACAAAGGTTCCCATGATGATTTAAGCAATATGCATTGAGGGGGAGAGGGATTTATCACCAGGTAAACCTCCCTTTGAAGTGCACATAGCTACTAGTACCCCGTCCTCGGGTAGGAACATGGAGATCCATGAGAGGCTGGTACACAGCGTGGCTGCTGAGGAAAAGTGGAAGAGGTAGAAAGCGAGCATGAACAAGTGGTACTCAGTGGCACTTAAAGGTGGGACAAACTGAGGACGCACGTGAACAGCGGAGGTTCCAGGAAGCGATTGGTGTACAGAAGGAGAGAGTTGAATAGGACCAGGCAGCATAGGGCGGTATGGTGGTGGACCTTCATAGGGGGGATGGTGAGCATTAAGCCAGAGGGTAAAAGAGGGGCCATGCCTTACCTTCAGGCAAGGCCTGCATATTAACCACTAGAAGTACTACATTCGCTTGTCCATGGTATACATTCTCTCCAGGCTAAGAACGTGTAGCCAAATGTGTTCAACGTCCGCCTCCAAGGCCTTCTGCCACACAGGTATCACGCACCTAGGACCTCTATTAAGCCCAGACCTCAAAAGAATGATGCAATAAAAATACAGTGAAAGAAGCACCGAGCAACCCAAACCTCACAGACCTGCTCCTATACCAATTCTAACTTGCAACCTAATGAACCACCATCTCACAGGCATTTGCCAAACACATATGGCGAATTAAGAGCCAAACCATCCAGTACTTCATAGGCATGATACTATTCAATAGGGGGAATCGAGATGCCAACCAGCTGCTCACAAAATACAGTCCCGACAGCTGGCATACACACATACTGAATTAAGACACCACATCAGACTGCGCATCCGATATGCACTACTACTCCGAGGCATGAAATCGTTGTCGCACGGAACCTGCACCTCCCTGGAATGCTGATGTACAAAAACACATTCAACAGCCCATCTGGAGAAACTATATTGCCCTACATGTACAGTAATTGACAGCAGAATACCAGGAATCCTAAAATTCAGATACAGGGAATCAAGCACACAAACAACTAGCACCCCACAGACATGCAGCCATAGGGACATAAAATCATCTAGCTCCTAACTGCCAGACATACTGCCACAACCAGCCTGGCACTAATAGGTGCCACGCCGTTCAGACGAAAGGACTTCAGACCCAACCAGAATGGACCTTCCTATAGTGACCGCATACTCGTATCAAAATCTTAATTTGTATTTTGTTCTTTGAAAGTTGGGAGTCATCTCGAAAAATAGATTGAGGACATATGGGTTTCAGTAACTGATTTATGGGGAGGGCTGTGGGGTCGGTATGTCAGGGGCACAAACCAGAGAACAACCAGAGCTCTATTACACTGCAGACCTAGCTCCGCAGTAGATAACATACAGAGTCGCATATTGTTTACAAGGGGAACATAGTACAAAGGTGCAGTGCAGAGGTGTCAATCTCATTAAGACCATGGGCCAGCTCGGAATCAAATACACCTCCTGTGGGCCACGCCATCTAGCCTATGAAAATGACCAGGACAGTAATAAAGACTAGTAACTGGTGGACTTTTAAAGTGGTCTGTCATAAATGTGTTAGCCCAAAATAAATGCAAGCAAAAGGAGGAGTCAAATAACTCAGGAGGGTTGATGAGGTTTCATACCGGAGACGATTTCTTGTTTTTAAAATTAATTAATAGGTCAATATTGTGCATTTTATAACACACATTTTAGGAGAAATTGGATAAAAAGCCATATGATTTACAAACAGTTCTGTGGGGGAACATATGAAATGTTCAAATGGTTCTGCTGCCAAATACTCAGCAACATACTGAAACATCTTGGGTGCCGCATAAGAGAAAAGGGTTGCACAAGTCACAATATATGGCTCCATGTCTCCGTTTCACTTGCATTTGCCACGCAATAAAAATGCTTCTCGAGTGGCTGGCTTTCTTGTTCAGGCTTCTTAAAAAAAAAAAAATAGGAGTTACACAAGTCTAACATTTCACCAGTGACCCTCAATAAGAAAGAATAGGAATACCAAATAATGTGTCTTTCTGGAATTCTATACAATAACTGGGTAGGCAGTGAATAAGTCGAAAACATTATGTCAAAAGACAATGTTGAAAAAAAAAGTCGAATGCTTTATTTTTTAATTTACATGTTTTTTTTGGGTTCCGGAGGTAAAAAAAGGGGGAAACAAAAAAAAAATTACTAAAAAGTGGGTTTGGGGGGAACCCCCCCATTTCGAACAAAAAGCAACCAAAAAGAGAAATTCAACATTTTTTTCCGACTTTTTTTTTTAAGACATTATGACTTTCGACATTATGTCATTCGACTTTATCACTATAAACCCAATAACTGCTAGACTCATTAAAGGTTTATTTCAGACACACTTTAGGGTGTGAGTCACTGATTTGGTCTGTTCTTAACCACCTCAACTCAGCCTTTCAGCCTTCTGAGGTCGATAAATGAGTACCAAAACAGGTTGGGTGATATTGTATGTATATTTTTCTATATAAAGCGCTTAAACGTAAATGTTATATAATAACACATCATTATCATTAGGCCATGGACGTCTGCTTGCATTGACAGTAATTTGGTAATATGAGCCTATACACACTGATCTGAACGATACATATGGTGATCCATTCTTTTATGAAATGTGTATCACAATATAGTGATATTGTAACCATGTCTTTCGAAGTGTACTTAGGAACAATGCTATGTGATGACACTTTCTGTTTTGTCAAGGGTCGAAAGGTCATGTTCCATCGCTTCCTGCGATATCACTTTGGGGTGGGGTCAAATGGCCACTTCCTGTGATGTCATCTGAGGTCAAAGGTCATGTGATGTCACTTCTGCTACCCCTGGCATTTTGGTGAAATTGCCTCCCTGTACCTCTGAAAACAAAATCAAAATATTGAGGCTGAGTACCCCCAAAAGGAAATACACCAAACACGGGTTACAAAGCAACATACAAAGAACTTTATTTTATACTGAACAGTTTTCCAAGAAAAGTAACAGATAGCTATCGGCCCTCAGTACAACACAACGAACTCCAGCGTGATTCAGTGTGCTTAGCGAGAGACGCTGTACATTAGAATTTGTCGCTCTTTTATACCATTTGCGAACATGATGTCCAACCCTTCTACGGGTTAATTTTCCTCTTATACATTACTAATCTAGGGTTCATGCCGAGTTCGCATATCCACATGCAACTAGTTTGCCTATAATACATATGTCAACAAGCCTACACGGCAACTGTGTATTTTAGGATCTCAGAAAGGTCTTCTCAAACATTAATACAATGTAGTTCAAACAAGTGTTCTTAGGTCAGTATTTGAATACATTGTTCTTAACATATGCTCGTGGATTAGTTTCATTGGCGCGAGTAATCCTTTACACACAGGTCAACGAAGGACAAGGTCTCAATTCACGACCCCAACAAGTGGCCTGCAGGCAAGTTACATATTAATTACACACAGAGGTCAAGACGGCCATATTGTATTTTGGAATGACATCGTCCACCATTTTAACTCACAGGGTGACTTTACAGAAAGAACCTAAAATGGCGGATTGACCTAAAATGGCGTTTTTACATCGATTCTAAGGTCAGGACCTTGCAACACGGATTTCTTCGCAAGTGGCTCATAAGCAGCTCGGCGTAACCCAATATACACATATTCATTGAAAATAGGAGGTTCGATATAATTTCTTGTTTGACACCTCAACCCCAACCGTTACCCCGGAATTTACCAGAAACTCCTGTTGCAGCTTCTTCCGCTTCTGTCTGACCTAACCTGTAACCCTATATGCTCCAGACCCGACCCTTACACACACACACACACACACTCCTCCCACCACTCCCGGCCGCGCAGTTCTTTTCCTTGAGGCAAGACCCGTAAGTGCGTTGCGGTAAAGACCGACCCTAACCCTTTTTGAAGCAGTGGTGCACAGTTGTCTTAGACAGTGTTTACTAATTGTAAATTATCCTTTGTTCAGAGAATGAAGAGGTTTTAGCTCTGACTTCCTGGAAATACTATGTACCGGGCACCAGTGAGATTTTATAGGACATTTTGGGGGATCTTGTGGAGATCATAATAAATAGAATTCTTACAAAAATATCATGCGGGTTTTCTTAAAAAGAAAACAATTGCTTAATGGGAAGGAGTTTTTTTTTTCCTGTGTGTATTTTGGTTGTTCCATTTTTGCGCGTCATTGCATTATTTAGCTAACTTGAATTCCATGTTTTTTTCAGGTAATTTTGCTTTTATTACAGTGGCGCTGTGCACGCTCAGTGTTCGGCAGAGAAAAGGCTGCCTTTCTCTCACGTTAATGAAACCTAAGCCCCTGCAGCCCAGAAGCCCTATCTGTTTATCTTTGTCAGTACACATTGCTTAGCAATATGCACTGTTTATGGTGAGCCCATGGAGGGGCGTCAGGGACAAGATTAGATTGCAGGCCCTGTATTTGACACCCCTACTCTAGTGGGAAGGGATGGATTGGAGTCAGTAGGGAGGGGCACAAGAAGGCCCTTCGCTGGCCCAGAAGTGACATTTGAGTATGGTCTTGATGGCTTTGATATCCAAGGAGGAGGGCATTCGAGTGAAATTTATGAAAAAACTCATCGAAATCTATTTATTTTTATTTTTGGGCCCCCCCAACCCCGCAAGCACCCAATCTGACACCCCCAAAAAATGTAGATTCGTTTTTTCGGTAAAATGTACGGGGGGGACATCGAATTTTCACCCATCGATGAAATACCACTATACCGAATATAGAGTGCTTGAGGGAGAGTAAACGAGATGCAGTCAGAAAGGTAGGGGGCGAGACCATAAATGGATGTTAAAACAAGAAGCAGTGACTCTTGCAGTCCTAGCCATAATGAACTGTTGTGGTCCAGGTCGTGGTAGAAGAGGATCCTGGGGAGACCAGGGGGGTGGTAGGGGGAGTGAGGATGTCGAAAGAGAAGGAGATGGGAGTGTGGGATTTGCGTTAAAGGCAGAGATAAACAGGATTTCCATTTTGAAAGAGTTCAGCATCAGGCAGTGTAGTGCCTTCCAGTGACAGACACAGGTGATGCCTTGAGAGATGATGGATGTGAAAGGAGAAATGAAGACAATCCCACTTTCATCGGGAACGAGGTGGTAGTGAAAGCCAAAGGAGGAGATGAGCTTGCCCAGGGTGGAGTTGCAAAACATTGAGATGTGTGAACAGATCCCTGGAGAAAGCCAACAGAAAAGTGTGTGGAGGAGGTGGTGTTTGAGTTCCAAGACATCGAGCCGGAGCGGTTCAAGAGATAAAGGGCTTCCAAATTAAGTGCAGTGTCGCTGAAGCAAAGGGAGTGGAAGAGTTAAGAGGAGGATGGGGTAATCCAGCTGTGAGAAATTCGACCATCCGCGAAGTGGGTATGCACTCGCCTGGGCTTTATTGTAATTTTAAATGAAATTAAATGATGGTAGATCAACCTCTGGAAAATGTGTGGGCCTAGTCTGCACAAATGTTCCTATGCTCACCGCATGACATACACATAGACCCACGTACTCTGGGTGGACACAGCCTACAGGCCCAGTCCTCCCTGTCAGATTTAGTTGGGATCTGACAGGTGAAGTACATGATGCATCTCAGAAGGAGGAGGGCCAAAACCTTCCTCCTGCCACGGCCAGCCTAATTAACTATCAAAGGCTCCATGGATCAACCCCGTCCATTTGTTTACCTCCTGCAGATGGTGGCAGCAATTAACATACTAATAAAGTATACATCAATCAGGCCCACATGGGGCCAAGCTGCAGAGGTGAATAAAAGAAAGGAAAACCCCAACAACCTTTGATATGCATTGTGTCAACCTGAGGCCAGACATCACCTCCCAGTATCAAGGGCAGTAACCTGTCATGTCTAGGACTATATATCTACAGCGGTCACCCCCGCAGGGGTACCTCATTCAGAAGGTACAAGCATGTGGGTTGGTGGCAACCAAAAGTCTGTCCTTGCCGCAGGTATAAGGGAGACCTGCTGCTTTAATCAGAAACTACAGAGAGCTCAATTAATCTGACAGACCCACAACTGACAGGAAGATGGTTGGGACTTAGTATTACATCTGTTCACCCCTTTGCCTTTTCTGTTGCAAAGCATTCTGGTGATGACCTCATAAATACAGGATACGGTGGGTGGGGTCCCAGGACTGGTTCATTAAGGTAGGCTTAGCCTACAACAATTACTGGTGCCCATTTGGCTTTAAAAGATGATCGAGATCCCCTTTTGGCAGATCATCTGAAGACTTTGCAAGGAGTAACAAGAAGAACTCAGCATTGGACCCTGGCTGAAGGTGCAGTCTGCCTTACAGCTTCCATCAGTGAGGGAAGGCCAGGTTTTCCAAAGAGGGAAGCACAATCCCTCCCTTTATCATCACCAGGGAACAGAGGAAGCTGCTGAATCGAGAGGACCGTCCAGCAGCTCCAGTACCGGTACCCTGCCAGCACACAGCGTGCCCTGCTAGGCTCTGCAGAAGCTTCCTAGGTGGGAAGTGCCAGAGAGTCTCTGAACCAAACCAAGGACAAGGCAGTTGCCTGCAACACTCGCCTCAGCTTTGGGCCTTAAAGTACACCACAAGCCCAGTGAAGAAGCTAGGAGGAGTGCATCGACAAGCATCTACTGACGCCTGCCTTAAAGGACATTTCCGAGCCAGTCAAACCCCTCGAGCTGCAACTGACTTCACCGATGACTGTTACGCCGCAGTCGCTCAGGTCGTCCAAGACGCCTCGACCAGTACTTCAGACCCGCCAAACAGCATCGCTTGACGAACTGTCTGCAGCTAGATGCCTGCAACTGTCTCCAGTCTTGAACTCTGTCACATTGTTGAGCACCAAGAACTTCCACAAGCTCAAGGTACATTGTGGTCCTGCCCCCCTGGTCCTTCTCCGAGGGTCCTAGTGACATTTAAGACCCATTCCTCCCTTTGTACTGAAACCAAGTATCCTTTAACTATTGTGATTAATTACTTTACCGACTACCCTCCTGTTACTAGCCAGAGTGTATCCCTTTTCCTTCTTGAAACTGTCTGTCCTCTGCATGGGTTGTCTTTTGTAGTGTGCTAGAACTTTCGGTGGATAATAAATAATAATACGTTTCATAATAAAGTATATTTTTATGCAATCTTGACTGGACAGTCCATTTTATCATTGGGTAATGAGTGTATTTTCGCTGTGTTACAACTAACCAACGATCCACGACCTTACAGAGATATGCCTGCTGTTCCGTCCACGTTACCAAAATTGGACAAGGAGGTTTATAATTTGCTTGTGTTTCCAATGTGTTCGGATCGCTTCTGGTGTACGAGAGGTGTGGGGCTGATTGATGGTTTAGAAACCATATTCATCCCTGGATCACTGGTGCCATAGAAGTTGATTCGGCACAGCAGCATGTCAAAGGCTGCAAAGAGATCAAGTAGGATTAGTATGGAGGGGAGCATAGGGTGGCGAGCCATGGCCACAGAGCGAGTGATCCTTAAGATATCTGACACAATACAGTTAAAGGCAACTCGCTCCAAGATTTTGAATTGGTGTGGCAGGAGAGATGGGTCTAAAGAAGGAGTGATTGTTGGAGTTGGCAGTGTTTTTTCTTTCAAAAATAGGGATGACAGTGGTACTATTATAGCAGGCAGGGAAAATGCCTCTGAGTAGAAAGCGGTTAAAGAGGGAAGAGAGGTGAGAGGAGGTGGTTTGTCCATGTTCTTTACTTGTTTGAGGTGCTTCTGGATCAGTGGGCACATAGGATTGGTTAGCTGCCTGGGTCAGTGAGGACAGACAAGGGATAGAGAGAGAAAAGGTGGGTTGACAGGGTGTGGAGAGGAGGGAGATCGGAGAAGGGATAGAAGAGTTGTGTATCTTTGTGATTCTGGAGAACTAAGAGGAAGGGTGTCAGAAGAAAGATGAAAGGAAGTGTGTCCTCAGGTGAGAGGGAGCAGGGCCTGGAGAGTCATTACATGTGTTTGAGGGTGTGTGTAGAGAGGTGATATAAAGTCAGTATAATAGGCTATTCACCGAGCCCCTTGGAGCGAGAGACAGTTCTACTAACAATAGAGCTAGATTTCCAATTGCAAATCTCATGTGAGGACATAGAATTCTTCATTCAAAAATCTAGTGGCTCCCGAGCTCCGAGGCTAGATGGGTTGAGCAATAATATGTTCAAGCAACATCCCCAGAGCTGGTCACAAATTCTGTTTCACATGTTTTCATATATAATGCATACGAAAGCCCTTCCACGCTCCTGGCGTCACTCAATACTTATTCCAGTCTTCAAAAAGGAGGCAGACAAAGCCCCAACAACCACAGACCAATTGCATTACCGGATGCACCAGGTAAAATATTTGCGAGATTTATCCTTCGACACCTAAACAAATGGCTCGATAATATGCAAAAGTGTGATCCCTATCAAACAGGATTTATCGAGGGCACGGGCACCGCGATTAAACTAGTTACATTAATGGCTATAAAGAATCAATGTTTAGAACAAAATCAATCGCTTCATTGAGTTTAGAGCCGTGTTTGACAATGTGTCCCATCGTCTACTACTAGCCAAATTGCGGAAAGCTCAGTGCCATTTCTCCATTGTAAGCTTAAATGACCAACTGCATTCCAATACGACAATTGAAGTCAGATTGACTCAAGAAGAGATGAGGTCTGCCCCAATTCCAACACATAGGTGCCTAAAACAGGGATGCATTCTCTTATCAACATTGTTCCATTTTGTCTTATTAGACATTTGTAAGAAATTTGAAAAAACAAAATCAGATACACCAAAGCTAGGCGAACATCCCATTGCATGGCTTTTCTTTGCAGATGACTTAGTCCTAATATCCAAAACGCCAAAGGGACTACAAATATTGTAAGATACGTTAGCTATCTACACTGAAGAAAATGGTTTGACCATTAATCTAGACAAGAACCAAGATCTTACAATGTCATAACACCCGAGTCAGGAAAAAGCACTAAAAAGGCACCCTGCACAATCCATCACTTCAAGTAGTCCAACAGTATATCTATTTTGGTGTTAATATTACTGACCACACAAAGGATGTCCCGTATCTAACTAGCATTGAGACTAAATTGTTAACAACAATCTCACAACCCAAAAATGTGGCTAAATATGGAAAATCCTTATGTATACCAGTGTTGAATTTCTACAACCAAAAATCGGTACCAGTTCTGCAATATGGGTCAGAGGCAAAAAACATCTTCCAGAAAATGTATTGGCGAAAAATAGAAGTAACATTTTGGAGACAAATGTTAAATGTGCCTACATGTGCACCAATAGCGATGTTACGCTACAAACTTGGTTTGATATCACTTTACTGTAAATACACCTGGAAAATGTGCTCTTTATTGAAAAAATGCTTAATAAGCTCTAACACACATACCTTACTATCTATTATGGCAGCATATCTCAACAATGACAATAACAAATTTGTTAAAGGCTGGAAGAATTCCGCCCTGAAAATTCTTGAAGATGCTGACATAAACTTAGATCTCTTGTTACGTAATACAACTACAGCTAAAATCAAATTGTATGAAAATGATTGGAATAAAACACAAGAGACATGCCAGAAATACTAGGATTTCAGAAATAACCCCTTAGAGGGTAAGAAATTAAACCAAGTAGCTAGTTACTTGGCAAAAAGTCCTTGTCCAGCACACAGGAATGCCTTCCTACGGTTTAGACTATATTTAGAGAGTGGGCCAGAAGGAAGAACATTGACAAGAATGAGAATGTCTTTCGTTTTTGTCAAATAGATGGACAAAAAGAAACAGAGACATTTTGTAACAGAATGCCCAATGCTTAAGGACTATAGAAATCACTATTTGCAAAGACAGTTGAATGATTGTAGTATCTTATATCCAGAGGAACTATGGCTAAGAATCTTTTGTACGCCAGTAATATCAGATTGGCTACGATAAGATTTTTAGAAGCATTAAAATTGAATGTTGTAACTAGATAATGCCAATTAAAAAAAAGAAAAAGACTGACAGAAAGAGTAAGTATGTTGAACATGTGAAGATCAAGCACCTGTTTATTTTAATCAATGTAGAATTTATGGAGATACAAAACTTTGGTTGTATTATAACAAGAGACAATGTGAGATTTTATGTGGATACTGTAATTCAATATGAATGTAAAGCGATTATAATTTTCCATACTTAATTGACTGAATTCAATATAACAATTAATAGATACAGCCAAACTAAACATTATTTTTAACATGGTGCAAAGAATTGCCATTTATATGTTGATCAGTATTTTATGGATTGTCTTTTAAGCAGGTTTAAATGTACAAACTATTTTAACATTAGTATTTAACATTATGTAAGTATGATTTAAACGTAAGAGTATATTTTGTCTGAAATTTATTTTGATTGAAAGGTTGATTGTTCAGCCATACCAATAAAAAAAAGGTCAGTATAACAGGCTATTTGGCACTCATGCAGACATGCTATCATACTGATACACACCAGGGCCCCTTCTAACCTAGAACTCGTAGACAAGGCTCAACATAGACATTGCACATCTAGGGCCATAACAACATTTTGCTGCCTGGTACTCGACTTTAAAGCATTTACAGTCACAAAGGAAATAGGTGTGTTGGGCTGTCGTCAGAAGGGCATCTTCTGCAAGCAAAATAGGAAGAGGTTGCCTTAATAAGATCATGTAGAGTTCACTGTGGCGACCTATGCCGGTCCTTCTGCAGAATACAAGAACTCTCTACGGAAAAAGGGAGAAGTGGGCTACACAGTTCTACCGAGGGTGTGGGGACGGGGTGTGCAAGTTTGAAGCAAATCAACTGATTTGCTTTAAACGTGCACACCCCTTCCCTAAAGTGTGGTGACTAAATGGCCATAATCACTTGCCAGACTCTGGGTGTGGCTTACTAATTTATTGAGCATTGATGATTTACCTGTACTATGGAGACATAAATCATTAGTTTCGCCAAAATGATACATCTTCCAACAGTGGAATCCAAACGTGTTTGACTGCCGTAGTCCAAGTGATTTTAGTTTAAAGGCGATTGCACACAAGGTTATTAAGATCATGATATGATATGCTATGGCATTTATAACGCGCCTATACACAAGTGATTCAAGGCGCGAAGTAAAAATGTTTCAATTGACTTCTGCTTCAGAGTAATAGAAATGCCGAAAGGGGATAAACATCCCTGACAAAAGAACATGTTTTAAGAAATTCAGGTCACAAACTCGACAAATTGGAAAAGCAGGAGAAAAGGCAGCAATATTTTATTAAGAGTAAACGAGGAGAAGCTCTTACTGTGCAGAAAGTATGATCTAGCAAATACATAAATAATTGGGCATGGATCATGAAAAAGTTGAAATTCAATTGGCAAGAGCCCATAGAATTGTGAGACGCCAACATGAAATGAATGTAATCAGGTTTCATTGTTGTTGATAAAAGGATTTCAATATTCTAATTGGAGAAGGTTTAAAGCAAACATATTGATTTCTTTATATTACTCTAGAATGACTAAAAAGGGAAAATTGGAGCACAACTCCATACGATTGCTTTCACTTCTAGAACCTGTGCTCGCTCCCGCTCCACAGGTCCCAACAACAGTCCATCCTCACATTCTCAGAGTGGTTATTGAGCAGTCCCCATAAGGGCCACTGCTTCCAATCTTGAGATCAAGGGATAAAAACTGCAAACCCAGGGGGGTCTAAAACATGTCAAAGCATGTGGGTGACTCTGTAATGCTACTTCATGTATTCCAAAGGTATATTGTAGATAAACATAAAGAATACCATTTATGAAGACTGTTACTGGATTACATGAAAGTCAAGAACCTCCTGCACTGTGCTTTACAGTGAAGCATTCAACTTACACCTACATTAATTAATCAAATTCACCAGCTGGACTGCAAAAATATTCAAAACACAGATGTGATTTCCCAAGACTTTTTACCTTGAGCCTGGAGTAAGAGGGGAGTCCATGAAAAACATGCCGGCGGTCTGCTTGTGGTGAAACGTGTGCAATTCTGATGGGCTAGTGAACACACCTATGTTTTGGATATGTTTGTTCAGCTGGGAATTTTGGTTAATCAACTTATAGACTTGTGACACTGTTTGCAGCGAGGAACATCGCCCACCCAAGAGAGACACCCTATGCACCCGGCTTGCAGAGCTGAAATGGTAGAGTCATGTGAAAGTGTACACAACAGCCCAATACATATGGCAAGAATGGGGCTGGCACTTCATTAAAGCCAAATCAAAAAGCTGAATCCCAAAAATGAAGAAGCTTGTTTGTCTCATACAAATAAAGGAAATCTGGGCCACCATCTGGCTTGTTTCCCTAAATCATGCTGCCACCCACATTCAGGGGATCCAGAGACAAAACATCTGGCATTTCCATGGTATGCCAACGAGAGTACAACATTCTAAGACCATAAACAAATGTCTTGCCCCAATCATGCTACCATAGGGATGCAGGTTTCTCCAGAAGGTTAATACACCAAAGCAGTGGCGTTATAATACAGAGTGTGCATTCTACTCCTACGCAAACGTGCCACCAAACCATAGAATCTAGGTCAAGCAAGAACACCCATTCCATATTTTAACATGGGCCAAAAGAAACCCAAATCACAAATACATTTGCATTATCGGGTACTATCTGAAATAGACTAGGGAAACCATGTGGGGCAAAGTGGTCCTAAAGATCAGCTGAATCAATTCCGCCAACCAAAGCCTCTTACGAAGCAGGTGAACAAGTTAATTTCCTCATGTGAGTGACTTAAAGTTGTGTGCCTCTTGCAGAGCAAATAAATATTATGTTAGTAATATAATTTAAATCAGTAACACTCCTGGCTCTTAGGATTGCCCCAAGAGCTAGTTCCGAGAGGATGCACAGAAGTGCTAAATTTGGGGTTGGGGGGTTTGCCATTGCTCAGCGCTGGCACTTCTTTCTGAGCCCTGGCACTTATTTCTGATTCCAGATGAATTCTGCTGTGGTGTTGTGCCAACTTTATTATTTTAACTGTCCCTCAGTCATACTAATATAACAAACAACAACAGTGTGCACTGGTCAGAGTCTTTTGCATCCTCAGCTGTCTTGTTGCTATTCAGGAACCTGATGACCCAGGTCAGGTAGGCAGGGCTATTTATCCATTTTCATGAACAGTTAGTTGGAAAGTGACAATGCTGGGCACTGATGCTGGTCATGTCTGCACACTGCTCCACTCAGCCTGCATTGCATTGCAGCTAATTCTCTACTATACCAGGTGGGGTGGGTTGAAAAGAACAGAAAAATCACCAGCAAGCATCCCAAACACAGGGGCAAGGTTCGTGAAAAGGCCAACATCAAAGAGGGAATGCCTGGAGTGCCAAACCATACAAGAAGGTCCAGCTGCTGAGTTTGACAGGCGAGTTCGTCAGTTCAGTAACGATGTTGCCTGCATCTGCCCATCAATTTACCAAAGGAAAACATTATTTTTGTTTTTTTGTTCTGTGAATAGTTGGTTAACATGTTCCACTGGCCATCGATAGGATCAGAGCAAAATAAACTGGTGAGAGCTGCAACTTTACCCCCAAACATGTTAACATGTATGAAGCAACCCTGGGTGGTACCAACAGTCGGCGGGGAGCTGCCCGCCCCGATGTGTCACAGGTGGAAAAGCCATTGACGACATTATATATGGGGACGGGTTGCAGGGATATCCCCCGCTCCCCTTGTAAAAATGTCTTTTTTTTTCTTTTTTTTTGGGAGGTTATGTCTGCGAGGCACAGCTCGTGTACTTAGTAGATCCCACCGGACACAGAAACAAGTCCCCTTCTCTTGGGGTTCACCAGGAACAGAACACAGGCCTCTTGACTTGGGGTTACACAGAATATACTCGGGCTAGCTCTAGCACAGATCACCAGTGGATGCAAACAGCAGCCGCAAACCCCCACCCACAGCCTCAGCCCCCCGCACTCATGCTGGGATTACAGGTGGGCGCCACCACACAAAAAAAAATATTAAAATGTTTAATGTAGTAATGTCTCTGTAAAAAACAGCAACTTTTTTGTCAGAAGAAATTTTTGCAGGGACCAGGTCATAGGCGTACTACAAAATATTTGGGCCCTGGCACTTATTTTCTTACAAATTATGCACTGAGGCACAGACTAAACAACATGGATGCGATGCACCCTGAGCAGTCGGGGCGCGTGCTTTTGAAAACGCTGCATCCGATTGCGCCACCTGCGGTCGGAAGTGCACCTCCAGTAGTACGCAAGGCTCACTTGGAGCATGCATTGTTGTTCTAGGACCCCCAGGCAGACAACACAGAAGACATGAGGAGAAAAAAACTATATCTACACCCGTCTCTTACTGAATGGAAGGCACAGGGCACTTTAATGCAAGTGGGGTGTGAATTAAAGAAACACGGTTAGAACAGGTCTCCCCTCTCTTCACTAGCCACGGAGGAATCAAATAACATGTTTTAACTGACTAAAGTGCTGCCTGCTGAGGAAAAAAAAGTGTCCTGGAAAGACGCAACGCGATGCAACCACCAGACCAACACTGAGGCCGCTTCAGAAAAGGTAAGGAGGCGATAAGGCTGCGAGAGGAGCGTTCAACTCTCCATCCCTCGGAAATTTAAATACGTCCTCCTTGAAAGGGAATGGCAGGACGCTAACCTTGAAGGGTTGAGTGGCAGAAGAAATTACAGGTTATTGCGCTGTCAAAATGCCAGACAGCCCTATGATGAGCGACTGTGTTATTTAGACAATCGAAAACTTGGAACTAATGGGCCTCTTTCCCCCAGCAAGGAAGCCACGGCTATAATTCCAGAGGGCCTTTGTGAAGCAGCAGAAACACGCCGGGGGTGTGCTCCGCAATAAAAACGAAATGTAAATAAATAAGTATACATTTATTACGCTTTATTTAGATCATGAGGCCGGGGGTGCGCCAGTGCGGCAGAGCGCTCTCCGTCGGGGCCTCTCAGCACTAGGCACGCGCAGCTGAGCTCCCTCCTGGAGTAGTTGGGCACTGCACAGTGCAGCTGGGTCTGGGTGCCCTGCCCGACTCGAGTAGCAGACTTGGACACCTACAGTGACGGGCTTTCGTGGGGCCAGGGGCTACATCCTGATTAGCACTGCTCAAAGCTGTGTTTCTATTGAACCTGGCAGCAATTAAAGGCTTATGTGATGTGACGTGTCTGGGGAGACCAGGTCACGTGTCAGGGGGCGGGAGCTGAAAATAAAATTATCACCGGAACTGCCAGTTTGGCGCCAGTCCGGGTTTATGCAGCAAACCGAGTGGTCGTGTGTTTCCTTGGCTCAGCGCTGCGACTGAAGGCCTAAGCAGGCCCATGCACCTTGTAGAGACTCCGCGACAACGGAGTCCCCTACATCACAGCTTAGAAAACACCTCTCCATGTTGAAGACATGCACTACACTCTGATGCAGCAATACAGGCAGCTCAGAATAACAAAGCATATGGTGCAGTGCGAAAAAGCGCAGAGATGATTGCACAACGCAAGATCGCTCTCCGTTGGACCCAGTCTCCCAAGCAAACGAATATCACAAACGCAAAACGTATTTTAAAAGTTATTATCAGAAACTTAGCAAGATTTGTTGGCGAAATGTCAATTTTTACAACATCCAAAAGGAGAATTATGGGCATTGCGATAGCGGGGGTCCCCCGCTGGCCCTGTGATGGCAACACCCCCACATACTCTAGTAAGAAATCGTTTCTTAAGTAAGAGGCAAGCGCCCAGCTGACCAGCAGAGGTGGCACCAAGTTAAAATGGAGGCGCCCTGGCTCCACATGCATGTCAAGAACCAGGAGGCTCTCCTGGTTCTGGTCTCATGGAAATTATTCCTTGCTGTGGCATGGCTTTTTTTGGACTGGCGTAAAGGGCAAAGTCAATATGGCCAGTGTTCTTACATGGTTTTTTATGCAGCCAGCAAGGAGATGCGGTTTTCTTATTGAGGCATGGCTGGTTTCACTGCCATTAAGGCCAAAGTCAACATTAAGAGTTTTCTTAGGTGGTGGGGTGAAACATTTGGGCATCCAGCCATAACATGACAGAAAGAAAACGTGTTATTGCTGGCTGCACAAATGCTTCCACGACCATGTAAGAAAACTCAATGTTGCTTTGTTCTGAATGCCCCCCACTGTTTCTATGCTAGGTGAAAGATTTATGGTTTGATTCTTACACCTGTCATCTAGTTCAGTGTGCAGCACATCCCTGAAGCAGTGGTCCAAGAGTGCGAAAAGAAGTAGTGGAACTATGTTCCCTACTGGCCTGCAGCGCTCCCCACAGACCCCATCGCTGCGTCCCCTCCCAGGCACAATAAAACCCCCAAAACACATGTGCCTGCTCTTTAAGGAAACGTCCTGTGCAGTGCACTGAAAGTGCAAGTTTCAACTTCTTCCTACACTTTTATTTTAAAACGAAACCGGTCCGGAACGTTTTTTTTTTTTAAATAAAAGTATAGGAACGGTAAAACTTAATTAAAAGAAGTAGAGGAGCACCGCTCCCGATAGCTCTCGCCCACTTCAACCACTGCCCTGAAGCAATGCGCAAGACCATAATACGCATTGCCCATGAGTGGTGGGCCAGGCCGGCCCAGAGTGTCGAGCAGCCCGTGCTTTGCTGAGGAGCTCGGTGGGGAGTGGGCCCGAGCATGGCTCGCAGGGGTGCCCCCACATTTTTTGTTATTTCACTGATTATGGGGTTTTAGTAGGGACTTCCAGAAACCACACACTGTGCAGGAAATACACTTAAAGGTCTACTGTTTATTAACATTTGGAATCTCCGTCACTAGGCAATGGGCTCTTTTTCCCCATATTGTAATATTGCTCCTCAGCGTCCCCCACTCTGATTTTGTTCCACAGTGTGACTCTACTGGATATTGGGAATATGATCCACAATTTCCCTAGCGTGATTTTGTTCAATCTAGAAATCCTGTTTCCCACCGATCTAATCAACTCCCCCTCCATTCCTTTGCACATAGCCGCCTGCCTACTAATACCACTTTAACCTTTGATGGAGCAGTGCCACTGCTCACATTTTAAGTTCTATCACTCAAATCTCACCCGATGCCACCAACTAACCCAGTTCACGCAGTGCTGTATTTCAATCACTCTTGTCTCTCCCCTTAGGATAACCACCCCAGCCCCCATGTGTCACTGGTATAAACTACACAGAATCATACTATTACTTAGGATGTAGGTATTTATGGCCTGCACCCATTAACAACACAACTACCTCTCCCTCTCTAAAACACCATCCCCATCCCTTTTCTTGTGGAGCCACGTCCAACAAGATCGTCAAAGCGCAAGAGGAGCATCAAAAGTCACATGGTCACCTTCACCCAGTTTCACATTTATTTCTTTGTCCTATCATCTATACTAGTAAAACAACTGACTGTGGGGTATTTTCAGCACTAGGATACACATGCACTGCATCTGGCTAAGTAGGCCCAAATGTGCAGGAATAAGGGAAGCGCTCTGTGAGCTGTCAGACAAAAAGGCAAGTATTTAACTTTCAGCTGTCAAATATCTCAATATGCTCTACCGAAAAATACAAATATTAATTGTGCCGTGTGTTCGTGTGACAAGGCCGAAAGCTTGAGGCCTAATTCCCACTACATTACTGAGAAACTGGAGTGCAGTCTTGTGCCAAAAGAGAGCTGCCATAGAAAAATCTGTGAACTCTGCAGTTTTTACTGAACATTCTAAAGCTGAAAACCATTGCCAGAGTAATTGGAATAAAGATTATAATGTAAGGGTGGACATTCACGGCACGGTGCATGAGCAACATGTATATCTATAATGTGAGATATTGGTGTAGGCCTCATTTGTAAAGAAAATGCAACATATTAAAAAGCACCATTTATGTTCATGAGAACTTACTTCAAGCTGTTCTGGGACACCCAAGAACACCTCCCCCATCATATTCAAAGATCAAACACCCCTTCACCTCTCCATTTGGGCAACTCTTTGATGCCCAAAGAGGACAGAGGTTGGAATGATGACCACTGAGTAAACTAAGATATAGCCAATTGATTCTGAACTTTAAAAAATACTCAAAATTAAATTCAGTTTGCGGTGGGCTTCTGGGCTGACAGTTGACAGGCACCAGAGAATGTCTCATGAGTCAGGGGCTGAGGTCCACTCCTCTGCTCAAGGAGATAAGAAAACATGTGCTCAGGTCTTAGACTTGAAATAATGTTAAGTGATTTTATTGCAGACTAAGTCAAGAAATGCCAGAGGCTAAGGCCACATAAAAGTTTTGCGAACCAAAAGGGTTATTCATTAAGTGAAAACATATTCATGTAAGTAAAAGGTCTCATATGGAGAATCATATTTTGCTCATAATCTGATGAACTGTAATAGATACAGAAATGGTTCAGACCATTCTGCAAGCACACAACAAGCCTTATCTGTTGATAGAAAGCCCCTCCAAATTCAACCTTGGGAACCAGGGTTATAAGCTAAAATATGATTGGAACTGTGCTCTTGCACCTTGATGCATCTTGTGCTAGATAGCATTAACAATAAAATATCTCATACCAAATAACCGGACAGACACAAAGGAGATGGGAAAATACTGATTTAATCTCAAAGAAGTAAAGCAGGGCGAATAAACACTCATCAAGCCAATTCATGCAGGTTCACAATGTATTTTTCTTCGTACATAGTTTATATAATGCTAGATGCGCCATCTATGATGTCATATATGATATGATATGGCATTTGTAACGCGCCTATACAAAGGTGTTTCAAGGCGCGACGAGGCAGGGAGGGGGGGAACAAGGGGAAGAGACAACGATCCTACTAGGCCAGGTGTCATTCAGATCGCACAAGTGCAGGTGTAGGGGGAAGGGAAAAGTGCAAGGGGAACGGGAGGGGGGAAGTGCAGAACAGGGTAAGTAGAATAAAAAATAAATAGGGCCAGCTGGTGGCAAGTGCAAGGTAAGTGCAGACAAGTGCGGGGGGGGGCTGTAGGGATACAGAGACAGTCCTGCAGTGCAGGGGTTGCCAGGGAGGCAGTGCAAGTGGAGAGTGGCTGGGCCAAGGACCGAGGTCGGTGAGAGTGACCCAGGTGCAGGTTCAGTGCAGTATCAGTGAAGAATTTAGCATGGGAGAAGGAGAAAGCAGAAGCAAAGAGGAAGGTTTTGAGGTGCTTCCGGAACCGGAGATGGTTCTCCTCAAGTTTCAGGGAGGCAGGAAGGCTGTTCCAGAGGGAGGCCCCTGCCGCGGAGAGAGATCGACCCCCAGCTCGTTGTTTTGAGAAGCGGCTGACCCTGAGGGAGTTGGAGACAGTTGAGCGAAGGGCTCCGGAAGGAAGATATTTAGGAAGAGAGAGTTGAAGGTATTTAGGCCCCAGGCCCCAGAAGGCCTTGTGGACAATGCAGAGGGTTTTGAACTTAATCCTCGCAGCCACTGGGAGCCAGTGTAGAGATTTCAGTCCTGGAGAGATACGGTCCCTGGGCTTGAGGCCAAGGACAAGTCTCGCAGTCCTGTTCTGGATGAGTTGCAGAGGGCGGAGAGTGGAGGCAGGCAGATTAAGATAGAGGCTGTTACAGTAGTCCAGCTTCGAGAAAACCAGGGCTCTGGAGACCGTGAGCTTCTGGGGGAAGGAGAGGAAGGGAAGAATACCTCTGAGGAGGTGCAGCTGGTAGTGTGACTTCTTAGAGACGTCAGATATATGAGGAGAGAAGGAGAGTGTGGAGTCGAAGATGACCCCAAGGTTTTTTGCCTTGCAAGTAGGAGCAGGAAGTGGGCCAAGAGAGGCTGGCCAGAGAGCTGCAGGGAAGGAGGGAGTGGGTGTGCCGATGAGTAGAATCTCAGTCTTACTGGCATTAAGGCAGAGGTCATTGGCGGCACACCATTCCTGGATAGCAGACAGACAGTCGGAGATGAGGGAAGGAGAGGAGGAGGCCGAGGGTAGCCTGAAAAGGAGCTGGGTATCGTCCGCATAGCACTGAAAGTTGGGGCAGAGAGTGGCGATGCGGTGGGCAAGGAGTGCCAGATACTGGTTGGACAGCCAGGGAGAGAGATTAGATCCCTGGGGGACACCACAGGTAGAGAAAAAGATGTCAGAGAGGAAGGACCCCAGCCGGACCTGGGAGGGTCGATTGGAAAGGAAAGAGGTCAGCCACGCCATAGCCTGACCAGTGATACCCAGGTTATCACGGAGACGGTTGAGCAGGATGGCATGGTTGACAGTGTCAAAGGCAGAAGAGAGATCGAGCAGAATGTGAACACACGGAGTGTTGGAGTCGAGGTTCGAGAGCAGGTCCTCACGGATGTTCAGGAGAGCAGTTTCCGTGCTTCTGGCAGCTCTGAAGCCAGATTGATGGTCATGAAGACTACCAACAGATTCAGCGGGAGGTTAAGCTGGGAGATGGCCAGTTTGTCTAGGAGCTTGCCCAGGAAGGGAGTGATGGAGATTGGGCGATAGTTAGCCGGGCAGGAGTGGTCGGAAGAGGGTTTCTTAAGAAGAGGGTGCACAAGGGAGTGCTTAAGGGGGGATGGGAAGACTCCAGAGGTGAAGGAGTGGTTGCAAAAGTCAGCCAAGGCAGGAGCCAGGGAGTCGATGTGGTCCTTGATAGTTTTGGAGGAGCAGGGGTGAACCTGTTTAGACGAGACTTTCATAGATCGGACTTGTCTGGAAACCTCGTCAGCAGAAAAGAGGGGAAAGGCAGAGAAGGAGGGAGGAGAGGTGGCTGCAGAAGGGCCAGAGGAAGAGCCAGGAAGAGAGGGAGGGAGGTGATAGGAGGAGAGTGAGGACAGGATGTCCTGAGTTTTAGAGATGAAGTGAAAGTGATGAAGTGAAGAAAACCGCAGCTAGAGCTTATTTTTTGTAAAAAAAAATAAATAGCACTTACCGAGATTCAGCTGCAGCTGCAGCTTTCCTGCTCTGGTCTCCGGTCCGCGTCCTCCGAGTCCCGGCACTTATGAAGGGAAAGCCACCCAGCGGTAGACTTTGTTTACTACAGCTGGCTGGCTTTTCCTTCATTAGTGCCGCAAAAGCAAAAGCCAGCACAGGAGGGCCTCCATTTCACAAAATGGCGGCGCCCCTGTGCTTGCTTTTTCGAATTTTGAGCTTGAATAGCTAAAATTTTACATAGAAAGTTTTAAAAACGGAGGATGCTAGCATATTTTTTTTTATGTGGCCTATCTATTTTTTAAATAAAAATTTTTACTAGACCATCCCTTTAAGACTATTTGATTCAATTATGCTGGGTGCAGTTGCTCCTCTTGGCGTTCAGAGACTTGTTCACTCTATACCGTATTAACTTCATGCCCTTTTAATTGACCAATATTTGGCATCAGTAAATGTTCCTCCTAATCTTTTGGAAATATGTCCTTACACATGGTCTGCTCGTTAGACTCCCTTTGGGCTTTTCCTTCATCTTCCGGAAACTCGGCAATGGACATCTTTCTTGGTAGCATCCTTTGAACGTGAGGGTACGTTCTGAATATAGTGCATAAGTGCATACCATCTTTCATATACTTGGCGAGGTATAGGAATATTGCAGGGGTTTATACACAGGTTCCCAATTGTGGATCTTCGCCTGTCATTCCAATAGGAGGGGTTTGACGAGGTGGTCACTAGGAAGAATGCATCCACCTGCTCCTCTAAATAGTTTCCCAGAAAAAGTTATGGGCTGAAGAGTCAGGAATATGGTAGCTTATTGAATTAGATACCTTTCTGTAGAATGTCAAGGTTTTAACTAAAGTCTGTTCTGGCGAAATCGCAAATATTTTCCATTCACACATACAACCATGTGCTGACGCCAGACACAGGTCATTACGACCGGCATGATCAGACCAACTTAGAAACATATGGATTGCGACCCTTATTTGTAAATTAGAAACAAATGTCATGTTGAAGATTTTTAAACTCGTATCTGAGATGTTCAGAAATGCAATTTCAGATGGGTGGAGCCTGAGACCTGTCAACCAATGACATTGAAGGAGCTAGGTCTCAATAGTGGGAGTAACAAGAGATGGCAAATCAGGAGTATCAATTAATGAGCCAGCACCACTTAGTTGGACATTTTTGGGGTGTGGTTAGGAGATTTAAAAACTGTACGCACAGTGGGAACAGACCGACTGACTGATCGAGACAAGAAGGCAATAAGGTCGGTGGAACTAAAACCTGGAGAGAACCAGGAGAAGGGCTGTGGCCATTCATAACAAGAGGCAGACAGAAGGATTGAGGCTGGGACCATCCAAGACATAGGCCTGGAGAGGCAGTAGAAGGGCTGAGCTTGGACTGCCATCCATAACCATGTCCCATCGCTTCCTATGAGATGTCCCAGGATGCCTGCTTACTTCTCCTGAGCATAAACCCAGAGATATCCAAAGTGAGTACATTTGTCCGATAGAACAAACCTTTGGTGGGGGTCTGGGTGAATGAATTCCTTCCTAATATTAATGAAGTGGACATACATAAATAGATCCCTAGCATTTCTTATTAATGAATCATTTAATTAATTCCCACATAGTCAGCGGACACTGGGGAGTTCTGGGGGAAATTCAAAATCTTCAACATGTAGTGTGAATAATGATATAGTGATACAATGATACAGTTGTTCAAGTAATTTGGATCACTTATATCCCTTTTTGCCATCCCCAAAAATCCCCTAAAAGGTAAGGGGCATTTAAAAATCAAAGTTCAAATTGTTCAACATTCCCTGATCCCTGCATTGAAGCAGAGGGTGTCCATGTGCTAAACTGAATCTCTGGACCCGTGCTGTGCAGAAAAGGGTCTCCAGAGTTAAGTAAAGTGAAAATAACTGATTAAAAAGCACCCTCTCTCTACAGTGAGTGAGCAAGGAACTCCAAATTGAAGGGGGACATTTTCACTGCATATTGGCAAAGGAAAGGCTTTCATCATCTGCTGAGAAGAGTGTTATTGAAAGTGTGTTGCTAGAACATTGCTAGAAATTAAAATTGCACAGGGAGATCAGAAATAAAGTGTGCTGCACGTGTTTATTTATTTTGCCCAACAGAAAAGCGTTCCATCTATTTAAGTTAAGCCACATACCAATTACACTGTCAAATAAAATGATGTCATGTGACATAAGGGTGCTGCACTGATTAGCCATAGATAAGGGTATTCTTGTGAGTGACCCAATTATCTGAATTATTCTTTAGAACTGTGTTTCTCTTTATGTGGGACTAGAGATCTGAATGAAAACTGTGCATTTTGTCTGCTAGAGATTCTGTGATCTTTTGTTAGCAAAGACAAACTGTGTTTTCAAATGGTTTTTTCAACTTGTGTGTAATGTGAAGTTTTGAACGGAATAAACGGTTTGTGCCATGAAGTAAAGTGGCGCGCCTCTTGATAATTATTGTGTATATAAGGATTTTGTCTAGTAATTAAAAGGAAAATAAATCATATTCTTCCTGCACACTGGCTTGGTTCTTGGCTTGCCTATTCAGAAAGGGGCGAGTGAGCATTGGGTCATTGGGGTGTTATATGAATCAAAGGCAGAGTTAGTTAAGAATCAAAGTCATTGATAAATTGGTGTGGCGCTCTTGAATGGGGCAGATGAACTCCCTGAATTAATAGTTGTTTCATACATCTATCCTACATGCTGGGCAGAATCCTGTGGATCCCTCACTGAAGCCCTGCCTAAAGGATCCTGCTAGGTGGCAAGGGAAGGCAGACGCTTCCTGATCCCAACCTTGGGGGTGGTGTACAGCAGGAGGATCCCCTGTGAGCAGGCAAGGCCCAGGGAAGTGAGGAGATTCCGTGGGAGGAGGCACAGTATGTTTCCTCTAATAGGGAGACTTTTACCACTGTAACAAAAGAGGTTATGGCTTACTGTCATTTTAATGTCTCTAAACCTCCTATGGAATCTAAGGTGGAAAACCCTAAAGTTGTAACACCAAAACATATTATACCAAAAGAAAGAATCAAGTGCCCTCCTCGTTACCAAAGGTACACTACAAGGCATGCCAGAAATATTGTCTACTTTAAATCATCTTCCTCTAGCACAGCTAAAATATACAGCCCCTCTGTTACAATTGCTAAGGGAATTCAATCTACCCTTACATCAATGAAGTAGAAAAACGTAACCTTGATCAAGTAAACTACATGTCCCAGAATCCTAAAGGGACTGAGATGAAGAAGAGGGCTGAATAAGCAAGTAGATGTAGTACTCAGGCAATTAAGCATAACAGCCTTTGCACAGGTCAGGCAATTGAAACCAATGGCTCACACCTGAAGCCAATTGCCAGACCTGGGAAGCATACAGGGCTACAGCAGGAGAGAGGAGGCAGAAGGAGCTGGACCAGGAGTTGGAAGGCTGGTAGTAGAAGCAGTAGTAGCAAAGCACAAGGCTGGCAATTCACGAGGAAGTGTGATCACAGAAAGGATGCCGGGATGTGGAGACAGCAGATTTCACCTGCACGTTCTGAGAGGGTCCTGTGGTCTCACACCCTGCATTTCCGTGGCTGCGCTGAGGAAGCCTTGCTCAGAGTGAAGATCTCCCCATGTGTGCCTAGTATCTGTGATTGCAGAGCTGTGACCTTGCTGAAGCCTGAGGCCTGTAGCAGAAGGCACACCGAGAAGCTGAGGAGAAGGAGACTTCCAATTGACATGGCCAGACCCTTGATACCTGTGCCGCAGAAGGGTGTGGGGCCCAAGAGTGCCAGAAGCAGTAGTAGCAGTTGAAGAAGTCAGGAATGTGAAGCAGCCCACAACCGCAGTCTTCCTGGAGCAGGTGAGTGAAGCTCTGCGTTCAGGTTCACTCAGCAAGCCTTGCCTGTAACTTATCAGCTCAGAAGAATTAACTCGCGTAAGTTTCAAAAGCGAGTATGAACTGTTCATCTTTGTGGACGTTCCTCTTTATGATGGAAATATAACACGTGCACCATTAATGAGAGCAATAGTGTTTGCCTAAGAAGAAAAGCCTGTTAATTCCATTGTCGAGCAATATACTGTTGTGGTCGAATGTCTCTCATAAAAGGGAACGCTTGTTATAGCCATTCCGAAAACCTTATTTTAATTTCCACAAGTGTCACTAGAATATGGAGCATCATAGGTCGCGTGTGACCCATTGTATTTCCTTACAGGAGTCTGAACCCGTCTCCACGATACTGAATAGAAATACAATCACTTATCTCTTTACAGCTAAAGATCTATCTGATAGAGTGTTATCGCGTGTAGCTAAATTTGGTTTTCCTTTGAAGACTGAACCTTGCAGTAACTGAAACATTTATTCTTAAAGCCCTGAAGTTGATGTACTGTCTAGAACAATAAGCATTACCCAAGCCAAGAGGCAAACCATTTCCGCATTGAAACCAGTCCTATTAATAACTTTGCACCAGATCTGCAAGGTTGTTAAAGGTCCAGTGTCCTCTGATATAAGTGTGGCATTGTTACCTGAAGCTGGAAGAGTGGGAAATACAGCTTCAGGGTAATTACTGGAACCAAGTAGGTGTGAACAAAGCTGCAAAGGGGAGCTGGGTGCTTGTAAAGTGTCAAGCAGATATACCTAAGAGGCTTCTCTTTTATGATGTATAGGAAAGAAAGTGTGCCTTGCCTACCTGTAGAGGTCGAGGTGTCTTGTCTTTATATGCCTAAAAGTCTGAATTATGAAGTTGTATAAGAAGAAGCAGAAGTACCTGAACGGTGGAGGTGTATAAACCGTCAGTGGATGTCACATTGCAGTTGGATGAAGCAGTAGAATACTGTGGAACAAAAGGATACTGCAACAGTAGTAGAAGGGTGGTTGTCAAGAGAAAAGCAACAGCCCAAAAGAAGCATCCTGGTAATTATACTAGAGGTACTGCAGAGGTCTTGATCAAGTATAACGTTGTAGAAGTAGAAGGTGTTAACCTAATCTTTGAACTGTGGCTATTGATCAGGGAAGGGAGATAGCCAGGATTACCATCAGTGCCATTTTCCTGGCTGCAATTGGAGGGGATCTTTTCAACTGATAGCTGAAAAACTGTTACCAGCAAATGTTTGTTTGTTGAAGTTTTGTATTGACTTGGAACTCATAATAACTGGTTCCAGACTTTTCTTTTCCTTCGAACATTTGGAGAATTGACGTTTGAAAATCCTAGGGAAGGGATCTACCCAGGTCAGGAGAAGGTCATCCAAAATACTGGTTAAATAGTGTTTATTCTTAATGTCGTTTATAATTTCCTTTCAAACTTTTGTTGTTTAGTGTGAGGGCCAGTTTGTCTTTGTTAGGAATTATTGCCTTAGCCTTTAGACCAGGTAGAGAATTCACTGATAAAGTGTGACTAGCAAGGATTTATTTTGCCAAATGTTCCATCAATAAAATGTCTAATTTTGAGAAAAACAGAAGCAGATGTCTGCCTTGCATTACTGACCCCTCACAGTGCCTAACCATGGTCCGGCCTTATATGGAACTCATCTGCCATTTTAAAGATCCACATAGTAAACCAGTTCAATGCCATCTGCAAGAAGGCAGGTGGCCACGTAACACTTCTGTGAATATGTAGTGGATCCATCAGCATGCCTGGCAACAGCTGGTATATGCGCTCATGTTCATAACCAGTGTATTGTACGTATTTTGTATCCTAGACATCTGAAACTGCACTATCCTATAAAATACATGTGTCACCACATCTGCACATTGTGTGTGCAAGGTCTTCTTCCCACCATCCTCCTCCTCTCTCTATCTCTGGTTTCTAAAGTAATGTTTCTTACTGCCCACCTTGCCCACCACCCCCACTACCGCCCTCTGCTCACACTTAATCCAACCTGGAACAGAATTGTCATCTCTGCATTTTACAAGCATACTATGCAACATGTACTGCATGCATGGGATATCTGTTCCTGGGTTCAAAGGTACTGTGGGCAGGCAATTCTGAGCAATTAGCAACATGTTCTGTCCTTCCTCTTACTGGTTGTTTGCCAGTGTATTTTCAATATTGTAAAAGTTGGACTACAAGTTCCAAAACGCACAGTAAGAACAAGGGGCGGGCAACTAATTGACTCATGTCTGGCATGTGACAAGTTCAGTGCTCTAGGTTTAGAGAAGTAATGCATGCTTCTGTTCACCTGCTTCTGTTTACAGTACACAGTCACTTTGATTCCATCCGTAGGTATAGTACTATGAGATAAATATTGCTTTATTATGAGCCCTCAGGCCCAGGCAGTCGGTAAGGTTAATCAAGGCAGCCACTACTTGGTTTGGTCAAATTCAGGTTCTGGTCCACTCCTCACCTTCGTCTTTCTCCAGAAGGCCCTCATGCCGTGGATATTGATATATGATATGATAGGTTATTTATAACGCGCTTAATACCTAGAGGTTTCTAAGTGCGTCTCCGGGGATCGAACCTGTGTTGCTCCGTGTCGCCTTGCTTTCAAGGCGAGCACGTTGTACCTGAGCTATCCTCCCGAGACAATGGATGTATGTGGCGCTTGGAAAGATGCTTGGCCTTGCTAACCAATGAGACTAAGCCTGCTCAGATGCACAGTTCTGCTAAGTCCAACTATGCCAGGTAGAATCAGGAATGGTTGAACTGCGACTATAATACCTTGCATGGTGCAGGGTCATCAGCTGGTATGAAAGGGCCTTTGGCCACATCCAGACCAATCTCACGTAATATGGCACTGGCTGAAGCAATGTGCAGGAGAGCACTCACAAACCTCTAAAACTCTGAGATGGGTCTGCATCGTCACCACATGAAAAAACCCAGAAATGAGACATGCCACAAGTCCGCCACAGTGTCCACCATGGGAAGATGTATTCCCACCCACCCCCACTCATGGCTAGCGATTTAAGGGGTATCCTAATAAAATGAATCCCCCACGCGTCCACAGATACGCCAGCACCTGCATCAGACTCTGATACTAATCATAATATTGATAAACAAGTGCATTTTCCCAGAGGTGGCTCTGTGTAGCCAATCGGCATTACTCAGACCATGACAAATTGCACCAATGACATCAATTAGTTTAATCATTCTTTATTTAAAATTTCATACCTCCAATAAATTAATGCAATAGTAAATATTAACCATGTTTGCATTCTACATATGCAAATGATAGAGGAAATTTGATACAACAAAATATTAGGGAATTAACCATTTGATAGGTATAATATAATCAATCCAGTAAATAACAAAGAATACATGAAAAAAACAGCACAGATACAGGAGCAGAGGGTGTGAAGGTTAGAGGCTTTAAACAATAGCCTATCCAACATTCTAATGTTCTAATGTACCTAAACCCCCACAGGCATCAATGAAAAAAGAAAAATAAATTGAAGGTTTTGGGGAGCTGCTATACCAGGGAACTTGGACAGTTAAAATGAAAACTCAAACAAATTGAGGGCAAATGCAGAGCAATATAATGTCTGTTAGTAGGTAGCACATGTGTTAGGGAGAATTCTCATAAATGTGCTAATTCCCTCTACCTTAGAGCCCTCCAGCTCTTTTGCTAAACTTTGGGACTTTGAACTTTTTAGTTTTGTTTGTTTTCTGTGTTTATTTCTTTTGGTTATGGAGTTTTAGACCACTCCATAGGCATCATCTTTTTATTTGTGTCACACAGCACCCTCAGTGCAGTGTCACAGGGGAAGCCCTTTAGGCTGTCCCAATGTTTAAATACCTCCTCTGGGATAAACTACTGTTTCCCAGAGAATGTAAAGTGAAATTGGCTTTACTAGTCTTTTCAAATTCCTAGACCCAGCACACCCTATCCTACAATAGAGTGCTGGAGGGATTACTTAGTATCCCCTGTGTCTAGAAACTCATGTAGCAGTCAAAAGCTACCCTTTCCTCTCAAAATGGCTGGTGGCAGTGGTTTTACAACGAACTACCATGACTTTTCTCAACCGCGAACAACAGTAGTGTTAAATCACAGGAAGCATGTTTTTCAAGATGGCGTCGAAGCCCCCTCTGTAAAAACAGGTCCTGGTCCTCTTTTTTCGACATTTCTTTTTGGAAAGGTCCTTCTAGAGTTTTTCTCTGCGCTCCAAACAAGGTTTGGTCCTTTTGTTCCTATGCCTTTGGCGGGCTTCAGGACTGAAACCTCCTGTGGCGCCCGAGTGTCTGGAGTGGGCAGGAAGTGAGGCAGGTGCCCTCTGGCATGATTGGCTGGCTGACTGTCTGGCAAGGACAGCCACCCTGCTGGGTGAGTGACAGCTAGGCTGGAACGAATGGGAAGAAACTGGATAAAAGGCGAGTCTCTTGGCTTCTAAGGCAGAGTCGACCACTGGAATGAAAGAACCGAAGACAAGCTAGAAGAGGACGGCTGCTGCAACTCCTGGACCGTTGGTTTGCCCGGTGAAGCCCTGCTGCAGGTCCGAATTGCCAAGATCATCTGGACAGAGAAGTCCTTCAAGGAGGACTTCTCCCTTTGAGTTGGTGGGACCAATTAACTCGAACCGTAAGACAGCTTGATACCATTCGTGAAGCTGGTTGTATTTTCCTCAGAGTGCTGCAAGAAACTGAATAACCAGGGAGAGGGACACCAGTTTGTGTGCTTGTCTACAGCTACCGGAATTGAAGATTTGTCTTTGCCAGCTTTTTGACCAGTGGCAGTGCATTGCAGGAGTCCCTCGACGTCCTCCCTCTTGTCCCCACGACTGAGGCTCAGGAACAGCGAGATCTGCAGGAACTGCCAGGAACAGAAGTCTTCAGCTGCATCTTTTTCTTCATTGTAAGGTACTGTGAAAACCTGATCGAGAGAATTTACCTCTCACTGCGAAAGTGCAATTTACAGGCCTAGTCAGGAAAGTGCAACTTACAGGCCTAGTCAGCTTGTGAACCAACATATGATTCTTTCTTTTGCAAACTAGTTCTGAGAACCGTGGCAAAGACTTTTCCGTTTAACTGCCAGAACTGCCTATCCTATAGAAGACACTAGCCCATTGACCTTGGCCTAACCTATTGCATTGAATTGACTTCTCTGGTGAACTCAAACTATTTGCACTGTCTAAGAGTAACTGTACTATTCTTTCTATTAACCTATGTCTTTTTGCTCCTACTTGAAATACTCTTAATGCCATTTTTCTCGTCCTTCAAAGTAGTTTAAATGCCTCAGAAACTGATAGTGTGAAGTACTGAAGTATATTTTTGTGTGATACAGATTGCCTCCTTCTAGGGAATGTTTTATGACTGAATGTGAAATAAATGAATACGTGTTTTACCAACAAACCTTAGGTATAAGAGTGTATTTGAATACAGACCTCTGTGTAACATCATTGCAGCTCACATTCCCCTCTTGAGATAAGCCTGGCTGCTCAGCAACGCTACCATAACTGTGTAGTACAGACTCATACCAAAGGTTGGTTTTGCTTACAACTGTAGTCCTAGTTGTGTGTAGTGGTCCCACAGGGTACTGCATACAAACTTTGCCTAACAACAGGAAAAGTGAAATGTGGCAAAAAACAACTAACCTTGATGTAAAGCAAGCTTTCATTTCGGTCCTTAGAGATTCAGCACAAGGACTTGCCTGATAATAGGGCAATGTAGTATGTGGTATATGTTTTCTCACCTGGTTTCAATTGCCCAAGTTGCACACTCTTCTCTTTTCTGTTCGTATCACTCTATTTAAATGCCTATGCTTGAGAAAAGCGCTGGGTAAAGCAACAAAAAAAAGCATCGCCGAATAGGCAACAGAGTCGCACTAATAAAAGAATACTGAGCGCAAAGCGACAGGGTTTATAAACATTTCTTTCTACATACATATCAAAAGATCCGAATGATAAGCTGATTTCTTTTCTAAATAATAGTTTTCATACTTAGAAAAATAAAATAACACTCCAGCCTTTGTCTTGAATAAGAGGAATATTTAATCCAATCGGGCAAAGATTGCCGTAAGTACAGACATCTCTGCTTTCAATAGGTAAAAGCGCTTGGCTACGCCCGATCTGAAGACGCAAAAGCTACTTAGACTACCATTGCTGTCAGAAATAGTGCTTAGCACTTAGAGGTATCCTGAAAAAGGCATCTCATTACCCAAGTGATCTAAGAAACTATTGTTATCAACAATTCCCCTTTCAAAGGACACTACTAGATATGACAGGACCCATGACAGAGCTAAGCCTGCTTTATCCCAGCCAGGCTAGCTTCAGACCCAGAAGAAATACAGAGGACGTAAGAAGGGAGGATGGTGAATGTCTTGGGTTTTGATAGCGGTGTACCTGTTAGCAGCTTTTGATATCATCAACCTTACTATCCTTCTAGATCACCTTCACAAGGTCAAAATATGGCAACGGGCCTTGGACTGGACCAAGTGCTTTATGAGCAATATATCACAATCAGCGCAATCCTTCCCGCAGCTACATTTCATTGAAGCACTGACGCCTTATTTTGTGGGGTCACTCAGGGTCTGTTCTTTCACCTTACCCAGTAAACTTATATTTTCAAACCTTAGCAGATCTGGTATGCACATTCAGACAGATAATTAATTAGATGCATAGGGAAATGTACAAATGCATCCATAAACTGTGTTCTGCAGACTCACACAAGTATGCTGCGGACCGAGAGAAAGGAGTAGAGTGGAGAATATAAGTCCCAATGGAGCAATTGTGCGTGGAATGCTCCAAATCGTCCACTATGGCCACTTGTGTGAGAGACAGACAGAGGACGTCAAGCATAGGGCCCATATGCAATAACGAGGACAAGACGAGAAAGAAACCTAGTGCACAGGAGATCAAGACACCACGAATTAGAGTTGAGCGCAAGAGCTAAAGGTGGAATGCAGACACAGTAGCAACGTGGAGCCAGTCGAAATGTTCCTGAAGTGGGAGATCGATGCGAGTGATCGGAGCAGGAGAACGCAACTGAAGGGGTGGAACCAAGGCTCAAGAGAGGTTCCTGGTTGGCCAATATTTGGGAGGGTGGGGAGACCATGTCCACGTGACAGTAGGGAGATGGGCTTGAAGCAACATCACTTTAACAGATTGAAGCAAGAGATTGTGAGAAGTGATGCTGCTGGCTAGAAGCAGGAGAGGAAGTTAATCAAGTCAGGTGAGAAAGTGAGAGAGAGAAGCAAGCCTGTTGGATGGAAATTGGAGAGAAAGTTCTTAGGGTCACAGGAGACTCTGAGGGTGAGAAGGGAGGCTGGCAGCTGCAACCTACAAGAGCATTTTCTGGCAGCGATTGGGAAATTGATTGTAGAGCGTAATGAATAGAGTGCAAAGATGACTGTAGCATGCTGCAGCTTTAGGCCTAAGTTTCTAGAGAGATTAAAAAATGGTATAAAAATATTTTGCATGCTGGTACTTAATGTCCTCCGAGACAGGCTTGGACTCTTTGCAACAAAATGTTTGAATGGTACCCGAGGTTGATATGTTAGGACCATTTGTGGCAAATGGTGTAATTCAGAGCACAATTAGGTCAAAACAAAAGGCTGTGCAGGGCACCAAGTAATACAACTAGGCCACAATGGCCCACAAAGCTGGCACACTCTGGCTTGTCGTTCCAGCCAACCGCGCCATAGTCAGTCTGAGCCTGTTCAAAGACATTGAGAAACTGACTGTACAGGAAATACTACCTGCGAGGACTTAAAGGCGAAATCCAGGGAAGGTGTTTGTCCAGAGGAATACTGCTTGCTGGGACTTGAAGGCAAAGATTTGGAAATGGTTTGTTTTGTTATCGGTAGTCCCAATTTGTGCCCTGAGTAACCTACGAACAGTTGGTCTGCTTGCCTAATCCTAGCAAGTCTGCTGATGTAAAAGCTTAAAGCCCGCCTTGGGTCCAGCCTATGTAGCCGTTCTTCCTCTTTCCCCGGATGGGGAGGCGGATAGAATGAAGGTAAGGTAATTTTCTGAGTGATGTGGAATTCAGAAACCACCTTTGGGAGGAAATTAGGCTTCACCTGTAGGACAACCTTGTCTTTATGAAAAATTGTATGAGGGGGTTTACAAGATAGAGCTTGTAATTCGCTCACCCTTCTAGCAGATGTTAAAGCCACTAATAAGACAGTTTTAAGGGTGAGAAATCTTAGCGAACAAGAGTGGAGTGGTTCGAAAGGAGTACCCATCAGGAAATTTAAGACTAAATTTAAATCCCATAAAGGAACCTGGAACGGTCTTGGGGGATAGACATTAGTTAATCCCTTTAGAAATTGTACTACTAAGGGTAATTTGAAATACGACGGCTCCTCTGCAGTGCGCTTGAAGATCGATAGCGCTGCGAGATAGCCCTTGATAGTGCCAACTTGAAGGCTTGAATTTGCCAAGTAGAGTAGAAAGGATAACACCGTTGGTGTACCACATGAAAAGGGGGCAATATTCTCTTCTCTACACCAGCTGCAAAATTTGTTCCAACGGCAGCGGTATAAAGACTTGGTTGCTGGCCTTCTGGCCGAAAGCAACACCTCCATGACATCATCAGGGAGGTCCCAATCCTTATATCTCAACCTTTCAGAAGCCAAGCGTGAAGGTTGAGGGTTCTGATGTCTGGATGGAGAACCTGACCTCCCTTCTGTGAGAGAAGATTCTCCTTGAGTGGAAGACGAATTGGAGGGCACATGGACATGTCCAGAAGGTCCGGGTACCACTTTCTCCTGGCCCAGTCTGGGGCAATTAGGATCATGGTCCTCCTGAAACTTCTCAACCTCCTGATTATTTGAGGAATGACAGGGACTGGGGGAAACACGTGCAGGAGTGGAAACTCCCAGTCCACTACGAACGCGTCCCGTAGAGCTCCTCTCGGGGGAAATTCCCTTGAACAAAACAGATCGCACTTCCTGTTGGTACTGGTAGTGAACAGATCCACTTGAGGGGTTCCCCAAAGGGCGAAGATCTCCTGAAGGACTTCCTGTGCTAGTTCCCACTTATGGGAGACTGTGCCCTGCCTGCTCAGAGCGTCCGCCGTCAAGTTCTTCTCTCCGGCTAGGTGAACTGCCGATAAAGAGATTCCTTCTTGAATTGCCCAAAACCAGAGCTGCATTGCTTCTCTGCACAGTGGCAGTGATCCTACGCCTCCTCTTTTGTTGAGGTAGTGCATGGCCACTGTGTTGTCTGCCATTATCAGGACATTTTTCCCCTGTACAGATGGCAGAAAAGCCTTCAGCGCTAGTCTGATTGCTCTCAGCTCTAACAGGTTGATATGTAGTCTGGACTCCGATGGAGACCAACGACCGCTGATGGTCAAGTCGTTGGTATGGGCCCCCCACCCCGTGAGTGAGGCATCTGTGACTACTGTTATCTCCGGCCATGGTTGCCAAAACAGTTCTCCCTTCAAGATGTTTTCATGGCAGGCCACCACTGAAGGTCTCGAGCCACCTTTTCCGGAACCTGAAGGAGGTCTGTCATTCTCCCTGAGAATTGCGACCACTGAGTTCTCAGTGCCCACTGAAGAGATCTCATTCTCAGGCGAGCCTCTGGCACAAGGAAGATGCAGGATGCCATGAGGCCTAGCAACCTCAAAAAGTCGAAGGCTGGGAGACGTTGGGCATTTTGAAACTTGGTGACCATCTGCAGAATATCTTGAGCCCTCACCTTTGGTGGCGAGGCTTTTCCCAGGGAAGTGTCCAGGACCGCTCGAATGACCTGGAGTCTCTGTGATGGTATCATCTGTGACTTCTTTAAATTGAGGGAGAAGCCCAGTTTGTGAAGGAAGTGGCAGACATAATCCAGCTGAATCTGAGCTTGTTCTGGAGATACAGCTCTGATCAGCCAATCGTCCAGATAGGGGTAGACGTGAATCCCTTCCCTCCTTAAACTTGCAGCCACTACCAACATTAGCTTGGTGAAGACCCTCGGGGCGGAGGTCAGCCCAAATGGCAGAACTCGAAATTGATAATGAGAGCCTCCAATTGCAAACCTCAGGTATTTCCTGTGTTTGAGATGGATTGGCACATGGAAATAAGCATCATGGAGGTCCAGAGATACCAGCCAGTCCTGGAGCTGGAGGGCCTGAAGGATCTGAGAGAGAGTTACCATCTTGAACTTGTCCTTCCTGAGGAACTTGTTCAATTCTCGTAAGCCCAAGATAAGTCTCAGCCCGCCGTCTTTCTTCGGTATGAGAAAGTAGGGGGAGTACCAGCCCTTGTTCCTCTCCACTACAGGTACCGGTTCTATGGCACCTTTCTCTAGCAGGTCTACAATTTCCTGCAAGAGGAGCGGATCTGGAACTTTCAGAGAGCAGTTCCCTGGTGGATGACTCTGAGGGATATGTAGAAAAGGCAAGCAGTAACCTTGGGCAACTGTCTCCAATGCCCAAGCATCTGACGTAATAGCCTGCCATTCTGTCAGATGTTGAGTTAACCTGCCCCCTACTGGTGTTTTGTGAGGAGAGTCCTCAGAGCGGTTTGGAGGCGGCTTATGCAGATGCCGAGGGTAAAGAGGCACCTGCTGCTGCTGCGGCTTTTGTATTTTTAACCCTTCCACCCCGGGTGAATTTTTTCTGACCCCTTTGAACCGGCTGTCCTCTGCCTCTTCCGAATGCGAAATAGAAGCGAAAGGACTTACCTCTCCAAGAGGTTCCTGAGGGGCGATATGGTGTCTGACGGATTGCAGCTCCTGGGGATTTTGCTGCTGCTTTTGATGTTTGTAGCTTTTCTAAACTGTCATCCGCCTTCTTACCAAACAAAGAAGAGCCGTCAAAGGGCATATTCAAGAGTCTGCTTTGCACATCTGGAGCAAAACCAGACTTTCGCAACCAAGCAAATCTCCGGGTTGTACTTGCCGCCATGGCCCTGGTGATGCTGTCAGCAGAATCGATGCCAGTTTGAAGGGATTCGCACATAGCGTCTTTACCATCCTTGATGATGTTTAGGAACGCTTCCCTTTTTTCTCCCTCCGGGAGGCAGTCAGCCGCTGATGAAGCACACTCCCAAAGTGTGTGGCTTTCAACGCCATGCTACATGCAGAAAATACTTTTTTGGCCATAGAGTCATATCTCTTATCATCCCTGTCCTGTAGAACAGTAGGGTAAGCCGATTTACTACCTGATGAAGTAGCTGCCTGAACAACCAGACTCTCCGGAGTTGGGTGTTTGGATAAATATTCAGGGTCAGCAGAAGACACCCTATATTTAGCTGATAATTTTTTTTAACTGCCGGGATTACCGCAGGTGTTTCTGAGTTTGCCAATATTCTCCTTTGTAATGCCGCATGAAATGGCACCACAGGATCCTCCTGTGGACCTTTGACCAAGACGTCTGTGAGGTCGTCTTGCTGAAAAGCAGGTGAGGGTGTGGACCACCCCATAAACTCTATTATCCTTACCATCAAGGTTCTATAAGGGGTTTCAGCATGTTCCCCTGGGTCTGGTCTGGCAAATTCCACTTCTGGGGAAATGTCCAACCCACTTGCTTCCTGTAAGGATTCTTGGAGGTCTTTCAACCTACCTTCCTCAGAGGTAAATTCTTCTGGTACAGGAGTTGCAGATCCCTGCAACTCAAAAGGTCTTTCCTGATCCGAATCCTCCAATTCTTCATAAATAGATGATAAGACTCTGGAGTGATCAGGTCTTGAAAATGGTATAAATCCCATTTCCAGAGCAGAAGGGGCCAAATTCGTCACGATTGGCTGAGAAAACGTCGACGTCGTCGATGCGGACGTTAACGGCTTCGAAGCCATCGAAAAAGGCGTCGAGAACGGTGGTAGAGGCCTCGATGAACTCGAGAGTATCGGAATTCTACTCGAAGTTGTCGACGACATTCTCGTGATCGAGGCTCTGGGTATGGCCACTGGCTGTGAGGTGGCCATGGGTTTGTCCTTTCTCGGCATCGACGTCGAAGACGGCTTCGACTCGACTGACCTGTGCGTCGAAGAATCCTTCGATAACGGCGTCAAAGACGCCGATTTATGCGTCGAAGGGATCTTCGACGACGGCGTCGAAGACGCGACTTTGCCTTTACTCGAGGGTTCATGACGCTCTCGAGTCGCTTCTTTCGCCAGGTGCTGTGACTCGCTGCGTTTTGATTTTTCGGGTCTTTCACCCAGGGTATCACCCTCAGCAGTCTTCGAGGGGGTCGAGGCCGCTTTCTCGAAGACGCTAAGCAGCTTTTTCCTGAATTCCTCTCACTCAGCCTGAGAGCTATGTTTTGTGGGGCAGGAGACCCTTTTCGGGGAAACAGAAGACGAGGAAGGGGATCTTCGACGTCTCTTTTTTGAATGCTTAGATCTCGAAGAGTGATGGGAACTGCTTCGAGACCTAGAACGAGAATGTCTTTTGTGATGGTGAGGAGACCAATGTCTCGACTCCACCGAGGAAACATTAGAAGAAGTTTTAACTGCCTTACCTCTCTCGAGCATCCCCTTACGCTCCTTCAAGGCTTTCGCCGTCACGGACATGCAGTCCTCGCACTCCGAACAATGGTGCTCGACTCCCAGGCCCCACAAACAGATCCTGTGAGGATCCATCAACGACATTTTCTTTGCACAGTCTCGACATTTTTTTAAGCCGGACCGTGGAGTCGTGGGTTCGGATGAGGAAGCCATCGAGTACGAGTCGGTATTCACGAGGAATAATGAAGTATATTTGACTGAAGAACTGAGAAACGATATTCCGAGGCTCCACGAAGCGCGGAAAAACGGAACTGAGCAACGGACGCTGCGCAAGTCTATTTATACGCGTGATGACGTTGCCGCCGATACGGAGGCTGTCGAGGGACATCGGCTCGAGGGACGTCGACGCGCAGCGCCCTCTACTGAACATTTTATCCAAGGCCAGCAAGCTGGGAGATGATCTATCAAAGATAAGGAATACGTCGGAGGACACAATCCCTTCGAAAAAGATATTACAATATTTATAGGGAAAACATAGAATGACTGTCGTGAATTCACCTGAAGCCAGAGACCTCAAAATATGGAAGAAGAGATGCAGACTCTACAGCACAAAGCACAGAGCCAGTGCTCGCAGCCAAGGATGAGGGTGAGTGGAAACATTCCCAACTCCCAGGGCAGGGAGCCGCCTGTGAAATGACAGAATAAAATCCTCACTAATTACAGACCGAAAAGCTCAGTCTTGTGGTACACCCCCACGTGACTCAGCCAAGCTGAACAATGCCCATTTACCCATGGTGGAAAGAGAAGTTGTTCCCCGCGAAGCAGACAGAATTGATACATGCGTTGTCTGCCGGACATTGCAACATGCAGGCACTCTCCCAGGCTAGGTGGCTATAACAGTGGCAACAATGGGGACACACAGTCTTTCTCATTACCGTGAAAAGGTACATGGAGCGCTGTGAACAGAACAGGGTCCCAGGCCTGGGGGGACCCGCTCCAGTCAATCAAGACGCTCAAATCCTGGGGTGGTGTGTGATGGTGCAAGGGCCAAAGGTATTACTGCAACCATGCAACAATGTAATCATTTTTTTGGGCAAGTCCCAGGCGAACCCACCTGACATGAGAAGACCAATTAAATAACTCATATAGGCGATCCCTATAGGTGCTATCACTCGAGCTACCCAATGGGTTTGGTTCATAGGTTGTTTGGGGAAGGGTTAGGGATTGTGACATCACTTCCTGTATGATCCCTGTCTGTTTGGAAAATAAAGGACAGTTCTAACTTGCCCCATGACTGAGTCCTACGACATTGCTGGGGGGGGTGGGGGGATTGATGGGCCTTGGGTACTCTGCTAAGTTGTGATTTTGTGGTGCAAACCCCCGGTCCTCTGGCATACTATACAGTGTCAGGAATATTTCTTATCCCTGGCCCTTGCAGTGTACCTGATTAACATTCTTTTTCCAGCTTGCACCTCTAAATCTCCATGTGGTTCCTAGTTACTATATTTACCAAATTGTACACATTTTTGAAACTGTGGCTTACTTGTTTTCATTTGAATCACTGTACGCATTATCAATACCTATTCGGGATAAGTGTTCGAAACTTAATTAACAACCTGAGTATAATCATTGATTAGTGAGGTTACCCCGGGGGTTTACTCCGTTCCGCAGAGGACTTTCTCAGAATGACAGTAACTCTGATAGAGCGCCATGAACACCCTGATCTCCAACATGCCTTCCAGTTCATTCTTTGCAGTAACACACAATCCACATTTGTAAAGGTGTGTGATTTTTTTACCCTTAGCCACACTGCTTCTGAAACAAGTGAACACGCAGTGGTAGTTACCGCCCCTTGCCGTCAGATGAAGTTCAAGGACAAAAGGCACGTGACCAGGAGCACGTGGGTTCCTTATAACAGCAGGTCCCCAGTGACTGTGGTGCTCTTATATGATCGGCAATACAGTATTACTCACAGAAAAGGTATCCCAGTACAACGCTGCCCCCCGAAAAACAGAAGGGTGGGTCCAGCTTTTCATAATATCTACACCCATTCAGAGCCAAGCTAGCACATCGCTGAAACCACCAACATGAGACCTTGATGGTGGCACTGGTACCATAGCCTCTGCACCCCACTCCTTATAATCATTAAAGGGAAAGAGCAAGGCATATTCACAAAACCCAAGCAAATTCATTTGACAGGCATTGGCCAGATAACTTTGAAAGACCCAAGATGTGCGACTACCACGATGCCATGAGCTTCCCGGGCAGGGTGGACTCTGCCACCTCGTGCTCTGCTTTGACTGCCAAGAGCACGCGGCTCACAACTCTGATGCCTGTACCGTTGTCTTTTGGCACTCCTAGGATCCTCGATGTATGCACTATAGACCCCTGTGGCTAACCTCTCCGTCTGATCTGCTGCAGCACCTAAATGCTCAGTCAGACCCTATTTTCTGTAAAGGTGTCATATGCACAGTTGAGCACAAAGGTTCGCTGTAGCCAGTGGCGTATCCAGGGAGTGGCCTGGGGTGGCACGTGCTACCCCTGGTATCTGATTGGTCACTCCAGGTGCCACCCCATTATCCTAAACTACGTTCTTCATGCCTGCATGAGTCAGTGCCCCACTGGGGCTACCACAGTCAAGAGAGTCTGGGCACGCCACTGGCTGCAGCAGGTGGGCAATGTTTGGCCTGCACTTACTCATGGGAGCGTGCCAACAGCAGGCAGGGAGATCAATTACCGATTTTGGAGATTTTTTTTGTTTGGCCCTGATTTCAAGTCTTATGCCTAAATGGCTATGAGAATTAAAAAATCATGATTAGTTTTAAATACTCCACATCGACGTAGAGAGCCGTGCCCTTCCTTGTGTCTGCAACGCCTCATTCACGTTCGATTAAGCATGCGAGTTGGCCCGCACTACCGTGAGTCAAAGTTGAAGGAGACTACTTGACCTGCCACTATTTAGCAACCTTGATGGAATTCGTTTTGGGAATTCAAACCTTGGTAACCCTTTGGCAACTCACCCACCTCTACCCTAATGCAGTGGTTGACTGCAGCTTTACAGAGCCAAGGAATGATAGCAATTTGAGGAGGAAGCATAGTTCCCCCGATTCCACCCTACCTCACCACTGCTTGCTGCTCCGGTTGCCGCCGGATTGTAATGCAACAGAGCCCTGGAGTAGCTTTGTCCCCTAAAGTGTAATCCTATTACCCTGTGATGTACAGCACTCGGCTGCTTCTCAAAGCTAGGTCTGCGTTCAATAAATAAAATTAAAAAAACATAATGAATAAAAATAGGAACCAGTACTGTTTATGCAAAAGAACAGAATGTGTGAAGGTCTTTCACATCCCGGGGGAGTACATGAAAAATAAATTCAGATCTCTCCAGTGAGCTGTAGTGGAGTTACTCTGATCCAATATATTGCTGCATAATTATTTACTTTAGAACAAGAACCATTAATGTTTTGATACATGAGCGTCCAGGAGAATGGCAATTCCTGCAAGCATTTTAACTTGACTTACTGCAGAGGCACGGTTGCAGTCAGCCATATACCACACTCTGGACCCAGCCTCTACTTATGCCACTGAAGCATATCACCACTCGGTCTCAAGGTGCTCAAAAGTGGCCAGAATGAACTTTATACAGTTCTATGGACCACTGACCCAGGAATACATTGTATGCCATTCCCTACCATGTTCCCATATATATATATAATGGGTTAGGTGGGCTATGTTATGTTTCACTTCTTGACAAGTACAAAGACGTCCCTCCACGTACTGGAATCGCAACACGATCTGTCACATCGGACTGACTTCAAGTGTCATTTTCTGCAATGGGAAACTAGGTGGCCATGCTTGTTTGCAATTCACATTATGACCAAAAAAGGGATGGGTGGAAGGTTTTTAATTAATCTGAACCACTGGCACTGCTCTGGAGAACCTTCCACACCACAATTTCTTTTTAGTATGTCTGTCCCATTGTAAAGGGATCCAGCCATATGCAAATCAGGCAGGTACTGCCACCAATGGGAGCAGCCCTATCTGAACTGCTAGGCTATGTCCCCTCTGAACAGAAACACCAGCAACCCCAGACACGTTTCAGCCTTGTTGGGCTTAATCAGTGAGGTGCAGCTAGGTTTCCTATAGCGCAGCGAGCAAGGGACCCATGTCTGGGCAAACCCTCTCTCACATGGGAAGACAAACTATAACCAAAAAAGTGATGGGTGAAAGGTTTTGAATTCACAGCCAGGAATCCCAACCTGGCAAATTCTCTTGTTTGAGTTAGAGAGGCCGACTGTACAACCATGCAGTAAAGGGAGGGACTGGCTCCATTATTTTATTTTATTTATTTTTTACATTTGTAGGGCGCACTGCAGCCCAAAGGCATTGAGGCGCTTGTTACAAGAAGATGTACGTAAACAAGATTAAAAACAAACAGTGGTTACTTAGTTACAGCATATGAGCAAGGTTACACAGTACAGTTAGGGTGTTAGCGTTAAGTTACAGTAGTGTACAGGGTAACGGCTTGCTAGGGAGTTGACATGGGCAGTTAGGCAAATAGCGTTGTTTTGATGGCTTTGCAGAACGCTATGTGGGAGTCTATTCCCCTGATGTGCGAGGGTAAGGCACTCCAATGGGCAGCAGCTATGGCTGGGAAGCTGGAGCCGCTTGCACATGCTCTGCGTGTTATAGGCTTGGTGATCATGTTGGTGTAGGCTAGTCTGGACGGCTTAGAGAATGTGGACATGGCTACGCGCTGAGCCATGTAGGGGGGTGCCAGATCATGTAGACATTTGTGTGTGAGGGATAGGATTTTGAAGATGATTCTCTGTTTTATGGGAAGCCAGTGGACTTGTCTCCTAAGGTCTGATATGTGGTCCTTTCTGGCGAATCCTGTAGCAGCCCTGAGGGCATTATTCTGGAAAAGTTGGAGTTTGGCAATGTTTTTGCCTGAAGACCCTCTGAGTAGTTAGATAAGGTCTTACTGCATTAAGCAGTTTAGAGTTAGAACGATGAGGAGGCAATGGCGTTGACCTGCCTGTTCATGGTGAGATTGGAGTCCAAGTAGACTACCAGGGTTTTGACTTTATGGGACACAGCTATGGGTATATTGTCAATGGTGAAGGAACAGCAGTTCTTGTCAAGGTTACCCAAGATGGTAGGTGAGCCGATGAGCAAAAGCTCAGTTTTGTCGCTGTTGAGATACAGCCAGTTTTCTGCCATCCATGCTTGGATGGTGCTATAGATGGAGTTAAGGGTGGTCTTGTCTACTTCATAATCACCCATGAGGGGAATGAGCACCTGGGTGTCATCAGCATAGTTGGTGTATGAGATGCCCAGGGAGTCAAGAAGGTTGAACAGGGGTCTCGTGAAGAGGCTGTAGAGGGTAGGCGCGATGCAGGAGCCCTGCGGCACTCCACAAGTGATGTGACTCTGTGAGGCACAGGCTGAGTCTGAGAAAACTTTCATGGCCCTTTCCTGTAGAAACGAGGTGATCCATTCACAGACTTTGGGGGAGAAGTTGGCTGCAATAGAGAGGTGATGGCAGAGGGTATTATGGTCCACAAGGTCAAATGCGGCCGATAAGTCGAGGAGCAGCAGGAGCACGGGTTTGCCAGCCTCTCTAATGTCATCCATCTGATTTTTTAAGTCGCGGAGGGCAGTTTCTGTCCCATGTCATGGTCTGAAGCCAGACTGCCGAAGGCCCAGAAGGTGGTGGTCCTCGAGGAATTTTTGGACCTACAGGTTAGCTGCTTTGTCCAGAATTCTGAGCAGGAAGGGGACAGTAGTGATGGGCCTATAGTTCCCTGGTGCCGATGGGTCAAGGGATTGCTTTTTGAGGAGTGGTCATACCCAGGCCTCTTTGAGGTCAGTAGGGTGACAGAAATGGGGTGAGAGTCGAGCCACAGTCTTTAATGAGCTGTGCAGGGCATATGTCGCCCTTACAGTTGGAGGGTTTGATAGTTTTTAAAAGAGGGATGACTTCACACTCGGTCATGTCCTTAAAGTTGAATAACGGGGAGGAGTTGGTTTTGGTGTGCCCCTCCTGGTTGTAGTTCTTCGCGGCAATTAGGTGAGTGAGGGCCTTTTGGTGGGCTAGGATTTTGGTTTGCAGGGTGTTAAGTTTATTGAGCATGTCCGATTGGATGTTATTACACCAGTTTTCATCCTTCAGGATGGTTGGTGGTGGGGTGGAGGGGGTTTCCAGCTCCCTAAAGATAGCGAAGATTTCTTTAGTGCCCGATTTCGCATTGGCTATCCTTGTGTTGAAGGAATTGGCTTTGGCGAGGATTATTCCTGATTTAAATTCTTTTGAAATGGCTTTGAAGGCTAGTTTAGTCATTGGGTTTTGCTTTCCACGCTGCGAGGGCGGCTTGTTTTTTTGCGCGCAGCTGGAGGACTTCCTGTGAGAAGCAGGCATTAGTGTGCTTGTTTTTTTTGGCTTTCCTGAGGGTGAGGGGGGGCGATAGAGTCAACAGCTTGGGTGATTGCGGATTTAAAAGCTTTGGCTAGAATTTCAGGGTCAGGTGAGAAGGGGGCCTGAAGGGCGGGAACTTTGAGGAGGGGGTGATCCTTTCCACCGTGAGTTGCTGCAAACTTCTGGTGAAACCTTAGGGGAGAGGGATGGAGGGGTTTGGAGGCTCTTTAGAAGTGTTAAGGTCGAATTGGGTGTAGTGGTGATCCGACCATGGGATGGGAGAGTTTGCAGTGATTGTTACTGGGCAGTTATGGTGGGTAACCCAGTCCAACGATCGTCCTTTCGAATGAGTAGGATTGGAGATGGCCTGAGTGAATCCTAGAGTAGATAGGGATTTATCCAAGGTGGCTGCGTGGGTGTCAGAGAGATCGTGGAGGCCTAGTTTAAGGTCTCCTGTGAATAGGACTTTGGAGGTATTTTTAAGGTTGTCTGATAGAGAATGGAGGAGGGCATCATGCAAATTCGTGACCGGACCCGGTGGTCGGTAGACGATGTGAAGGGCCAGGGTTATGTTAGGGGAGATGTTAATTTTGAGTGAGAGGTGGTCGCAGGTGTGACCAAGGTTGCCTTCCGTTCTCCTTATGCCTAGGCATACCTTGGCGATGAGCGCTACTCCACCGCCCCTAGTAAGGGGTCGGTCTTGCCTGTAAATGGTGTAGCCATCTGGGATGGCAAAGGTGAGGGCTGGGCCCGATGTTTCATTCAGCCATATTATGACCTTTGGCACAAGAATACTAGGACTGCTCAAATGGGCGTCTATCATTCACGAACATTTGGCGAGGATCCGAGCGTCTTGAAATCTCTGCTTGTGTGAGTCCCTCTGTGTGAGCACCACATTCACAAAAATATTACACAAATCATATACAAATGTAAGAAAAACATACCTAGCCTATGTGCAAAAGAATCCTGTCATGCAAATTGTTAAAAAAGACTAAATGTTTTACTTGAAGATTAACATTATCTTTACTTCTCTCTGTGTTGTGGTGTCCTTTGCAGCAACCACTTTTAATGGGCAGAGGCATGAGCGGAGGACATGTATTTTTATTTCGTTGTGTTTCTTTCACTACATTTATATCAGAAAGATCACATATATTCATGTGTTTTGCCAGGATGTGCTGTACGAACGGAAGAACTTGTTTTTAAACAGTATGGCATCTACAGTCCTTCACAAATTTAGTAATAGACTATTAATCGCAGGCCCGGTTCTTGTTATAAGCTTCTACCCCACTTTCTGCAATGATCATTGTAGTTTGTAGTATACCGTTCTGGTTTTGTTGAATATTATCAGTCTGCGCTCTACCCGCTATTGTTCTGTTTATAATGCTTTATGTTTTTGTATTCATTTAAATCCTGACTGATCCAAGTTAGTTGGAGGTCAGTGGCTGCATGGCTCCATAGAGACCGACATTCACCTATCGGTCTATTAGGTAAAATAGAAGAAAGGGGTTTTCTATGTAAGCCTAGGCGCTGTCATATAAACAATCTTCACAAGTTTCAGTTCTGTAATAATTGTTAGGTACACACTTGTTGATGATTACAAATCGGAACGTTTTAATTCAATTGTTTCATATTCATCATAAAAAGAGAGAATCTTTCACATGGTATCATTCTTAAGTGAACTTGTGCCCATAGTGAAATTTTTTAGGTGATTTATTGGGTGATATTTTGCCATTCTTAAGTGCCCTTGTGCCATTGTAGTTTGACCAGCCTTGAGGGATAAGTTAGTTAAGAATGTACGAAAACTCTCAATTCAGTGAGTTGCACTTTTAAAGCGTTTCCTTCTGGAAAGACAACTAGAACACACCGATTTGATACAGGATAGACTGGGCTTACTAGAAGTGTTGGGAGAGAAGAAACCACGAAAGGAGAAGGACCATACATGATTCCCAAAGGGCATTTACTTGTATGCACTCCTCAAAGATACTGCTCCAAATCCTGTTGCAGGGTTAATAGAAGACCATTTCAGGCTGGTATTTGGCTCTCCGATTGCCAAAAGATGTTAAAAGATGTTAAACTACTAAACCTGACGCTCGCTTCCCTGGATCCCATCCCAATTTTCCGACCAAATCTGCTGAAAACACTTCATACTTAAACTGCACCAGACAGCCTTAAATAACAATCCCTAGACAATTTAGTGCGTTCATTGTAGGAAGACAACGCCTATTCTTAGTGAAAAACACAATATACAGTGATGAAATACCACAGCCTTTCAAGGAGAGAAATAGAGATATTCATGCAAAGTATGAGAAAGTAACACTCAATGTTATATTCAATTTTGGTTTTATTGTTGTCAAGTGGCAAAGCCTCTGAGAGAAACAGTTTATCTTTCGGACAGAAAACATGAGACTGACACTTGCAAATGAGAAGGATCATCAGCTACTGAGAAGGCATTTGCTATGGAAACATGAAATCTGGGGACGAAGGACCTTATAACAGGATGTAGCTTGGACCACAGAAGCTATACCTACAGACAAAGGGTGTTTTTATAATTATTAGGCACATTGACTAAATGTTACTCCGCAAAATTCCATACAGATCACACATTGAGACCAGACCAAATATGGATAGAAGTTCTAGGCTCACAGGATACTGGGAAGTCTTACGATTATAATGGTAAAAGCCCTCCTCGAGGTGAGATAGTGGCAACTGTTCACAGGTCCATCCTCCTTAATGTCCCAACAGATGGGAGCTTGTTCATACAACATGAAGCACACTTTTCTAAACATTTCACAACCCTAACCAATCAGAAGATAATAGAATGCTCTAAAAACTAGAGGAGACCAAAGGAATAAGCTAGAAGATTGCATGCGCTAACGTTTACTCAGAGACTAGCCAATTCCCGCAGTCAACATGCTCATCACTCCCAACCACCACCAGACGCAACCTATTCTTCAGTGGACTGTGCAATAATGCCGATATATCTACTAAGTTTCGTGCTTGGTTCCCAGATCAGATATTGAATATAATCAAACGTGGTAGTTTTCAATAGCCTCAGGAACGGTTAACTGACAGCGAGTTGCGTCATTAGGGCATATGCGATGGCAAGTGGGTGATGGCAAGAATTCCCCATCATCAACCCTCCTTAGATATGGTAGTGATTTCAATAGACTGATGCGGATGACAAGCCGTCACTCTGCATACGTAGCCCCTCAGTGGATGCTCAAGCGAAACCAATTGATGCACTACAACCTATCGGCTAGAATGTTAACATGATGAACTCTGTTAATCCCAGCGGTAAATCTGGCAAATGTAGTTTCACCCAGGAACCTCCTCCTATGAGTAGCTGAAGATCTCGCCTGGATCTAGGATGTTGAAATCTTACATGTGATGGCACAACCTTCATATGTCGATTAGAATAAAACTATTGGACAGGCTTTTCCAAAATGTATTAAGCAAGTAGGTGTAAGAACCTGTTACTTGAAATGTAAAAACATGCCTTAAAAGAGAAGGAGCTTAGGGGCTGGCAATTTGTCGGACAGTGGGTTGTACACAATTAAAGTAAAAAAGTGTGGAGGTTTTAGGGTATGGACAGCTTGCAAAGAAAATTAAAACTTAAATAACTGTAAGAAACGTATTTAAACATGGTATTGAGCTTATATTTAATATCTGTAAAATGGTCGATTTTTTTAAAGTACCTCTTATTCGAGGGTAAGCAATGCCTTTTTTAGACACATTAGATTAGGGGCGGCCGGGGAAGCATAAAGTTAAGCATCTACACGTTCCCCAAGCTCTATTTTAAAACATGTAATAATCGTGCAATGGAGCAGTTTCCTTGTGTCCCGCACAAGCCTGCCCACGCATCTGATAGAATTCAATAACTCTTCTCGATGGGATCGACAAGCCGATCGGCAGGTGGGAGCAAGGCAAGAGGGATTCGTGGCGCCAGCTGGTCAGGCTAGTGATCATAGACAGAACAGCTTCTAACACATTGATCAGACGGTGTAATCGTTATTTGCTGAAGGGTCCTGCCAATATTGTGAATTGCTTTCCCAAACAATGTCAGCAAACAGGCTGATGGAGAGCAACAAAGGCAGACTCTGCCACATTAAGCACTGACGATTCCACCGTGTGAGCCATGGCGTTGTTCGCCAACCTGCTGACCAAGTTATCCACCTCACACAACCTATTGGCCAACAGGCCCTGGCGTGGGAGGGCAACTAGATGTAGTGTCTTTTGATGCGGGAAGGAGTTTCAAGCAATCTGCATACATTCACAGAGCTTGGTTGAGTGTCTTCAGTGGCCTGTCCAGCTGACTTGTGGTCCCCATCTGCTGTGTGCTGCACTGGGGCAGTCAATATTTTGCAGTTGCGGGTAAACAACCGTCCATCGAAGCACTTGCTAATATACAGTGCACAATGTTTGGACAACCAAGATTCTCAAAAAGTTACAATGTTTTGTTTGCAGTCTCATAGCTATGCAGGGAGAGTCCCGTTGTGTTCCTTTGGTCAAAGACCTGTACTCTCCATCTTGCTGCCAGTCTGGAGACAAGCCCATGGTAAAGACTGGAGGGGGGTATCTATTCTTCTGCCCTCTATATGGTAGGGTAAAGGCACAGAACACCCCAGCCAGGGCTCTCAATTTGGTAGCAATGGACGAGCAGCCAGGCTTAAGCTTTCAGGAGGTGATGCAGGAAGGTTCTTAAGTACAGAGTGCCCAAGCCCCCTCAAAGGAATGGCCACACGCTATGTTAGGTGATAACACAGCTTCTTTATGAAAACTAAGATTTAGGAATATATATACACATTTAAATAATAACACTTTGTACTTTCGAAATACTTTTTAAAAGAATGGCAAGTATATACCACTCTATGTGGGACCACCCACTACTTAAATCCAGTAATATATACACTAAATGCAGACAGTTTTAAATAGGCATGTGAATTCTTAAGTGAGTTGTATCGGCATAGAATAGGGAAGAAAGGCAGGTTAGTTATGAACAGTGGCAGAAGGCTTTCTTTAGACTAGATAGACAATTCTGTGTGAGGATCCCCCCACCTGGGCAACCTGGAATGGAAAAGTTAGGGAATAACGTATCTTTTACAGCCCAGTCCAATAATGTTCAATAACCTTCTGCTTTTTTAAAAAGGTTCGACCACCCCCAAATGTCCTGCAAGGCCACAGGAGAACAGGATCCAAGACAAATCTGGGACCCCTGGATGGCTCTTGAGGCTAGAAGATGCTCGTCTTCGCCACAATACCTTTGGTGCCTTGGCAAGCAAAGTGGCAGTGTTTCTCGGTTTCACTCAATGATTCCCTCTGAGGACGGAATCCCCTTGGAAGAAAGAGCCACTGGGATGCTGAGTCCACGAGAAAAATGGAACCAAAGTCTTTCTGAAGTGCAGCAGTTTCGCTTTTGCAGTGCTCTCCTTTGGTCGACGAGGTCTCTGACTGTAGAATGCCTTTGAAGATGAAATTTGCTTTGGGCTCCTTAAAGGCTTGGCAGATGAGAGTAAGACACCTGGGACCTTTCAATGACTTTTGGCGGTGACGGGTGCATAGGTCACTTTTGGTATTGGTTTCGGAATATCACGGACCTTCAGTGCTGCAGCCACAGCATGGACTTCTGGATGGCTTCTGGTGACACAGTCGCTCACCAAGTCGGGACCCTATGGGCATCTTCGTTAGCTTCTGGTGGTGGGAAACCCACCAACGGACCTTCATCTGCACTCAGCGACTCTGGAATCTGCAGCGGGAAAAAGGGGTCAGTGATGATGGCAAGGATGTCCCTTAAAATGTTCTTAGGCAGTTTGGAACTCGCAGCACTGGGTGTCCAGAAGCACTATGCCAGGGTACCCCCTCTTCTGGGCGGTAGACAGCAACGACTTCCAGCAGTCGCAAAATGCACCTCCGGACCCTGGATGACACCAATGGACTTCTTCGACTCGAGATGTCTGGGCACTCCTATTCAGAACTCACAAAGACCACTTCTCTGGATTGCATGCACACAGGACTGGCTTCCCGGATACTTCAGATGAAGAGTAGCAGTTTGCACGATGGTCCCTCATATTTCGGGGAGAGGTCTCCTTTGCAGATCCTCTCTGGGTCAGTCCTTGGAAGAACACAGCAGCTTTTGGATTACACAAAGAAAATGCAGCAGCAGTCGTCTCCTCCAGCTGGGCTTCAAGTAACGGCTTCTTCTTGCTTCAACTTCAGCTTCTGAACAAATTGGTAAGTGAGAGGTCCCCAGATATACATATCTGTTCCCCATTCACTCTGGCTGAGCCATGCTCAGTCAGCCACTCACAGAGAAGGGCATTCAGGCAGCCAGTCAGTCTCACAGATATGTAGGCCATTTACTCACACAGACAGCCATATCAAAGACATGTGGATTGGGGTAACTACCCAGCCTTGCAATACAATCCACTGCATTCATGATGGTTTCAGTCAGGGCTGATTGTGTCACACACACAGAAACCAGACACCCATAACACAGAATGTGAGTTCACTTCAGACTCCATTCATACAGGTCCCGCACCTAGGGTATACCCACAACACACAGCCCCTGGCAAGGTTCCAGTCAGTCTGACAGGAGGCAGCCCCCGAGCCATATATGGTAGTTCCAACCAACAGCCAGTCAGGAGGAAAGGGAACAGAGACATATATGGTGTTTCTAACTAACTGCCACTCAGGAGGAAGGGAACAGAGACAAGGCTTCCCAGGACTTTGGGAAACAAGGTAAAAGGCAACAGAAATCAAGAGGCCACATGGGCCATCTAGTCTTCTACTAGGAATCCATTGATTCCTATGGCAGGGCGTGGGTGTCCCAAAATGGAGGACACTCAAAACCACCGCCAAGTCAGAATGTAGCTGCTACCAGTCCACACCCTGCTCTGTGGGCAACACTAAGGTGCCCAAAAACACATATAAGGGTACAAGGGTGTACCCCCACTCATGGGTGCCATAAAGGTATCCCATGGGTGTTCGCCAAAAGATAAAACGAAGAGCTGCACTGCCAGAGGTCCAGGCTGGACCTCAGTGGCAAAAAACAAAGAAAACACAGAGAAGTGGGGGGACAAGGACTAGGAGGCCCTGCACCTCCATAAGGCATTTCTAGCATCACACCCCTCATATAAACTCATAGGGTGCAGCAAAGTATAGAAGTCACCATCAACCAATCAAACCAAAGAAGCCTCCTGCGATTAACAGCATCAACCACCTATCATCTAAAAGGGACTTAGGGTAATGAAGACACCCTCAATCAACCCACCAAGCTGGGTTAGGAAAAAAGGCACACTATTCTACAAACAGTGTATACAACCAGGAGCCCAGTACTTTTGTGGTTGGCAGAGTTCCCACAGCGCTTGATCCCCCATACAGCAGCCTCCTACATGAATAAGAGTCCACTGTTCTTTCTCAATCATCAGCAAAAGAGGCTTACCCCCATGTCCTTGCTTACATGTTAACAATGGGTATGTGATCAATCAAAGATGTTTTCAGATGTTCAGAAGTCCCAGGCCCCCTCTGCAAAATGGTCTGTACAAGTAGACCAATGCCACCCGTAGTATGTCAGATTCCCCACCTTTTTTAAAATAACTTACAATTCTCTGGGGAAATTTTGGAGAACATACAAGGCATAGTTTCTGCACCCCATGAACTAACTAACCCGAGAATAACTTTAACCCAGAGTATCTACCAAATTCACAAATGATAGCCATCAGCCAGGGAAAGGACAGCTCATGTCCATTAAGTTACCAGAATGTCATCAGCATAATGAGAAATCTTCTCCTCGCCCTTACCATTCCCACATAGCCTCTTAGCACTGGATATTCCCTTATCCAGTTTGCCAAAGGCTACACAGTTAGCGGGAACAACAGAGAGGCAACAGGGTTCCACACTGCTGCCTCAGTGTGGTGTAAGCGGTTCTGAAAGTCTTCCATTCATTGTGACCCTCGGCATTAATGCTAAATAGAACAATATAACACAACTAAGCAACGTGTCCCCATTTCAATTTTCCCAAGAGTTCCAGACATGTAATCCCATTTCAGGAACTAAAAAGCTTTATCAGCATTTCAAGAGGCTAGTGCAAAGAGTGGCTTGCCTCGACCCAGCCAGTATCAGCTCATTGAAGAGGCGCCTCTGATTTCTCCAGCTCCTCGGGTATCAGGTAAAAATGTGCTCATACATAATGTCTATTTCGACAAAAGGAAGGAACACACAACAATCTATATAAAACAGTAAATATACCCTCAGATAGCAATTTCTCACAACAGCCACTTAGCAAATATGGGCTGCATTCTGTGTTCTAAATGATCATCAAAAACAGTGTTACCAAAAAATATCATTTTTAATATATTAATCTCTTATCAGCACAAGTAATACAGACAATTGTTTAAAAAACATATACACATCACAGAGTCATATACATGTTAAAATCATTCCACCTCACAGTATTCAGAGAAATGCCTAATATTTGATCAGCAAAACACAACAATGGCAACTCAATTCTTCTCATTCCCCATTGTGTGAACAAGCCCAATTATATAAGTTTCTGTCCTCTGCGTTAAAAATAACTGGACATTCATCAGGGGCAGAAGTAGTCCTGTGCTTCAGGTAGATTCCTCCTATTCTTATTCCAGGTTGCTATATCCTAGGATATCAATGCTCTCCTTAATCCTATAAATGACTCGATCATAGTAGCAGTCTCAAACGTGTCTCCCTTATAACTTCCTGCGGGCCTTCTGATGCCTCTCTCAGGCTGTTCTAAGTCATCCACTCGAATGGATGCGCGCCACGAAGGAGCCTCCTCCTTCAACAGGATATTACGCCTCTCACTCTACTCTGGGGTTGATTAAGGGAGGCAGACTACTCAGGATTGAACCCGGGAGCAGCGGAAATACACACTCCCGCAGGAAGTTATAAGGGAGACACGTTTGAGACTGCTACTATGATCGAGTCATTTCTAGGATTAAGAACAGCATTGATATCCTAGGATATAGCAATCTGGAATAAGAATAGGAGGAATCTACCTGAAGCACACGACTACTTCTGCCCCTGATGAATGTCCAGTTATTTTTAACGCAGAGGACAGAAACTTACATAAGTTGGGCCTGTTCACACAATGGGGAATGAGAAGAATTGAGTTGCCATTGTTGTGTTTTGCTAATCAAATATTTGGCATTTCTCTGAATACTGTGAGGTGGAATGATTTTAACATGTGTATGACTCTGTGATGTGTATATGTTTTTTAAACAATTGTCTGTATTACTTGTGCTGATAAGAGATTAATATATTAAAAATTATATTTTTTGGTAACACTGTTTTTGATGATCATTTAGAATACAGAATGCAGCCCATATTTGCCAAGTGGCTGTTGTGAGAAATTGCTATCTGAGGGTATATTTACTGTTTTATATAGATTGTTGTATGTTCCTTCCTTTTGTCGAAATATATATTATATTTCCCCATTTAGTAGGAGGGAATATCACCAGAGTGTGGGGTTACCCCTGTAGAATATTATCCACCCATACATAATGTCGCCAGGAAAAGCCATTGGCGACATTATATATGGTGACATTATGTATGATGGGGACGGGTTACGGGGATGTCTCCTGCTCCCCTTGCTAAAAAATAAATAAATAATCAGGGTTGTCCCTGCATGTTCAATGTAATAATATCTCTGCAAAAAACGGCAACGTTTTTGTCAGGGGACATTTTTGCGGGAACATTATTACATGGAACCACTCCTCGTGGACTTTGCTGGGATGAAAACATGCTGTCCGCGATGCACCACTCCCAAAAAACACTCCAGCTAACCAGTGCACCAGTATTTTTGGCACTACATTAACCTCCATGTTCAATAAAGAAATGGGTCCGTAGGCGCCCCAGTGCAGAGCTAGTCTGCCCTTTTTAAGGAGTACAGTTCTAACTGATTGATGGAGAACATCTGGGAGCCAGGCACTTTTTTGTACTATCCCCAAATAGATTAAATAAACATCTGTGCAACTGTCCACCCAGTTTTTTTATGAAATTCAATTGCAAGTCCTTTCGTCCAAGGGGACTTGCAGTTCAGCATTTGAGAAATAGTTTCTGCAGAGAGGTCGTTATTCTGAATCTAACTGCTGCCTGGAGTGATAGACTGGGGCATCCTGTAAGAAGTCACTAAAAGAGCTATCAGAGATTTGGGTAAATATTGCACAGCCAACATCTTCAGTACCCACAATGTATCCAGAATCCTCATCCTTTGTTTGATCCTGTCCAAGTAGCCTACCGTTTTTTCCCCAAATTCACAGACGTTTCTATGTAAGGCCTGGACTTTTAATTGAACCTTGTCTATTAAAAGAAGCTGATACGTCCCCTTTATTTGCAAGCGCTGTTTCAAAAACTCTTCGTTCCTAGTCATCACAAAATATATATATATCATCTTCAGCCTGAAGGGCAAGTTCCAACTCTGTTCCATCGCCCTAAATTGCCTCCTCACGCAGCTCTATAGGTCATATGAACCTTCATTTTCTTGGATAGCCGAGTGAATAAGCTTCTACTGTGGAATCCGTACTCACCGTCTAGCAGGTGTGTCCCCTGCATCATAAGGACAACAAGGCTATGTTTAAGGGGATAACGTTAAAACAATTCCCATTTCATTGTCTCATTTAGGCCAGACATTAACATTCCATAGCAAGACATTACATGTACATCCCGCTCTACACAGACTACTTCACAGATTCATTTGGGCAATTCAGAGGCAAAGTAATGGTAGCACCCTGTCATATGACCTTTTGTGGTGCCAAAAAAAAATCAAACAGGCATTCAATGTTAGTCCAAAATTCTGTAATAAAGAACACAACCGCCAGTGCCTGCAACCTATTCTTTTTCACAAGTAACATCTTTTCCAACCCCATATCAAATATTCTGGAGCATGAGGCATTCCCTACAACAACAGAAAACAGTTCTAATTATCTGGAAGATCTGCTTCTCCACAGAAAGCAGTGTTGTTAATCAACAAAGTCCCCTTCTCTCTTAGGCAAGACAAGTGCTTCTGGGTCCATCAGACAGAGCATTGCTGGTAAACTGCACTTCGGGTTATAGGAGTTCCTTAATGGTAGGGGCGTTATAGGATTTCCTTAATGGTAGAATGTTAGTGTGCTTCATTTCCACCTAGGTCCCAGTTTCTTCGTGTAGATTGCCCACATGATCTGTCAATGTTCTATTTATTGGCTGATGTTCCAGCAACTCTCCCCTAGAGATCTGGGTTTATTTTTGGGCAGTACACCTTTCCTTGCGGGATTTTGATCTTGTTCCAGGTGGATCTTGTGCTGCACACTGCTCACTCTGGTTTCGGGCTGGGTTTGGCCGTAGGTGTTCTGTACATTTTGAAAATGCTTCTTTACGGTCCAGGATATTCGCTGCCTTTCTGTGGTTGCATGCTATGTTCAGCCATCTTCGCCCCAATGCATCTACCGCTGCCTTCCCCTCGTGGTTTAGTCCTCCGCCAAAGGCTCCGGTAACCCGAGGCCCGTACAGCTCTGTGGCTCTCGTGGCAAGGGCCTCCAGATGATCCCTATGGCAGCATCATAGGTCTCTGTGTTTGGCAGTTCCTTGCAGCTGCTATGACCCTGGCCTCTCCAGGGAGAAGTAGCCTCCCCCCCCCAACTTCTGGTGCTGTGTTCAGACAGCCCAGTGTGGTCTTCTAGCTGGATCAGTGCTATTAAGCCTGTGTGCTAAGCGTGTAGAATGCAATACTTGTTTCCCTCTATGTTCATGATGCATCTGCTAGGCCCGCCAACCGAAATAGAAAATTTGATAGAGGTTTAGTGATGAAATCAGTGACCCACTGGAAAGTAGGCCGAAGGCACCAACCCATGCCACCTGACAGCTAACATCCACTGATTGCTATGATCTTTGATCACCACCAACTTGAACTGAATGTGCCCACATGACAAGAATGCGTTAGAAAGGTATTACCCAAATTGACTTTTTGTCCTAATTGACCTAATTATAGTGGTCCTAATTGACCTTCTGCACAATTGGCCTTTATATTATTTTAGTTATTTTCTATATGTATTGGGTTGGTTTTGGATTATAAATAATCTAAGGGGATTGGGTGGGGGGTTGCGGGAGATTTTGGACTGGGTGGCGGGGTTGTGCGTGTTCCCCGCCTCATGTATGTCCTAATTGACCTTTTAAATTAGGTAAATTCTCCTGAAGTCATTTGTGAAAAGGTCAATTAGTATACATCCGTTAGAAAGGCACCAATACATAGAGAAAAATGTGCTTGTCTCCGCTAATCCTCACATGGTCTTTTGTCCTGTGCCCAGCCTGCTCCTGCCAGTGTCAGTCTGGTGGGTAGACTGCATATTGCACAGCCACCTCACAAAGGGTTAACTCGTTTTTCGAGCCTTGGCAAATGTTCAGTCAAAAATCTGGCCAACTGCCTATTGTTTACTGAAGTCAGGAGAGAAACAGCTGCAACATTGTGGAAAGCATATTGCAAAAGGCAACACATGCAAATTAAACCTCTTGAGCTACGAGGGGGATTGCGGGGGAAATTTATAACTCGTTTAATGAAAGTTGATGGAAATGCCTGGCCTCTGAGCACAACAAATGGCGAAGCATCACTCAGGCATAGGGACAAAATGAACGTGCAGCCATGTGACGCTCCCATTTTCAGCACAGACCGACTTGCCCGGACTTCTGCAGTGTAACTTGTAACTTGCGTGTGCCCTGCCTGTTAACAGCGGGCACACATTCCATGAATTCACAGTGCCGGGCAAAAATGGTGCCGGTGCGGCGGGTATGTTAACAGTTATTGTGCCAACGTTCCTTTACAAACCAAAATCAGTCCCCAAACCATGGATGCGGAGAAAATATATAGGTTTGCCGGAGGGGCAGTCTCCGGGGGGCTGGAATGTAACTTTTAAGCCTCACTGAAAACCTCAGTGGTCATCAGATGCCGACCATGGGAAGGCCATGCCATTTACCTGCATCCGTTTCCGGCTGCAACAAGAGACCAGCAGGCAAGGCCATCATGCATATTTATTGTGATGTGTCATGTGCCGTACAAAAACTAGTTGCTGTTTTATTTAATTAGGTTTAAAAACAATCACGCGCAACTTGGAAGCATGAACCAGTAGCAATATTGTTTCAAATAACTGAACTTCTCAGTCAGATTACACCTAAATGTGAATGGTGTGTACAACTATTATAATTGTTCATTTATAACGCGCGCTTAATACCAGTGGTTTCTAAGCGCAGACCGGGATTCAAACCTCTGTTGCCGCGTTGTCTTGCTTCCAAGACGAACGTGTTGCCCCTGAGCCATCCTTCCTCCCCACAGTGTGTCACAATGGCACATACAATGGACTGGGATATCGAGTCTTGTCAAAAAAAACAGGTTTCAGCATAAAAAGAACTTCAAAAAGTCCATTGCGCCTTTTCTTGCCAGTGGCTGCAGGACAAAATATTTCAATTAGTGGCTTGCTGATATGATTGAGAGGGGAAGGATCAAGGCGGGATTATTTTTAGTTTTGCCTCATGGAGGTGGCAACACTTGCTCCGGCCCGGATTGCCTCGCCCACACCCATATAGTCAACTTCTATGCCCCAGGATTGTCCCTGTGTGTGATTGAAGCACATTACTTCTGCTGGGTACTCAATCAGAGAAAACACCTTTTCCAGGACACTTAAAAGTCAGTCTTTTGCATGCTGGGGGATAGCGGCACCGCTGGCCACACCACTGGTCTCCCTTTGCCACATGCAGTAACATGTCTGCCGCTGTCAGATCCAACCTGAGGCCTCCACAGCACCTATTTGTCTTTCAATAGAGCTGTCCTGGGCACTGCTACACACACACAGCACACACCTAATCACACTTCTCACTAAGGAGCGAGAGAGACTGCTGATGAGGCTGGGTGAAAGGCAGGTGAAAGGTAGGTGATAAAAGTTCCCGTCAGTCCCAACACAAAAACCTCTCCCTTCCCAGGACCACAAAGAGCCTTCACCATCAATCTAGAATGATGATAGAAAGACGCCTACATCTAATCACTCCGTCTGCTGCTTTCTCAAGGATTTAGCGCATGGGCGCGATATGAGGGAGGAGCAGCGTGAAGATTAAAATGGATCCCTATCCAAAGGGCAGAGGGCATGGAATGAAACAAAAGTCAAGACTACAAACCCATTCTTTCGATCGAGTGCTGTTCAGTGCCCTGCCAGCGTGGACTGGTAGGGCATGAAGACCTTCCAGGATTGGGACCCCCTACAGGTCTGCTAATGGACTTCAACACTGTCCTGCGGGTTCCTCTGGCAAAGAACCCAAAACACACAAACACACAGATCCGCAACAACTCCAGATATTTCAATATTGACATAGCCAAAGAGAATTGGGATCAGCATCTCAGTCTTGACACTGCAACCATGGAAAAGGCCCGGAAGGCAGTGGAATTCCGAATGGTCACATGCTTGCTGTTTTTCTTGCACCAAGCCCCTCAATCCTCCCCATTAACCACGGGTGGGTTACATGCATTCGGGGCTGCCTCAGCTCTCGACTCTCTATGGCCTTCCACACTCCTGCTTCCTCCACTTCACCGTCGGCAACGCCCTATGCCACCCTTCCCCTGCCCATCTGTCCAACAGACACTTGAGAACATTATAATTATTATTATATTATGAATGTGGTTTCAATTAAGCACAGACCCAGCTTTGGGAAGCAACGGAGCGCTTTACAGAGGTACACAGCAGTACAAATGCACAACGGAGCGCTTTTCAGAGGAAACAACAAAACAGATATACAGGAGGGCTAGAGGGTCCAGCTGTGCAGGGTTGTGGGGAGGGGCGCCTGGCATCTAGTGAGTCAGGTGGCACGGGGGCGACGTGATGGCCTAGGTGTTGAGGAGGAGAAACCCTCTCAGTCTGCCTCCTCTTTCTTTTTTGACCCTTCTTGCTGTTGCAGGCCTAGCTCCTCCTGCCCTCCCCATCCCGTTGCCCGTTAACCCTCCACCCTGCTCCATCCCGTGCACCCCCTCCCATCCCTTCCACGCTCTCCCGGCTGCAGCGGCGACGTGCTCGCTGCACCCCCCTCCCCGCTCTTCGCTCCCTGCCCCCCCCCCTTCTCCCTCTCCCCGTGCTCTCGCAGATGCAGAGCCCTCGCGCCGCCCCTGCCTCCCCAGCTCTCTGTCCTGACCTTGCCGGCTCCATGCCCCATCCATCTTGGGCTGCTTAGCCATTTCGCTGGCTTCATACTGTGCAGATTAACACGATTCATCACTACAATCAGCCTCGATTCATCACCCCTTCCAATGAATGTTTTGACATCCAGTTAATTTTCAGCTGATGATTTATCAAATTATAATTACCATGCTCTGAAGGACTCATTTATTATGTTGATACATGATAATGACGCCAAAGTGGATTGAATTTTAAGTAAGTTCTTTGCTATTATAACATATGCGTTATTGTGAGTAATGTTATACAATTTAGTTTTTTACAGCCTGGAAACTCCTGGGACTCTCTTAATGTTATAATAATCAATGCAAAAAAGTCAGATTGTTAATTCAATTTTTTTGTACAAATTGTTTGGCTAGGGAGCAAGGAGCATGAAAAAGTTCAATTAAAATCAAAGGCACAGTTTAAGATGCTCTGTAATTAAGGAGCTGGGTAATTTAATTGGGGATTTTTTTTCTGCAGATGGCAAGGCGGGTGGGAACAGCTATGTTGGACAGCAGCACCAGCCCCTCGGATGTGGATGTTGGGGGAAATTTCAGGGTGCCGCTGGCGTTTGACCACACCACACCCCATAATATAAACAATATACAATAGAATGCTCTGGTGTTCTAGCCAATTTATTAGATGGTGCACCAATGAATGGTGGGCTTAGTTTAGGCCAGTGGAAGACTGGCTTAAAAAGCAGATCTCAGAAACAGCCTGTAAACCCGATATCGCTTTTAATACTATGTGCTGCACATATATTTTGGAGTAAATGAGACTACTTTGATGAAGCCATCACTCCTTTTCCAGCGGTAGCCTCTTCCCATATGACCTGGGGACTGCAGGCGCTACCTGATCCTGACCCACAGGGAGGCTATATGGGGGAGGTAGTGCATCATAGAATGAGACATGGTACCCTATTTTCCTTTTAGGGATGGCCCCTTCTGGTCCCCATGCCTTATTGGCCTATTGTCATGACTTCTTTGATATGATATGATAGGTTAGTTATAACGTGCTTAATTCCCAGAGGTTTCTAAGCGTGAACCCAGGGATTGAACCTCTGTTGCTCTGTGTCGTCTTGCTTCCAAGGCAAGCACGTTGCCCCTGAGCTATCCTCCTGAGCTATCCTCCCTTCGACCCCTAGGGAACCCAATGTGGATATCTTCCTTCATATTGGACATACGTTATCTAGCACCAACTATCACTCTTACGAATACAAAGGTACTGCAACGAGAAAGCTCCATAGAGCAATGGAGATCACTGGCAGTGAGAAGTACAGAATGAGGCCTAGTTGTGGGAACCGCTGATAGGCGCCAGGACATTTAAAAAGCAAATCATGTCACTTCCTCAGCTCTCAGCCTACCACATCATCCCTACTCCCGCAGTCCCTAACACCACCTCATCACTCCCCACTATCGTATCCTCTCCTTAATCCCATCACATCAACCCTTCCCTCTACCAGACCAGCCACCTTCTTCCAATTCATCCAACTTGTGTCATAAATTAATTTCATCCCCTTCACTCCCAGCCCAATTATGTCATTGCATCTTACCATCGGGCAACCTCAAATCCTTGCATCTACTGTCAGGCAATCTCAAATCACACCATCCGCTTTCAGCCATTGCCCCACTTCCAGTCTTCTGACTGTCGCTCCCATACAATGGCTTCTTCATTCCTCCATCTTTGCTAAAGCTCCACGATGCCACTGATGACTCTCAGTCCCCATACTCTATTTGAAGTCAGGATTTGGACTGTCACTCTACTGCTAGATCCAAGAGTGAGCACAGAAGATGTGTGAAATCCTTCAGCTCTGAACAATGTTGCCTCTCCACACACAATCCTAGAAGGAATACTTTATACGGGAAAAGGGTTCGCAGGCCTTCTCCCACTATACAGGACCCTCAAGTCTAGCTGTGTTTGGTCTTGTGCTCATTTGCACCGTCTGGGGTGGTCCCCCCTTCTACTATACAGGATTCTCGAACATAGTTAGGCTTATTCTCAAGCCCAAACTTAGTCAAAACCAACTTTACACACTCCTAGAGAGGACTAGACTGCGATAGTATAGTATCAACCCCCACTATTACCTCAGAGACCTACATAGACAGCTACCGAATGTATTCCTACAACTCCCGACAACTGTACGCCCAGCACCCCAACCCCACCGGACAGCGCTCCGAAGATACATAGCCAACCCACCTGAAGAATAGACAGCACAAAAAGCCAACAAGCTTACCAACACAAGAAGAAACACCAGTGCTGACACCCCAGTCAACCACTCAACCGGCATCTCCACACGAGCACCAAACTACCCCGGACCAGGAAGGCGCTGCGAGAAAGAGCACAAGACAAGGCCACATTGGACATAGACACACAAATCCAGCCTACCCCTAAAGCAACAACTCCAACTGAAGGAAACACACCGTCAAAAACCAAACCGACCAGAACGAACTGCCAAAGGGAAAAATCCTTATATCTCTCACATTACCTCGCAACAACCCCTGAACCTGGATAGCCCAACGACACAGAGACCTCAAGACACACAAAGAACAGCCTGAGACAACCAGGAAAAAGACAGGAGCACCCAAGAAGAGTGTGGGTAGGCTCCAACCCCATCACCCCATACATCATAAGAACAGAAGGACGCCATCAACACCCACGGCACACCAGACAAAACGACAAAGCTCTAACAACCAACAACCCAAACAACCTTACTGACCAATTCAATGAAGAAGAAGCCTCAGTGGATCTTCACCCAACTGGCATGAATAGAGAAGCACCGCTATTGAACAGCAAAGCTTTCAATCTAGCCGACCACTACAATGAAGATGCAACCTTCGCTGATCCTCATCCTCCCCCAATCAATGGCAATAAAGATGCACTGCAAACAAGCAACCGCAAACCAAAACAAGGAACTACTAACAAGCAAAACTACACCAAAAAGATCAACTGCAACCTAATCAATGCAAGGTCAATGTCCAAACATGCCACCAAAATATACGATCTGCACTGTGACGGAGGGATCTACATCCTATTTATAACAGAAACATGGCTAGACGACAACTACAAGATCACCCTAAACAACTGCCTGCCTGAATACTTCAAATGCGTCTAAGCAAACGGAAAAACCAAAAGATGGGGGGGACTGGCAATCATCCACAAGGAACACCTGGATATCAATTTGGAAGACCCACTAAACATTGATAAATGCAAATCCTTAATCATACATCTATCAATAAGCCCCAAAACAAACCTGAAATTCATACTGATATACAGACCACCAACCTACGATGCAACCTTCGTAGACACCTTCACAGAAGCAATCACCATCCTAGCCATCAAACACAATCACCTGATCGTCCTCGAAGATTTCAACATCTGGTTCAAAGAAGAAGAAACCACGACCACACAAAAATCGCTAACAAGCCAATTAGCAGCAATGAATCTACAACTAGTCAAAGGAGCAACCCAGTCGACAGGGCAAACACTTGAGGCAATCTTCGCGAACAAACAACTCCTTACCACGACACCCCCAATTCAAATACTCTGGAGCGACCAGCTCATCATCCCCTTCGTAATCAAAATCACCACTCCAATAAACAGTGAACCATACAAACACTGAACACCATGAAAAGAAACTGGAGAACAATCAAAAACTCCAACCTAAGTGAACTGCTGGAGCTCAGCAAACCACACCCAACATTTATGGAAGATGATGACCAGGACAAAAAAGTAGCCCAGCTGCATTCCTGGATTATAACTACTACAGACAACATCACCAAAGAAAAGACTTTCACTCCTTCTCATAACCGAGCAATGGCAAAATGGTTCACCCCACTACTCAGCACCATGAAAAGGAATAACCGAAGACTAGAACTTGATAGGAGTAAACAAAATGATGCTGCGAAGAAGCTCACATTTCTACAACACAACTGCGCATACAAAAAGGAAATACAAAAAGTAAAGAGGAAACACTATGACAACCGAATCTTTGAAGCACCAACCACCCAAAAAGAACTCTTCAAAATCATAAATGAAATTAAAAATCCTCCAGGATGCAACAATACACCAACTCTGTCTACGAAACCATGCAATGACCTTGCAGACCACTTCAAAAACAAAATCACAAGCATCCAACAAACCATACAAAGCAGACCACCCGATCTGACCACGATCCCCACCTACACACAGGAGGAACACCTGAACAAACTACAAAGCTTTCCAGAAATATCAGTGGATACATTTGTCAAACTGGTGAATGACAGCAATAACTCAGGGTCTCCCGAAGACCCCTGCCCGCCAGACATATACAAATCAATTCTTAAACAAGGAACGCCCATGGAATATCACAGGAACGTCCTCAACCTTTCAATCGCAATTGGGAAAGTGCCACAAGCCTTCAAATCTGCATACATCAGGCCATTACTCAAAGATACAGTGGGAGCCGTAGAGGACCTTTCCAACTACAGACCCATCTCCAACATCACGTACACAGCCAAGCTACTCGAAACGTACATATACAAAATGACCCAAGAATTCATAGAAGAGCACAGTCTACTAGACCAGGCACAAGTTGGCTTCAGACCAATGAGAGGAACGGAATCAGCTTTCCTCTGAACATGGGAGGATCTAAAAATGAACGCAGACTCGGACAACAGCACTGCCTTGATACTCCTAGACCCATCAGCAGCATTCGACACAGTTAATCACGAAACCCTCATAATGAGATTAGAAGGACTTGGAATAACAGACACCGCCCTACTATGGATCAAATCTTTCCTAACAAACAGAACGGAAACCGTATGGATGAAACCCTTCAAATCCAGCCCGAGAGATTCCACCTGTGGAGTACCACAAGGATCACCTATATCTACTTATCAGAATCATCAAAAGCTACCGCCTCAGCTGCTACAACTATGCCGATCATACACAAATAATCTTCAAAATACAAGACAACCTGGAAATAAACTCAACGCTAGAAAACTGCCTATGCAAGGTATTCATCTGGATGAACTCCAACTGCCTCAAAATCAACCCAGGCAAAACAGAAATAATGATCGTCACAAAAAATGGAGGAGAAAACCACTTCATCCCTTGGCCAAGGGAAATCAGGACAACCCCAGCACCCTCGCCGATTGTAAAAAACCTGGGGGTACCGATGGACAATAATCTCACGCTAGAGCCACAAGTAAACTCTCTTCTCAAGAAATGCTTCTTCCTCCTGTGAGCGGCAAAGGGGATCCTACCGTTCGCCAACAAAACAACCACCATCATCGCCCTTGTCATGTCCAGAGTAGACTACGTCAACAGCCTATACTTAGGTATGCCAGACGACTTTTAAAAAAACTACAACACATACAAAATGCGACAGCCAGACTGCTTCTGAAACTACCCCGTAGAGAACACACCATACCAGTGCTAAAAACACTACATTGTCTACCAATAAAATAACAAATAAAATTCAAAACAATGTGCATCACGCATAGAGCAGTACACAACCAAGGCGCTGAGTTCCTGAGAGACAAACTGCGTCTACATCAACCAACAAGAACTTCAGATCAAGCATCGACATCCGCCTGGAACCCGAAACCCTACAACAAAAGAAAACTTGGTGAGAGAAGGAAGATCATCCAAGCACTGAAAACCTGGAACGAGCTTTCAAAGTGCATACATATCACAAGAAACCACCTGCTATTCCGGAAACTACTCAAAACGTGACTCTTAATGTCATAACAAGAAAGACCGGCCACAGGGGCACACGCAGAACTAAAACATCGATGAACGAAGAGACAGCCCCTGATCCACATCAAGCAATCGACGGAAAAAGCCTAAGGAAAATATCCCACGATATACCAAACGACTAACCGAGACACAGCTGTAACAGGACCAAAGACCGAATACATAGCAAGACGAAGACAGAAACACCAGGACGACTCATCAATATGACCATAACCCTAAACTATACCCATTTCCCAACAGACCTAATTACGGCAGATAGCAACGGAATAGGAAACCCTGTACCATTAGCTCCAATCCAGAGGGTGAGAAACAGAATAAGCATCCACATTACACAATGTTCATCAAGATACAGTGGGAAGCACAATACGCCATCACACACAAACTACAACTAAACAATAGCCCTAAGGAAGTCACGTCACGGAAACCAAAGAACTAACTGAAAGATAGTCATGATAGGAGGAAACTAACGACTGAATACACAGGCTGACCAAGACAGATGCACTAGGACCCTTCATTAACAGTACTCTGACCCTGAACCATTCAAAGCCTCAACTGACCAGTGTCACATTAGATAACAAGAGAATAGATAGTACAACCCACTTCCACACCCGAAGAAAAGGTTCAGACACCTAACACTCCATACAATACTCACTGTGATACAGCAGGATCCAGGCAGCACCACCACAGCGAGACGGCCCATAAGGAACCAGCAACAACCCCACCAAAAGGGATATAGCTCAAACTGAACCAGAAGTACCTGAATCAGGATACAGACCCCACTAGCCCAACCCTCAATTTTCTGCATACTCAACCCACATAAAAGTCACACAACCATTTCTCTCCCAGCAATCCGCATGCACTTTACCACACCGCATCAACAACACATAAACTGCACCTACACCACACAAGGTCTCGCCCTATCCGATACTTGCACCAAAGCCCAGCACTCGGTGTATACTGAGCTGAAGCTGCCAACAGCACACCACTTCTCCCACTCTCCTACTTCCCTCCTCTGACTAACCCTACCCGCCCTCCTTCCTGTTTACAGATCCGCCAGAGGGCCTGGGGACCAATTCCGTTGGCGACGGTGTGCTATATAAGTACCTTTAACATAACATATTATATGCATTGTGACAAATCCAGGGAATTCATCCCTTTTCCCCGAAGGGGGAGCGACCCGTTTTGGGACTAGAGAGGTGAGCCTGCTATGCTTAAAATCCCCTAGGGGACAAGGCAAGCGGATCCCACTAGGGGTGACTCCCCTAGGGGACAAGGAATCCCCAGGTAAGGGTTTTACTCCACCTTCATTTAATTCAGAATCTCAAGTGTTTCTTGGTTACATGGGAGATCAACAGGGCATAATGTGCAGGGCCCTTTAAAAGTGGATGGCTTGGTTTCTGACCTGTATTTGTTGTTGTCCTTGCATAAAGAATGGAACCAATGGATTCTCCAATCTCGTTCCAAGAAGAGACATAAATGTCCCGGGACTCGGACACAAGGTGGGACCAGGCGGAGAGCGAGAAACGCGGGCTTGCACCAATCAGCAGAGGAGAGAGTCACTCACTAACAGTAGGAGCCTGGAGGAAAAGCAACACAGGCGGCATGGTGGAAAAAGAGTCAAGGAAGCCCACAGAACGCTGCCACTTTGATGAAGGCTGGGAGCCTGAGCAGCTTGGAGACACCCAGGAAGAAGGAAGTAAAGTCACGCAAGAAGCCACGTGTTGGCATCCTACCTACTCAATGCCAAAGTCCCATCATCCAGGATGCTACGAACCAAAGTAAGACACCTGAACGTTCAGACTGGAATGAAGTTAAGAGGACTGGTCCGTGCTGGCCTGAGAGACCACCTCACCTACCGAGCACCGCCAATGGAAAGCAGTGTAAGAAAACCAAGGGTGTTTTTCCATCAAACCTCTTTCTGTATGACCGGAGAAGGGTAATTGCTTTTGGGTCCAGAATCAGAGAGTGAAAAGGAGTATCAAGGTGAGACATGGGATTCCCCTTTGCAGTAACACCTGCCTAGCCGACCTTCCCTCAGTCACTATAAATCATTTGAAAACCCATACCGTTAACCCCTCCCCAATTCCAACAAGCACCAACACGGAAGAGAGGAAATCACATATGTCACCCGTACCCTATAACAGGAATACCCCCCTTTTTTCCAAAAATGTTTAACTGGATTTTCCTAAACTCCCTAGTAAAAACTACACTTCCCTGAATTCCTTCCCTCTATGCCTTTCTAAAACCACTGAGACGAGGAGGAGAGAGATTGGGAGATGAAAATTACCCATAGGAATCCCTGGGCCATTAACTCCTATGGACAACCGCCATGTTGTCCCGCTAACGAGGACATGCAGGGTCAGGCATTCCTTTCCAACCACTCACACCTGGATCCAATCACTACTCCTAGGAAGTATAAAAGGCGGGGCAGGAAAGCACACTTTGAGCGAGCTGGGCATGCTGGAAGGTGCAGGAAGCTGGAGGAAGACCAGAGGAGCTGCAGAGACCCTGCGAGACCTAAAGGAGGAGAAAACCGCTCTGCCAATGGCCCTGTGAGTCTAGAGGAGACTACACTGAGGAGTGGGAGCTGTACCTCCAGAAGGCAAGACCAGCGGCAGCTGGGGTTGCCTGGTGCTACTTGGTTGCCTGGTGCTACTTCCAGCAAGGTTCCTCCCCTGGGCCAGCCAGGTGAACCCAAGTCTCTGAGGGTCAGCAGAAAAGACCCTGACCTCAGCAGAATATCCCCTCTTAGCTCCTGCAGCTCCCAAGGCCAGAAAGTGCCATTTTGGGGAGCAGAGAAGTGGGAGCAAAATCCTGACGGTGCATTCTGGGGCTGGAAGTTCCAAAAGCCTTTTGGAAGATTGTGAGCTTTGGAAGAGGGTCCGAACCCGGCAGAGGGAGGCCTTTGTGAACCTTGGCAGAGGGGTCTGAGCCGGGAAGAGAGAGACCCTTTGTGAGAAGGGTCCAAGCCTGGAAGAGGAAGGCCCTTTTGGAACCTTGTGAATTTTGTGAGAAGGGTCCGAGCCCAGAAGAGGGAGGCCCTTTGTGAACCCCAACAGGGGTCAGAGCCTGGCGGAGGGAGACCCTTTGAACTTTTGTGAAAAGAAAGTGGCACCAGAGAGTGATCCGGCACCGCATGGGCGCTCATTCGAAGGTCTCTGACTGGTGCCCCCTCACCAAAACAAGGAGAAACAACAAGTACCAAGAGGCCCTAGGGAAAGCTATCGCAATGAATCAAGAGTGATAGGGAAACCCAGAATAGATATAACACAACTACAAGTCCCAAGAGGCATTGGGTCGAAGGTGAAAAACTGTACTGCTCGCGCCTGGCTGAGGGAAGCGTACAAAAGAAATAAAGAGAGCGGAACAATGGTCAGACTGTTCAGGCTGGGGTTCCCGTAAATGTTCTTGCCCACTCGAAAGTCTCTGACCCAGCATACAGTGGAAGGCCATGCGGCTTCAGCCCGACAGAGGGAAACCAAAGCACAAGAACCACTGAAGAAGGTTTGAGCCCAACGGAGGGGAACCTTGTGTGATAATAGAATTGTGAGAAGCCTGACTGGAGGCTTAATAGAAAGCCTGACTGGGGGCTTAAGGGAGAGCCTGACTGGGGGCTTAAGGTAGAGCCTGAGTGGGGGCTGAGACCCGGACTTGAGTAAGAGAAGAAAGCCAAGGGAAGTGAATCTCACAGTATGCTAAAACCCAGTGAACTGTGTAGCTGGCAAATGTGAACCTGGCTGAATGATGCCTGCAAAGTGTGGTGAAGTATGATAACCCCGTGAACATTGTGTTGACAAGAGTGAACCCGGCTGAGGTAGGTCCACAGTGTAATGTTGTTTAAAAAGATATTGAGACTCGTGAATAAGACGAGAAATTATTCTAAGTGAAAAGCCGTAGTGAACCCGACAGAGGGCAGCTAAAATGAGAGGTGGATCGGAGCCCGGAAAAGGGTGAAGAAGGAGCGCCTGACGTAAAGATTAACAGTAGGAACTTTTGTTTTGGTTGTACATGGCATTTCAGGCCCTTTCAAGCAAGAGACTTTGCGGGAAAGAGACATGGGCACCAACGGCCCCAATATTGATGAAAGGAACTGTACACTTGTGCTGGAGAAGCCCAGGTGTGTGCTGTGCTCAAGAGTCCCTTCTTGTCCCATGCTAAAAACGTGGGGAAGGGAGACCCCGGCTTTAACATCCTGACTTATTCTTTTGTGAACAGTTCTTTCTTTTCTTGTGAACATTATCCCACAATCTTTTGTAGCTTAGCAGTATGATTGGCAATCAATTTCTTTTTAGTATAGGCCATTTTTATTTGACAAGACGCAACTATGACTGCCATATAATTATTTGTTGGTTGTAGCTTGCTCCCATCTTAGATTTAGGTTTAGATTAGGCGTTTTTCCCACCCATTTATACAGTTTAATAAACACCCTTGAACTATGATCACTTGTGTCTGTCTTTACGGTTGCCACCATGATCTCCATACAGCAGGTATGGGACCTCGTTCAAGGAGTGAGTGGAGTGCACTGAGGCCGAAATAGAACCGACACCAGGGAGAGAATCCATATACCGCACAAAGGTGTGAGAGAACTAATAATCAAAGCAGGGCTGAGGAAGCCCAGAGCCCACACAGGGTTGAGAATCTGTATACTTCACGAGGTGGTGAACAAACTGGCAATCACAGTTGGGCTGGGGAAGCCCATAGTCCCCATGGGCTGAGAATCCAAATACCCCACAACAAGGTGGGAGAATCGATCAACAAAGAGAAGCTAACAATCTGAGGAGTACAGTGCGGGCCAAGACATCAAATATTCCACACAGGTCAAAAGTCCCACAACACAAGCAGGGGTGAGGAAGGGCATTAACCCAAACACTCCAAGTCACAGAGTACCCCAGACTGGGGTGAAACACATTTGCTGTTATGTGAATACCGACCAACCCAGATCAAGCAAACCTGTTTCCACCAAGGAGAACACATCCCAGGAGATGGGATAGGCCGGGAACTGTTTGAACTGCATTATGAGACCTCTTGGCTAAGAAAAAGACTGATAAACTTTTTTTTGTGTGAACTACACGCATACGCTTAGGGACAGAAAGGACATTTAGAACTCTTTGGTGGGGGTCAGAAAACCACCTACCACTAACCAACTAATGGGGAAGTATTCCTATCCTAAGCTAAAGTTCATATCTTTTTTCACAGTGGCAGGGCAGATGTCAGGATAGCATACATTTGGACAGAGTTTTTTTGTAAGACTCCCTGATGAGCACCTGTTTATAATTTTCCAGAGTAGGGACCTCATCGTAGAAATGGGCTTAGCGGAGGCATTTTTTCCTTTAATAAAAACATTGTGTGGCAAATATGTCTTCTTGTCCATCTCCTATATCCGACTTTCACCACAGCATTTATAGATGCATCTACTGGCACAAGGTCAGCAATCTTGCAGATGGTGCCTCCATTCTTCATGATCATTCTTAATGGATAGGAGCTCTTTTTCAATTCCTGCATAACTAGATTTGCATGTAGTGAGTTCATGTGAATAGTAATAGGCGACTGGGTGTTGTTCAGTGCCCCCCCAAGTTATTCTTCTGAAGTAAAACTGCTTCGATGGCGAAGACTGAAGCGTCGGCGTATACGATAAAAGATTGCAAATCATTATAGTGTTGTAGTACAGGTGCTTTGAGGAATTCTTGTTTCATGGTCTTAAAGGTGGTTTCAGCATGACCATACCTGTGTTATGTCAGCTGTACAACTGAAATAGCCAGGGATGAACTGCCTGTAATAGCGAATCCCAGGAACCGCTGTATGCCTTTTAGGCCTTATGGACTTTGCCATTGGATTATCAGCTGGATCTTCTGAGAGTCCATGTGTATGCATGCCTGGTTGATGAAGTAGCCCAGGTACTCAATTTGTTCTAGGTGAAACCGACATTTCTCCTTTCTGGCAATGATTGTCCCTCAGACGCTGGAGTACTTATGACACATGCTTCACGTATTCATAATGTCAGAAAACCAGTATGTTGTTGAGGTTATCATGCCGCGAGCCTGGAGACTAATACAGAAGCATATTTAACAACATAGAGCAAGAAATTAAAGGTGACCTTGGACCTTTTGGCCAATTTAGCCAAAGTGAATAAGATAAGAAATCTATACGTGCTACAATCTAGTGGAGAATACGCTACAAACACAATGCTAATGCCGGATGTGAGGCTTATTCCTCCTGAGGAACGGCCAGAAAATATCTGACAGGGAAACACGTGTCGAGGATTTCATTTCAAGTTGGAAATTTCTTTTGAAACTAAAGGCATTTCAAATTCAAGGATACTGTTTTAGGTGGACATTTTCCTTTGAAAGAGGATTTCATTTCAAACTGGAAATTTCTTTTTAAATAAAAGGCATTTCAAATTCAATGATAGTATTTTATGTGGACATTTTCCTTTGAAATTAGAGGCATTTTCAAATTGGCAAAAGTTTTTATGAGACATTCTTTACAAAAATTCTAATGATTTCTTTCACAAAACATCAAAACCGATGTGATTAATAGAGCTGTGCGCAACACAAGGTTTTCTACCCCACCCTTTTACACACGTTGTTGAGGTTAACCTATACACTGTGCCCCAAGAGGTCAGAGAACATTGAATCAATTAAATGTTGGTAAATGGCAGAAGCATTACTTAGGCCAAAAGGCATAACCTGCTACTCAAAATGTCCAAAGGGTGTCTTGAAAGCCGTTTTCCATTCGTCACCGGCCTTGATCCCTACTAAGTGGTATGCATTACGTAGATCCAGTTTGGTAAAGATATTGGCTGAATGTAATGATTCCATGATGTCTTTGACTAGGGGAAGAGGATATCTATCTTTCTCTGTGATCTCATTCAGGGCATGGTAGTCGTGCACGGCCTCAAGGTGACCTCTTTCTTGGGCACGAACAACAGAGGGGCTCCTGCAGGCAAGTTCAAGGGGACGATGTACCCTTTGTCCAGACATTCATCAAGGTGTTTCTGCAGTTCCTGTCTTTCCTGGACAGATAATGAATAAACCTCGACCATGGGGTATTGGGTTTTCTGAAAGTAACTTAATTTCGCAGTCATGGGAACAATGAGGAGGGAGCGGTATCTCTTTTGGTTCATCAAAAACACTGTGGCAACGATGGTGCAAAGAAGGTAGCGATGAGCAATTATTAATCTGTTGTACAGAGACCTGATGTTCAACCATCATAAACAGAGCGCAGGTACCGGGTTCCTGACAGCAATGAGAAATACACAGATTGGAACTGAAAACCATGGTGCGTGTGGCCCCATTGATGTATGGGTTATGATGCATTAACCATGGTAGGCCCAGCAGGACTGGAAAGGATGGGGTTTGCATGACATCAAAGGCCAAGGTTTCTCAATGCTGATTAATGGAGACTTCCAGGGGGGTGGTGCACTGGGAGATGGATACCCATGCCAAAGGTGTGCCATCAATCATGGACTGTCCCTTCTCTGGTGCGCACAGTGAACACATGTTGGTTAGCAAATGTCACATTGATGTAGTTCCCTGAAGGCCCGCATTTTACCAAGGCAACCATGGAAAGGGCCTCACTTCCCTGGATCCACTGAAAAGAGACTTGCAGGACAGACAACATGACTGAGGGCATGGACCTGGAGTTCGTATCAATCCCAGATGGAAGGGGTACATAGGTGGTTGGGCTTGCAGCCTTCTTCCGCTGCAGCAAGAACATTGATTTCCTGCAGGCTTAAGTGGGCGTTGGGGCTAAAAGGCAGGGTAGTGTTCAGCCGTGCCACAATAAAGACACACATAACTCATTCTAGGACGCCTTTTCTCTGTTTCTGACAGGGGACCACATATTGCCCCTAATTGCATTGGTTCAGGTAGATTCTCCCCACTGCTCACTTGTACAGCTGAGGGACTTGGTCGAGTGGCAGTTTGATAGGACCCATGACGGCACTGTTCACCCCATTGTACGGATAGTTTAGGGTCTATCTTGATTATAAGGTCAGTGAGACCTTGCACATTTTTGGGATCAGGAATGTGGGCAAATTTGTCCTTGGAGTCCTCCTTCAAAACGCTACGTACAAGGTATGCCGAGTTACTTCCGGCCACAGGGAATCAGCAGCCCAAACTTACTGATGTAAGTGATCAAGTCCATATTTCCTTGTTTTAGGTCTAACAACTGACCCTGTGCTGTCGCTGTCTGGTGTGAAATACCTGAGGGTATCCCACCAACTTCACAAGTCCCTTATTCAGGTGGCTAAGAAAGGGAGGACATTCTCTTATCCCGACCCGAAAGGCAGACGAGCGGGCAAAGATCAACTGGGTAGGGGAGCCATGGGTCAGGCTCAGGAGAATACCCAGAGGGAGACGCAGTACCTTGCCGCAGAAGAGGGCAAGATATCTGAGGCTTTCATGGGCTGTATTGCATCCGTCTCCCTTCCTCCCATTAGAACTCTCCTTCCCCGATCCAATATCCCCTTCATATGTAATAAATCCTCTAAGGTCCCAAATCCGGTTACACCCAAAAAGCATAACTCCCAGAATCATTGTTTCACTGGTCGCCATTTGAATACTCCTCATTCTTCTTCCCGTCTCTCTGCTTATCATTTTCTGCATTCCCAACCTGATGGGACAAAACACTACAATTCACACAATTCCATTTTTTCATGTCATGAACTGCGTTATTTTGGCTTACCCAGCAAACCCTGCCAATCCCGTCCCTCTGATAGTCATCTTTTGAAACCCCAATTGCCTATGACAGAATACTACCTGTCCCATGATCACCTATGTTCTGTTCTGCATCCTGGTTATTCTCAACCATTTCGCAAACCTTCTCCATCCTACCCCATAGGACACTCGAAACCTCTATCACTATCTTTTTCTAAAATGAATACTTTTTGTTACTGTGATAGCAAACGGACTAATGATGAAACTGTTTACCTGACATGTCCCATCCCAAGGGTCAGGCAGAGGCAGGTAATAACTGGGGATAACCACACACACCCGACAGCTGTTTTCTTTTCCCCAGAGGGATAATAGGTGGAGCAGGAGAGCACACTACAAGCACGGCAGACAGCATGACAAGTCGGCGAAGCAGGCGTGGCAGTACAAGAGAAAGGGAAAGGCTGTGGGAAGGGAGAGGGTGGTGAGGAGAGAAGTGACCTTGCCCTTTTCGTCACAGACCCACGGAACCTTTGTGGAGGAGAACCTAAGACAACAGACCATAGAACAAGTGTCGTGCAACAGATGTCAACAGTACACAGAGCGTATCGACGCTGATAAGCAGGAGTGGGGGAAACTCCTGCTACTGTGGTACCGGCCTTGATTCCAGTAAAGCAGAAAGTCAAGCAGTTCATCACAGCCGGTGAGTCGAGGTGCGAACCGATAAGAGCCGGGCTGTGCTGAATGAGGAACACAAAGTGGCAAGTTTGAACCTAACTTCAATGAACTGTGAAAGCACTGTAAAAGTGTTGAGGGGAGACCAGCTGCAGAGGGAACCAGCACCACATGGATGTCGCTCTGAGAGACTCTGGTCGACCCCCGTCTGAGCCAAAACTACAGAAACCAGAAGGCTGTAGGAGAGCCGCCAGAAGAGGTCAAATTGGTCATACTGGACATCTAGTAAAATCCTTGTACAATCAAAAGACTTCGATCTACAAATGGTGAATGGAAAAGGGAAGTGAATCCTACATGGTGAAAGTAAAAAGGGGAAAGTGAATCCCGCTAACATTACAAGTGAATGTGAAGTTGGCGAGAGTGAACCCAGAAGATGTGTGCTAACGAGGAGGGGCAAAGTGTAAAGTCACAAGAAACAGTGTGTTGACAAAGGCAAGGCATGTCCACTATGAACTGTTTGAAAAGAAATGGAGACGCTGAGGATGGGACAAGAGAAGTACACTGTCCCACTGGTTGTTTGGAATCCAAGCCCGACCGAGGGAGAAACCAAGAGGTACCATAGGACAGGAGAAGTTCATTGTCCCACTTGTCATAGAGGGTGTGCGCACGGCAAAGGGAGATCAAGGGGTGGAAGGCCAACAACCTGGAAATACATAAAGCAATCACGTGAACTGAAAATACATAAAGCAATCACGTGAACCCTCGCCAGGGAGGTTCACAGCGAACTGTTAAAAGACCTTTTTTTGTGAGAACGATAGAAAGAAGACTTGTTGAACGCCATAAGGAACCCGGTGGAGGGAGGCCAACAGTCGAGACGTGTATGAGCCTTTACGAGGGAGATCCAGGGTTGAAGTCATGACCCAAAATCCATTAAGAAGAGGAACAATTTTGACGGGTCAGCCCCAGAAGAGCAGTACCAGAGGGTGAAATCATCACCCGACGTGAACTACAAAGAGCACTTTGTGTTTGTTTGTTTGTTTTGTGAATACCTCAGGCGCTCGAAGGCAAGAGACTTTAAGAAAGAATACTTTAAGAAAGAAGACTTGGCCATCGCCAGTCCTGATTGCTGCCATTGGAATTGTTAACAGTTGCTGGGAAAGCTCTAGTGTGTGCAGTGCGCCAAGCTCCCATCTTACCCGTGCTTCAAACGCGGGGAAGGGAGTTCCAAGCTACCGCATCCAGACATATTGTTTATGCACATTTCTTTCTTTGCTTAAAAACGGTGTAACACCCTTTTTGTATTAGTTGTGAGGTTTGGCAATAGGTTTCTTAGTATAGGCCTTTATTATTTGACAACGCCATAAGGACTGCCTTCATTTTCATTTGATGGTCACTTGCTTCTCTCCGGCGCCCCGAGCACCGTATTCTCCCTCGTTACGGATTGCCAGTTCTACGAGTAACTGGATGGTAGGCAGTCGGGGCCGCTAAGTGGTCTCAGTGTAGTTTGACGGACCGCCGGTCCACTACGGGATCTCTGTGGCACACCACTATTGCCTTCTCTCCTTTGTTCTTGCTGGATGCTCTGTGTCCTGTGCCCTTTACTCTGCTTCTGTACCGTTTTCAACCTTGCTGGCTTTGGCGTCTGCAGAGTCTCCGTCCTGCTCTTTTGTTGCATTGTCCTAGGGTTTCCCTAGCCAACGTACGTGTGTCTCAGCCTCTGCTTGCTGCAGTGTCTCTCTCTTGTTGAGTTTCTTTGTCCCAGTTAAATGGGAATTCCTACTTTGAATGCATCATGATGTAAGACACAGTAAACAGATTCACTTTTCTAAAAAAATGTTTTTCTTTTTCTTAAATGTTAGGATGAATTAAGACCTAACTTGCCCAATGCTAGGGTGGGATTTCCCTACCTAAAGAAACTAAGGATAGTCTGTGTCATTATGTTTTCTCAAAAATCTGTCTATGTCCAAAGACTATACTTGCCCTCACAACTAAAGATATACAATGTGTAGGCATGTCAGCAGCAAAAGAAACAGTGTTCCAAATAAAGTCCCGAGCTTCTTGCAGCTCCTGGCTTGCTTTTCAGATTTCCCTTCCCCAAATTCACAATAGTTCCAAAAGGCCTCAGGGTTCCCTTCCCCAAGAAGTCAGCTCTTCCACCTTCAAAACTACAATCAGTTCAAATCTCTTGGATTTCAATAACAATTCCAGTTCAACTTTGTAACCATCCAGGCTTCTCAATAGTTCACAAAGATTATTGGTATGTAGTGTTAATAACGAAAAAAGAAAATAACATATTTTAAACAAAACATTTGTAAAAGTATATATGGGATGGGGTAAGAGATTAAAAGGGGTGAGGGTACTTGGGGGGGAGGGTACAGTCCCAAATGAAGAAAAAAAAAACATTTACTTTTTTCGTTAAACAGGTGTTGTTCCACATGTATGTCGTTATTTATGGTGTCCTTATAAAGATATGGAACCCAGATTATTCTTTTTCTTCAATCACTTCAGCACTTATTGTACAAAACAGCATCAGTATCTTGACTTTACTTGGTTCTCTCCAAGTGGGGGTTACTCGGTCTAGGCGCAGTTGTCGGACCACACAGTCCACCCATTACAGGCCATGCAACTGATAACCCTTGGCACTTTGTTATACTTATGGGTTCTCTTTGGGCTTTCTTGCCAACATAGGCATTCTCTATGAACCTGTGTCATTATTCAATATTCAATTCTGTTTCCCGTTGGCAGTCTCTAGGCTTTGCCACAACGTTTATTTTACACAACTCTCTAAATGGTGTTCATCCTTTTCCACCACAATGCCTTCACATTGTCCATTAGTGCTCATCACTTGCTTTCCACTTTGTTCATAAATGCTCATTAATTGTTTCCACTACGTTCATACACGCACATTGCTTGCTTTTCACTTGTGTTGTATTTTCATATACTTTTCATATCTTTTCTTTAAAGTACTTTGCAGCTTGTTCTATATTAAAAATTCCTCGATTTGGTCTCCAACCCCAACTATTATAAGTTTCAGTCAGTTCTGCATTTTCATGTGCCCGTTTCCATCCCCTGTGGCACCCCGGTAGGCGTTTTCCCTTGCATACACTCACCGGTGTGCGGTCGCTCCTCCGGGCATCATCTTTCTCCTCTCTGTCTTCCTCTCGCCCCGCTTGTGCTTTTTTTGGGAGCTACAGCGAGCAGCGCTCACCGCCTTTGAATGTTGCTGCAGCAGCCTGCGGCAATCTGGAGTCTTCAGTGTCCCACAGCTCCGGCACGTGTCTCGACTATCTTATGGACCGTTCAGGCCCTGGTGTCTCTCTCACCCCTCCGTAGCACACAGCATCCTTCCGACCGACCCTTCTCCAGCCTGCTCCAAGTCTGGCAGCGGCGTCCTTCTCGCCAGGTGGGTTTCTCTCTTCCTCCTTCTGTCAGTATCCCATTTTATGCACCTGTGGCCTCTTAACTGGTTGCAGGTATAAGTCCTTTGCCTGACCATAGTTCAATCTATTAGCAGGACATGCCTAGCTATTGCAATGGTATTCCTCCACAGTCCTTTTCCTCGTCTGAGTACCAAAGTGGTGTCAATGAATTCAAGTGTGCATAACTTCCAGTCGCCTCCTCCTCTTCCCAGTCTTAAAGGTTTATGATTGTGGGACAGTGTGTGTGTGTGTGTGTGTGTGTGTAGGAAAGAGGTAAAGACTGACAACCTACAAAGGCATGGGGCAGGGAGGGGTCATTCTGACAAGGGTAATGGGTATACCATGTCTCACACAAAGACATCCTCTCCCCGCTCCCCACTCCCCAAGGTCTCTCGACCCAGGTGATCCTCCCTTGCATATCCTCCCCTCCCGAGGGTCAGGATTCAAGAGCAATGGCTTTTCCCTGGCTAGCTGAGAGGAAGATCCAGGGGAGAGTATATGGGAGGATGATCTCAGGTTCCTCACACTACAAAGAGACATTTTCATTTTCTGGTTGACAATAACAAATGGTAGCATCTTCTTCCCAGTCTCTATATTGTCTGTCCTTCAAGTTGTCTGATATTCCCAAGTAGGCCATAACATTTTTTAGGAGTTCCTCAGGGGACAGGATTGCTTGCCCCCACAGGGAAAGTCTCTCCCAGTGAGGTTCCACTTGAATTGACCCTTATGGAGGTTGTTACGGAGCAGGGTCACCTCCCTAGCCTCACCAGGGAGGGATTGGGGGGGCTCCCCGTTGTGGAGAAGGAACACATTTCCTTGATTCATCACAGTAACCAATCTTTAATTTATACCGCAAGAAATACATGGGTCAGAGCAAAAAGTGCATTTGACAGTGGTTGCAGAATTTCATAGGTCTTCTGGAAACCCAGTCAAACTTGGTAGGATTGTCGGGACGTACGCTGTTTCTGTTAAGGTGGCAGCAGTATTTAGCTGAACAGACTCTTTCTCTGTGGCCTTCTCTTGGTGTAGGGCGTTTACTTCCATGTTACATGCCAGTAGTTATCCCCGACCTCCTGTATGGTGTGCATGGTGGTAGTGGTGGATAGGTTTCTTAATCTATGAAGCAGTTAGTTGTGCTTGTGCCGCATACCTGATCCTTCACGGGCGTCCACGATAGCCTCTCATCTTCCGCCTTCCTGATGTACCGGGTGATGCACGGCACCACACCCTCAACTGTTTGGGAGGGTAACGGCACATCAGAGAGTGAGCACACACCCTGCACCATAGTGTGCAGTGTCCCCCTATTAACGTGTGCAGGGATAGTGCGGGCACTGTAGGGGGTGGGAGGTTGCTGGATGGCACTGTACAGATGAAAGTAAGGCTGTGGAGTGTTGTGACGAAGATAGGTATCCAGGAAACACAATGAGGACTGGAAGGTAGAGCACTGAATCAGAGGGAGAGACAGCGCAAGGAGACAAGGAAAAGAACAGCCTGGTGGCAAGGAAGCCAACTGCCTGACAAGGAGCGTTAAGACCCTTGGATTAAAGGAAATGATCCGCCTTTACAGCGGATGGTCACAGGAAAAATGAATGTTGGCTTCCAGCGTCCCTGTGGCCATGGGGAAGCACAGAGTGTAGGCCACTGCGCATGTGTGGAACGTTGGTGCAGGAACCCTCATCCATCTGGCTGTGTTGGTGGCGTGCGTCTGTTGTCTTGGATGCTGCACGGAGTGGCCGCCCCTCTGGGCCAGGGAAGAAGACCACTCACCGTTCCAGCGGGGGACAGATGCCAGACAGGTAGATGCTGTGGGTGTTGATCAGCTTGTTTAGGCATCGGCGCGACAATGAGAAAGAAAACACAAGCCTGGACCATGCTTCTATTCCCTAGGCAGGTACAAGACAGGAAATGGTGGCCCTATCAGAAAAAGGAACCATCTTGTTGTGCCGGCACACAATCTGCCTGCTTAGTTTACTCATAGTCAAAAAAAGACACACCACAACCCATATACAAAGAAATGTCTACTTGTGCAACTATCAACTGCAGGGAAATATTCCACCTCTTGGTTCCGAGTCACATCATAGACAACTGGAGCTTCCCTTTAGTTTGTCTCAGGACCACTCAGTGGATTTCCCTGTAGTTTATAATCCCCCATGTATAGTTCTATCTCTCTTCCCTCTACCTTGTGATAGTGTGCAGGTCCAGGGTGGAATGGGCATGTCCACACATTTTAATGCATTATGATGGCTGTGCTTGGCCAATTTGATGCATATAGTTTGCCATATGGTGGATGTCCTGAGCATATAATGACCATACTTAAACACGATAGGCAAAATAGGGCAGTTTTTACCCATGCAACAACCATATAATGATGTTCTTAGGCATATTATTAGTTACTGAGCACCGTGAGAATCCTGAGGGTATCCACAGACCTACTCGCCCTGTATCCTCTTCTCAGGTGGCCTGGGGAAGGCCATCACTTTTGAATCCTCACAATGGGGGTGGAAAAGCGAGGGAAGATCACCTGGGTGGAGGGTCCTTGGGGATTGGGGTACAAACAGGCGAGACATGGTAGGCCCCTTTCCCTTCTGAACATCAACCCAACCCTCCCCCGGCCTTTGTGGGAAAATTAGGGAAGATGTTTTACAATATCCCACACTATTCTGATGACAGTACTGAGACAAGGGAGAGGCAACTAAGAGTAGTGAATACTAGTAACTCATTTCACCACTCCAGTACTGGGGCGGGGAAGGTGCCTGCAGAATACTGTGAAGGTCAGGCATGTCCCTTTAACTATTGTCAGGCAAGTCCAATTGAGAGCTCACACCTGCAACCTGTCAAGTGGTTGCAGATGAACAAAAGGATAGGAAAAGAGCATTGCAGAGATGACCAACAGGGAGACCTGTGTGGGAGAGGCCAGCAGGAAGACGTTTATGTGAGGAGGCAGCTGTGGTGGGTCTTACAACAAAGCCAGGATGCCAGCAGACGACCCAGAGGACCTGTGGAGCCAGGGCGAGTTGGGCCATAAATATTCTACAGGTGTGGGAGCCGCAATGGTCGGGGAAAAGCAGCTAGAGCGGCAGACCAAGGAGAAAGAAGAAAAGGAGCTGCCAGCATCTGTGGAAGGGAAGCGGAGCTGCTGGCGTGTGCAGAGAAGCACCCGAAGTGCGAGCCGGGCTCGCAGTTATTGGCAAGCCAGCCAGTGATGCAGAAGTGGAGTGGCGCAGCCGCTGGATAGGAACACCGAGGACCGGTGAGTGCAGGGGAATGTCACTCGAAGCCAGGGAGCTCAACACATTGTGGCAGAGCCAAGAGGCTAACCAGACGAAGACCGGAGAGTGTAAAACTGCACATAAAGCCAAGAGGCCGACAAGAAGAAGCAAAGTGTTACGAATCTGTAATGTGAGACAGGCATGGTATCAAGAGATGGCACAGACAGATAAGTAGATTTTCAAAACCTTTATTTTCAATTGTCAGGATGGAATAATGCCCAACTTACCCTGATCTAAGGTGGGAATGTTCCCTAATGAAAAGAAAACTAAGGGTAGTCTATGTCTGTCAGTCCAAAGCAAAATACTGTCTGTGCCCAAACCTATGCTTGCCCTCACTTCTACAGAGTGACAGGGTGTATGGGATTTGGCCAACTCAATAGTGTTCAAAGTAAAGTTAATGTGGCAATGCAGCTCCTCTGGCTCCCTTCCCAAGTTCAAAGCACACAGGTTTATAAAGTTATTTAGAAGGTAAAGAGAATAGTTTGCCTGTGCGCCACTCTCTGGTAAATTAGATGGGTGTAAAGATTAAGGGTGTATCCTTGCTGCAGTAACCTAACTTGGACTGATATTCACTTCTAGTCAGTCCGGATATAGAAAAGGCAAGGAAAATGTTAGGTGAGGTGCTGTGCTAGGATTTCAAGAATTTTAAAACAGGGTTGTTCAACAAACCAGTTTTTAAATTCTTGAAATACTAACGCAGAACCTCAGCTAGGTTTATAAAGTTCCACAGGTTTTCAGGATTCACTTGGCAACTACGGAATTCACTTGACATAAATTCACAATACCTTTTCCTTGTCGGGATTCACTTCTTCAATGGGTCTCTCAGGCATCCCTCAGCCCAAGCCTAGACCCTCTTTGTTATTCTCCAAATTACCAAATGTTCATCTTGATCAATGTTGCTTCCTTTTTAAGCGCAAAAGTTAAACTCACAAAAGTTCTACTGGAAAAATGTCACTCTTCAGTTGGTTTCTTGCAGGACTCCCTTCCCCATTCTTAACCAAGTCCTTTGAATTTCAGCTTTGGTATATGAAGCAGCTCTTTTCTACAGCTATGGCTCTCCTGGTCGTGGCACAGTTGTCAGACCGCACGGTCCACCCACTACAGGTCGCGCAACCAGGTGCCTTACTTTAGTTGGGTTCTCTTGTCCTTCTTGTGGGTCTCTGCAGCCCCTGCTGGATCAGCCTTATTCCAGTGGGTCACCCCAATGCTTTTTCAACACTCTTTGTTTTGTTGAAATCATTTTTTTATCAATTTTGGGAATTGTACTCCCACTTTGTTTACACACAGCTTCACCCTTTTTCAGATCTCTATTTCACGCCTACTTCAGGTCTGCACACAGCTCCCCAACCCCTTTTTACAGAAGCAATCTCCTTTCTTGCAGTCATTCGAGAATGTGTAACCCTAAACATGACCACTCTTGACACTTTGTATCCCTGTATTCCTTTTAGTCCATTTCTCCCGACGTGTCTTCCACTCCACGCGGCCGAGCGGCAAAACAGTATCTCGCTTGCTTTATTCAAACACACCGGGCTTTCACTGTACTTGGCTCATCAGTTGTGTTTTCTTCATTTTGCATTTAATGTCCTTGCCATCCGAGTTCAGGGTCTCACAACCTGCCCCCCAGACACTCCTGGGCCCTGTTCTGGTCCAGCAAATGAGCACTTATATTTGCGATATGACCTCTCCTTGCCGCTGGAGTGGCAGGTCTCTAACCACGCTGTTGTAGGGTGCTCCCACACGCTAAGTCTCAGTGTCCTCGTTAGCCCCAGCTAGTCCTGGGCAGCCACGGCTCCACAGCTCGCCTCCAAAATCGTTCCAATTGCTGAATGTGTGTCCCCTTTATATATTAGCCTGGGTACTGAGGTTGCAGGTGGGCATGGTTGATGTAAATTGCCTGACCCTTCTGGCCTTGTTAGTGGGACAGGTCCAATGAGGATTTTGATGTACCTTATCAGCAGCTTCCTCGTCCCAGTACCATAGTGGTATTTCTCATAAGAAATCTGCACTCCTCTTGACTTCCTCTTCTCCATCACAGTATTTGCATGATATTTGGGGAAAGGAAGAGTATGTGTCTTAATACATCCTATGAAGGCTGATGGGGGTTGGGTAGGTCAATTTAAGGAAGGGGGTTACCATGTCTCACCCTCAGGTACTCCCTCCCCATGCCCTGAGGACTCTCTACCCAGGTGATCCTCCCTCGTGTATCTGCCCCCAGGGTCGGCATCCAAAAGCAATGGCCCTCCCCTGGCCACTTGTGTAGAAGATTCCTGGGTGAGTAGGTTGGGAAAGGCACTTACATTTTTCACAGTATTCAGGGTCAAATATGGAAGAACCTGTGTGGACTAAAGAGCCTAGGGTACCAGGTTGCGTGACCTTTGATGGGTGGACAATGTGGTCTGGCAGCTGCGCCTAGATCAGGGAACCGTCAATTGTGAAAATCAAAGACATTGTGAAATAAGCCAAGAAGGAGCACTATAACTGAACCCTTAGTACAATTCAGAGGAAGGGACAAGTTGACCTGGAATTGTGTTGAATATTGAAAGGCTGAAACCAAGTATACGTTGCTACGTTAAAGTCTTGGGGAAGGGAATCCTGGGGCTTGATGAACTGTGATACTGTCTTGAGGACGAAACACTCAAGACCCCTTTGTGTGGAACTGATTTGCCTTGAACTTGGGGAAGGCGACCCCAAGGATTTCTGAAACTGTTTGAACTTGAGAAGGGTAATCTCAAGTCTTTTGTGGAACTACCTTGAACTTGGGGGAGGGGAGCTGAAAAGGAAGCTGGGGGCTGGAAGAAGATCAGAACTTAGTGTTGATCACCATATTCTTTTATTACGGAGATCCCTACACATTGTTTAGCTTCAGTTGTAAGGGCAAGCATAGGCTTTGGACACAGTCTTAAGTTGAACTTTCTCACTCAGACGTTCCTGAGTTTCGTTGAGGTAGGGAAATCCCACCTTAGCATAGAGCAAGTTAGGCCTTCAACCACTCTGACATTTGATTTAATACATCATTTTATTTTGGACTTTGAATCTGGTGTCTGTGTCTTGCTTCATGATGCCCTCACAGTACATGATGGATCTTCAGCCAGATGAGAGTGTTTGAGATGATGAGAGGTTCCTGTGCACATGAAGCACTAACTATTAAACACTGGAATCATAAAATGACAAATAGGGTCATCTGATTTCAAAATTGAGTAGCGCACACACGTGAGTAGCACACATATGAGTAGTCCTGCACTCTCACAGCAGAAGAATCACAGCTTTTTCACTTCAGACCTTGTGAAATGCATGTGTCGTGTGCACAGCTGCAGGCATTGCAATGCATGCAGCTCACATGCACTAAACATGGGCCAGCTGAAATGTCGTAATTAAAAACCTATGAAATTCCCTAACAAATCTCTATTATTCTCAGACCTTTCCCTGTATTTTCTTTTGTGACTTTCCACAATGTTTTCTTTCATTTCATTTTCTATATATTGGAGACCTTGAGAAAGCACCAAACATGTGACACGCAAGTCGGTAATAGTGAGCTATTACTTTTAAGAAACATTAGCAAATACATTGTTAATGTAACCTCTACATTATCTATTCACTTTTAACTTTGGCTATTATGCAATTATTACAGGTATTTCTTTTTACATTGAAATATTCAGTTAAAAAAACGCAACAGAGCACTCTTAATTACCAAACACTAGGATGTAATTCTTATCTAGATGTAGGACAGGGATATGAATCAACTCTTTATCACTGTCAGATGCTGGTAGACGAACAAACCTATACAAAGCCATTATATCACCCTAAAAATAACTTTTGGAGACAAGTCAATGGCAAGACCAATCTTATAGCTTGCAAAAACCCATGCAAACGTCAAAGAACAAACCACCAAACAAACCACCAAAGACTACCCAAAGATAATTATTATTGCACACGAGTTGCAAGCACAAGTCAAAATTATAGGTGAATTCTCAAACGCAAGTGTCAGCAGCAACACCATCACTGCCTTGCACAAACCTTAGCACAGGCTGGCCGAGAACATTTGAGACAGATTTACCACGATTCATCAAGACTTCAGTTCCAAACAAAGCAACCCCTAACAGACTCAATAAATCCTGCTCTGACTTCAGCTCATATATGAGCCACCTCATCCACCATGCTACAAGAACTACTAGATATGACCGTCATGTGGGATGGGTCATTGGACAAACCACGCCCCCCCTCTCCCAATACCTCCTCGGGGTTCAATTATTACCCTGGACATGTGATCTCTTTTGCCATCTCAGAAAACTCAATCCTGGTCAAATAGCTCAAGGAATCCATGCAACCACTATACAGCACGAATCTGCATCCCCCTCTCAGACAAATAACACTCACTTCAAACTTCACCTTTCATCTGCAAACCACAAGTGTGAAGTTGATCCCACAGGGTTCCAGTCTGCCCACTTCTATTCAGGAGCTACATGACATCGCTAACCAAAATGTTCCACTCTTGTGCCCTAAACTGTTAGAACTATGCCAATGAGGTTGACAAAATTTCATGACAAGTGAACTCCCACAATAACGCCATTCCTCCTAAGCTGCCTCTGGAACAGTGAGCTGTTGTTGACCTATTATTACCCCAAACTGAATCCTAACAAACCAAATCATGTTCTGCAGGGACTCATGCCCAAAGCCAGATAATCTGGTGAAAAGCTTGGGGGTCACAATGGGAACACACCTAAAACTCAACCTCCAAATCAGCACAGCATTTCGAAATTATTTCTTACACTTGCGCTCTCTCCAATAATTCTTACCCTATGCCTACTTGAGATGTAAATGGATTGAGCCACAGAATCACAGACTACATCGCAAAGGAAAGATGCAAAGAACTCAAAGATGGCAGCCGACTGTCTTCACCTTTGCTTGAGGAACCACATGTCCCTCTAGCTCTTAGCCCACTTCACTGGCTACCTGCCAAGCAGTGGATAAGCTTCAGCCCATTCACATTGCCCACTAAGTCTTCCAAAGCAATGGGCCCAAGGTCCTGCCAGAAAAGTTGTCAATCACAACACAAGCACTGACTTTTAGGAAACCGCAAACGTGGTATAAATCCTTCATTGTTTAGCCCAGTGATTTCAAACTTTATCCCACAAGAAATCCACAAAATCACTGACCATGTGGCCTTCCAGAATTCTTTAAAAAGACTCTCACTAAATTAGGGAGTACAGCCTAAAACTTAACACACCATTTGCCCACCACAAGACGCCAGAATCTCTACCATGGCAAATCATGGAAGTGGGAGGGAACAACGCGCAACCTCACAATAAATCTTTTCCATGCCTTAAAAACGACAGAATACCTAATGAATTTTTGGCCAACTAAAAATAACGATGGCCTTTACCCCAACCCCATGCATATTTTCTTTAAAAAATGTGGTATTTTTTCATTATTTTTAATTCGTTATAAATTCATCTGTTATTTATTGTTCATCATATTCACTGTATACTAATAAATCCACTATAATGTGCCGCACGTAAGGAATTTAGCAGTGAACCAATCCTGTCACCCACGCCTTCCAATCTACAAATCGAGTTTCTAGGACGCCTGGTTACTAAGATGGGCATCTCAGTACACCAGTACATGGATGGCACTCAGTTTTACCTGTATGTCAATTACCCACATGACAACTCGTACCTATTGCATTGTCTTCAGAGGACTTAATCATGGATTGCGTTCTTATGCACAACACTTCTAAAACTGAATGTGTTGTGTTCTCGTACTCCATCTCACCTCTTTTGACATATTGGCTCCATTTTTCTTCAACTTTAGGCTTTACTTTAGGTTCTACTCTGTTCTTTTAAACGGACAGTGCTTCTCTTATTAAATCATTTAACTTTCATCTCTGGTCTCTCAAAGTCATCTAACCTTTTATCAAAGTATGGGAATTCTGCCCGCTTGTCTAATTCTCATTTCCTTCCCTACCTTGTTTACAGGATCTCGGTTCTTCACATGATTTCCGAATCCAACCTAGAACTAATTATGTTTCACGCCACTCACTTTGCTGAGCTGGGCTATGAATTCATAAAATACGTAGAACCTAACATACCTAACAAAAGGCCTTTTAGGGGTGGTGGAAAAAAAGACAAGCTAAATTTAACAGATATGGATATAGAACAAATAGCAAAGAAGGTGGCAGGAGCTATGGGCTAAAGCATGACAACAACTACCCAAAATTACAATCTATGGGAAGAGGACTTAGAAGAGGTAGACCTACTGCCCCCTCCGCTCTCCATCCAAATCTTATCCTGGAACACTAGAGGCTTTAATTTGTTTGTGACTAAAGAGGATGGCATTAAGCACCACCTGAAAGCTAATAAAATAGTACTCCAAGAGACATGGCTTATGAGAGCCATTGCAATTGATGGATATCATCCAAAGATCTGCAAGAAGAAATGTAACTGGGTAACCCTTTGGTGGCCTTTTAATTGGAGCTAGAAACAACTTAAAATTGAAAGAATACAATACAAATGGCTGCCCCTTTATACTGGCCGGTGTGTTAAAGATTGAAACACCCTCAGACCCTATTCAGACACTTATTAACATCTATCACCCAAATTATGGGAGCCCCATTGATACTATAGAGATTATTGAAAAGACCATTCACGACTGCTCCCTCAGAACGAAGAGGGTGATATATAGTAATAGCAATTAAACATTGAACTGACCAAGAAGGGTAGGCTAAGACATTATGACAATGGTATTTTGACTGCAATAAAAGATACATACTCATATATGGGGAAAATATATTTTCCAATAGGAATGCGCGCTCAAGCAACCCTTTTGAAATAACCATTAAAGAGAAAAAGATTGCTCATCTTAAAGAGTGGAGAAAAATTAAACGCTGAGAAGACACAAGAGAGAGAACTGCTTAATAAACTACAAACTAAATACAAAAATGTGGTGAGAGACCATAAAGCCTCTATACATAAAATACAATGGCAAAATGTTTTTAGAGCCCTACGAGATTCGGATTCTCCGGGATTCTGGTTTCTTTATAATTCTTGGATGGAAATCACAGATAGTGAAAAAGAACTTAACCCTGCTGAAGCAACTGCCTGGTTTGGCCACATAGAGACCCTGTCTAACTCTCCAAAAGAAAATACAGGCCATAAACATCTTCGAGTATCGGATACTATGAATAGAGATTTTATGTGTACCCACGAGGACATCAAGGGTTAGATTGTGAAGCTGAAGCCATCTAGAGCTCTTGGCCCCGATGGAATCCCTGACATTATACTCAAAGCAGATCCTAAAGTATGGGCGACTGTGCTCCAAATGCTCTATAGAAATATATTCACTACTGGAAAGGTTCCACAGAGCTAGAAATAATCCATTGTGGTTCATGCCAGCTCTAACCTTTTCGCACAAATCATTATGAGGCACATAAACCTGTAGAAAAAAAATGAGAACATTCTCAGAAATCAGCAAGTGGGCTTTAGAAAAGGCTTCCGCACACACGCTAACCTTTGGACCCTGTCCTACTTGATTAATGAGGCAAAATTAAACCAAGAGCGGACCTTGTATGTCTGTTTTATAGACTACAAGGCCACCTTAGATACGGTTAATAGAGCCCTCCTATGGGAATAAATGGATAACTTGGGCGTTAACCCAGCCTTGTTGCATCTCGTGAGAGAAATGTATTCTAATACTTATCTGAGAGTTCAAATTAACCAGGAAGGATTCCTTGGTGTGTCCATACCTAGTAAACACTGGGCTAAGTAAAACAGGACTGTGCGTGGTACCCCTCCTCTATAAACTCTATGCTGCAGAACTCCAAGAAAACAGAGGGAAATGCCATCATTTCCCCCCACGAGTTCAACAGCAATCGGTCTCTTGGCTCTCATACACTGATGACACTCTTATTTTAAATCAAACTCTGATCGGACTCCAAAGAACATTAACAGCTTTGCAGAATTATTCCCGAGCCAATGGCCTCGAAATAAACCATAAGAAAACTAAAATTATGATCTCCCATACACTTCATTGGATGATGAAAAAATAATTGATCGAAGGAGTGGATGAATTAATCTACCTTGGCATTCCCATCTTTGAAAAAGATGACAGGGACAAGTTAGGTAACTATGTCATTAGCAAAGCTCTCATAAAATTCAACACAATAAGGCAATACATAGGAGTTAAGGGAGGCAAGTCTACAAAGAGCCTCCTGAAGGTCTATAAGAACAGCATTATCTCTAGCATCCTTTATGGACTCGAGACATTTACCGACAAAGAGACCACGTGGCTGGACCCGCTAGAGGGGAAAAACTATGTTGAAGATCACTGGGCTTACCAAATTGTACACTTTTAGAAGCAAAATGATGCAAATTGGCCACTATGGCACTTAGTACTCGTCAGAAAATCAACAGTACAGTGTTATTAAAAAAAAATTAGAGAAGGAGGAAACAACCTGAACACAATGTATAGTAATTTTAACCTCTTACTAAATTAACCTTACCCTAAAACTGCCCTAATAAACTGGTTGAAATGAGTACTTGAGTTTCTGGAATTCATTGGTTGCTATCTAAAGACTTTTGATAATATTGGGGTTGCGATTAAAGAAATAAAAGAAAAAGCAGGGCTATGGGCTAGGGACAAGAATTTTAGGAAACTCTCAACTAGAAGTCTTTATAAGAGATATGTTTTTCAAACTTTCCCGATGAATGCAACGCAAATACTCTACTCCCCCCCCCCCTTTGCAACACAAACACTTTCGCACACCACGAAAGACGACGGACAAACACCAGAGCCGTTTACCTGACATGTCCCAACACAAGGATCAGGCAAGTCAGGCAATTGACCAGAATCACACATACCTGATGGCCGTTTCCCTTCCCCACAGGGATAAAAGGTAGAGCGCAAGAGAGCAATAAAAGCAAGGCAGACCGCATGATGAGAGAGCTAACTCAGCACGGCAGTTCAAGAGGAGGAGAAAGACAGCGCTTACCGAGAGGAGGACAAGGAGAGAAGCGACCTTGCCCGTTACGAGCCAGGCCTGTGAAACCTCCACCGAAGGAATCATAAGACCGCGAACAACAGCCAGCGTGTGTTGCAGCAGATGTCAACAGTACATGGGGTCCTGCTCTGCTGATAACCAAGCCGAGGAGAGACACTGGTGTTAGGAAAGATTTCCATTCCATGTATAATTTTCCCTCTTGTGTACCCCCCAACTTTTTGTTTTGTTTGAAAACCATAGTCTGACTTTTGCCAGAGGAGCACAGCCTTCAGCTGTACTCCTCTGGGCTTTTTGCTCACTTTGTTACGGTGAAACTGGCATGCCCTTAAAGACAGTCAGTACTGGGAGACTTTATTTCCCTTAGCCCTTGTCAATGTTGCAACTTTTCTACAACATGTTGCAAGTGCACAAAGTACCTTACAGTAGTTACGCTTGAAGGATTTTTTAGGAGATGTGCCTTGGACAGGGCTGGTGGCAGCTTATCTTTTCGTGTATTTTTAACCCTTTCCTGCCAGGTAAACCATGGTTACCGCGCTTGGCACGGTTAGGTGGCCTGGCTCCAAAATGGCCATGCCACAAGGCTATTTGTCCTGTCCTTTGGCCATCTTGCCCCTAACTCCCCCAGGTTGAGCCGAGCCAATCCTTATTGGACATGCATTTTCCTGTGAAGCGCCAAGCTTTCATGGGCTTCTGCATGCCTTGAGTGTGCGCCCCCAGGATGTGGGCTGGACTGTCTAGTACCAATACACATCCAGGGTGCCGGAGAGTTTGGTGTGCTGTGAATGCCTGCGACCACCGTGGTCCATGATTGGCCCACATATGGTATGCCTGTATGTGAGCAGATCTCCCATTGGGTCCTCTATGTTTTGGCGCAAAGGAGATTTTGGATAAGAGAAGGCTCCAAACACCCATACCATGTCGATATCTGGAGTTCTCACTGAATGAAGGATAGGATCCAAGTATCCTGAAACTAAGAAGCCGAGTCGAGGAACCGCTGGTGACCAGCTGGAAGGTTTGGCACCCTGAGCCCGCTGTCGTCCTGTGGGACCCCTCTGCATCTGGTCATCCTAGAAGGTCTGCAAAGACTCTTAGACCCATTGGAATAGTGGGACCAACTATTCTCAGCATTTTCATCAAAACCTGCAAGTAAGCCGTTTCGGAAGCGTCTCTGGGCCAACCAGTGGGCTGACCAGCTTGCACAGAACCTTTGCCCTGATACCGCTGCCTTTGAAACTTGGTACATCGCATGCTTTCTGTTCACGGCACTCTCATACCGAATTTCGTACACTTGGCGTTCCCAGGTCAGGAGTAAAGTGAGCTCGCCCAAACCGGAGCATACGCAGTTACTGTGTCACCCAGCAGTGGTGATGAACTTTGCAAGTTCATTGCAGGTGTGGTCCTCTGTGCCCTGAAGCCTGCTACAGTAGAACTGGCCTGACCATCCACCAGGAGCGGAGAAATCGCCACTGTCTCACTTGGGAATCAACACTGTATCTTTGTCGCTGAAAGCCACAGAGCCGCGAGATTGCCACATTTGAACCTGCAACCGAAGTGGACTTGACTGCCGAAGTTTGGTCCGGAGTGAGCCGGGGGTCGGTGAGTAATTGCAACCCTAACTAGTGGCCCCTAGCGCATCCATCCATTTTTACGCACGAGTGGCCTCTGAGGACCCCTCTCCTTTCCACTGCTAGAGCGAACTAGCGAACTATTCCCGAACTCTGGAACCTGCTTTGCCCTGTTGGGGAGACCCTGCACGAATAGTGGGAATTTATTCTGCATCACCTCACCCACCTTCCTGAGCTGCTACAGACCCTTTAAAAGACCCCGTTTTGTCCGTCAGTGGCCTTTTGAACCCATGGCCACTACCGAGCTCAAGTACCTTTCTTGCAAGGTGGCCTTTTTGATTGCGTTGACCTCCTGAAAGACGAATACGCAAGCTTCAAGCTCTCTTGTCGAACAGCTGTTCCTAACTTTCCACAAGGATATGGTTGTGCTTCGCACCCACCCTTCTTTCCTTCCCAAAGTGGTTTCTGAATTCAATTTAAACCAGTCAATATCTTTACCAGTCTTCTTCCTGAACCTGGTCTCTAATGCAGAGAGAGTTTTACACAATGTAGACGCCAGACGTGCTCGGGAGTTCTACCTCAACAGAACAAGTGAGCTTAGACTTTCTGCACAACTGTTACGTTTGGTGACCCAAAAGGGAAACCGGCCTCGAAAGCTTCCATCTCGGCGTTGCAGGTGAGCGCGGCACTCCAGGTAAGGCTGGGCATGGGCTGCCTCCATTTTGGCCAGCAGTGGCCCCGGCAAGCCCACGCCATGTCCCGAAGCGTCCCTCTCCTGCCGCTCCCCTTCCCTCCCTCCTACCGCCTCCTTGCCCACCCCCTCACCCCTATTGGTCCAGCAAGGCTCTTAAGCCACCTTCCCAGGGCAGCTCCTACCCGGCAGCCCCTACAGCTAAGGACCACGAGGCGAAGGACGGATACGCGAAGTGTCTGCAGGTGTCAGCAGGGGAAGCCAAGGAAGCCAGCAGACACCAACAAAACTGTGAGTGTGGCAGGGGTGGGGTGTAGAGCAATCACTCTACTCCAGAAAGCCTCTGTCACTCTACCTTACCTTCCATAGCGTAGACTGCCATAGACTTTAATAATATATGACTTGTGACCACTGTAAATGGAATGTAAATGTTGCCATGAGATGAATATGCTAGTGCCACACATGTATGGAACTGAACCCTAGCTTGTGTCGCATCTAGATAGAAGTGTGACTGTTAGCATGTGCCACACTCGTATGGAATCCTGAAATCTAGCTTCCGTCGCTTCTGGATGGAAGTGTGAGTGTCGGCATGTGCCGCACCTAGATGGAATCCCATAATTGCAATATTAGCATATGCCACACTTAGATGGAATTTCTCAGGTTTAGCCTGCGTCACATCTAGACAGAAATGTGATTGTTAGCATATGCCACCCTCATATGGAATTTCAGAAGTGTGACTGTTAGCATATATGATTCTCAGTATGCACCACACTTGGAATTCTGAACCTAGCTTGCGTCGCATCTAGATAGAAATGTGACTGTTAGCATGTGCCGCACCTAGATGGAACCCCACAATTGCAAGGACAGCAATGCCAACTAACCAACCAACTAACAATTCCATCCCTCTGCATACACCTCTCAAACTATAACCAAACACAACCACAAACCTAAAATGCAGCAATCCGCACAAACTTAACAACAATGCAACAACAAAACAAACCACACATAGACTTGCACAACAGCACACAACGACTACGGACCACAAAACACCCCAAGCCCAGCCAACGGACCCACCGGGCTGAGGCTGTCAACAGCACATCACTGCTCTCTTGCACTTTTCCAGCTTATTCCCACTAACCCACCCCCTTTCCTCCCCTTTTCAGAGCCGCCAGAGCGCCAGGGGACCACTTCGGTGGTGATAGTGCGCGATAAAAATTTCCTTTAACATTAACATCTGCATTACTGTGTGCGTCAGCATTGCAAGTACATTTGAGCAATAGGCTCCACTCTTCTTAGGGATTGGACTGCCTTTCAGTTAGGATTGTGTTTGATGCAGAAGGGACTAAAGACTATTTGCACTGCCTTTTTCCTTCCCCTTTTAGGTTGTAGACCCATTTTGTGCATTAAATCTTTAGACCCCATTGGTCTTGTATATATGTATATTGATAGGATTGTGTTGGATTAGAAGTATTACTGTGATTGTATTTGTGTGTTGAAACTCAAAGGCCTTGAAATAAATATATTGGTATTTTTAATATATCTACACCCACCTGACTGGGAGTGATTTGTAAGTATCCTTTACTCTGTGTGCTCATTGAGGTATTTCATTTACTCTCACCCGTCCTGAGACCCAGTCTTGACCGACGCCAATGCTACCTTGATTGGTTTGGCTTATCCAGAAGGAACCCTGTTCCAAGAGACTAGGCTGGCCTTCTGAACCTCTGCCCACCAGGTCAGAGTTCAGAAATCTGTCTTAACAGCTGGCCAATGTGGTACCGGCCTTGACTGCAGAGAAAAGCAAAGCCAAGCAGTTCATCACAGCCTGTGAGCCGAGGAGAGAGCAGATAAGAAACCGAACTGTGTTGAACTAAAGTAGCAAATGGCCAATTGAAGAAAGTACAAAGACTGTAGATATGAAAGTGGGAAACCAGCTATAGAGGAGTCAGGAACCACGTGAGTGCTCACTCAGGAAACGCTGGCCGATTATCGTATTGCTGAAACTACCATTACCAGAAGGTATTGGGAAGGCGAGAAAAGGGTCAAAGTGGTCATACAGGGGCCTAGTAAAATCCTCTGTACAGTTCAAAGTCTTTGGCCGGCAGATGATTGTGAAGGTAAGGGAAGTGAATCCTGCATCCCGTTCAAGTCCTGATGAACATTGTGTTGACAAAAGTGAACCCGACGGAGGGATGTCCACAGTGAACTGTTTAAAAAGACATGGTAAATGCCATAAGCGAAGTTGATTTGGAAAGCCATAGTGAACCCAACGGAGGGAGGCAAACATTCGAGAAGGGTCTGAATCCGGAAGAAGGAGATCCAGGGGTGAAAAGACATCACCCAAAGTGCAAGCAGAAAGGAACTTTTGTTTATTATTTTTGGAACACAACAGGTCCTCGGAGGCTAAAGACTTTCTGTAGAAAAGAGACTTAACCACCGAAGGTCCCGACACCTGATAGCAGAACTGTAGTCTTGAACTGGATATCCCAGCCCCTTTGACGAGTAGCAATTACCCTTGAGGTTGATGGGGATGCAGATTTTATTCATACGTCAATAATCAAAACGACTCAGGTAGTTTGGCAAAAGGAAATCTGTTTTAATATCAACTATCTAAAACAGGAAATGCAACGAACATCAGCACTCGCTCGATCCCCTTACTCAACGAATCTTACAAAAAACGGAGGTCATATTAGGCAGAGTCGTCATGAGTGATGTATTGACCAGTGACATTACCAACGTCATCCTGCGTGGCAAACTACAAAAACCTATTGAGGGAATTGATAGGCTCTAAGTGGGTATCTAAGTATAAGTTCCATATCAGTATAGAACAGTGAAGGAAAGTGATAGGGTACTTAACATCAGGTGGGACAACTAAGCCCTCCCCTTAAAATGGTCACTATGAACGTCACTAAATACACGACGTCCCATTGGCTACACAAACTATAGGACCCTTAATTACATAGTCCTCTGCAATTGGTTGGCTTCTAACGCCCGTCAGTACTTTTCCACCTACGTCTAGCAGCAGGCAGGCTGAACATCCAGGTGCGGATGAGCTCCTCTTAACACTAGCTTCCCACCAATTAGCAAATCAATCCATCATCACCACAATGGTCCAATGTCAATTAGGGCTTTGAAGCCTGGCCTTGAGTTTGTACTGTGCTCTGAGAAATGTTAAGGAGTGTGGGCACATGTTGCCCTTGTGCGTAGGTGTGACCACCTCGTTCTTCCAACTTCATCCTTCCACGTGACCAGAGACCATGGAATCGAGCCTTTTAGTGTATTAAAATACTATTTTCTAATAGTCCTCTGACGTCTTTTGTTTTCCCCAAGCCTTCTGGACAGGAGTTTCTGTTCCTTCACACAAATTGTATCCAATGTCAGTTCACTCCAGTTTAATAAGACCTTGGCTTCTTGGCTCATCCTACTCCTTCTGCTGAGATTCATGTTGTAATTTAATTTGCTTTTTAACTGTAACACACTGAAATGAGGCCTGCTTGCTATTGTCCACCACTGCTCATAATGCGTAGTGGGAACATCCATCCTTTGCTCATCCATATGCATATATATATATATATTGGTGCTTGCTGCAATCTATTCACTATAAAGCTAGCCTCAAGATAACTGTCTGCTTGCATTTCTTTTGCATCTGTACACGTTTGAACTAACAATGTCTTCATCTGTTTCTGTGGCATATGTTTCTTCACCTTGATCCCAAGAGGTCACTTATCCTTGATACTTCCTTGAGGCCTTATAGAATATCTGCATTATCTGGTCTCTGGATCTCTTCTACAGACGTCAGCTCGATTCTGTGTGACGTCACCATTCATCTTTGCCATCTATCTGCCCTGCCTCTTCAGGAATCTCATTCAAATGGCCATCATATTTTCTTGTATGCAGGTACAGTTTTCTCAATGGGTACTTTGCCTCCCAGATCCTCTTAGGTATTGGTACTTTCACTGGTACTGCACAGTCCATACTCTATTCTTTGTCTGTTCAACTGCTCCGTGTATGTCTCATACTCTGGTTTCTAACAGACAGGTAATATGGGCGGGTGGTTGGTGTAGGGGTACTTGGCTCCTCCTCTACAGTCTCGTGCTGGGAAAAGTTTGAGCACGTGCTTTGCTCCGGAGTCCCGCCTTATCCCATAGCTCAAAACCTGGGAAAGGGAGACCCGGAGTACTGCATCATGACTTGTTATTTGTGAACACTTCTTTCTTTCCTATGAATCCTAGCCCACACCATTTTTTATTTACTTGTAAAGACTGCCAATAGGTTTTTCTTGGTATAGGCCCTTTTTTTGACCTAACGCCACTAGGAATGCCTTGTTATTATTATTTGATGGTCGTAGCTTGCTCCCATCTCAGATTTAGGTTTAGATTATGCGTTTTTCCAAACCTCATATACAGTTTATTAAACACCTTTGAACTGTGATCACTTGTGTCTGTCTTTACTGTTGCCACCATGAGTTCCTTACACTACATAGCTACCAAACTTGGGCTTTTATATTCTCTGGTACTAGTTTGACTCTGAATTATACTGTTCAATATATATGGTTAGAAAATGAGAAGCTGTTGAACACCAGTCAATAAGACATACTTGCAATATATAACTCTCAACTTATTTTAAATTGCAATTGTTATAATGAATTTGATTTTAGTAGATTGCCTGAACAGTGTAACATGAATTTCCAACTACAATATATATTGAATTACTAACGTAAACATTTTTAGTTAATTGTGCAATAGATATTGGAGTGTAATGTTTTATGAAATCTCATGTTTACATTATTAAATGACAGTGTTAAAGGTTTTATTTGACTAAACACTTAAATAATAACATGTTGATTAATCCAACCTCACTATTGTGAAATCGGTTCTTTACGCTGCAGCTGGATAGGCCTCCGGAGCCGGGAAGTTTGAGAACATCTCACATATTCTGAGACTCCACTGGATGTCTCTGGATTACAGAGTTTTCAGAAAAATATGCTATCCTTTCATGCAGTAAATTCCAAGATGTCTGGCATCCATAATTTTAGTTATTTGGATTTATCGTGTCTTGAGGAGCCGTGGTAAATTCTGTTGAGTCCTCAATTGAGTCCTCAATTTTGTCCCATACTTTTTCAGTGATGGATCTTTCCTGCTTCATCAAAACTCCTTTATCTTTTCGATCTGCTGCGTTACAAGAAATATTTGCAGACCGGTCTCTGGGATTTATCTGTGTAGGTTTCTGCAGCCTAGCCCCCTGCAAGGGTTTCACACTTGCACTTTATTGTATATATACAAATTAGTTTGCCTTATTTTGTACCTGCATTACTGCATGCCTCTGACCCATTTCAATGCCTTGCTTGTGCAATATATTTCATATAATAACCATAGCTATCCGATCTTTGTTCGGATCGTTTGCTGTCTCCTCTTTGCAGAGGAGTTGCAATTCGACCCGGTTGGTCAATTTGCTGCTTGAGAAGTAGGGTGTGTCACCAGATATGTGGAGTTTAGCCACCAGGTACAGTGGTGTGCTACTCGTGACTGCTTTGTAGATGATACATGTCACTATGTCATGAACAGTAGTTACAAAGGAGTGTGGGACCCCTCTACAGAGAATGCACATGAGCCAAATAACTTGTTCTGTGGAATTTCTTCCACTCAGGAGGGTCTACAACTACGTTTTAGCTCACTGCACCCTTCACAGAGGAGAAATAACCATTTGCATATCAATATTAATCACACCCACAAGGGCAGTACAGCACCGAAATGCTAGGCAAATCTCGTCTGAACAAGAGTACCATCAGCAACCCCAGACATGTGTTTCGGGATAGTCGGGCCTCATCAGGGAGGTGAAGCTGAGCCTCTTTAAGATACAGTGAGCAAGGGGTCCACTTCTGGGTTACTTAGGGTGAAACCCCAAGTTTTACAAAGTTATAAAGGAGTGTGGGAGCCCCTCTACTGAGAACAAGTATGGGTGACATACCCTGTTGTATAGAAAGTCTTCCAGTCAGGATGAAGGGTTTGATTTTGCGAAGGCTGGAGATGTGGAGCCAGGCTGTTTGGGCATTCTTGGCTATGTGTTTCTGGAAGGACAGGCTGCTGTCAGACGGTGAAGACTGGAAATTCTGCTGAATTTGAGAGTTGCAGATCAAATGCTTCTAGGCGCTGTGACAAATCAATGGTATTTGTCCCCCCACCCCAAACCCTTTGTGAGACTAGGGAGGGGAGCACACTCCACAAACCCATCCTAAGGGGTTGAGGAAAGAAGGACCTCACCGGGAGAGACTCCCCCTTTGGGGTCAAGGACTTCTTTTGCCATGAGGAACTCCCTGCTGCTCTCCATGTGATGGCTTATATGGAACTATCTAATACACCAAATAATTACAAGTTCCGTGACTGGGACGTAGATAAAGTGAACGTATACAGTTATCAAAGAGAAAGACAGGCTGTCCCTTTAAATCACAATCTCCAATTGACTGGGCTGAGTATATTGACGAGAGAGGAGATGCCAGAAGGAGTCCAAGAAAGAGAAGAAGGCAGAGACAGACCAGTGGCGTAACACAAGATCTGGGGGCCCCCCTGTGAGCCATGCTGAGGGCCCCCCACCCAACTCGGCAACAAATCACGAGGCACGCCGTGCTCTGGGCCGGCCTAGATTTCCACGATTGTGCAATACGCACAAACGTGTTGCTGAAGGGGTATGCCACACACTGCACTAGGAGAAAGATATAAATATGTGTTTTAATACAATATACAGCACACTTTCTGAGGAAAATTGGCTAAAAAGCCACAGTGTTTGCTATGTAGGGTAACACCAATCCAATACATGCACGTCACCAACAGTGCACATGAATATGAATGTCTTGCTATTAAAAATGCCATTCCACAATGAAAACATGTCTAACTGGCCGCACAATGTAGACCAGTGTAGACACATAATAACATTACAATAAAGCATGCAAGGCCACATTAAGACATACCTAGACTGGTTGCACCAAAATGCCAGTCGAAGCAATAAGACTCATCAAGAAGAGAGCACACATTAAACCCAGTGTCTCTGCCTCCTCTTACAACATGGCCAAACTGTTTAAAATCTGTAAGGAGCTGGTCAATCCTGTTGAGTCTCTACCTCTCCTGTTCCCTCGACAGGCTCACCTCCTTCCTCTTGGACCGCCCCTCCCAGGTCCAACTTGCTCCCTTTCACTCTGCCACCTCTCTCTACCTGTGGCGTTCTCCATGGCTCTATCCTCTCACCCTGGTTTTTCAACCTCTACTTGGCCCCTTTGGCCCCATTGATCTCTACCTTCTCCTCTAACTTACAGTGTTATGCCGATGACACTGAGCTTTCCTTCAGGCTCCCCTCAGCCTACTCTCCTCTCTTGCTCATTCCTGGTGTCATCTTCAACTCCACTCTCTCTTTCTCTCCTCACATCTCGGACGTCGCCAAGAAGTCTCACTATCAGCTGCACCTTCTCAAAGGGACTCTTCCCTTTCTCACTTTCCCCCAGAAGCTCACTATCTCCCGAGCTCTGGTTCTCTCTAGGCTGGACTACTGCAACAGCCACTTCTATCTGCCTTCCTCTACTCCACCCTCTGCAACTAATCCAAAAAAGGACTGCAAGACTTGTCCTTGGCCTCAAGCCCAGGGACCGTATCTTTCCAGCCATGAAATCTCTCCACTGGCTTCTGGTGGCTACAAGGATCAAGTTGAAGACCCTTTGCATTGTCCACAAGGCTTTCTGGGGCTGCAATCCACACTACATCCAACGCTCTCTTCCAAAATACCTTCCTTCTCGAGCCCTAAGGGTTAGATGCTTCTCCAGGAAGAGAGAGGGGGGTAGATCCCTCTCCCCTGTAGGGGACTCCCTCTGGAATGCCCCCCCTGCCACTCCCAAACTTGAGCTGAACCACATGAAGTTCCGGAAGCAGCTCAAAATGTTCTTCTTCTTCTCTGCTTTCTCTCTCCCTCCCCTGCTGACCTACCTGTCTGCTGTACCAACAGGTTGCTTGGCTACCCTCAGGCTCACTGAGTCCAGGCTCTTTCTTGATCAGTCACCCTTGCACTGCCTCCGGCCTACCACGCAGTTAGGGGCTGTAACTGTAACCCTACAGTCCCTTGTTCTCCTTGCACTACCCAGAGCCGCGCTGCCCTGGCTTCACTTGCTCAGAGCATTACTGCCCCATTTTCCCCTCCCATCTCCCTTGCACTTCCCCCCTCCTTTTCCCCTTGCACTTCTCGTTCTCGCACGATCTGAATGACACAAGGCTTAGTAAGATCATTTGTCTTGTCCTCCCTCTGTTTTCCTTCCCCTGTCTTGTCATGCCTAAAAACACTTGTGTACATGTGCGTTATATATGACTTATATCATATAATTTTACCACAGATGCTCATGAAAATATACAGTGCCCCAGTAAGAAATGGCTAGACTGGTAGAGCCCAAATGCCAGTCTAGCCAGGTAATATCAATATAGGCTGGCGGACTAACCGATTTATCAGATTGTTCAATAAAGTCTTCCTCATCAGTAGGACACCGGTCGTACTCCCGTTCCCTTTCCTCCTCACCTGAGCTTGAATTAAACTTCTTTCTTCTGCCGTGGAGAGTGGGAAGACTCTTCTTCTGTAGAAGGTAAGGTCGGCCTCGAAAGGAAGCCACCGCGGCTCCGATAACAGGAGGCACGGTGACCCCCCTCCGCGACGGACTAACAACGGAGTGAGGGGAAAAGCCCGAATGGCATAAAAACCCCTCTGGAGTACTTGAGCAGGCCGGAACCAGATAACAGGGAAACTCGGAGAGCACAATCCGAAATATATCCAACGGCAGAGAGAGGGTACACGAGGGACCAGCTGAATAAGAGAAAAGGAGCTGAGATAGAGACAGCCAGGAAAAGGAGAGAAATCGGATACCAACTGGGAAGAGAAACACTGGGAAGGCTGGAAGAGAAAGAGCACAAGGGAAAGAGCACTAGGGCCAGGGAGCCCCAACACAGCAAGGGCGGAGCACCGCCAAGGAGAAAACAATAAGGGAGCGAGCGCAACAGAGGGAAATCCGAAGTTGCAACGCGCCGAACTGCCTAGCGTGTGGAAGTAAATACGCATAGGCAGCGGCCATGTTGAAAAAGACTAGACCGATAATACTGTCAAGGAGAAAACGTGGCGGCACAAATCAATGGCGGCCTCGCTTCCACCTCTCCCACAGCCGCCAGTGCCCAGCGGTCGTGACAGGTAATTACACTTAGCAGGACTGCTTTATCAGAAATGCCCAGTTAAAAAAAGTCATACCAAATTGAGGAATGACTAGACTGGCTGCACCAAATCCCTCTCTAGCCACTAATACCACTTATCATGCCTGCTTAGCATGGACATGGACAACCATTATGATATATTGCACAATCCCATCCCCTCCCCACACATCCCATCTCCCTTCCATACCCTCCCCAATCTCCAAAATAAGCTAATTGGCCCAGAATCATCTCCACGTCCCTCTTTATTCTCCCAGTGCTTATGCATGAGGCTCCTTGCCTCATTGGGAAGTACCGGGATGAGGAAGAGTGGGACTAGGAGTAATGAAGATTACAGGTAGCTAAGTCAGACATTACCTTCATGTACCTCTACCTCATCCCAGTACTTTAGTACTGCCTCATACACAAGTACTGGGATGAGGAAGAATAGGGCTAGGAGTAATGAAGATTACCAATAAGTAATCAAGGCATTAAACACAAGTAGTGGTGCAAAACCATTGAGCTGACTGGGCTTCAGCACTCCCCCCCCCCTGAAATTATGGGCTATGTTGACTTGACCTGGCTGACCTACTGAGCAGTTGCAGGACAGAAAAGGACACAGATGTTAAACGGCACCTGGGTTTCACTGTTAACAAGGGCCCGGACCAGCAATTACTAATGTACAGCATTTCGCTGTTAGTACTTGCATTCAAATGCCACATTTTTTAAGCAATTGAAATTGTGATGTGGGTTTAGTACTTGCATGCCAGGGGAGTGATTGGAAGGGTCGAGAGGGAACAGGAGACCAGTCATTCTTACAGCAGTCCATAAGTGGGTGCTTTCAGACTTAAAGGAGATATTTAATTGCTTGTAACATTGAAGCTGTACTAGAATGGTCTCATTAAAATGCGTAAAGAAGTTAGATGCCTCCACACAAATAGGTTTGCTCTTCCCCACCACACGTGAAGTTAGCGCCTCTCCCAACATTTGAAGGGTTAGCCCCCTGAAATGTAGGTTTTGTTCCCCCCTGATCACAAGCGCACAAACCATTCACCATATATACACACGCACACCCAGCCATCCATATATTTAAGTGTGCACCCTTTCACCATACAGACACACCCAGGCCGCCACCCATAAATGTGTGTGCATCCTTTCACCGTACACGCACACCCAGCCATACATTTATGTGCACCCTTTCACCATACACTCACACAGGCAGCCACCTATACGTTTAAGTGTGGACACTTTCACCATACAGGCACACCCAGGCAGCCACCCATACATTTAAGTGTGCATCCTTTCACTGTACGCACACACACGCATACCCATCCACCCATACATTTGTGTGCACCCTTTCACTATACACTCACACACGCACACGTCATGGGGTTGAGGGGAGCCATAATACTTCAAAAATAAAGTTTCTTTTTGAAGTCACAGATATCATAAAGAAATTATTTCTGTTAAAGACTGAACCATAACAGAAATAATTTCTTTTTGAAAGCAGAGTGACTTCAAAAATAAACTAGTTATTTTTGAAGTCGTAGGGCTTCACCCACTGTATGACATGGAGGCCTCCACTCTAGGGTCTTCATGTCATGTGATGGGGGAAGCCCCTGGACTGCAAAAATAACGTTTTTTTTGTATTCATTGTGCCTTCATAAAGAAATTATTTCTGTTACAGAAATCCTTTCTTTATAAATTCAGAGTAAATTCAAAAAGAAAAAGTCAAAAGAAAAAAAAATGTTTTCTTTTTTTTTACTCACAGTGGGGCCCCTCCCAGAACATGTGGTCGTGGGGGCAGCGGGGGCCCCTGTTACGCCAGTGAGACAGACCTGGGAAGCCCCCTGTATGGAGAACACCTGAAGGAGGCAGAGCCGATGTGGACTTCAAAGACTGAGAAAGTTCAGAACTACTCCAGCTGAAGCAGGATGCGCTGGAAGCCCAGCGTGTAAGAGAAACAGAGACCCGGGATGACTGGAGCGGAGAGCTCGGTGGTGGCAGGACCATGAACCAATCGTGGTGGACAGCATGCCCTCTCAATGACGCCAACATTACCTTGGAGAGGAAGCACCGAACTAACTGATTACCCGCAGCGGTATCGAGAAGCCAAGCAGGAGACAGAAACACACATGAAGCCGACATTGCAGAAAGCAAACCGAGCAGCAAACAGAAGGCAGGAAAAGGACCCAAGGACCTATTGGCACTGGAGACGTTCACCAACAATACTGTAGCTAATGAAGAAAACAGAAATACTGGGAAGCTAAAAGGGGCTATTTATAGAAGTAACAAAATGTGTCCCAGTGCCAATGACGAAAGCGTGGAGAACAAGTTGATGAAGTTGAACTATATTAATGTGGTAACATGAAATACAGAAACCACAAAGTGTGAAAGGAATACAATTAGACTGTTGATACCCTGGGAAAAGTGGAAGAGTACCAAATATCTAAGAGATAGAGTGCAACACAATAAAGAGAGACACTTGTGAATAAAAGACCAGCGAGGTCCCTAGGAATATCCTTATGCAAGAAATATCACTTTGGGAAAAGAGGCACCATCAGCATAAGGATAACAAAATAAAACAGAGAAAAGGATGCGACACAATACATTCAGAATATGATAATAAAGAGAGAATGATTCTGACAAGAGCAGGGAAGCAGCCTAACAAAGAGGAGAAAAAGATAATCGATGCCCTAAGGCAGTTGAAGGAAGTAATATAGAGAATAATGAGATACTATTTCAGGATTGTATATTGATCAGATCTCTGGGAAAAAAAGAACATAAGTGCAAAAGCACAACTACCAGGAGATGGGAGTCATTCTCCTGACTTAAGTTAATCAAAGTACTGGTAGGGTCAGTTATGTCCACTTTGGACAGTAGACTGTTTCTTTTGGACATTTAAGAAACAAACATGTTCCCAATTAGGGAACTCGCATCCCCTGCACACTTTCAATGTCTGGAAAACCAGACCAATAGTTAGATTATATTGTTTACAAAATTTCCAATAAACTCTAGAGAAAGGAGTAAACTTTTAGCATGAAGCAATATTTGAGAAAGTCAATTGAAGAAAATCAGATTCAGTCAAATTAGGTCACAAGAACCGAAATTCATGTTTATTCTTGATGTTGAGATTGTAGCAGGCCCAACGCGTTTCGAGTGATAGTGCACTTTTCATCAGGGGCAAATCAAAGAGGTTCTAAGAAAAAATATGTACAGAATTCTACATTAGAAAAGTGTTTTTCATAGACAACAATTTTTCACAAATTTTACCAAACATGATGTTACAACCACTTATGTCATGTATACAAAGGCTAATAGAATGAGTCAAAGAATAAAGACTACTCAAAAACCAAAATACAGGGTACATTGCCACTAAAGGGTCTGTCATGACGCGCACGCCATGGAAACTATGGAAACAATGGAAGAAGGGCTGATTCCATTCTACACATGGCGGTCTAGTCTTCCACGCGCCCTCACACGTCATGACGCATTCAAATAGGCATCACACACGGAAGTCGAGGCGTTGCAACCTTGCTTTTCCGCTAGGTTCTCACGCTGTGTATTCTCCGCACTTGCTCCGCCTGTGCCTCCTCTTGTTTTTCCTACTTGACCGCCCGCTTGTGCTGCTCGCTCGGTTCCGAGCCTCTCCCCATCCGGCTCGGCTTCCTGTATTCCCGCCCTTCTCGAGCAGCCTCTTTCCCTCTTGCTTGGCTCGAGTATTTTTCCTTTGTTCCTCCTGTCCTGTTTGCTTCCAGTTTGCGTGCTGCTGTCTTGGTACGCTCCTTTCCCTCTGCAGCCTTCAGCTTTCCCTCTTCTACCCTCAGTGCAATATCCTTCCTGACCACCGCTCCTGTTACCCAGGCTGAAACTTTGCCTTCCACCGCCAGTATTGCCTTCTGGGAATCGGAGTCCACTCTTCTCACTACAATGGCAAGCCTTCCTGTCAAAGCATCTGTAGTGCTGTCAACATCCCAGCACACCAGGGTTTTTTAGCTACGCTTTTCCCTGGTTTTGGAGGCAGGCTCCCTGAGGGCCCCCTTTGCCTACCTGTCTGCCAGCTGGCAAGGTGGCCTCCAGTGGAGCTCGTCCTAAACTCACTAAGAAAGGACTGGACCACTGGAGAGAAAGAAGAGCCATTCATACGGACAGTTCGTCTGAAGAACCCAGTACAGGTGAGGAGGAGGAGGAGGGAACTAAAGAGGGCATTTATCAAGTACACAATATTTCATCGCATGACAGGGTCAATATCTTCACACTGAACATTTACCATCATGTTTCTGTTTGTAGAACAGGCTTGGATCAATATCATGAGTTTACTTGGTCCACTGTGCTCAAAAAACGTATTTGAAAATAAAAAATAAACAATAAACAATAAGTGAATAATTCTAACCTTGTGATTGTAATAGGGTATCTTTAAACGAAGAAAAGGGGGATCTAGAAAGGGGACCCCAAATAGTCGATGGGACAGTAGTACAAGGGTAATGTCGTCCCAATCATCTCTGTAAAAAAGAAGTGTAAGGCAAAGACTAGTAAGGAAATGTAAGGAGAAGGGGCTCCGTAAACCTATTTTGTAAAAAAATCACTTACAACTGCTAGCGGTCTGTTTAGGGTAACAGAGTTTCATTTTATAGCCATGGTGTGGAGCCCAAAGACAACGGTGATCCCACACTCTTGTTTGAGAAATCTTGGATAGTAGTGAGAGGAAAGGCATCCAATACTAGACTGGTGTCCACTGTCACTAAAAAAAGAAGAAAGGGAATAGAAGAGGTTAAAGGTCTTCTCCAGAATGGATAGAGATGAACGGCAAGGTGAGAAATGAATTCCTAACCAGCAAGTACTCATGCTTGTCAGGAGTAATTATAGGGAGAGCTTACCTACATAATCTTAGTACTTGCAAATGAAGACCGGAACCCCAACAGAAGGCCGACGCCATTATCAGAGCTGTCTACGTATATATTACTTTTTCATGCGTGACGTCATCACGCGGGAGCGTGTGACGTTACCTGTTCAGATTTTAGATGCAGTCGGTAAGTGTACTGTTTAATAGGAAGTGGAAAGCCGGGCAGCACAGTAGTGACCCTGCTGTTGCTCCTACCAAGGTAGTGCTATTTAATTAAAAGGAGCGAGATCAAGACATTCGGGGCCCGGAGAGCTCAACACATGACGTCATCACGCAATCGCGTGCATGACGAAATATGTAAACAAACACAAGCCAGCAACCTTACGATCCTAAGTGTAAGTAGGGGCATCATGAATGGAGTATAATTAAATGGGGGGTATATGCTAGTTGCTAATGCACACCGCGCCCACATGTTGGCCGCTGTGTGTTAAGATTTTATTAAAATACGAGGTGGGTTGTACCATTATTTGAGCAGCCTCAACATGGCTACCAGAACCTTGGAATGGTGATTGTATCTTAGAGTGGGAGATAGCCAAAGCTACCTATTCCAAAAAATAACTCCAAACGAAGCTGAAGACAAGGTCTCGCTAAAGGAGACTGTTCGTGGAGGCCACAAGATACCGCTCAAGGCCGAGGGTGTGATTTGGAAGGATGATGGGGGACTAAGAGTAAAGGACCGAAGTCAATGGTCAATCAGGGACTCTATGTGAGTAATGTACAATGATTGGCACTGGAAAGATGAATGTATTGGCTTAAAATCAGATATTTACACCATTGAATAGAAAAAACGCCCCAAAGCCGGGGGCGGAGGAACAAAGGAATTATCTAGCTGGCATGGCAACACCTCAGAGTGTGATTTGAAATCATGATCTAGATATAATCATTTACATAGTATTAGTATCAAAGACAAACAGCTGCACTGCCCATAAATGATTCACAATATAGTTGTAAATACGGATGTCATTCAACTCATGGTCGAACCGACTGATATACATATTCAACTCAGTTTTTAGAAGAGCTGCTCTGCCCAACGGTGTGGTGTACAATCTACCGGGGATCATGCAGTTGTTTCATCAGTTACAGCATTTAACCCGAACAGTTCCGGTTTCACTAAAGATAATCATCAGGACAGTTGAAATAAGAAGTGTGTTGTTTCAGACATTTTAAATAAATGGACCCAAATAGTATTCTTCGTTGAGCCCCAAGGGGGACATTGCATCAAGTCTGTGAATCCAGTATAGTTCCTTTTGTGCTAATATTTTAGGTAGATCCCCTCCCCTTTGTAGGGGGTGTAATACTTCCAATATTGCAAATCTCATCTGAGAAATAGTGTGATTGTTGTCCCTAAAATGCCAGAAAACTGGTGATTTGGGGTTTTTTGTCCTGATCTGGGACTTATGTCCGGTCCATCTTTCCTTAGCTTTTCTACTGGTCTTCCCCACGTAGTACTGGCCACAGGGGCATCTGATGGTTTAGACTACATTTTTAGAATCACAAGTTGCATAGCTTTTCAGCGGAATCTTCTTTCCGTTGTTGGGATGTCTAATGTAATTGCCTTTTATAATGTTCGAACAGTGTTGGCAATTAAGGCAGGGAAAAGTGCAATTTTTCGTCTTGTAAGTGTCCTCTGGGTCGAAATTTTTGGTCTTTCTGCTTTTATTAGCGTATCTCTAAAGTTCCTTCCTCTTTTATACACTAGCATTGGAGGGGCTGGAAACAGCCTGTTAAGATTAGGGTCTGCTTTAATCAGGTCCCAGTTTTTGGTGATGATCTTCTTAACCTGAAAACTCTGTGCTGAGTACCTTAATGTGTAGATCAAGTTGGATTTGCTCTGTGTCGGTTGCTTATTCAGCAGCCTATCTCGAGTTAGTGATTCCGTTCTGGTAATGGCTTGTGTCACTACTTGTTCGGGAAAACCTCTTTCCAGAAATCTCGATCTCATGGTATCAAATTCTGTTTGTAATTTGTCTGTACTGGAAGTGATCCGTTTTGCTCTTAGGAGTTGACTGTACAACAACAATGTACAGGAAACCAACAGATGTTAACAGCTCTCTACATTTCACGAGTTTCCACCCAAAACATCTGAAGGAGAATCTTCCTTACAGTCAACTCCTAAGAGCAAAACGGATCACTTCCAGTACAGACAAATTACAAACAGAATTTGATACCATGAGATCGAGATTTCTGGAAAGAGGTTTTCCCAAACAAGTAGTGACACAAGCCATTACCAGAACGGAATCACTAACTCGAGATAGGCTGCTGAATAAGCAACCGACACAGAGCAAATCCAACTTGATCTACACATTAAGATACTCGGCACAGAGTTTTCAGGTTAAGAAAATCATCACCAAAAACTGGGACCTGATTAAAGCAGACCCTAATCTTAACAGGCTCTTTCCAGAAAGAGGAAGGAACTTTAGAGATACGCTAATAAAAGCAGAAAGACCAAAAATTTCGACCCAGAGGACACTTACAAGACAAAAAATGGCACTTTTCCCTGCCTTAATTGCCAACACTGTTCGAACATTATAAAAGGCAATTACATTAGACATCCCAACAACGGAAAGAAGATTCCGCTGAAAAGCTATGCAACTTGTGATTCTAAAAATGTAGTCTAGACCATCAGATGCCCCTGTGGCCAGTACTACGTGGGGAAGACCAGTAGAAAAGCTAAGGAAAGATGGACCGAACATAAATCCCAGATCAGGACAAAAAAACCCAAATCACCAGTTTTCCGGCATTTTAGGGACAACAATCACAGTATTTCTCAGATGAGATTTGCAATATTGGAAGTATTACACCCCCTACAAAGGGAAGGGGATCTACCTAAAATATTAGCACAAAAGGAACTATACTGGATTCACAGACTTGATGCAATGTCCCCCTTGGGGCTCAACGAAGAATACTATTTGGGTCCATTTATTTAAAATGTCTGAAACAACACACTTCTTATTTCAACTGTCCTGATGATTATCTTTAGTGAAACCAGAACTGTTCGGGTTAAATGCTGTAACTGATGAAACGACTGCATGATCCCCGGTAGATTGTACACCACACCGTTGGGCAGAGCAGCTCTTCTAAAAACTGAGTTGAATATGTATATCAGTCGGTTCGACCATGAGTTGAATGACATTCGTATTTACAACTATATTGTGAATCATTTATGGGCAGTGCAGCTGTTTGTCTTTGATACTAATACTATGTAAATGATTATATCTAGATCATGATTTCAAATCACACTCTGAGGTGTTGCCATGCCAGCTAGATAATTCCTTTGTTCCTCCGCCCCCGGCTTTGGGGCTTTTTCTATTCAATGTTGTACATATCTGATTTTAAGCCAATACATTCATCTTTCCAGTGCCAATCACTGTACATTACTCACATAGTGTCCCCGATTGACCATTGACTTCGGTCCTTTACTCTTAGTCCCCCATCATCCTTCCAAATCACACCCTCCGCCTTGAGCGGTATCTTGTGGCCTCCACAAACAGTCTCCTTTAGCGAGACCTTGTCTTCAGCTTCGTTTGGAGTTATTTTTTGGAATAAGTAGCTTTGGCTATCTCCCACTCTAAGATACAATCACCATTCCAAGGTTCTGGTAGCCATATTGAGGCTGCTCAAGTAATGGTACAACCCACCTCGTATTTTAATAAAATCTTAACACACAGCGGCCAACATGTGGGCGCGGTGTGCATTAGCAACTAGCATATACCCCCCATTTAATTATACTCCATTCATGATGCCCCTACTTACACTTAGGATTGTAAGGTTGCTGGCTTGTGTTTGTTTAATATATCGTCATGCACGCGATTGCGTGATGACGTCATGTGTTGAGCTCTCCGGGCCCCGAATGTCTTGATCTCGCTCCTTTTAATTAAATAGCACTACCTTGGTAGGAGCAACAGCAGGGTCACTAGTGTGCTGCCCGGCTTTCCACTTCCTATTAAACAGTACACTTACCGACTATATCTAAAATCTGAACAGGTAACGTCACACGCTCCCGCGTGATGACGTCACGCATGAAAACGTAATATATACGTAGACGGCTCTGACAATGGCGTCGGCCTTCCGTTGGGGTTCCGGTCTTCATTTGCAAGTACTACGATTACATAGGTAAGCTCTCCCTATAATTACTCCTGACAAGCATGAGTACTTGCTGGTTAAGAATTCATTTCTCACCTTGCCGTTCATCTCTATCCATTCTGGAGAAGACCTTTAACCTCTTCTATTCCCTTTCTTCTTTTTTTAGTGACAGTGGACACCAGTCTAGTATTGGATGCCTTTCCTCTCACTACTATCCAAGATTTCTCAAACAAGAGTGTGGGATCACCGTAGTCTTTGGGCTCCACACCATGGCTATAAAATGAAACTCTGTTACCCTAAACAGACCGCTAGCAGTTGTAAGTGATTTTTTTACAAAATAGGTTTACTGAGCCCCTTCTCCTTACATTTCCTTACTAGTCTTTGCCTTACACTTCTTTTTTACAGAGATGATTGGGACGACATTACCCTTGTACTACTGTCCCATCGACTATTTGGGGTCCCCTTTCTGGATCCCCCTTTTCTTCGTTTAAAGATACCCTATTACAATCACAAGGTTAGAATTATTCACTTATTGTTCATTCTTTATTTTTTATTTTCAAATACTTCTTTGGTATAGCTGTTTTTTTAGCACAGTGGACCAAGTAAACTCATGATAATGATCCAAGCCTGTTCTACAAACAGAAACATGATGGTAAATGTTCAGTGTGAAGATATTGACCCTTTAGTGGCAATGTACCCTGTATTTTGGTTTTTGAGTAGTCTTTATTCTTTGACTCATTCTATCAGCCTTTGTATACATGACATAAGTGGTTGTAACATCATGTTTGGTAAAATTTGTGAAAAATTGTTATCTATGAAAAACACTTTTCTAATGTAGAATTCTGTACATATTTTTTCTTAGAACCTCTTTGATTTGCCCCTGATGAAGAGTGCACTATCACTCGAAACGCGTTGGGCCTGCTACAATCTCAACATCAAGAATAAACATGAATTTCGGTTCTTGTGACCTAATTTGACTGAATCTGATTTTCTTCAATTGACTTCCTCAAATATTGCTTCATGCTAAAAGTTTACTCCTTTCTCTAGAGTTTATTGGAAATTTTGTAAACAATATAATCTAACTGTTGGTCTGGTTTTCCAGACATTGAAAGTGTGCAGGGGACGCAAGATCCCTAATTGGGAACTTTTTTGTTTCTTACTATTTCATGCGGCCTAGGTGTCACGGCTGCTTATCTCTCCTCTGCACCTCATATCTATCTTCTGATTTCCTCTATTATATTCTTTTAAGACATTAATACACCACATTATTACCTCCATTAATAGGGTGTGCCAGATCCGTCCAATCTCCTTCTTTCTTTTGGACATTTATTCACAACTGACAAGCACCTTAGTGCAGTAGGCAGTGGCCACCCCATATTGATAGGGAAAAATAGGCCTTCTTTTGATTCTTTAATAACCGCATGGCAAAAATGTCCTCAAAGAGTCTGTGTCCTCCTGACTGGGCACAGCACATATTATTGAGCCATTGTCTGACAATTTGTTGTTTAGAGGGCAGACTGATGGGGTTGAATTTGTTCTCGTAGGGGTTAAGTATGAGTTACGCTGTCAATATCCAGGAATGGATGCTGGCTTGGTAATCACATAGACGACAGATGTCCTGCATGCTGAAGAATGGCTATATTGGGATGTTTGAGGAGTGCGCCCAGAGGCTCCATGTAAAGGTTAAAAAGTGAGAGGACTCCACAGGACAATGGAAGTCAGTTAGAATGCAAATTGTTCATCTGGACGTCCTGATGTCTGCCTGAGAGGTCGGAGGTAAACAATTCAGGACAGTGTCAGAGAATCGCATCCTGTCGGCGAGGAGGGAGAGGAGGATGTGGGAGCCAACTGTATCAGATGCAGTCGAGAGTTCAAGGAGGACAAGGAGGCATGATTTGGAGGGCATCATCCATCACTTGGATGGTGGATGCCTCACTACTTTACTTGTGGTGAAACCCTTATTGGTAGCATTTTAGGAGGTGTAGTTGCTTGATTCGGGTGAGTAGTTGTGCAACTACTTTTTCCAAGATTTTGCTCATAAACAGGAGGTTCATAATGGCCAGTAGTTGGCTGGGTAATTTGTGTCTAGGGTCCGTTTTTCAACAGGTCGTAGTGGACCAGTCTTGAGAATGTCAGGTAAAGACCCTTTTGTAAGAGAGGCATTAATGATGCTGAAGAGTGCATTCATCGCCGGGCCCATCAATTATTTAATGATGGAGGCCAGGTTGATATAATCAGAGTAGGGGGTAGGTTTGAGGTAGTCAAGAGTTTTTAGAAGGTCTGGGAGAGAGGGAAGCGGGAATTCGGTCAAGAGGGGCAGTGCGAAAGTGAGGGTTGGGGATGTGGGAGGTTGATTTGTTAATCTGTCGGATTTTGTCCGTTTTTTCCAATAAAAAAAGCGGTTGATTCCAATGCGTTTATCCTAGTTACGGCCATCTCGGGTGAGGGGAGGGTTATGTAGAATGCTGTACTACGTCAAGGAGAAATTTGCTCCCGTTAGTGACTGCCGCGATGGTGGTGGAGTAGTAAGCAGCTTTGGCCATGGTAATCAAAATCCTGTGGCTAGCACAGAGAGATCCAAGGCTATGTTTTTTGCATCTCTGTTTCTCTAGGGCTCTGGTTGAGAATTCTTTGGTGGCAAGTTCAGAGGTGTACCAAGGGGTGGATGGTCTGGTCTTAGGGTGGTTAGTTTTTAGGGCTGCATGTGCGTCTACCAGTTTCATGGGAGAGTTGTTGAATTCTTTTAGGGGGACTGAGTAATTCCTTTGTACAGGAAGTCTGCGAAGAATGCTTCTAGATCAGCGATGCAAAGGTTTAAATGAGCGATGCCGAGTGCGGCAGTGGTTTGCCTGACCTTTGTGTGCTGTGGTCGAGTGGGGGAATGATAGTGGGATGGCAGCATGGTCACACTAGTCGAGTGGGAAAAGGTCTGTGCAGGTATGAGAGAGGGTTGAAATAAAAACTAAGTCTAGGGTGATGGGCGTGTGATGAATCAACTTCCGGGGCACCAGCGGTCCAGGGATGAATATCGGTTTATAAACCATCAATCAGCCCCACACCTCTAGTATACCAGAAGGAATCCGAACAGATTGGGAACATAAGCAAATTATAAACCTTTTTGTCCAATTTTGGTAACATGGACGGAACAGCAGGCTCCCCTCTGCAAGGTTGTGGATCATTGGTTAGTTGGAACACAGGAAAATACAGTTATTACCCAGTGATAAAAGGGACTGTCCAGTCAAGGTTGTATAAAAATATCTACTGTATTATTATCACAACAGACAGTTCTAGCACACTACAAAGTACAACCCACTCTGTAAAGGAATGCAGAGGACAGACCGTTTCAAGGAGGAAAGGGGATGCACTCTGGTTACTGACAGGATGAATGTACATCTTAATTAGTATTGCTATGAGATTGCTGTACAGTAAGTGTATTTCATGAACACATCAACAATTTATACAAATCATCCACAGCGGATAGGTATCTGGGCTTTCTTTTACTTAGTCGTTTAAACACAGGGCGGACAGAGTGTTCCAGCCTCCAGATGCAGTGCAGCTGTAGTGGATAGTTTCTTCTGAAATAGCTCTATATAAGGTACAATACAATTAGGTTTAGGAGAGCATAGTGTCCCATTTGTCTAAACACTTCCAATGTTTAGCTTTCAGAGAGGAGGGTAGTTGGTAAAGTAATTAAACACAATAGTAAATGGATACTTGGTTTCAACCCAAAGGAACAATGGGTCAGAAAATGTCATTAGGCGCCTTCGGAGAAGGACCAGAGGGACAGAACCACAATGTACCTTGTGCTTGTAGAAGTTTTTGGTGCTCGACTGGGTCGAGTCGGTTTCAGGGTGCTTTTCAACTCCTGCGACAGAGTTCAAGATGGGAGACAGCTGCAGGTATCAGGCGGCAGGCAGTTTGGTGAGCGAGGCTGGACAGATGGCTGCAGGCTGGCCTACACAGCGGCTCATGGCCAGGAATTGTTATCTCAGTGCTGCTTGGTGGGTCTGAAGCACGGGTCAAGGCTTGTGCCGTTCTTTAAGGCGGACAGCCCAAAACTGAGGAGACTGTTGCAGGCAACTGACTTGTCCTTGATTTGGTTCAGAGACTCTCTGGCACTTCCCACGTAGGAAGCTTTATGCAGAGCCTAGAAGGGCATGCTGGGTGCTGGCTGGGTACCGTTCTGGATCTGCTGGAGTGTCCCCTGGATTCAGCATCTTCCTCTGTTCCCTGGGAGATGTTTAGGGGAGGGAATCTTGCTTCCCTCTTTGGAAATCCTGGCCTTACTTCACTGGCTGAAGCTGTAAGGCAGACTGTAGCTTCGGCCAGGGTCCAATGCTGAGTTCTTCTGGTTACTCCTTGCAAAGTCTTCAAATGATCTGTCAAAAGGGAGTCTCTGCCCGCTTTTAAAGTGAAATGGGCCCCAGTGATTGGTGTAGGCTAAGCCTACCTTAATTAACCAGTTCGGGCTCCCCACAAACAATCTCCTGTATGCGTGAGGTCATAACCGGAGTGGTTTGCAACAGAAAAGATAAAGGGGTGAAAACATGTAATATTAAGTCCAACCCATCTAACTGTCTTTTGTGGATCAAAGGGTATCTCTGGTTAATTGAGATCTCTGTGTTACCTGATTAAAGCGGCAGATCTCCCTTGAAGCTGCGGCAGGACCAGACTTTTGGTCGCTGCCAAACAACATACTCGTACCTTCTGAATGGGATCCCCCTGTGCAGATGACTACAGTAAATACATAGTCCAGATATGACAGGTCACTGCCCTTGATACTCAGAGGCAGGAGCTGGCTTCAGGTTGACACAGTGCATATGAAAGGTTGTTGGGGTTTTCCTGTCTTTTGTTAGTCCTCCGACCAGGCCTCCTGTAGGCCTGTTTGAATTAACTCTGATTAGTATGTGACGCTGCCACCAGCAGCTAACAAAGGACAGGGCGGAACCATGGAGCCTTTGTTAGTTAAGTGTTAAGACGGATTTCTGAACTCTGTCCTGGAGGCGCAGAGGTTCAGAAGGCCAGCCTAGTTTCTTGGAACAGGGTAACCTCTGGACAAGCCAGATCAATCAAGGTAGCGATCGCGGCGGTCAAGACTAGGTCTCAAGAGGGGTGAGGGTGACTGAAAGCCTGCAATGAGCACACAAAGCAAGGACACTTACAAATTACTCCAAACAGGTGTTATATTGAAAGTATATACACATTTATTACAAGGCCTTTGTAACATTGACCGTAGCGAGAAATCACAATAAAACTCCAGTAAACCAACACATACCAAACCAATACAATATATATACAAATACAAACGAGTCTAACGAGTGAGTCACACGAAATGTGTAGACCACCTAGATGGGGAAGAAAACAGGCAGTGCGAATAATAATTAGGTGCCTCTGAAGGCGGACTGGGTCTAACTAAAAGGAAGTCCCAGCCCTACGAAGAGTGAAGCCTTGTGCTCAAAAGTACCTGCACAGGCTGGTGCCAACGGGCAAAAAGGGGAGTCTCTTCGAGGGAATCAGGCAGTTTAGTTCAGTGAACAAATGAAGATGAACAGAGCTCCGCGACTCAAGCGCAGCCTCCACTGTGGGTAGAAGCAGGGCGCGAGTACGGAAAGGCGTGCTGTTAGACACAGCGGGGACAAGCTATGGGCTCCTGCAGGAGGGCGACCAATTCCTAGCAATGCTACTCACCGGTCCCCGATGCAAGCAGACACACGCTTCTCTGCGTCAGTTTCAGTGCTGGCAGGTTCAGATACGAGCAGGGGACGTCTCGTCGTTGTGTAGATTCCGCAGCAGCAGAAGTTGAGTTGAGGGCGTCCCAAACGCAGTGAACCCGCACAGTTTGTTACCACAGCAGGGCAACGGAGCGGCCGTGTGTATTTCAGCCAAATGTACACTACTCACTTCAGACCTAGGAATGCCAAGTGTACGAATCGTGTGAGAGCGACAAGGACTCGTAATACAACACAACCTGACGGCAGTTACAGAGCAAGACTCCTGGGTAGGCTGGTCAGTCTGCTGGATGGCCCAGAGACACTTCCGAAGGCTTACGTGCAGGAGGTGGTGAAGATGCCGAGAATAGTTGTTCCCACTATTCTAAGGGTCAAAGTACCAGTACAGGCCTTCTCGTTCGATCAGAGGTAGAAAGGATTTCACCAAGCGACAGCAGTGCAGAGGAGCAGTCCTTCAGCGGGTCACCAGCGATTCCTAGGTTCAGCCTCGTGGTTGCAGGATACTTGGCTCCTGTATTCCTTTGTTTGTGAGAACTCAGGAGATCGACATGGTAGTGGTGTTTCCAGCCCCCTCTTATCCACGGTTCCCTTTGCGCCAAAACGGGGGGAACCCAATGGGAGATCTGCTCACAAAACACGCACACCATACGTGGACCTATCACGGACCATGTAGGTCCCAGGCATTCACACCACCCTAGACTCTCTGGCACCCAGGATGTGTATTGGGACCAGACATCCCAGCCCACATCCTGGAGGCGCACACAAGGCCTGTAGAAGCCCACGAAAGCATCTGTGTTTCGCGGGAAAGTACATGCCCAAATAAGGAAGGCCCCGGGTCGGCTCGACCTGGGGAAGGTGAAGGGGGCAAAGCGGTCAGCGGACAGAACAACGAGCCTCGTGGTCTGGCCATTTTGGGAGCCAGGCCACCATTTGGGCTAAGCGCGAGAAAACGCACTTAAACGCCAAAAGGAGCTCAAAAACACAAAGAAACGATCGCTGCTACCAGTCCCGTCCGTGATTCACTTGCACTGTTCGATAACAATCCCAAGAGAGTATCTAGGGCCTGTAGTAGACTAGAGACCCAAGACAGCAGTAACTTAGCTTACAGTGCCCTCTTGTGCCATGTTGCGCAAAAGCTGCAACATGATAAAGAAACTACTTCCCGGTACCGACTGTCTTAAGGGCATGTCAGTTTCCCCGTAAGAATGGAGCGAAAGCCCAGAGGGGTGCGGCCGAAGGCTGCACTTCTCTGGCAAAGTCTAGATCCTGGTAAAAACAACAGCAAAAAGTTTAGGGGTTGCCATATGGAAGGAAAATTACCCACAATTAAGAAATCTTTCCTAACAATAAGGCTGGCCATGGCAGGAGGAAGGTTTAGCTCTCCCCCTTCTGAGATGCCTTGATGTACTCTTGGCTGCCATATACCAACTAAATATGGCGGGGGGGCAGCGCCTGTAGGCTGTGTCCACCCAGAGTACACAGGTTTATGTTGTGCAGTGAGCATAGGAAAATGTGTGCGGATTAGCCCCATACATTTTCCAGAGGTTGATCTACCACCATTCAATTTCATTTAAAATTTCAAAAAAGCTCAGGCGAGCGCACACCCACTGTGCAGATGGTCGAATTCCTCACAGGGGGAGAGCAATTTGTATAAGGACCATGGATTTGGTCAATGTAAAAAAGCAGTGTTTTGCTAGCATAAGACTGGGACATTAAAACATTCATGTTCCCAATTTGGCAGTGGAGAGTAAGTTAGAGAAGTCAGCAATGAAAGAATCACTCCTTTGAGGTGGTCTGTGTATGAGGTGAAAGATAATGAATTCCTTGCAAGATAAAAGGAACCAGCAGGTGAGTGATTCAAATTACCTTGTTCTGACAGAGGAGATGATGGAGCATGGCCAATCACTCCTGCGGACGATTGCCACTCCATCTCTTGCCGTTCTTGGTCAGTTAGCATGTTGGATGCAGTAGCCTGGGGTAGGACGTCATTGAAAACATAGGGAAGTGGGTTAAACCATGCTTCGGTGATGAAGATGGCGTCAAGGTTATTGTATGAGATGAGGTTGGTGATCCCTGCGGCATGAGCGACTGCTAAGCAAGCACTGATCAGAATGAGAAAGCATCTGTTTTGTCTGTGGGTGTCGAATGGAGGCATGGGTGATATTGAAGAGGCTCTTTAAGGTAGCTTGCCAGTGCTGCCTAGGATGTTTGACCATTCCAACCCTAGTGAGGGTGGGGGTAGGCTCTGTAGGGAGGAGACATACGGTGGTACCTTTTGGCAAGTATTAATAGTAGCAACTACTTTGTAGATGAAATGCAGGATAGCGGCATTGCTCTACTGCAGCATTAGCTACCTGGGGATATTTGAACGCTGTGAATAGCGTATTAATGTTTAGAGAAGTAAATATTGCGTTCATAAGAAAGGTGTGTAATTGCCATTTGAGAGGACTCTGTCCCTTGGCAGTATGATGCATATGCCAGTTGCCTTAAAGCTGACAAAGATTTTTTTAATTGAGCTAGGCACTGCAAAAACAGAGCAAATGCTAGAATCAGTCGGGATTGTGAGCGGGCAGAATTGGAGAAACAGTTTTGACATCCTCGTCAATCCTGCAGGTGTACGAAGATAATGCAGTATCAGGGTTACGGGATAGCGGCAGGGAAGTAGGCCCAGTGGTCGTGCTTTTTGCATGGCCTCTAGTGCAAAAGAAGACAATCAATGTATTGTTTTGGTCTCTGGCAAGATGAGGTCAAGCAATGGAGAACATAATGCCTGAAACATGTCAGAGGGGATTCCAGGGTGATCACGGTAGCTGATCGGTATTGGGAGTGTGAAACTATGTGTTTTAATTCATTAAAAAAAACAATCCAGAGTGAAGCCAGATGAGTCGGTAGCTTTCACAACAAACTGACTGCGGCCTCAAACCGATCGAGTCTCCAGCTGAAAAATGGAGGGTTGATCGAACTGGTCCTCTAACCAAAGGTTAATGTCACCAAGTACAACTACGTGTGCCCAGCCGGGCAAGCTAGAGGCCTGAAACAAGGAGAGAAGGCTGGAATCCAGGAAAGGAAGTCTGTATATAATTAGCCGGTTAAGGGATGTTGTGGGATCATAAAGCACTAGAAATAAAGCAGGCATGGGTGAGAAAACAAAGGGGAATCAATGTACAAGGCTGTCCAATTTGTTTTACAAATTATCTCAGCATCACCACGCCAGTTTCAGCCATGGTTTCGTAGAGGGACATGCTAAGCTCTGGGAGCTGTGTCATTAGGAGTGGAGAGCCAATCATCGTAAAGACAGGTATTCCAGAAGGACCCCTGTAGAAAATCAAAGATGAGGTCCTTAAGCGGGTCAGCAATACAAAAGAATGCTTTCGCTGCAGCCGATACATTAATTGCATGCACACGCTTGGACAGTGGCTTAGAGGAATGAGTTAAAGTAGAAGAACGAACAGGCTCAAAGTGAGTCAAATCATGGCATAGAAAGGGGTGGGTGCGATTCCTTGAGAGGCCACAAGACCACTGGAGACAGCAGCAACCATCTAGGCCTGCTCCATTAGACCTACCATGAAGTAACGCATGACAAGTGTGCTAAACTGGTACCAAATCACACTAGGGCTGCCAAGATTACTGTGTATAATTGGTGTTAGCGTGTAGGACGTGCACAGGCAAGATTTGATCAAAGATTCGGAATGTGCGCTAATAAGTCGTGGAAACAATTACCTGATCTGAGAAGGGTATTGGAAGATGCTGTGGGTCCGAACTGTGGTCTAATTTTAAGGGGCAAAAGAATAGTGTTATATGCAGAAGGCCAGTCAGTAATGGGGCCTTCCAGGGGATACAATATGATATATTGTTCTAATATTGGGCATTCCATTGCCAAGGTGGGGGTTCATTGACATGCTATCGAACTGCTTAAACTGGTGTGTGCTCTACCTGTGTGTGGAAAGCCTGGTAAATGAAGGTTCGTGGAGTTCTTTTTGCAGTCGCCAATTAGTAAAGATAGGCCCAAGGTCCAAATTAGCGAGCAATCACTCATCCATTAGTGGGCGAGGGGAACTAGACACTACATGTCTGCCACTCATTGTAAATAAGGAACATTCTGACCACATCTGTGGCCTGCTCTGCGTGAATTTTCGGGGTGAGAAAGGTATGCAGGGCTCCTGTGACAGGTGAAGCACAGGGCACACGTCTGGTTCAACAGGGTAATTTGCAAGCCGTGAGCATATTGTAATCTGCGTTTATGAACTGGTGCTCAGGCTTTTGCTAAAATACAATTCACTGCCGCACGTGGGAGTGACCTATCTTTCCGAACACTGCCGCCAATACTCACCTCCTGGCAAACAGCCCAAAGGCTGCTCCCCCCCCCCACTAACTGTCACCTCATGGCCCAGAGCAGGTGCAACAAAAACCACCTGCCCAAGGCTTGTCGCCTCCCATGCACCTGGGTGTTAAGCGCAGGAGGATGGAATCCACCTTCCCAAGGACTGTCGCCTACTGGTGACCTCATAACCAACCGCCGATTAAGAAAGAAGCAGGCCATGCGCTGCTATCCCCGCCCACTTGCCCGCGTTAGCCCGAATAAAGAGACTGACCCCCGACCCTGCCGCAATCCTTTGTGCCCCGTTTCTATCAGCAGAGTGCCCATCGATCTTTCCAGCGCTCCTCTTATCAATCCGGGTCCTGCAGCGCGGGGAGATATTAAATGTGGAGCCGGGGCTGCGCAGGGCGTCGCTGACAGTTGCTCCCTCATTCGTCAGCCTCTCATAGGCCTGTGGGTGACATGGGGAAGATTTCACAATGCCGCGCAGCAGCGGCTCATTCTCGGCCTCATCCATCATGCTCAGCCCAGCAGCGGCTGCACTGACCTAATCTGTAATGTCTGCTGCTCAGCCGCGCATCCATCAAGGCACCCTTCATTATTACTCGCGGGAAGGCGTGGGGCCGGCCCTGCTGCTCTCTGGCAGAGGGGGTGCGGTGCAACCTGGTAGCCTCGCCACCGGCTGCTGTACTCTCGCGATGGTCAGCCACTTGGCGAAAATGTACAGCCAGTGAGCACGCCATCCAACAGTATCACGTGACGTGAAGACGACGACATGTTTTGCAATATCTGGATGCGGGGCCACCAGCCCGGCCACCAAAACAAACAGCTAGCCACACCTACAAGCAGCATCACAGAAAACTCTAAGCATAGTTCCCAGAGGGCACATTTTGGGGAAAAAGTTTACCAAATGGTGCGTTTCTAAACATATTAGGTCACTTCCATCGGTCAAAACGACCAAATGCGTGTACAGTAACTCATCACACTGGGCAGCATTGGGCCACTCTATCCTGCTGGGCGCCCCTCTGGGCAATTCCCTGCCCTGCAGATTGCTCTGAACCTGGCAGTCTGTAAAAAAGTAACATGCCGCCACAGTCTGGGCTTGTTCCTCTCTGCAGCCAAGCAACATGAAGAGTCGCCCTGATAAGAGTGTGCCTCTAAAGCCACAGCCTGTTCCTCTGTTCAGGAGTGGCATGCAAAATGGAGAATCCAGTAGATAAGAGCGTGCCCATGGCTTTAAGTGGTCCGGGGCTGGCCGGGGCCGAGCGCTGGCAGGCTCAGAAATCGTCCCTGCCGGGCTCACTAACCTCCCCTGGCAGCCCCGGCGCTAAGGGACAAGACATTTTTTTCCTAAATCCTGAAGCTCTCGAGCTCTTGCTCATGTGCGAGACATCCATAATAGTCGCCCTGCACACATGCAAGGCATTTCTTCAAGCAAGAGATGCCTGTGGACCGAGGCCTTTTTTTCAAAATCCTGAAGCTCCTGGGAATGAGCGGGAGTTTAAGGATTTTCTGAATTTTGAAAAAAAAGGCCTCTCCTTCCAGAGGCCTCACCTTTTCAGCCTCAATGAAGACGCTGCCCCTCCCCAGCTTGCGAGAAGCAGCGCCACCATTAAGGCTGAAAAGGTGAGTCTTTAGAAAATAAATGCAGGGATCAGCACCCTCTCTCCCAGGGGGTGCTGATTTCTACAACCGTCTGCCTGCAGGGGTGCCTGTAGCCCATTGAGCCGGGGTTCATCAAGGGGGTGTGGACCAACTGGACGGCAGGTGACCCCCGCTGTTAGGCCACGCCTCATTGATGAACCCCGGCTCATTTTTCAGTGCAACTTCAGAGTACTGAGTGTGCCACTAAAGTCTCAGCATGTCCCGCTCTGTAGGGAAGTGATGGATGGGCAATATGGACAGACATGGATCCCAGAGCCTAACAGGCCAAACCAATTAATCCAGGACTGAAACAGACCGGACCCATTGACCATGGCCTATATAGGTCCCACCACCCATGGACATCCGGGCCCCCTTACCTACATTATAGCCTTGATAAGGACCCCAGAGGTCGAAACACTGGCTGACCACAAAAAAGAGACTATATCTCCTCTTCTGAATAAATACCACAGAACCCATTAAAAAAACGTTTGTCTTGGGAGGATAGCTCAGGGGCGGCGTGCTCGCCTTACAGGTTTGATCCCCGGGTCCTACACGTCAAGTGCGAGATATCCGGGAACCAGCTTCTTCTCTGTTTCATATTTGAATATATTTATTTTGTTCAAAATATTTTGTTCAAAATATTTACACACATTAACTATACTTCAATTCATCTTTTAAACCAGAATGTGCGCCCTTCATTGCACATATCTAAACTCAAATAGCTCTGTTAGGTCACTCCTGTAATTACACAGACCACTCCTCTTTTAAAGCTTTATTTAGCTACTTTGGATTAGAGGCTGTACAAGAGCCTTTGGAGGCCCCGCCCCCAAATATTGCATCACGACGCATTGGAGTCCCTCCTCGATTTCTTATCCCACTTTAGCCACTGGGGCCATAGAAGTGGCACCAGTTGGGTTTTGAGAGTGGTGTTCTGTGTGACGAATGTTGTAAGACCACAAACCCTAAAAACGCGTGTTAAGAGTGTCGTTTCAGCCTCGTGAAGCAGGCCCAGCTCGACTCTCCGTCGCCTATTGCTGTATGTAAATGCCGCGCGCCCTGCTGCTGTCTCTCCCTGACAGTCATTAATCATTCCCGACAGTTACAAGCTAATAGGTGCCCGTTATTATTAAATAGAGAATGTTACAATCAAAACTGTGCGTTCTCGTCGGGCGCTTAAGGAACGGCACTCCGCGGTGACGCTCATTTGCATACGGCAAGGTGGGTCCCTCTGCCCCCCTTTCCCGGGGGAACCAGCAGGATCCACTTCAGGGGGCATTATGCAGTTCCAGGAGAGTTCCGAACATAAATGCAGCTCAGGAGTTTCATGGCCAGGTGACAATTGACATTAGCGAGCGAAAAGCTGCTCCGTTTTATGACATTGCCGAGGCCGTAAAATAACAGAACCTGGGCCACGGTCGGATGGTCCAACGGGAGGAATCTGGGGGAGGAAGGCGGCGATGTTCCCAGCATTGCAGCGTACAGACAGGCGCGTGAATTCCAGACTCCCACCCCTCTGTGTATGGGCCCGGCATGGAACAGGGTCCCTTCTGCCAAGTGGGAACAGAAGTCCGAGTGCCTGGCACTCGTATGCAGTGCCCATACCTGCCTAACCTCTGGAATTTTTCCGGAGACTCCGGGATTTTAAGCCTAGGCACTAGAGCTGGGGGAGCCAGGGATTTCTTGGGTAGGGCCGAGCCTAGGGGGCCAGGCCTGGCTCTAGGAGCCCACCACTGGCCGAGGCCATGGAATCCCTGGTCCCCCCAGAAAAGTTAAACAATTAACACGGCCCTGGCGAACCACCATCAGGGCCGCGTTTGTTTTTTCTTCATATTTGACCATTTCTTTCCATTTTGCCCACGCGGCCACCTCTACTAGGCACAATTGACCATTTCTAGGCACTAGGTGGAGGGCTGGCTGGATATGAGGAGTAGAACTATAAGCACAGAAACGATCTTCAGTGTAACCCACTTCACCCCACCCACAAAACAGCCCACCTGCCCAAGATACTATCACTGATATGGGGGACCACTAGGCTGCAATTCATAGCAGAAGTGAAGCCCCTGCTGCGATTATGGATAATGTCTTTTGCTAACTAAATACGTGTGGCTAGGTCATGAATACCCCGAACGAGAAGGAGGAGGACCATAGAGCGAACTCAGCAGCCAAAGAGAGCTAAACACGGTGCCCTCCGATTGCTTACCCGGGGTTGGGTTACATTTCCTCAGACCTTTGTCCAATCAACTGCTTCATTCGGCATACCTAGGAAGAGCACTCCTCTCAGTATGGAGTTGCTTAGAGCAACAGCTGCACGTGCAATCGAAATAAGAGCATTTCCAGACTTGCAAAGAACATGACTTTGCTGTCAGATTTACCTGGAGAGACCTGCGTTAAAGGTGACCGTTCCATGCTGACTTAACGCGCTCAATACCCAGAGGTTTCTAAGCGCGGACCCGTGGATCAAACATATGTTGCTCCATGTCATCTTGCTTCCAAGGCGAATGTGTTGCCCCTGAGCTATCCTCCCGAGACGTATCAACGAAATCAGTGATTCCCCAAAGAGTTGAGATCAACTGAGCTAATTTTCTTTTGAGTTCCTGACTGGTTATGCTCCAAATAAGTTTAACTTCGTTTTCTCTTATTCAGCTCGAGCCAGCTTTCCCCCATTGGGGCACAGAGGTGGTATTGATGTTTCTGTACTCAAACACAGCCCCATCACTGGGAAGATACAACTGTGTATTAACTGGGTAATGTGCAAAATAAAGAGAACAGGGGAGATTCGGGGCGATGTGGAAATCCACATGTGGGCGTTAATGTTTCGGGTGGGCCCGTTCCTAGTCCCACCCACTCCTGCCTGCCTGACAGCAAGCAGCAAAAACACCACACGTCCATTTCCCAATGGGTGTACACACTATACGAGAAGCATGCGTTGACTGTATCAAACACGGCCGACGGCTCTAATAGGACCACAAAGCAGCCGGTCCCAATGTGTGCATGTTTGGGGGTGTTATCCCACATTTTTCACCAAGACATCCCCTGTGCAATGTTTGGAAATGATTCTGGACTGAAATGTGTGCAAATCACGGCACTCGCCCAAGTGTGTATGCAGGGGATCACAGCCTCACTTCAAGATCTTGGCGACTGTAGGTAGAGAAGCCATGTGTCCGTCATAACTAGCATTGCTCGGGTGGCTTTTCACGACAGTTTGGACCCTTTACATGGGGTTAAGAGGCATGAGTGACCTGGAAAACTGAATAGGCCAGGTCTGCGGAGAATTTGGAATGGAGTGATGTGGATGTGCATTCAGGCCAGTGCTATGTGGGGGGGAGGGAGCATGAGCTATCACCACCACTCCTGGAATAAAGAGCCTGCTGTGTATGACTCCATCTGCCCACTGTGTTCCCCTAGGGTCTTTCCACTTCTGCACTCTGATTGGTTAGAGTGGTTCCACGTGTTTCTGTCAATTTCTGCTTCCACTTTGAAGCACACATGACCGTGGTAAGTCCTGACTGCAGAGCGTTGTAAAAGGGGCACCTGAAAGCGGATTTGATCTATTGGTACCAGACAGTACCAGAAGCTGCACGGCAGGGGTCGCCTCCCTGTGAGCAGGGCTGGCCAAATGGACCCAGTTCAAGCCACTGATTGCGGATAACAAGGGATAGAGTAAAGGGTGGGCCAGTTCCTCCAAGATGAGGCAGAGGTCTTGTCAGCAAACTAAGGCTAGGGGTGTGACAAACGGCATCCTCTGTGCCTAGGCATTGAGGTCACATTGAGGCAACAGGGTATGTAGACCTCAGTTGGGGCTAAGTTAGGATTTGGTTTACTGTCTCTATCCCAATAATTGCTATGGGGGACTTTAAGGAGGCTTGCTGTGGAATCCCTCAGTTTAAAATGTTGGGGTTTTGACAAGCGATCAGCTGATTCGGATGGGCTGCTTGCCTGCATAGGCTGATTTGTCCGTCTCCCTGCTTTGCCCCTGGACTGATTACAAGGACTGGGGCAGCCAGGTGCCCCTACCAATCCCTTGGAAGGGATGTATAGGAACTGACTGGAGACCAGCTCGCCATGCTCACCTACATCTGGTTGCGAAAGGCGTTTCGTGAACCAGAGGATCATGGGCCCGTTAGCAGTGATTACTAGACTCAATTCCAGTGGGCCAGACTTAGTGCCCAGAAGGGATGCTGATGGAACAAGGAATATATACTACACACATTACCCACCTAAAACTGTAAGAGGGTGACCCAGAAGTCACCCAAGTGACCAGAACAGAATTTGAACAACGCACCTGCCTATTGAAGGGGAGCGCCCGCGCAGTTCTGAAAAGGGGCTGGATTGAGAGTTCTCATCGCACAAGGACTTGCTGGCATGGAAGCTTGCGCAGCTCTGACTGGCTTCGTGGAGCTCTGGGCGGAGGCAGCCTCTTGACTTGTGCCACCGGGGAGATGTTTTCTGCACGTCATTTTTTCCCTGTGTTTCAACATTTTTCTGCGATTACCCGGCTTGGGTTTATAGTCATTCCATCAAATTTTTACCATCGAATGACCATTCCATCTAAAAACATGCATCGAAAAAATGACCATCGAATGCATATTTTTTCCTGGTAATGTTTTAAATGAAATGACCAGATACCCCCCGGCTTGTACCCTATACAAACACATGTTAAATGTGATCCCATTGACTTCGCTGGAGCAATGGAGGTTGTTTTTCTTTGGTTGCCCTTTATTAGATAATAGGACTCGCTGTTTTTATAGCTTAGTTTGGACAAGGTTTCCTTTGCTTACTTTTTGAGAGTTTGAACATGTTGCACCCTCTGACGCCTTTTTATGAGTAAGGCTCGAGCTTGGCCTACTTTACCAAAGAAAAGGCAATGGATTTTAGGGCATCTGTTGGTTTGCCTCATCAGGACCCTCACCCCAAAGGGGGCAATATCTTCTAGCTGGGCAAGAGAGTGCAAGGCACACATGCTTCGTTGTTCAACCCCTGCAGTGGCAGTGTAAGCAGTGAACAGGGATAGATTTCAGTGTTTGGGACACAAGGGAGGTAGATGGTGAGAGTAGCAGAAGGACAGTTACACCCTCTTCAAAATGATCTATGCAATAGCATCCTCCGGGGCTGCTGTGGGGCGTGTGCGGCTGCGATGAGCTGAGAACATGACGCCCCTCACGCCGAATAAACAGGTACTGAAAACAGTGCATTGAGGTCAAACCCTCGAAAGGCAAAGCTTAACGTTGCCACTTGTGTGAGACATAATGGAACAACCTTAACCCCTTAAGTGCCAGGCTATTATGCAGGTCTGTGCAAAAAGCACACGCATGCTCGTCCTTGCCAACAGAAAGTGGTTTCGAACAGTTGTAAATGGTACTTATGAACCTTAATATTCACGAAAAGCCAAATCGTGCAGAAGTAGGCCACCGTCTGCTAAAGATTCTCGCAGGTCCCCATGGCCTGCCTTTTTCCTCCGACCAAATGCGTGAAACCCAGAACACCGCCGCCGTCTATGGCGGTGCGCCGGGAACTGGGGGGTGAAACGCAGCAGAATTCTCAGCAACACTTATCTCCAAAATGGCCCATTTGATTCCAGAACATCTTCCGTGTATAATCATCAGTGACTGAAGGAGGGCTTTTTGATGATTTCTGACAATTTAACAAGTCCGCCTGACAAATTAAACGGTTGTGTTGACAACTTAACCGCACTGCCAATCAATATTTCCAATCACTCTCGTTCTCGTTGCAAAAAAAAGAAAAAAAAAAATCTGCAGCACTCGGTCAGGAGAGGATGAAATCCCAGGCAAGGGAATGGGAAGTCGGGCAGCCCCTCTGGTGGGGACAGAGCTAAACGAGGTGCTCAGCCAACAGACCAGTAGTAGGTGCAGGAGTCTCTGGGCAAGGGTGGCAGCTTAGGGTCCAGCCTGAGCATGGCAGAGTTTCATCTCAAAACTCACACTGGGCTCCAGGCGGAGGCCCCGCCACCCTCTGCTTTTGTGTTCAGTGTTCTATTCCCCCTCCCCCCCAATTAAACCAGGTTTCAGAGGCTTCACTGCCGAAAACTGGCCAAGGAAGAAGTCACTTTGCCATTTGAGGGATGCAAGAATCGGTATCTATGAGGGGTAAACATGGGGTCAGTTCTGCTAGCGCATCCTGTTCTCTTGGTTTATACTCCGCTGGAGCCCCCTGGCGCATGATTGTTAAGAGCACGGGGTGGACAGTGGGCAAGCATAGATGTCTGTGCTGTGAGATCAACCCTTGCATTATGATTCAGCTTAAGCCAGGTGATGGCCATCTTAAAATGAGCTCTGGCAGCAGCTTTCATATGCAGGATCTCTGGTGACCCAAGATTTCAAAGGATTTTATCCATTTTAGGAATGTGTTTTTAAGGTGTGCTCAGCTGCTCGAGGCCGGATCACTTTACAGCTCCAATTTTTCTACAACAAACTATTTCTGATACCCAGTAAAAAAACAAAACCAGGACCTACAGGGTGTACTTGGTGCAATGAGAGGGAGAAGTGGCAGGCGACCCCTCCTGAATAGTAAAAGGGATTCTCTTCCCTGCTCTTCCACCCATCACATTTCTCTTCTCTGTAATTACTGTCCCTCCAATGTTCTCTCTCTGCGCTCTACTCCTCCTACCTTCCTCTTATACGATACTATTTCCTCTCCCTCCCACTACTCCCCGCTCCCACTACTCTCCACTCCACTCTCTTTCCACTACCCTACACTCTTCTCTCTACTACTACCACACCTCACTAGACTCTTCTCCTACTGCACTATAAACCTCCCAGACACACTCCTTTCATTCTCCCAGTCATCTTTCACACTCACTATCACTCACACCCCTATACACTCCCTTAGCCTCACTCACTCATCTTACACACACTCTCTCAAACACAAGTAGTACCCTTTTCTCTCACCAACCAATATCTCACCTTGTACACGCTCTCTGAAATCCTTTTCCCTGTTCCACTGTCATATCCTTCCTTCGCCTGGTCGTTGGTCCACCTTCTCGTCTCTCGAACTCACCTGAACAACCTACATTGCCTTGATTTTGCTGCCCCTTTTTATCCTCCCTTTCTGCTTGCACTGATCTCCCCCGCGGCTGGTTCGCCGGGCCAACCGCTGGATGACTGACACCAGAGGACATATCACAGCCTCAAGCCACGCCCCCCTCCCTTTTCGTACACAGGTCTGCCAGAATTTGTTAATGGCGGCCCACTAAAGGTGCAGTCAATTTCACAGTTTGTGCCTGGAATAAGTGGAACGTTTGGATTTCCGGTTTGAAATGCACACCATTCCTCATCTGTTTTGCTACACTAATATCAAAGCTATGTCTAGCTGTGAAAGAGGGGTGCTTTATCTGACAAAGACTGATGTGGGTGTCGCTGCCTGCCAATACCTTTAAATATTTCAGATCCTTGAACCACCGAGTGTCGACTGATGCCCTGTCACGTGACATCTCCGCTTGAAGACCTTTCATTCGTACATCAAGCGGTCATGCAAGCATGCCAGGTCATAGAAAACTACATTTCAGGCACATCCAGGTGAAAGCAATACTACACACGTGCATATGTCACAGGACAGGCCCAAACTGCAACCGTGCCAAGTCTGTTTTATGTCACATACTTGTATCTACATTTTACAAGCCGCTTGTGTGTTCTTTCCCACGCAGACAAAACTAGCAGAGGCAATTTCAGAGAAGGGGATGTGTGCACTGATGATTCAAGCTGGTCCAGCGAAGCTTACGATGATTCAAGCTGGTCCAGCGAAGCTTACCATGATTCAAGCTGGTCCAGCGACGCTGACGATGATTCAAGCTGGTCCAGCGAAGCAGACGATAATTCAAGCTGGTCCAGCGTAGCTGACGACGATTCAAGCTGGTCCAGCGAAGCTTACCATGATTTAAGCTGGTCCAGTGAAGCTTACGTACTCTCAAGCCGCAGAGTTCCAATCAAACACACATTTATGCCTGTGAATGGATATACCCGCCGTTAGCATGACGTCCCACACTATCCCAGGGTAAGACCACATCTGCCACCATTTCAATTTTGAATTGGACAAACTTGTGTGAACCAAATCAAAAACATAGTTAGCAACTGGAAAAAATCCTGATTATTCCCCCAAAAAACGACCCCTCCGCCACAGGCTAGACCTCCTCGCATCCTTTCTGGTTAATTTTCTAAGGTTATAGAGATGAAGGAGCTAAGCTTAGAAACTTCCTTCTAACACATCCGAGTAGCTGTGCCCACCTCTTAGGAGGGCCTTTGCTCACCTCGAGTGACGTCAGCCAGAGGCGTAGACTGGCTAGGGCCTGAGCGGGCAAGGCCCACCCAAAACCTGTAAAAGCCCACTCAGCAGTGCTGTGAGGGCATTTACAGAAGTTAATGTCACTGTGGTGGGCCCAACTGCATTAGCTTCAGGCCCCACCTGTTAGGCAATTCTGGCTCCGCCTCTGACGTCAGCTGAGGCAGAGGTCACACCCAAATAATGTTGAGTAAGCAGTTGAGAGCAGTGCTGTGTACCTCAACTGGGAAGCTCTACTGCGACCTGCTTCGCCTATTGCAGACGCCATCAGTCTGAGGTCTCCCAGAGGTCTGCGCCCCAAACACTTCTGCTGAAAGAAGGCGTTCCGCAGCAACACATTAAGTTAGTTTCTCCTCTCCCGTAGCCTCCAAAATAAAAAATTGAAAAAACACTCTTCAATGTCTAGCGATTAGGACAATTGATTGTTGTTTATGTTAATTTCATGGTGCGTTTCATGTCCGATTAGGAAACTGAATGTTCAGGGACATTTTCACATTAATATCCGCATGTTTTTTTAAAGGAATCCCTCCCTTTATCTGCCTACTTTCAAAATAAAGCCTTGAACAGATGAGAGCTGCCAGAAAACTCCATCTGCTTATATCTTCAACTCCTTGGCCTGGACTACCAAAGACAGAAATATCCATATCTATTACTGATAAATGCTCACTTTCTTCCTCCTTGAAAACAGCAATATGATTTCAGATTACATTCAACGCTAAAACAATCATGTTTCAAAATTGCATGAATGTATGCTTTTTCTGCTGCTGTCTCTCTCTTTCTTGGGTGTTTCAGATGTTTATCAGAGCGGCCGCCACCAGTAAAACAAAGCACCAGGAAACAGGCAGTTATTGAGGCACAGTAGATCACCTACGACTCCAATTTACACAGAGAGAGTAATTCCACCTGGTTTGAATCCAAGCTTGAACATGTGAAGGAGGGGAACTGCCATCACTGCTCCACAGCAAAGGCGGTTCCACACTGCCTCAGAATCCAAGGGGAAACGGCACTGATCTGTTAACCATCAGCAATTATCTTCCTGTCACTGCTAAAGGTAACAAATTTCCACACATCCAACGAGGCTATATCATCAACTGGACACCAGCGTCATCTGACGGAAACTAAATCACGGCGCCAGCCAACGGCTGTGACAGGCAAGTTGCTGCCGCTGAAAAATCCAGGCCTATCACTCACGGCAGGGCTGGGGGACAGGGGGGAGCGAGAAATGGCGCCCGAGCCTGCCTGTCTTAGAGGAGATTAAATGTTACACATCCTGTGCGCACGGCGCATCGCCAAACCATGGGCCTTATTAATGGCGCCGGGGCTACTGGTTTTTAATATGTCATCGGCCTACAGTCATCTGTTTCTTCGTCTTGGCATGTCAGTCTTGCTGGTGGAAGGGGAGAGACACAGCCACGGTATCCCCCCAAGGTTTGAGCTGTAGGATACCCTGTCAAACCTAACACAAAAGAAGTCAAATTATGGCCACATGTCGTCACATTCAGATGCCATATTTATAAGGAATTGTTGGCTGGAAAGGGACACAGCGTATTGAATATCCAGCCTTGACTATCACAATCGACCAGCATGTCCAATAAGTGTTAATGGGAGCCTATCGTCTACTGTGATAGCAATGAGATTCACGCCTCGGTCTAGGCCCCCACAGTCAAATCATTTCTCAGATAGACGAGCATTAAACAAGGCCTAAAAGACTGAACAGAGTTTCTGCTTGGCCAGAACTCATACATTCAAAATGGGTCAACTGCCTTTTAACAAGTGTCATCCAGGGCCTGAATGATTTCCCATTGTCCCAGGAAATATTCAAACGCAACCAGGATTCAACTCCTACTCAATGACTTGAATTTCAGTCTCTTTGAGTTATTAATGCCAGATTGTTTGAAAATTATTAAACACAATGTTTTACTTAGGAGGAGATCAGAGCAGAAGCAATCCTTCTGTGCTGAAAGTCCTAGAAAAGGTTAATTAGACAGACGTTGATGTTTGCATTTTTTCCATGAACGGCCATTTGGAATATGATGAACCTGTAACATCCCGCCTGAGACCAAGAAGGGCGCCAAGACCATATTTTGTAATTCACTCTCTTTTATTGGAGGATATGCTTCAGGCAGGGCCAACTTAATTGAAAATGGGATCTTCAAAAACAAAACAAACATCAGGATGTTTCTCTCCAGATGAGATTGAATCCCTTGCCCCTCAGAGACCCATCCCTTGTCCAGAGTCTCTTCAGCTGTACTCAGGATCCAATGGCTTCCGGGCCTCTGGCTCAATTGTTAACGTTTGTACCGCTCAAGAAAGAGGAGTAGCCCCAGTCCTTCCTGCCGATGCAGGCTTTACAGTGACATTGTCTGATTTAGATGCAGGCTTTCTTGGGGCCCTGGGCCCTAAAACAGGCTCAACTTCTCTTAAGTAGGTGGGTCAGTTGATGAAGCCGGAAGAGAGCTAAAGAGTGCTCCCTAGGGTTTGGAATTGCTTCGGCATCCACAAGATTTCCCTTCCCCTACCTCACCAATGTTACAATAATGTCACAGACCAAGTCTCATTCCTTCTCCCCTGTCTGGTACTGCCAAAGGTTCACCGGGTCCCCTGGAAACCTTCCTGCTTTGACTATGTAAGGGTTGGTTTGCCCTATCCACCTTTTCCTTCCCTCACCACTTAACGTTGTAATTTCTCATTCCACCTCTCATAGTGTCGCCATATGGTCACCTATGGTCTCTATACCTGCTGCCCAATGTATAACCTTCCTCCTCAAGCAGAGTTTATTTCCCACAGGGTATGTCCCCTTCATGTCACACTTCCAAGCTCCTTTGTATCATCCTCACTACTACATTTCACTTGTAGTGTGTTTTCCTCCACCTCATTTTTACCACCCTCTTCCTCCTCTGTGTTGCTTCCAGCCCCGGATGTTGTCACCTCCCCCACACTGGGTTTCACAACCTCCTCTAGCACCCTGATTCCTGCCATTTCCTCTTGGCTTCCACTTCCATGTGATGTTGTTATCACCTCTTCTGGCAACCCTTTAATTCTCCCCACCAACCTCTGTCTTTCTACTTTGGCCGATAGGACAGGAAAAGGTGGTGAGAGTTAGGAAGAAAAAGGAGAAGGTCCTTTCTCAACCTCTGATGCTACCAACTCTTCGGTCACCCATTTAATTTTGACCACAATCTCTTGGTCCACTCCTTCCCTGTGATGTTACCGACACTTCTTTAACCGTCATAGCTTTTGCCACAGTCTCCTGCCCGCTACTGCTCTCAGCTCTCCACTCTCTTCCATCGTTCTAGCCTCTGCCTTTTTCACTGCTTTCTAGCCTCCAGCCCTCTCCAAACACGAGTCTCCTGCAACCCACACTGAAGGACTAGGGCCGGGTCCTTTTGTACTGTGTTCCCTCTTCCCCCTGGTTGGGACCTTCATTGAGGGTCTGGACATGTGACTTGTAATTAGTGAAGAGCTGGTATTGGTTGCTGTCACTGAGTGCACCTGGGGCTACTATGGGCTCAAGATACTAGACCAAGCTAATATATGGCCTGTCCACCATCTATAATGCTAGTTTACATCCTCTTGCCCCCTGGGGGAGCTTTTGCCGAGCTGATGTTGCCCGTGTTTCCAGCATGAAAACTAAAAGTTGGAAACACGCAGGGTAAATTTTGTGAACACATTGTATTTTCATATTGTGCACAGCCAAATCATAACATTGTATCCCCTGCCTGAGAATCACATTCCTAAGAACAACGTTGCTGAGACACTGCGTCTCCTGCCAAACGTTGATTTCTGAAAGCCTCACATTGGCAACACTGTATTGGAAGAATTGTGGAGTTCATGGAGAGTCATGCACACTTGGTTTAATTACTACTTTCAGGTATCTAATGAAGATGTAGCTGTCTCTAAATACACGCTACAATCAATGAGTGCAGCCAACTGATTTTCCCTAAAGGGAAAGGTTTCCATGTCCATGTTGAAGCTTTGGGTCTCTTCAGAAGGAGCTCTAGGCTCCCCTCAATTGGGGAGTGTGTGTAATCCGGGGTTTGAGCAGGGTCCAGGCGTTTAGCTCTGCCCTGCCCTGCCCTAAAGGAGTGGGGAAGAGTCGAGGCCTACAAGATTGGCCTGTGGTGAAGCACTGTGACTGTCCAATACAATGTGACATGGACCAATGTAGGGTGCAAGGGTGATCATTCCCATACCGCTCCCCAAGCCCAGCATCCACTGTCTCAGGCCGTCTCTCCAGCCCTGTGAGTCACCACTTTGTTGCTTGCCAGGCAGGGGACTTAATCACAGACAGTGCACCCTTGATGTGATGGGAGCATTTACATGCTATTTCACTCGAGGAGTGTTTTTTTAATCTATGGGTAGATTAATTAGTACCTTACTCTGCATATAATCCTATTCCCCAACAACTTGAATAACGCATTGGGTTATGTGTGGGTGGTGACAATGATTACTGAAGGTAGTGTGATGAATCTGTCAAGGTGGTCAATAAGGGTCCCCTTTATTACGAGGGATTCATGTTGCACACACCATATTGATAGGGTGATGGCAGCAAACTTGGATAGTGTTGCAAATCCATATGAATCACATAGAAAGATACAATATTAAAATTGCAAATGCAACACGAACACAAATCCATGGAATGGGCTGTTTTTTCCCCATGATTAGTTGTTACACATGTATTCTAAAGTAGCAGGGACATTCATGACAGAAAAGAGAATTAGTTACCGCTTAATATTGTCATACGAACAGGGCAAGGTTCAGAGTCCTTGCAAGGGAACAGATGTTATCTCACCCTTTGTATTAAAATCTTTAGGGGGGATTATTAATTTGTTAGGTATTGATTTTGATATTGTTTTTCTATCGCGCCCATACACAGGTGTTTCAGAGCGCGACCAGTCAAGGGAAGGGAACAGGGGAGAACAAAACAATGATCTTACTAGGCCAAGTGACATAAAATGCGCAAGTGCATAAAGAAAATAAGGCTCGAGGCCAGGGTTCGATGGTTAAGTATTTTTCCAGGTCATTAGAGGTTGTATGTGGTCGCATAAATTAGATTAAGGCGCCAGGTGTCTGTGGAATTAAGATCGCAATCTGTAGATCAAAGAAAATCCGATTAATGCAGACCTCTCTACATTTGCCAAAATACGTCAGCAGGGCCTTGTGCAATCATACTTAAAGTTAAAGGCCTTAGGGCAATTATTGCTAGCAATGAATTATGTTTTCAATACTAATGTTTGACCATGCACCAACACCATGCCCTTCTAGGACACATCTCAAGAAGAGGTGTGTATTGAATATTATCTGATGATAGTAATGAAGATAAGCCCGGCCAATGAAAATGGAAGAATTGGGAAAAGATGGGATTTCTTTGAAGAGGTTTTGTCCAATCATACCTGGGGGTGGATGGCAATAAAAGTATCTGGGGAGTGTTTTAAAGTGTTGCAAAAGGTATATAAACTGTAATCTGATGTTGTATTGTTGAAAATTGGGTTAGTTTGGTCCTGCAACACCATCCAACTACTACCCAGAGCTTTTGTACAATGAACTTGCTTTATGTACAACTGTGTACTCGGTTCCTTACGTGGTGGGCCTGTTTTTGGCTAAGGTGATTAAAGGCCCATCCCCACAAATCCAATGGAGCCAACACAGATTCCTCGGCAGTGACCTCCTCCCATGTGGGTACAGGATGGCAGCCACTACCTAATCCTGACACTGGGGGTGGTTTCATGAGGGAGGATCACATGGGATGGGACAACTACCATGGAGGTGTTATGACTTCATTGGAGGAGTCACAGAGTTCCCCCCGTTCCCCATGAGGAAGACCCTCTGATGCACGAGTTCTAGATGGCCTATTGTCATTCTAGCCAGGACCCCACCTTTCACCCAAACATTCATAACTCACACAATACCTTTGTTCTTGATGTGCCTTTTTGTGAAAATCGTGAGAGAAGCCATTCAGGGGTTAAAAGCCCAAAGAAAGTTATAGACTTCAACTCCTATAACCACTTAGGTACTGAGAGGAGGAGGAGGAGGACAAGGGAGTTGGTGCAGAATGACAGGAGCTCAAAGTCCAACATACGAACAAGTTGTTTCTCCAAACCTGCAATGAATGTGACATTTCAAAATAGCGACCGCAGTATGGAAGGGAGAGGTGCAGCGAGCAGTGCAGAAGGAGACGTTGCCATCCATGCCGGGGCTCCAGAAACACAAAGCACACCGACAGAGCCAGAAAAGCAGAGGAGGTTGTTGGCAAAGGAAGAGAAGCGCTGCAGACTAGCACAAAGGGCCATCGAGACACCGGGAGCAGAGAAGGAGAGCTTCTGGAGGTTCAGTCACTCGACAAGGCGGCAGACGTCATCCCAGGCCGAGAAGGAGAGTGGCTATGTGACCGCGGAACCAGGTTGGGTGCTGGGGGAGTGTCTGCACACTCCAACCAGGAAGGAAGGAAGAAGAAGAAGAAGAAGCCATAACGCAGAGGAGAAAGCAACATCAGGGTTGCTGGAAAGGACCGGGGAGGCTGCCCAAAGCAGCTGGGGACCCTGGGGCGTTCCGACAACTGCGCCAACAAGTGATTGAATGGTAAAAGTTTGCTAATGTAGAAAATATACAAAGGCAAAGTTTGTTTGAATGTAGCCAAGGCAGAGTAAAAAGGCAAGGTGCCATAAAATGAATGTTTGTATGCAGACAAGACGAAATATAAAGATCATCCCCAATCAAATACAGAAGCATGAGATGCCAATGAGGGGAAGAAGTTTGAGCAAGTACATTTGAATAAAATATGACCACAGAGAGATATACCATGCGCCACATGGTACATCTAAGAACTGTGAAACACATAAGAAGTTCCGGCAGGCGAGTATACCAGGCAGTTGAAATTGTGCAAAGAGCCCTGGCAGAAGAGCACACCAGGTGATCTGTGAATCCTAAAGAGAAAGCCTGGAAGGCGAGTACACAAGGTAGTGGAAAGTTGCATAACGATTCCTGGCATGGGAGTATACGAGGCAATCTGCGAAGGTACACAAACATTCACAGAAAGACTGTTATAGAACCTTTTGCTGAAACAGAACTTTTTGGTTGAACAAGAACATTGTAAGTCCAGTAAAGACACCAAGGAACCTTTAGCCAAAGAGACATTTTGGCATTCTGTTTAAGAATCCAGGGAAAGTCTAATTTCTCTATAGTCACAGTGGAGCCACCGAAGCTTGCCATTTTAAACCACAATGCACACCACCACCTAGAGCCACAATTTTCTTAAGGTTTATCTACTTGGAAGGGGAGGACAAGTACTCATATTTTCCAATATAAAAAGTAAGAATTGTCTTCAACATAGAAAACTGACCTTACACCAAGCGGATGGCTTCACTGGCAAACATACAGCTCTCAGACATTCCTTTGATACCTGCAGTTTGGACCAGGTGTCAGCTAATATTTCACCCACCTCACAGGACCTGTAGAACTGTTTCACTAACAAAGATAAATAAGACTCATTTTAACTATCTGTGGGTTATTCTTCCTCTCGAGATGCTAATATTTGGGCATGTCAGACAGTCAAAGAGTTCATTTTGGATTTCTCCATTAACAATAAAATCAGATAGACAATAACAAACATAAATAAATGATAAAACCCAATTAAAATCAATGCCCTCCACCCACAATAAATACAATTAAAACAGGCACTTGGATCCGTTCAAATATCCCTTAGATGATTTAGACCTTGTATCCTGTATCATGCAAGATATGTAGTCTCAATTTTGCAGCTCTACTTTTGAATTCTGCTAGGAGTATCTTCAGAGTTCAGTATAGCTGACATGGCTCCCTTGATGGAGCTAATGTGATTACCTTGAAAGTATGTTTTTAGCCATATGATATTGTGGACAGAAGAGAAAAAAGTGGATTGGGTCCTCGCCCCGTGTGGCATCCGCATTTATTTGACACCTTCCGCCAGGTTGTCCTTTTAAACAGGGGAAGTAAATTTACACGGGCCAGAATTAGTAACATCCTACCTGCTGTTGAATTTATCTTAACAATAGGGCCCGGCCCATCTTAAAATTCTTCAGGTCAGTGTACACTGCCAATCATGGTAGAGATTTAATTCTGGCTCTGGACAAATGACAACTAACCCCTGAGGCACCCATGATACCGTTGTCCATAATGACTTCTGTTCTCAGACCTGCACACTCCCTCAAAACTACAATATGCTAGTTTTCTTTTTCTTCTGCCACACGGCAAGTATTGATCTGTCTTACGGTACTGTTATGTTGTTTCTCGCCTATACTCTGTATGTAACCCAAGCTTAAGTAACCTTGTACCTGCTGCGCCCGGCTACCCCTGGGTTTGTGTGCGCATTATCAAATAAACAATACAATACAATTTAGCTTTTACTACATCAGAATCCAAGACCTTTCTTTTTTCAAAGTCCAGGTTTCGATGTTTGCCTTGGCTTGTTTCGAAAGTACCCATGGCCGGATTGTTCCCACTTGCTATTATGAACTCCTGCCAAAGGCTACACCAAGAACTATGCCACTCATGTTTGGCCCTGCTATGTGATGCCTCCATCTCTGAAAACCCTATGGCCACATTGGGGTTATCTGCAAAACCAAATTTTAGTTTTGCCCAAGCAATATAAAAATCTGCACAGTGCTAATAGTTCCACACTCTGGAGCCCACGCTTGAGCCTCAGCGCACTGCTCGGTTAGCCAGACAGAAAGCGCAGTAGTCGTCTCAAAACATGTACTGTACCAGCTCCAGGTGTGTCCTTAACTGTCCTGGGACTTTGGAAGACAGAGAAAAAGTGAGCCCCTACTTCCCAAATTTAGAGATTTTTGCAGATAACTAATTAAAACCAGAATTGCATTTTAAAAGTATTTTGGGCACCCTGTTTAAACATTATATCACTGAAAGGGGAATATAGTGCAGTGTGTATGTGCTCTGTGATTTAGCATCAAAGTGTTAGGAGTTTATCACTCAATTTGGGATCTCTGGATGTTTTAGATATTTAAAATTGAACATGAATATCTAGTCCTATTACCGTTGTATGTCATTTGCATATCGTCTTTCGTCTTCTGGAGTGGCATGGCAGGCTCAAAAACAATAGTCTAAAGGGATGCCCCGAGCTGTGTCTGTGGTTATGATCAACCTTTTGTTTTTGCTTTAGTCACCCCTAGTCAGACGGGTATGCCCAGACATGGGTCCTGAACCTGCTGGGCCTAGAGACCCAAGCTACCTCTCAATGGTGATACCCAACAAGGCCGAAACAAGTCTGGGGATGCTTGTGAAGAAGGGATGTGACCTAGCAGTTCGGGCTATACTACCCATTTTGGGGTGGCACCAAGCCTGATTTGCATATGTTAATGTTAATCAACTCTTATAAGGAGGAACTTGTTCAAAGGAAGAAAGAAAAGGGAAGAGGAGCCACAGAAAATCCAAGAGAGGACACCGGAATCACTAAGAAAGTTTAATCATCAGAGTTAAGAAGAAATGTTTTGAGAGATTTCTTAAAAGGAAGAAACTGAGCAAATACGAAGAAAGAGCAGGAGAGAGTTCCAGAGGCGTGGAGCAATGAAGTCAAAACTAGAGTCTCCAAAGTGTATAAGCCTGTAACGTGGCTGCTCAAGTTTGTTGAGATTACTGGACCGAAGTAAGCGGGAAGTACAAGAAAGCTTGATCCTTGCCTTCAGATAAGATGGTGCCTTATCCATAAGGCAATTAAAGGTGAGGGACAGCACCTTGTAAATAATGCAGTACTTAACATGAAGGCAATGCAGAGAGTTACATGCTTTGGAGAAGTGATTCCTTCTCGACAGACCACACACTGCTCAAATAGTATTATTTTGCACCACCTTTAAGCTGCAAGGTGCCTGCCAGAAGGCTGTTTCCGTAGTCAAATTTTGAGTTGACCAAAGCAACAGCAAGGGCTGCAATGTTAGAATCAGACATTTATTTTTGTATTTGTCTAATATGACGTGTCATATAGGCACAAGCGGCCTTCAGTTGACTAACATGTTTTTTCATATTAAGGTTAGAATCGAGGCATACCCCAAGGGTCTTGACCCACGGACTGGTCTTAATTGAAACTCCAGAGATGTTGAAAGCAGAGTATCTGGATTCCATCTTAGCAAGGCGCTGAGAGGTACCGACGAGCATAAACTCTGTTTTATTACCATTGAGGGCTAGGGAGTTCTCAATGATCCAACCTTCGATAGTAGTATAGATGGAGGTGATTCTTATAAGATCTAGGTCGTAGTTGCCAGTCAGTTTGCCAGTCAGTTTTATCAACACCCTGCATCTCTATGGCCGGCCTCTCTTGGCCCTCTTCCTACTCCTACCTGCAAGGCAAAAAACCTCAGGGTCACCTTCGACTCCACACTCTCCTTCTCTCCTCACATCTCCGACGTCTCTAAGAAGTCACACTACCAGCTGCACCTCCTCAGAGGTATTCTTCCTTTCCTCTCCTTCCCCCTGAAGCTCACTGTCTCCCGAGCTCTGGCTCTCTCGAAGCTGGACTACTGTAACAGCCTCTATCTAAATCTGCCTGCCTCTACACTCTGCCCCCTGCAACTTATCCAGAACATGACTGCGAGACTTGTCCTTGGCCTCAAGCCCAGGGACCGTATCTCTCCAGGACTGAAATCTATACACTGGCTCCCAGTGGCTGCGAGGATTAAGTTCAAAACCCTCTGCATTGTCTACAAGGCCTTCTGGAGCCTGGGACCTAAATACCTTCAACTCTCTCTTCCTAAATATCTTCCTTCTCGAGCTGTTTGCTCATCCGCCTCCAACTCCCTCAGGGTCAAGCGCTTCTCCAAGCAACAAGCTAGGGGTAGATCTCTCTCCGTGGCAGGGGCCTCCCTCTGGAACAGCCTTCCTGCCTCCCTGAAACTTGAGGAGAACCATCTCCGGTTCCGGAAGCACCTCAAAACCTTCCTCTTTGCTTCCGCTTTCTCTCCCCCCCTCCCTTGCTAATTCTTGACTGAAACTGCACTGAATCTGCAAATGGGCCACTCTCACCGATCTCGGTCCTTGGCCCAGCCACTCTCCACTTGCACTGCCTCCCTTGGCAACCCCTGCACTGTGGGACTGTCTCTGTATCCCTTCAGCCCCCTTCCCAGCACTTATCTGCACTTACCTTGCACTTGCCACCAGCTGGCCATATTATGTATTATTATTCTACTTACCCTGTACTGCACTTTCCCCCTCCCTTTCCCCTTGCACTTTTTCCCTTCCCTCTACCCTTGCACTTGCACGATCTGAATGATACCTGGCCTAGTAGGATCGTTGTCTGTCTTTTCCCTTTGTTCCCCCTCCCTGCTTTGTCGCGCCTTGAAACACTTGTGTATAGGCGCGTTACAAATGCCATATCATATCATATATCATCGGCATAGTTAGTGTAGCTTAAGCCGATTATATCGAAAAAAATCGAAGAAAGGGCAAGGGAATAAGTTAAAAGAGTAGGAGAGAGGGAAGCTCCATGCGGAACACCACATCTAAGCAATTCAAAAGAGGGACAGGCTGATCTAGGACCCAAAAATGAAGACAGCCAACACAGAGCGTTATTGGAACAGGTTGCAATGGCTCCTAGGCCCTCCAACAGCAGTACGTGATCAACAAGGTCAAAAGCCACGCAGAGATGCAGGAGCATCAAAAGTGTAACCTGTCCCAAGTCAACAATGTGACATTGGCTTTTAAAATCGACCAAGGCAGTCTCAGTGCCATGGAGAGCACGAAATCCTGACTGCATGGAACCCAATAAGTGATTGCTTTCAATATGTTGCTCTAATTGTGTGCAAGCAACCCTGTCTAAAACTTTAAACAGAAAAGTAACATTGCTAATTGGGTGATAATTATCCATAGAGGCAGGGTCTAGAGTGGCCTTTTTTAAAACAGGAGAGATCCAAACATTTTTTAAAGAATCAGGAACAGTAGCACTAGCAAAGGATGAGTTAATCAATCTAGTAACAAGAGGGGCCACACAACTAAAAGGCATCCTTGATCTAAGCGGGAGGATGGATGGCTTAGGTGCTGAACAATGTCAGACAGCTCAGCTTCAGATACGTATTTAAAATTAAAAATAGGGATGGAAGTGTCAGAGGGACCCAGGTCGAGAACATTGTCAGATGTATTACTGGTAGGAGAAGCTAGCCTAGCTTGTAGTGAAACAATTTTGTTGCGATGATGATTGAGCTTAGCATTGAAGCCCTACTGAATATCAAGGCACCACCGATCAAATCTTGGTGACTGCAGGAAAATAATTGTCTTTCCCCTCAAATTCCTTAAGAATAATAAAAAGTTATCTTTGAGAGGACTTGGCATTATTGATTCGGCCATTGCAGAAATTGTTTTGCTGCCAGGATGGCAGTCTTATAGTCAGAAGAAGCTTTACAGTACGAGACAAGATTTTCCTCAGAGGAATTGATCGGCCAAGCCTGTTCTTTGTGCCTTTTTAATGTTCGAAGGCCAAGTATTTCATCTGAGAACCATGTTTTACCCAGTGTCTCCGCTTTACGAGTCTAACAGAAAAGGAGGCAAGAGCATCAATGACAGATGAATTAATGGCTTTGTATTGGCCAATGAAAAGCAGCAGGTTTGCTAAAATAGGTTGGGCAAGTTCATAGACAGCAGTAGGTGTAATCCTACGGTTGTTCCTAAGAGGATTGCATTGGAGTTCAACCTGGAAACATTAGCCGGAAGGTCCATCCAGAAGAAAATGAGGTAGTGATCTGACCAAGGACATGTTAGGACTTCAAAGTTATTGAAAGATAAACGATGGGGGAGGACCAAGTCCAAAATATGTCCTTCTCAATGAGTAGGGGTGGTGCAGCCCATAAGCCTCCAATGAGAGAATCAGAGTGGTTGCTTCAAGATCATCTGCGCTATGCGCCCAGTAACTGAAATCACCAAGAACAACTACATAGGAAGAGGATTTAAGAAAATCACCCAGAAGAACAAACAGCTTTTCTTCAAACAGTGGCGTATGTAAAGGTGGGCGATAGATGGTGAGAACGCAGATAGTGATGTTAGAATCCATAGCAATTTTAATAAGGGTATATTGGCTATCATCAATAGGTGAGGAAATGCAAGTACGTGAAATAAACTTATCTCTGATGATGACTGCTGTGCCACCGCCCGACCAGATGGACGATCAGTCCGAAAGATCTGGTAGCCGTTGGGAAGGGCAGTGGCAGCAGCATGGTTAGTCACATCAGAGAGCCATGTTTCCGTGAGGCATAAAACATCTAAGTGCTTGGTAAGTAATATGTCTGAGAGATTTCCTGAGCGTGTCTCACTAGGCACCGTGTATTCAAGAGCCCCACCTTAATACGGGAGGAAATGTGAAAGTTAGCAAAATTAGGAGCCCCAGCGTTAACAGGGGCGAGGGGAGACAAAAGCTGCAAAGTTTCTGAATCAGCAGGGTTAATGGCATCATAAGGACTGAAAACAGGGATGCAATCCAAGGGCAGAGTAGCAGAAACAGTTTGCATTGGTACAGTAGTCGCAACAGAAAAAGAACCTTCAGCTGCACAGGTCAAATAGTACTGGAGTATATCGCCAGAGAGCTGGTTCCTACCTAATGTACTTCTGGCTAGGCCAATTGGAACGAGTGTTTGCATATCAGCAACAATGAAGGCAGACCGGAAACAGAAAGCCAGAACAGCACGGACCAGGACAGACCGGCTGGTCCCCCACGCACCGGCACACGCGCGCCTGTTTTGCAAATAAGTAGTTAGGAGAACCTACAAAACTAAAGGGAACTGTAGTTCAAGAACGGGATGAAACAAATGAAACAATCAACAGCTTCAGAATTATAAGACATCATTTTCGCAGCACAGTTGTAATATGATTTTAGAAGCTCAAACAGACTATCAAGTTAACGTTTCCTACAAAGCTTATAAATTGTCTAAAAGGTCTTTTTTTTTAAACCGAGATAAAAGTACAGAAACACAGATATTAGCAGCAATGACAAAGGGCAAGTTTAAGAAAGCGAAAGTGGCAAGGGACTCTCTTAAATACAGGCACAAACCTGTTCAGCAAATACGTTGTTCAAGAACTATAAAACTAAAGGGAACTGTAGTTCAGTAACGGGATGAAACAAGTGAAACAATTAACAGCTTCAGGGTTATAAAACATATGTTTTGCAGCACATATGGTCTTTCCCCTTCTGTAATGGCTTAGAAGGCTGAAAAACAATGGTCTGGAGGGTTGCCCAGAGCTGTGCCTGTGGTTATGATTGATTCAAAATCTTCCAGCCATCAACTTTTGGTTTTGACATAGTCAAAGTTCTTGAAATCTATTCTTTAATGAACGCATTGTAGTGGAGTGCTGTGAGGGTGATGGTGATTCCTTCAAAATAGTGAGCAAGTTAGGAACCACTGTCCCAGCATCCCCAAAAAACAGAAATCCAGAGAAACCCAAGCCTTTTACAATTATTTGCAACAAATCCAACATCATAGAAGGGGCAGTCAAGCAGTGTCTATGCCCAAGCAGGAACCAATAGTTTGTCTATTATGGTGATCTGCATTTTTGATTTCAATCAGCTTGACTATTTGATAATTATATTTAATCCTTAACTCCAGTAAATTTTTTTGATTTAAACTTTATTCTGAGACCCGGTTTAACAATTGTTTTCAAGGGGTTGAGTTTAAAAGTGACCTAATTCTGTACTTTTCATTTATGTATTTAATTTCTGCGAAACCATCAATGTCAAACTGTGTACCTACATAGAGACAAAAGTAACAGATTTGGTTCAGACGGAAGTGTGGTTCCAGTCCCATTGTAATTGAAGTGGGGAATCCCCTCTCACATAATTTCTATGTGATTATATTTGATAAAAGATGTTTTTATTGCAAACCAGCCAGTTTCTTGTTTCGCGTCTCTGCGTGGAAGGTGGGATTGGTTTTTCTTCCCTTTTTCTTCCTTGGAAATTGTGTCGCTCAATTGTTACATATGAAAATAATCTGCCAGTGCCAATAAGGAAGCAGAACGGCACACACACCCAATAAACAGGAGTGAATTCATGTCTTAACATCCTTAATTGAATTCACTTAAACAATGGAACAAACAGATTATTAGCAGGTCGTAACTTGTCCTTGGATCATGGCTTTCATGTCACTAGGTCAACCCACAAGATTCCAACCAGCCTCCATCTTACAAAACACATCTCCCTCACTCAAGAAATGTGGTTGTAGCTGAAAAACAGTTTGGATGCCTTCATTTATTTTGTTATTTTACTCGCTGGTACAGAAGGCTTTGCAAAAAGTTGCTTTGCTCCTGCTGAGAAAGCCAACGGCAGAAGCACCAGTCAAATGCAATGGACAATAGCCAAGTTTTCAGAGGTTTGTCTAGGGGAGTCGGATTACTAGTGCACCAAAGTGATTGGGAGAGGAAGTTTCACAGAGTTGCTCTTGTGATGGATCACAATCTGCAAGGGTGTTAAAGCTCTAACTTCTTTGATTGTTCTTAAAATAAAATGATGCAGGTATTTCTGTTTCTGAAAGGGTGCCTGCTAAACCAACCCTCATTTCATCAAAGCTCCATGCCAGAAGCATAGTGCATCCATGTAACTTTGCTTCACCGGGCTCCTGGAATCTGCAGCCCCAGCTCTACAATAGCAGAAGTCACATGTGCATTCCTGACAGCACCAGGGACACCAGGTCCCTGCAGACAGAAATAGCATGTTTACTTCTGCACCCCTGAACTAAAGGTTTATAATTGTTGCCTTATCAGTCTGTTGGCAGAGTCATCTCTAAGAAAAAACCATACCTGGCTATGGTATGGAGACTGATCAGAGTACATCATTATTAGAGAGACATCTATTTGAGCAAAGTTGCTCAGCCTAGTGACTACCTTACTCCTAGTCCATAGTCCCCTTTCTTCCATACTTTTGGGACATTCCGTCCATCGGGATGGGACCACAGCATTTTTGAAGCATCTAAAATAAATCAGTTACCCTTCTTTTAATTTTTATGTTGGGCCACAGCACGTGACCGTAGCTCCGCCTTCCTGAACTCAGCCCTGTGCATCACCCTTCAGTCCTTTTCTATCAACAAAGCCGAAGGACCATTAGCAAAATAGAGGCAGTGGTCGAAGTGGGCGGGAGCGGTGCTCCTCTACTTCTTTAAATTAAGTTTTACAGTTCCTATATTTTTATTGTGCATGGGAGGGGTCTGTGGGGAGCGGAGCAGGCCAGTAGGGAACATAGTTCCACTACTTTCTTTCGTACACTTCGACCCCTGAATAGAGGATACTTATTAGAGGGGATGGCTGGTGGGAGTATGGAGGAAAGGGGACTATGGACTAGGAGTAAGGTAGTCACTACGGTGAGTAACTGTTATACTCATACTTCCCGTCCCCTTTCCTCCATACTTTGGGAGATTCCCAGGCACTGACCAGAGAAACAGGAGAATGGAAATTTCCCTTACTGAAACAGGTTGTTAACTGCCTGGCTGAACTGGGCATCAGCCCGGGAGCTCAGGTCAAGACAATAGTGTCTGCAAAAAGTCGAAGGGGAAGCCCAGGTAGCAGTCTTGAGTCTGGACTCCCAAGGAACATATTTCTGGAAGGCAATAGCAGCCGCTTTGCCACAGACCAAATGTGCATGAACGCCCATTGGGGGCTGAAGACCTTTCATTGTGTATGCCTCCGAGTTTCATGAAACGATCCAGCGTGGGAAGGGCGCTTTCGAAGCTGGTTTCCCTTTTGTGTCACTAAAAGTAACAAAGAGTTGTGAAGAACTTCTAAGGTTGCTTGTTCTGTCGAGGTAAAGCTTCAGAGCTCGTCTGACGTCTAGGTTATGAAGAACCCTCTCTGCATTCAAGGCCGGATTCAGAAAGAAAAGTGGTAAGGATATGGACTGATTTATGTGGAACTTGGAGACCATTTTTGGAAGGAAAGAAGCCTGAGTGCGAAGCACAACCTTATCGTTGTGGAAAGTTAGGAAAGGATGTTCGATAGAGAGAGCTTGAAGCTCACTTATTCTTCTCGCAGATGTTACCACAATCAAGAAGGCCACTTTCCAAGAAAGGAACCTGAGCTCAGTAGTGGCCATAGGTTCAAATGGCTTGTGACAGAAAGCGGAGAGGATCACGTTCAGATCCCATTTCGGGTGAGGAGGCCTGACCGGTGGAAAGAGGTGGCAAAGAACCTCGATTACTGGGTTTGCCAGTGAAAACGTGCAACTTTCTGTAGACAGATAAGTTGCAATGGCTGATAGCTGCTCCCACCACCGTTGATGAAGGGAGTGGACATGCAGTGACGGGTATGTCCGGTGAGTGTAACTTGTAGCAAGTGTCAATATTCCTATTTACATGCTGCCCGGAATTAGGTTTTTTCCCAGACTTTATCGGCTTCAGCTAGCACATCACTTTGAAGGAAAAGGCCAGTGCACTCCTGTGTCAAAAGAGTTAAGGCTCCTGAAAGTACACCTTCTTGCAGAGCTGAAGGCTCGGATATCGGAATATCCAGCAACGCCATCATATCCACAACACGGTCATGAAAGGCTCTGACAGAGTAGGGCGGGTCCTCACTATCCTGGTGGGTTTGGTCTTCATCCGATGCAGCGGGAACCGAGAACTGATCCACAGCACATGGTAACTCAGACCCTGTGGGCATACTTGACTGCGCAACGGGCGTCTTAAGCACAGGTGAAAGTGGAGGCAGTGGTGGCAGTGGAGGAGGGGGCCCCACCGGAAGAGGAGGGGATGGCACTACTGAAACTGATGAGGGGTTGTAGGAGCAGGTTGCGGCTCGAGAGGCTTAGGATGCATTTCTTTGAATAGATCCTTAAGGTATGCCGTCATCTGGTTAGAGTGCCTAAGGACGTGGAATTAGCCAAAGAACGTGTCCTCATAGGAAGGTCTAGGCACAGGAGTGGGTAGAGGCCGCTCTGGAGGGGCATACCCCAAGGATTGTAAAGAGGCTGGTTGCCAGGATGGCCTTCCACCAACTGGATTCACATAAACCAAGGGAGCGGACATAGGAGGGAGCAAAACTGTGTTTGGAGGCAGAAACTGAGCACGCCAAACCATTGGAGGGGGGGAGAGGATTCCTATTGTGCACATTCCATGGAAAATTCTGCTCAGCCCCAAATATAGGCCTCTCTGCACCAGCCATTGAGAACGTCGGTGTGAAAGAGCTTGTCAAAATGGCCACCTCAGACCACCAGTTGAACCGCCATTTTGTCACTGCCTGAAGTGAACTGCGTCAAAGGTGTCAGTGAGATCATTGTCACCACAGGGGTTTCAGGGGCTTTTTGATCAATTTTGGCCTTGTGACTGGGAACCTCAGCAGAGTCGGTAGTAGCAGATCTAGAGCGCTTGTGAAGCCCTTTGGATTCTGCAGCAGAATTAGCCCTCAGTGAGGGAAACTCGGTAGGCCTAGTAATTGAAGATTTAGAGCCTTTGCCCTCCTTCGTTTCCCTCTCAGCAGGATCGGTTCGACCACAAGATTGTTTGTGGGAAGGCTTAGGGTCACCCCCGTAGTCACAGCCCTCGGAAAAGGCCCCTCGATCTTGCCGGTTTTAAGTATAGCCCCTAGTCAGGGATCCTACGGGATAACCCTGCTGCCCTTAGTCACTGTGCAGGAAAACTCGAGACTAGGCTCAGTACTTTTAGTGCCAGACCTGGAAACCTCGGGAATAACCCCGATCAAAACAGCCCCTGAAATGTTGGGCTAACCTTAGGCCCCAGATGGGTAACCTTGGATGAAAAAGGGGGGCCTCAGAGCAAACTTCGGAATCCAGCTTAGATCCATTTTGGGACACCTCAGGGAGAACCCTGGTACCAGAGCCACTTGGGCCCCTCCCAGAGCCAGAAGACCCCGGGAAGTAGTCCCCTGGCTGGGGTGCCCTAAAAAGGAAGGAAATTACCAGATGCTTCCTTTTTTCGTCAATGAACTGCTGTATGTGTGTAGGAGGAATCCATTGGAACACTTCCTACCACCTGACGAGGCGACGCTGGAGTGCCCCGACGGAGAGGGAGTCACAGTAGAAGCCCAGCGATGTTCTGGGCCCTAGCACTCCAGAGAGAGAGAATGGGGATGCCAACCGCGCAGAGAAAAGGACTGGAGGGTCATGCATGGGGCGGAGCACAGGAAGGCGGGGCAACGGTCACGTGTGGTGGACGCAATGTCCCAAAAATATGGAGGAAAGGGGACAGGACGTAGGAGTAAATATCATACAAGTGTCAACCCTGTGAGCCCAGGTCAGTGATGCCAAGGCAATGTATATTCATGGATATCCAGCCTACCTCCACTGCCCCAGCAAAACAACAGCCAAGTTGCTGTCTTCCTTTGATTCCCTGGGAGAAAGGGGAACAACTCCAGTCTGGTCAGAGAAGCTCTCACTGGAACACCTCTCGCTAAACTCAGCTTCAAAGGGGCACTCACATAACAAAGGCCAACCTCACACCAGGGTTCTGCACTACAGAGGGCTTTTGAAGACAGCAGTCATGGGAAAGGAGTGTAATCATAGTAGCCAGAGAGAGAAAGTTGGACCTGAGAATGTGTTCCTCTATCTTGCTTTTCTGTTGGGGCTCTCTCTCTGTCCTGTCTATTTCCTGCAGAACCTGGACTCTGGGTATCATGTAATAAAGCAAGGGTCACGTGTTAAAGCAAAAGGGATTTTGCCAGTAACAGCAGGCTTGCTTATGTCCAATCTCTAGAGAAGATCTATCTTTATACAGAAGGTGTTTCCCACTTCTTCCTTCATTCATCGTTGCACACCAGGAAGAACAATAATACACTTTTGGACCTCTATTGGGAGAGCAGTCCAATTAAGAGTCATCTGCCATAAAGATGAAGACAGAAGGAATTTATTGCAGAGGAGAGCTTTGCCAAATAACCATCCCCTGGGAACAGTGGGGGCGAACTTCTCTGGAACATTGTCCCCCAACTGCTGGCTGGACTGAAACCACCAGCGACCTGTTCACTATAGGTGGAGGATCCCCTGTAAATGCCTGTCAATCTCCATGTAGTGGGAGTGGAAACAAAGGATCTACCTTGTCTGGGAACCCTTGGATTGGGATTCACATGAATTGCATGTTGAATGGAGTAAGTAAGTGGCCACTGGCTCCCCCTGCATCTCTGAACCACATCATTGCCAGTTTGGTCACCTTCCAAGGTGCTTTCCAGGAACCATTCGAGTGCTCTTTGACCTCAATGGCCAATCACCTCCACATCTCAGAGTACGCTTGACGCTTATGCTGAAGCTCTGCCATCTCCACATCTGAGACCTGCAGAGTCTTCAAGCATCCTCAACTCAACTACTCAGCCTGGTCACCTGCTTGTTTGATCTCCAAGCCGACACCACTGCAGTGCCTCAACACCGGTTTGATCCAGCTGGGCCAACTCGCCAATGAAGAATAGTCTCTGTATCGAGGCAAGGCCACTGACTCGTGTAGCGTCACCGACAAGACACCGCCTGCAAAGTCTTCGACCCACACGTTGTATCTGCTGCTGAAATACACAGTGTTGTTGGATCCTTGCCTTAACACTGGCCCCATGCCGAAAGCATCCAGACTCCTGATTCATTGCCGAAAATCATGACTCAATTCCGTTGAGCCCCAAAGAAAAAATAAGGTACTCTGAAGAGGCCTTGTTCCCCAGGTCCACTTTTGGAACATTGTAATTTTTAACCCCCTTTCTCTGCCTTTTTCTCACACATTTTCTTTAACACTGACATCGTGCTAATTGAATATCGGAACGTCCCTGCTCATCTACCCAGAATGCTAGGTAACCTCCCCAAAAAACGAATACAACAAGGACGAAAATAGTGGGTTTTTTTGGTCGTATTTTTTTTATTTCTTTGCACTTTTTACACAATAAATAGATGGGGGGTATGATGGGTGAAGCGGGGGGTTGGTTTCCCCTGCATTAAGACATTTTAAAAGTGCAAAATAAAAAGAATATTTTCTAAATTCGACCAGAACTAATTTATTGTTTTGGTTCTCGTTTTTTTCAGCATTTCAACATAGAACCGAATGCTATTCTACAACAGTTTGCATTTTCTGTGTATCTTTAGTTATTTTCGTTTATACTGTTTAATTAAAAGTCTATATTTTTATAGAGCCTTGATACGATATTCTCTTACTTTGGACTACTGTACTGAAGTTGTTTGGGTTGCTACTGTTATTGGCCTGCGTTACCACACACAATCCGTAGGAGGTATACCTGTCTGGGTAGCCTTGTTTCACCTTTATCAATGGGATCATGGGTGATTTTGTAGTCGTGTGGGGCTGTGAAGTAAGTTTAGCCGCTACTTGTGCAGAGCGGTAGTCATTGTGTCGCAGCGCTCCATGGTGAGGATCATCTACAACTCCGGGTGGAGTATCGAGGAAAAAGGATCAATCACTTTCATGTTTGAGCCTCTCAGATGTTGCCCGCCAGAAAATGCTCTATGAACTTGCCTATCTCCGACAGGGAGTCATTGGAGTGACTGAAGAATAGGTTGTGTGACAAAGTGGCCTCCCGGCCAGGAGGTAAAAATATGTTAGTGGACTGCAGAGAACCGATAATGTGATATCCAGATAGTTTGTTATCTTACCCAGAGGAATGTGCACACATGCTGAGTGGTGAATTGGAATGATCGTGGCCTGCATATTCAGGGAGTCTCCGAGCATACAAGCAGGTGAACACCAATCCTCACACATTAGAGAAAAAGAAGGACAGTGCCACGGTGAATCCGTGAAAGTCAGCTGGTAAAACATACACAAAATGGCGGCCTTGTCTTCATGCATTCGATGAGCAGAACCATTTTGCAGAAACAAGGAGGCAGAGTTGAAATTGATGATCAAAAAACGATATCCAATGACAGAACCAGACACAGATTGAGAGGGGTATATGAGTGAAAGAGCCAAGGCACGAGGGGGAAGGGGGGGGGTAGGGAGTTGGTTTAACTTTCAATGGAATAGGAAGACGGGCAGATGGGTTTGAACACTAGCAGCTGGAGGAAGAGACAAGTCGAGGAGAGTATGCAAAGGATTTGCAGAGAAGTCTAGTGGAGCACTTGACCACAGGGGTTCTGCAAAGGCAAAGCAAGCACTTGCCAAAAAGGTTGCAGAGATTCCAAGTGCCTCACTTGTCTCCAGAAATGCAAAACAAGCAAAGCATGCATGCACCAGTGGTGAAGCTCAGAAGCCAAGTGGAGCTTTTGACCAAGGACATGCTAAATAGGTGAAGACAGCACTTACTACCAGAGTTGATGTCGAAGGTGTGTGGCGCACCTGCCGCATGAGGTACTTAACGAGCAAAAAAGTACTTGCCACAGAAGGTTCTGAGCAAGTACAGCCATCACCCATGCAAGAGGTGCAGAATAGCCGATATGAACACTTGATATATGTGGTTGATGACTTGGCAAGGGCGGCACTGGTCACAAGGAGCGCAGGGAGGCTGAGCTGAAACCTTGGTATATGCGGCACAAGAGGTTTTGAGTAGACAAAGCACTTGCCACGTGAGTTGCGGAGACGCAAACCCTTGCCACTAAACGCTTGTCGAATGAGGCATGAAAGAGCGGAGCATAGTGCCATGTCAGGCGACACAAGCACTTGCCACCAGATATTCTAAGAAGCCAAGAGGAGCCCTTGCCAGATGGCTGATTGACTAGGCATGAGAGCACTTTTCCAATGATTAATGCTTGCCAGAAGAGGTGTCAGGGAGCCTTAACAGCACTAGCCACATGGGATGCAAAGAATTCAAGATGCTCCTTTGAGATAAAAGGAGAGGGAACACGTTTTGAAAGGACTCGACATGCGAGGTGTGTTGACAGCTGGTAGAAATTATATATGGTACCCGAGTGGACGTGTCCTGCCTTGGGGTGGAAGATTATTACCAAGACCCGTGACAGGTATACGCTGAGATCAGGCGACCACCTATACACGAACTACACCTGCTGCCAAAGTTGGAGACTTTGAAAAGGACAAAGGAGTCATTATTCCCAGAGCCGCAAGGTTAGCAATTGTGGGATAAAACAATATTAAGGATATGCTTAAAGAGTGGGAGGGCAGGAGAGGCGCGCCCTAGTAACCAGAAGTCCAGCACTCGACTGAGATGGAATATATGTAATAAACATGGTGTACAGCGGACTTGAAAGGAAACTCCTAACCAAAACCAGAGGCCTTTGAAAAGACAGGATTTGAAATGTAAATGCAAACGAGAATTGCAGGCGCATTGAAGCGGCAATCCCCCGAGTTCATGCCATAGAAACTGTACACAGACAAAATAAATACAAATAAACTAAAAAGGGGTCCATGCTTTCCTTAGCTTTATGAAACAGTCCACCATGTGTGCACATGAGCTTGAAACGAGCCGGGCAGATTTATTTTGAAGAAAGTGCAGTTTGGATACGAATAGGTCACTTGCCTCTTCAGGCGACCTGGTGCAACAATCAAGTGTTGGGTAATAGTTTCAGGAGCGATTTTATAGAGGGCAAAAATGGCGGGACTTTGACCCAAAGACGATAAAAACGTTGGGGGCTAAGGTGATACGACTGGGGATAGAGGATTAAAAGTTGTTTAGGGCACAAGGGGAGGGTGGCGGGCTTTGCTGCCTCTTTGGACAAAGTGTTGCTCCCTTCTGGTGGCAGCACAGAGGATTCCTAAACTCGCCTTAAATTCGGAGAAGGCCCACCAGAATCAACCCCACTCTTAAAACTAAAACAACACCCATATGTTCTCAGAGCGGTTGATTGAAAGCCAGTTTTTAAAAATGTGTGTAAAAACAGTTGCAAGAAAAAGCAGGTTTGGGCCTGATTCGGCTACAAGCTCAGCCCGAATGCCTTTTAATCATAGGTTGCTATGCTGAATAACGCAATTGCCAAGTAAGAGTTGCCAGGGACACACATGAGTGGCTTGTGGTATGGGTCACCAGAGTCAGAATCCCCCCCCCCACCAAATTCTGATATCAATCCGCAGAACAGGTGCTGTATCTGGGATACCATTAATGTGTACATGATGTTACAGGACTGGGACATACTTGATGCAAGTCTGGTGGCATGTCAGTATTTATTATTTATTAGAAGCTTTGGAGCTGGAAGTGCCGCCAGCATCACCACTCAGGTTTCTGGATATACCGTGGGATGCAAGGAAGAGCGGGGAAAGGCAGCACCAGGGCTATGGCAAGGTACTCACAGAGTAATAATTGAAACATTTCAATAACCCTGCAATGTCCACCAAAGCAGAATGATCTGCCAACTCTAAGAAAATGCTGTCTTCCTGTACCTGTACCCAGGGGCGTTTCTAGGGGGGGGGCTAAGGGTGCTATAGCCCCTGATCTTTTGGTTGTAGCCCCGGATAGAATCTCAGGAGCTACAGCCAAAAGACTAGCTAGCCCCCAGTCCCAACAGTTCCGACATCAGCTTAGCCCTGGGTCTTTTCCAGACCTAGCAACTCCCCTGCCTGTACCACTATGTTAGATGGTGTGACACGAAGCTGCCAAGATCGTGTAACACACGAACTGTAATGCTGACTTTAAAGGACAGCATATTACGATGTTATGCTGCATTTGCAAAGCGTACCTCTATAATATGCACACGGCGGTGGCACTGAAAACAACCTTAATGTTTAAAGGTGATGCCAGCTTCCCATATTGGAAAACAATTCTGTATGTACAGTGCTGGAAATGGGATTTATTTAATCTGGGATCACACCAGCAAATGGATTGGGGTGGGGGGTAGGTGGGGTACAGGAGGAGGATGCATTGGTGACATTGTGCTCAAAGCCCCATCCCAATATTTTTGTCATGACATTGGTACCAATATACATTATCACTGCCACATTAAATCACTTTCATTATGCTGTTGACACACTTTATGTCAATGCCATTTTAAACTTATTCCCCAATACTGAAGTCCATTAATGAATAAACTGGCCTTGCCTCAGGACCTGGCCCCATCTCCCCCCCCCCGCTCGCCCTCCCCATGCGGTATACAGTCGTTTTGCTGCCAGGTTTTTTTCCTAGGTAATTTTTTATTTAAGAACTTCATCGAAAAAAACATCGAAAAATATAGGGAGAGATATGGTAGGTTATTTTTACATTTTTAGGTAAGGGGTCATAACGGGTATGGGATAGAGCTAATATAATAGGCAGGGGGAACCCCTCCAAATTTATGAAAACAATTCTATGAGGTTTTTCAATGTAAATCTGTATGGACAAATTGCATCTAAAAGAAACCTGGTGGTAAAAGAACATAGAACCCCCATGCAGTTCGACATACAAACACAAAGACCCGAATGCCCACATGCCTTTACACATATGCACATTACAAGGGACAAGTCCTAAACAAAAGTGGCGGGGCTCAGTAGCAAGTGACATCAGGGGGAGTAAAACGATGTTGTAGTTAAATGTGCACATTTCATTAATGTGGTCTTTTCGAATGGATGAAAGTGCACAGGATAAATACGCATTTGTCTCTCAGAAGATTAATCATGAACACCAAAAGAATTATCCAAGAGATGGGCGTTATGATGTTGCTCACAAGGTATAAATGCTGCACGCTTTTTAAACCAAAAAAGCTTTATTGAAATATTTCGTGTACAACATAATCCTAAGGATCGGTATCTTGTTGAGAAGTTCACGTGGTCTTGTGGGGAAGCGTCTCACCCGGACCCTGGCTTCAGCACTGTGGATTTTTCCTGGATCCTAGATCAGAGGAGAATTCTTTTTGCTGCTTGCTGGACCGGGAAAAGGTGGCCCATTTCCTGCACTGGAGATGGTGGCAAATACTAAAGGTAAGACCGCCACCCTAACGCGGTGTGGAAAATGTGCCATTCCTCAACTTGCTGGACATTCTGCAAGTGCTCCATCATTTGGAAGGACTGAGAACTCTGTCACCCAAACAGAACCTGGTAATGGGAGCTTAAAGTTCTGCTTGAGCCATGCTATTCCTAAGAATCCAGCTGAAACCAACTGCAGGTTTGAGAGAAACACTGTGAAGCTCCAAGGACATGTCATCATTGTGCTTCAGAAGAAACAGGAAGCCCAGTGTCCCCTGCCATGAGATGCTACATCAGGTGTGGTCATTGTGCTGCATGCTGAACAGGGTGTGGAAATGTTAACTAAGAAGTAGATATTGGTGAGCAGCTCTCAGATGCCGAGTGGACTAGGGTACTTGAAAATGCAAAGCGGGTCTCCAGAAATGTTAAATTCCAGTGGATACAATATAAAATATTGTGACGGGCATACATCACCCTGCTAAAATGGCAGTCAGAGGGGATCCGATGTGTTGGAGATGTAGGAGAAAGGCTGGGACGTTTATACACGTGGTGGCGATGTGATCGAGTGGCAGGCTTTTGGGAGACTATTTACTTGGAATTGACGGAATTACTCCCGGTAAGAGTTCAGCTTACAATCAAACACTGCCTGCAAGGGCTGCTAGGGCTCCTACCCCGTCCGAAGGAAGGGCAGACGAGGGAAAGGGGAGGTTAGAGCCCAGTCACTGGGATTACTGTTAGCCAGAAGGGCGATTGCTATGGCCTAGAAGAAGAAGGGGGGGACCCAAGATGGGAGATTGGCACAGAGCCTTCTGTAAATGGGCGAAGGTTGAAAGAGACTTGAATGTGCAGGTGTATCCAAGGGATGGTACGGAGTGGAGATATTCGGTAAGGCACGAGATTTGGGATACACTGGAGCTGAATCCGGACCTACGGCCACCATGAGGTGGCAATAATATGGACATTGCTTATGGTATTAAAGGGAGGGGATAAGAGGTTGCACAACTGTAGAGCAAAAAGGGACATGTGCCTTTGTCCATCAAAGGACATTTTTGCCAATATAAAAGTTAATGACAACCGCCAAAGTGAGGCCGCCGGTGCTTTCTGCTCTTGCTAACTCCTTGCAAGTGCACCGGAGCACATTTTCAAACAACGACATACACTTGGCGTGTTCTGAACACGATGGAAACAATTCCACCCCTTCTAGCTAAGGAACGTCCCCTTTTATTGGTATCAGCGAATATTATCCCCATAAATAATGTTGCCATATATATGGTCGCCGGGAAAGGCCATAGGTGACATTATTATTGGGGATAATGTATGGGGTTAACTGGAGCGGGGGTTGCGGCAGTGTCCGCCGCTCCCTTTAAAAAATATGGGAGTTGCAGTGGTGTCCCCCGCAGGTTCCATGGGTTAATATCACCGCAAAAAAATGGCGCCATTCTTGTATGGCGATATTTTTGCGGTAATATTAACAAATGGAACCCTTTTATTATATACATATTAATAAAAAAATTGTGGGGGGGTCCTTTCTTTCTTTCTTTCTTTCTTTCTTTCTTTCTTTCTTTCTTTCTTTCTTTCTTTCTTTCTTTCTTTCTTTCTTTCTTTCATAAATAGAGGCTAAAAACATGCACGGTTTTTAAACAGGGGAAATCACCACAAGACAAGAATTTAAAAAATAAAAACATTTGAACAAGCCACACACAAATAGGTAAGGTAAAACATCAGTCTCTGAACAGATATAGCATTGCTTCAATATGCAACACAGAAAAGGATTTTTGGATGAAAACACTTTTTTTCAAACCATCACAGATGTTCCAAGAAATATTCTTAATAAGAGGACAGAGGTTTCAAAGAACAATGTAATGTGATAAAAACTCAAACAGGTTTATTTTCAGATCACAGATATGTTCTTTAGTATCATGACTGACAGAACCTGCAATCCATTTCTTTTCTTGGAGCATGTTGTGAGTTTCTGCTGTCTAGTCACCCACAAATGACAGATGACAATGAAAACCATTTTTTTCCGAATAGTAGAATGGAGGGGCCATTTAGCAATGAAAAGAAACTCTATGGCACATTTGTAGAGTGGTAGAAATACAATGAAAACCCACAATGATATATGATACGATATGATTTGGTATTTATAACGTGCCTGTACACAAGTGTGTCTAGGCGCCACAATACAAGTAAGAGGGGGCGGGGGGGGCAGAGAGAAACACAGGAGAAACAATCCTACTAGGCCTTGGGATTCTGCAAATGTGACCACAAAAGTGCAAAGAGAAAGGGAAAGGAGGAGGTGCACGGGGGACAGTAGGGGAAAGTGCAGTCAGGGCACCATGGCTTCAAGTAAGTGCAGCCAGGGCAACACGACTCTGGGTAAGTACATGGAAAGCAGGGGGCAGTAGGAGTTACAGTTACAGCCCCTAAGTGTGCGGTAGGCCTGGAGGCAGTGCAGGAGGACTGTTAATGGAGTGGCCTGGTACCCGGCAACCAGTCAGGCCAGGCAGACAGGGAGAGAGAAGGCAGAGGAGAAAAGGATGGTCTTGAAGGGCTTCCAGAACTTAAGGTGGTCCGGCTCAAGTTGGAGAGGGGCAGGGAGGCCATTCCAGAGGGAGGCACCTGCAGAGGAAAGACATCTAACCCCACTCTCAGCTTGGAGAAGCGGCTGACCCTCAGAGAGTTCGAGGTAGCAGAGCGAAGGGCTCTAGAAGCAAGGTATTTAGGCACATAGAGTTGGATATAGTTTGGGCTCCAGCCTCGGCTCCAGAAAGCCTTGTGGGTTATGCAAAGGGTCTTGAACTTGATCCTTGCAGCCATCGGGATACAGTACAGAGATTTCAGGGCTGAAGAGATGCGGTCCCTGGACTTGAGGCCAAGGATAAGTCTTGCAATCCTGTTCTGGATTAGTTGAAGGGGGCAAAGAGTAGAGTTAGGCAGATTGAGAAAGAGGTTGTGGCAGTAGTCTAGCCTAGAGAGAACCAGACCTCTGCAGATAGTGAGCTTCTGGGGGAAGGTGAGACAAGGTAGAATACCTCTGAGGAGGTGCAGCTAGAAGTGGGCCTTTTTGGCAAGGTCCGTGATGTTAGGAGAGAAGGAGAGAGTGGAGTCGCAGATGACCGCAAGGTTTTTTGCCTATGAGGAGGGCGAGGGTAGAGGGCGAAAGGAGGGCAGCTAGAAGTCCCAGTGAGCAGAACCACACACTTACTGGCAATGAGGCAGAGATCGCTGGAGGCGCACCATTCCTGAATCGCGGATAGACAGTCAGGAATGAGCGATGAAGGAGAGTAGGCTGAGGGAAGCCTGAAAGAGAGCTGTGTGTCATCCGCATAACACTGGAAGTTAGAAGAGAAGGTGGAAATCAGGTGGGCCAAAGTGGCCAAGTAGACATTGAAGAGCCAGGGTGAGAGGCTAAAGCCCTGGGAGAAACCAGATGTGGAGAGAGAGGTGGTGGAGAGAAAAGACCCAAGTTGGACCTAGGAGGGTCGGTCCAAGAGGAAGCAGGTCAGCTAAGCTAGAGCCTGATCCATAATGGCCAGGTTCTCACACAGTCAATTAATCAGGAGGGTGTGACTGACCGTATCAAAGGCTGATGAAAGGTCAAGGAGGCTGAGGACAGCGAGAGAGCTGGAGTCAAGGTTAGAGAGCAGATCTTGACAGGTGTTTAGAAGAGCAATTTCCGTGCCTCTGGCTGCTTTGAAGACAGATTGATGTTAATAGAGACAGCCCACAGATTCAGTGTGGAGGGGTAGTTGGGAGAGGGGAAAGATCCAGTGGCGAAAGAGTGATTACAGAAATCGGCTAAGCCTGGAGCGATGGAAGCTATGTGGTCCTTGATAGTTCTTGAAGAGCAGGGGATTACCTGTTTGGAATACACTTTCATAGATCGGACTTGTCTGGAAACATCATCAGATGTTATCGGAGACAGGGAGGAAAGCAGGAGAGGAGGGCAGATGTGGCCAAAGGGGGCATGAGAACAGTAGAGGGAGAGAGAGAAGAAGTGGAAGTTGAGGACAGGATGTCCTGGGTTTTAGTGTTGAAATGAGAACCCAGAGCCAAGCAGAGGGCCTAGGAGGGAACAGTAGAGGTCGAGACTGCAGTAGGATTGGCCAGCTCCTTGCAGATTTTATGCCACCTCCATGTTGCTAGAGGTCACAGAGATGCAGGTTTGAATATGGACCATCCTTCTGGAGACGAAGGAGAGTCTGTATTGCCTTTGGAGAAGGCGGCAAGCCAGTTTGTCAGAGGATGCGCCTGAACCCCTATACTTCTGCTCAGCTGCCCTCCACTTGCATTTCAGGGCAACCGAGACAGAGTCAAACCAAGAGTTGCGCTTTGAGGTTGGCTTCAGACGCATCCTCATGACAGGGGTAAGGATGTCCAGAGTGTTGGAGATAGAAAGATGTAGGTTGGAGAGGGGGAGAGGGCTGTGTCAGTGTGGGAGTCAGCCACAGGACTAGGCGGAGCAGAGGAAGTGGAGGCAAAGGTGGCCGCTGACACTTGCTTCATGAGCCGAATAACTGAGAAGGAAGGTGGCAGTGCTGGGGTGTGCTTTGACTTGGGGACAGGAGCTTCAGATCAGAGGAGAGCAGAAAGTGGCTAGTCCAAGAGAGAGGTGTAATGAGAGGGTTTGAGAGGGTGATGTCTAAAGAGATGAGAACATCCAAGTTGTGTCCATCAGATTGTGTCGGGCCAGAGGGTAAAATGGAAAGAGAGAGGGAGATTCTTAATGTTTGCAGAAGAATCCTGAGGAGGGGTCAGAGGTATCCAGGTGGATCTATGAGGAGGAGAAGTTGAGAGGAAGAGACAAGAAGAGAAGAGGTGTGGTCCGCCTATTCGGAGAGGAAGAGTGCGACCTGGCCAGGTGGCCTCTAGATGGTTGCCATGGTCGGAGAGAGGACAGGAGAGATAGAGAGGCTGCAGACCAGGAATTCAAAGGAGGAATAAGCCTGTGTGGGAATGACATATGCAGGAACCCATTCAGGAAAGATCAGGGCCACTCCACCCCTGGGCCGATTGGTTCTGGGCTCAGAGAGGATCTTGTAGACCTCAGGGCGGAAGGAGAGTGCCAGAACTCGTGACAGAGCTAGCTGTGAACCATGTCTCGGTGAGAGCGAGGACTTCCATGTCAAGGTCTTCAGGGGGATGGCAGATGTCAGAGGAGTGTTTGACAGCAGAGCAAAAGTTGAGAGTAGCTACGTGAAGCGGGTTAACACTTTTGAGAGACTTTTGGGGAGGGGTACAGGAGTGAGGTACAACCAGCGGAAGTGGCAGAGGGACCAGAGAGTGAGTAGAGGCAGTCGCCAGAGGTGGCATAGTGGCCAAGGAGGAGGACGGGTAGGGGGGGGAGGAGGAGGAAGGAGGTGGCAAAAGAGCCAGAGAGGAGGTAAAAAGAGTGGCAGGAGAAGGGAGGAAGTTGATAAGAAGCAGGAGATGCCTATCCCAAAGAAGGAGATTGGGCTCAGAGCCCTGGGCCATGACAATACTATTTTGATAGACATTAATGATGGCTAGGGAGGAGTGGAAGGAGGCCAAGAGAACCTCCCATCTTGTGTCGCCATTAATGGAGAGAGGAGGAGAAAGGAGAGAGAACAGAGACCATATCAGGGGTCCATAGGTCCGGAGAGGGAACAACAATGATGATGTTGGTGAAAGTCTGTCTGAGGAAGCGGTGATGTGGGTATCAGTGATGGGCAGGCCTGGGTTGGAGACGAGGATATCCTTCTTGAATTTCTTTCTTCCAGACTTAGTGAGAGGGATAGGAGATAGAGTAGCCGTTAGAGAAGATGGGAGAAGTTTGAGAGCACCATAGACTGTGTGCGGAGGAGAGTGAGGGAGAGAAGGTAGTGAAGAAGAAACACATCACAGAGCCGCGCAATGCAGATGCACAGGAGGGGAGGGTTCAACACAGTAGGGAGAGCACCAGAAGCACAACAGGTAGCACACCATGGGAGAATGCAGAAAACAGTGTGGATGGAAGACAGAAAACAGTAGAGAGAGATGAAAAACACAGGTTATCTGGACTTTCCATCCAAAATGTATTCATCTTATACATTTCCATCAAAATGTATCAACTGAATTGCTTTTCCATCGAAAAGCATATTCATTGAATATATTTCGATGGTTAATTCTGATGAATAATTAGGGTTAGGGGTAGGGTTAGATTTGGGGTTAGATTTAGGGTTAGGGCTAGGTTTAGGGTTGGGGTTGGGTATAGGGTTAAGGGGTTGTGTATGGGGTTTGGTGGGTCTGGGGGAACCCCCCCCCCCAATATACAATAAACATTAAGGGTTAGATTAGGGGTTAGAATTAGGGTTAGGGATGGTTTAGGGTTAGGGATGGTTTAGGGTTAGGGTTAGAATCAGGGTTATCTTTAAGGTTAGGGTTGGAGTTAGGGTTAAAGGGGGGTGTGCATGGGGGTTGCAGGGAACCTGCCCCCACCCCCCAATATACCATAAACATAACATTAAAATGTTACAAGGAGCTGACCAGTGCTGACATTTCCGCACTGGACAGCTCCATATAATGTTTTAATGTGCAAAATAAATGCATCGATTTGCTATCTTTTACATTTAAAAGTGCATTTCCATCGAAACTTGCCCATTCCTATATTTGATGGACAAGTTTCGATGGATATGTACTTTTAATGTAAAACATAGCATTTCGATGCAATGATTTTCGATGCTTTTGCTTCGATGGTTTCACTGTTCGATTGATCTTTTTCGATGAAAAGATCATAGACCGAAAAACACAGCCGGCTAACCACAGGAGGAGAAGCCTTATGGATGCAAAGAGACAGAGCAAGTTAAACCAGCTTTTATGTAGTAATAGTTTTCATGCATGGGCAGGGAGTGGCCTGAGGTGTGTGATTTAAGTATAGGGAGGAGGCCATGTTCTGCTTTGTAACATTATGTTTTATCTGAATAATGACTATTTGCAAGATTCTTGACATTGGAGCAGTTTAGATTGCATGGTATTGCGGCATACCGTAGTTTGAACATGCATGAAGTACAATATATTACACTGCAGGTGAAAGACATTACAAAATACTCAACATTTGCAATTGCAGGCAAAACACAATTTTTGGCAGAGCTGATTAGTATTGCAACATCATATTTAGTTGTTTATGTGTTGGGTGCAGGTGATGTGTGCTTTGCCTTGCCCTTGAACACATTAGCTTGAGGACCGAATTTGGTGTTAGACTCTGCACTGAAACAAATTTAAATTATATCCGATATCTTTCACCTCAATATCCTGCGGGTGGCGGGGGGGGTCTTTCCTTGCTGCAGCCAGTTGCTGCTGAGGCCCCACCCCCCTTGGATAAAGACTGCTGAATCCCCCACCCCCGCCAGGGCGAAGCCCGCAGGGGGAAAGGGTGCAGGTGTTTGCATCCGAGCGACAGTCTTTCCTGCTGCCACCATTCGCTGGTCGGGCACCCCCACCCCCTTGGATGAAGACTGCTGAATCCCCTCCACCAGGGCGAAGCCCCCAATGGGGAAAGGGTGCGGGTGTTCGCACCTGGGGCTTTCTTGAAGGTTGCCTGTTTGTTCCCTGGAAGGTTCCTGGAGCAGCTGGCTCCTCTCCACGGGCTATTGGTCGGCCCTGGTGCAGTGGGGCAGATCTCCGGGGCAGGCTGGAGTGAGGACTTCCAGGGCTGTATGGAAAACCGCTGAGAGCCAACGCACCTACCTTGCTTTTCTTATTGACATTGGGCCAACTGAGTCTGGCTCGACCGATTCAGTCGGAAACCGAGTTGGGAACCGAGGAGTGAGGCCCTGCATTTTGCACATCTTTTTAAGCTCATCCAAAATAGAAGGCCTAGTGATTCAAATGGATAGGCCAATCCTCGATGTACTACAGAAGATTTTATTAGTAAAAAGGAAACTCACAGTGCCAGATCAACTGCATGTACTAAAGAGCCAAGCACAGCAAATGTCAAAAGACCTTTTGGTGAAGCCCAGTCCTTCATCAATGAAATTAATCATTTCCTGCGCGAGTTTGGCCCCCGAACCAGCCTGGGTTCATGCGGGGGGGGGGTAAACCTGAACATGCTGGATGCCCGCAACCCACAAATGAAGGCATGGGCCCTATGTTATTGCCAACACCTATGGATGCCCCCCCCCCCCAGGACGGCCGCAGGACACCTGCAATGTAATATACTGTTCCTCATGCATGTTCAAAGGACGGTATGCCGCAATACCATGCAATCTAAAGTGCTCCAATGTCAAGAATCTGGCAATTAGTCACTATACAGATCCCACATAAGGTAACAAAGCAGAGCATGGCCTCCTCTCTACACGTATATCACAAACCGCAGGCCAATCCCTGCCCATGCATGAAAACTTTATCTCCAGCAAACTAATTAAATGCAAATATTTGACTGGTCCCACCACTTGCTCTCTGATTTCCATCACAAAGCATTTGAAAGGTGACATGCCTTGTACATTTCTCCACTTCCATGATCCAAAGGAAATCCTCCTTTTTACTGCTTAGCAAACTCACTTTCATTGTTAGGAAAATGCTAGGCAGTCACCTTAGCTGTCACATATCCTTTTACTGTGGTGGCCCTTACCCAGCATAATGCGTTTGCTTGCTTGTATGCCTGTTAATCTATTATCAACATTGGGTTAATCTGTGAACCAAGGCAAGAAACAATGGATGATTGCAGCAGGACCTAGAGAAAGTCAACCCAGTTAGGATGATACAAATTGAAGCCCACCGTCAGTTTAGTGTGTCCTCCGGGCCATCACAATATCCTCCTTCAGACCCGTGGCTACAACAGTGGCACTATGGTGCAATGAGTTTCCCTTTGTTCTCTGTGGCGAGACTGATTCTGACTTTTGTCCATCACAGAAGCATGGAGCAGTACTTCAGAGGAGAGTGATTGTAATAATATGGATATCTGTAGATCCTTTGGGTAGCCCATTTTCACTTATGAAGAAGGCATTATATATATATATATATAGATATAGATATATGTGTACATTATATAAAATTATACAAGTTCAAACTCGATTATGTATGTGAGGCAGTTTCAAGAAGAAATATTTATTTAATGTTCTAGATTGTGTGATGGGCTCAAGAAGTGCCCACACCGAGTAGTTGGACTGGTAGAAGCATTTGACTCAGTTCAGTTTGTTGTTAATGTAAAACCTTCACTCAGGTCTAGAAAACTGCCAGGTCTGGGCCGGGAATAGCAGATTCAAGAGTAGAGAATGTGGAAGTCAGTTAAGGATCATGCGGGGACGAAGTGGTGTTCTGGTCTATCAACAGCAGTCTAGGGGATGCTGCAAGTCTGGTGGTACGGTTGAGAAGGACTTGACTGAAATCAAAAGGTTATGTTTCATGGCTGTGGTTATTAAGGCTGTAATTATGGGTTGAGGTATATAATGGGAATGAGTGAGATAACAACAAAGGAATACATTGTATTCCTGTCTTGCTAAGTGAGACTAATGGAAGATTAATTCTTATGCTACTACGTGCTTCGGATTTATTCTTAATGATAGTAACCAACTGATCATTTCCAATTTATACAACGATAATTTGAGGATTTGAGGTTCTACTTGAGTATGCTGGTTCAATACTCCACCTGTAACTTTATAGGAAGACATGGCTGGGTTATCTAATATTGAAAATAATTAGGGTGGGTAATTAATGGCTAGGCCAAGTAAAGGTTTGCGCAAAATGTTTAAGGACATAAGGACTGTCTTTGGCGCAGCAGAGGTCAAACCTTTAAGCCTTACACTGTGCAAAGCTGTCACTGTGAGCCTGGGCATGTTTAAGCTATGCCCAGGAACAAAATGAGGGCAAGGCCAGGCCCTGAAATGCCACCAATGGCCAGGTTCCATAGACAGTAAAGCTGAACCGACCCATGGGCATTTTTAAGTCAGGATGGGTGTTGAACCCTGGCTCCCCCAGGAGCAAAGCCCAGCACTGGGCTTCGTGCAAGAACGTCCTCTAAGCTGGTCTATATGTTGTTAGGTGGTCCAAGGTCATAATCTTATGCTACTATACCAATTGGATTCAAATGCTAAACCCGTTATCCCAAGCTCTAGACGTAGAGCTAGCGATGGAATGCTTTTAGGTAATGTAAGCATTTTCTTAAACATACTTACTTCTCTTCTCTCCAAAGGGATCTGTATGATCTCAACTCTCAGCTATATAGACTGCAGATGAGTTGGCACAAGCTCTTAGAATCTCTAGAGTTTGCGAGATTGCTTTTCCTCCAGATCGCTTAGAGAATCATTCAACAGCACCTCCCTGTCTCGTTAGGTTTAATACAGACTTGCTTATTTGTTTTTCCCATCAACCTTATCATCCATTTGAATGCTCAAGAAATCACAGTCATCCACCCTTTCAATTATGCAGTTCTTTAAAGTATTAGGGGGCTGAGAGGGCATTTTAACAAACAATATTTGATTAAATTAAAACTTTTGTTTTAAGGAAATTCATTTCCAAACCCATTTTGGTGCAGGAAACTGCAAATGTAAGTCAAATACTTTTGAATACCACTCCGGGTCTTATTGGTCAGGACTGTACTGTCTGTGAATAGTAGTATACCATTCTTTCTGCCTCCTAGGGCAGGAGCATCGGATCTACGTTAAAACCTTGAATCCGTCACTGCAAACCCCATTTTCATCGATGTTTTAAAATTGAATTTAATCACATTTCATCGAAATTCCCCCACCTTAATTAATACGGCAGCCCCACCGCCCATTTATTTATCTGATGAAATGTGCTAAAATTCGTGATTGCATTCTATGTTTTTTAACCACCTCTAGTTTATTAATTTTATTAGCCAATTTGTTAATATACAAATCGAATATGGTAGGGCCCAGGATACAGCCCTGTAGTATGCCTCTATTCACTGGAAAGGGCTGTGTAGGTTCCTCCCCCATACCCAAAACGTACTTGGGCTTTTCTGAGTATACATGGTGAATGGCTGCCAGCAAGTTGGTATGTACTCCTATTCCCAATACGTAGTGCCAAAGTTGTTCTATTGTGTTCGAGTTGAAGGCCGTATGCATACCTACAAAGATTAACGAAGAATGGGGACCCATATGCCCGTTTGGAAGAGGTCTGAAGGTATTGTACCTAAACCAGGAGCTCCATTGCTTTTCTGTAGAGAGATTGCTGTTTCAACCTCTTTTGAAGAATTGCTTGAAGTCTTCCGGCGTACAGAAAGCGACCACGACCCTTTACATTTATCTACATGAATCCCCAGAGTACCCGCACCCAGAACATTTTAGTGCCATTGCTCTCTCATTCATTCGAAAAAGATGGAATAGAAAGCCAGAACAAAATGTGTCAAACATCTGAATTATGAATCCCTATCATTGAAAATCTAGCCAATGAACAAATTATATTTATTTTTATTTTATTTTTTACATTTATAAAGCGCTAACACAGCCCGCAGACATCGAGGCGCTGTTACAAGAATTGTTTGTTTTTCTTAGTTGCTAATTGTGTATTTTTTTTTTTTGTCTTAGTTAGGTATTTAAAACGCGCTTAAACACCCAGAGATTTCTAAGCGCAGACCCGGGGATCAAACCTGTGTTGCTTCGTGTTGTCTTGCTTCCAAGACGCCCACGCTGCCGCTGAGCTATCCTCCCGTGATAGTATCTAATATGAGATTCTGGGAACAAATCAGTAGGTTACTCTCCCAGTTCTTCACAAAAGTCGCTCCCTAACTCGAAATAATAACCTACAACAAAGAGGATGGTATCCGCACTTCTTATGTATTCTTGTTTATTGTTTTTATTTATTTACTGTTTATCCTATGTACTGCACTTCCCCTCCCCATCCCCTGTGCACTTTTCCCCTCCCTCACTCCCTCCCTCCCTCCCCTGCACTTGCGCGATCTCAATGTCACCTGGCCTAGTAAGATCTCACCTTGCCCAGTCGCGCCTTGAAACACTTGTGTGTAGGCACATTATTAATGCCATATCATATCATATGACCAACACCACAGAATCAAAAAAAGCTTCAATGCTAAAAACATAGCATTGTAGGAACATAGAGACCCCCAACAGATTACAGAAATTAGATATGAGTATAATGTTCTAATTGACAAGAAAAGTTGGAGCTGCAGAAATGGGAAGAACTAGAAGTCGTTTTTAAAGAGAAGTACTCCAGAGCTTTCTGGAAAATTGCATCCTTTGGGTCCCCGACTCCTCACACATCAATAGAAATACATATCCCTTCCGATGTTTGGAAACAACACTTAAATTAGATGAGTACCATGAAATGGTTCTTTGTTTATTGAAACACAGTTTAAATGTCTATATATTAAACGGTATACAGTTAAAATGTCGAAAACATTTTTTTGGAATGCAATAATGTCGAAAAAAAGAATGCAGAAAAAAAATTCAAATGTGTTTTTTTTATTTGTATTTTTTTTTTGGTTTAGCTAGTAAAAATAAATTGTAAATAAAAAAAAACAGGGGTTTGGGGGGAACCCCCCCATTAAAAAATAATAATTTAAAAAAGAAAAATCAAAATCATTTTTTTCAGCATTGTTTTTCGACATTATGGCATTCGAAAAAATGTAATTCGACATATTCACTATAAACCATATTAAACATTGCATCACTGCCATTTTCATGATCCACAGTGCTGTGGGGGTTCTGAAAGGAATGGATGCATGAGGTTAGTGGGGGGGAAAGGATCCGTGCAAGATGGCTCTGTTTTTGCTATGATGTACGCAGACTGGAAGTACCCTGAAATCTACGTTTCTAGGTGAACTTATCGGAGAATAGAGGCATTTGCGTCGACGTGAGCGTTGTGTGCCAGTAGTGCTAAGATGCATTGGACAGGGCTGTGGTATGTAAGTGGGTTGTAGAGGTGCAGCGCTCGGATGTTTGATGTCTGGCTGGAGTGGTGTTCAGTTGCCATCTGTGTGTGTCTTAGTTAGTATGCGTACTGTATTAGAATGCAGAGTGTATGTGTCAGTGCGGCGAGCACTCAATGGAGAACTCCTTTGGTCAGGTTTGTGAGGGGCACTCACAATCTTGAATCCATATGTAGCATTGCACATGGACAAAATAACAAAGCCTTAGACATCATAGCATGACGGGTCTCTTCCGTGCACATTAACACTAGCTTCTGCAGACAACTCCCATTGAACTTTACCACTTTAAACCTCAGGCACTTATTTCACCTTCTATAGTACATTAGTTGGGAGGGTGGGAGCCATCGTGAGCATCACACTAACCTGCTAAGGTGCTCTCTCACAGTGGGACTTTGCCCACCAGGCAATGAACAGCCATTGTCAAGTGTGAGGCTAGAATTGGAGTTTCTACAGGCCAGTCTAGGAGAGGACGAGCAGGAGAGATAAAAGGTGGAGTGTGCCTCAGGAAGCTTGGTGCACCCTTCCTTAACCTAAAAGGGGTTGTACAGTCTGCAGGAAGGCAAAGAGATAACAGAGAAAGATGGGGGTGCAGGTAAAATGGCCAGTCCAAAAACAATGCAATCTCGAATTTGCAGCATCTCCGGCCCCTTACTGGGTGTGGACCACTGCCAGAATGCCTTGGAAATGTATATGCAAGAGCTAAAGAATATACCAAGCAAGTTTGCATCATTTCTCTAATTTTAGGGGCTGTCTTTCAATAGATACAGGGGTGCTCTCAGGACGTGTCATAGGCACACAGTGTGAATTCTTCGAACAGAAAGTGTCTTGGAGCCAGGAAGGAACCACATCAGCAGTTAGGCAGAATCACATGCAGTACCCTTGGGGAACACTACATGTAATTAAGACTACAAGTGTCAGTACAATTTCACCTTTGGTACAAGCCTGTACTACACAGTTATGTGGTAGCAGTTGCTGAGCAGCCAGACTTATCTCAAGAGTTGAGTGAGCAGTAGAACAAGTTACACATGGGACCAAAAAATACAGTGATTCAAACAAATACTTTCTCAAGGTTTCTTGGTAAAAGAATATACATTTATTTACACAGTCAGTTTGAAAACATTACACTAGCAAGAGCAGCTCAATATCATATACTAATAAAGCACAAATACACAACCAAATAAGTTACTGAACAACTTCAGCTCCCCTGAAGTGGGAGCAAAATGGCACTGCAGATACTTTAAAAAGGGGTAAAAAGACAAGGTTATAAGAATCAATAGCACAAATACTTTCATAGGCAGGGCAAAGGGTTTCAGTTAACTACGACCAGCAATTCAGTTCATTGGCCTGGGCCAAAGTCAATGGTTCAGAGTCTTTGCATAGGATAGCACAGTTCTGGTGGTAAACGGTTCAGTCTTTGCCACAGATCTTAGAAGAATTTTGTCAGACGAAAAGTTAGACGAATGTTTAGGGAAGGACAAGCCTTCAAAGTCAGGAAAGTTTCATAAACTTTTGCCGTGGCCGAAAAGATTTCCGGACCGCGTTTGCACAGTACCTTTAAAGTGAAGAAGAGCTGTAGCTGAGGCAGTTGTTCCTGGCAGTTCAAGCAGATCTCGCTGTTCCTGAGCTTCAGTCGTGGGGACAAGAAGGACGACGTCGGGAGGTTCCTGCATTGCCCAGGGATGACAAGCTTGGCTGGCAAAACGTCAGTTTAAGGTGTGAGTGCCTTAAAGTCCACGAGCTGGTTTCCTTCTCCCTGGCTATCCGGTTTTCAACAGCACTCTGAAGAAAATTCGATCAGGATGGGGACGGTGTCCAGGTGGCTTGCGAGTTGGTTGTTCCCACCAATCTCCTTTATGGGTAATGGAAAAGGTTCAAGTGAGAAACCTGAACTGCCTAATTCAGGAACACAAGGGACTAAATGAATTTAAAAGCAAAGCTAACTCTGAGACTTGAAGCTGGGGTGGGCCAGGGACAATGAAAGTGTCAGTGGTGTTTTTTTTAAGTGTAGACCACAGTAGACGCCAACCAGCAGCAATGGAAGCTTCAAGCTGTTGAAGATTTGCAGACTAGTATCAGACAAAAAGCAGAAAGTGAAGCATCGCTGCTCGTAAAAGAGTTCGAGGTTTGCACGTAGACTCGCACGTGCGATATGGCGTCCTGGTCCTGAGAATTCCCAAATGAGAGGGTGTTCTGAGTCCTGAGGAAGGCGGCACAGTGACCTAGGGCCGCCGAAACCGGTTGACTTTAGTTGGGAGTAAATCAGCTGCTTTGAACCCAGTAAGAATAGCCGACAATTGCCCATGCAGGATTTTTTTTTATTTGTTATTGGGCTGTTTTCCATTTTTTGATATGTAAGAGTATTTGTACAAAGGGGTCAGCCTTTTTTAGGTTTGCACTAGACTGGGTCAGAATAAAGTACAGGGACCCAACCCTGGACACAGCTTTTTTTTAATCAATTTGTGCACACATTGGAAATAGTCATTATGCTAAAATACTCATGAGCTTAACTATTTGAGCTAGGGAGAGGCTCTTTGCTACCCCCCTTTCCTAAATAGGTGGTCCCACCGCTACCTAAGGAGAGTTACATCACTCAGGGTCAGTCAAGACTTTCCGCCGAGGGAGAGGTAGTGACTTGAGTTGGGCCCTTTTAAAATTATTTACGGGCCCTTTCTAGTTTGTGTATAACGTTTTACGCAAAGAGCCACATCTCTTGAATTGCATGGAAATGATTGTGGTTAATTGTAGTATGCATTCCTAGAAGAGCAATACCTTTTAGGATATGCAGGTCAAGTGTTTAGTAAAGGAGGGAAGGGGGGTGTAAGGGGGAAACTGACGGGCGGTATTAGGACCTTGACAAGGCTTCTCACTGCCAGACACATTAAAGAGCCATCAATAGTACTTAAGACAGGGCAAGGAGATTATTTTGCCCTTAAGAGCAATGGATTGAAAAAAGTGGTAGGCAGCTGGAATCTACATCACTGCCACAGTAGAAGAGCACTTTGCTGCAGTTTGTTTACAGCAAACAGTTAAACTTCAGAGGCCATCTCAGCAGATGTCAGCTCGCATCACCCTGCTCAGTATCAGCATACACTGGTGCCATGGCCTCACTGCTACAGGCTACTCAGTGCTGCGGATCGAGGACATATTCACCACGCATCAGGACATCTCGTCAAACCATTCTTCCAACAAGCTGTCCCCATATGTCGGAACCGATCCCATTACCGCTGTGCATGCACTCAGACGGAGCTCTTCTTGTCCATGCCAGGATGCCGTCCTCTGCCATCTCCCTTCGTGCAGTTGGCCCTTCGAGGGACATCAAAACATTTAAAAAAAACTAGGAAACCGAGACAGCGCCCAAGTACGGCTCCTGAAACCGGCTTCAGATTGGATTATCAGCAGAATGCTGCTGCCGGTGGCCCAGGCAGCAGACCGGAAGCTCGAGTGTAGGCCCGGATGTTGCCTTCCCTAGGACTGTTTATGATCTATCCCTGCCTGCTACACATGCGCCTGTTTTGCTTTATCGCCCTTTTTTTTATTTCAGCAGCTCTTGCACAGACTTCCCTGCAGGCCGGTTTTTTACCACAGCACTGTTGCTGCATTGTTTTTTCCTATTCCTGCATCATCCCCGGTCTCTCTCTACTCAGTCCGAAGTAAGTCTACTCTCTATTCTACTTGCCTTCACTTGACAAACCTCCCACCATCTTCCCTCCAAAGCATCCCCCAGCACGTTTTGGCTTTTTCTGGAATGGTTTCCATCTGCACTCTATATCTTGTATACAGTCTGCATCGTTTCCTGCACCTAATTTCAGATACCTGAAGACCCCAGTGTTGCTTCCTATACTGTCGCGTGCCAGCCAGTTTCCAAAAAGATGTTTCCTATCAGCTCTCATGCTTTCCTGTACTCGGATTCTTGCTTGAACTCCAACTTCATTTCTTTCCTGGTTTCACGTCCTTTTTTATTCATTTTCTACATTCAATTTCCCACCTCTGGGCACCATAATCTTGTCCTCCTATCCTTGATTTCTCTGCTACATCTCAAGATCCACATCACTGTCTCAATGCCTGCTCTATTGTTGCCAACGCCTTTTCTGCCTTCACTTTTCACTCAACTGTTCTTGTCCTGTCTCCAGACCCTTTTTAGCGGTTTCCCGTCTCCATGCTCCTCCCAACGCTTCCTGCACGGTTCCCTGACTCCATTGCGCTTCGGTGGCTCTTCATGCAGTATTTTCCACCTCTTTACTCCTCATTTTTTCCTACGCTATCATGTATTATTTATTTAGAATGGTCAGATAAAGTTGGCCATCTGTCATAAAGCCCAAGAAGCAGCCCATGAAGCAGACTGTTGTTGGCACCCTATTGGGGGCTTATTCATCAAGCAGATGCCACCTTTGGCCCTCCTGCAGGCACATCAGATGGGGTAGGATGGCATCTGCTGGACAAGGACACCAGAAAACCACATCACGGCCGCAGAACTACAAACCCGAGCAATCCTGGAGGCTAGGCGTCGGAAAACAGGCATACGAAGCCTGTAAACACGCTGGACAACGCCCAGGAAAACGCCCAAACACGTGCGCATGCGCGAGCCCAGAACACACATGCGCAAGCGTTAAACGCTTGTTCGCGCTCAGCTTTCCTCATGGGCGGACGCATCAGAGAGAGAGTTCCGGTCAGGCGAAACTCATTGCGGGGCCACCCCTCACCAGAAGCAGCTACTTCAGGCACCACGGCCATAAAGATAAGTCCCTCTCTTTGATTTAATGAACCGAGCATGCCAGCCTCTTACTAACCGCACGCCACAGTGGGGATAAAGCACGGGGCACAGGAGGGGACCCGATCACGGAGACAGCACCGGAGCACGGAGCGCATGACGGGAACCCAGCTAACATCATGGAAATAGACTAAAAAAACAGACCGCATGCATTTTAGCTGAATGTCACGGGGAATATGCATGCAGCTTACTGAGAAACCACAAGTTACTCTATAGAACGCATACTAATTGTTTCTGCTTTGACAGACGCGGGTTGCAGGCTCCGAGACACCGCAGGTGCCAGGGACAGTGCCCAGAACTATGGCAAATTGCCTAAGGTAAGTGCTGGTTTACTTTTTTCTTTGACATGACCACTATGTTCTGTAACACAATGGTTAGCAGGGCAGCTGGTGCATCAAACTAGCATTGTGGTTGGTGATAGATATATGTATGTAGGTTTGGCACTACACTCATTGTTGTCATTGTTAACATAGACACTGAGTAAGGTGCCCGAGAGGTTGCCCCACATTGGGGCTTAGGTATATAAGCAGACATTGCTAGCAGTGCTCTAGGGGCTGCCTCACATTGCGGTTCTGGAGCAGGTGCAGGTTCCTGAATCTGTGGCAAGGGACCAAGCACTGCTGCTCATGTTCATGAACCACCACACCTTGGGGAACAACTCGGTGCTGATTGAACTGAGTGGCTAAACCTCAGGTGTGGGGTGTGAATGCACGTGCTGTATGGATGTAAGGGCAAAAGGAACCACGCCCTGCTAGCACCACATCAGAAGCGACAGAACAAGAGCCAAGGAGCATGTTTATCCCAATACCCCCTACCCATCCATAACCTCTCCCTAACCCTCTATCCTGTGAGCCTACAACCTCATACCCATCCAATCCGTGGATCCCAACCCTCTTTCCCCATGGTGGTTGCTGTGTCCTGCGTGCATTAAGTCCCAGGTGCCAAGACCGTCAACGGGAGGTAGGAGTTTGTGCTGCTTCTGCGCTGGATCAAGATTCTCCACGACACCACCAATGTGGGAGCGGGTCAGTTTTCTGTAGATCATTTTCCACAGACAAGGATTAAGCAGCCGCAGAGGTTTAAAAGGATGCATCCATTTTGCTGCGGGAATGGGGTATCCACCATGGGGTGCACTCAAAGATGGGGTCACAAGGGAATTCCTGGATGAAATGGCACAACCTGAATTAAATAATGCAGCAATCGGGCCCCCCCTACAATGGAGACGAGATGGTCTTATTCCATCCGACCCGTGTGGGTGGTGGTGGGGGATGAGAATAAAAAAGAAGGAGCCTGTGAGGCATAGGGCGATGGGGAAGGGAGATGCCAGGGGAAAAAAGATGTTGCAAGGGAGCATGAATACATGAATGTAGTAGGAGCTGTGTGGGGGCTGCATAGCCACTACATAAACATCATCTGTGAACAGATGACACATGGAGTAAAGACCCTGTGCAACCAAGTTGACAGGGAAATGACGCTGTGGAAGAGAAAGATTATAGCAGAAAGTACACGTAAGTATGAAGAAGGGAGGATATTAGAGAGCTTACTAGAAAAAGAAGGGCGAGGTGTGGTATGAAAAGGATAGAGATTCCAAGGCACTCAAGCAGGTAAGTAACGCAATAATGAACGAACTTAGCAGGGCAAGAGCAGAGGCAAAGGACGAGGGAAGCAAACAAGGAAACACAGAAATAGGGGGAACAAACTAGGCACACGGGAATAAGATGAAGGCGAAGAACACAGAGGAAGCGCCAATGGCACAAACACAAGGGGATGCGGAAAAGACAGGCGAGTAGGCTGACATAGATCTAGACACGGTAACAGTTGGAGGAAAAAACATAACTTCACGGTTGGCCTTCTCAGATGGGTTCTGCAGTGAGGAAGAAGAAGGATGTTGTGAAGGACAAAGCGAGGGAAGCGGAGAAGGGCTGACTAAACTATACATAACATGCACAGGCTTTGGGTCATCATGGGAATGCAGGACACAGGAAGGGGGAAGAGGGAGAAAGGGTGAGCAAGAGACAGCAAGGAGGAAGGGCTCAGCGACCACTCACACCACCAGCACAACACACGCCATATGTTAATAGGCTTAGGGACCTCCCAGGACGAAGAATGGAGGAAGTGACAACACAACATAATAAATACAAGGTAGGTAAGCGGAAGGGGCTTGGAGCAGGAGGAGAGAGTAGGATTACACAACACATTACTGACTTTATCGAGGAACTTTCTGACATGGAGGAGGATAACGAATATGCACATATAACACCACGCATATGCACACCAGGGGAGGTAAGAGAGTACACGCAAATGCCATTACTAGAGAGAGGGGGGGCAAGGCTGCAATACGTTCCATCGAAGCACGCAGATAAAGAGAACATTAAATGTAGGTTGCTAATATTGAGTGGAGGGGCTGGGAAATGGATATATGAAATGGAGAAACAAACTGCTAGACTAAAGCTAACAGTGGGCGATGTAAAGGGGTTGTTAATTTCTATATTGGGTGACGCAGCAGATGACATCTGGAAAAGGGCGGGATTTCAGGGATGACCATTAACAACACATCACATGACGGGGCACCACTTGCAAACTGCAGACACTCGTTATGGCAAGTGCTGAGGGTGCAATACCCAGACACGTCAGACATAGGAGCAATAACATCAGATAAAATGTGTGAGAATGAGGACCCTGTCAATTACATCCAAGAAATTCAAGAGAAGTGGCACTTGGAAACACGAGAACCGTGGGACAAAACGCCAGCAATTTTTCACCACATACTGATACAGGGCCTCCCAGAGCCGGTACAAAGACAATTAAAGAAATTAGTGGGAATGGAAGCAAAGGCATGGCCAGAAATTCAGCTAACAATTCACCACTGTAGGTTGTGGCAGGAGAAGATGAAGCAAAAGGAAGAAGATAGGAAAGCAGAGGAGGCGAAATTGGTACAAAAGAAACTGTCAAAATATGTGATGGAGGGTGCACTAATAACAAGCCCCATACAAGCAGTACAAGCACCAGATGCGACACAACAGCACTCAGTAGCACAACAAATACAGCCAACACAGGCAAAAACACAACAAATGCCACCACCACCATATACAGCACAACACTCATATGCTCCTCAGGTGGGGGGCGGATACTCACAAATGGGGAACGGCCAAGTATACAACTATAGAGGAAGAGGTGGGGCAATAAGAGGATGGGGATTTGGCCCAACAGCATAACAAGGGTGAGGGTTCTGAGGGTACAAAACATATGGACATCAGGGGTACTCAGACAGCACTGGGGGGTACCCATGGCAAGCATGAGAACCTCCAACATGCTGGACGTGTGGAGTGGTAGGCCACGTGTCACGCACATGCAGGGCAAGACCGGCACAAGCCGGATGGGGAGAGCAGGGGCAACAAGGATACAATGGGGGACAACAGTATTACCAAAAGACGCCGCAACAACAGATGGCACAAAATCAAATACAACACCAACCAATGCCGCCACAACTTCAATACACACAGCAACATCAACTGGCACAGCCGCACGCACAACAACAGATGACGATGACACAACAACAACACGTTCAGACTGCACAACAACTAACGCAGATACAGGACAGTACCCCACAACCCGCAGAGGAACCAATACAACAAACACATCTGTTGAGGGTAACAATACTGGGCCACAACCCATACACAGGGAATGGACAATCACTGTACCCCCAATAGGACAGCCCGCAGACGTCATTGTTGTGTCCCATCCTGTCGGTAACACCTAACCCTGTGGAGGAACCACGCATAAAGGTGGTGATAGGTGACAAAATGTTTTCCTTTTTAGTAGACACAGGTGCAACTAGGTCTTGCATCAGGGAAGGGAAGTTTAATTTGTCAGGCGATGCTATGCACACTCAAGGATTCTCTGGGACTAAAGGGCTGGTTCCTTTTACTGACAACATTTCCTTATCTGTTGGGGAGCATGACTTATCTCTACCATTGTTATATTCAAAGCAATCACCAGTAAATATTCTTGGAAGGGACATAATGAGCAGGTTGAACATGTCCATCTCTTTTACTGACAAGGGAATAGTGTGCTCCACACCAGGCATAAACATGCTCACAGCCAGACACATACTACCGGCTTATTGTGGAAAGAAGGTGATAAGGGCAGAGCCAGTGGACGGGGACCTTTTCCAATACGGGACAGACATGGCAATAGCGTGGCTACCGGGAATAGATGGCAAGATATGGAGGAGACCAGCAGCATACCTCTTCAGGCCAGGAACACCCACTGACGAAGGGGAAATAATATCAGTTGACGTGGTGGGTATTGTTGCAAAAAGAGACTAGATCGCAGTACACGCCCAGGATGAGGGAGGGAAGGCATGGAGAGCAGTGATATCATTGGCAGAAGGATGCAGACTTACACAGGTATCAGATGAGGAACGATTTTCTGATGAAAAAAGAGATGGGGAAATGGTCTTTGACATGAGTATTTACATTTGGCTGAAAGTAACACTCAAAGACGTAGCTCAAAAAATGGCAATGGCACTGGAAGCACCCTGCCCTACCAAGGTACCATTTTACGGGGAAGACTTAGCTGCAGTACCCGCATCTTTATGGACAACTAGTCCCTATGACGTGGGTTGCATAAAGAGCATTGGAGGAGTGCAAATAAAGCTAAAGAAAGGGGCAATGCTACCCAGGGTGAAACAGTACCCACTGTCAAAAGAAGCTGATGAGGGGATATATGAGACTATATCAGCCCTAATAGAAAGAGGAATACTAGTACCATCAGAGTCACCAAGCAACAAGGCAGTGTACCCAGTGCGTAAGGCAAAAGGGGGGTCCTGGCGTTTCATCCAAGATTTAAGGCCCCTCAACCACATCGTGGAAGCAGAGTACCCTGTTGCAGCCAACCCAGCAACGATACTGTGTGGAATTCCAGTGGAGGCGTCACGGTTCACCGTGATCGACCTCAAAACGCCTTCTTCTCCATCCCATTGCACCTTGATTCGCAAGACTTAACAAGCTTCACATACCGCAACACAAAGTGGAAACACACTAGGTTGCCACAGGGGTAGTGCGAGTCACCATCAATCTTTAACAGGGTAATACAAATGGATCTGGCCAACATAGAGATGGAAAGTATGGTGCTGTAATATGTTGACGATATTATAATATGCAGCACAACTGAGGAAAAGTGTAGGAGAGACTTAGTCAAAATGCTCACAGTCTTAGCTGAGAAAGGATACAAGGTAGACAAGGAGAAACTGCAGTACTGCCAAGAGCAAGTACTTTACATTGGACAGATCATTTCACAAAAAGGAAGGAACATTGCACCACAAAGAGCACTAGCAATACAAAACACACCACAGCCGCAAACAGTGAGAGAATTACAGCAGTTCCTTGGTCTATACAACTACTGCAGGGCATGGGTCTTTGATTACAGCTCATACATAGGACCACTACTCGAGGCACTCAGGGAGGCACAGAGGGGACAAAGGAAATTGGAATGGACACAAGAAATGACAAATGCATTCAATCAATTGAAAAATGCTATTTCAACTGCACCAGTACTGGCCACCCCAATTATCAAAAAGATTTTTACATCTTTTCACATTGTGATTCAGCAGTAATGAAAGCAGTACTGACTCAAAAGACTAGCATGGAACACAAGCCAGTGGCCTTTTACAGTGGCCATTTAGACTCTGTAATGATGGGACATTTCCCGTGCGAACAAAGCCTAGCAGCCGCAGCATTTGCAGTGGAATAATCATCTTCGATTACAATGGGATGCCAAACTACTTTGTATATAGAACATGCTCTCTTTGCAATATTGACAAAACCAAAATCCACACTGACAACAAAAAGAGCATCAGGGTATGAGATTATTCTATCTAGGCCAGAACTGACAGTAGTAAGATGCACTAATGTAAACCCAGCATGATTTATAGCAGAGGAGGCAGTGAATGGAGACTACTCACATGATTGCTCGGAAGCTATTGAAAATTACTCAGGAGCCAGGAAAGTGGAGGAGAATGCATTAGAGGGGGTTGAGGTTATGTATATAGATGGGTCATCAACTATTGACCAGAGTGATGGAATAAGAAGAACAGGTGCAGCCGTAGTACGGCTCAGGGAAGATTGGACATTTGTTCCTGTCAAATGTGTTAAATTGCCCCAACACTACTCAGCCCAAGCAGCAGAGCTGGTAGCCCTTATATTGGCCATAGAAGAAGGTAATGACAAAAGAATAACAATTTACTCGGATAGTGCTTATGTAACATCAACAGTACACTCAGGTTTAATAAAATGGGAAAGAAGAGGATTTCGGAGAGCTGATGCTACACCAGTACAACATGCTCTCCTATTGGCCAAATTGATTCAAGTCATTAGTTACCCAGAAGAGGTAGCACTCGTGAAGTGTCAGGCTCACACCAATGGGGACGATCCAATATCAAGGGGCAACCAAGCAGCTGATGCACATGCTAAATATGCTGCATACTTTGGTGAAATATGGACACTCCCAGAAAAACAAAAACAAAAGGGGGGTAAGACAAATGCTGATGAAGGATGGGTATACGCACATCCCAGAAACACAGGTCATGGAACTCCAGGCAGCAGCACCAATGGCAGAAAAGGAACTGTGGGTGAAAGGAGGGTATACCATGTCTCCCACAGATGCACTATGGTGCCAGAACAACACAGGGAAAGTAGTGATGCCCCTAGCACTGTTAAAAATAGAACTGGTTCTGTCCTGAGTTAAACTCACATGTCACTAATCTCATCAGTAATTGCCTTACATGCCAGCAATTCACGTCTGGTCACACGCTGCAAGTGATCAAAGGTACCATACCCCAACCTGAAGGACCCTTCCTGCACCCCCACATTGACTACGTTGACATGATCAATCTATGTCAAGGCTACAGATACATGATTGTAGTGGTGTGCTCATTTTCACGATGGATCGAGGCTGGTCCATGCTCTCATGCTGATGCATTTAGAGCAGCAAAATTCCTGGTGAGGGAGGTTTTCCCAAGGTGGGGGGTGTGCGAAGTATTACGGTCAGACAATGGCCCTCATTTCACTAACAAACTGTTCCAACACGTAACCACTCTCTTAGGGATAAAGCATAAAATTGCATGTGCGTACCACCCTCAAGCAAATGGCGTATGCGAACGACTCAGACTAACAAGAGTAACAAGGGATAACAGGCATATCTCTGTTTTATGGTCTAGCCTGTATATTACCTATATTAACTTGAACATCCGAGACCATAAAACCAGTGAATCTGTGCTAGGAGAGTTCAGGTGTGCAGTTGGTTAACAAAAATTCATTTCAAACCTATATCTAAATGGAAAAGACCACATGTCCATTTATCTCAACTGATGTGTGAGGAGAAAAAATTCAATTCTACTCACTAGGACGTAATATACTCATAAATATTTTTTATTTATATGTTAACATTATATCAAAACATATATAAAATGTATACAATTCTAAAATTCAACAATTCATCAAAAAGTACCTTGAGCAGTGCGAATCTAGAATTGGTTAATAAAAATATAACCTATCTGATTGGGTACCACGTGAAACATATCTCAAAATAAGAATAACTCAGGCATACTTCATTCAAACACACTCAAACATTCTCACTTTCTCAGTTTTAATATATTCAAATTTAAACAATGATATCAAACAATATAAAATAAATGTCTAAAATGTAATCACAATTCATTATCATTCAGAATAGTGAAATATTAGCATATCAACAACTTTCTGAAATTTAAATCGTTACTACTGTTGTGATTTGATTTGATTAACAATGATATACAAAACAAAATAGTTTTCCCCACCCACATGTTTCTTTCTGTACTGTGATTATTATGCAGAAATTCATCAGGGGTTAAGTATATCCAGAGTATTCAAACCAGAGATATTTTTCTGTAGACCGACGGACAACAACAAGAACTCTCCTGTGGGCAAAAACACGTTCAATCAGGCTCTAATGCACTAGTGTACTGATCGAAATATGCTAACTTCATACTATTAATGAATAAAGTGCACATATATAGAGGGAAATAAAGCATCTATAGTATCATCTTCTGAACAGAAGGGGTCACTATTACCAAATAGTAACGTGACTAGGAGACCAGCTCAATTGGTCAGATCCTAAAATACCACCACTATTGTGATCACTGCAAGACTTAACCAAACCACCGAGACTATACAGTTATGTTACACGCACCTTAAGAGTAGTGTTAGTTTATTCTTAACTACTATTGTAACATACAATTGGGAAAATGAAGAAAGATCACTGTTATAACCATGTCACCCAAATGTCGCTCAATATTAGCAAAAACACCTAGTGATAGGTAGTGAGGTAATGTGGTGTCATACTTCACCAAATATATAGGGAACTCACAGCTCAAAGAGAGATTCCAATTCTGTCAGATTTTCATTTAATTTTTCTGAGTATCAGTCAGTGGCAGTTTACTATTTTAATTAGAAATGGCTGCTATCAGCCCCCTTGTAATAGGGGGTATCAAATATCCGATTGATTATGGACCGACTCTAAAGATAAGAAAAAGATAGACAGGGAATACCATAAAGGCCATTAGAGCTCCTTTAAAATATCAACTTAAGTATAAAAAGAGTATGCAACCGGATGTATTGTGAATGCACTCTATCCCGATATCTAAGGCAGAGGTCGTTACAAGCACCTACCTGTCAGAGTCAGCAATCTGTACTGATAATCGTTATGTGGAGCGTCATTGTGACTTTACGGTATCGTGGACACACAGTAAGGTGTTTTCTCCTCCCATTGTATTCAACGGTATGGACCGAATCTGTGTAGACAGTATTGAAAAAAAGCGGGAACTATGCTTTAGTTTCAGGAAGTGCTATCTCCAAACTCAATTACAATTCGATTCCATTAAAAGCCGTGCTTGTAGCTGAGCACTATCAACGCTATCGAGATTACAAACACGTCTGACCAGAATTATTATCTCGGTCTCAGGGCATCGTTCGTTATACACTGCCTGTTAGCTTACCTATATCGTGCGTCCGTTGTGTACCTAGTCGGCGGTTCTGTGGATCGCCGGCGCCAGCAACATGACGGTACTCGGACTCTAAATACGCTCTATGGTCAAACGTATAGTCACGTGACCCCGGCGTATCACGTCTGATTAGGTATCAGGGATCGTTAATAAATACTTAGTGATTTCTACGTTTTCAACATCTGTGTGAGGCTAACTTCATTGTTCATCTTTGCAAACTGAACATTAATTAGCCCTATTGTAATGTTAGCGTCTCACAACAATAGCCGTCACTTAATTCATGTTTAATATAACACGGGTGCGTACGAACATTATTGTGAAGTCTCAATGTTCCAATAGCTCGCAGCTCATCGTGTAATAGCCGGTAGGTAACTTAACTAAATGTGCATAGAACTCATTTTCATATTATGAATAATCAGCTAATTCATTATTTCCAAAAGAAAGATTGAGACATACATTTAAATTGTATGTATTTAAATATTCCAGTTGATTAATTCATTAAGGCCAACTACATGGCTATTGCTCATATAGATGAGTTTAAGTTCTTCTCTGGACAATGTTTGTTTATCAGCACGGTTGTTATTAGTAATGGGAAGTTTCTTTAGCAAAATCCATTTCAGGTCATTGCAGTTATGATCACGCATCATAAAATGACCTACCATAGGAGCAGTAAGATTCTTGGTCCTAATACAGCTTCTATGTTCATTGATGCGAATCTTAATTTTACGCTCTGTCTTACCAATATATAGTTTTGGGCATGGGCACCATATAGCGTATATTACATTTTGGGAATTGCAGTTCGAGAACATCTTTTGTTCCCATGGTCTTTGTAACCCAATGTCTACTTCTGTAGTTCGCCTAGTGAACTGACAGCATACACAGGCTCCGCACGGTGCGTGTCCTTTGGGTTTAGGCATACCCCATTGTTGAGTAATGGTCATTTGGTCATTATCTCCAATACTGATGTCATTTCTACTGACCAGTTCTTTGATATTACGACCTCGTTTAAAAGCACAACGGGGAACTGTGATAGGTATTTTCGCCTGTGCTAGTAGATGCCAGTGTTTTTTTATTATCTTAACCACCTGGTTAGATAAATGATTGAATGTACTAACAAAAACTAGATGGTTAGTATTGGAGACTGCCTTCGACCGATATTCTAAAAGGGCATTGCGATAGTTATTTGATGCCCTTTTAAAGGACCTCTTTACAATTTTAGCTGGATAGCCTCGATGGATCAAGTTCTGGCTCAGACTACGGGCTTCAGACATAAATATTTCCTTGCTACTACTGTTCCTTTTGAGCCTAAGAAATTGACCAAATGGTAAGTTATCTCTCAATGCCTTAGGATGGAAGCTGTCATATCTTAATAATGAGTTCCGGTCTGTGGCCTTATGATATGGTTTTAAGATTAAACGTCGTGTAGACTGGTCCGAAATAATTGTCAGATCTAAAAAGTCTATTGAATTCCTTTGATAGTTGATGGTAAATTTAAGGAAAGGATTAACACTAGTTAGCCAATGGAAAAAAGCTAAAAGGGTAACCTCATCTCCGTGCCAAATGAATAGCACGTCATCGATATATCTCTTCCATACCGTGATGTGTTGTTTATATATGTTTTTATCACTATAGATACTCATTTGTTCTACAAAGTCTACATATAGATTAGCCAGGGAGGGAGCTACGGCAGACCCCATAGCAGTCCCATGGACCTGTTGGAAAAAGAGTCCATCAAACTGAAAATAATTCTCTGTCAATGACAACATAGTACACCATAAAATAAACGAATTAGGCGTCATACCTGTAGTTCGTTTAGTATAAAGTAACTCCTCTATAACGTCGAGTGTTGCAGTTTGAGGAATTTTCGTATACAATGAGATGATATCTAGAGTCACCATGATATCTTCATTTGGATTGAAAGGGAAATTCTCAATTAAATTAATTACAGACATCGAGTCTTGAATGTAAGATGGCATTTCCTTTACAAAACCCTTCAAAAAAGAGTCTGCAAATTTTGCCAAAGGTTCCAGAATGGAATTAGTTCCAGAAACAATGGGTCTCCCCGGGGGATTTGTCAATGTTTTGTGGACTTTCGGGAGAATATAAAACAAGGGATTGCTAGGATCACGTTTAACGAGAAAATCTGCTTCTTTACATGTGATCCACCCTCTATCTCGGGGCCTTCTCTACTTTGAGGGATATTAAACTCTTCAATCGAGTGGTGGGGTCAAGCGTGATAGGCTTATAGAAAGTAATATCTGCCAATTGTCGCAGACATTCATTCGCATAATCTTTACGATGTATGCGAACGACTCAACGGCCTCCTAAAGGAAGAAATAGCAAAAATTAAGCAAACAACCAAGAAGAGTTGGCTGTACTGCCTCCCCTTTGCTTTGTTCGAACTGAGGAATAGACCAGGATCAGATCACCACCTCACACCCCATGAGGTGGTGACTGGATGCCAAATGCACCTCACACCTCCATCAAGGGCCACAACTGATTGCCAATCAACTAGTACTGTTTTTGGTAATGAAATGCATGAATATGTCTCTTCCTTGGTTACTAGTCCCGCTTTTATCTCTCAACAGCTTAAACGAACACAGGGCGTGTCAAAGAACGATCAACAAGGAGAAGCCACAAATGAGGAACAAGAAGCGACAACACAGTGGACAGTAAAAGAAGGAGATACAGTTTTATTAAAGAACTTTCGGCGAACGTGGAGCAGTCCACGTTTCACAGGCCCCTATCAGATCGAAAAAGTAGCCCCCAGGGCGTAAAGATCAGGGGCAAAGAGGCCTGCACTCACTTGCACGACATCAAGCCCTGCAAAGCACTGACCCCCCTTCTCCTCAACGAAAGGGCCAATGCTTCAACAACACCACCAGGAAAATCTGCCACCCAAGATCAAAACACCCCAAAAGACACTAACGAACAACACCCTATAGGCCACCCCATGATTACAAGGTCCCAACAAAACAAATCGGCTTAGCATTAAGTAAACCCTCCCTAGCCACCAGCCATTAAAGGACATTGACAAAATTATCTGTAATATACACCACACTGTGTAAACACGTGCATGCTCTCTTCTTTTTGTCTCGCACATGCAGGAATTGCGTATTGTTATTGTGGTTGCAGTGAAAGCAAAGTATATATAAAACAGAAACAGAGTCACTGCCCAGGGGTAAATGCTGCCCGCAGACAACACCCCAGAAGCACTATCACATCAGTTTGTATATGTTATAAAAAGACCAAAAAACTTAAAAAGAAGAAGGATTCGTGTATACTATAACACATTTCTTATAATAAACACAATCATTTCCACACCTCCATGAAGCACTACCAGCCCTACAAGATAGGACGGTAAAGAAAGCGTGGGAAGAGCTTTTCGCCTGGGCATTGAACCATTACCTAATAGACAGGGCTTAACTAAACAATACTAACAAAATAACGCATACATTCAGAAATTTTCAGGCGGGCGACTATATCATTCTTAGTAGCTGCAGGACCGCATCAAAGGTAAGAGTGGAAATGCCAGTGGTATTAACAACTGTAATTAAAATGATAACAATATTTTTGACCACTGGCCTGATTACTGCCGCTGTCTGGCAGGCATACTATGCTTTCTATGTGGCTGCAGTTCCCACTACTAATATTTCCCCCCAAATGCCTGCATGGAGCACTGTGTCAGGTGGTACAACTAGTATGGGACAAAACATTAAGAAGAATAAACGTAGCATATCAAGTGATGTAAACGGGGTTGACACATATCTCACAGAATCTGTACACGTCTCCAGCAACATGTGGTATAAACACATGTCGAAAATTGGATACGACAAAGGACAACTGCTATGTGTGTTCATTGATCCCTTACGCCATGAGCGCTTCCAGAACATTTGTTGCCACAGAAGTGCTTGCAACAACTACTGAATGCTTGCTATACTTAGCATTATTCCAAACAAGAGGAAGGTTCCAAGAAAAAAGGGCGACACTCTGATGGAAATCAAGATCGACATACCCATACGAGAACAACTTCATTAAAACACTCCCCATGTATGACGATTCCTGGCAACAGACGAAAGGACTCAAGTATATAGCAGAAGGACCACAAAAGGGAGAAATGCAAGAAGTAACACTAGATTACCTACCATGTGAGTGGTATGCAAAAGAGGTTGCCGGTGAACCAGGATGCTGGGAAAGACCACTGATACTGATATATGGGAAGGTGCTCACAAAGGATGGATGGGTGGACGGAGTTGAGGGAAGCCAGATGCTGACATTGGTATAGTCACCCGTGGTGAAAGTGAAAGAAGAAAATGACAAGTGCTGTAAAGAATGGATGAAGAGTGCTGCACTGGTGACGTGGTTAGATAAAGAAGAGGAACCGATAACAATGCTCCCACTAACAGCACTGACACTGTGTTACCAGCATGACAGAGAGATAGACCTTGGAACAAATGAAGGATGCAAGAGAATAGTGACGATTTCTGAGGGGGTGCAGGAACAGCTGTACTAATGATTCACTACTGGGCCTGTGGAGCAAGAGCATACCACAGCCTACCGCCAATGTGGGATGGAGTATGCGCTATCGTACACATCAACGTTCCATCACTGGTGGTACCACAGAAGCACGTTAACTTGGAAAATTTCCCAAAAATGGACGAAGGAAATAAAAGAAGGAGAAGATCACTGAGGATGGTAGGAGGAAAACAAGGGAACAACACAGTATGCCTTTCCAGAGTGAAGAGACAAGGAGATCCACTGACAGGAAACTACCTGTGGGGAAAATCAGAGACAGCCCTGAGTGACATTCCACCAGCACAAAGGTTATTCAGCAGAGCAGCAATGTTCTTCTCCATCATACATCCCGGAGTACAAGCATACGCCAATGCAAAATGGTTGCAGATAACCTGATGGGAGCTCATGCTGACCATCAACTCCACAGTGAACGGATTCAACGCAATAAAAGAAGAACTAAGAGCAATAAGAATGGTGGCCTTACAAAATGGATATGTACTGGGCCTCCTAACAGCAAATGAAGTAGGTGTTTGCGCAAAAATAGGAAGTTCATGTTGCACATTTATCCCTGCCAATGATGAAGATAACTGTACATTATCAGAAGCAGTATCACAGCTTGCCCAGATGCATGCCAAGATGGAAGATGAAGCAAAGGGAGTGACGAAGGACGGCAGCTGGTTCTCCTACATCTGGTCGTGGATGATATCCTGGCTATCAGATGGCCTCAAAGTAATATCAGGTTGTGTGATTTTAGGAATGGCTGCTATAATGGGGATTAAGGTTTGGAAGACCAGATCTAAACACCCTGCTGAGGAAATTATAGGTATGCACGTCCTAATGGCAGCTGAAGATGACAGGAATGCAGTCATTATCATCAATGAATGTGAGTGACTGCGTCAACAAATAGTGGAAGCAGACTTGTACCCCCCATCAATTAAAGTTGAAAATCCAAGAAACCCGAAGAACTACGTTGGGAAGTGGGTTTACTGCAAACCCGGTGGTGGATGTGTTTATATTCATTGGTCTTATGAAAACCATGTGGACAGATACGGACACTTGGTGGGAATAACGAAGGTATGGCGAGTAAGAGGAGACCGGAAAGTGGATAATTTTGTGGTCAACAAGTCGACCAGAGGGGGGACTAAAGAGGGAAAATGGGACGTCCCCTTTCCCCGATTCTCAGCCAGACCATGACCTAGATCTTCACGGACTAAGCACCCACCACAAGAGGAATTCGACCCGCTCGCAGATGCCCCAGCTGTCAACATCTACCGTGGCCACGCCCCATGCAGCCAGAGAAACTGCCCGTCAGTCAAGCCACATGCTGGGACCTCTGGCGAAGCTGACATAGACCATATGGATCAACTCGACTAACAGCAATGAAAGTCACCATCGTTAGAAATTCCATGACGACATAGCCGACGGACGATAACACACGTGCCACCATGCACAATTGGTCAGACCCACACCAATCTTACACAAAGAACATACTCACTACCATGACTTAACGGACCGTCTACACACACTGATGCATCGTTGTTATTTTTCACATAGGCTAAGCTACAGCACAGCCGAAACGCAAGAAGAGCTCGTGTACATGCTTGCAAATGCTTCATCGCTACTATAACCACGAAAACATAAGGCACTCATGTATAAGGACCCCTGCCGCTCACCCAACCCCCATGTTATGAACCATATGCCGCCTCTCATGGATCAAGCCAACGTAGGCCTCAGCCCCAGAGTAGGCCACAAGCTCAAGAGCCACAGGCCCAGAGCAGCTCGGACAGAGCTGCAAAGCACTGATCATGCAGAACAAACCCTGACAAGGGCCTCACAGCCAAGGCCACAAAGTTGCAACTTACACGCCGCACGCCCCGAGCCAAGGTTACACCTGCTGCGGCTAACCGCCCCCTCAGAGCCAAAATACAAATCAAATACTCATAATCCTGCTCCGGCCACAGTCTCACCACACGTGACCAAGCTGACCTGATGCGGTGCCAAGTACCAAGGACCAGGGAAACTCTGGGGTCTCACGTTTGGGACAATGACTGCAACAACGAAGTGACAAATTGGACACTGACGGCGGTGAGAAGAAGCGCTCCTGCAGCTAATGGCAGACCTGTCCATTGTCCTCCGCTGACACATAGTCACACATTGTTTCTAACATCAGGTACACTGCGAGCTGGGAACAACGATGGTCCCAGGCTTGGGGGCTCGCGGATGAACCAATCAGGACATGGGGGGCTAACCACTGACGGCACTACAACCTAGCCAATCACTAACCTGTTCCATGTAGCATTTTTGGGGTAACCATTTCTAGGGACGGCCCAAGCGTACCACCTGACTGATTCTCCACCAACCAATAACATACCTATATGTTCCTATACTAACGCTATTACTCGGGGAGCCAACACGAGATGGCGTTAGGTTTTGGGGGAAGTCTCTCAGGTGACGCACGATGAAGCGTCACACATGCTGAAAAGGGGCCTGTGAGCCCACTCTTGTGAGATGGGTTCCCAGATGACCTAGGATCTCAGAACCTATCCCTGCCATTTTCTAATAAACAGCAGTAACGCCTTGCTCTTGCGTGTGTTTCATACTCATTGGGGACTGCGGGAGGAGTTGGGGCCTCCCTACCCCCGGAGGTCCGCGGACAGCCCTGCCGACCCCCGGGAGATCACCCCGACAGTACGCATTATTCCACTACCCAAGGACAGTGTCCAGAGATCTTGTCAATATGGTACTTCAGAACACACACACACATCCACCCTCATTTACTGTATGTGGAAAGGGCCATATCAAGAATGTATGGCTCAGGAGAACAGGAAAGGAGAGATTTAGATTTAGTGTTAGATTTAAATTTATACCTATGGTTATAGTTGTTTATTTATGTTCAATATTATTTCTGTTATCAGGTTTAGAAGAAAAACTGATACATAAGAGATGAACTCTCACCATGGTAAGAGAACGTAGGCCTACCTAACCTACGATTAGCAAGGATAATATGAGGCAGCATAGTTCTAATGCTGATAACAAAATGGACATAAGCATACACTATAAATGACTGGTGACATTAGGATAATTTTGCTGAATGCAACTACATTTAATGTAAGAAGATTACGAAATACTAACATCCAAACAACTGGAGATCATTGGAGAAGGGAAATGTGTAGCAGTGAAAGTTTGAGTAGGCAAGCAGTCTATAGATTTGGGCTCGCTTTATACCCCCACCACTGACAAACAAACCTTTTTTCACTTGCATAGAATCCTGCCAGAAATACACAGAACCCTCTTATAATGAGTGGGGGCTGGAATATGCCATCTTAGATAAGTCTGCCAGACCTTTTGATGGGAATAAAAGAGATGGAGGAATGTTAAATCAACTAATGGAAGATCATGGCCTTGTTGACCCATGAGGTCTATTCAATGAAGCAAGCTGAGACATTACTTTCACTTCTTGTGTTTTTGTAACATACTCAAGAATTGACTACTTCTTGATATCAATGGTCAATGCAAGCAGTAAACAAGATCTCCCACTGCAATATTTTATCAAGCGGCATTTTCGATCATTGTCCAATAACCCTGCACCCTAAGGAGACCAACAACAAATTGGCAGAGAATTAATGGCAGCCTCCTTAAAACAATCGGAAGATAAAGAAGTAGTAGTAGGAGAGAAAATAACAGCGTACTTAACTATCAATGAAACATCGGTTGACATAATAGAAAGCACCTGGGGTGGGGCGTATTATGTATGACGAAAGCTTTGTGGAAGAAAAAGGAAGGCAAGGAAAAGCAGGACGTTTTCGAGGTAGAGTTTGAAACATTAACTCACCAATATGAGAAACAACCATCTAAATGTAATTTATTTGCACTCAGAGAAGCTAAATGTATATGAAACATGAATTACTAAGAAAGCAGAATACTCTTTGTTCGTTCAGACTGAACCGTGCAATGTGAACAAGGAGAGAAGTATGGCAGATTGGTAGCTGTTCAGCTAAGGCAGTCGGAGGAACATGAAGGCACCAGCATGATAGCGATGCAATATTACTGATCAGCACACTATAGCACATGATTTGCACAATTTCCATGAAGCATTATATACTTCGAAATGTCCAGCAGAACACTTAGCCGAAGACACAATCATGGGTTAATTACTGTTGCCCAATTTAGAAATAGAAAAGCAACGACTATTGGAAGGTCCAACAGTGGAAGAATAGATCAAAACAGCAATCAGTGAGATGGGAACTAACAAATAGCCAGGAAAAATGGCTTCCCAATAGTGGCTTATAAAGCAGGAAGCCCGAAAATTGTGGAAATGCTAACAAAACCATTCAATGAGGCTGATGAGCCAGGCTTGATGCAAGCTATACGTAATAGAGCCCTGTTCATGGTTATTACTAAGCTGGGGTTAGACTTTTTGTTGCACAGTATCTATTGCCCAATCACATTCATTCATGTGGACATCGAAATACTGTCAAAGGTGTTCCACGCAAGATTTTAAAAAATCATATCTAATCTGGTTCATCAATTGCAGGTAGGGTTTATGTCTGGAAGATACGCGAGAGCTCTACTGCTATTACATGTGCACTGGCAAGTAAGAAAGGGGAGGGATCCTAAAGTAGCATCTCCGTAGATACCAAGAAGGCATTTGATTGTGTGGAATGGGGATACTTTTTTCAAACTTTGGAAACATTTGGATTAGGTGAGGGGTTACTAAGGAAAGTGAAGCTCTTATACATGCAACCAAGTGCCAGGGTGTATAGTGGTGGACCTACGTCCGACTCCTTTCACATCAGCAGAGGCACCAGATAAGGGTGCCCTGTATCACCACTACTCTTCACCTTGACCTTGGACCCAGTCTCTATGACCATCCGATACAATAGAACAATAAAATGTGTTAAAACACCTTTCGGACATTTAAAGATCCTTCTATATGCCGATGTTATGATGACGACCACAGCTAAACCCTGCTCCACAATCAGGGAACTGATAGCGGTGGTTCAAACCTTCCCCGTCTTCTCTGGGTATAACATTAACTGGGATAATTGTGAAGCTTTACGCATGAATGAGAACACCTATAGAAATTGTCTGGGAGAAGCACAATTTTGCTGGGTTACTGCATGTCTCAAATACCTAGGCGTCAATTTGAACAAGGGGGTGGTAGCCCCGGTGAAAGACAACATAGAGCTGTCATGGCCTAGAATACAACACAAACTAAATGAAATGAGAGGCGCGTAATGAATCCATTGGGAGGGGGGCATTCCCAAAGTATTAAAACGGTAACAATATCAAAGTGAAGTTATCATTTCAGTGTGCTCCCTCTGAAGGTACCAAGCAATCCCATGAGCAAAATATAAAACGCACCCCATTTTGGAAACTACTGCAATTATTTTGGAGAGGACACACAAACTACTTAGAGTAGAGTTATTGGCATTCAGAGGCCCTCCAAGGCATAATGGACAGCACAAATATAGAAGAATGTGTTATTCTGTGCAGGATGGGGGGCATATGGAAAATGTGTGATATGACGGAAGAAGGGCAAATAAAGGGTTTTGAAGAAGTAAAATAGATATCATCTTACCTGGAAGTACATGCAACTAATGCACTGTTTGTAATCGACTCGAAATATTCAAAACCAGCAATTTCATATCTCATCGTTAGTAAAAAACTTAAGAATGTGGGGGAATAGTAAGCAACGAGTTAGAATAATCTGTGCCGCCTTAATAGATTCGCTTTATGCAGAAAATAAATAAAAATAAAAATAAAAAATAGATGGCGTCAATGAGGCCGAAACATGTCTGGTGAAGCTTGTGGTCTTGTGCAGAAGGGATGTGGCCAATCAGTTCGAGCTGGACTGCCCCTTTAGGAATGGGTCCAAGCCTTATTTTCATATGGTCTTTCTGCTTTTGTAAGGCGAAGAACGATGATGGTCTGGAGGGTTACCCAGTTACGAGAAGAATCCCTGAGTATTGTTCTCAATAATTATGAGGTAGTGAAAGGGGGGGGGGGCTATCCTGAAACTAGTTCATTTTAAATTGCTTCGAGGGTGGAGCTGTACACCAGAAAAGCTGCAGACAGTGTGCTTGGCAAATGTGACGGATTGTTCAAGATATCAGCGAGCAGCACTGTGTGTCATACTACACATAATATAGGCTGTAATAGGTTAAAAAAGTACTGGTACGATACCCTCGATAAGATTCAAATAATTGGTGTACATATATCCTATAGAAGTGGGTCTATGCATATAACAGAATACATCTGATAGACCAAGCCTTTCAAAATAGGAAATAAAATGGCTCACTATGGCCCTATTAGTGGCAAAGCAACTATACTGAGAGTTTGAGGTTTGCCGCATGCACCACAGGAATAACATGGAAAGAAAATATGGTGTTGCCTGAACGCTGAAGAGATCAAAGGGAATACCGCGGGTGTTGGAAATTATAATGATCACTCTAGGACAAGGAGAACAAAAAAACAGAAGATGACTGGCAACATAAAAAAACAAAAGAAGGCTCCATCTAGTGTAGACCAGTAAAACCTCTGCTTTGGGGAATGGTAGCCCGAGCCTCATTTATTAATATTCCACAGATATAGGTATAGTGAATACCAACTAAGAATTGCAGAGTATATAAGGCTGGATTCACCATACTGGGTGCTCTGTTTCCAGTGTCATTGTTGCTAATGTTAGAGTTGTAATGCTAGCCGGGCATGCTCCCTACTTGCGTTCGTTGACGGAGAGACTGCATTGGAGGTCGCGGTTGAACATTGCAGGGGTAGCTGAACAGTAGAGTTCCCCTTGGAGTAGTTTCTCAGCAGGTACCCCTTACAAGTCACCATGACTAGAACTGCGGCAATACAGACCAGACTTCACAGGGAACCTTCGGACAGGAAAACCTAGTAATCAGGAGAAGTAAATGATCACCATCCTCGTGACACTGGGAGGGAAACTCGCGGAGGGGACTCGATCCAGCGACGAGATGACGTTCCACGCATTGTATGGTTATTTACTGTATTGATCTTTACCTTTCCATGCAAAATGACAATTTTCTGAATTTGTAATATACACTAAAATGAGAAAGAATATATAGCGGCATCACCAATGTAAACTGAGGCCAACCATGCAGGCTTCTTCCATGGTTACTCGTGTGGCCTTCAAGGTATTTGGATGCCAACTCTCATTATGCATAGTCTTCACCACACTGCAACAACAAAACAAAGCACACATAGACCCACACAACAGTGCACGACGACTACCGCCCGCAAACACCCCGGGTCCAGCCAACGGACCTACCGGGCTGAGGCCGCCAACAGCACATCACTGCTCTCTTGCGCTTTTCCAGTTTATTCCCACTAACTCACCCCCCCTTCCCTTTTTCAGAACCGCCAGAGCACCAGGGCACCACTCCGGTGGTGATAGTGCGCGGTACAAATGTCCTTTAACATTAGCATAGTCTGCCAATCAGCAGCAAGCGGTCATGGGCAGGCCCAAACTTCTAGAGGGCCACACTATGAGTGAACATGAAATGGCACGTGTGGGGAACTAACTTCCCTTCCCACATATCGGTGGTCGGGAACCTCACTTGATCGAAATGGCTCCTGAACCCTTAGAAGACCAGCTCTACATACACAAAACAGGCCATCCTTACAAATACCCAGAGAGCAGGAGCATCCTGTACCGGGATGTCATGACATCACAAGGCGCCCCACCTAAGGATGCTATGATGTGACCCCCAACCCCCTGCATTGCACAGAGTAATGCAGCGCAGACATTGCTTAATCCTACAGAGCACCAGTAGCAGCGTGAGAAAATAAACAGAGGCACAATGATCTGTCCTTATTCCTTCGAAAAATGCCCAAATATTACAAGCCCCGACATCCAGTTTCCATGTTTGGACTGCATTCATGTAGCTTGTTATTAATTTTACTTGAACCCAACAGTCTATTTATAACATCTGCTGCCTGATTCATGCAATTATGTGCGCGTTAAACGCAGATTTGCGCGCCATTCTGCCCGAAAATCCCCATAGCTGAAACAGGGATTTACGGCCAGAATGGCACGTAAATCTGTGTTTTACGCGCAAACAATTCCATGAATCAGGGATAGAGTGTTTCCTTTTTATGTAAAGGGGGGAAAGTAAGGCAGGCAAACAAAGGGCGCAAACTTGCGCTTAAGATGTTGGGGCTAGTCGTGGACATCACATTTTTTAGTGCGCTCTACAAAATACCAATGTAAATAAATAAATAAATGATATGGTCACCTCTGTGGGGAGGGGAGATCACGCCAGAGCCCAGCTTTGGCGGGATAATGGGCTGCCCCCCACCCCCGCCCCGCCTGCCTCCCCCTCTCACCGCTGGGCACACACAGGATCAATATTTGTTAGGATTGCTTCGTGTTCCAACAATGCAGGATTTACAATGGGAGCTGCGGCTCCCACTCTGTCTTCCCGCACCTCATCAGCGGAACCCAATTACTAACCCCAGACAAACAACATTAGCATGCGCTCCCGCGCTGCTTTATTGCCCTTCATCGAGTGCCATTTCGGGGTCTTCAGACTCTGCCACTGTAACAGATACTACACTTTAAAGTGCGCTCCGAGGAATACATTTTCGGTCTTTCATTACTCGTACCTTGATTTACTTCACATCATCTCGCTGCTATAGACAAAGATAACACACTGTAAATTACAGCCAGGCTGTCTCGCGCTTCCCCGAGAGCGCGAGGGGGGAAGGCAGGGACTGAGGGAGGGGAGCCTTGGACTCGCAATTAGGGCTGGGGACCAGCAGCGGGTCGGGATAGGAGCTGGGAGCGTTCGCGGCCTGGGGGGGAAGCCTCGGCGCCCTGGGTCCCTTTCAGAATTCACGGGGAAAGGGCCATAAACGGAGAAAGCGCACTAGCTCCGAGGAAAAACACAAGCAGCCTCTCCCTGCATTTTATATTTCCCGCAGAAAACGGATGCAGAAACTGGAACTTCACCAAGATGGGTGGTGGGTTTCCCGGGCATTCACTGCCAGTCTCTCTATTAGGCGCACTGTCTAATACAGGGCGCGTTAGGGGGCTTCCACGGTAAATACCGCTCCCAAGGGCTCAATCAAATAGAAAGTGCACATCATGACTACCCCAGCAGTGCCAGGCGGTGCTGCCAAATGAAACGCCCCGCTATCTACCCACTAGTGCCATCCAAGGGATAGAAGCCCTGTTATGATATGATAGGGTATTTATAACGCGCTTAATACCCAGAGGTTTCTAAGCGCGGACCTGGGGATCGAACCTGTGTTGCTCCGTGTCGTCTTGCTTCCAAGGCGAGCGCTTTGCCCCTGAGCTATCCTTATGAGAAGAAACTGGACTGCACTTTCCTACTTAAAGGGCCGGAGTGGGGTTGAGAAAGGGGTTACTGTCGTACTATCCCTTCCCTTATCACTCATGCTAGTACCGTCCCACTAAAAGGGGTGGTAGCCTGTCTTTGGGGGGGAAAAAAGACTTACCAGTGCTCAAAACCTTCCCGCAGTTGCGCATTTAAAGCACTGGCTGCACAGCTACCATTCGCATACAATCGGACATGTCCGGGGTCACTTGTGGTTTCAGTTTTCCACCCACATTGCTCTGCTCCGCTCATGCGGTGAATAGATGTCGGAATTAATATTCTGCATTACGGAATCAAGACTAGGAAGAAAAAAACATTTTCAAAGACACCCAATATTTTGTGAAAAATATAAATCAACTCTGTCTAGAGAGAAGACGGTGGTTACTGTTTACACGCCGTGCATTCTGCGTTGCTATCTGTCAAGGTTGGCTTGAGCTTGCTTTGGACAGACACACATCCTGTCTGCCTGTGTCTATGCATTACTCTGGATACTTCGCATTGGCCAGACACACAACAGCAGGCAGGCTAACCACTGGCCGGCAGAGCTAGGCAGCAGCCTCCAGTCTGCTCCGAGGGCACCGTGTCACTGAAAAGAGCCACCGGAGTCGGCCGTGGCAGCCCCCCTGCCGCCCCGCGCTCCCTCCATCCCATTCCACTGGCTGATAACTAAGACCATTAGTTTTATGCGACTTGTCAAGCACAAATGAAAAGAGAGCTAACTTTAATGACACTGCAATTAATCGCCCCAATAGACAGACAGCTAAAAGACAAGATATTGACTTCATTAAGGATAATGTATTATGTCATTAAGTTGCTAGGGTCACCTTGTGTATCATATATGCCTGCTAATATATTGGCAGCTTCCGCAAAGAAGATAAATTAAAGATATGAGTGATGAGGCTGATTAGAAAATGTTTTCACTAAAGAGCCCCCCCCACCCCCCTGCACCTCCAGTCCCAGGTGGGGCTTGCGGCCTGGGAGCCCGTCGGATATGCAGAGTAATGGCAATAGGCAGATATCCGCGGCTCATTTGTGAAGCTGCTCGCCTTTGTTTATTTATCACTGGTGCTTGGACGGGCGCGGAGGTGCGCCCGCTAAGTGACGAGGCGGAGATATTTATTGGGGGACGCGTCTCCCTACACTGGCGGCTGCTGTTAAACACCATCTGGGAGTGCGTTCATACGAGAAGAGAACTTCCGGGCTCCCGATACACTCATTTCAGCTGATATATATTTTTAGTTGTTGTTCAGTCCTGCAAATTTGAAATCAAATATTCAACGTGACGGCGCTTCTTATATGTATGTATGTTCAAGGCTTCCTGGGCGCCAGCAGGTTTATCCACCCCTTTCACGTGGTGTGACCTTGGACATATCCCAATTTCCTGCACAGAAGAGATATAGCTGGACAGGTGTAGGAGATTAGGGTAGAGGTTGTGGTCAATGAAAGAACACAACTGATTGGATGACAACTCACCACATCGCTATTGGCCAATATGTACCATCAACCCCGTTCTGTGACTGTTCTCATGTCAAGCCACATACTTTAGCTAATTTATCATTAGAAACATCTCCAAGTCCATTTGCATTCTGGGAACTGTCCTCTGATGAAATTGAGGGTTTTCTGGAGCCCACTGTGGTTCCATCTTGTTTTAGCTTATTTGGTGTAGTAATGTACTCTACTGCCATTCCCATGGTCACTGGGTGCTCTGGCGGTTCTTTAAAAGGAGAGGGTCTCAATTTGGTTAGTCGAGAAGATGGAAGCAAGATAGCATTGTTGTTTGGTTGATGTGTGCAGTTCAGAAGTACCGGGGTACTGGGTGTGCACGCCTTTCTAGGTGGTTCATGTTGAGTGCACTGGAAATAACTGTTCAGAGGGGAACCTGGAGATGCCCATGGTGGAGGCATGCAATGGGCAGGACTAAGCTATACAAGTTGAGTGGACAGGTGGTGATGAGAATCGATTGGGCATTGATTTCTAAGGGAGGCCTGTGCCATCGCTTCAAGTCTTGCTGGCCAAAGTGTTGCCCTCCGCCGCAGATAGGTTTGGAGGCAGGTGCAACAGTGTACAATCATTAGTTTAGCTGTGGGTCTTGTGTGGTACCCGATGCAAGATTATTTTACAGAGGTAGTTAGGGATGCGATGGGTGAGATATGTTCACAAAGCAACGGATGTTAACCGGTCTCTCCACTCTAAAAGGGAATCCGAAATGGACCCTTGAGGGCACGATACAACATTGAAGCACACTCGTCAGATGTATGGAAGAAATTCAGTGTTGTATGGAAGCAGGTTTGCGTAGGAGACACAGGCCCAATTAAGATGCAAGAATTGATCCTTCTCAGCTGCCCCACTAGAAGAAATACCACTTTGGCTACACCATTCTAGTGGTGCACGTTAACATCGTTCTTAATAATGCCTACAGAATGTGCCTTCAGCAATAGGTCTTTAAATATTGTTGCTGCTTAGCTCCACTCTCTTACCTCTGCACCGCCTAGTTTCTCCTGCATTGGAGGTTGGCCATTCTAGCAAGTGGAGGGTTCCAATAAGGAAGAAAGCACAAAGATAAAAACAGTGGTGGAACGACACGGTGTCTTGATGTAACTCTCACATTACGTACACAAGAGTTATCAGTGCAGACCTATTTACAATATAGTATTCAGAAGATAAAACAAAAGTAAAGAAAGCTTGTGTGCAGGGGAAAATTAACACAACCCTAACACGAGGTTGGGAAATGCAAACAGTGAGGCAAAGTATCCAAAAGTATCGGATGCTCTGCCCCTGCACACCTTAATGCTGGAAAATCAGCCAAAATCAGTCATATAGCATATAGTTATAGTGTCCATCAATAATTCAGAAGAAATTGTAAAGAGAGCAAAAAAACAAGAGGTAGGTCATAATTAAACTTCCAGAGCAGTTCAATGTATGGTCTTTCTTTAAGGTATATCATCAGCACAAGGCATTTCGGGATCGAAGGCCCAATCGGTTAGTACCCATGCACCCCAAAGAAGACAAATGGGAGGAGAAAAGTGTAAACGAGAAAGTACCTCAGCTATGAAAGAGCCAAATTGAATCAACTGTAAGCTGCCATATGGTGCAACCACCAATTCCTAGTATAAGACTGGAAAAGAAATACATATAGAAGGTTGGATAGCCACACCGTATATAGTGTATACTTATGTATACACAAACAAGATTAAGCCCAAGGTGAACACGCAAAATTTACCTGAAAGCCTAAATTCCAAAGCTTGGTAAACTTCCAACGTAAAACAACCTGTGACATAGACAAAGTTCAAACAAAAACATCATTCATGAACGGTTCAGTGCCTGCGAACACTGACGTCATCCAAAACAGTTCAGGAAGCACAGTAGAAAAGCGGTCACCCAGTAAGGACAGTATTTATATGTTGAAGAATGGCCACCGCGTCACATGTTGGCGTAACATGTTAACGTGGTGATGTCATGCAAAAGGCACAAACAGACTAAGGTAAAGACTGGTAATGTAGTTGAGAGCGTACTGCACTAAGGTAACGATGAGTTATTAGTTGAGTGCATATCACAGGATGTCATATGCATGTATTGTCAGTAGACCTCACGTTAAAAGTAAAGTGGAGCTAATAGTGTGAAAATTTAATATAAGGCTAATATACTGACAACAGCAAAACCAAATGAATCAGTAAGAGGAACATGCTTTATTTAGACACACATGAGTACATTTGTAAAACTTACCTAAATAACTAAAAACAAAAAAAAACAATTTACAGAGCAGGTATAAATCCATCAGGATAATTTAGTGCAGAAATTACACAAATGTGTATATTTATATGAATATAACCTCTTGAAACAACAATAACATGGAAAATCAAAACAGTAAAGTCAAAATAGAATTGTTAATAGGAAAAGAATTAGTGCAATGGCACCAACATACGTCCAACTGACGGATGTAAAGAGAACATTAGAAACTCATTGAAGATGAAATCAATAGGTAGCGTACTAGGATATTTTCAATGAAAGGTATACACGCAGAATTATACATGTCCCTGCATATTCATTCAATGTAATAATGTAATTCAATGATGATAATTTAAAAAGGACACGCATTGTTGTATATGTCAACAACATAAAAAAAGACATGAGACGCAGACATTACATCTTGTCAGGAAACAAATTGAAGAGTATAAAATAGCAATCTAGACAAAGCAGCGTATATTAGATTCCTTGTTAAGCCCCACGTGGTGCACTGTATCTAGTAGGTGAATCCAATGCATCTCTCTCTGCAACAGATTCTTCCCTTTGTCACCCCCTCATGATCATACCCGGACCACTTCCAAGATTATGAATCTAATCTGTGCCAAATGATGTCTCTTCTCCACGAAATATGCAAAAAAAAAACAGGTGATGGCTGGAAGGTTTGGAATTAATCTGAACCTCTGGGATTGCTCTGGGCAACCCTCCAGACCATCATTCTTTGCCTGCCAAGCCATTACAAAAGGGGAAAGAACATATGAAAATCAGGCTTGGACTTTAGGGTATGTCATCAGCACAACACATTTTCGGGATCTAAGTCCCAATATGTTAGTACCCATGCACCCCAAAGAACACAAAAGGGGCCAGAAAAGTGTAAACGATAAAGTACCTGAGATATTAAAAAGCCAAATTGAATCAACTGTAAGCTGCCATATGGTGCAACCACCCATTCCTAGCACAAGAATGGAAAATATATACATATACAAGGTTGAATAAAGACACTGTATATGGTGTATACATGTGTATACACAAAAAAGATCAAACACAAGAGGGCCAGTCCATCCCGAACTGATTGGTCACATCCCTTCTGTAGCCATATTTCTGTTGTCAGGTAACATTCCTGCATATATGTTTGCACTGTCAGTTTTCTAATGTCTAATCTCTTGCGTGTGAATAACCTCCTTCATATTTAAACACAATGTGGCCTAATGTCTTTGCTATTCTATAATAAAGGCATGTTTACCCTGTCTCTTTTGCAACCATATGTCGTCATAGGTGAAATGACATCACTTCTATCATCCTTTCCATTACAGGCACCACTCCTCTCCATTACAGGTGCTGTGGTACACAGAATTCCCAACTACATCCATGAAAAGGGATGACATAATCACTCTTCGTATGGTCTATTACGAATGCCAAATCAGCAATGGGGTGCAGAGAACTTTCGAGGAAGGCCCTTGAGGCTTCATTTGCCGTGGAGGAAAAGATTGAAGGCGCTCGCTGCAGTTATTGAACGCCATCTCGTTCATTCCCCTATTTTAATAACAATTGATGCACAGCATAAGGCATAAGAGAGATCTACGACAGGGAAAAACATCGTTTTTCTGTACAGAATATCCAATTTTCAAATGTTTCGAAATGTAAAACAACTGCTGTAAAGTCTGAAGTGGATCACCACTCAAAGCCTTAATCATTGTAACCCAGAACCTCAGCTAGATGCAGGTGGACCCATGATTAGCTGTTTCATGCTGCACATTCAGTCTCATTACATAGCCTCGCCTATAAGCTGATCTAAGGGAGCTTTGATGGCTTAAAATAAAAGCATGTATCATTTCCGTGGTTCAATATTTGAAAATATTGGTAGATGCACCCAGAATGCTTCCCCTCAGCATTTCCTCAAGATCTCAGTATTGTAGTGGGATATTACTCAGGTATTATTTTAGGCCCTCCTACCTGCAAGGCCTGCATTATTTAATGACCACCACATATTCAGTTTAAAAAACGGTGCATTCAAAAGATAGTAAATAAAGTGTCTGAGCTTCTGGAGGGCCCTGAAAAATGCATCTATTCTTTACTGCAGAGATATCACAGTCGATGTGGGAACTCTGCATTTATTTCCATTAAATACTCTGGAGTAATTCTATGTATTGCTCAGATGTTCTGCTCTCTCAATTGGGATGTCACCTATGACTCAGCCTCCAAGACCATTCAGTCCTGTGATTCAGTTGTGGACTCCCCTTTAGCCCAGAGTCCAGGTTCACTCCCTCCCTGTGCTTGGTCTTTATGGCCTGTCTGTTAAGACACAACTTTATCCTGAGCTAGGACCGCTCAATCTGCAACTGAGATTTGGCCTGGGTGCTAAAAGGGTTAATTTCCCATGCCCATGTCTTTTAGTTGGAATCTCTCTGAAAGGGGCCCCATTTATTGGCAGAGAAGGAGTCATTGAACTTGCACCACGTCCCCTTGACGCTTACTCATTGAAGCAAAGTGCAAGAGGGTCCATGAGAAAGAGGGTCACATGTAGGGAGAGACAGCAGAATTCAGTTTTCAACTTTAGTCAATCCCGATGCTTTCACTGAAGTCACACCTCTGGAAGGTCACAGCGCCACATCCATGGCTACTATAAAGCGCAACTACCTTCTCCGGGGAATTAGGGAGCATCGGACCTTGCAGTCTCCATAGAAACCACGTGGGCATTCGCTAAAGCGCACGTAGAGGTACTGCAGGCTTGGCCCAGTTCTGGCCAAATTCATGTTGTCCTCTCGCTCTCTTTAAGTGCATCTCTTTTAGGATGGTATCAATTTCTGGTGACATGTCATTGCTGCACTGCAAGTGCAACGTGGACCTTCACTGATCCACACTTGCAACACAGCAAGCAAACGTGCACTGTGAGAAGCCGGGGGGGTGTGCATAGGGGAGACTGGCTGGGGTGGGTGGGCACGAAGAGGGCAGGGCACAATAGCAATGTTCACAATGCCGAGTGGTGGAGGAGCGGCATCGGGATAATGAGGTGACGGGTGGGAGTGTGCAATGGTGTGAAGAGGGTGCAATCCCTCTTCCTGGAGTTGGAGGCAGGGGTGGAGGAGGGAACCACCTTTCAAAGAGGAGGGTCAATGTGGGATCGGGCAGCAAAGGAAGTGCTCCGATGTAATTCCTGTGCCGGAAAGAACTACACAGTAAATGCACTCTGATCAAGGGCATGGAACCTTATTTCTTGCACAGTTAACCCGTTTAACTGCTTTCTTGTTGAACTTCTCCCAGGTGATATCTGTTGACTCCTGCGCTGCATGTCTGGCCTAAACTTGGTTGCATCCATTTCTATGTTTACACAGGGTGATCGATCCTATCTGCCTGTTCCCTAGTGCAACAAAGGCTGCTGAATACCTCTAATGATCGTTATGGTCACCACAGCCAGGTGCAATGTTGGTATGGTCACCATAGCCAGGTGCTATGTCGGTATGGTCACCATAGCCAGGTGCTATGCTGTAATGGCCATAGCCCGAACAGACCTCGAACTATTTACTGCCTAACAAGTTTAGAACAATGTGGACTTTGTGCAACAGTATATCCTTGGACAAGACCGAGGGTGACCACCTAATGGGCAGACTGTATGCGTGGGTCATTTTACAAGCTTTACAGTCTACACAGGTGGCCTGAGGGAGTCTATTTAAAAAAAATTACTTTTCCCATTAATAAGTCTGCCAGGTGATGTTCGAGTAATGACTAGAACGCTGTGAAAGTAAACTGGTTCCTTTACATTCAAAGTGTATACAAAGTTACAGCTGTGGCCTGAACAAGAACATGTTCACATGCTGTAAAGCACTCCTCTTTACATGTCTTTAATTATGAACGAATAATGAAAGACCCTCAGTGGAACCCCAAACAAACAGTCACTGTGCAAAATCATTCTGGTATTTAAAATAAATAAAGCCTGCTAAATTGCTTAATAAAGAAATAATAGTATTAGTGAAGTAATCTTTATACCAAGCACTTCATAGAGACCCCAAATTCTGAAAATACAGAAGTGTGCTTGGGGAGCTCGAGGCAGGTTTTTAGGGACAGCAAGAAATACATCATAGGTAAGGTGTACACAGTATTGTCATGTTACAATGTGGAATCAGAAAAAATACAATATTACGGCTGTTACACCGAGCAAAGGAAAATACACCGACACGGGCTTATAAAGATTCCCAGAATCTTTATTACAAAACTGAACAGTATTCAACAAAGTACACAAATAGCTATTTGGCCGTCAATACATCACAGAGACCACCAACAGGGTTCAATATGAGCAGTGAGGGAATTTCCTAGCTGGACATCGACGCATTTATACAATTTGTAAAATGATGTCCAGCCCCTTTACAGGTTAATCATGCACTGAGCTAGGGTCGCGCCAGGTTCACTTTCCTAATTTACATATCCCGTGCTTGTGTTTTACTTTTTCAATACATTTACTAACACACTCCATTATTCTTCAATTTAACATTTACACTCTTTATATATTGCTTTAATACAGACCAAACAATGTTTTGCATATTATATTCGGATAGCATTACTGTTCTTGTTTACTTGTAGTTTAACATTGCTAATTCAAGTAATCCCCTGCTCCCGAGGTCAACAAAGGACAAGGTCTACATGACCCTAACATGTAGCCTGAGGGCAGGTTGGACATTAACTCCCCTACAGAGGTTGGAGAGGTTAAGGCAAGAACAAGGACACACGAGACGGCCATTTTAGATTACAGGTTGACTTTGTATAAAACCCCAAACGGCGGTTTCTCACCTAAAATGGAGGCTTGATTCAAGATGGCGGCTTACATCAATTTCTAAGGTCAAGACCTTGCCGCAGAGAGTTATTCGCGTACAATTTACAAGCAACTTGGCGTAGGCCAATATACATACAAATCGTTTGTAATAAGAGGCATCATTTAATATCCGGTTTGACACAATGCAGGTGGTCTTTCTGTGCACGTCACTCGGCGTGGGTTAGAGTGGGTTTATTTTAACAGAACAAATCTGCGAAATAACAAAGAAAAGGATAGCAATTGATCCCTCCCCAGGGCCCTCTCCATCCTGAGGTTTAGGATTTCCCCTGCCCTCCTTCCCTCACCATACGTTCCTTCAGACCTAAAGGTGTTCCTGCACCCTACTTCTCCAATGACATTTCTCAGATTACCTCTGCCTGTTTGGTTACCCGTAGACGACATTCCGTCTCATGAACACATACATACAGATGCAGTTTCCTTTCAATGCTCAGGTAATGCCAAGGGGGGGGGGTAAGCTTCCCCAATATTTTCTGGATGATACATGAAGGCCTTCCAACTTCCCTGCACTGCGTCCGGTTCCAGATGATTCCCCTCCTGATCATGTCTCTACACCTGTCATGATCCTGTACATCTTGGATGACATGCCACGTGATTGTTCTTCCTTTCACTGTGTGTTGTGACTCTTGAGACGAGGGCTTCACCGCATATCTTGGGCCAAACACGCTCACTAATTTCTTGTGATGGCTTGCTACAACCACATTAGTCCTTTGCTCTCCTTGTAATTACCAATCTCTTTCTGATCTTCATAACCAGTTGCCCTCTGACCTTCACCCATCTCCTCCTGGAGGACAGCAACCCTCTTTGGTGCTTACAAAGAACAAGTTACTCTCTTACCTTGTAATGTTCTTTCGATGGGAGGGTCCGACGACGTATTCCATATCTTTGACATTAATCACCACAGCTGTCCTGCTTTGGAAAATTTTCGGCGTCTGCGTCTTACGTCGATGCGCTGTCCCCGAGGACCTCCTCCGATGGCCGACATCACCCGATGTGATAAGTAGGACGCACGACGCCCGTAGCCTCAGTTGTAGTTTTTTCCCCCAGAACGTGTGCCACCAGTCTTCTGCCAGTCAGACACACAAGGCCTTGCGGAAACATAAGCTGCAATCGCATAAGAAATTCTGCAGCGGGGAAGGTAGGGAGGGAGCGATATGGAATATGTCGTCGGACCATCCCATCGAAAGAACGTTACCAGGTAAGAGAGTAACTTGTTCTTCGAGGGGATTGCGTCCTCCGAGGTATTCCATATCTTTGACAGACTCCCAAAGCAGTACCAAAGCAAGGAGTTGGGAAAAGAATTTAGAACACAAGTTTAGCATGACCAATCAAATTGCGAAATAAAGGACTGCCTTGCCAAAGGCCAGATCCTGTCCTCGGATGGAATCGAGGGAGTAGTGATGTACAAAAGTATGTACAGAATCCCAGGTGGCTGCATTACAGATGTTACGAATAGGAACACCCCTATGTAGGGCAGTAGATGCAGCCATACCCCGCAAGGGCCCGCAAGCCAGCTGGTGGGTCCTTACCTGCCAAGAGGTAACACTCAGAGATAGCCAAAATAATCCAACGAGACAAAGTCTGTTTCGTCACAGCTTGTCCCAAACGCTTTCCAGCGTAACCAATGAAGAGTTGATCATCCACTCTGACCTGGAACATGACTGAAATATAAAAGCTCAACGCTCTCCTAGGATCAAGCCTATGGAGCCTCTCCTCTTCCTTACCAGGATATGGAGGAGGATAGAATGCCGGAAGAACAACCTTCTGGCCTAAATGAAATTCCGAAACCACCTTCGGACAAACTCGAAGGACAACCTTGTCCTTATGAAACACAGTGAAGGGTGGCTTAACTGAAAGTGCCTGTAACTCACTCACTCTGCGAGCGGAAGTAACCGCAACCAAAAACACAGTTTTAAGAGTTAACAGTCTGCAAAGGCTCGGACGCACCCATAAGAAACTTTAGAACAAGGTTCAAATCCCAACCGGGCACCAGAAAAGGTGACGAGGGAACACTTTAGTGAGCCCTTTCAAAAACTGAGAAATTAAAGGAATCTTAAAATAGGAGCATTCTTCAGACGAGCGCTTAAATATGGACAGCGCCGACAGGTAACCTTTAATGGTACCCACTTGCAAGCCCCTGTGGGCCAAAGAAAGCTAAAAAGACAGAACGATGGGAATGTCACATTCAAAAGGATCCACATTCTTAACTCTGCACCAGTCGCAGAATTTACGCCAACGGCAACGGTACAGAGACTTTGTTGCCGGCCGTCTGGCCGAGAGCAACACCTCCAACACGTCTTCAGGGAGGTCCCAATCCTTATACCTCAACCTTTCAGAAGCCAAGCGTGAAGGTTGAGGGATCTGACCTCTGGATGGAGAACCTGACCCCCCTCCCGTGAGAGCAGATCGTCTCGGTAGGGAAGACGACGTGGAGGGCAGATGGACAAGTCGAGAAGGTCCGGGTACCACGTCCTCCGGGCCCACGCTGGAGCAATGAGGATCATCTGGGAACCGAACCTCTGCAGTACTTGCAGGATGACGGGGACTGGAGGAAACACGTACAGCAGTGGGAATGACCACTCCACCATGAACGCTTCTCCTAAGGCTCCTTTTGGAGGAAATTCCCACAAGCAGAACCTTTCGCACTTCCGGTTGACACTGGAATCAAAGAGATCCACTTGAGGGGTCCCCCAAAGGGCGAAGATCTCCAGGAGAATCTCCTGAGCCAGCTCCCACTCGTGAGAGTTCATGCTCTGCCTGCTCAGAGCGGCCGCCGCCTCGTTGTCGTCTCCGGCCATATGAACAGCCAAGATCGAAACTTCCTGCTGGATGGCCCAGAACTCGAGCTGCATCGCCTCCCTGCAAAGAGGAAGTGACCCTGCCCCCCCTTTTTGTTGAGGTAGTGCATGGCCACCATGTTGTCCATCAGGATCAGGACACTCTTTCCTCGCACAGTCGGCAGAAAAGCCTTCAGGGCTAGCCTGACGGCCCTCAGCTCCAACAGATTGATATGGAGTCTGGACTCCGACGAAGACCAATGACCACTGACTGTCAACCCGTTGCCATGAGCTCCCCATCCCGTGAGGGATGCGTCCGTCACGATCGTCACCTCAGACCAGGGAAGCCAAAACGGAGCCCCCTTCATCAGATTGCCTTCGACGGCCCACCACAGAAGGTCCTGGGCGACCGAGGGTAGTACCTGAACAGGGTCCGACATCCTGCCCGAAGATTGCGACCACTGCATCTTGAGTGCCCACTGCAAAGATCTCATCCACAGATGAGCCTCTGGCACCAGAAGAATGCAGGATACCATGAGGCCGAGCAACCTCAAGAACTCGAACCCCGGGAGCGCCTGGGCAAGTTTAAACTTGTGCACCATCTGCTGAATGTGAAATGCCCTCACATGGGGAGGAAAACAGCCCCTGGGATGTGTCGAGCACTGCTCCAATGTACTGGAGCCGCTGTGTTGGCATCAAATGGGACTTCTTTAAATTGAGGGAGAAGGCCAGCTTGTGAAGGGAGTGGCAGGTGATGGACAGATGATCCAGGACTTGCTCGGGAGAGCTCCCCCTGATCAACCAATCGTCCAGGTAGGGGTAGAAGTGAATCCCCCCTTTCCTGAGATGCGCTGCCACGACCACCATGAGCTTGGTGAAAACCCTTGGGGCGGAGGTCAATCCGAATGGCAGTACCCGAAACTGAAAGTGTGAGTCGCCAACCGCGAACCTCAGGTACTTCTTGTGCTTGGGATGGATCGGCACATGGAAGTAAGCGTCCTTGAGGTCGAGAGACACCAACCAGTCCTGAAGTTGAAGGGCCTGGAGGACTTGAGAGTGACCATCTTGAACTTGTCCTTCCGTAGGAGTTTGTTCAAACCGCGCAAGTCCATGATGGGTCTCAATCCCCCGTCTTTCTTCGAAATAAAAAAATAAGGGGAATACCATCCCTTGTTCCTCTCCACTACAGGCACCAGTTCTATGGCGCATTTCTCCAGCAGGGCTTGAATTTCCTGCGCAAGGAGCGGATCTGGACTCTTCAAAGAGAGGTTCCCAGGTGGATTGTCGTGAGGCCTCTGCCGAAAGGGAAGACAGTAGCCATGGGTTATGATCTCCAGAACCCACACATCTGAAGTAATGGCACGCCACTCTACAAGATGCTGCGCTGTGCCAGCCTTCCCCCAACCGGCGAACCATGGGACATGGCCTCATGACTGAATGGTAGCGGCTGCGGCTTTGCCTGAAGGCAAAGAGGCAACTGCCTGAGCGGCTTTGGCACCTCGAGTACCCTGTTTTCTACCTCTGGTACTCCTATGGTGGCCTCTTTGACTGACAGCTCCTCTCGCTTTACTGAAGGATGAGTAATAACGAAAGGACCCTTACCTCCCTTGTTGTCCCCTAGGACGAAAAGGCGGAAGTTGTCGAACTGCAGCACCCAACGACTTCGCTGCAGCTTTGGAAGTCTGCAACCTCTCAAGGCTCTCGTCAGCCTTGCTGCCAAAAAGATGTTCACCGTCAAAGGGAATGTTGAGGAGCCGGGACTGTACATCAGGAGCGAATCCCGACTTCCGCAACCACGCAAACCTGCGTATTACGGTGCTCGCCGCCATGGACCGGCTGACACAATCTGCCATGTCCAAACCAGACTTAACGGCCTCACACATGGATATCCTTGCCATCTCATCTGGCACCGTATCCGGAACCAAGCCCTCATCAGAGCCCTCATCAACCTCTGAAATGTACTCCAGGCGGTGAGAGGAAGGCACCTGGGGACCAAAGCTATGCCTGACCTTAGCCAGAGCCTTTCTAGGGGCTTCCCCCGTGCCACGGGGCCCCTCCGACACCACCGCCTCGAAAGGCGTCTAGGGTGCCGAACGAATCGGCGCCGGCATCGAGCGAATCGGCGTCAAATGAATCGGCGTCGACCTCAGCCGCAGCGTCGACAGCGTCGACACAGGCCTCGAAGCCAGAGCTCCGAGCGTATCCTACGACGACCTAGGCGCCACAGGCGTCGACGTCTTCCTTGAAGACTGCACAGGATCACGCGGTCTCGAGCATGTCGAGGACCAGGACCTGGAACGGGCATGGCGAGAACGGTTACCCTTTTCCGAGCGGGACCTCTCCCGCGAACTGTGCCGACCACCCGAGCCCAAAGGCGTGCGAGCGGTGTCTCTCGACCGATCACGACCGACCCCACTCGGAGGCGCGGACGGACCGGTGCCCTGCGATTCGAGAATCGCTAACATCTTCTTCCCGAAGGAAGCCCATTCCTCCGGTGTCGCTTGCATGGTGGGCTAAGCGACCCGCCGACGGGCGGAGTCCTCGGAAGAGGATGGGGAAGGCAACCGTTGCCGGCGCTTCCGGGAATGCCTCGAAGAGGCAGAGGAGTGGCGAGACCGACTCCTGGAAGGAGTCCTACTGGATCTCTGACACAGAGAGTCGCCTCTCGATTCATCCGTCGAAAGCCCCGCAGACCTCGACTTCCGTCAAGAACAGGCTTTTTCACAAAACCGAACATGTTCAAAGAACCGAGAAGATTACAACAGAAACTCCAAAGAGTCGGGGCGTACCGAGATTCACGAAGCGAACACGTTCGCGGAAAAAACGGAACGGAGGCTACGGGCGTCGTGCATCCTACTTATCACATCGGGTGACATCGGCCGTCGGAGGTGGTCCTCAGGGACGGCGGATCAACGTCATCGACGTAGGATGCAGATGCCAAAAATTTTCCGAAGCAGCACAGCTGTGGTGATTACGGTCAAAGATATGGAATACGTTGGAGGACCCAATCCCCTCGAAAAACACCTTCTGCTCGACCCCTTCCTTCTCCCCCTATAACACTTACCTTTGACTCTGCAGGGACACCACTCCCAATGATGATGACTCTCTTCTCTGGGTGCGTTGTACTCAACTTTCTCTTAAGTCACTACTCCCCCTCCTGAACTATGAATCTAATGAGAAACACAGGGAAACTAGTCAGATGAATCTCTCCACGTTAACCTGGAAATAACTATTAATTCCTCTTATTCCCTCACAATTACCTTAGGTTGGAATGTGGTGAGCTCTCCATCCTGCATCTATGCAGGGGCGCTTGTTCTGTAGACAGGAGATGGATTAGGGCTTAGAAAACCCCACTAAACTGAGGGCACTAATAGGATAAACAGACAGGGTGTTCTGATTCTGAAATGTTTAGGAAACGCCTAAAGAAACTAAAAGTTCCTCATAAAACGAAAGAATGAAAATTCTAAATTCACTAGAACTACTGTGCATAAATATGTATTAATTCATGAGCACTTAATCCAAGTCACAGAAAAATGTGAGCGCTTGAAGAGCGAGCGCTACCAAGGTGTAACCAATCTATCACATAAACATGAGCGCATAATGTGGAGTGCGTATAATAAAGTGTCTCAAAATCTTCTTTACTCAAACATGCGCGCCCAATGAGAAGTAGGCGACACCAATGTTTCACATAAACTCTTCATCAAAAAACATGTGCGCATGGTGTGGAGTAAACATTGTACATGTGTAACAACAACTCTTCACTAAATGTGCGTGCCTAATGAGGAGCGCGACTCACAATGTGCCTCAGCAACTCTTCACAGAAAAACACTTGCGCATTATGTGGAGCGGCGTACATATATCAACTAATCCTACTCACTCATTCAAATACGAAAACTCCGACCCTCGGCACTTTTAAAGAGTTTAGTTTACATTCCAAGAAACAGTGCCTTAACCCACGACACCCGAGCATGAATAGATATACAGTTGCGGTGTCAGTGGAAACGTCAGCTCCAATAGTTCTACAAGGAATTCAAACTGACTCGTGCAAGGAGAAATTCGAAAGGTTTAGAAAACAAAGAAATGATAAGGGTGGAACTAGAAGGGAACACGGGACTGGGAATAATTACTACGGACTAAAAAGGGAAAATTATTCTGAGGGAATCTTGACAGGAACTCCGAACCGCGGTAAGTGTCACTGAAGACAATACGACGCGAAGCGTGGAACGTAAAAAGGGAAGGGGTTTAACTACCCAGAGAGTGACTGCCACTAGACTGCACATTCAATTACAAGGAATTCAACAGGGCGGCCATGTTGGAATATAATGAAGTGTTCTAAACAGAATAGCCACCAGGTCCTATTTACCCTTGACCCATGAATTTACACTGCTTGACCAGGAAACCTTGGAAGATCTCTTTAGGGGAAACCCAGTGATCTGACACCCCCCTCCTATCTCTAACCTCCTTCTGATTGTATCTTCCAACCTCCACCTCATGTAATACTCATACCTGATATTCTGATCGCCATGCCAAACTCCCACTGCCTCCTTAACAAATTGTTTACTGTCTCCAGCTATCTGCCACATCCTCCTCCTTCTCTGAACATCCACCCAGTCTGACTGAGGTTTGGGCAGTATACTGTGATGTAAACCCTTCCCTCAAGTTACTATATTCAGTTACAGTATACTTCCACAAGACGGGAACCACCTGGTACTGCCCCTGGTTGGTCACCAGTGACACAACATTCTCTCACTCATACATACACATTCTAACATGCCACCATGCACTCGCACTGTGACCTCATACTTTTAAGACTTGCATGAATCCATGAAGAAGCAAAGCACATCACAACCCAGCTCCCTTCCTCACCAATCACACACCACAACACACCTCCTTTTACACACCTGATACACAGGCATATACACACACACACACACACAGGGCAGCACCCTGGCACATCCAACTCCAAGCGTCATTTCTTTTACAGACCAACAGAACTTGTGAATGACAGTTGTGCCACAACAACCCCACTGCAGTCACTGTGACAAATCAATTTCTGGGGCTCCAATGGTCGAGGGATGAATATCAGTTTCTAAACCATCAATCCGTCCTACACCTCTAGTACACTAGAATGGATCTGAACAAAATGGAAACACAAGCAAATTATAAACCTCCTTGTCCAATTTTGGAAGGCTTATCTCCGCACGGTTGTGGATCGTTGGTTAGTTGCAACACAGCAAAAATACAATTATTACCCAACGATAAAGGGGACTGTCCGCTCAAGGTTGCATAACAATGTCTCCTTTATTATTCTCACAACAGACAGTTCTAGCACACTACAAAACACAACCCACCATGTAAAGGAATGCAAAGGATAGACAGTTTTAAGAAGGAAAAGGGATGCACTCTGGATACTGACAAGAGAGTAGTCAGTAAAGTAATTAATCGCAACAGTTCAAGGATACTGGGTTTCAACACAAAGGGGGCAATGGGTCATAACTTTTCACTTGGGGCCTTTGGAGAAGAACCAGGGGGACAGAACCACAATGTACCTTGTGTTTGTAGAAGTTTTTGTTGCTCGACAGGGACAAGTCGGTTTCAGGACGCTTTGCAACTTCTGCAACTGAGTTCAAGATGGGAGACAGATGCGGGTATCAGGCAGCAGGCAGTTTGGCAAGCGAAGCTGGACGGACGGCTGCAGGCTGGCCTACACAGCGGCTCTGGGTCAGGAATCAGTGTCTCATGCTGGTTGGCGGGTCTGAAGCACTGGTCGAGGCGTCTCGCATGACATTAGTGACTGCGGCGTGACAAAAGTCAGCTGTGCAGTCGGTTGCAACTTGAGGGCCTCAACTAGCTCGAAAATGTCCTTTAAGGTGGACGCTGGTTTATGATTGTCGATGCACTCCTCCTCGCTTCTTCACTGGGCTTGTGTCCTCCTTTAAGGTGGATTTCCCAAAGCTGAGAACAGTGTTGCATGCAACAACCTTGTCCTTGGTTTGGGTCAGAGACTCTCTGGCACTTCCCATCAAGGAAGCTTGCTTGCAGAGAAAAGCAGGGTACAATCTGTGCTGGCTGGGTACCGGTTCTGGAGCTGCTGGTGGGTACTCTGGGTTCAGTATCTCCCTCTGTTCCCTGGGAGATGTTTAGGTGAGGGATCAGGCTTCCCTCTTTGGACATTCTGGCCTTCCTTCACTGGCGTAAGATGTAAGGCAGACTGTACCTGCAGCCAGGGTCAAATTTGTTCTTCTCGTTACTCCTTGGAAAGCCTTCAGATCTGCCCAAAAGAGGTGCTCAGCCCTCTTTTAAAGCCAAATGGGCCACAGAGATTGGTGTAGGCTAAGCCTACCTTAATGAACCAATTCTGGGTCCCCACCAAAAATATCCTGTATGTATGAGGTCATAACCAGAGTGCTTTGCAAAAGAAAAGGTAAAGGGGGGAAATCATGTACTACTAAGTCCCACCTGTCTGTTGTGGATCAAAGTGTCTCTCGGGTTAATTGGGCTCTCTGTGGTTTCTGAGTAAAGCAGCAGGTCTCCCTTGACGCTGCGCAAGACCAGACTTTCGGTCTCTGCCAAACCACATACTCATACCTTCCGAATGAGGTCCCCCTTCAGGAGTTGCCTACTGTAAACACATAGGCACAGACATGACAGGTCACTGCCCTTAATACTGTGAGGCGGGAGCTGGCTTCAGGTTGACAGTGCATATCAAAGGTTGTTGGGTTTTTCTGTCTTTTCTTAAACCTATGCAGCCAGGCCCTATGCAGGCCTGTTTGAAGTATACTCTATTTGTATTTGAATTGCTGCCACCATCTGCAGAAGGTAAACAAACGGACTGGCGGATCCATGGAGCCTTTGATAGTTAATTAGGCTGGCCATGGCAAGAGGAAGGTTTTGGCCCTGCCCCTTTTGAGATGCATCATGTATTACACTTGACAGATCCCTACTAAATATGACAGGGTGGACTGCACATGTAGGCTGTGCCCATCCAGAGTACACGGGTCTATGTGTATGTCGTGCAGTGAGCATAGGAAAATGTGTGCGGATTAGCCCCACACCTTTGCTCTACCATCATTCAATTTCATTTTTAAAAATAAAAAAAATCACAGGCGAGCGCACTCCCACCGTGCAGATGGTCAAATTCCTCACAGTGACCAAGGACAAGTGGAGGCATATGTCTCTAACCACACACACTAGTATAAAGAAGCCCCCAAAACATCTAGACACGCCTCCTATTTTACATATAAAATTAAAGCTCAAAACAGTACACACATTCATCACCAATATACTCAAAGAACCAACATGCTCTATAACCATTGGCATAATTAACCTATCGCCACAATATCTGTTGGAACCCTGTGATATACTCCCACCACTCCTGGGTAATCTATCGGAGAATAAATACTATGTATTACTATGGGAGTACCATGTAGCATTAAAAATTAGCATTCCTAATCACACAACTAGAGATTCAGACTACCCTGCTTGATTACATCACAGCCACACATTTGGAGCCAGCTTTCTTAGAAAAAGAAAGATTTTAATAAGTATTTTCTGTCCCAACTCATATACTCAAAGAACCGATATGCTCTATGACCACTGGCATATCATGAATGCCTTCTGACCCACCTCCACGTCTAGTCACTACTCATACACTCATTCCATCTCCTACACAGAGCCCACTTCCAAATGTGCTATAAATCAGACACCTAACTGGCACCACAAAAAACTAATTTGCTATCCGCGCCATACATCGTGCACAGGCATAGCAGATGGCACCACTACCATCACGCATCCTATCCAAACACTAAATCTCCAAAAGAACATCAATTTGCCAATAAACATCTGCAACGTGTAGTCCTACGCGGCAGGACCTACAAGGCGCTAGGCCTGCAACATCCTATTCACAATGAGTATGAATGCTGTGCACACATCATTCATTAACTCTCATCTATGCTACGAACAGGCACTTCCCAGATCCTGAAACCAGCGTGGAGCATTAACATGGTGAACATGTCCACTTCCCACCCTGAACACTGGACCTGCCCCATTACTATTTACAGGTATAACTTGCATTTACCCTAAAAGTCCTTGAAGCTCTTATGCAGCGCAAGCCTGAAAATCCTAGAAAGGGTTAACATTGCATGTAGATAGCTTCTACACTTACAACACACATATTCTAAGAGCCATTTCAATCCATAACACATCCAGCACCCGTATCCTCATATTGATACCTCATTTCTAACGACATTTCTGCAAATATCAACATCCCCCAAGCCCCATCTTCCTACACAACAGTTCTATGTACTTTCCACCATTCCTAATCTTGTTTGGAATATGGAAAAAAGCACATACGTATTTGTGTTCATAGCCTCTGGAATGCGCCTGCATGTCCAATACAAAATATAGCCTTGGCTTTGCTTATCCACCCAGGACTAAAATATTGTTTGTTTGTTTGTTTTATTTGTAAAGCGCTCCGGACCCAGGGGTATATGGGCGCACAAGAATATGGTTACAAAATACAGGTTAAACAAATAGTACAGTTATACAATTTACAACTACAGTTATATACAGTTACAGTTAGCATAGGAGATATACAATGGCAATAATATATACACAGGAATGATGCAGAGGCTAGTGCCAGCAAATACATGGAGGTAGTGAATGAGAGCTAGGAAGGGACGGTGTGTGAGGTGTCCTGAGACGCCTATAGAGGGGTTCGTTTTAATTCAGTAGCCAGGTGATAACCTGGGTTCTGAATGGTTGAAAGGTGGGGATGGTTTTGATGTCCAGTGGAAGAGTATTCCACAGTTGGGCGGCTAGAACCGGGAAGCTGGTACCTCCGGCTCGTTTTAGGGTGTATTTGGGCACCATCAGGCACAGTGTGTTGGTGGATCTGGTAGTTCTGATATTAGGTTTCAAGGTGAATTTGTTGGTTAGATAGGGAGGCGCAAGGTGGTTCAAGGCTTTGTAGGTGAGGCATAAGGTTTTTAGGTCAATTTTATGTTGGATGGATAGCCATTTATATGATTTTCTGATAGCAGAAATGTGTTCTCTTCTGGGAATATTGAGCGCAGCTCGGAGTGCGTTATTTTGGAGGACCTGCAATTTGTTTATTATGGATTTGTTTGCGCCTGCATATAAGCCGTTGCAGTAGTCCAGTTTGGACTGTATGAGTGCTCTGGCTAATATGAGGCAGCTGCTGGTGGATAGTAGAGGTCTGCAGGCCCTTATCAGCTTACCTGTGTAGGCAGTGGCTGAGGCGGTCATGTTGATTTGTTTAGAGAGGTTGGTGTTGGTATCTAGATAGAAACCGAGGGTTTTTATGCTTTTGGAAATGGGTATGCTGTTTCCATCGATGGTAATGCTGGTGTAGCTGGGGCCAAGTTTCGAGAGGGTGTTGGAGGAGCCGGCCAGGAGCAGTTCTGTCTTATCATCATTCAGGCAGAGGCCGTGTGTGGCCATCCATGCCTGAATGATGGTGAAGGCTTCATTGATTCTGTCGACATCGGAGTTGTAGTTGCCTGATAGGGTTAGGAGTATCTGTGTGTCATCAGCATAGTTGGTGTAGGTGACACCCAGATGGTCCAGTTTGTCAAAGAGGAGCTTTGTTAATATGTTATACAAAGTAGGTGAAATACATGAGCCTTGTGGGACACCGCATGTGATGGGTAGTGGGTCGGCCGCTGCTAGTGGTGAAAAAACACACATGGTCCTGTTAGCGAGGAAAGATTGGATCCATGTGACCGCTGAGTGGGAGAAGTGTGCAGCCGATGACAGGTGGTTACATAGGATTTTGTGGTCGACCAGGTCAAAGGCTGCAGAGAGGTCCAAGAGAAGAAGGATGGCAGCCTTGCCTTTATCTTTAAGTTCGTCGATCTGACTTTTAAGAACAACAAGGGCCATTTCTGTTCCATGTTGAGGTCGAAAGCCAGACTGGCGGATACCTAATAATTGGTTGGATTCTAGGTGGTCCTGAATTTGTAAATAGGCGACTCTATCAAGGATTTTTAGTTTTTAGTAAGAACTGGACAGTGGTGATAGGTCTATAGTTAGTAGGTATAGCCGGATCAAGAGTTTGCTTTTTTAAAAGTGGGAGGACCCAGGATTGTTTTAAATTACTTGGGACTGCATTGCTGGCGAAGGACAGGTTTATTAGCTTGGTAATGAAGGGGGATAGATCCCTAGCTGCATCTTTTATGATCTGTGCGGGGCAACTGTCCCCTTTACAGTTTGAAGGTTTCAGGGAGGCTATAATTTTTTGTACTTCAGGTACAGTTACATTTTTGAATGTAAAACCTGAGTTGGTGTCAGTGGGTGATTGTGAGGTTAGATTGGCAGTTGGACCATTGGAGAGTTGTTGTCGTTTGTTTTCAATTTTAGTTTGGAGCCCAGTGATTTTGTTGGCGAGGGCATTCTGGATGGCCGTGCACCAGGGTGTATCCTTGGTACATGTATCTGTGGGAGGAATGGGGTTTTCAAGTTCCTTTAAGATGTTGAACAGTTCTCTAGTACTAGATCTTGCTTTGGTAATCCTGGAGTTCAAGGTTTCTTTTTTGGCACGTATTAACTCAGTTTTATAGAGAGCGGTGGTATTAGTAAGGCTAGTTCTATTTTCTGAGGTAGGGACTGTTTTCCACAGTGTTTCAAGTTTGCTTTTTCTTTGTCTGAGTAGTTTGAGTTCAGGGGTGTACCAGGAATTCAAGTGTGCTTTGGGTTTCCCTTTGCGCATTTTTAATGGGGCAACAAGGTCAATCGCTTTGGACATAGATTCATTGTAGGTGTTGACCAACAAGTTCAAATCAGCTGTGGCTGGTAATGCGTTGAGTGTGGGGAGTACCAGGGGTATAAGCGCTTCAGCTGTAATGTTGCGCTTGTTCCTTGTTGGGCAGGCAGGTGCAAGCGTTTTTTTTTTGGGCAATGGGTTATTAATAATGATATCAAGCAAGAGGAGGTAGTGATCCGTCCAAACAAGGGGTAGGGGGTTCTTGAGGGTAATGTTGCAGTTAAGTGCAGTTACCCAGTCGAGAGACCTTCCTTTCGAGTGAGTGGGTTGGGCGCAGTATTGTGTGAGGCCGTGTTCGGTTAGTGCGTTGGCCAGGGAGGTGGCTGGGGCGTCATTAGGGTCATTATACCCGAGGTTAAAGTCCCCAAGAATGATGATTTGAGCTGAAGGTTTGGAGCTCTCGGCTATTAGGGATGTGATGTCTTCTTCAAAGTGTCCAGGTGGGCCAGGAGGCCTGTATTTAGGTGCATTGTAATTGTGCTCTTGGGGGATGTTTGAAGTTTGACTGTGAGATGCTCACATGATTTTCGCGGAGATGAGGGGGCTAGTCTAATGTCGAGAGAGGATTTAAAGATAATGGCTACACCACCTCCTCGAGCGTTAGGTCTATCGGCTCTGAGGATGGAGTAATTGTCAGGAATTGCTAGGGATAGAGATGGGCCTGCAGCGTCATGCAACCAGGTTTCTGTCACTGCAAGGAAATCGAGGTTGTTGGTCAGGATGATGTCAGCGGTTTCTATGGGATGGGCGACTAGTAATCTAACATTTAGAAGTGCTCCTTTAAGGGGAGATGGGTTAGGATTGTTGGAGACTAGGTTCTGATTGTAGGTCTTAGTATGAGGTTTAGTCGGATGGTTGCTATACTTAAGGGCAAGTCTGGTGCCTAGTCTGTTGTTATGCTCAGTCAGGTCGAAGGTAGTTGTGTGTGTGTCTGCTTGGGTGTTAGTGCTAATTGGGCTGTGATCACGAGCAGGGCGTGATGAGTTTGGGTTAGGGTCGTGCCCTTTGGGACTATTGGTGTTGCTATTGGCAGGGATGACCTCTGCGTGAACGCTGCCATAGGTAAGATGGGCGTGTTGTGAGCATTGCTGGAAGGCTGGTGTGGTGGGCAAGAACGGTGTGGGGCAGGGTAATGTATGTAATGCTAGGCCATCCTTGTAGACTATGTAGTTATTGCCACTACAAGGTACACTGCTGTGCACAACACAGAATGGGAACATGATAAAGAGGGTACAGAGTAGCATGGTGTTGGCAAGGTGGCAGAGGTACAGTGCAAGGATTAGCAGTATGGCATCAATCGCAAAAGGTCGGGTCAATACAATATGACATCAGTGTGGGGGAAGTCCTATGCCAAGTGCAAGCCTTAGCGTGGGCAGACTAATACAATGTGGCAGCAAAGGACAGAGTTGGCATCAGTTATCAAAATGGCACATTGATGCAGTAAGACAACCGTGGCATATGGTCAGGCCAGTACACACATATCGATGCACATTGATGCAGTAAGACAACAGTGGCGTGAGGTCAAGCCAGTACAAGGGTATCAGCAAGTAAGTTTAGTAAAGTGGTATAACTGAGCATACCCTCTAGTGAGAGGTCGTTGCGCAGAGCAAAGGCATGGGCAACTAGTTCAAATCAGGGCAATTTTAACAATACATAGATAATTTGCGGGAGATATGTTTGTGCAGATTACGGGGTCAGAACTGATACAATAATAGGCGCAATTTACTAATATGCTTGCGAATGGATTTAGGCAAGGTATGATGTGAACAAGGTATGCACGAGCAGTTAGAATTGTAGTTCATAGCAACTTACTTTGGTAGAGGCAACATCATTCGTAACAGGCTTATGCATTACAGGCGTATCGCAAGTGGAGTGCACCGGGCAGGCAGCCGTAACACATGGGACGCTTTGAAGACGAGCGGGAGGGTTTTTGCACTGCCGGTCGTTCGGGGAGCGTGACAAGTGCAAGAGGTGGGATAGCTTGCTTGGGCGTTCGTTCGGACGGTGCAGTAGGCTAGTAGGCTGATGTTGGGTAAGAGTCAGAGCAGGACAGGAAGGTGGCAAAGGGAGTATATGGGTCCGATCCTCGGGGTTCTTACGGGTCTATAAGCAGGGAGTTGCCACTGTAAAGGGGTAGGGTTGCAGATAGTGTCAGCACTTGAAGCGATTTCTTTTGCAACAAGATGAGGATAAGGATTGTCAAAGTTACCTTGTGACGAGGACAGCGCTTAGACAGGCAGGCTTTCTGGCGATGGGCGTGCAGGCTAGTGACAGGCTAAGGACAGGAAGCAGCCTTGTTTCCTGGGCCTTGGTGAGGGTGGGCCGGCTTACGCCTGCCGGCGCCTGATAGGTGCTGATGTAGGCTGCAGCAGCCAATCCAGGCCTAGCAGCAGGTTGTGGGCTTGTTCTGTAGAAGTTGCAGATCCATCAGCTCAGGGTCGGCCATCTTGGAAAGGGCACTCCTTGTGGTGCTTGATGGCGAATTCGGCGATCTGGCAGCATATTTCAAACGTGGATGCACTTATGAGCAGAAAAATCATCCGGCAGTGCTGCGTGTGAGCACATCTGAATTTAGATGTGCTTTGCTGAAATTGTGGCAGAGGTCGTAATATTGTTCACATACTTTTCATGGAAGAAGGCAGGCATTACATTTCCAGGTTCAAACCTCAACCAATGGAGGTCAACGTTTCCCAGAAGATGAGCACCGGTTATCGGCATGAACTACCATCTGATTGGCGCACAAAACCTGGTCTTAACAGTGTAAGGGTTCAAGACTAAGAGTCAGACACAGAGGCATTATTTCAGCTTGCTATAAACTTTATTTAAACTGGCCAAGAAATGGGTTGGATGACATCCTATATTTCCCTAACTCTACAAGGGGTTTCCCAGCCTCAACAAAACTAAGTAAGGTTACTCTCCGAATGTCCAAAATAAAAGTCGTCCTCCATCCTGTGCCCAAAACCCTAACTTAACCCTTACACACTAAACCTAATATAATATGACAAGGGTAAAGTATCTTTAGCTGCCCCCTGCAGCTATTCTCCAGCAGTTTAAAGTAAAGTTCCAAATGTGAAGATTAAACAAATACAGTTCTATCAATCTCAGGGGGGTTTCCCTTTCCCAGAGTTTCTTAGTGTTTTCAATTGTATTCACTATCAAGGGGTATGGATCTTCCCTGGTCTTTCCACATTTCATCAACATCAAAACAAAATATTTCACCAGTTTTCGGGGGCTTCGATGCCGCCGAGTTCCTTTACACTTTCAATGATTTCCACTCTCAAGGGGTATGCTTCTTCCCCTGACCTTTCCACTTCTACAGTTTACAAATAAGGGGGTTTACCTTCGCCCAAGTTCCTTTATACTTCCAATGTTTTCCAATCTCAAAGGGTATGGGTCTTCCCTTGCTTACCAACTTAACCAAACGGCAACATAAAGTTTCACCAACTTCAGGGACCTTTCCCTTCACCTGAATTTCCTGTAAACTTCCAACAATTTCTACTTCTAATGGGTGTGGGTCTTCCCTTGCGTTTTCTCAGTTTGCACAGTTTGCAATTCCAAAAACCTCCCTTCCTCTAATATCCACATACTCCAAGTTCTGTTTCCACTCTTCACTTTTGCTATACTTTTTTCTGCCAGGACTTCTTAATTGTCATGCACTCCTGGTTTCCACAACACTGAGAGTGACCCCCAGGCTCTTCTCAAGTAGCCCAGGGCACTCCCCTATTAGGCATCCATTGACTGGTCTTTGCGCAATTGGGAGCGGGTTCCGGACTCACAGTTTTCGGTGACCGGTACACTCTCCAGCCAGGACTTGCTTATTACAACACAATCTTTATTTACTTTCTCAGTCATACCGTTCTGTATTTCTTCCAATAAAGCGCAGAGTCTCAGACCATCTCACATTCACTTCTTGCTTTTTGAAAAATGTTCCAGTGGCCCTATTTCGCTGTTCGGGGTTCCCCTGTTTCTATAATTCACCATTATCAGTGTGCGGTATACCTGGGGAAGCACCCTGGCATCCCAGCCCCTCTTTCTGTGGGCTCAACGGTTTCCAGAGGCTGCTTTCAGGATGTTGCGCTCTCCAATTTCTTCTGCAGTCCACCGTCTGGTCTGGCAGGCATCTCGTCCACTCTCTGGATTTAACCGTCCTCCGTCAGTGATTCTCCTTCCTCCAAACTGTTCATTGATTTTGAATGTCCTGGCACCTATCACATGGTCACAGCAACTAGAGCGTGTCTGTTTCTCGCCAGCTCCAGTAATCCTCACCAATTCAGTCCTCTTCTCAGTGTTCTGTTTTAAATACAAAAAGTCAATGTCACTAACAGTTGAATATTCATTTGGAACAAGTGGGTTGGTTAACAGACTTTTGCAACAGATCATATTATACCCGATAGGATATTCTTGTTTGATTTGACAACATGTCATGGAATATTGGGGGGTCCAGAATGAGCTATGAGACTCTAATGGAGAACCAGGTTAGCATGTTTCTTTCTAACGAGTCTACTCCATTGCCCTGTGGGTTGTCGCCTCTCATGGGGCCCTCACACAGACAGCCACCCCTGGGGTCAGAGTCAGGTAGCTGGCTACATAAGGGGAGGGTTTCCCTGGGACAACCAATGATGACTTTGCTAGATTTGTCACTACATATTCAAAAGAATTTTTAAAACTCACTTATTTAAGCCAAGATATCTCAGCAGTGCCTCCACCCATCTGTTTTCTGAAGTTGAAGTTCACAACAGTGCCTAGAGACTGTTGGGTCCGTGGAGTCTGTGATGCACATAGTCTAGGTTTTCCTCTTACGGGCTAGTGCTAAAGATTTGGGTTGTAGCCCAGTATGTAATGTTTTATGTCAGTCACAGGTATTTTGAGAGCAATTGATTTACTGCCTGGTATATGAGTGATGGATGTTTACTCAGGCCTCCCAGTCTCACAATACCTCTTTTGAGAAACACCCCATGCTCTACTGCAAAGCTGGCTACCAACCAGCTTTGTGAACCTCCATTTCACTTGCACAGTTGCACATGCTTGGCTAGAAAAGCCTTAATGGAAATGAGTGATTAAAGGCCCAATACTTTCAGTATAAAAACATTAAGAATCAAACGCTTAAAGCTATATTAAGCCAGAGAAGAAAAAAGCAAAATAAGAGAATCACTAATAATTACCAAGAAGGTGGAGTTTTATAGTTCTTTAAGTATAATACACAACCCTGAAAACGGCTCTTAGTCTAAGAGACCCCCTTTCTTTGCCAATATCTTGAGTGAAAGAATCCTGCAAAGGTGACTGTCCATCAGCAAGCACTCTGCACCTGCGCGTTGATGCTCCAGGAGCAAGATAATCTGCAGTAGTGTCTCAGACCTGTGGCAAGGTCGCCTGCTTGACATTGGGGGCAGCAGTGAGCGGATCTTAGGGGCCAGGGCAACCCGTATGCTCCAGGATGGCGGTTCCCAACCACTCAACCAGAAATTCACCAAGAGACAGGGTTTACCCTCCCCCTTTAGGGCTTCAAATAGAGAAACTAAAGAACGGCCCTGTATCTCAGGGAAAGGGAATTAGACCAGGTCTTTTTAAATCCAGTGTAAGTGGATGTGTAAAGAATCTGCTGGAGATACCCTGGCTGGCTCCCGTGGGTATTCTTATACTGCATGTGCTTTGTGGGCCCTTAGCAGAGTCTATACGCCTTCAACAAAAAAGGAAGTGTGTGCCCCATTGGCACCATTAACCCAATGCTTGGAATGCAGAGTTTACAAAGGTTACTGCGAAGACTGCAAACAGGCAGCCCTGGTTCCCAATGCTACAGGTGGAAATTACAGAATCCCCAAAGGATTTCTTCATGAAAGCACTTACCCGTTTAGCCGAGTGCCAAAAAGTGCAGCTTGCAAACAAGCCTAATGAACCAAACTGGCCTAGTTTAATCAACGATGCTCCCACCCTTTTGTAGTCTCCGCCTCACTGGGGAGACTTCAGGGGGAGGTAAGAGAATAAGAAATCACATTCGGTGCCCCCCAACTGCCAGGATGCAGGTGCAAACCAATAGCTAGAGTGCAAACACACGGGAGAGCCAGCACACTACACAATAACCTGTAGATCCCGTCAAGTGTGGCGTTTTGGTGCAGAGGAAGGATAGCGCTCGGCCAGAGTAGGGGAGCTGAAGGAGGAGGCGGAATAGATAATGGAGGAGAATGGAGATGCAGAATGTGGTGGAGGCCGAACAGGAAGAGGCAGAATGGGTACTAGAAGGGGCAAAGTCATTAGAAGAAACCAAGAAAAGAAGGAGGAGGGAAGTATCCGAAGAAGGATTCTGGATATTTGTTGAAGGATTAGTTTGTGAAACATAGGAAGGAGGAGGGCGGTCAGAGTTTGAACAAGGCTGGATAGACATTGAAGGAGACTAGACTAAAATCAGAGAGAGGTTGGAAAGCTGTTTAAGGTGTGTGAGAGATTATTGGAGGATATTGGGAAACATCAGATGGAGAAGGGCAGTGGGTGGAGAAGACTGGAGAGTTATTAGAAGAGAGTAGTACACATCAGAAGGAGGAGGTTGGGAGGTTGTCTGGAGAAAGTGGAAGGCTATTGAAGGAGGCTGGTGAGATGATCGGATTCTTGCTTGAAAAAGGTGAATCATTAGTGGAGCGAGGTGAGAAGGTGCCACAGGAGGAGTTAGGAGACCTGCTGAAGGCGTTAGGAGAGTTACTAGAGGAGGTCCAGAAAGATCAACGGGAAGGAGATGCAGCTAAGGGGCCAGAGGCAGTTAAGGGCAAGAGAATGGAGGGCAGACAAACTTAAGACCCAGAACCATAAAAGAAATTAAGTAGTAGTGACAGATGAAGGCAGGGAATGGGCCAAGGCGGACAGGGTCAGATTTTGGGTGAAGTCCCTGATCAGATGTAGGGGAGCCCTCGGTGGGAGGAGGTACGTAAGCATGGAACACTGACGAGGTGGGTAGGACCAGCCAGCTGACCAGGGTATTGAGGTAGTTAACAGGGAACCACAGAGTTGAGCCAGATGGCCAAACCAACACTATGATACACCATTTGCATACTACCCCAAAACCATTTCACCATCGAGGACTATAAAAAGGACACCAGAAGTAGAACCCTAAACCACTTATAACTAAACTTATAATGTGGGTTCATACGTTAGAAGCAGGTAGTTTCCATACCCCTTATTTGGTGGAACACACACAAAGACAACAGATAAGGGGATTTGGGACTTCACGTCAGAAAACCCGCATGGAGAGACTTTCTTGGGGAAAAAAGACTAAGATTGTTCCCAACCGTACTTGGTGGGATAGCTGGGAGAACTCACACACTTACACCATTTATTGTGAGGAGTTTTGCGTTATGGTTTTTTCTCTGAGGCCTAGGGGCACTTTTACTTTAACCTTTACTCAATAAAACACAGAAATCCTGAGATTTCTCTTCTATTGTTCACTGTTGCCATGCTTACAGACCATATCAGACATACTTCTCGCAGACAGAACATTTTGGGATTTTTTTTTTTGCTGAGGGTTTGAGGTTGGGGTATTGTTGCATGGTTGGTTTATATAAGTAGTCCATTTCTGCCCCGAAAAACAAGAAACTACCAATGGGCAAATTTCCTATCCCATAAGCAACAATTCTCATGTTATGTTACTCAGCTTCCACGCTGCCCCTGTCACCCCCATACTGAACTTGCAGCGCCAATGCTTGTCTGGAGTGTGGCGTATTGGGCAGACGCCAAGGGTCACCAGACCTTCATCTGTGGAGGAGTGAGAAAGCGCATAGAAGGACATCATGGATGAAATGGAGCAGATTTTAGGCAGTCATGAGAGATTTATAAATTCGAAAAGGTGGATGAGAGAAATGGAGCATGTGATAGCAATGGAGCATGTGACAGCAATGGAGCAGGTGACAGCAATGGAGCAGGTGACAGCAATGGAGCATGTGACAGCAATGGAGCAGGTGACAGCAATGGAGCAGGTGACAGCAATGGAGCAGGTGACGGCAATGGAGGAGGTGACGGCAATGGAGCAGGTGATGGCAATGGAGCAGGTGATGGCAATGGAGCAGGTGATGGCAATGGAGCAGGTGATAGCAATGGAGCAGGTGTCAGCAATGGAGCAGATGATAGCAATGGAGCAGGTGATAGCAATGGAGCAGGTGATAGCAATGGAGGAGGTGATAGCAATGGAGCAGGTGACAGCAATGGAGCAGGTGACGGCAATGGAGCAGGTGACAGCAATGGAGCAGGTGACAGCAATGGAGCAGGTGATGGCAATGGAGCAGGTGACGGCAATGGAGCAGGTGACGGCAATGGAGCAGGTGACGGCAATGGAGGAGGTGACGGCAATGGAGCAGGTGATGGCAATGGAGCAGGTGATGGCAATGGAGCAGGTGATGGCAATGGAGCAGGTGATAGCAATGGAGCAGGTGTCAGCAATGGAGCAGATGATAGCAATGGAGCAGGTGTCAGCAATGGAGCAGATGATAGCATGACTGAGTGCGGAATCGGTGCATAAATATATATAACCCATTATGGCAGTTTGTAGTACTTTTGAGAAGGACTGAAATTAGTCAGTGAATGGTTGCATGAAAGGCTTCAGTTGTGCTACAGCATACCCTTGAAGTATGGAGGCTTTATTATCTGTCAAGTGTTACCAGGATATGTCAGAAGTGGCAGCGCCCAGAGGAGACAGTGTGCCAGGAAAATGCACAGGACAGAAAAGCGAAGAGGAATAGAAAGTGCAGAACATCACCCAGGGTGCCATACCCGCATGCTGGCGCACTGGATCTGGGTACGAGAGGGTTGTTTGGAAAAAAAAAATTGAATTGTCATAGGGTTATGAGAGAGAGTTTCAATATTACGTTTGAACGAAAAGCAATAATGGCTACAATTGATCATGTAAAAGACATGTAAAAACACAGGAACTAACAATCGCCTAGGGAAAATGATTTGATAAAACCAACCACTGCTAGTTCCACGGAGGTGGTACGCCCAGTTTAGCAATTAGAACATAAAACTCCACTATCCATTAAATCCATTGAATGTACAAAACATTTAAAATAAAACATACGTTGGGTTGAAAATACTGGACACATAATCAGAAGGTGCTTCATGGTCTCAAGCTCATCTGGATTGTTAAAAAATCTACAGACTTCCTGTTCAAAAGTCAACAGACCGTATCTAACAAAAATGTGCCTAGTGTGGTGCAAATTCAACCTAAACTTAAAAAATACTTTATGAACAAATCTATTGGGGGTGAATATTTAAAACAATACAGGTTTTTTGTGATCCAAACCTAGATGTGTCATTGACACATAACTATGCAGCTCATCCAGGGTGATAGTCGAGTCCCATTGATGCCACATGTTCTTATCTTTGCATGGATTGTCCATGACATTATTATGTGTGAGATTATTTTGAGTCAGCACGTTGTCACAAATTTCAGCAAAAAAATAAGTACACTTTTCCCCTTGTCTCTTGAAAATCCTATTCAAGTCCTCATATACTGAATCCTTTAATGAGCATAATATTTTATAATAAAACAATAGGAATTTCCAAAGAAACAAGACCCAACTCCTACCCAATAGCCGCCAGGGGCACAACATTAGCGATTGTAACAACCCGCCTCCAAAGGAGGCCCTCAAAATTAGGGAGTCGGCCCATAATTGTAAAATGTCAATACCGTATAAGATCTTTGGGACCTTAATAAAACTTTAGAAGTGGCTTCACAGAAAATGTTCCATACATTGATTCAATCTTACAAAGTTGATTAGTTAAACCAACAACCCTGGACCTCAGCCACTCTTCAATCTGTAGTTTATGAGGGGGTGCACATAATAAGAAAACCCAAGCAAATAAAAGTATCCACCCTCTCCAGTTTGTCATTTCAGATCCAACTTTGGAAATCAGTCTTCTTCTTTTCCATTGTACATTGCATGACTTTAGTTTTACTAGCATTAATCTTCAAGCAGTGAACCTTAGCAAAGTTGACAAAGCTATTAATCAACTGCTGAAGGCCTATCTGGGTGCACTCAAACAACAGGAAGTCGTCTGCATAGGCTTACCATGCAATTTGTAACAATTCAATTTTTGGGGTGACAAGGGCAGTTGGGCCGATAAAATCCTCAATGTCACACACACAACAGTTAAAAAGACAGGCAGATAAAATACATTCCTGCCTGACTCACGTCAATGTTCACATTTTCCCCTGATAAAAGGCCCTCCTGGTCTAGCCTAACTTGAATGTTGGAGTAGTCCAATGATTAAACAAAGAAGTCCAAAAGGAATCCCCCAGCGATCAAGCTAAGACCACAGAAGGTCCCTATTCACTGTATGAAAAGCAGCTGATAGATGAATTGTCGCCACAGACTGTGTCATGCCTGCGCCATGGGCGCATACATTGGCGATCATTATGGACTAATGGTTATTCATTTATCTACAGAAAACTCTTGGATCAACCGCTATTCACTTCTTGGACCTTATTTCCCATTTGCGAGACTTTGGTGCTTTTCTATTTTTCCCAACAAACTACACTTACCACAATGCACTTGGCTATAACTATCTATTCCTGGCTATTCCTATTTGTTATCATTGGAACTACAATCCCCAGAAGCCCTAGGGATCAGCTCTGCTTCCACCAGCTCAGGAACAGAGAGGGAGGAAGCGGATTGTATGCAGGTCTGCTGATCTAGGTGCGACCAATTAGCCTGCCTCTGTGCTGGGCAGGGCGGTATAAAAGCTGCTGCCTGCAGGGGCTCAGTCTCTTGCATTAAGAGTCCTTCCAGCACCTTTTTACTTCGAGCTACGGATCTTTGTATGCGGTTCCTCCTTACTCCTGTTTTGGATCCAGTGCCCTGCCGGGCTCTCTGCATTGCAGCCGATCACGCTCTGCTGCTTCCCAGCCTCCGCCTTTGCCCTTCCGGGCTTCTGCCTTGCAGCCAATCTTGCTCCGCTGCTACCTTCCACCTTTGTCTTCCAGGCTCCTGCCTTGCGGCCGATCAAGCTCTGCTGCCTTCAACCTACAGCCTTCGTCCGCTGGACTTCCAGTCTTCCAGCCTCTACAGTCCTCTGCAGCCTTATACAGCCATCAGCCCTGCTCCTCTGGGCTTACTCCTTGCTGCCCGGTCCTTCTGGCTCCTTGCCAGAAGAGAGCCTGCTTCCCTCCGCTGCCAACAGCCGTTGTCCTCGGGGCTTCCTACATTGCAGCCGATCACGCTCCGCTGCTTGCTACCTACAGCCTTTGTCCGCTGGGTTCTCAGCCTAGCAGCCCTCTACAGTTCCTCTGCAGCCTTCTACAGTCAGCGGCCCTGCTCCCCTGGGCTCACTCCTTGCTGCCCGGCCCTTCTGGGCTCCTTGCCGTGCAGCCTGATTTACTCCGCTGCCCTAAGCCCTTTCCCTCTGGGCTCCCTTCCTTACAGCATTGCAACTTTGGGCTTGCTAATTGCTTTCGTTCTCCTCTGAGCTCTCAACCTTGTACCCAACCGCCCTCTGCTATCCACAACAGTTCACCTACATTATTTACTTTCAGTTATTGCAGTCCCCCTGTTTCCTGACTGCTGCTCCCTTGCTTTCTTCCTTGTTTTCTACCCTCTGTTCTTTATCCCTATCCAATCCTGTTATACGGCTTTCCCTTAATTTCCTTCTGCTAGTTTGCTTATTGACTTCCTTTTTTCTGGATTTGTCTGTTAGTGTCTTCTCTTGTACTGTTTGTAGACCCCTTTGTACAGAGCTTGTCTGTTGGTTTCCGTCAGGCAACCTCTGCCCCTTCCCTTGTCTCGTTTCTGCGTTACAGACACCCATAGCTGTTGTTCCAAGCCATGAGCAATCAGCGTGGGCCTCTGTTATAGCAAACTGTGCAGAAGACTAGAGTTTTTCCTAAGGTCTGTGGAATACTCTTTTCCTATATCTGCATATACCCCAAGAGGGAATCCATTCTGTTGTACCTTATTTCCTTGCTACACTTGCCTACTCTTCGTTCTCTTTACTTTTAGCTGTGTGTGTACTTATCTGTCAACCTTACTTCGGCACAACCTCCCAAACCCTTCCTGGGTGTCCTGTGCCAATCTTAACAAAGTGCCATCCGTGACAGCCTGTTCTTGTATGCATCGAAGAATAAAACTGTTGAGGGTAGTACCATAACATTTTCTAAAACCAGTATGCTCTTTCTGCAGTCTTCCAGTTTCTGTAGCCCAATTTTCGAAGTGTCTAAGCAATAGGGAAACAAACACCTTGCTATCAGCATCAAGAATTGACATTGATCTGTAATTCTTGGATCCAACCTTATTCCCTTCTTATAGATAGGAATCATATAAGCAGTTTTCCAAGAAGTGGGGAAGGTTTCAAACTTCACAATACGTTTAAACAAGATTGTTAAAATTGTTGCCCACAACGCTGGGTCCCCTTTAAAAAGAACGTTTTATAGTTTGTTTGGACCAGGAGAACGAGAATGACTACATTTTACAGATCACATCATGTATACATTTGTTATCGACAGTCAATTTCCACTCATCGCAAGTGTTTAGGTCTAGAGCAGGGAAAGCTTGAAACAGCTGATTAAGTGGATGAAAACAGCCTTGAAATGGTCGACCCAGTATTTTTCTGACACTGAATGTCTAGCAGGCTGACAAGACCCAACCCCATTTATAACTTTCCAAAAGGATGACATGTTCTTATTTCTCTCAGAAGTATACAGAATCTGTTCTGAATCCCTCTGTTTAAATTAGCATGATGGAATGTTTGCCCATTTTTATAGGCCTGTTTAGTTCTCTTTATCTGGATACCTGTATCACCGGGTCAGAATACGTCAGTCTTCTAATGGAGCGAATCTTCGCTCTCACCTCCCTCTTTTTTATTAACAATCCTGACATCATGCACATGTAGATGTTTAACATCAGTAACGTTGCCCCCTCCCTGATCTCTTTTTTGGACAAAGGTCCTGCAGGGTGAAATCCACAAAGCGTTCGAAATGTTCACATTAAAAGTGTGATACTTCGAATCCGGAGAGGTGTTCCTCAAGAATAGCAAAGGTATATCATTATAGCGATCGACAACACAAGCATTCCAAGTACCAGGATCAACGTAAAGCTTGGTATAGCCATTTTTATCTTCTTCAACTAGATCAATTTAAAAATGAGTGATAAGCATACAATGGTGACTATAAGTAGGAGGAACTTTGGCCATCTGTTTACAAGAGGCAAAGAGGCACTCATCAACAAAGATATAATCCAATGCAGGGCTTGACCCCCCTCAATGCCAGGTGTAAAGGGCAGGAGAGGCCTCCACGATGGATCTGTTTAGCATCCGCAGTCCTAAACATTCCATACAGGCCAACCAACTATAACCAAACCTGCGCTACCTCATGCTATCAAACGGGGGTAATGCACAAGCATCAATCCTAGAATCTGGACAGTTGGCCTTCAAATCGCCCGCTATTATTAACCATCCATCCTCCACTATAGAAGACCAATCGCTGACGAAGGGCCTCAGTGCATCCAAAAATAGGTCAAGGCGACGTATATCAGGATTCCATTAAATGTTGACCACCAAAAGAATTTTAGGGCAACACCGGGTCTAAACCATAACGTGTACTGCCAGGGCTCCCTAAATTGCATTTAACACTTTTTGCAGATCCAACCCACAAAATGATGTTTAAAATGTCATAAGACCGCCAGCCATCCTTCCCAAAGTACCCTGGCTGGCAGGCTGGAAAGCATAGGCGTAGCCATGACGTACAGAACAATCGCTCAACCAGGTTTCTTCGAGTAGTATGAGACTGTGGGCTTTTAACACCGAGCCAGCCAGAGGATTAGTAAAGGGGTTAGAGTTGCCACAAGAATTCTAAGAAACCAGGGTTAAAATTTCCCCACAACTCAAGAGAGATCTTGGAGGAAACAAGTCTCAGCTTCTCTTTACTTTATAAGCCCCCGCTATTCAGGCCCAAAGTTACCTTGCAGTGAGAAGGTTTACCAAACGCACACAACACCTCTCTAGTCGCCCTCACCCCATTTCATGTAGACACAACAATGTATTTAGGCCCTGTCTCATGGCAGTCATACCAGGTACCTCTTGAGGAGGGCAACGAGATGAAGGGCAAAATATCGTAACCAAGTTGATGGAGAGGGTGAAATTCCTATAGAATAGTTTACTAAGCAATCTTCCACCAAATGTCCAAAATTGCAGAGTGCGTTCTCACCGAGTCGTTAATGTCCGCCCTCACAATGTCTTTAGAGGAGATTGCTCTGAGGTGCTATTGTTACCGCCAAGGAGAACATTTCCATCTTTTGAAGTTTTAATGATGGTTGCCTGTAATATGCCTTGAAAAATACATTTGAAACTCTACATTGAACACAGTTTTCACATACGTGGTTGGTCGCTAAACAATAAGGATGTACAGATGGGTAAGGGCATGGGCATTACTGGTATAATAAAAATGCCTTAAAGTGTGCCTTCACCCATTTTATTTATAAGTAGTATGTGTGTCCTCACATCTGTCCCTCACACTAAAGTCCTGTTAAAAAACATGTATTGGCAAAACCAACAGTGTGGCTCGTGTGTTGGTATCAAAGATACATCTGCCAGGCACTCGCATCATGTGTCTTGATACTCCCACCATTATCCAGCTGTTGCCAGCTTGAGCCCAGACATTACCATTTTGGCAGTGCCTGGAAAATGTCTAACCCATGCCAACACAAAACCTAAACTGTTGCCCTCACCAGTGCTTGTTTACCTGTGTAATGTCCACAATGTCACTTCATCACTGATATCCTATACAAGGTGAATTGGGAAGGACACAACTTTGCCCCATCCTTCAAATACATATTCGGTTCACGCACCCATCAGGCTGCCGCTCTGGCAAGCAAGTGCCTTTGTCCTCACTCTCTACTGTACATGACATAAACAGTTGCAAAGTGATTGGATGGTGCTGAAAGGGATGTCTCTTTAATGGCCAATGGATAGCACTACCGTCCTCAATAAAGTCATCAGGTTTAGAGAGACTCAATGGAGGGTTCGCGAATAATCGTGGCGCTGTCGCCTAAAAGTGGCATGCCACTCACTCCCAAGGTGGCTGCGGGGCTCGTGCGACGCGTGAGAAGTAAGCAACGAACACAATAAGTACAGTCTCAGCAAAGATGTAAAGTTCGTGTTGAACGCCCGAGACGCACGCTCCGGTTCTCCCGGATACTGCGTCCACGCAGGACTAATTAGCGTCGCCCTTCAGCCCAATGCACTGGCAAGCCGCTCGAGATCACCCGCACCCCGTCTTTTCCGATATTGCGATTGGGGCTGTCAAAAGCAGAAGTTTGGGAACCTTTTCTAGGCGACCTTGGCATTTTGTCTCCGGCTTAACATATTGGTATTTTCCCCCTCCGGATTGCCTCTCCGTTCATTTGTCATGATTATTGTGGAATTTTTCAGCTGTCATTGCCGAGCGTAAATCAATGGCTGCACACTTCCCCTTTGTCATATCTTCACGGCAAGCGGGCAGCCTTTCCCTTCTAAATGAGGCCCCGCTCCTTCCATCTATTAAAGGGGACCTGTCTCTTCAAGGAGTCAATCCCCTGTGAGGTCAGTCCATTTATCATTCTTCCAATCAGCATCTGACACGTTTTCCAGCCAGGTCTTCAGCAGCCCAATTACTGCTTTCAGAGTTTTTCTTCCCTCTGCCGTCGGTGCCCGCGTGTGTATGTGTGGCATCCTGGCTGCCCATCCAGACCAGTTTTATACTCCGTGTCCTTGTCGTCAGCAGGAGCCGTCGCCAGTGTACACGGAGAGGGAAACGGTGTGAGGGGTGTACAGCAAAACCAGCTCAGTGCCAGACCCTACACCACTGGAACATTCCAGCTACTGTTTAATCTCACAGAAGAGCATCTGTTGACAACACATGGGACAAAAGGGGTGGGGCATGCCCAAAGCAGCGTTTCAGTAGGGGGAAAGAAATCTGGTGGGGCATGCCCAAGGCAGTGTTTCAGTAGGGGAAAGAAATCTGGTGGGGCATGCCCAAGGCAGTGTTTCAGCAGGGGAAAGAAATCTGGTGGGGCATGCCCAAAGCAGCGTGTCCAAAGAGGAAAGAAATCTGGTGGGGCATGCCCATAGCAACGTGTCCAAAGAGGAAAGAATTCTGGTGGGGCATGCCCATATCAACGTGTCCAAAGAGGAAAGAAATCTGGTGGGGCATGCCCGTAGCAACCTGTCCGAAGAGAAAAGAAATCTGGTGGGGCATGCCCAAAGCAGCTTTTCAGTAGGGGAAAGAAATCTGGTGGGGCATGCCCAAAGCAGCGTTTCAGTAGGGGAAAGAAATCTGGTGGGGCATGCCCAAAGCAGCGTGTCCAAAGAGGAAAGAAATCTGGTGGGGCATGCCCATAGCAACGTGTCCAAAGAGGTAAGAAATCTGATGAGGCATGACCATAGCAACGTGTCCAAAAAGGAAAGAAATCTGGTGGGGCATGCCCAAAGCAACGTGTCCAAAGAGGAAAGAAATCTGGTGGGGCATGCCCATAGCAACGTGTCCAAAGAGGTAAGAAATCTGATGAGGCATGACCATAGCAACGTGTCCAAAAAGGAAAGAAATCTGGTGGGGCATGCCCAAAGCAACGTGTCCAAAGAGGAAAGAAATCTGGTGGGGCATGCCCATAGCAACGTGTCCAAAGAGGTAAGAAATCTGATGAGGCATGCCCATAGCAACGTGTCCAAAGAGGAAGGAAATCTGGTGGGGCATGCCCAAAGCAACGTGTCCAAAGAGGAAAGAAATCTGGTGGGGCATGCCCAAAGCAACGTGTCCAAAGAGGAAAGAAATCTGGTGGGGCATGCCCAAAGCAGCGTTTCAGTAGGGGAAAGAAATCTGGTGGGGCATGCCCATAGCAACGTGTCCAAAGAGGAAAGAAATCTGGTGGGGCATGCCCATAGCAACGTGTCCAAAGAGGAAAGAAATCTGGTGGGGCATGCCCATAGCAGCGTGTCCAAAGAGGAAAGAAATCTGGTGGGGCATGCCCATAGCAACCTGTCCGAAGAGAAAAGAAATCTGGTGGGGCATGCCCAAAGCAGCGTTTCAGTAGGGGAAAGAAATCTGGTGGGGCATGCCCAAAGCAGCGTTTCAGTAGGGGAAAGAAAAGGGGTGGGGCATGCCCAAAGCAGCGTGTCCAAAGAGGAAAGAAATCTGGTGGGGCACGCAGAGCATATAATAGCAATCGGGAGGCTCTTCTGGAGAAAAATGTGAAAATGAAGAGAAAGATTGGTACTGTTTTTAATACTTTTTCAAATTTATCTTACAAAATTAAATCTATAGTGATGAAAACTTGGAAAAAGGTATACAGAGGAAAAGAAGCTTTGCCCCCGTTGGTGGCTTTCAGAAAAAGTCAAAACCTAAGGAACATTTTGATTAGGAATGATGTGACTGAAACGAATACACCACTGGTGAGACAAACTAGGTTGTGGGGTCTACCAGAAATAAAAGGACATTTTCCTTGTGGTAAATGTAGAATGTGTGCCCAAACCAAAGAGATCAGATCTATACAAATTTTGCCGAATCTCATATGGGTATTCAATGAAATGACCAACTGCAATACATCTAACGTTGTGTACTTAATCACGTGCCCTTGTGGCTTACACTATGTAGGCAAGACCAATAGACAATGTAAAGTCTGTATGGTGGAACATCGGAGCTGTATTAGAAATCAAGTGATTACAGCCCCTTTAGTAAAACACTTCCTTGATAAGAAACATGGCTGTAATGACTTTACGTGGCTTATATTGAAAAAAGTGCATGGCCACGGGAAAGCTGAGACAGACCAGAAATTATTGAACCTGGAACCGAAAATTATTTTTAAATTACAAAGCAATGTTTTGGGGCTCAATGAGAGTATTGATTGGCATTTGGTCAGCCAAACTTAAAAGTATGATATGATCAGGGTTGGGCTTGAGTTATCTCTTTTATGTTAAATGTTGCAATTTTGGCCATGCATGATCTCTTGTATTTATGAGTACGCAGAGTTTACCATTTATATTTGCCAAGATTATAATTTTAATATGCCTCTGACTCACATTTGCAATATTCTGCTTGTTTTTGTGCCCTTCAATGTAATTATTCCCTTAACACTGCTTTCATTTGTTGCTGGGCTGTTTCATGCAAATATGGCCGTCGTGTTGCGTGCGAGCTAGTACCCGACTGAATAGTGTAGTCCTTCTTCAGTGTTTACCAGGAAGATGTGAGCACGTTACAATCTGGACCACACTTTTGCATTTGGTGAAAACGCATGCGGGTGCCGCACGTTTTGTTTAAACATCGCAAGTTATTAGCGAGAAGTATGCTGTTTTGAAATTAGTGGTGAGCATGTTGGCTTTGAAGTATATTAGTCACGTTACGATCGGTGATGTCGGTTATCTCTATCCTTGCTCCACCGCACTTTTTCTGTGCACGACCATTTGCTATTCTGTGACGCTCAGCATGCTAACACGACCCGTCTGTTTGCAATATATAACTGTTTGATAAGATCACTTTTGGTTGGCACAACCTTTGTAGGTAGGAGCCCGAATGCATGACCATGGTTGGTTTATATGTGGGATCTTTTTGGCACACTCTGAGGCTTTAACATCTAGCACTTTGTTTTCCATGGTGTATCGTGCATTTTGCTGTATTCCTGGGTTGGCTAGTGATCGCCCTTTTCAAATTGCAGATTGGCACTGCGTCAGTTTTGTAGTTACCTTGGGACTGGATCTGGTTGCCTTAACAAGGGAGTTCCTCTCTGTGCCCCACGTTGTGGGTTTCTTCACCTGTGTGAAGGTAATTTCTATCTGTCATATTTTGAACATTTCTTGACTATTGTTCTATAGTGACCTGTGGCTGTGATAGTATGGATGGCTCATTGGCAGTTTGATGTGTCCTTCCTAGGTGTGACGATATCTCGGCGGATTGGGACGCCTTTTGAAGAGTGTTGGTTTTTCAATGAAGAAAAATTAGCTTATCAGTCATTTACAGACATGCTTTGAAGGTTCACCATATTAAGGTAAATCTTAGTGGTTTAATTTGATTTTTAGACCCTTTTGTGGATTTGCTCTCTTTTTTGAGCCGATTCCACTTTTACATTTGGTAACACCCCCCTCCCCTGTGGGTCTGACTAGTTTCCTCTGTTTCTTTTCCCTGCCGGCTGTTTGCCTGAAACTACCCATTCAACACGGTGTTGAGAAGAATAGTGGATGTTTTAAAGTTTCCCCTGAAGAATGTTCGCCCAAAAGGGGCTTTGAAGAACAGAAACATGCTGGGATTATATGTTGTTTTATTGACACATTTAGGTTTTTTCTGTGTATTGTGATATGTGATTTCGTTTGTGTCTTGGGTACGTGTTTAATTTGAACCTCAGCTTTTTAGATTTTGCAGGTTTTAGTGGTAGTATTTACACTGTGTTCGGTGAAGGTAGTATTTTATGTTTTAATTTAAATATTTTGAATAAAACAAGAAAATGTTTTTTTGAAAATTTAATGTTGCACGCAGTCTATGTTAACAAGACTTGTAGTGCCTGGGTAATCTTTCAGAGGTTACTAATCGATGGGCGAGAGAGAGGGGTGCAAGTAGAGAAAGTTTACCATCTTATCCTTCTTTTATGATATATATCAATATTCCTATTGGTGGAGTAAGATGTGGTATGTGTAAATAGGAATTTTCTGTACCTATTTGAATACATACGCATGCCCATAGCAACCTGTCCGAAGAGAAAAGAAATCTGGTGGGGCATGCCCAAAGCAGCGTTTCAGTGGGGGAAAGAAATCTGGTGGGGCATGCCCAAAGCAACCTGTTCGAAGAGAAAAGAAATCTGGTGGGGTATGCCCAAGGCAGTGTTTCAGTAGGGGTAAGAAATCTGGTGGGACATGCCCAAAGCAGCGTGTCCAAAGAGGAAAGAAATCTGGTGGGGCATGCCCATAGCAACGTGTCCAAAGAGGAAAGAAATCTGGTGGGGCATGCCCATAGCAACGTGTCCAAAGAGGAAAGAAATCTGGTGGGGCATGCCCATAGCAGCGTGTCCAAAGAGGAAAGAAATCTGGTGGGGCATGCCCATAGCAACGTGTCCAAAGAGGAAAGAAATCTGGTGGGGCATGCCCATAGCAGCGTGTCCAAAGAGGAAAGAAATCTGGTGGGGCATGCCCATAGCAACTTGTCCAAAGAGGAAAGAAATCTGGTGGGGCATGCCCATAGCAGCGTGTCCAAAGAGGAAAGAAATCTGGTGGGGCATGCCCATAGCAACTTGTCAGTAGGGGGAAAGAAATTCGGTGGGACATGCCCATAGTAACGGGTCAGAAGGGGAAAGAAATCTAGTGGGACATGGCCATATCAGCGTGCCAGTAGGGGAAAGAAATCTGGTGGGACATGCCCATTGCAGCGTGTCAGTAGGGGACAGAAATCCTGTGAGACATGCCCATAGCAGCGTGTCAGCAGGGGAAAGAAATCCGGTGGGACATGGCCATATCAGCGTGCCAGTAGGGGAAAGAAATCTGGTGGGACATGCCCATTGCAGCATGTCAGTAGGGGACAGAAATGCTGTGGGACATGCCCATAGCAGCGTGTCAGCAGGGTAAAGAAATCCGGTGGGACATGCAGGGCAGCGAGGCATGGTAAACCTTTTTCTAGACCAGCCCTCCTGCGATTTGAAATAAAAGTTACAATTATTGGGGTGCTAAGCGAGGAAAGGGTAGCCATGGTATATAGTGGGAGCATGTGGGGGAATAGGGCTGCCTGTGAATAGGTCATCTTAATACCGACCTATATATTTATTTAGTTTTTTCTTAAAACACGTGGGACAGAGTCTGTGGAGAATGACTCCATCATACCCATAAGATAGGACGTGCATCTTAACGCTTTCTTCCATAATAGATGAAGTCCACTTAATTTTTTATCTTACTTTTACACAATATTGCATTAAGGGATGCGCGCGTTACGTGAATATACATCATAGCAACAGTGGAAGCCATTTCAAACTCCGCGGTCTTACACTCGCGGACCTTTATATAACGCAGAAAGGAAGACGATTTCGCCAAACCTTAGGTAAGATATATATGCAATCTGGTGGCATTACTGAGTTTAAAATTAGTTTTAGGACATGGGAATACTTTAGGGCTGACATGTGTCTACATTTATCTTCAGGTCACGTCTATCTATTGTGATGTTAAACGACCCATATGGTTCCACAGAATCCTAGGGTTCGTGTATGAACAAAAAGAGCTATCGTGGAGGTAAGCACCGCACAGGATTCATCCCGACACAATCTATAGGGTATTTGCAAACAAAGAAGATAGATTTAACTCCATATTATTTATTTGCATCACCTTAGGAATACAATTCGCTTAAGGGAGGGAGATACTACGCCAGTACTACTACGGCAAACACAGGACAGATGAACCCCTAATATAAGGTAAATCTAAGATGGAAAAAATCTGGCTAATTTATGATAGCAAATTCATGAGAGATTAATATTAGTTGCACTGTGAAACTAGAACCATTAGGATTCTTAGCACAAGTGTGTCTCTCGTAGAGACGGAGTGTTGCAGCATTAATCCCCAGTGGACCTTGGAATTATCAACCCCAATTACATCACGGTAATCCAGCAAGAAGTCCACCACCCCTTGAGAAATCAAGGTCTGTGACCATCTCAACACGAGGAGGTAGGTCCCCAAGACAGCAATGGGTCGCTGACTAATGTGAACATATATCTCATCAGCATTGTATTTGAGACAAAATATTGAAACTCATTTAATCATCATCTTAGGTGATCCCGGGCCGTGAACTGTTTATCTGACATTTCCGACTAATCCCCATTTAAACTTCACCAAGTAGAGACGACCATGGGGCACCGATGAGAGGTGGGGTCACCCCAAATAATGAGAGTGCACTTGCAGAGTTAAAATCGACTGATGCTCATAAGATCACTAAAACACGATTATTTTCTTATTGTTGTTTTGTTAAATAGATCTCCCTGAAGAATTTAAGAATATTACAACTTGTGAACACTGTATTTGCTTCTGAAGAAGGGAATTTGATTCCCGAAATGTGTTGAGCTTGTGCATCTACATTGAACACCATTGCATACAGAGATTGATATCTGTACATTACAATATGAATGGAATATTGTACAAATAGATGTGTATTAATGTACATGAACACTAACAATGACAAATTGGTGGATTCGATTATGAAGTAGCATGTATTAATACACTGTATACATTTTTGCAAGTTGTGGATAAGACGTTATTGGAATATTGTTGGTGAAAATGTTATCTATTAATTATTATTGTTCTGGTTTCCAAACAACACTAAGTCTGTAAGGTAACAGAATTAACTGCTCCTATTTATTAATGTGTAAGATGACAACTGGCTAATTGAATAATTTTTTAATATCATCAGTAAAACTCATTTACTTATTGTTTGTCTTTGGACAAAAATTAGAGTGTGTGCAAGGGACGCGAGTGCTCCACAGCCCGTGGACACCCTCTTTCTTTTGCACTCCTATGACTTAACAATTGTAGGTTTTGCACAAGAACACTCTGCTGATTTGTATCTGATGTTTTTATATGCGTATTTGAGCTTTGTATGTATTAACTGTTTTTGGAACCTGAAGGTCAAAACCAAATAAAAGTATGTTTTGACTGAGTGTAATTATAACCCACTGCCTTTGCTCTCTACCTAGAGGCCCATATTCATTCCTCTGACGAAGCCCAATGAGGCCAAAATATGCTGGCGCTGATTGTGCAGAAGGGGTGTAATTTAGCAGGTTGCTATGGACTACCCCTTTTGTGATTACATCAATAGTGATTTGCACGTGGCCATTCCACCTATGTAATGGCACAGCAGGATGACAAGGGACTGAATGCAAGGCCGTCCATAGCAACTGCCAATGGTTAGGTTCAATTCATAGCTTTCCACCGATCACGCTCCAGTGTCTTTTATTAATTTCCTTAGAATAATAACATTGCACGTGGTCTACGAGACAAGACTGTGTACAACTTTGCGCCTAAATGATTAGCTTTACAAGATAAAGTGAAGTTCATCTCACAAGCACCTGATGTAAACAAATGAAAATAAATGTAGTCAATTGCCATAAACTTGTACAAAATAGATATTAAAAATCCATACATTTCTGTTAATAAGTTTACTAAGGGACTAATAATTGTAAGAAACTTATGGTGGTAACAGTAAAGATCGACACGAGTGATCATAGTTCAAGGGTGCTACTAAACTGTATGATGGGTGAGAAAAACACCTAATCTAAACCGAAATCTAAGATTGGAGCGAGCTACGACCATCAAATAATAATAAAGCAGTCCTAGTGGTGTCTTGTCAAATAAAAAGGGCCTATACTAAAAAAGAATGATTGCCAATCCTTACAACCAAGTTACAAAATAGTGTGGGATAATGTTCTCAAGAAAAGAAAGAAGTGTTCACCAAATGATAAGTCAGGATGGTATGGCTGGGTCTCCCCCACGTTTTTAGCACGGGACAAGGCGGGACCTTTGAGCACAGCACTTTTGTCGGCCTCGCCAGCGCGAGGTTACAGTTCCTTTCAACAATCCCAGGACCTTAAGGGGCCAGGCCTCTTTCCTGTAAAAGTCTCTTGCCACAGAAGTCCAGCTGTACCAAAACAATAAATAAACAAAGTTCCTTCAGTAAATCGTGTAGTTTTTCTTCACACTAGGATCCCCCTCTGCCAGGCTCCGATCCTTCTTTCAGTACTATTAACAGCAAACCAAAGTTCCTTTCAAGGAATCTTCACGTTGGGCGATTAATCTTCGCCTTTGGATCTTCCTCAGCCAGGCTTTGATCCTTCTTGCAACGTTAGCCTCCCTCAGTCTGGTTCACCACAGCCTTTCATTCACCATATCACCACGGTATCATGTCCTTTCATGGACACCCGTTTTTACAAAGGGTGTTTTGCCGCTGAGTTTTTTTAAGAAAAAGGTCATCGAACATTTTTTGGGGGTTGGGCTCGGACAAATAAAGAGTTGGGGGGTCCAGAATAAAAAAAATAGTTAAATGAAGCTAGAAATAATTTTAAAAAATGTTGACGTTTTCAGGGAAAAACCCAGCGGCAAAACACCCATCGTAAAAACAGGTGTCGATGAACGGATATAGAACCATCACCACTTGGTAACATTCAAGAGTCTCAATTTCTTTTTACACAACATTCTCTGTGAACATCCCTTAGCCTGGTTTCTCAAATGTCGACACAATCTTCATGGGTGCATTCCTATTCATCTTGATTCGCAGGCATCCCTCAGCCGGGTTCACGTTTGCCAAATATATCACAGTTCACTTAGTTTCAACACCATGTAGATTCCCTTCCCTTGGCTTTCTCTTGGCATCCCTCTGTCAGGTTCACATAGTCATTCTAACACAGTTCATGATTCTATCATCTTATCAGAAAAGTGGGGGTTCCCTTCCCCTAGCTTTCTTTCGGCATCCCTCCGTTGGGTTCACACTTGTTTTAGTTCACAGTCTCTTTAGACCCCTTAGGTTCTTCCCTTTACCTAAGTCTGGGTCTCATCCCCCCGTCAGGCTACATATAGATCCATTAACACAGTTTTCTCCAATGTGTTAAAGACTTTCAAGTGTACAAGGGGATTTGCTCGACCCTCATAGGACCACTGTGACCCTTCACACTAGCCTCTACTAAGGCCTCTTGGTCTTCCTAGTTTCAACAAAACAATGCAGCCCAAAAGGGCTTCAATCAGAGTTCTTTGAACGAGTGGCCTCCCACGACGCCTGACCACTCTGCTTCTGAACCATTTTCTTTTTCAGTAAAGTTCAATTACACAAGTTCTTTGTTGAACAAGGTTACCTCCTGCAACTTTGGGCCCAGCACAGTTTGGTTTCCTATCAGTTCTCTCCGACTCACCGGCTGTGCTGAACTGTTTGAGTTTCTTGTCTCTGCAGTCAAGGACAGCACCATTGCGGCAATCGCTTCTCCCTGCTTTGACTATAAGCACCGGAGGGCCCCACGTGCCGCTAACACCTGTCGCACCACATGCCAGCTGACCTTCCCGGTTTTATGCTTTCCCTTTCAGAGGCTTCACGTATCTGAGTTACAAAGGTAAAGGGCAATTCCCTCCAGGTCTCTCCGCCTTTCTCCTTTGCTTGAACTGCCGGTCCGGAATAGCTGCTTCCTCTTGCGTTCAGCATTTCTCAAAATGTTCTCTCGTGCTCCACCTTTTATCCCTGTGGGGAAGATAAAGTGGCGTCAGGTGTGCGTAGTTATTGTCAATTGCCTGGCTCTTCCTGACCCTTGTGTTGGGACATGTCAAGTAAACGGTTCTGGGGTTAGTCCTTTGTCTTTCACAGTGTAAGAAAGTGCTTGTGTCGAAAAGGGTGAAGTTAGCATAAGGTAGGTTTTGTGAAATGAATAAGGGGATTGTGGGAATGGTAGTGTTTTGTCAAAGTGAACCCGGAGTTCAGGAAAAAATAATCAGAGGGACGTGCAGGAGAATGACGGGGAATTCTCGTGTAGGCAACAGGAAAACAGGGATCCTGGGAGATGTAGTTTCCCATGGCATTGGGGTTTGGGTTCCTAATGGGTTTACCAGATGCAGAGGTGTTGTTGGATTCGGGTAATGTGCCTTTGCCTGAATTTGCATCTAGGCATTGTAACATCTGCAGCCTTTTTCTGTGTGGAGCTGTGCTGAGTGTGCCCCCCACCGCCCCTTTCCTCTCCCTCTTTTTGATCACTGGCACTTATTTCTGTTTTTGTGCGTCTTACCCTGCAGCCCCCTCCTCTCTCTCCTTTCTTCATGTTAAGCTCTTGCATTTGTGACGACTTTCAGGCTCGTGCAATTCTCCTGTCATATGTTGTAACAGTTTTGTTTCCTGCTGTATTATGTTGTACCTCTAAACGCATTGCGCTTGCACATTCTGACTACCCCATTGCTTATTAAGAATGTTAATCATTGTCCTGCCCTCCCTGCGTTGGAGCGCTTTGAAACTGTTTTTTAAGTGTATAGGCGCTTTATAAATGACCAATAAATAAAATAAATAAATAAGGGAGATTCGCTAGGTGGAAGGGAGGTAGATTTGGAGCAGCCTACAAAAGCTTCAGTGACTTTGTTCTCCTCAGCTCCTTCCCTGGTATGATACCACGTCTCGCCTGGGGTACTCCTCCCAGCGCAACCCCGGGTTTCCTGGTGATCCTCCCTCGCTCGTCCACCAGCAGGGTTTGGATCTGAGAGCGCCAGCCCTTCCCTGGCCACCTGAATAAGGGATTCTCGAGGTCCACTTGCGAGAATACCCTCAGGTTTCTCACACAATACATTCCATACCCTTGACTGCCAGGAAAGTATGCATGGCAATATGTGCAAAAGAGCAATGGGAGTCTAAGTCACAGACGCCATCTCCACGCTGGGGTCAGGGTGAGCCGGGGAAAGAGGTTCCGAAGGCGGGACTGCGGATGTTCCCGCTTCCAGAGCAGGGACACGCTGGCAGCTGGCAACGACGTTCTAATGAGCTCCACGTTCTCGCAGAAGGAATTCGTACAAATGGAATCCATGTTATTACTGTGACATTTCTAGTAAAAGTTTCTGTTCGGAGAAGGAAAACAATGAACCTTTCAACACATCAAATGTCTCTCACTAATTGCACGTGCCAGGGAACCTGTGACACTTGCTATTTCGTACGAAGCATTACAAAATGTGTCACTTAGAACTGTCTCATTATTTTGCCTAATTAATGTGCTGTAGCACTTTTCCAGAAATTTCAGAAGCTGCTGGGAGATTAGGGCCCGGTGCTCTGAAAGCAAAATGAAAAGATTTACAGTAGCATAGAAATGCAAGCCCGTTAAATGCCTGCATGACTCAGGATCAAATCCCTGGCGCTCTGGCAGCTCAGTGTGGGTCTTCAATAAGTCTATTATTGTATATAGGAGGCTGGTAATTTACCAATCACTCAAAGGTGCACGCGCCTGACTGTCAGCACCAGTCTTGGCTCCTGCATTCTCAGTCCTATACATTCCAGTGCCTACAGAAGCGCAGCCCCGCGCAATGGCACGCGTGAGCTTGGGCCCTGGTTGGCGAGGTAGGCAGCAAAAGCCAGTCAAGCCCTTTGTCCGAAAAAAATTACATTATACCTTTGGAGCAGAGGTCAATTCCAGCCTCGCCTGCACGTGGTTTCCACATGCGGTCAAGAAAAATACCACATCTCAGTTTTCATGGGCAACATACCTTCAAAGAAGCAGGACTACAACCCCCCCTTTTACAAGAGTATTTGGTTAATAACAATTCCAGCCATTATCTGTTGGAGAATACCACATGTCTTGGAGGAAACACTCACTGTATCCCCTCACATGCAGGTGATGCCAGGTACCCTCAAAGACATACCTGCTCCAATCTTCACAGTTGGGAGGATGCCACCTGCATTCAATGAGACCCTCGCTGCGGCCCTGGCCTGCAGGGAGAGGCACAATGTTTTCAAAGAGACTTCTAATGCAACTCAGGCTTTAGTATGCGAGACAACCACTCCTGCCTCCGCTTCCAGGAAGATGGTACTTGTCTTGGAGGAGACACTCGCCCAAGTCACCCCCTTCTGGGATGCTAGAAGACTAAAAAGAGACAACCACACAACCCCCGGTGGCAAGAGGTTTCCAAGGGACTTAGAGAAGACAACCACACTAGCCGTGATATGATATGACAGTTTTTTCTATATAGTGCCTATACAGAATGTGTTTCAAAGCGCTTCAAGGCAAGGGAGGGAACAAGGGAAAATACAATGACATTCTTACAGGCCATGAACAGTAAGGGTGTGAATTTTACTATCGTACTCGGCCTGACGACATTTCTGATAGTGCAAGCGCTAAGATGTAGATAAGGAACGGAGGGGGAGAGTGGGAAGGAAATGGAAACAGACAGGCGACTACTGTACTAGGCCTGACGACATTTCTGGTAGAGCCGGAGAAAACAAAAGTCGGGGACAGGGGTGCAGAAAGGGAGGGAAGGAACAAAACAAGTGCCTATCGTCCATAGGCCTGACAACATTTCAGATAGTGCTGGGGGTGGGGGGAACAAGTAAGGGGTGGGGGAGGAGACAGACGAGGTTGCTATCATACTAGGTCCAGGGACAATTCTGATAGAGTAAGTGCATAGAAGAAAGTAAGGGGAGGAGGGGAGGAGATAGAAAAAGGGTGAAAGGGAGAGGAGGAGAGAACAGAGAGTAAGCAGTCAAAAAGAGTGGAGAAGCAGGAGGGGAGAGCGAATACAATTGCAGGAGGATGGGGAGAGATCAAGGAGGACTCAACAATTGCCTACAGGGCACAGGATGTCATGCAATGGACCTTCACTGGTCACCTTGCCTGAAGGAGGATTCCACCTGGATTAGATTAGACCTTGTGCAGGTGACTATTATATTGTCAAGGTAAAGACATAGAAACTATATATACCTAAATGAGCCCAAGAAACAATGTATGGCATTGCACAACTTTTCAATATGGAATAATTTGGATATCCAGAGATGTATACTTGACCACAAACCGTCGTTCTCAGCCAATAACAGTCATTGGCTACCGAATACTGAAGCAAACGAAAACACTGCTAAATACTTATTTTTTCCATTCGAAACAGGCTTATCTTAATAAAAAGGAGTATCTTGGTTCTTCTTCTTTCAATGCCTCCTGGTTCTAGTGCCCACTATATTTTTCCATGTAATTCAGTAAACTAAAAAAAGCATCAGTGGGTGAGGGGCAGCTGTAGAGGAGTGTCTTGGCATTGGTTAACATGCCCAAACCAAGGAGGCGGATGGGCAATAGCTAATGTTATTGATAGCTGTGCGGCGTGGACCATAAGAATAAATGTGTCTTACTTAGGAGAACATATGAGACTACCCCAAGTCGAAACAGAATGGCAGCAAACATTTTCCCTCAACGGCTAACCTCGAGGACATTTGTTTCGGCTAGTATGCCTTTATCATTTCCAACCAAACGTAGCAGCTTTGCAAGACCAATATCTTATCAACCCATTTACCTAATTTGTGATGCAGCATTCCAAAAAGATCTTTTCAGGCACTCCATTGAGATTTTGAGGAATGCCCACCGAGGCTCCTCCAGGAGAGGTGGTGTTCTTGTACTCTAGCTCTGGGTACCCTTCAATGATTTCAGAGGTCTGCAACTGCAAAGGTGCAGCCTCAAAGACATGAAGAAATGGTATTTCCTTTAATATGGAATCATGGCATGTAAAGCCGCCACCTTGAACTCGCATGGAAAGCGTTCCTTGCTCCATGCTCTTGGCCAGAATAATGCAGGGGGAACCCCTTCTTTTCCATCTTTTTAGGAGACGTCCTCCATTAAGCATTCATGCAATTGCATCTGAACCTCTACCTGATGCACATGCAAGGTGTCTAGCTTAAATCCTGTTCATTGGGGAGATGGAATGTGGGGGTGTTCCTCAAGAATTATAGACTGTGGGTTTCTTTTTTTATAATCTTGTCTTCGTGCCAAGACAATACTTCCTAAAGTCACCCGATGAGTCGCCTCCCTGGCCGACAAATCCCTTTCTCTGTAGAAGAAATAGGGTGACTAGCTAAAAGACGACACTCAAACATGAAAGCCTGAACATCTGGTAGATACTGTTCTCCCACAAATACTGACTGAGCCCCTGGGCCAACGGGCATTTAAGACACTGTTGGTGACCTCTGCGCTCACTCTAGCCTTTCCTCAGGTGGCAGAGACTTTCCTATGACAAAAACTGCCTTTCCGAATCCTCGCCGAGGCTTTTCTTAAGGCATGCCGCTGATAGCAGGGCTGAAGACACCTTGTATTGCGAAGTAGTTATGGAAGCTTTCTTCCTTTCCAGATATCCTGCCAGCACTATCATCAACCTTTCCCTTCAAGGCACTGGGGGTCAAAATCACAACAGCTTTCCAGATGTATGCAGGATGATCAGGGAAGTAAACTGTACATGCCCACAGGGCACCCCGCTGTCCTCCACATCATCCAGGGGCAGCACAGTATGGTCTCATTGCACATAAGTTGGCAGACACTCTGCACACCAAAAGGGAAATGTCCCCACTGGATTTTTTCATGCTTTCAATTTTTTTAAAATGCATGTTATTTTATCCACATAAAATGTTGGATTTAAACAATGACTGTTTGTATCAAAGCACTAAAACACTAACAGATATGCATGTAGAAAAGCATCTGTGTTTGAATTGAAGCAGTTGATACAAAATCAAAAGTTGTAAAAGTTAACTCCCAACATAAGTTGTAGGACGGCAGAATCAAAAGAAATCTAGTTAGGGAGAAAATGTCCTGCCAGAAATCTGCATCCAGAAACAAAAATGCTGCTAAGAAGGGCTTCCCGGAGTTTAAAAATAAATAACCCAAAAGCTCGGCAGGAAGAAAACAAAAAAAGAGACACAAAAATACAAGACACACAAAATTGATGTAAAAGAGACAGTGTTCAGAGTGCCTGCAGCACAATGGGTTAAGAAAATCGAAATGGAAGAAAATAGTTTGTGACCTGCATCTCGAGTCATCCCACACTATTCTCTCCCACTGAAAACATGTTTTCAGCCACCACCTTAAACAGCCAGTACTCATGGCGATCAGTGTACATCGTTCTATCCACAAGTTATGTTTTTAGCACTGAAATGCTGTGAGAGGGCGCATTACAAAAATCCTATTGGAAAAAGATCTGGAGTTCCACCGGGCGGTTAAAACAGCAGGGAGAACACATGACTTTGGAGTAGGTAAGAGGCAGAAAGAAAAAAGTCCCACCGCTGCTTTACTAGACCCCGCATTGGCCACAGTATGACATTCTTGCTGTACAAGTGCCTTTGAGGTGAATACTGCCTGTGCTTGTATACACACGCACACAGGTGCTGCTAGGGGAGGGGGGTTTATGGAGCTATAGCCCCGGGTATTTTGGTTGTAGCCCCGGATAGAATCTCAGGATCTACAACCAAAAGGCTAGCTAGCCCAGAGTCCCGACAATCCCGCCATTAGCGTAGCCTCGGATCTTTTCCAAACCTAGCAACACCACTGCACGTGCACCCGCACTCCACAGATTGACAAATATGATATTAGACTCAAGATAAGCAATGAAAAAATACATCAGCATGTAGGCGGTGCTAGAGAATGCGCTAACAGACAGACAGACAGATATAATAAAAAGATAGGGTGATGGATTTTTTTCTGACAGGCAGGGAGCTGGAGCTAGGAAGATAGGCATGTAATAAAAAAAGGCCCAAGAGGCCCTGCATAAATAAAGAGCAGTGTGCTTAAAACAACGGATCCCTGTTAAACAGGCAGACAGGGGCAGGCTCTTGGGTGCCCTGATGTAGACAACAACACGAACAGCTCCCAATCCTTTCTGTATAGTGTACATAAAATACTTAGTGCGGCAACAGAGTTGTCATTAAAAATTACTCTGAAGTAGTGGCATTTTGCTCAATAATGTACTTTACCTAATGATCACGATGATAATGGCCTCCTTCAGGCAAGCCTGTCTTGCGCATCTTGTAAAGTGCTGTCTCCCCTTTTCCCTCAATAACTTTGTGCAAACATTACATTTCAAGTGCTTCATTTAAAGGCATACACAACATAGTTAACTTTGCATTACCAGGCGCTGCATTCAACCTTAAAAGCATTTGACTGTCACTGGAAACTGTTTACAAAATATTTTTTTCAGTATATCAGATATTCTGGCTGTAAAAAAAACCCCTGAAGATGCTTTAAAAAGGTGCAAAGCTACAAAAGTCAGGAAATTGTATTGTATTGTATTTATTATATTTATTTATTTCAATTCTTGTTACGCGCCACATGCCCATGGGCCTCAGGGTGCACAGAAAACGAAAACAAGGCAAACAAAACATTAAAAGACTGAGGCAGAGGAAGTGTGGAGAAGTTTAAGATTACTCTATGTTAAAAAAGGTGAGTCTTTATAGGTCTTTTAAAAAGAGGGTAGTTTTGTACCTGGCGTATTGCACGTGCAAGTACATTCCATAACAGAGGACCTTGGAAATCGAGAGTGGTACCTCCAAATTTAGCGATTTTGAATCTGGGGGAAGCAAGTACTGTAGCAGTAGAGGACCAAAGGTTCCTGCTGGTTGTTTTGTCTTTGATGTCTTCTGACAAATATACGGGACTGCTTAAGGACACACATTTGTGTGTCATTGTTAACACTTTATGTGTTATTCTGTGTTTTACTGGAAGCCATTGTAGTTTCTTTCTGTAGGTGGAAATTTGAGTGCGGCGCGATTGGTTAAAGATGGTGCGCACAGCATTATTCTGAGCCACCTGCAAAGATTGTAAGTTGGCAGCGGTGGTGCTGGACAGTAGGATGTTACAATAATCTAATCTAGAATTTACCAACGCAGTGAAGAGAAGTGCATAGTTTTCAGTTGTTATGAATGGGCAAATATAGGGTATTTGCTTATTAATCAGTCCACAGCTAGATCGAATGCTGGAGACATGGGGCTTCATGGATAGTTCGTCATCTAGAATGACCCCTAATGTTTTTCCTTTCCTTGGGATCATGATGACATTGTCCACGATAGTGAAGTTGGCATAGTCTGTGGCTAACCTGTTTCGGGTGTTCTTGGAGGATACTATCATGAGCTCTGTTTTATTATTATTCAGGGCCAAGGAGTTTTAGGCCATCCAGTCCTGGATGGCTTTATAGATGGTATTGATAGTTTCAACATCATTTTTATAGTGACCGCTCAGCTGGATGACAACCCGAGTGTCGTCCGCGTAGTTTGTCGTCCGCGTAGTTTGTATATTGAACACCTAATTAATTTAGGAGATCTAGTAGTGGTCGTGTATACACATTGAAAAGCAGGGGCAACAGGCAAAAGCTCTGTGGAACACTGCAGGTTTGAGTGATGGGGATGGAGTGATTGTTACCCACACAGATCCTTACCATGCGAGGGCCCAAGAAGGACGCTATCCATTTGGATGCCAATCTGGAGCAATTTGCGACCTCTCCATACCTTGTCACTAGCAAGCTATGATCAACAAGATTGAAGGCTGCAGAGAGGTCGAGCAGCATCAACAACTCTCTTGTATTGTATTTGGTTATTTATCTAGCGTGGCCTCAATCTGCTTTTTTTCCATGGTTGGAACGCCCTTGGTGAGCGTAGTCTGTGTGGTTGGAAATTCTAGGGAGTTTAGCTTAGATGCATGTGTGCATGTTTACATTCTAAGACTTGGGTGGCTGGCAAGGCTCAAATAAGCAGCCCCGGAGAGGTCAGACACGTGGGCGGGAGCTCTTGAGGGTTAATGATAGACTGATATTGTTGAGAGAGTCTATGTGAGGCCAGCTATACCGGGTTCCTTCCGGAGGTGGTCGCTGTATGCTAGTGGCAGAGGTGTTGAGGTACGTCAGGTGTTTGAGTCTGGGCGGCTATGTGTGAAACTAGGCCAGATGTGCTTAGCCATAGCCTTATTCTATCATGCATGGATATTTAGCCATGCCTGCGGCCTGTGGAAACACTAGTGGTGTGAGATATGCATACCGTAACCTGCAAGATTGCTTATTTGTCCAGGTCTAGAATCGAGAGTCCAGTGGTAGAGGGCCTAGGTTTCACACTGTGGCCAGTATCTGCATATAATAAACAGAGATGGAGCCTAAACCGAGATTTGAGGATCCTGTATAGTGGGAGAAAGGCCTATGTTTCACAGTGCAGTATGTTTAGACATAAGGTAAACAGAGACCGAGGCTACGCCTAGATAAGAGAATACTGTATAGTGGGAGAGAGACCTAGGTAGGTATCACAATGCAGTATGTTTCATCATACAGTAAACAAAGATGGTGGCTGCACCTATATTTGAGGGTCCTGTATTGTGGGCAGGAGGCACAGGTTTCAAGGTGCAGATGGCCTCAACAGATAATAAACAAACAGCAGAAGCTACACCTAGATTCAAGAATCTTGTAGGTGGGGGCGGGGGTTGAGGGTGGGGGCTTACGCCTGAAAAAGCCATAGGTTCAGCCTATTGTACAGTAGGTATCCGTAATGTAACAGCCGTCAATACTTTGTTTTACCTAGATTTGGGAATGGATTTGTGGTGGGAGGTTGCTAGTGTTGAGAGCTTCCCCAAATGAGCAATGCAGGTTGACAGTGGCAGTGTTTACTAAGTGATGGGGTTGTGCTACCCTGGGCTACTTGTCTCATTGTTAGTTGTCTCTCATGTGGATTGGCAGGCACGTGGCGAGGTGTGTATGTTGCAAATGTAGCACCATCGATGGCTGCTGGCTTACCTCGAGTGCTTGTCCGGTGAGTTTTGTGGGTGGGCTGATGGTGGATGAGGAGAGCCACAACGAAAAGCTGCTGGCTTGCCTGGAGTATTAGTCGGCTGGAAGTGTTGTTGAGCGTTATGTGGTGGTGTGTCAGGTGAAACCGCTGTGAGAGCTGCCGTCCCCTGACTAGATATTGAAAAGCGGGGTAGTTTATTAGTGGTGTATTCACCGGGTACAGTGGATTAGGAGAGAATTGGGAAGAGCCAGGTTTTAAGGGCCTTTCTGAATTTCAGGTGCATTTCAATGTTGCGAATGTGTAAGGGAATGGAATTCCAGATGATTAGCGCTTGGACGGAGAAGGAAGAACTGCCAAGTCTTATGGAGCTGTGGGGTGGGATCACTAGATGGAATACCGTGCGAGATCTGAGGTTCCTGGTAGGTTAGTATGGGCCAATTTTGTCTCTGAGGAATTCAGGGCTGGTGTTGTGGATTGCGTGATGAGTGATACACATGGTTTTGAAGGTGGTGGATCGAGCAATGCGGAGCCAGTGGAGGACACTCAGGGTAGGGCTGCTGTGTTCTCTGGCGGGCAGGTTAATGAGAAGGCGTGCTGCCGCATTTTGGATTCTTTGGAGTTTCCTTAGTTGGAATGCCGGGGCTCGAAGGTAGAGGCAGTTTGCATAGTCAAGATGGGAGAGGATGATGGAGTTGATGGCCGAGAATCGGTGGGTATAGGTGAGGTAAGGGAAAATCCGCCTGAGAATACGTAGGTGAAAGAAACAGGTTTTGGATACACTGGTGGGGTGTTGGGTGAGGGATACATCTGAGTCTAGTTCGTATCCAAGGTTTTTGACCACATTTGAAGGTGCCAGTGATTGTGCTAGCAATTCGGGCCACAGGATTGGCTGGGGGATGAGTGATGTTTTCCTGCAGAGTAGGATTTAGGTTTTCCCAGGGTTGAGGATGAGGTGGTTGGTTGTCATCCAGTGATATCAGAGAGGCACAATGACAGGTCTGGGCTGCCACATCCTTCGGAGTTTGGGATTCTGAGGATGATCTGGGTATCACCTGTATAGTTGTAGCAGGTAAGAATGTAGGAGCGAATGATTGCGGGAATGGGTTGTATATAAAAATTGAAGATTAGCTGTGATGTCGACGCTCCTTGGGGGACACCTTTACAGACTGGACGTGATATGGATGTGAACTGGTCGAAGTGCATGATTTGCGACCGGTTAGAAATGAAAGAAGATATTTGATATTTTGATTCCTAGTGTTTGTAGTCTGAGTAATTGAATCGAGTGGTCGATGGTATCGAAGGCTGGGAAAGGTCTAGCAGGATGAGTACCGTGCAGCTGTGTGCGTTGGCTGTTCTTTTTAGGACTTCCCAGATGGAGACTAGGGAGGCTTCTGTTCCCTTTAGTGGTCTGAAACCTGATTGTGCTGGGTCTAGGAATTAATATGAAAACATCATGTCCATCAACAGGTCTTTGTCACGCAGTCTTACAACAGCATTTATAACCAAAATAGTGAATATAGCGTCCTCAAGCAGGCTTGGACTGGCCCTTAAATACTCAGACTGACTGTCACGACCCTCGCCCAAAAGCCCCTCTGGCAAACCCATTGGCCAGGTGGGGTCAGGTCTCGGGCCTCTAGAATCTGACATCCTCTTCAAAAGCGCCAGGCTCATACACCATAAAAACAATGTGCTTGGGAACTACTTTATTGTATTGTCAGCTAACATGGAGGAACCCACATAGCTTGGGTCCTAAGAACCAAGCTATACGATCTAGTGTTTTGGGTGTGGTAGCCTAGGGACTACTTTACCTGGACTATTTTGTTGGGGCTATTTAAACCACACCCGAGCAAGACAACACGTTTTACGTTACTTTGCAGCTTGCAACGGGACGCTCACCGTGTCCAGCTATTCCCTCGAACATCGGAGAAGCAGAACCTGCAAGGAGACAAAAAGAACATCATTAGCAGCAGCATCTTACCTGCAGTCTTCATCTTTAAACACTCGCAGCTACTGAGAACAGCTTCCTCGAATCTGCACGCCTCCCGGACAGAACGACCTGAAAGAGGAAGATAGAGGCAACATTAAAGAAAGCTGTAGAGACATTTACAAATTACGACCTGGCTGGTCGCCTCTCGGCTGGCACCACTCCGGACATTCCACTCGCGCTGAAGAACACCGCGACCTACAAGGAAGGAAAACACAGGTTAGCAAAGCCAAGACTTCGCAGCGCTGCGCATAGCGCTTACTTACCGCATCATCGCGCTCTTAATGCGCCATCATTTACGAGCGGGGCTCAACCAAGCCAGTTCGCCGTGCTGAAGCTCTGCATACCTAAGGGAGAAAAAAAGAGACATTTTAAACAAAGAAAGGCATGCAGGATAGCAACAAAACTAAAGAACAGCAATAAGACCTACCTGAACAATATCAAACGGGCCGGCGTCAGTGAAGTAACTGGACTGCACTCGCCCATGAAAGACAACGCGCCCCTGCAAAGAAGGCAGGACGGAGAGCACACCTAATTCTATCACAGGGTGAGGAGAGGGTGCCAGAGGGACTGAAATCATACGGGGGTGGAGAGAGGATACTTACCCCAGTCGGTCAGTCTTGAACACAGTCCTCCTGTATTTTCAGGCAGAACCTCATCAGGGCAAAGCTGAGAAGCATACCAGTGAGTAACCCGGCTGGGTGGTGTCCCTGTGGATACCAGGTGAGCGTAACACTGACAGACCCATTTTGTCAACTAATGCGAGATGGGAGGGCTCGACACTCCTACTTTGGCCAGCAGCAATGTCACCAAATATGTATTAAAAGGCACCATTTGTCACACGGTTTCTTAGGAATGTGCCCTCAGGATCTTGCCACCCGACCCCCCTCCCTCAAGTCTTGTCGTGAAAAGCCACAACCCGTTATTCGCAAACGTGGGCATCTAATATGTCGCAGTTGGTCCCTGTCCTAGTGTGAAAGTGCAACGTCCACTGAGGAAGGACGTCCCCGGGGCACACGGTACGTGTTGCCCACCCCTTCTTCCCCCGTGGGGTGCATTTGTGCATGGCACAGCGTCCAGTGGGCTGCGCTAGGGGGCATAGGGTCCCCAGGCTATACTATGGGGAACAACGAAGGCTCCTGAACAGTCAGCCATTGGTGGCGAACATGTTGCCCAGCCACCACTGTAATTTTGGTGAGGGCAATTTTTTCCTGGGTTTGGGTTTGTAAATTGTACATGGCAGGAGAGTTGAATGAGAGATGGCATTTTTTGTGCGACAGGCCAGGGCAGCAAGGGGTTGAGCTGGGTTGTTCTTCGATGTTCCATTGTTGCTGATGTGGCAGGTCAGCCTAGCCTTCAAGTTTAGGAGGTGAGAGCTAGTGGGAATGCGGGGCAGTGATGTAGGAGCAGTAAAGCCGGGACACGGTTGGTTAAATGATAGTTGGTTGAAGCCGAAAGATTATTATCGGGGTAAAGAGGGTGGTTAGTCCTGTGTGGATGCACAGACTAGCGCAGGGTTACAGGAAGGTGGGGGTTACAGGAAAGGGGAAGAGGTAGGGAAGCAGGACAGGCATTGGCTCGGGGAGAGGATATGGATAAAGTTGGAGAGTTGAAAGGGGAAGGAATATTTGAAGGGAGGGAATGGGAAAGGGAAAGGGGGGGGTGTTTACCATGATGTTTTAATAGTTTGGTTAGCCTGTAAGGCCGAGGAGCCAGGTTAGCGATGTAAGCTGCGGCCTGTCACATTAAAGCAACATTTTTACTCATGGCGAGCCCGGGTGTTTTTGCGCAGTCTAGCCCAAAGGCTATTGTGTTCAGATACCTTTCCAGATCGTCAACACAGGCATATGCACAGCCTTGCCGGTCTCCCCTACCCTCTCCCAAAGGAGAGCTCACTGAAACACACCGGTCTCCCACGGGTGACGCGACGGTGGACTCGGTACACATTGCAGCCCCAACAGAAAATATACCTACAAAAAAACATGGCTGTGATTTTCCGAGGCTAACATTTAGGGGTGCGCTCAGCCGTTCCTTCCCCGCATCCTGGAGGCTCAGCCAGCGCCGAGCAACGAGGTGCGACATTAGAAGCACCGGCTAATTGTCATTTGTCCTACTAAAATAAAAGGAGCCGGCGCCGCCTTCCCCTGCCGCTGCCCGGCTTCCCTTCGCCTTTATTCCGTTTAATGTCTCTAACTTTATGCCATGTTCTCTGGCTCTTTCAGCACGGCTGAGCAGGGCTGACAGGCGGATTCCTTTGCTTTTCAAGGTATTAAAGGCACTTTCCCGCTCTGACAGCCTGCTCTCCTCTGCCACCTTCCAGCTCCGGCTTCACACTTCTTTGGGCAGGCAGTGCTTCTTGACAGACCACTGTCACTTCCCATCACCCTCTCTGTATCTCCCGCGCTCTCCCCCTCAGCAAGCATCCCGACTTTCCAACCAATGCAATTATTTTTTTTGACAAGCCATCCATCAGCTTTAACTTAAAAAGCACTTCTGCTGCTGCCCATTGTTAAATCTCGCGCTTTTTATGGAGCCTGCATGAGAGAATATGATATCAGACATTCAAACTACCAAACCATGTAAATTTACTTTGTTCTCAGCTATGTTTCCAATTTCACGTCCAATTTTTCAGTACATTATGCGGAGTTGTTGTGCTTAATACGATGTTGTCAAATCCCATTAAAGTTCACTGCATCGCATGGCTTTAAAAACAGGTTACAATTTGCATTCTATAAAGAAAAGGAAGGAGCAGCGTCTGAAGTCAAGCTGAATCTTATTAAAATTATCTGTTCAATTGTTTCATTTGTAGACAAAGTAATTTCCAGGCATTAGCGAAGACACATATGAAAATGTCATCCTGCCAGCTAATGACAATGCAAGCAAAAGGGATGGAGCTGTGAAACTCAATAAAGCTCTCTTGCTGGTGACATAAATTTGACGATAATCCGTGCAAATGAATAAGGAGCGTCCCGTTTGAATAGGAATTACCTTTCTCTATTAAATCACATTGGTGTATTTCCACTTGGCCTACATCCTGGGCCCCTGCCAATGCAAGCAGCTCAGAGAGAGCCCTGAACAGACAAAATAAGAAATACAAGGACGCAGGTTTCTCTCGTGCCTCATCTTTCAAGAGTCACTGTAACCGGGAGTTAAGATGTAATAATGCAGGCCGGAAAGTAAGTCATCCCGCCCGCTCTACCCCGTACCACATAGCATTTCATCAAAGAGCCCGAGGTACCCGAAATGGCATCACACACCAGTGACCACCCTCTCATGACATCACAGGATACAACATAAGACCTTCAGCCCCGAACAGATCACAGGGAGCGACATGACAAATGGAAATACACCTGCACTATGTACCTTAATAAAATAGTAACTGGCATTCAAATGGACAAAAGCCATTTTAATGGCCAATTATAGATTAACCCACAAGCTGGCACAACGCGTCACAATACAGCAAAGGCACAACCAGCAGAGCTTTAATGGACTAGTCAGACTCCTTTTGTTTCCCAGGGCAGCCTCATATGTCAAGTTACTGCCATTCTATGCTAGTTAAAGCCTCACACGCCAAGTGCAGGCCTAATATGGCCAAGAACTACCATAATATGCGTTGTGCAGCCTAGGATACACAAGTAGTGCCATCTTTTACAAGGCTACATTTAATCTGCCAGGTATTGTCGTCTTATGCAAGATCCACCCTCACAAGCCAGAGTACTGACATCATCATATACTAAGGGCCTGATTCCCAGACGCGTTTTATAATGGCGCAATCTCATTGGAAAACGTTCTGTGAATCAGGCCCCACGTCTCACAAGCCAGCTACAGTCATCGTACATGCCCAGATTGTGCCATCTTGTTTCAAGTGCTTCGATTGCCCAGGCACAGCGTTGTACGTGGATGTATGGCAACTTAAAGGATTCTGTTTGGGGTTGTCAGGTTTTGGGCAGCCTAACTCAAACTCCTACAGTAATTGGCACCCATGAACTATACAATAGCACACTCGATTTGCGTTGCCTTCATCGGTTGTATATATTAAATAATATAATTTATTATCAGGACTCTAATTTCCGTATTAGTTGATTATATACTAAATATTGGTACTTCGATTCGGCACCAAAGGGACCATTTTGTGAGCGTATCATAAGAAGCCTTATTTTTATTAGCATTTTTTCAAGAGTACCTGTTCAGATGAAACACTAGAGAAGACTGCTAGCTGCATACTATGAGCGATAATATCCCAATGTTGAAGATTCAATAAGCAGATACATGCCACCTGATCCAATACCCCCTACCACAGCAATCCCACCCCAAATCTCTGGGACAAGAAACATGCTGTTTTTGATCTGAATATTCTGTCTTATTTAAAATAAATCAAAATGAAAGGTGGCCCTTCAGCTTTTCTCTGGTGAAATCACCCACAATCTTTTATTCAAACGCAGGTAACTTGTCTACAGGAGGAAAACACAGCATGCCTATTATCATCTTGCTACATTTATTTTCACAATAAATACAAAAATCAGTTCACATAAAATCAAATCTGAATAACTATTCTTGACAAATATATATAATAATTTCCAGAATAAACATTCAAATTATTAATCACTCATTTATACATCAAATATTCTCCTTGGAAAATATACAAAGACTTATATCACTTTGGCTTTTTAATAGGAGCTTTAACTTTGGGAGAGCAAGAAATCTAGGTTCATTTAAAGTGTCATGCAAACATTAGAGTGTAACCGAACAGGCATCAACACTTCATCTCTACTTGACAGGCTAGTGCGGGAGTTGGGGGGCAAGTGCAGGATGAGGGGGGGGTCAGGGGAGACCAAGTGTTGGGGTAGACCAGATTAGGGGGGCCTGGTGCCCTGTAAGACTCTGAAGGAACCATGCAGTCAGTCAAGAGGCAAAATGGGGACATTAGCGGGGGAGAGGGAACAAAGAAGAGAAAAGGAAGGTCTTCAGAAGCTTCCAGAATTTAAGGAGATCCAGCTCAAGTCCAAGAAGGTCAGGGAGGCCATTCCAGAGGGAGGCACCTGCAGAGGAGAAAGATCTACCTCCACTCTCTGCTTGGAAAAGCATCTGATTTGCAGAGAGTTAGAGCTAGACGACCGAAGGGATCTAGCAGGGAGGTATTTAGGGAGAGAAGCTTGAAGGAGAGCTGCACGTCATCCACATTAACATTGGAAGTTAGGAGATAAGGAGGAGGTCAAATGGGCTAGAGGGGCCACGTAGATGTTAAAAAGCCAAGGTGAGAGGATAGTACACTGAGGGACACCACATGAGAAGAGTTAGATGGTGGAGAGAAAAGTACCCAGTTGAACCTGGGAAGGTCGGTCCGAGGGGAAGGATGTCAACCAGTCCAGAGCCAGGTCTGAGATGCCGAGGGTATCACAAAGCCAATTTATTAGGGTGGCATGATTGACTGTATCAAAGGCATAGGAAAGGTCAAGAAGGATGAGAACGGAAGGAGAGCTGGAATCGAGATTAGAGAGCAAGTCTTCACATGTATTCAGGAGAGCAGTTTCCATGCCTCTGGCAGCTCTGAAGCCAGACTTGGTTGTGGAGACAATCGACACAATCAGTACGATGGATAAGCTGGGAGATGGCTAGCTTATCCAAGAGTTTGCCCAGGAAGACGGTAATGGAGATAGGGCCTTTGTTTGCCAGACAGGAAGGGTCGGTAGAAGGCTTTTTGAGGAGAGGGTGCCCAAGGGAGTGCTTGAGGAGAGAGGGGAAGGAAACATTGGCAAAGGAGTGATTGTAGAAATCGGCCAGGCTGGAGCAAGGGAGACAATGATGTCCTTGATAGTTCTGGAGGAGCAGGGAAGCACCTGTTTGGATGTGATTTTCATAGAGCGAGCTTGTCGCGAAACCTCATCAGGTGTCCATGTCTCGGAGAGAGCGAGGATGTCTAGGTCAAACTCTTCAAGGAGGTGACAGATGTCAGAGGAGTGTTTGATGGCAGAGCGAGTGTTGAGGGTAGCTAAGTGGAGCAGGTTGTTACTTTAGAAAGTCTTCCGAGGAGGGTTACAGAGTGTGCTACAACCGTTGGAGGTGGCAGAGAGGGGGCGACAGGGGGGGATAGATGGGTGGCAGAAAGAGGAGTGGCAGGAGAGCAGAGGAAGTTGATGTAATTAATAATCCACATATATTAACATGGCACCCAAAGTTAAGACTGAAAAGGTGATCTAATTTCAGTGCCAGGGTTAAATGAAATACTGTAATTCGTTTTTTCTATTTCTGTGCGATGCATGTCTCCATCTAAATGAAGTATTCATTTAGGCTGGCTTAGGCCCTCTGACATCCCATGCCATCAAACAGACATGCACAGAAACATATCCTTAATTTTGGAAAACCAAAAAGGAAAATATAAGAAAATATAAGAAATAAAAGGTCTTTGAGGAGATTCCACATTGTGATCTTGTCAAAATGGAAGTAACCACCCTATAATAAATACAGTAATTGGCTCACAAGAAAATATAGCATTTGATAGAACACAGAATCTAATTGTATATTGCAACGGTCACAATATAGGTATCTATTGTGTCGACAATTACGCACATTAAAAAGAGGCATATTCGACCGGGAATAAAGACTGGCTTCTTTGAAAATAAATATTTTTTTCTAAAGGCTACCAAAGCTAGAATCTGACAGAAAGACTGGAAGAAAAAAACAAGAAGCTAGAGAAAACTATTTTATATGAATATTTATCAAAAAATCTACAAACAAAAGTGAAGTGTCATGAATTCAAGGATTACAACTCTAAAATGGCAGAAGAATATGATAAGAGAGATTGTGAAGCTGAAGAGCTTTTCTTAAGACACAGACAATCAATCGACCCTAATCCATCCCCAAATAGCTCAACTTCCTTAAGAAACCTTTTTGAGCAATTAGAATTCGCTTCGAAGAGAGAAGTAGCTGAATGGTGGGAAAAAAAACCATGAAGATGTATTTAGAAGTCGGAAGAATTCCTCAAGGCCTTAGAATTTGCATCTTCCCATCTTTCGAAGAAGAGGATATCACAGCCCTGAATGATTGGGAAGAATTACTGAAGAAAACCTCAAAAGGAATTATAAGAATAATCAATCCAGCATCCTTAATACATGAAAAGACTAAAAAAGAATTGAACAACTGAAAGAAAGGATGGAAAGAATTAAACCTCCCGGAATTAACCCTTAAAAACTATCAGATTCTGGATGAATATCTAATAAATTATACCAAGGAATGAAAAAATAAAAAGTTCATTTGAGATGAAAATGACTATAAGAATCGAAGAGTCTATACCTTCCAAAGGAAGTATGATGCTAGAAGTAGCTATAATGTAAGACAAAAATTAAGTACTGAAAGAAACCAAGGCATGTCATCACAGTCATCAGATTTGGATACTAACAGTGACAGCGAGAAAAGACAAACGGAAAAATCCAGCCCATCTACAGAAAACGTAGAATGTCCTTTTTTGGAGGAAATACAAAGGCACAAGGGGAGTACGCGGTAAAACCCAGAGCAGCCAGATACAACAAATACAGGGCAAAGAAAGAACCCAAACCAAAATACCTCAACAATGCATGTACACACAGGAGGGGAAATAGGGGAGGGTCCAAGAAACCAAGGAGGACAATTTCAAGGAACGCAAACCAGATCACAACAGAGAGGGAACAGATATTTATTTGTATTTATTTTATTTGTATAGCAGTCCGGGGGCATCTGGGCGCATTTCTTGAAGAAGTTACGGTTACATATATTTACACAATGTTACGAATGTATTACATATTCTACATACAATTTGATACAGTTAAATAATTACATATCCATTGCAAAGGTGCAGAGCAAAGGTTAGGTAGGCATGAGTGAGGTACATGGAACGGAGGCTAATCGTACTGCGCTACGAGCCAGGTTTTGGCTTTACTTCTGAAGGAGTGGAAGGAGGGTTCAATTCTAAGTAGGCTAGGTCGAGAATTCCAGAGCCTTGCGGCAAGCACCGTGAAACTGTTACCACCCGCCTTCTGAAGCTTGAACCTCGGTAGCAAGAGACAGTGTGATTGGGCCGGTCTACGCGAGCGAACAGAATTATTTTGCGTAAATAGATTGGACAGATATTTCGGTGCCTGATTGGCAAGGCATTTATGTGCGAGTGACAGTGATTTGAACGGAATTCTTTGGGTGAGAGATGGCCAGTGTAAACTACGCCAAGTATCTTAGATATGATGAGTTCTGGGAATATTCAGTGCTGCCCTAATGGCATTATTTTGAATTACTTGTAGTTTGTGTAAATTCTGTTGGCTAGTCCCTAAGTACAGCGCATTGCAATAGTCGAGTTTCGACAGGACAAGGTTTCTAGCTAATGTAGTGCAGTTGGCAGTGGTAAGGAGAGGTCGACAGTCGGTGATGAGTTTGCATGTGTAGGCCGCAGAGGAGATTATGCGTTAGTTTGTCGCGTTAAGGATAGAGTAAAATCTAGGTATATACCAAGGGTTTTAGTATCCTCCGATACCTTAATGGTGTTACCATCGATGATGAATGAGTCAAAATCAGAATCTGATTTATTGAGTCGAGGTTGAGACACAAGGAGGAGTAGCTCTGTATTATCGTTGTTAAGACAGAGCCCATGTTGGGCCATCCAGGCCTGGATGACAAGATACATGTTGTTTAGTGCTTTAGAGTCAGCTTTGTGGTCTCCAGTGATAGGTATGAGTATTTGGGTGCCACCTGCATAGTTTGTGTAGGTGACACCCAAATAGTCAAGAATATCAAGGAGGGGCTTTGTAAACACATTGTAAAGTGTTGGTGATACGCATGATCCTTGGGGGACTCCGTACAGGACTGGTGACGGTTCACCCGAGGCCGACGGGGAAAAGACCCTCATTGATCTGTTCTCCAGGAAGGATCTAATCCAGGTGGTGGCTTTGTCAGAGAAATGAGCTGCGGATTTAAAAGTATTGGGTGATTGACCAAATCAAATGCCACCAATAAATCGAGCAGTAGGAGGAGGGCCAATTTACTGTTATCTTTTACAATTTGTGTTTTCAAATTGATGAGGGGCGTTTCCGTTCCATGCCAGGGTTTGAAGCCTGATTGTCTAAGGCCCAGGAGGTTATTGGATTCTAGATACTCCTGTATCTGCAGGTAAGCTGCTCTATCCAGGATTTTGAGCAGGAAGGGGACGGTGCTGATGGGCCTGTAGTTGGAGTAGGTGCTCAGGTTTAATGATGTTTTTTTTTAAGTAATGGGCAAACCCAGGCATCTTTAAGGTTATTAGGCACAATGCCAGTGTTGAATGAGGCATTTATTAGGGCAGTAATGAATGGTGCTAGTTCTTTAGCAGCCTCCTTAATGAAGGGGCTGGGCAGGTGTCTCCCTGACAGTTAGAAGGATTGAGTATGAGGATGATACTTTCGACCTCTTTGGTGGAAAGTGGTGAAAAATTGAATGGCTTGTGGGCTTGTTGAGGGAGGTCTGAAGCGCTGACTGATGTGCTATGATGTGAGTCAGGAGACAGGCTACTTTTTTTTGGAATTGATTTTGTTTTGTAGCATAGTAATTGTATCATATAGTGCTTTTTGAATGTTAGCGCACCACATACTATCTTTAACACAGGTATCGTTGGGTGGTGCCGGAGATTCTAATTCTTTATAGCATCTTAAAGAGTTCTTTAGTATTTGATTTTGCTTGTGAGATCTGATTGTTACAGGTATATTTGTTGGCTTGGAGGATTGCCTCTTTGTAGTTGAGGGCTGCTAGTATTAGGATATTCTTGTCTTCCATCGGAAGACTTTTCCAGCGAGCCTCTGCATTTCTTTTTCCTTACGTAGCATTCTAAGATGTGGCGTAAACCAAGTGTTAAGATGTGCACGTGGTTTGGCTTTCCGTAGTTTGGTGGGGCAATGGCATTCATGGCCTTGAGGATAGTTTGATTGCATATATCAAATAACGCTGTGGGGTCAGTATGCGACTTAGTAGCATTGTTTAGGATGGGTAACATGAGTGGGAGCGATTTCTCACTGGTTATGTCCTTTTTATTTCTAGTGTGGATAGGTGGGGCGATGTTCTGTTTGGAGCAGTGCTTAACAGATTTAATGCTGAATATGATCTGATGGTGGTCTGACCAGGCACAGGGGGGTATTGGACATGATGTTGATGGTGCAATTGTGGCCTACGAGCCAATCAAGGGTTCTGCCTTTGTTGTCGGTGGGTTCCTGGATGCAGTGGGTGAAGCCAAGTTCTCTCATGGCATTGGCGATGTCAAGAGCTTTGTGATCCTTGGCATCTTGGAATCCGAGACTGAGGTCACCCAGAAGAATGATCTGTGAGTTAGGCTTAGTGTTGGTGGATAGAAGGGTAGTGATGTCTTCTGCAAAGGTGGAGACTGGCCCTGGTGGTCTATAGATAAGATGCATAGTAATAGTTTGGGTAGTTGAGACAGGGATCTTGACAGACAAGAGCTCAGCTGAAGGAAGATACTGACTTGGTATGAGTCTGAGGCCTAAGGAGTTTCAGGAAATGAATGCGACACCCCCACCTTTGGATTGGTTGGAGTTTCTGTCACATCTGGTGATGGTGTAGTCGTTGGGGATGGCAAGAGAGAGGGATGGGCCTGCTGCTGCATGTAACCAGGTCTCGGTAATAGCTAAGAAGTCAAGGTTTTGAGCTGTGATGTAGTCTGCAATATCTAATGCATTTGCTGGGAGAGACCTTGCGTTAATTAAAGTGCCCTTAATGGTAGTAGCTTTGTCGGTTCTGGTCAAGGGATCCTTAGGAGGGATACTCTTGGTAGGTAATAACTTCGAAATGTTAGCTAGCTTAATAGAGGTGTTGTGTGTTTTGATAGTGGTGGTCGGATTGGATACTAGCGGTACTGCTCTTGGGAATCTAGTGCCTAATCTATAATTCCTATAATTCAGAGTGCATGGTTGATTTTTCTACCAAACCTACAGCTAGTAGGTTTGGTAGAAAAACGTCTGAGCCAAAGGGCTGGTGAGTTCAAGTATGGGTTCTGTGGTAGTGTCAAGGTGGTAGGAGTGGTATTAGTGATGGGTTGTAGGCAAACTGGCAAAAAGGTTGAAGGTGGAATGCTATTTATTGGAGGAAGCCTATTGCTCGTGGTGAGTGTAGAGCAGGTCACTAACAGGATGGGTTGGGTTGATATGATGCTGTTGATAGGTTCAGTACTAGATCAATCTAGTAGTGAACCTATCAGATTACCAAATGGATCCTGCCCTAACAACAGCGCTAAATGAAGGCCTCTCATTTAGTCCGACCAATTTAGCAGATTACTTTAAAACACAAGTGGACATCTTTAAATTCTGCAGGCGACTCAAACTAAAAAAGGTCTTTGAGGAGATTCCACAAAAACGTAAGGAACAATCAATAATGCAAGATGCATCAGATCTGACAGTGGAAATGGCAGAAAACACAGTAAGCGTATTGAATCTCAATGAAGAGGAAGTATTTACTTCACAAAGATTTACAGAAGAACAAGATATCAATGCTTATCTGGCAAAAGAAACACTATTAAGACCGCAGTCAAAATGTGTGCCAACTCTGCCAGAAAATAATGTTATTGACATATTTCAGACAGCTATATGCAAAGAACTAAAACACAACTATTTGACAAACAGACATGCAAAAGTACGCTTTAATTTACCTCTGAAAGAAAAAACAAGAGATTGAAAAATTGGAAAATAACAAGGAAATGATTACAAAAATGGCTGACAAGGCAAAGGGGGCAATATTGTCTTAATGAACAGGTCAGACTATGTTACGGAAGGCAAGTCACACCTTAACAATGAAGATTGTTATCAAAAATTAGCAAATAACACATGACCAGCCCATCAAAAGGAATGGAAGGAAATAAGTAAATCTTGGCATAATGATGGATTATTGACAGAAGAAGAATTTCTTTACATGAACATAACACACCCAGGAGTGGCAAGCATATATTTTTTGCCTAAAGTACATTAACAGTATGCCACCTTTCCAACATGCCATCCAATAATCAACAGAATTGGATCATTAACTGAGAGGCTTTCTCAATTCATAAATATCTAATTGCAACTTCTGGCATCGAGTTTGGCTTCCTTTCTAAGGGATACCAAACACATTGTTCAACAGCTGGAATCGATCCCGTCGGAGGAACATTACAGATTACTAACGTTGGGTGTAGTATCCGTATACACAAGCATTGAACATGATAAGGGGGTGGGAAGTACTGAGTACTTCTTAAATCAAGATCGATCTCATACAACAATCAGAACATCATGATCTTAGAAATGTTAACATTTGTAACAATATCTTTATGTTTGACAAACAATTTTACTGTCAGCTTCAAGGGACAGCCATGGGCTCAAAATTTGCATCGTCATATGCAAACCCGTTTATGGGTTACTACTAGAACGTACAGAATTAAGAACAGGATTCTCTCCTGAAGATCCATGTTAAAACAATGGTGAAACACGTGTAGAGAGAACGAAAAGTGAAATAGAGAGAAAAAATGTGATAAGTGTGAAATTACAAGGCTAAGAAAATATCCTTAATTTTGGAAAACCGGCAAGGAAAATATAAGAAATAAATAATGATGATAAAAACTATCGACTGGACATTGTGATCTTGTCAAATATTGAAGTAACCACCCAATAATAAATACAATAATTGGCACACAGGAAAATAAATCATTTGAGAGAACACAGTATCCAATTGTATATTGCAAAGGTCACAATAAAGCTATCTATTATGTCGACAATTAGGCACATTAAAAGAGGCAGATTCGCCCAGGACTAAAGCCTATCGACCGGCTTCTTTGAAAATAGACTTGCACAGATGGTCATTTATTGCCTAGCCACAGTTCAAAAAGATCCATGTCTGCTGGAAGGTTAGCCTTTTGATGTATTGTCTTACTAAGACTGATCAGGGTGGTTCCTGATAAACATATAGCCATTCAAATTCTCTCTAAATAACTAAGTTTATTGTGTACAATGTATGTATCAATGGTTAATCATTTAAAAATAATTAATTGAGGACAGAAAACAAAACTGTGTTTACACAGGAGTGAAAGTGCGGTATAGGCATGTAACCAGACTTTGGAACAGAGTTTCCCATCCCCGGGCAGTCTACTGTACTGTAATAAATGGAATGTAGTCCATAGGCAACCTAGGAGGGTTGCTTTGTAGCACATTATATTGATGTATACTATTTGTAGTAGATGTATCCTGCTTTATTCTACCTGCATGTCACACTATCTCTGGAGTGATACATATGTTAAATCATAAATTAGATCATATGTTTGCAACATTTAAACAATTAGGGTAACATGTGTAGGTCAGCAGACACGGAACACAAGATAGATTGTTCTTTTTTTCCGTACACATTTCCCGACAGCCTAATGACATTTGATCATTAGAGGATAATGCATAACAAGTTACTTTTTTTTTTATAACAGATTTTATTGGTTTTTCAAAACACAAACAAAACAATACATGCACACTGCCAATAAAGTTCTCAGAGTATCTCCCCCCTATTATACACAGAATATTGAAGCAGGGTATGTTTGCCCCATCACCGGGGGTCACCTCCTTCATACCTGTCCTGTGAGCGCCATGGGGTTCCTGATTTATCTCAGTCTATCATGCTGTCCAGTTGTCCAATGTCAGCTTTCAGTGTGCTTCTTCCCATTTTTACCATATTTTCTGCGCCTTGGCCGGGCACCCTCTGGCCGAGTATACTCTGCGCTCCATTGCAACACAAATGTCCACATCTGTCACCCATTGCTCATAGCTTGGTATCAAGTCCGATCCCCATTTTTGAGCAATATTTCTTTTAATCTGGGCAGTTGTGGTGGATAACATCAGTTTTTCATATCTTGACAATTCGACCGCCTCGTCTATTCCCAGTAGTAGTAGCTTTGGGTCCCTTGGGATCGGCCTGCCCATAATTCTGGATAATTCGTCACAACATGCCCCCCAAAATTGTTGAATGCATGCACATTCCCACAGTATATGGAAGAATGTGCCCTCTACTGTTTTGCATCGTAAACAGGCTGGATCATTTATCTTTCCCCATTTGTAGAGGGCAACCCTGGGATAGTATACTCTGTGTAATACTTTTAGCTGGATCAGTCTGCGTCTTGATGCTATGGCTACTTCCCTTGGGAACATCAGTGCTGTGATCCATTCCTCTGGTAATATTGCACCCACGTCAGCCTCCCGTTTGGTTCGTAGCGCCAGCAGCTCTGTCGTGCCAAAGGAAGTTAAGGCACTGTACAGGGTCGATGTCACCTTATGAGTGATTGGTTCAGGGAGTAGGTTCCTTTCTATCGGGGTGTATTCCGGCAGGGGGGTCACATCAGAGAGGCTGCCCTGTAATGCATGCTGTAGTTGGATATAGTGATAATGTTCAGTTTGGGGGAGTGCAAGGCGGGATGCTAGCTCTGTGAATGGGATTATGCTGTCTTCCCTCACAACGTCACCCAGTGTGAGTGTTCCATGTTGACCCCAGTTCGGCCATTTAGGAAGCGTGTACATACCCGGCAGATTTCTATTATTCCACACTGGCTGGGCCTGCGATAACCTATATCCCCACCCTACAAACCTATGTGCCTCTGCCCAAATTTGTGTTATATGTGCTCTCATATTGGAAGTGATTGGTCGAGTTCTCTTCCCATAGAGGTATTGCATGACCGACCACGGGGGTGCCAGTTCCTAGTGATTTGTTATGCGGCGCGGTTATGTCCCTGTGCAATTGGTCATTTACTATTGACAGTTGGCTGGCCCAATAGTAGGTCTGCATTCGGGGGAGCCCTATTCCGCCTTCCCAAACAGATCTTTGGAGCGTGGCCAATGCTATGCGTGGGTGGCTGTTGTTCCAAAGCAACTTCCGGAGTGATTGATCTATCTTTTTAAATATGTTTGGAGGGATATATAGTGGGGCGTTCTGTAATACATATAAGAGTCGGGGCAGGGACATCATTTTAAAGAGCGCTGCTCTACCTAATAGTGTCAAAGGAAGGGACGACCAATGTCGGGTGTCCTCTGTGAGCTTTGTCAACACCGGTTGCAAGTTCTTGGGGGTATAATCGTTCAGGTTGTTGGTTATTAGTATACCTAGATATTTAAATTGTTCCCTCACCACTTGGTAGGGGCAGTGGGGTGGTATCGTTTCCTCTTCCTGGCTTGGTGGGAACAGGGTGGATTTCGCCCAATTAACCCGCAGTCCGCTGAAAGCACTGTATTTCTGCAATAGAGTAGTCACTATAGGACAGGAGTTTACTGGGTCGTACAGGTATATCAGCAGATCATCCGCATACAGGGACACTGTCTTCCCAGGTTTCTGACCAACGGAAGCCCTTGCATGTTTCATTGCTTCTTAGTATTATTGCAAGCGGCTCAATAGCTATCGCAAATATCATGGCAGACAAAGGGCACCTTTGTCTGGTTCCTTTTCCTATTTCAAAGGGGTTTGATACATAACCGTTCACTTTTGTGACCGCTAATGGTGATTTATAGAGTAATTTAACCCAGCTCATGAAGAGGGGCCCGAATCCCATTCCCTGCATTATTCCCCAGATCGCCTCCCATTTAATTGAATCGAACGCTTTTACGAAGTCCACCGCCAGTAGGGCTAGTGGGCCCCGAATAGTAGGCGCGTTTTCTATTGCTGTGTGCAGCCGGTGTATGTTCATACGCGTGGATCTTTGCGGCATAAATCCACACTGATCCGGGTGGATTAGAGAGGGTATGATTTGCTGAAGCCGGTTGGCTAGCGTTTTGGCTAGGATTTTGGTTTCGGTATTGGTGAGGGAGATAGATCTATATGAACTACATCTATCTGGTGGCTTATCCGCTTTGGGTAGTACCACTATGGTGGCTATCTCAGGTCTAGTGGAAGGGATCCCTTGCTGCGGCAGGTTTCGTACATTTTCAGTAAGAGCGGTGTGATTGCGTTTGCGCCTATTTTTTTCCACATCTCCATGGGGAAACCATTAGGTCCCGGGGTTTTCCCGGCTTGGAGGTCTGCCATGGCTGGCACAACTCTTCCTCCGAGATGTCAGCCTCTAACAGGGCCCTTTGGTCTGGTGTTATCGCCGGGAGGGTGATCCCCTCTAGAACTGTAGTGTCAATGGGGGTATTTGGTGGCTTATATAGCTCCCTATAGTAGGATGCGAACTCTTCCGCAATATCTCTATCCGCCGTTATCAGTGAGTCCTGATCGCTCTGACATGTCTGAGCACCTCATCTCGCTTCTCCAGCCATGCCAGCAATTTCCCTGCTTTGTCCCCGACTTCATACACTCTGGCACGCATCGCCGCGTGCGCCTGTTTGGCATTGTCAAGGGCAACATTATATAGCTGTTTTTGTGCTAGTTGTAATGCACGGAGAGTATCTGGTTGACCTTGGGATAGGTGAGATGCCTCTGCTCTTTGCTCGTGCTTTTCGGCTTCTCGGAGTGTTTCCGTCTGTGTTTTCTTATGGGCGGTGATCCAGGAGATTAGTTCCCCTCTTAGGACCGGTTTGTATGCCTCCCATACGGTTGTTGGGCTTTCCACAGACACTGCGTTCAGTTCAAAGTACGATTCAGTGGCTTTCTGGGCATGCTCTATTAGCTCTGGAAAGCCCAGATAATAACTATTTAGTCTCCAAGTGGGCGGAGGGACCGGTCTGTTAGTGCTAATTTCTAGTATAAACGGAGAGTGGTCTGATACGCCTGTGAGGTAGGAACCGTGCATCAGTCGCTAGGTGTAGCTCGGGTGCAGGGAGAAAAAGGTAGTCCAGTCGCGACATTTAGGCGTGTGCCCCAGAGAGAAATGAGTATTCTCTCGTATTAGGATGTAAGTGTCTCCACACATCTTTTAGCCCCATTGCGTCAGCGAATGTGGCGAGTTTAGTCCGGGTGGAGGGGTTCCTTGCACGCATGTGCGTACGATCAAGTTCCAGGTCCATGACCTCGTTGAAGTCTCCCCCCACTATCACTAAGTTCGAGGTATCTGCAGCGATTATAGGAGTTATGTCATCAATTAGGGAGGTAAGTAAAGTTGGTGGTGCGTAGATGGCTAGCATGGATACGGTGCGTTCCCAGAGCATCCCGGTTATGTGCACAAATCCGCCCCCAGTGTCCTGTGCGACGGTTAATAGGTCAAGTGGTAGGCGCTTGTGTATTAGGATCAGTACACCTCGGGCCCCCATAGAGAAGCCTGCATGTATTGCCATTCGGTAATTGGATCGCCTGAAAAGATTGCGGTTTGTTCCTGCTAAGTGTGTTTCAGTTAGGAATGCTACATCTGGTGCGTGCCGGTTCAATTGTTGTATTACAAGGCGCCGCTTGATGCTATTACCCAGCCCATTCACGTTCCATGTCATCAGCTTAAGGGATTTATTGTCCTTTTTGTTAGTGGATTCCGTCATATCGGTTGGGAATTGGCTGTGTCAAAATTATGATGTGTGTGCCCAGCAATGGTGAACTTATTCTCCCTGGTGGAAGTGAGACTCTGACCTGCAGTGTGCATTAACATTTGAACCCGAATGAAACCACTGGCCCTCCTAAAACGTTGAGTTAACCAAACAATTTCTAATACAAATTCAAACTCCCTTGTTCCCTCCCCATACTCCGCCCCAACATGAAGTACCTGTCGCCCGAACACCAACCCGAGCTCGACTATTGTCTACTCAGGTCGCACTTAACAACCCTGATTTTTCTACAAGTTCTACAACTGTTTCCTCAGGTCAGGGGGCGTGTGTTCATCTGAAACAGCCGTTATATGTCTTTTCAACCATGTCAATTACCTTATTACATTGGTTGCATCTGAAGTCGGTTCCATAACTTGTCGGTGCCGCTGTCTGGACGGATGCTGTTGCTTTATTTCCCTTAGCCCTCCCCCTCGACTAGTGGCAGGTTGTCATCCCGGTCTGGTGGTTGGTCGGGGGGGGGGGTTCTCTGGCTGGTGGGTTGCCAAGGTGCGCATTTTTGTTTCTTCAGCTCGGTCTCCAATCGCCCTCTATGTGTGATTCCGCCCATCTCCATGCCTCCTTAGGATCGGTGAAATGGACGGTTGTTCCTTTATGGAAGATTTTCAATTGGGCTGGGAAGATCAGACCATATTTGACGTTAAGTGAGCGCAGTTGTTTCTTGATCTGCTCAAACGATTGTCTCGCCCTCTGAACTTCTCTTATATAGTCTGGGAAGAAGGCAGTCCGGGAACCATTATGTGTTATAGTGCCCTTGGTACGCGCCATATGTAGCAATGCGTCCCGATCTCTGTAGTTTAGGAACTTTGCCACCACTGTGCGTGGTGGGGACCCAGGCGGTGGGCGCCCGGTGGGTACTCGATGAGATCTTTCTATCGAAAAGAACTTGGAGAAGCTCTTTTTGTCGAATAGGTCGGAGAGCCACTGTTCAAGAAACAATTCCGTGCAGTCACCTCCGACCTTTTCGGGCAAGCCCAGGATTCGCACATTATTCCGCCGTGATCTACCTTCTCCCTCATCCACCCTCGCTTCTAGTACCTTTAGGCGGGCTGTGGTTCTATTCAGCTGCAGCTCCAGGTTTCTCAGCCCATCCTCTGTCCCGGATATGCGCTGCTCGGCTTCCCCAGTGCAGGAAGTTAACTTCTGGAGATCATTGCGTAATAAGGAAAGTACACTTATTCCATCTATTTTTTGTTCCATGGAAGCATGCGAGTCAGCGATTGCCGCCATAATGTCTTTCAGGGATATCACTTCTCTTTCCTCTTCCATTTCTTCCCTCCCTATGGTCGTGTTCCACAGGTACATTCGACGCTGTTGTGAATTGGTCGATTTTGCTTTGCGTTCCCGTTTTCCTGGGTTTTTCTTTTCCCATGTCAGAGACCTGTGAGTGCAAGCAATGAGTCTATTACCACTCGTGCCCAGGCAGGGATCCTATGCTTTGCCGTCGCCTGTGTGCGATGAGTTATGGAGTTTTGCAGGCGTATGTGGGACTATTTGCGTATCATGCACAGCACCTCACCGAGGCCAAAGGGCTATAGTCGCCGTCTCGCTTACCACAGTGTGCTGTATTGGCGACGGCTCTCGATGCTAGGAGAGATGTGGGCCTCCGGTGCGTATGCTGCTGCTGTTGTAGTTTAATCGACTTTGCTTTAATTTTGCTTGTCCCTTCTTTCCCCCCATATGTTGTGGTTTGGTGGGTGGGTGAGGCTTCTCCTTTTGCTCTTACACAGAGGCTTGTAGATGCAATCAATGTCCTACCACTTCTGCCCAGCCATGGGTTCCGGCAGTTAGTATTAATATGCAGCCATGTTTGGAAGTTCACTGCGTACTATGAGTTAACCGTACTCACGTAGTTTTTAGTTTTTCCCACCGAGTCCCACCAGCCGTAATCGCCTTCTCCTTTGCGGCTATGACTTGGTCTTCGGTATGTTGTGCTGGCAGTGGCCCTCGCTATGTGCAGGTATCGTAGTTTTGCTGGTGGGACTTATCCTCATGAGTCTGGGCTGATTGGGGCCGCAGCTCAGCACGAGCACAGGCGCCAGTTCCAGGCACTCAGTTTCCCTCCGGCCCGACGCTGGCGGTGTCGCAGTCGCGTGGTCCACCGCGGACGCCCGTGCGGTCCAGTCGGGTCTTTAGGCGGTTGGGATTTGTTGGGCAGGTGCCGGTCTTCCCAATAGGGCCGGCGCGGAGGATGGAGGCAAAGCAGACCGCCCTCCCCCTCACATGCAGATTCGCCTTGCGTTTCTCCGCTCGCCGCGGCCCGCTCGCTCACAGTAGCCTCCTTCGGGCACGATGTTCCCGTTGTGTTGCTGGGCTCAGCACTGTGCCGCGTGGCACGGCGCCTTCTTGGAGGTGCTTTCCCGGGTCGCCGCGGTGGGTTCACCTGGCCCCCGCCGGCCCAGTGCTGCAGCGTTGTGTTATTGGCCTCAGTTCTGCACCGCGTAGCACGGCTTCCCAAGTCGTCGCGGTGCTGCACCGTTAGGTGCGATTTACGCCTATAGATGGCGGCAGTGTTTTCTCTTGCCGTGGGTCGGTTTTCATTCCTTCGTGAATCTGGGCTGATCGGGGCCGCAGTTCAGCGCGAGCACAGCCCAAGCAGTTAGGATTTCTTGGGCACGGAGGCGAGCGCCGGTCTTCCCAGTAGGGCGGGCGCGGGGGTTGGAGGCAAGGCAGACCGCCCACCCCCGCCGGCTCACATGTAAATTCACCCTGCGCTTCTCTGCCCGCTGCAGCCCGCCCGCAGTTACCACTCGTCTGGGTCCTCTCCCTCCTTTACTCGCCCACAGCAGCCTCCTCCAGGCTCGATGTTCCCGCTGCGTCGTTGGGCTCAGCTCTGCGCCGCGTAGCACGGCGCCATCTTGGAAGTGCTTTCCCGGGTCGCCGCGGCGGGTTCGTTTGGCTCCCGCCGGCTCAGTGTTGCACCGTTTGGTGCGATATATGCATATAGCTGGCGGCGGCGTTTCCCCTTGCCGTGGTCTGTTTTTTCCCCTCCAAATTGACACGGTTGACAGGCTTTTAATCAGGATATCTGCAGCGGGCTCAGGAACTCGAGAGCTCACATCCGCATCGGTCCGCTGCTGGCCACGCCCCCCCGTAACAACTTACTTGATGATTTAGTTCTCCCTTTCCAACACAAGTTTGAGTGCTTATTCAACAGGCAGCCCCCTGCAGCATTTACACTTAAAATAAGAAAAATCAGTTAAATCTTTTTCCCCATTTATCACAATCGAGAACTTTAATGCTATAGGACTTTATTTAGGCTATGCACTGCACTGTATATTGTTGTTACAGATATAACAAGGCCAAGCGCTGACAACTATCCCAGGCTACCAAGCCAGATGTGAACAAGCCTCCATGAAACTGCATGGTAGGTGTCCCATTGAGGGTTAATAAAGGACGGGTGGACTGGAACGTCGGAGTGTTCTATGTGTACACTGCTGTGTCGGTGCGATGACTCAGCACGGTTTCAGAAGGCGGGTAACCCTGCATTATTCAGGTAACCACTAAAGAACAGTCCCGTCCTGATGAAGGCCTGCACAAGAGTGGCTCATACAATAGCCCGCCTGGGCCGAAACACCTTTGTGTAGACTCTTAAACCTTAAGTCTCAGTGTTCAACATATACACTGGCCATATTTGTGAAATTTAACACTTTGTTTTGGTTGTTGTATTTACTGTTTGGACCCCTGTTGTGCTCCGACATGACAGTAGGCAATGTACTGTCTAGAATATTTGTATTGATATTCAAGCCAAACTGTCTTGAAGATTTTTGTTACAGTATCACTTATTGTCTGTACACCTTTATCCAATGGGATGCTCTGTGTTGTGTGTAAAATCAGACAATCATGACTCCACCTCTCACTAAGAATCATTTGTTGAATCAATGAAGGTGTGTCTCCTACATTTTATAAAGTAGACTATTGGGTTTGATGTTTTGGCAGGATTGGCCCTGTTCATTTGTGTCGTTTGACTATAGAGCCCTCCTGGCAAGAAGAGGGTCTCAACCAGGAGACCTTCATATTGATATTAGATCCATTACTTGGGACCTAGCATTGCCCACAAAACTGTCCGGACATTGCAAAAGTGAGGATTTTGGAATGCAAAGGCTCTCTTTGTTAAAATGTACTTTTAGAGCTTAGCATGTTCTCTGAATACCCCATCTGTGTATCCACCACAGCTGAATGGATTAGTTATTAGTTAACAATAGATTTTGTTCTGCCAGAGAACTTACCTCTGACCCTCTGGTCTTTGGAACGGAGCCAAAAAGGGTAAAGGCTAGGAACCAACTGCATTTACCATTTAAAGTGGCATACAAAAATAGAAAGCACAGCTATGGTATATTTTTCTCTTAATTCATGTTGGCAATATAGGTTTTTAACACAATACATTCAATATGCATACTTCACAGTGCATACCAGTAAGTTACTTTCTTTCAAATTTATAATACGCTTTTTGGGACACTTTTGTATAAGATGGTAAACAAAGGAACACTGGATATAGCATTTGCTTAAACATGTGGCTTTGTGAGTTGCACATTACACAGGTGAAAAAGCTGTGCACAACATATGTTCTTTAACAACATGGCTTTCAGTTACATTAAATGAACTTTACAATATCCAAAAATTGTGTTCAGGGTAACGCAAATTCACTGATACATCTGCTTTATATGATATGATATGATATGATATGGCATTTGTAACGCGCCTATACACAAGTGTTTCAAGGCGCGACGAGGAAAGGGAGGGGGAACAGAGGGAAGACGGACAGCGATCCTACTAGGCCAGGTGTCATTCAGATTGCGGAAGTGCATGGGAAGGGGAAGTAGGAAAGTGCGGGGAGGGGGACAATGCAGTAGATGGGGTAAATAAATAACAATAAGTAAAAGTACAGCCAGCAGGTGGCAAGTGCCACATAACATAACACTGAGTATTACACTCCCTTTCTCCTCCCTATGTCCCTTTATGATGCCCCATATTCACTTTTACATGGCCAGCTCTTGGCGCCGACACCTGTGTTAGTTGGCTTGGCATTGCCTTATATTCCTGATTTACCTGGAGGGATATTTAATGACCTTATCTGGCTAAGAAGTCAGACTTCAAGGTCTAGCTTAAGCACATCCCAATTCCATCACACAACCAAGCACCAACTAATTCTAGAACCATACTTTCAGTGTATTAGAAATTGCCCTCACATAAAATAGTTTTCTATCATGGGTGGGTCGAATTGCCTTTTCTTCTGATCAACATGTATTTGATCCACCACCAATGACTACACACGCACCCATCTGAACTCCACAATACCTCACCAATTTGTTTGTATTGAAATCCTGCTTCCCATATTATCTCCCCTTTTCCTTTCTGAACACAGTCCAGTTCACCCTTGCCTGGGGCACAATGCACCACTGTCCAGACAAAACTCTCTGCTGTGAGGCCACTACGGCAGTGAGGGGTTCAGTGTACGAGCGTATTGACATACAATGACATGACACTGGTGCATTTTAGTGGCACATACATATTGGTGACCTGTATGAGGATGGCCGCTTTGTGCATTGGGATTTATGGAGCTGGCCGTGGGTGACGACGCATTGCAGACACTACACAACACGCGCATGCAGGCGGTTGTTATAGCCCATTGGCCTGCGTTTCCAGGTGAACCCCCACCACATGCATGATTGTCATATGTCCTGCAAACACCTTGGGCAAAGAAATGTATTTCTGTGTTGTATAAACTGATACAAACTGGGGACGATCAACATGCTAGCTCCACCCGCTCTACGTGGTGTGATGACCTTCAAATCGAACTCACGGATGAGCAGTGGAGGGCGATCTGTTCATCGACGAAAGAAGTGTCTCCAAACTGCAAGTATAAGCTTTTACAATTCAAGATCTTGAATAGACTATATGATCCCCCATCGAGGTTGAACCTATTTCAAGCTGACAGGTTGCGAGTGTGTCCTATATGTAGGGCTGAAAATGCGACTCTATTAAATATGCAATGGTCCTGTCCTGCATCGTAGGACTACTGGCATGCTGTTGATTCTGTGCTCCCAGATGTATTGAGTATACCGTTGTCTTTAACGGCCTGTGTACGTGTGCTGGGATTCACAAGAAATTTGGATGTAGTTAAGTGTACATTCCTAAACTTAGGCTTGCTGCTTGCCAAGAGGACTGTTCTGAGGAGATGGATTCATAAAGTACCTCCTGCGTGCGAGATGTGGCTGAAGGATGTGACCTGGGCCAGTGATATGGAGGAACTATATATAACTCTGGCGCGTCCGTCACCCCAAAGACATTTGTGTGACTTTCTGATGTACTTGACCAGAGAAAGTGCCTCGGCTTGATCGTATATATGCTGTCGCCTATGTGACTGTTGACTGTATGTACCACTGTGTGCTGCTGTTCTGTGCTGTGTGACTGTTTTGCTCTGCTGATCACCATTTGCTTGTGATGTTCGATCGATGCCAAGTGTCAAAAAATACATGATTTTTTTTAAAGTGCCTTCCAGTATAAGGTCCCAGCCAAAAAGAGGCATCTTGTTGGGAAAGCTATACATACCAGTCCCCCAAATTAGACCTAAAGTAAAAAAAATCAAAAACTGGTGAACTCTACACAATAGATAATCCATGTGCTCTCAGCTCAGACATAGAACTGCCCAACACACTGAAAGAGCAGACCTGACAGAAAAGAATGAACCTTCTCCAGCGAGTTGTACACAGTAGCAGATTTACTGAGGAGCTCAGCGTAGCCGCATGCTGGAAACAAGAACACTGCATTCATCTCATGGCCAAACAACATTGCCAGTTTCAAATTTCCGAAAAAGAAAGATATTCCTTAATCACAATGAACCAAACGTTCTCCACCCACTACAACAGAGTTCCTGAAACCTACAATCAGCTTATGGCGATAACTTGGCTTTCAAGTTCACAGACACTGATGACCTCATAGACAAACGGGAGCAGAGGATTTATATTCTGATGCACATGTTTTATCAACCGATGCTTCAGAAGGCAATTCTGAAGCATCAGTTGAATTTGCAATTGAACCTGTCTGTAACTAGCCGGTTTGACTACTTGTTAAGCCCTGTGCAGTATTTGCAATTGAACCTGTCTGCAACCCACCTAATTTGACTTGATTACCCTGTGATGTAAGTGTAACTCGTCATGACATTACTGTTCCCTTTGCCTTCTGGGTCCTTTACAACACTACTGTACCCTGACATGGACCAGTAGGCAGGGCCTGTCTAAGGTTGTCTTTTTTGCGTACCTGTAGACCTGATGTTGCCGCGTACCATGAGGTATGGCTTTATCAGACGGCGCATCTACTTTAATTTTGTCTTTTGCGTATCTGTATACTTGATGTAGCCCCCCCGTAACATGAGGTGTGGCTTTGCCAGAATGTGCACTTACTCTAATTTTGTCTTTCATGCCTATCTGTACACCTGCAGTAGTCCCCTGTACCATGAGGTGTGGCTCTGCCATATTATGCTTTCAAGATCCACCTGTATGACGTAACCCTTACGCGTGGTCTTGCACTTGTACAACGTCACTTTGCACTTACTGTAACTAGTGCATAGATACCTGAGAGTTCTGTGCACTGCTATAAATGCAAAAATAAATAAATAAGCAAAGGCACGCTGTTCCCGAACACTTCTGCTGGACCCTCTTCCTTTGCTTAATTAGTTTAAGATACACAGTGTGTGTTCTAGCCCTTGATTTAACCATTGGTGGCCTTTTAGCTACGTGCCACCTCAAATTACAATGTGCACGAGGCAACCACTTGACAAGGAATCTGGAAATCATCGAAATATTCAGTGTTGTCGACCAGCTATTGTCACCAATGTGTGTGTAAGCCTTGAGGGTGACGGCGGGAGGGCATTTAATTAATTGTGTAGTGCTTTTTGGGAACCACCTTAAATATATTAGACCTTTACAATCCTGGGAAGATATTCTTCTGGAAGTTATGGGCACACATCCTTGAAATGAACGAGGAAGCTATCATGAAGTCATTTTTTGTGTATGGAGAAATTCTGCGTGGTTGGAATCAGCATCTATCCCTTTTTTGTGAATACCAAATTAGCTCCATTGATGATCTCTGAGATTAATTTGAAGACTGCATAAAATCTTCTTTTCTGGGAAGGGTTATGTCAAATCTGTCAACATATTTTCCACTATTTACAGCTTATGAAACCAGATATTACCTATTGGAAGGTGGGAGATAAAAGGCTGGAAAGTGTTCTATCCATCAAATATTTGTGCTATAATTTAACCAACACTGGATTGGGAGAACTCACTGAGAGCTAAATCCCGTCCATTAGTATCCCAGCAAAAAACATTACAAAACCAACTGTCAGTATTCGCTCCTTCCATTAGTTTGATTCCACTTGGCTAAAGTAGAACCAACACTTCTCTATGGTTTGGATATGACATGGACAGAGTTGGGTCTGTATTTAAACACCTTACAGGGCATAATCTGGAAGGAAACTCTGAGCTTGTCTAAATCGATCACAAACGTGATTATTAGACACGAGTTGGGACTGATTTCATTACAATACAGGGATTTTGGGAGACAACTGTCTTGCTGTGCAAAAACAATAAGTCCTCCTCAAGCTCCCTGTATTTGGATTTGGGTACGATTCTAAGAGCAAAGCCCCTGTTCTCTGTAAATTAGTTTAAGCAGGTGATGACCAAGTGTTTAAATGATATTCATTCGAAGGAGGAAAAACGTGTGTCATGACCAGCTAAAACAAAGTCTAAATTATTTACATTGGACTGGTCTGAAATGATTAAAGGTCTTAATTCTTTTCATACTTATAAGGAACACGTGAAATTCCCAAGGAGAATAGAGGGCATACCCTCGTACATCTACCTCTTTCCCTGCAGTAAGGTTTGTAGCTTTTATTTGTGTTTTTGCTTAAACCAGCTACCCACCTTAGAACGTATGGGTAGCTGGAAGAAAATTGGATCGGATCAGACCGTGATCTGAAGACATTGCAAGTGTTAATTTACTTTAGAAACACTTAAGCACTCAGTTCTAGAATGTCTGAACCGAATTAACATTAGTACCCGGTAGGGGATTGAGGGGTGTCAGACTCTCAGCCATTGAGGCTGCTGGGAATAGCGGGGGTGGTATTACCAGCAGTAATCTCCCGCTGTGAGCCACTTCACGGCTGGAGGCCACCATCTTCCCCGTTGGAGAATGAGGTAAGTGCTCCACTCCCTCCCAACCTCCCCCTCCACATATCCCCACCCCTTTCCCACCACTTACCTGTTTTTTTGCTTCTCTTTGGCACGGATGAGCTGGAAACACTTCTGTCTCCAGCGTGTCTGCTCCTAATCTGCGACACGCCGCCATGGAAAGGAAGAAGGTACTAAACGTAGTCCCTTCTCTCCTTTCCATGGCAGCCATTTTTGTTTGTTTACATTTTTCCCTTTTTTTAATGGATGCCATGGAAAGGGAGAAGGGACTATTTTTAGTCCCTTCTCCCTTTCCATGGTGGCCATTTTTTTGGCTGACTTTTTTTTTATTGTTTTCTATCACCGCCATGGAAAGGGAACATGGACTTAATTTTCGCTTCCCCGGGTGGTAATTTTTTAAAACTTTTTTTATGTTTTGAAAAGTCAGAGCCTTTCGGAACAGAACATAAAATGCTTTTAGCACCCTGGTCTTAGCGGCCAGGGTACTAATAGCAATAAGACCCTCGCAGGGGGGGATTACCATTTCAGGTAATGCCCCGGGACCTTTGATAAGTACCTCGTTTCACTCAGGCCTTTAACTATGGGGCCCGGGGCATTACCTGAAGTGGTAATGCCCCCCCTGCTCTTGGTTTATTGCTTAATTATAACAAACAAATTCAAATCTGTAGCACCAGACAGAACATTCTGGTTGGATGAAATGTTCTGGTCAAGTCTAATGTGGGGAGATAGTGTTTCGTTAATCCAGACACTGCATAGATTAGTTTCTGAAGGGTTGAAGATTATTGATGAAGGACTGTAAATTGAAGTAGCAAAGACTGTGTTTCATATTGATTTCTTTTGAGCTTTTCTTGATTTCTTTTTCTTGAGTGTTAATGTTTACCTGTATTTTGTGTTTGCATTTTGTGTTTTCTTTTTCAACTATGTTATCAATCTAAATATTTTGTATTTGAAAGGTTTAATTTTATAAACCAAATCACAATTAAAATAAAATTAAGAAAAGAAGGTTTATACTCTTTGTGTCAGTACTTCTCTCCTTCTCTTTTTGGGCTAGCAATCAAGGTTGTGGTGCTTTCATAGTCTTTAACTAATGCCTCACAACTGGAATAGATAAAGGCATCATACTAAGGATTTCAAGCTGTGGTCCTGTTCCAGAAAAAGGCCAGCAAGACGTAGTACCTTGCCATCCACCACCAACAAGGTGCAATCAGTTGAAAGCTTCTTTGTTTCCTACTTTTTCCCCTGTATGGTACATCAAATCAAGGGGATTAAGGAGATTTTCTCAAGGGTACGACAGTTTCAGTGGGAAAGCTTGGGAAATTCAGATCATTACTGGTATAAAGAATGACCTCGCCTCGCCTTGGCCACTTTTCAAGATAGAAGACGGACCTGAAATTGTCATGGAAATGTTGAACATAAATGTCATAATTCAGGTTCAGTTTTCTAATTCCGGGGTTATAGGCAACAGCATTTGAGTGAAGGAAAAAAAGGAAATTCATCTCGTTGTAAAGCTTCATTATGTTAACAGATGGATCGCTAACAGACATTTCAAAATGGAGGGAATACTTTTGCTCCAGAACACGCTTCTACCAGGAGATTGGCTGAATGGGCTACTTCTGAAAGAGGCACATTTCTAAGATTCCAATCCATCACTGCACTCTTTGTAATTCAGATATTAAGCTAGTGCTCTTGGCTTTACTCATGTGTGTCATCGGCTTGGTGTTTCACCAGACGGCTAAGTCTAGTTATAGATTTTCTGCACACAAAGGGTGTTTGTCCAATTACTTACTTAAGTGATGATTTGTTTAAGTGCCAAGAAACCGCTGGTCTATAACGTGGACTTGGCAATAGATGGTCATTGTGGTTTAGAGGTCATGATGAAAGTAGAGCTCTCAATTTCCCGTGGCCATGAGCGAGAAGGCCACCAGCCCTGTTACTTGGAATTCTGGGAAGAGAAAAACGACACTTCCCAGAATGCAAAGGTAGAAAATCAGGACTGCATGGGCATCTCACGCATTGCCACGTCAAACTTAAGAGCTCTGTGAATGAGTGAAAGTCTGTAATGCTTCCTAGTTACGCTTTGTAGTTGCATGGTGTTTACAGTGGACACAGTAAAATCGCAACTACTTCTTCCAAGGAAGAACATTAAGTTAATAAAGAGAGCAGTTTGCTGCTGGCTGAAGATTGTATACCTCTAAGAGGTTTGTCAAAAACGATCGGGCTTTCTGTGTCTTCAATTGAAGCCATTTTCACTACACTGCAGCCTCGTGGCAGCTTTCTCTGCCTGTTTCCTGGGCTAAGTGTTCCTGTGGCCGGGGGCGTGTTAGCATATGAGGCCTGTTAGCCTCATTGTGTGGGAGGGACTTAGTTGAGGTGTGGGGTGGAGAAGGGAAGTAAGAGTTAGTTATGACGAATAAATGGTAGTGAACAGTTAGCCCTTCTCTGTTTCCTTTGTTCCAGAGGGCCCGGCCAGAAGTACCGGCGGTGGGCCAGCCTGCGCGTATAGCGCAATACAGGCAGGGCAGGGCTAAGAACACAGACAGTACAGCTGTAGATATTTCTGGGGCTGTTTAAATAAAAAAAAAACTGAGGTGGGCTTTTATGGACAAAAATTAAGAGAACGCAAGACAGGCAAATTGGTTAAATATTTTCAGAAAATATATTTTAATGTCAAAAAGGGCTCCCAGGGCCCACATGTAGTCGGAACACACGATGGAGCAGTGCCCTACGAGCTTTTTTTCGTCCTCCCCCTAACACACCCCGGAAATGGCGATACTCGAGCTCGCTTATCAGAAAAGGGTTAGTAGGAACTAGAACCCCAGACACAAAGCAGCTTTCTCTTTACCACCTCACAGGATCCTCACAGTTTAATCGCGCATGAAATAATAAACCTGCTCAAAAGAGATTGGGAAAACAGAGACAACCTCCATGAATCCACAGCAAACGGAAGGAGTACTCAAACAGATTAGCAGAGAGCAGAAAGGTCTTCCAAGCAAACACTTCCGGATTGGTGGAGAGTTTAAAGGAGAAATTACAGAGAGCCGATATGGATGGAGGATGCGCAGGAGCTCGTTTCATCAAGTCATTCCAATTTATTTAAAGGCCTCAAAGTAAACTGTGCTGCCAGGGGGCAGACGACAAAACAACTTTACGAAATTGACAATATGTGGCAGCAATAGCAGTGAGAGGAATAAAGGGAGAAAATAATCCCTAAAATGCCACTTTTCTGTCAATAATGTGCTCCATAAACAAATCAATGTACAGTTCAAAATAATAAAACGTTGGCACACAGGCCAGCTTTTCTTGCATGCAATTCCATGTAGTTTCCATGCCCCCGGGGAAAGTTGCCTTCCACAGAGAAAGATTCAGTGGTCACTCAAGGACACGATAAACCTCCTTTAAGAGTCAGGAGGACACTTTTGAAGAGAAGTCTTTGGCTCTAGTGGTCCATTTTAATGAGGAGCTCCAGCATGCCTTCCATAATTCGCTAGCGCTGTTCCACTCACCTGAAGCGTTACTGGGGGCACCATTCTCTGCAGACAGTTCAGACGCGTGCAGTCACCCTTTCTGCGGCTGGTGCGCAGATGTGCTAACACTCACCATTTGGCCACCGGTAGAGCTAGATGCCACAGGGTGATTCAATACGGTCAGCGCACTAGATATAGTATGATCACGACAAGCAAGAGTTTACCACTAATGACAGTAGAAAAGGCACAAGCAAAATTGACCTAGGGAGGTATTAACAATCATTACAAATGAGAAAGTTCATATAGTGTATTATTCACATAGGTGCTTGGTTTGGATCTGGGGAGAGTTTGGAAGTGATCAGATTTCTGGATACTTTCCTTTGGCCTTGTTCCCTTGCCCCCCCCCCACTCCCACCTTATCCTTATTTTTTATTTCCCCTTTTGACTGGCCATGGTGCAGCATTAGTTATTTGCTTGCTCACTCTCCTCCCTGCCTGCACTGTGGTTAGGCCTTTGTCTGCTACCCTTGAGCTCAATGCTCAGGTTTTCCTACCACTCAGAGCCTTGCAGAGCTTTCCTTGCTCGGATGAGATCAGAACTTTCTGCGACGCCGGGCATGCTCCCTCCCAGATGCTCTGGCTGTGCCTATGTAACTAACACTTGGTTAGCTCGGGGGCAACGCCTTTGTCTTGGAAGCAAGACAACGAATCCCAGTCCCACACTTAGACAATGGTCCCCGGTATTAAACGTGTTATAAAAGATTATAAAAGATTAATTAATGAATCCTGATATCATACCTCTGCAGACCCACCCTCTTCATCTTTCAATCTGGCCCCTTCCTCATACCAGCGTATTCCCGCTTGCTACACTTTGGTAAGAATTGGTATCATCTGGGAGTCCGTTATCTCCCAACTATGGACTCTCAAAGAAAGGAAGGAGACCTCTCAGCATCCAGGAAAAGCATAGGTGTCCAGGGTGTGAGTACCAGGAGGGGAAAGTGACCATCACTTCACCCAGAAGTAAGCAGGGGGCAAGGAGTTGTCATTCAAAAGCTATCTAGTAAATGTTCCTCTTTTCAAGTAGGTTCCTCGTTAAGAACAGTGCACCCTTCTTTCCCTGTTTTGTGATTTCCACCTTCCCTAGAGGATGTGCTCTAATAAGGCAGGCTATACAGCGTCTGTAGAAGGCGCAGGAGTGGCGCCTGGTACACAACTGAGCTCATCTCATATCACAGCAGCCTGTACCCCACTCAATACCCATTTTGTACAGATACTGTGGCACCATTCATCCATACTACCCCAGCACATGTCCAACATTCCTCTACGGTGTCCCAACGAGCATAGGGGATGAAATAATAGGAGGAATAAATGTGGTATAGGAACGAAATGATTGGATATAAAGGGGTGGAAAAGAGGAGTTCTAATGGAACAGTTGCCAAGAGGAAACAGAAGATCTCAGCTTCTCAACTTGACCAAAGGTTTGCAATCCTAGGCAAATCACTTCATCTGCTAGTCCCTCTATATATGCATCTGTTAAATTTGGGAGTGCACAGATATTCACTGAACACCAGTATAATGCACGTTCTTAAACTAAAAGACTAGCCAAGTGAGGAGAGATGAGGTTTACTGGCTAAATTACAAACCTTGCAAAGAAACAACATGGATCATAATCTTACTTTCCCCAAACCTTTGTGATACGCGCCACATCACTATAGCTCCCTGTACTCCGGTTTATTAACCGCCAACTGCAGGAATACTTAGAGATAAACTTACAACCAGTACACATTGCTCTACATTGAATTTAAAAACATGGCTAAGAGAGAAAATAGAGGAGATGCCAATCGCCGATTTTGGAACAAAAGGATTTTGGTTCTAATCTAGCATTTCTCATCTGACCAAAACAGTCTAAGGGCAAATCAATGAATGCCAGAAATAAAGCACAATACTAAATCAAAAAGAATGGCGTGTAGATGTACGTTCTAGTGGATAAATCATTTATTTTTTAAAAACTGAAGGTCGGGATTCAAATCATGACAATTACCTTGGTTTAACAATTGCGACCCATTTGTTGTTGCTTGCAGCAATGATGGATTGCTTTGTAACACCGGAGGTATAACCGATAATGTATCTGATTGTTATAAGTTAGTAGGCCTTCAACGTTTGATACCATACACCACCACCAAGCTACGTAACTACTGTTCATGGAGGATCAAGTTTCGATACACTAACTAGTTATCGGATTTAGAATCATTTGCTGCCCATTCCTGTGTGGTCACTGAGATGTCAGGGTTTTGTGAGTCCACTTTTATGGGTCCTTTGATTTTTTTGTGAAATGATTCTAATTCAAATTTCCGTAGTTGTTCCAAATTATGTGATTGTATGGAACAATCCTTTCCCCCCTTTGGTTCAGTTTTCTTTTCTGCAAACTTAGGAATGATTAGAAATAAAATAAATACCACTCTAAAATGCTTTATTAAATTAAAAGTAAATACCAGAAGGGGAAACGGAGGTGAATTAGTGACGTGCCAAATTAAAAACCTGAAAACCAGAATCAAAGTCTCACTACTTGACAAATATGGTTTTAACCTGAAGGTTCAAAAGGTTTGGAGTTTTGGTTGGGATAGCCGGTCCCCTGTGCACAGTTTTAATATTGGATTATGATATTGCTTGCAGTCTGGCACATGGTTTGTCAGAGAACCAAAACTCCAAGGTTCCCGAGAGGTTAGGTACTAGGTGGGGCGACAAACCTTTTTGAGTGTGGGCGCTGGCAGTTAGTGGTTGTCCAGTTTCTGTGAGGTTATCTTTGTAATGAGTTTTGATAGTGTGTTGAAAGTAGAGACACATCAATCCTGAGTTGTTTTTGTACGGGTTTTTTTAATGTAGTTAAGAACATATGACAATGTCTGGCAAAATAAGCCGTGTGAGGTAAAACAAAAATCTGACGCGCGTTTCGGCCGTAGTCTTTATCAAGACAGACAATTGTGGGTGTCTTTGTTGACAGTTGAAAAAGTCTGCAGGCATCCCTATTAGGGTGCCAGCTGCAAGCTGGATAGCTTATCTGAATTGTTGATCATGCAACTTGAATCGAATGGTTTTAACTTGGGCAAGACAGTATCTGCCTGTGTTTCAGTTTTCTTATCTGCCAGATGAAGCCCTGCTGCAGGTCTGAATTGCCACGTTCACCTCGACCGAGAAGCCCCTTCAAGGAAGACTTCTTCCTTTGAGTTGGTGGGACCAATCAACTCGTAAACCACCTGGATACCATTTTCGGAGCTGGTTAGGTTTAACCAGGGGGAAGGACACCAGCTTGTGTGCTTGACTACAGCTACTCAAACCGAAGATCTTTCATTTTCCAGCCTGTTTGACCAGTCCCTGTGCACTGCAAGAGTCCCCCGAAGCCCTCACTCTTGTCCCCACGACTAAGGCTCAGGAACAGTGAGATCTGCAGGAACTGCCAGGAACCAATGTCTTCAGCTGCATCTTTTCATTAATGTATTATGCCAGGGAGGATAAGGGGAGCTATGAGAGTGCATGTTAGAGGTGGGGGCCAGAGGAGTAAGGAACCTTGTATGCCAGCCGGACCCAGATCAGGACAGATCCGCATCAGGGGAGACTATGCAAGCCGAGCGCCTCAACTAGGATAGAGACGCACACTAACCAACCCTACTAACAATTTCCTTTTCTACATACACCTCTCAAATAAAAACACAATCAAAACCAACAGCACAACAAACCGCACAAACTTTACTACATTGCAACAACAAAACAAAAACACACATAGTCTTGCACAACAGTACACAATGACTACCGGCCGCAAACACCCCAGGCCTGCCAAAGGACCCACCGGGCTGAGGCCGCCAACAGCACATCACTGCTCTCTTGCACTTTTCCTGCTTCATCCCACTAACTCAACCTCCCCTTCTCTTTCAGAGCCGCCAGAGCGCCAGGGGACCACTGCGGTGGTGATAGTGCCCGGTACAAATGTCCTTTAACATTAACATTTGCCAAATGGTTGTTTTCCCCTCTAAAATCGTATGCCCTCAGTTCACATTAATAGGCGACAGTAGACTGTCGTTCAAATTTGCCAGTTGGAAATAACTGGCCTTTCCCACCTGTCAACATGGAACAGCAGCGATGAACATGTGCATTGTGAGCCGGATCACCCTGTTTTGGGCATACTCTGCACACCTACCAAATTGGCTGGTGAGTGCTGAGATGTGCAATATGATACATAATGTATTTATTTTTGTTATTTATTTATTTATTTACTTATTTATTCACATTTTGAAAGCGCACATCAGCCCTGGGGCATCGTGGCGCTGTTACAGGTAAAGACATCAAACTGGTTACAGTGGAAGGCACAAGGTTACAAGGCAATTTTCATTATCATATAATGTATGCATATACTGGTATTACAGACACATATCGTAACAATACGGTTGAGGGCAGGTGAGGTGAAGGAAAGGTAATGGTTAATTGAATAGTGTAGTTTTGAGAGATTTGCGAAAGGAGTACAATGTCAGCGGTACTGTGCAGACGGTACATAGATGTGCAGTAAGCTACTTTTCTATTTAATTTTTGTCTGTTGCTGCATCGATATGACGAAATCGGCAGCATTATTTACTCACCTCATTGAGCAGAATTGTCTGCATTGGGTGCACAAATGTATGATGGCACGCCATGGCTTTCGATTCATTGGGATTGGTGTTCAGATGTATAGTACAATTCTACAGTCTTTCACTCCGTATTTGTAAATGGACAATGAGCCAGTGTGTGAGCTGGGCAATGGAGTTATGAGAGTATTTAATATCTAAAACGCATTAATGGTATAATGGATGTTTAACTTCTAAATAAATAAAAATCTCTGCTGTAATTCCGTGGATTTCAAATGATCAAAATGCAGCTGAGCTAATAATTTATGGAACGGAAAGGTGTACACTACACAGAATATCACAGAAAAGCTATACAGGTGGGATTACAAATTGCAAGAAGTGTCAATATGCCAGGATTCTGGGCACAGTTCAACAATTCTGTCCCAATCACATATACCAACCAAATAGCACGATAACGTGGATTACTCTATTTACACTCAGAAAGTAAGCATTCTGCTCTTAATCACTCGCCCTTCTTGAATGCTGAGTAACTCACTGGCAAGCGGGCAGATATTGAATGGGCCGCCCTGTTCCTTGAGATCAGATGATCAGCAAATGGCCACAAAATACAACACTAACCTGAGTTGGACACTCCTTACAAAACTATGCCTCAATGTGTTGCACCGTGCCGCAAGCACTTCAAGTTCAGGCAATAATGGTGAGTGTTACAAAAGTTATATTCCCACCATGCTTATTAACATGAAGAGCATCTGTGGATGAGTCTTTCTACAACACATCTTTGCATGATAATAGTAAAGATACTGAGTAAATCTCAGTGTCTATTGCTTTGGTTATAAGATATATGCATTTCAAAATAAATCACTTAACGGTCATACCAAGCCTCAGAATCTTTCAGATGCCTTTGATTTATGCCTGTGATTGAGGAAACCCAAATATTCACATGCTGAATGCCAAAGTGCATGGTAGTGCTAGACGTTTACCAAAAAAGTAGTGAAACTCTGACTCCAGCAGGGGACAGAGTCGGAGGGAAGAGAGCAACGTGCAACACATTTCTCAACGGTTGCAGTCATGCTGGTTGACAGCCAAATGAGTTGAAACAGATTTCAGTTTACCTGCAACTGATTTCCAGTGGTAAAATTGAGAAGTGTGCTTTAACTTCACAAAGAACAGTTCAGGAATGGGTGAAAATGGTTGCAAAAAGTAGTACAGCTGTTAACAGTAAAAAACAAAAGTAATGGTACACTGTTCCCGACCGTTCCCGCTCACTTCGATGCCTGCGTGCAAGCTGGAATCATCATCTCGTAGGGGGACTAAACAAAACCATAGACTGAGTAGACAAAGTTACTAAACAGAGTCGAAACCAGATATATTTAAAGATTCGGGGAATGTTGGTGCATATTTGATGCAGACAATATACTCATTTAAGGACTGTGAAGGGTCAGTAATGCAAGGCAGACAATTGCTTGTGTTTCTATCCAAATGAAACATTTTTTTAAAGACAAAATGCGCAAATTAAATGTTCACTAAACCTACTCTATCAGGGAGCTCCCTACCTAGTCTAAAGTCTAAGGGGGTAACTCCTAGCATAAACAACACTGGCCCTCACACTAAACACTAAAACATTCAAAGTAAATCAAACATAAGCAAGTGAATAACCAACCACCAGTAATTTGGATGACCTTCACCTGTCCTGGGTAGTTCCCTTCCACAGGATTGTTCAAAGTCAATGTCTACAAGTGTTCAAAAGGAAAAGTAAAGCCTTGAATCGGTTCGTGGGAGATCCAAAGGAAACAAAAGTTCACCAAACAAACAATCCACTGGTGACAGTCCCTCCGCTTTCTGTTGACAGTTTCCCCTTCCCATTACAGCCAAGAAAACCAATGGATATCATGGATGTCCTCTTTCCAGAAGTATATTGCCACTGTTCAAAGGATAAAGAAACGACTTCTGCTTCAACAACTTTTCATGTAGTTCTGAGCTCTGCCGTGTCTTTAGTATAATTGTCAGGATGCATCTTCTTAGGTTGTTGCTTTCCTCTTAACAACCCCCTTCTACTACTGTTACTGTGGCAACAGGCTCCTTTGTTCCACAATATGCCACTACTTCAACCACCTTTAGTGTAGCATGCTCTATCAGTATTATACAAAACCACAGTTCTGGTAGTTCTACGTCCACTTGATACTTTAGAAGGATAGGAGACATTATTATCCCAGACCTGTTAAACAGAGGAGGAGAAAGATTGGGGATGAGGTACCTTGTGACAAAACACAGTATCCCCCTGGTCTTTGGGACAAACAACCTAACCCTTCCCCAACCTTTTTAGGTTGTTATAAGACTGTTCCCCTTCATTACCCTCTTGGGATGCATAACAGTACTGAGAAGAGGAAGGAACAACTAAGGGTTATGAACATTACACCCTTTCCCCATTCAAGTACTGGGACGAGGAAGAGGCAACTGAGAGTAATAGACAACACTTTGGTACTCAGACAAGGAAGAGGCATGGAAGTCAGGCATGTCCTGGTAATTAGAGCCATGCAACAGTAATTAATGGAACACACCTGCAGCCCATTACTGGACCACAGGTGTATAAGAGGTGGAACACTGAAGCACAAACAGAAGAAGAAGAGGAAAGCAGAGACAGAGGAAGGCGCAAGCCGATCGGGAGCGAGACAAGCAGAGATGCCAGTACGCCGAACAAGACCCTGTGAGTTATGATGGATTGGTGATGCAGGACGGATATCCCATAGAAGGAGAGCTGCTGGAGAGCCCAGGTGAAGCTGCGCAAAAGAGCCATAGTGTGCCAAGTGGAGCGCCCGGAGAACAGGCTTTGCTGCGATGGGTGAGAAGCCGAGAAAAGGAGCTGCCGAGTCTGGGTAAGTGTCGGGGACACTTAAAATCAGTGGGTCGCTCGAAGAAGACTGTGAATGCAGTAGCGGTCAATGAAGCAAGTGAAGTTGCGTTCATTTCAATACCGAATTGAATGAAAAGCAAAGTTAACTTTATTTGAATACCAAACTGAATGAAAATCAAAGTTACCTTTATTTGAATATCGAACTGAATCAAATTAGCAAAGTTACCTTTATTTGAATACCAAATTGAATGAATTAAGCAGTTTCCTTTATTTGAATATCAAACTGAATGAATCAAGCAAACCAATTTTTATTTTAATACCGAACTAAATGAAACAAGTACAACCACCTTTATTGAATACCCAACTGAATGAAACAAGCAAAGTTGTCTTTACTGAATACCGAATTGAAACAAAGAAGCATTATTTAAGTGAAAACAGCATTTATGGAAAACTGAACTGATTGACTGAATGAAATAACATAAGCTGCATTAATTGAAAAATGAAAGGAAATAGAAAGCCAAGTTGAATGAAAGACTCTGAATAAAGGGGAATCAAGATTGAGAAGCCACTAGTTTGTTAAAGTTGTGAAGCTGCATTTCAGAAACGACTTGTTTGGCTGAATATTGAACTTTACAAGGAGACCTCGAAGTTCCTGGTTTGATGGCCTGTAATGGGTGGACTGCGTGGTCTGAAACTGCATCAAGACCAGAGAACTACTGCCTGTTGAATAAAAACTGTGGAAAGCGAATGTCAGGTTCCCGGTTGCGTGACCTGTAATGGGTGGACTGTGTGTTCTAATACTGCGCCAACACCAGAAAATCCCTATAGGCCAACAAGGAGGTTTTCTGTGGTGAAAGAAGGAAACCAACTATTGGTGAATACCATGCTTGGGGAAGAGGCCCCTCAGTTATAGAGAATTGTTGACATCAAGTGAAAGATAAAGCTTCAAGATACTTCCTTTATGTTATTCTTTTGATGTTAAACTTGGGGAAGGAAACCCTCAGACTGATTGCCCTGGAACTGTGTTGTACTTGGGGAAGGGCATCCTGACCTTCACAAAAGCGTGGAACTGTATTTCTTCAAGTCCAAAGAAAGGTAAATTGAACATTGTGGTGAAATTGACATTGGGGAAAAAGTAGCTGAAGAATAACCCAAGCTGGAAATAGCTACAAACTTTATGTTTGGAACACCGTTTTGGTTTATGTTTGACATCCCTACATATTGTTTTATCTCAGTTGCGAGGGCAAGCATAGGTTTTGGACACAGACAGACTTTTCAGTTGAATATACAGACATAGACTTTCTTTAGTTTCTTTAGGTAGGGAAGTCCCACCTTAGTAGTGTGCAAGTTAGGCCTTAATCCATACTGGCCTTTTCTTTAATAAAAAAAGTACTTTGTTACACATTACATCTGCTGTCTGTTTCTCCTTCCATGGGGCCAATATCACAATACAGCAACCAAAACTATGCTGTACATACAATGACAACATTGTAATCTATCATACACTCTTTCTGTAACTGTATAGCATCCATTTTCTATACACAGTACAAAGCCTTTTGCCTATGTGGGAAGCACAATTCTGCTATTGAAACACCCACTTCTAAACATCATAGATTGTTAAAGAACAGGAATCCGTGTTACTCAGAAGCAGGCCATACACTGATGCACAGAGCAAGGCCGAACAGAAAGAGGGAAGGCATCACCAACTACCCACATGCAAAGCCAAATGGATTGCTGCATTGCACACAGTGAAATGTGATCTTGATACAGATTCTAATTTACAGACTAAGTCAATAAAGAATCACTGCACTGCTATCTGTTATACTGAAAGGAGTGATCAGCCTTGTAAAAAACAAACAGAAAAAAACAACCCCTCAATTATAGTAACATTCTTTGAATCATACATGTCTTGAGTAGTATTAAAGACATAAGAGAAGCAGCAAGTAGCTCAAGACTCCACCAAATGGCCAAAAAGTGCAAGCTGTGCAGAATACTGTACGCTGCAGGTGCAACAGGACAAGGCGCAATGTATCCTTACCAGTTCCTTGTGCTTCCTTGGTACCAATATTGCAGTAGTTGGTTGGTCAGATGACAATGTCTGCTACTTCTTTTTCTCCTTGTGAGCAGTGCATTCCAAGAAAAGGTGGCAGACCACCAATTTTCCAATTGCAGTTTGCACTGCATGAACACAGTCACTGAGTACTGCACTGGATACAACTTAAGGAGAGCATGTGTTTCTCTCTAGGGACTTTGAAGGACCTCATGCTTCATTTACTCTTCAGGGCAATCGTACAAGTAAAGGGTACCTAGGGAAAATCTCAAAGGAATAATCTATAGGGAGAGGTAGGCTTGACAACATGGCACTGTTAACCTGATTTACTGCAAGCAGATAAAGGGTTAGCTCTAGTCTCGGAGGGGAAGGGGCTTACCCGCTATAACCTTTAGGCTTTGAAAATTAATTGCTGTATGGCAAATATGTGTAATCCTTTCTTGAGTAACTTGCAACTGCTGTGTAGGCCCAGAAAAGGTGACCTCGAAGTAAGACGATGGAGGATTCCTCTGGATAATGCACTGAGTGAGCTTCAAGTTCGCCAATGCTGTGCCTGAATTGCCAGAACATATCATTCCCTCAAGACCCACTTGAAAATCGAGTTCTATGTTTTCTGCAGTATACTATGCTTAAGCTGACCAGAAGTAGATCTAAAAAAGAACGAAAATATATTAGCTAGAACAAAAAAGAAATAAGCCAGGGGGGCAGAATAACTTGGAGTACTTGGCATTAAACTAATAATGCAAGCCCAGTCTCTATGCGCAGGACCCAGATTCGAACCTGTGTTGTACTGCGTTATCATGCTTGCAAGACAAACGCGTTGCCCTTGAGCAATCCACCCAAACATTGAGGCAAGTAGCAAACCAGTTCCAATCACACCAGTTTGTGACTAACATGGTTATGCATCCACAAAGGGAGATGGGCATGGCTTTGTAGTACATTGGCGCTCATGTACAGTGATGGGCCACACACAAACCTGGTAAGCATCTACGAGATTCACGTTATAGTCCTACCACTAGTATTTTGGACAACCACACATTGGGAATAGAAGAGAAACAAAGAGGCTGGGGTTATAGATTATTCATAAATCCAGACATTTATATACATATCTTTATAAATAATATCACTAAAAAGAAAGTCCAATTTGTATTCACCTCCGAATGGTAAAAGCAGAGTCTATCCTGATGTTCCACTGGTGTTAAAAGCGGGACTGAGGTGGATCTTGCTGCTTTGGGCAGACTATGGAAGAAATCACCAACAAAGCTGGATGCAAGTGCAGCTCTGGCTTCATTTGCACACACTTTGGGCTGAGAACAGAGAAGGGAAATCACCCAGGACATTAGAAGGTTCTTTACAAAATGTAAATACTATTCATGTGATGTTGAATTGCCATACCTTTTCTTTATGTTTTTGGTGTTTAGTGTGAGGACCAGTTACCCTGTGTTAGAGTGTGTTCGCTTTTTTTAGGCAGGGAATTCCTCAGCATAGTAGGGACAGTGAGAGGTTTTGATATATTTTCTTTAAAAATAAAATGGTGCATTTTGAAAGATCTTCAAACAGTCGCCCGCCTCACATTACTGACCCCTCACAGTTCTCACCCGATTATCCCCCTCCTTCCTCACTGCTAGGGTCTGGCTCCTCCAGCCACCTGTTCCAATCCCTCTCTCTTCCTCAGCGTCTCACCTCCTATTTCACTCACACAAAGCTTTGTAATTCTTTGGCGATATTACTAGAACTAGCTATTTTTGTCTGTGCCCAATACTTTCTCCTCACCAAAATTCCCCTCTAGACTTTTCTGTCCTACCTCCTCCCGTAGTACATCACAAGTCTGTGTTTCCACCTTTCACTTCCTTCTTCTTTACGGTTATACAAGATTTCCCCCCCCTTACTTCTTTCGGACAACCCTTCTTTCTGTTTCAGAGGTTTCTCTACTCTTTGCCTCATTCAACACTTCCTCTACACACTCTGCTAAAATTTCTTCTAAGTTCTGTCCCTTCCTTGTCTATCTCTCATCTCTATCTTCTCGCACAAGATTTCTAATCCCCTCCCCAACGTCTTCACATCGTTGGGCACCTCCTTCACCCCTCTGGGCACCTCTCCTAGAATGGTTCAGCCTTTCTACTTACCTGTTGCCATGGTCTCCTTCACCACTTTGGGCACCTCCTCCCTTCCACTTCTCTGCTACGTCCTTCTGTCCCGCTGGGTCAATTTCTTCCCAAACTCCTTGCCCTTTTCCTCCCCACCCTCCCTGGTCTTTCTCCTTCCAGCCCACTGGGTGTCTTGATCCCCCCCCCCATCTTCAGGGCCTGTCTTTACCCAGCCCCCTGGATCTCCCCAGGCTCAAGGGGTTCAGCTCCAGTATTCAGCTCCTTCCCTAGCTTCTGCTCTTCTTTTAGATAGCCATCACCAAAGGAGCTCTTCCTTGTACCACTACCACCTACCGACTGAGTCAATGAGGTTTGATAGGGCTTTTGCCCCACCTTCCAGCATTTCTCTAGTGGAATGTGGTTCAGGTGTGATGATTTTGCATAGGGACTTGGGAATTGCAGGGAACCATGTCCACCATATTGTAATTACCAACTCCCTCTTGTAATTTCATTGGAATCTGGAGCACCTTTGGCACCCACCTGAATGGAGTCAGACTACCAGCGCTACAGGCCCCATGGGAACTGCACTCTCTGATGGTCTTAAAGGGGCCGTAGAGGTGACGGTCACCCTATGACAAACTGCCGTTTTGTGGCCCACCTTTCACTAACTCAGCGAAAAAGAGCACTTCATGAAAAATGGGCCTGATGCCAGGACTAGGCGTGTGTCTCACACTTGCTACAGCAAAGCCAGAGCAATCTGCAAAAAGGGGGACTAACTTCCAACAGGGCCTTAATCACTCTTTTCTGAGACTTGTAATTAGGATTTTTACATAAGGTAGGGACTACAAATAATCAAATACAAAGTGCTACTGCCTAAAAAAGAGGAAAGACCAGCCCCTTGCCTGCTACTTTCCTACTGCTACCTACTTAGTCTATATGGTGGTTGTGAAAGCACAGATACCATCCTGCCTTGTTTATTTCTTTGCATTCTTGTACCTACTTATACCTTTCCCAATAGAAGTGCAGCGGCATAGGTGCCACAACACCAAGAAACACAATCTGGACTGGATGCATTGACAATGATGGAGGATAGCACAGGGGCAACACACTCGTCTTGGAAGCAAGACAACGCAGAGCAATAGATGTTCGAATCCCGGATCCATGCTTAGAAACCGGGTATGGTATTAGGTGCATACAAAAAAGGTAGCAGGCGCCCCTCTCTCGAAAGAACACGGCATGATAACCTGTTTAGTGGTTTTTAACCACTTTGAGAGTTCGCAGCCATTTGCTTTTTGCTCACTGTTCCTTTCACAGATGGGAAATATCAATTTGCATATCAGTCTTTGTTCCGCCCACATGGGCAGTCCAGCACCGAAATGCAATGGCAATTTCCTTCTGAACAAGAGTACCAACAGCAACCCCATACACGTGTTTCAGCCTTTATGTGCCTCATCAGTGAGGTCAAGCTGTGCCTCTCTGAGCACAGTGAGCAGGGTGTCCAGTATAAAAAATAGTTACATAAATGAATACACTTGATTTATCTATAATATATGCAGATCATGGAGAAGATGTTTTCTTCAGTTGAACCCTCCAAAGGGATCTGCCCATCAACCATGCCTGGTGCAAGTGCTCCATCCCCGACTGCAAGTTTCTCAGAAGATACAAAGAAAGTGGCAATATTCCGAGGGCAAAAGACACAACCCTTTCTGTCAAACAACAAACATGTAAAATAATGTCCAGTTATCAGGTTCTAGCCTCGCGCCCATTGGTTCCAAAGCATGAAAATTGCAGGAAGAAATAAAAATAAAAAATTTAACTCTTTACAGCATAAGCTCGATTATCCAGCACCATTGGGAGGCCAATGGCACCGGACAAACAAAATGCCAGTTTACGGAGCATCCGCTGTCGGAGCCGGATAACCAAGCACACAGGCCAGATAACCAGGCTTCCAGGGTGGTTTGCTCTGCTCTGCATTTTCTTAAGCAGGACCGTAATTCTTGCCAGCAATGGAGGTGCTGCTGGAGTGAGCAGTCCAGTAATAATGGGCCGGATATCAAAGCTTTTAATGTAATAGGGAATGAAACAGACAGTTGGAAAGAAGAAGAAAAGGACTAAAAACGTATACATGTTTGGGCCATGTATAAGGTAGTGTGCCTGGCAGAAGCAGCAGTACATTTTTTTCCTCTGGCCGTTACCCCGAATCAATGCTCCCCCAACCCGCTCCCCTCCTGCCGTGGTTCTGTTTAGTGGGGCGCATTTATTTATTTATTTAACTCTCCGGCTCCGGGGCTGCTCCTTCACTCCGGGCCTCGGTTACAGGCTGCGGAGCGGGAGCTCAGACAATATTTACAGTGATTGGCCTTTTAATACAGCTGCCATTATATTCTATAAATACATGTAAAACGCTTCGCCAATAGCAGACTGCAATGAAGGAGTTGACGGGGTCTTGCTCGGCAAGCTCCTGCCTGAATTGCTGCGCACCTAGAGATTGAGAACGATCCGATTACACGCCGCGGGCCATTTCTAGGCCTTTCAAGGGCTGCCAATGTTTGGAAGCCTTGGGTGATCTCGCTTCTGTGAACAGTCATGAAAACGGATTTCTGCAAGTCGGGTCAGAGTCCGGACTTCAATCGCTGCTTCCCTGCCTTGCTTTGACTGTGTGATACTTTTTAAAATCAGATACTAGTAATGCCTCCGAGTTGTTTTTGCGTTCGTTCCTTTTTCAGTGCCGGGTAAATGAAACGGCGCTCCATTTTATGGGAACAATAGTGCAAGAGGCCAACTTTCACGAGCGAAAGAAGTGAAGTAAATTACACTTGCAGCCTCCGACAGAGGTGGCTTGAAACGTGCAGGCCGCCTGCATTCCGAGCCAGCTGCTGCAGACCCGTGCATCCATCCGCCTGGTTGCCATGCGTGCTGCCCCCTCTATACCCCTTTGTTGTGATCGCCTTCCTTTATTCACAGCCTCTTACAAACTGCCTTAAACCTGCCCTCCCTCGTCACTTTTCTCCCTATCTCCCGCCTCCCTTGTGCCCTGGAACCAGAGTGTCAACATGACATCCTCCCCCCACCCACACACAATTTAAGCTGTTACCCAACAGGAGTGGTACACGAACATGAACATGGCTCACTAGCCCATTTATTCATAGAGCGCACCAGGCCCGAAGTCATCCATCTCTTCGATGAGGCTTTGAGGCTTGTTCCTGGCTCTCTGTGGCCTTGAGCTGGATCTTTCCACTGAGCATCTGGCCTCTGCTCCTTCACCTCTGTCCTCTGGACCAGAAGCATCTGATTCTTCTTGAGCTCCTTGAGAGGATTCATCGGATGTGTATTTGTCGGGTATTTCAATTCTTCCACTTAGTCTCCTAGGTCCAGCTGTGGGAAACTTCTTGAAGTGTGCAGAGTCTTGGGTGGTCTGTCCTTTGTCCCCTTGAGCTGTGATCATGGAATCTTTCTTTTCCATGATGATCACGGGTTCCTCTTGAAAGGCCAGCGTGTGCTTGTGGGTCTGTGGTTGTTTTACGGCTACTACTTCTCCCACTTGCAATTGTAGTTCTCGAGCTTTCCTGCACACGTCAGCGTATTCTTTCATTCGATTCTTGGCATCTCAAGCTCATTCCCTCAGTTCAGCGTCATGTGGCTGTTCACCCTCCTGAGGGCTGGCCTGAGATAGTCTGGTCCTGATGTCTCTCCCGAACATCAGTTCGACCGGGCTCTACCCTGTGGAGCTGTGTGGAGTGCTCTTGTAGTCCCTTAGTAATTGGAGGAGCACTTGTTTGTATGGCTGCCCCATGAGCCATGCAACTTGCACCACCCTTTTGAGGTTGGCCATGAAACGTTCAATCATGCCATTGGCCTGTGGCCAGAGTGGCATGATTTTATGGTGGTGGAATCCCATGTATTCGCTGAATCTCGCGAAATCCTGACCATTAAAAGAAGGCCCATTGTCTGTCTTCACTTTCCTAGGGATGCCGTATGCTGTGAATATGCTGTCCATTACAGGGATGACGTGGTGAGCAGCTGTTAAAGACACAATTTGGGCTTCCGGGTATCTGGAGTATTCATCCATGATGGCTAACCCATATCTCTCCCTTCAATAGGTCCAAAGAAATCAGCGGCTACGGCCTCCCATATGCCTTCTGGTAATTCAGACATCTGCAGCGGTTCTGGGTGCCGGTTGGGTGTGATGAGGCAGCACGTGGGGCACTGCTTCAGGAGTTCCTCCACCATGGCGTCTAGTTGCGGAAACCACACCTTTTGGTGCAACATGCATTTTGTGGAGACCATGCCTCGATGTCCTTCACAGGCCAACTCTACCACCTTCCGTTTCAATGATGCTGTGATCTCCATGTTGTGACCCTTCAATAGCAGGCTATCCTCAGAGAGAGCTAGCTCCTCCTTCACTTGCAACAGTCTGTCCACCTCCTGCCGTACGTCCTCTGATGCACGACTACCTCTTTCTTTGGCTCTCCTCCATTGTTCCGATCTGAGCCCTTCACACACTATTTTGCATGCCTGGCCTGCCCATCTCGTGGGCTGGGTGTGCTGGTTCAATTCCTTTGGGTATCGCTTGTTGGATCAGGTACCGATCTGCCACCGATGGTTCAGGAGCACGGCCACTCCTTGGATGTCGGCACAAAAAGTCCGCGGGATTCCTCTTCCTTTCCCGGCCTGTGCACTATCTCAAAAGAGTAGTCCTATAGCCTAAGCCCCCACCTCACGATGCAAGGTGGTATTTTGGCCTGTGGGTTGCCATAGAGAAACAAGAGAGCCTGGTGGTTGGTCACCACCTTGAATGGTTTGCCGTAAAGAAAGAGGTAAAAATGCTTGCATGCCCACACCACTGCGAGACGTTCCTTCTCTGCCTGAGAATATGCCTGTTCTGTGGCTGAGAGGCTTCTGCTCGCGTAAGCAACTATGAGGGTCTGCGTCAGATCAGCCGGGTCGATTTGAGCTAGAATAGCACCCAGCCCTACCGGGCTTGCGTCGATGGTTAGCTCTGTTTTGCCGTCAGAGTCATAGTAGAATATATTTTCTGCTTGAGCCACTATTTTGCAAATCCTTTGGCAGTCCTCCGACCACTTGGAACACCACGTTCTGCTTGGTTAGTGCTCTGAGAGGCTTGCTGACCATGGCAAAGTCTTTCATATACTGGGTGCAGTAAATGGCCAGGTCCAGAAAGTTCAGAGATGTTGGTCGGTGGTGGTGTCTCGTTGAGCGCATTGACTTTGTCGGGATCAGGTGTCATGCCATTTTCAGAATATACGTGGCAGAAGAACTTTAATGTGCCTTTCTTGAACTCACATTTTTTCTTGGTAAGGTTGGCAGCCTCTAATGCCATGCACACCCTGGTCAATGTTTCGTTGTGTTTTCCCACATCAGTCCCGAACACAAGAATGTCATCACTGTAGTTTAAACAGTTTGGTATGTCTTATCACATTATGGATTTCTGCCTAAAATATCTCTGCGGCAGAGGAAACCCCGAAGCTCAACCTTTTGTACCTATTCAATCCCAGGTGTGTGACAAAAGTTGTGATGTTCCGGCTCTCGGGACTCAGTAGCAGTTGGTGGTAACCCTTTTGCAAGTCCAGTTTGGAGAAAACCGTGGCTCCATTTAACAAGTCCATCACATCAGTGATACGTGGTGCCATGTGTCTTTCCCTCAGAATGACTTGATTGGGCCTCCTAATATCTACACACAGCCTGATGGCATCAGATCCTTTCTTCGGCACCAGAACGCTGGGCGAAACCCATGAGGTGGGGCCATGGCCGGTTCTATGATATCCTGTTCTATGAGTTTATGTAGCTCATCTTAACTTTCCTCTGGATGTTCACCGGTATGCCCCTATAGTGTTCCGCTATTGGGTAAACTTCTTTGTCAATGTGCAGCTTGATTTGCCTGTTACGTAGTTTCCCCATCCCTTTAAACAGATTGGGATACAGTTCTTTAATCATGGGCACCAGAACAATATATTTGTGCACCATGAGTTTATAGAGCACGTGTATTAGGCCCATGTCAATGGCGGTCTTAAAACTGATTATACAGCCACTCTCGCTTTCTGTCGACAGCACATGTAGGAGCACTCTTTTCACTTGTCCCTTGTAGCAGCATGCTCCCTCGAATTGTCCCAGGCATTTGAGGAGAGTTATAGCTCCATATGGAAATATGTCGACCGTAGCTGGATTCTGTTTTGGTGCTTGTGGTAATTCCTTATATATTTGTTCACTGATCACTTCACGCTAGCCACGGTGTCTATAAGGATTTCTGTGGGTCTTTCATTCAGTCCCATTATCAGTGTTGGGCTATGTTCTGTTGCTGCTGTGTTTCCCAGGGCATAGATGTAGCCATTACTTTGCTATTTGCTTCCTGAGGAGCTGATTTCAGATTCTGAAGGGGACTGTTCTACTAGGTAGCGTGCGTGATGCCTGGATCTGCAGTTGTGTCTCGCACAGTTGACGTACCTCCTTCTTTCTCTTCGTTCTCTCCTGTGCCTGTCATCACCGGATTCTGTCTCCTTTGGCTCAGGTTCCTTGCATCTCTGCAGAGGATGTGGTGTCGCCCCCGATGCATGTGGCACTGGAAGAAGGGGTCTGGGTTTGTATCTGGGAGTCGACTCCCTTCCTCTGACTCACCCTCTCTGTCTTGCCAGTCGACTCTGTCCTTCCTCGCCGCATGTGGAGCATCTCTGGCCAATTTCGGGACAGGTTCCCTCATGTGGATATTCATACCCACATCTGAAGCAGAAGGTCTCTTCCTGTCTTCTCTGCTGTTGTAGCCGGTGTATAGATTCTACGGGCGCTGTGGAGTTAAAGCTTTCAACCTGCGAGTCCACTGCCCTTTCTGCCCTTGCAAGCATCAGTATTTTGTCTGAAGTGCTTGTTTTTTGTGGTAGTTTCCGTCTGAACATCTGGGACTCGCACCCTGCAACGATTTGGGAATGCAGGGCCTCCGTGTTGGAGTAATTCAAAAGTCACAGTGCTTCATTTTAGCTGCATGACATAGGCGTCCAAGGTCTCACCCTTTGCCTGTTTCGTGCTGTGAAATAGGTGGCACTCATAGTCCACGTTGGTGTGCGGGGTGAAATATGCTGATAAGGCCCCTTTCAGATCTTGGATGGAGTCAATGTACGTGGCCGGCATCTCGTCTATGATAGCTTGTGTCACTCGTCCCACTGCCAGTTTGAGTAGACATTTCTGTCTTTCTTCATCAATGGGCCCCATGTATAGGTCAAAGTCCCTTATCTACCTGGCCCACCTCGGCCCCATGTTAGTGTCCTTTACGTCAAACGCTCCTGGCATCTGTACTGCCAGAGAGTCTGGTAGTCTATAAGGAGCATTTGCTTGTGGAGCATTTGTGCCTTGTGCCTGCATGTCCTGGGGCATGTCCTGGGGCATGTCCTGGGGGCCCTCCTGGTCAGACGTAGTTCTCTGCCTACTGGCAGCCTTTCACTGAGGGATATGGCCTCCTCCCTCTGTCCACACGGCTGCCTTATGAGGGACGAGCACCGTGGTGGCTTCCTGGCACTTTGTAGGGCTTTAGGGAGGGGGCGTGTTAATGGCTGGCCAACTATAGGCACCAGCACCATCACCTGACTTCCCCACACGCTCCTCACTCACTGTTGCACGTTACTTTGTACCGTCACAGCCCGGTCCTTGTCGACCGCTTCTATATAAACGTTCCATCTATGGGCGGGGCACCACTTTCACTGCCGTGGCACGGGCAGGTCTCTGCTGACCTTGCTTTTCCATTCTGGGGGCCTCCACTTGCTGGGTGGGGCACCTCAGTCACTGTCGCGGCCCGGGCAGGTTTCTGTCTTCCTTGCCTTGCCGCCACACCTCTCACCGCCACACCAAGCGTTCTTGCGCCGACAGCGCAACCTTGTCGCCAGTGTTGTGATAAGCATCTGGTGAGGGATGGCCCGCTGGCACGCGGCTCGCTGCGCATGATAAAGAGACACAGCCAGGAGCTTGCTCTCAAACATCTTCCTTTATTCACAGCTTCCTACGAACAGCCTTAACCCCGCCCTCCCTCGTCACTTCCTCCCTCCCTGCCTTCCGCCTCCCTTGTGCCCCGGAACCAGAGTGTCAACATGACATCCTTCTCATTTTCCTTTCCCCTGCTGGAGCCCTCTTCCTGCCTACCCGGATTCCTTCACGATGAGGCCTGCATGCCCGCTGTCTTGTCGGGAGCTGGCACTCCTCTTCCTCACTGGACTCCTTTTGGACTATATTCGCACACTAACTATAGTCTTCCCGACCCTCACAATATCGCCCGTGCAGCCCGTGTCATGTTCATTTTTTTGTTTCCAAGCATTATAACCATTAGGGAGTATTAATGGAGATAATGGCTTCAGGGTGGGCTGTACCATGTGGTAATGGCCCGCTTCCCATCAGTAGCAACCTTGCTTCGCTGGAGTCATCATTACCTTAGGTCGATGTGCCAATAGAACATGGTACAGCCCTTGCCCGACGCATTATCTGCTAATAAAAACGAGATTGTGTTAATTCTGTGTAATTCTATATCCACTGGCGCAGTCCTGCTCCATATTGAGATGGGATGCTGTTGTTTCTACAGCAAGGTGTGCATTACACAAAATGCTGCCAATGGCTCTCGTAAATAGCTTGGCCTCATCTTCTCAGCTGCTACAAGGCTAGGCCTTAATGGGAAACACTGGACTTAGTACTACTGGTTTTGTTAGCAATGGCTAGCTGCTCCAGCGCCTAATGGCCTGCCGTACGTGTGTGAAAGCAGATATAGCATGCTTTGCATTGCACGAATATATGTAGTGATTTCGAATCGTGAGCATTTTAACAGAAAACCTGAGCATGGGCTCCAGTGAAGACGGTACACGAGGAAAGAGAATGGTAGCATAGAAGATATTGACCAGCAGCCGATATTGACCAGCAACGGAGAAAGGAAGAGGGGGAAGAAGTCCAAGCCTGGCAACCTCTTTTCAGTCCGTACAAGCCATAAATATAGCGACATTCACGGAAACGTCTCAAGATTAAACTGTGGTTGAAATACAGAGTTCATTGAAACAAAAGATCACAGAAAACCCAGAAGAGCTGGGGCTCACCTGCAGCCCCTTCACCTTGAATAAGGTGGTCTTTGTTGACTGGTTACAAGGTACTTACAAAGAAGATGGTTCTTAGGTTTAGCAGCATGGAGTTCCAAAGAGAGAGGGGTGCCAATGATTTAACCCATCAAAACCATGCTGAGGCCAAAGGGTAGTGGGGTCGTCAGAAGAGTTTTAGAGTGGTGAGTAGGGAGACAGAGAGACATGATTTGTATTTAAGAGGTTTGGACAGGGCTGTGGGGCAGCAGTAGGAAGACAAAATGCATGAAAATACATTCAATGTATTCCTTCTTCTACAGACCTTGGCATTACACTTCCGCTGGCTCCCTATCCACGAAACAATCACTTCCAAAACACTCCCCATTCCCTACAGATATATCTCCAAATCTGCCCCACTGTATCCGTATCTAGTTCAAAGAATTACCAAGTCTCATTCTGACACGCCCACCAGAACCCCTTACACTCACAGATTGGGTCAACCAATGTTCAAACGCGCCAGAGCAGGTGGGACTAGTTTCCCAGTCATTGCGGTTAAGCAATGGAACTCCCTACCTCATGCCCTAAGAGCAGAGGAATCCTACTGATCCTTCCGGAAAGCCCTTAAAACTTGGCTGTTTGATTAAAGTGCTTAAAGCCTAAAGCCTGATATTGCTGTACCTGGCATAACCCGATATATCTGTAACGTAACTACTTTGTGTATTATTATGTTTGTTACCCTGTCCCTGGGCTACATGTAACTGGTCCTCTCCAGCGCCCTGATGCCTCAGGGTTTGTGTGCGCTATACAAATGAAATAAATAAATAATATCAGACATAACCACATTTGGCACACATACTAATCACATCATGGCTTTGGCTTTCGATTAAGTGGAGGGTGAGAGGATGGGGGAATTCCTCTTAGTTTGGAAACCTCTTGCATCTATGCCTGAAATCATAGGATTCTCCCCCTAAGAGAAATTTAGATGGTGAACAACAATAAGGGGGATCTCAGAGAACCTTCATCAGATGACACCCCACATTCTAGGAGTTCCAGGTCCCCAAGCTCCACATCACATCTCTGATATGCAGGCAAAGCGGGAAGGGCCAACGTACTCTCTTCATATAATGAAACCAAATTACAAATTGGAAGGTGGGCTAGTCAAGTCTGCAAAGCAACAGGGATCCCCACGTGAAAGTGGAATGTAAACGAATCACTTATAAAAGATCTTTCCTGCTATAGAATCACTCCTACGCAGGGGTCACAGCGGCACCTTTCTCTTCTGCATTAAATAAACTTCAAGTACATTAGATTTACATTTAAACATTCATAAAGATGTGATGATTGTATCAGAAGGCAAGCATATGTTTAAAATAAAAATATCACAAAGCATTGAGAATAGACACACTTTTTGATCAGCATAAAACAATACCCTTTGGTGAGCTCAAAACAAAGATAGGCTGCATTCACATTGCTGGCTACTTAATGTGATTGGCTGCAGATCTGTGGGCTGTGGGAGGGGGGCATGCATCATTGGGGCACAGGTTACTGCCCACTGACTTACTCTCCCCAACCTCTAAGGCATACCACCTGGAGGTCCTATTGCTACCATCCATAACCTCCACCACTTCATTGATTCAACCTCATCTGCAGCCAAGATTCATCTGTTCTATATCAGGAAAATCCACACCCTTCTCACTCTACCAAATCCCTCATACAGACCATGCTACCCAACCCCCTGGACTACATGCCAGCCTCCTAACTGGCAAACCCCCACTGCTACTCCCCTCCTCACTTGACAAAGCACTCAACCTTACCACGCAGACCCTCTACAATCTTCTCTGATCTTCCTTATCTCCCAGAAATGCTAGTTGGATTTCCATGACAAAATGGTTCCTTTTGAAACTTCACAGCGCATTTTCCAATTCCTGCATGAGCTTGCACCCCTATCGTTAGCGAACACTATTCCCTGCTTCTTCACACTGCACCCTCCGTGCTAGCACACTCCCCATTCTCGCTGTTCACTGAACTGTCCGAGCTTCCTCTCATTTCCACCCCTCTCTCTTCCGCCTACACCACAGGACCGCTCTTCCCCTTCATGTATATGATATGATAGGTTATTTATAACGTGCTTAACACCCAGAGTTTTCTAAGCGCGGACCTGGAGATCGAACCTGTGTTGCTGTGTGTCGTCTTGCTTCCAAGGCGAGCACGTTGCCCCCGAGCTATCCTCCCGAGAGGAATTTATTTTCAATAAAACTCCACCTCCTTAAATAAGAGGAAGAGCCCTTAATTTACTGCCACAGTATCCCAAGTCCCTGACTAACCTGCAACTAACCACAACGTACATGCTAGACTCCATATACCCCATCTTTTAAAATACTGTAATCTGTCTTGATCTGATCCCAGCTTCTAAGCAATCTATTTCTCATCATTCAGGGGTCAGCTGTTCCCCATCTTTCCCACCTACAAAAAACACCTGACTCAGTTTGGCCCCATTGACTGCTGCATCTTTTTCAAGTGTTTCTGGGAGAAACATTCTATACGTTCAATTATTAAAACACAATGCAATAGATCTTCTAACTGCTGGTACCTGTTATAAAGTTCACTGCCTGTCCCTTGGAGTAATGGCTGGAATGAGCAAGATGACCAGAGGCCACCACTTGCGGTGTGTTTCCTGGACCCGAGGGAGCATGGAAGAACCCCAAAGTCAGACATAAAACTCTAGTGAAGTATAACCCTCCAGCAGTCGGCGAGCCGGGGGGTGGTTTTGGCATAGAAAGTGTGCGGGTCAGAGGCACTGTATAAAGATCAACATGAAGTCTTATTTCGATGCACACACACTTGCACCTCAGATACACCTGTGGGTCTGGTGCAGGTGTACGAATGAGAGAGTGTATTCGCAGAGTGAGTAGCTCCAATGCACGTAACTCTCCCTGCGCATAGATGAGATACAATTCCAAGATGCAGCGAGACCCTTCATCGGCTCCCTAAAGATACACACAGACAGGGGCCAAGGATGGAGAACATTGCTGGATGATTGCAGAGCAAATCTAGGAAATCCCTTATTTTACAGGAACCTTAATGCGACACACTTGTGTACCGTTAAACTGGAGATGTCCCGGGATTTAGGGTAAGGCCCTACTTAAGAAGGGAAACCAGAACCCAATGACAGAGCAGTAACAGGACTCCTACAAAAAGCAATTGAGCCGGCATGGCTACCCATTGCTATGCTGCAAATCTGGACCCTAGAGATAATCTGGTTCAAGCATTGACATCCAGTCTAAGCCCAACTGGTGGTGGGCAATCGCGACCGGAGACGAAGACAGTCTGATCACCCCAAGAACGAGCAAGGAGAAAATGTCAAGAAAGCAGGAAGATCAAACAAAGTAGTACCAGGACACTTCAACTCCGAGACTGAGTCACTCTTGAGCCAAGCCATGGAGTTTGACCTAGGTCCCAGGCCTGGCGACACTCTAAATACCCGTGCACTTTTCTTTGTTTGGAGTGACCAATTTAGCCAGCCACCAGGAAGGGAAACTAGGGGAGCACTGACCCCTTGGACACGTTATCATGACCATTCTTTAACTTTAAGGTATGAACCCTTATTATTGTTCCCCTTAAATGAAACTACTTCCAAATAAACACATCAATAACTTTGCAGTCATTTGTCTGCCTGATGTCTGCAGCAGCAGCAGTGCAAGGCACCAGTCTAGCAACTCGAAGATCCTACACGCATAGTGCCCCTTAGTACCTGCAACTACACCTTCAGATCTAAGTCAGAGCAAGGCATTCTCATCTCAAAAACAATGACCCCAACAATGGGTATCAGGTTACATTATCCCCACCAAAAATATCGCTGTATATATGGTCGTTGAGAACGGCCATAGGCGATATTTGGGGGGGGTAATTTTTGGGGGTTTTGGGAGCAGGGGTTGTGCGGGTGTCCCCCGCTCCTCTAATAATAATACAGGTGTTGCAGGGGTGTCCCCCGCAGGTTCCATTCCTTAATATTGCCGCAAAATGATGGTGACATTTTTATGTCGATATTTTCGCGGGGCTATTAACACATGGAACCCAACAATGTTAGTGAAGAGGCTGCTAGAGCCTTTTTTTTTAAATGTTGTATTCACATATTCAAGCAGGCACGTTTTGGTGTATACAATGTTATTTTGTAGTCTGACGGGTATGGCCAACATTATTTACATGTGGATCCCACTGCACTTACCTTCCCAGCATCCTCTCCTACCCCCTCACCCTGCATGTAGCCCCAGGAGTACTACATATAGAGATGTTTTGCTTGGCAGCTAGTTTCGCGTGCATACAGGGTTTCAGTTTAATAGGTTCTGGTAGGTAGATGGAAGATCTCCCAAAGGCAACAATGAAAGCATGAGAACCTGGTACCGCCAAGGAGCTGAACTGGCATCATTTGGGACATTCATGAGCAGGTGACTGCGTATTAGTTTCACTTTTCTAGATTGTCTATTGGAAGGGGAATTACAATGCCCTGAAAAACCCAGCTGCCCTTTGGTAGCTCTATGGAAAGTCTAGATGGGGCCTGAGTGACCAACTAAAGCTCCCCTCTGCTGACTGCAAGGCAAAATCATGTGTACATCACTTTGCCAGTTGACAACCAACTGCCTGCTGTTTGACTTGATGGGTAAACCGCCTAGTGTTTTTGAAACCACTTACAGATGGGGTATCTACCTAGGCCCACAAGCATCCATGGTGACCCCAACCAGGTGATCAGGTGGCGATCACCAACAAACGGTGAAGATTATGGGAGAGGCTAAGCCTTTCATGAGAAACCCTGCTCTGGTGTTCCCACTTCCAGTCTGTGCGTGTGTCCCCAGTAGGCACCTACTTGTTCATCTTCTCTGTAGAATGGAGGGACCTTGATCCTTCTGCTTTTAAACACTACTGTATGTTTAGGGACATGTGTAGTCCATGGTGAGCTCCTGTGGGTGTACGGAAGGCCACAGAAAATATATACTACTTGGGAGGCTGCGTTACACTGGCTTTCTACATGCCAGGGGTACATTCTGAAAACGTTGTGTTGACGGAAGCAATGGGATGTCACTTCCTGTAAAAAAGGTGGTGCAGAAATTACAAAAGGTATCAGAATGTGCACGTCACTGATGCACACACTCAGACCTCTCCACGCCTTTCACCACTGCAATCAGCAGGGTTTTTTTAATGCAGATTGAAAAGCGCATCACAAATTCCTCAACAAGATGTGATTTGCACTGCGCAGAAAACACTTTCCCCAGCACCATTTCAGAATAGGCACAGGCTAACGTGCAAAGCATTAAAGGGCACGTTTCCAGCAATTCATGCTTTCGTTTTCCAAGTGAAACAGAGGCGATATGACCCACCCCATGCGCTTCCAGCGTGGGTGCCAAAAGCCTGCGATTCATTAATGTCGGGAGTTGCTCCAGACACATACATATGCAAGGTGCAGCCTGCATGACTTGGTGCGCAGGTACCTAGGACTTCGGAGGCGAACTTTGTGAGTAAGGTGTGCTACCAATGACACGTCACCTGGCCATGTTTTCGGTGCTCGGTTTTCTGCAAATCTGTCTAGGTATCTGTACCTCCAAGAGGTTCACCAGCACCCTCTTATGGACATCAGAAATGAGGGTAGAAATGTTTGGGCTGAAAACGCTCCACAGGACCAATCCCAAAGATTCCAGCAAATCTGAGCCCCTTAACAGGTTGCACACGAATTACCTACTCACACCATAGCCCTCAAAAACATATCTTGCGGATAGATAAGAAATAGATTGCAGATAAAGACCCCATGTTCATCTACTCTTTTTATGCCCAGGTCATCTTCAACACATGAGATGTTACTTAGTCTCCTATTAGGTCTCCCCACCCCCAGCCCCCAGCAATGAGGACACCCCTATGTGTCCCATGACTCTCTGAATATGAATCCCACAAATATTCCTGAAAGGCAGTTCTAGGACTTGCAACTCTTTCGGTGAACATGCTACCTTTGTGGCCGATTTTCCCTGATTGAGTCTCTGTCATGCTCTATTTCTAGCGTCTTCGCTGCTGTAATATGTCCACCTTCACTAATGCACTATTTAAATGCCCAATCCTATCTTCCCTTTCCCTCTGTTAATAATGTACATAGACTTTTCAGGTATTGAAATGTTTCTATTTTCTTTTTTTTTTCTTTTATAGTGTAATTGGTTAATTAAAACCTTAAACACTTATACAAAATTCAACAAACATAATTTATCAAATTACATATCAACTTCAATATCACAATATCATTTTACAAAGTTAATCACAATTCGATAAAATCACAAAATTACAATTCAAATATTATAATTCCACAAGAATTCAATAAAAGACAATTATATAAAATATAAACATCTGTTATAAGGTCTGTTACAGTCCTATGCAAACACATCAACTTAAGGCTAACAACTCATAAGATAAGAAAAATAACAATTGCCATGAAATGTCCCTCTAGTGAATAATATAAAGTCTACTACTCCATTGCACTAATTAAAAATCACTAAGATACTGTCAGGTAGTTCTTTCCACTTTCTTAAAATGTTCCTCCATATATAATAAGCCGCTCCTATGTACATAAGAGGTTCTGCCATATAAATAATTGACCAGAATTTATCTGATGTAATCATCCTAATATCATGTGGCAAGTCCGTATACCCTCTATAATACAATTCTAATAATTTATCAGAGTCTGTCAAAAGGTGTCTTATCGTTTCCACCTCCCTTTGACACAACCTACACACTCTTTTTTCTCTGGGTATCCCAATGCAACTACCCACATATTCATGGCAAGGTAGTATGTTAAATCTCAGTAATGTAATAAACCTAGAAAGATCCCTATTGCCTACCTTCAATAGATAACTGCGAGGCTTAAGGGCTGCAATACCTTGTAGACTGTATCCTTCATACCGTCTCTTATTCCCTAGCAGCTCCAGATTTTTACAAAGATCCCAATGTATTGCTTTTCTTTTTAGAATTATATACAAGAAATTTGTGTCCACATTCTCTTTAGGTAAATTCATGTTGATTTCTCTTAAAAAATTAAGAGAAGTATCTGGCAGATCTTTCAGTCGCATTCATATTCTCCTTCTCAGACATACATCTTCCCATTACTTTCAACAAACTATCATCACTCTCGCTCTGAGATGTAATTTTAATATACACCTTGCAGCACTCAATTTTCCATGGAGTAGTTAAGGATGTAAGTCCCAACTCGCATCTGATTGCTTATATGGGGGTGGATTTGGCTAGTCTTAATGCGGGTCTCCACAATTTCCCTTCAATTTTACCTAAGTCCTCCAGGAATCTCGATGCCAATGATTCCAGTGCATATAAGGTCCCAGGAACAATGCAGCTCTTGTAAATCTCCAGCAATCCCTCCACTGCATGTCCACCCTTAGTTGCCATGTAAGCTCTGATTACATTCATTTTTTTGGATACCTTAGTTTTAATCATCTCATGGTAACGATTTCAGGGTGGATTATCCCTTACTAACATACCCAACTATGGGTATATTTCTACCAGCTCAATCGGCTGAGTCTCAATTTTCCATTGAAACTTATATTTCTTTCTTTTACTCCCCAAAGAAATCATGATTTTAGTTTTCTCCACGTTGATACTGAGCTTATTCTCAAGAGCGTACCGTTGCAGCTCATCCAGGGACCTCTGTAGACCAATCAGAGTTTTATCCATCCGAACTGTGTCATCCTCATATGACAACCAGCTGATAGGATAATCTCCGATCTTGGGCGGGTGCTTATTGATGTTGTAAAACCTCTCCCCCATATCTGCAACATATTAATTATATAGGACAGGTGAGGTTACACAACCCTGCTTGAGACACAAATGAGTTGTAATGGGTAAAGATCTATTAATCCCGTTGTTCAAGCAAATAGTGACAGTTGTTTCTCTGTACGTCTCTCTTCAGAGGTGTAATACTAACGGGCTTATTTTCCAATTTGATAACTTACTCCACAATTTGTCTCTGATAACACAGTCGAAGGCTCTTGAAAAGTCTATAAAACATACATATAAATTATCAGCTTTATTCTTCTGTGTTTCTGAAATTATATAATTTAATGCCACCATGTTATCAAGAGTGCTGGAGCCTGTTCTGAAGCCTGTTTGGAAAGGTGGTAACAGCTTATTCTCCTTACTCCATGTATTAATGATTTGGAGTACTAGCGAGTAAAAGATTTTACAGCTCGAATCTGCCATCACCAACAACCAATAGTTCTTTGGGCAACTTCAATTTCCTTTTTTATGGATAGGTATGAATAGCGCTTTAGGCCAACTCTCTGGGATTTTGCCACTTTTCCATATGCATGAATATAACTCCAAGAGGATCACTGCCCATTTCACCGGATTACGTTTAATCACAATATTTGGTAATCTATCCGGTCCCGGGGCTCTCGATGCCTTCATCTTTTTTTACAGTATTCAAAATATCTTGTATGGCAAAGTTAAAGAACCTATCCTCACCGTCCCATCTGATCTCCATTATATTGTACAGCCTATTATCTTCATAATAGAGTTTGGATATGTATTTTGTCCATGCAGAATCCACTTCCTCTATTAGGTATTGCCTATATAAATACCAGAATTGTTTCCAATCGTGGCTACGTCATAAGGTCAGAGTCATTTTCCTATTGGCACTGTGTATATTACTCCTATGAGCCCTACACCAGTTCTTAAATTTCGTACGTAGGCTAGTGATACTTTGAAGTTTCACAGATTCTTTCATATACATATCTTTTTAAATTATATTTATGTCAACCTTAATCCTCTTCTTCTTTTCGTTTATCTGGACATCATGTATATTTGTATGTTTTTCCCAGTCTTTTGGGACAGGGTAATTCTACTATTAGTTACCATTATCACATCCAATAAGTCCCCAATCACTTTTAAACCATTCTGTGCAATATCTTGTCCTTCAATGGGTAAAATATTAAACATCTGATCAAATGTAACTACATTCTTTTCTGTCCAACATATCCTGTTGGCCCCACCATTACATTGGATATTCAAACTATCACCATTACTATCATTCCTCGCGTGAAGTCTCTGCAAACAGCATTTTAGTATTTTATGGTCACTAAGTGGGGTGGGGATATGTTCAAAGCCTTTTCATTTACTTAACAATCCAGTATTTACAAACATATAGTCGAGTCCGTAACTCTCGTTCCCATTGGTCCAAGTAGGGTGTTTTCCACCCATATTGCCTGGTTCTATTGGTATTTTGACTCCAATACAAAGCCCCCCCCCACTTATTGGTCGTCCCTTATCCCCAGCTATAGCAGGTTTCATTAGAATGTTCTATCCGTCCATGATTATAGTGCCCCGAGCCCACGTCTCTTGCAGGGCAAATACATCACTACTTTTCAACAATTGTGCGCCTTCTTTCTGTAGGAAAGATCGAAAACCTCTACTATTCCATGAAATTATGGTGATGGCAGTATCCAGCTCCTTATCTCAGAATGCTGCCAAATAATTCTCATCTGGAATCCATTCCTCAGGTTTCTTTTGCTTTTCCAGGCCTGAAGTCAATTGTTCTCCTGATCTCAGCATTGTTTTTCTTGTTTATGATTAGGTTTCTATTACACGCCCTGTTTTCCTCCCTATGCCATATTATTCAGATTTAGGCTCCTGAGTGATTCTTTATTTCAGACTAGCTTTTTTAGGCACCAACGTTGCTGCCCAAAGTTATCTTCCACACTCTTTGCATTACGTAGATTTGAAAAACCTCCTGGCCAAAGGATTCAATGGTAAAATCACACCTATAATTGGATCCTATGGTGGGATGTATTCCATAGCCTTGCTGGAGGCAGGGATGGAAGGGGGAAGCTTGAATCAACTTCCTTCTTGATTTCCTGCTATATAATATGATATTTTATTAATATCGCGCCTATACACACGTGCTTCTAGGTGCGACGAGGCAAGGGAGGGGAACAAGGCCAAGACAACAATCTTACTGGGCCCAGTGACGTTGAGATTGCGCAAGTGCGGGGGGGAGGGAAGGGGAAAAGTGCCAGGAGAAGGGGAGGAGGAGCAAGTGCAGGACATAGGATCAAACATCAAAAAGAAGAAGTGCGGCCAGCAGGTGGCGGTGCAAGGTTAAGTGCAGGAAGACAGGTGGTAGATAGGTGCAGGTATGCGGGGTTGTAAAGTTGCAGATACAGCCCCAAGTGCGGGGCTTGCCAGGGAGCAGTGCAGGTGTGCAACTGGGAGGGCAGGAACCTGGGCCCGTGGTTCAGAGAGTGGCCAGGTAGCCAATGCAGTATCAGACAGGATATCAGCAAGGTAGCCGAAGAGAGAAGGCAGAAGAAAAGAGGAAAGTCTTGAGCTGCTTCCAGAACCGGAGATGGTCTGCTCAAGTTTCAGAGAGGCAGGGAGGCTGTTCCAGAGGGAGGCGCCAGCCGAACACAGGGATCTGGGCCCAGCTCGTTGCTTGAAAAAGTCACTGACCCTCAAACAGATGGAGGTGGAAGAGCGAAGTGCTCGAGTAGGAAGATACTTCAGAAGAGAAAGCTAGAGATATTTTGGTCCCAGACCCCAGTAGGCCGTGTGGACAATGCAAAGGGTCTTGAACTTAATCCTTGCAGCCACTGGATGCCAATGGAGAGATTTCAGTGCTGGAGAGATATGATCCCTGTGCTTCAGGCCAAGGACAAATCTTACAGTCCTGTACTGGATGTGTTTCAGAGGACGTAGAGTAGATGCAGGCAGATTTAAAAGGAGGCTGTTACAGTAATCGAGCCAAGAGAGAACCAAAGCTCTATATACAGTGAGCTTCTGGGGGAAGGAGAGGAAAGGAAGACTACCTCTGAGGAGGTGCAGTTGGTAGTTTGCCTTCTTAGAGATGTCGGAAATATGAGGAGAGAAGGAGAGTGTGGAGTCAAAGATAACCCAGACGTTCTTAGCCACAGAGGGGGGAGCAGGAGGAGGGCCAAGGCAAGCTGGCCAGAGAGTGGCGAGTGGGGGTGTGCCAACGAGGAGGATCTCCGTCTTGCTTGCATTTAGGCAGAGATCATTGGCAGCGCACCACTCCTGGATTGCAGTCAGCCAATCCCTGATAAGAGAGGGAGAAGAGGCAGAGGGGAGTCTTAAGGCGAGCAGGGTGTCATCCGCATAGCACTGGAAATTGGAGCAGAGAGCGTCAATGCAGTGGGCGAGAGGTGCCAGGTATTGGTTGAACATCCAGTGGGAAAGGTTATACCCCTGAGGAACACCGCAGGTGGAGAGAGAGATAGAGGAGAGGAAGGACCTAATTTGGACCTGGGAGGGGCAGTCAGAGAGAAAAGAAGTCAGCCATGCCAGAGCCTGATCGGTGATACGCAGATTATCATGTAGCTGGTTCAGCAGGATGGCATGGTTGACCGTGTCAAAGTGAGAAGAGAGATCAAGTAGGACGAGGACAGAGGGGAGATTAGAATCAAGGTTAGAGAGCAGTTTATCACAGATGTTCAGGAGAGCGGTTTCCATGCTTCTGGCTGCTCTGAAGCCAGACTGATGACCATGGAGAGAACTAGCAGATTCAGTGTGAAGATTAAGATGGGAGATGGGCAACTTTTCCAGGAGTTTGCCCAGGAAGGGAGTGATGGTGATCGGGCAATTGTTATCCAGAAGGGACGGGGTGGCAGAGGGTTTCTTGAGAGGTCAGTGCACAAGAGAGTGCTTCAGGGAGGAGGGGAAGGTCCCAGAGGCGAAAGAGTGGTCGCAGAAGTCAGCCAGGGCAGTTGTGTCAATCCTTGATGGTTTTGGAAGAACAGGGAAGAACCTGTTTTGATGAGGTTTTCATAGATCAGACTTTTCTAGAAAACTCTTCAGGGGAGAAGAGAGGGAAGGCAGAGAAGGGAGGAGGGGTGGCCACAGGGGGCCATAGGAAGAGGAGAAACTGGAGGGAGGAGCAGCGGAAGATGAGAGGGTGGAAAGAATGTCCTGGGTTTTTTAAAATGAAGTGAAAGGCCAGGGCCGAACAGAGTGACTGGGAGGGGATAGGAGAGGTAAACACAGCAGCAGGATTTGCCAGTTCCTTGCAGATTTTTAAGAGCTCGAACAATTTGTTAGCTACCACAGAAACGTGGGCTTGGATGTGTGCTCTTTTCTTAGTGAGGACAGAGAGTCGGTATTGCCTTTGAGGCAGGCGGCAGGCTAGTTTGTCAGAGGATGAACAAGATGCCAACCATTTCCTCTCAGCCACCCTACACTTGCGTTTAAGGGTGGCGAGTTCTGAGTCATACCAGGAGTTACACTTGGTGTTGGGCTTCATGTGAATCCTCATGATCCTTCTACTAACTGAGCCAAGAATTAGAAATATCATTTTAAAAAACAAAAAAAGTCTGCATGCATGAGGGATGGATGAATGGGTGTTTGCATGTGCACCTAGTTTGCTCTGAAGACAGGCAGTCATGGTGGAGTTCCCAGTGTTAGCAGGGTTAAAAAATTAGGCTATTTCCCACATAAGTGGGGTTCCCCAAATCCCATTATGCTGGAAAGAAATAGGAGTGTGAGGGTTGCCCAATTCTGGGCTACTTGTGAAGGCATCAAAATCTCTATGAAAAAAAATTAAAAGAGACAGAAGAAAGGAAGGGTAGAGAAAAAGATGGCAAACAGAGAAAGAAGTTGGTACAGAGGGAAAGACTGATATGAAAGGAAAGATTGGACAAAGAGAAAGAGGGTTACTTGGATGGATGGAAGAAGACATGGCAAACATAAAGCAGCGGGAGCTAGAAGAAGTGAGGGAAAAGGGAAAATGGCTAGGGAAAGGGGCGTTGGAGAAGGCGGGATGGATGAACGAACAGAGGTTGGGAGAACGGAGAGACGGATTGTGCAAAGGAGGGACATATCAATAAAAGGAGACCATATGAGGAAGAAATAGTGGGATGGCTTGAGAAAAAAAAATGATGAATTGAGGGAGGCACAGTCAACTTCCAATGGGAGCACACTTTACAAATGCTGCCTGAGCTAGATTTTTTTTAAAAGTAGAAACAACATACACAATGACACGTATCAGCAATTTCAAGTGTTTGTGTATCGAAAATGTACTATACCAATACATCCTTATACCATCACGTTCTAGCTTTATTATAGGTTAAATGTATAACAGAATACATCAAGTACAACAAAAACATCAATGTTAGTCCCAAATGGGAATGCAAGATCTTGTAAATAAAAATTGTGGATCAGAAATCTTGCAGAAAATCCTGTAAAAAAGAAAATACCCACCAAACCCAGATTACCAATCACTTGTGAGTGTTAGTTGGTGGGTAGGGACATAGGAAACATGTACAATCCGATTGGTTTAAGGCGAATGCATGAGGTGGGGGTGGGGAAGAGGGGCAGATTGTTCAATGATCCCTATAGCACACACTTTAGTTAAGTGCTGAAGCCAGGATTGAAGACCAGCCCGTAAGGCAAGAGTTAGCAGAAATAGGAGTTATATTTGGGTTTCAATAACAAAACGTATTAAGGGGATTATGTGAAAAGGACACCAATCATGAAAAAGCCAACTGACATATACAAAACCCTTTTTAAAAAAAGTCAAACAAAAGGAGTATTTATTTATTTATTTGCATTTTTAAAGCGCTCACACAGCCCCGGGGCATCGAGGCGCTGTTACAAAATGTTTTGTTGTTGTCTTGGTTGCATATTTATAATGCGCTTAAATACCCAGAGGTTTCTTAGCATGGACCCGGGGATCGAACCTGTGTTGCTTCCTGTCTTCTTGCTTCCAAGAGGGACAGTATGATTTGTTGTTTCATTTTTCGCATCTTAAGACTAGTACCATAATGCAAAGCAATGTGACCATGAAATATGCCATTTGTTTGAGTTTTGCAAATCAGCAACAAAGAACTGTGAGCCAGTGGTCATTGTTTCAGATACTTTCAACATTGAAGCTCATTTGGGCTCGTCTTCAGGCCCAGCTGGGCTTTAAATGGCTTTCCATTTCTGGTAACACTGAGTGTGTGTGGGACTATGGGGTGTAATGTAACATAGCGTGAACACTGCAGTATTGGGTTACGCAATCACAACACTTCTTACAGGTGTAAATATTGGCATTTTGGGGCAAAGCCAACCCCAACGTGGTCTTGCGGCAGAAAATACTGGAATTGGTGAGCAAAGTCATCACGGGTGTGTCTTCAATAGTGCAAATATTGGCATTGTTGGGGAAAAGCTATCAGAGGTGTGTTCATACAGGCGCGATACTGTCCTTTTATTTTTGCTGTCTATACTGTAGGTCTGCAAAATCTTCCAACCGGGCATCTCAGTTTTTCTGCATGTGTACCACATGTTTATTCCTGTGTACAATTCCCTGGTTGCATGTGTCCTCCTTTTCATTTTCTGACACGCCCTCTGGTGAAAGACGCTGTGCACAAGCAATGGCTCAAAATTATAAATAACAAGTTATGGATGATAACTCAGACTTGCCATTTACTTACGCATAAAAATACAACTTAATGGTGTGTATGAGTAGCATTTATAGCTTATTTGGAAATCAAGTGTGTTTTACAAGTTTAAGTGACGACTAAATCAGATAGACCATTGACAATATCAAACAAAGATATAAATACATGGAAATAGTTGGTGCATTTGCTATTTAAATGTTAACGCTTTTGGGTAATATAATCGAGCCAGGCCTACCAAAGTATGTAAAACATACATTAACCATATAAACACATTCAGTAAAATAAATTAAATAGTGGAAAAACCTTTCAGATCATCATTTCCATTGTCTACCAAGATAGGTAATTGACTGAAGACATCCAGAGTGGTAAAGATCTTGGGGGTTGTGATGTACAGCGAACTAACACTGGCACTACAAATCAGTCAATTGGTAAATACTTGTTTTTTCCACCTATGCTCAATTGGGTGGACAATAACCTGCCTTCCCATCTCACGTAGAACCTTTTCAGTTGAATCACTGTTTCCTTCAAGAAGCCACACCATATACCTTTACATTCCAGACCATCTACTGAAGAAACAACATCAAACCATCACGTTGCCGAGGCAACACACAACTACTGACACCAGAATAGGTTTTAAGGGTTTTATTAAACAATTAAACAATAAAACGATTGCATGAAAAATAATGTGTGGAAATGGTGCATTTTACAGCACTGTCCATGAAAAATTGGATGAAAAGCACCAGAATTTGCAACCAATTTTTTATGGTAGCACATGAAAAAACCCAATAGATGCAAGTCACCAACAGTGCACTGGACCATTTTCCAACGCATTTTATTATGTCTTTGCCCACAACATATGCTGGTGCTTAAAACATTTTAATGCTGGCTGTGGCTATACATGTCCTTGCATGCTGCACCAATATGTCAGTATCACCATATAAGGACTCCCAGACAGTATGAAATTCCATACCACAGAAAGAAAGTATATCTAGCCTGGCTATACAAGACAGGCCAGTGTACCAAGTAATCACACTTGTGTTTGCTGTCACCTTTACAAAAATGCCATGACAACCAATATATGGCTAAACTGTAGCCAAGAACTTTCAGCCAGTCTAGCAAGGTAATATGCCTGAATTACCATTGATATCAGGTAAAAAGTAACAAATGCCATGCTACAGTAAGAAAGAAAATGCACACTGACATCACAAGGCAAGCTAGCCACGTAATAACACTTATCAGGTTTGCTTTACCCCTGATACCATGCAAGACATGTCATGCCACATTAGGTAAAAGCAGACTGGCACTAAAAATGTAGGTCAGACTAGCCACATGATAAACACATATGTTTGCTTTTGCCTTGATGACAAGTAAACAAGAAAAGTCATGCAACATTATGAAAGCATGTGCAGACTGCCACTAGTAGTGCCAGACTGCATATACTTTTTTTAATGAGGCATGACCCTTATTGCTTGTGTGGTGGGTCAGAAGGAGTACCCAGATACTTCATAGACATGGTTCACATTTTCTTTATTTAAAGTAAGATAAGGCCTAACTTTCCCTGCCTGGGTGTCCCTCCCTATTTCCTGACTAAGGTGCTTGTCCGTCTGTCGTGAATGTCCAAAGAAAAAAATGCTGGCAGTCCAACCCTATCCTATCTGACCCTACCACTATGCAAGAACTAACTTATAAATGGAGAATGCCTCCCATCCTCTGGTAATATAGTCAATACCTGCTTTAATGACTCCAGCCTTAGTATATACCTCTTAAATAGTTCCTTGTGATATCTTGTACAAGGTTACATAATTCTTCTAGTGTTGTTTGTAACCTTTCGATATCCTTATAAGTCTCTCAGGGGTTCTTTACATCAGAATAGCCTCTTTCTCTTTTGTATTTATAACTTATTTTCCTTTGTTCTATTTCCCTTCGATTTATCCTTCTGGATTTGATACTCGTAACCTGGGATTTGCTCAACTCTCTTCTTAGGTATCTTCTCCTTGTGTATGTTGATTTGCACCTCTCCCTGTCTCCCAACGTATTATATAGTCCACAGTTCTTTCCTCTGCATATTACTCCTCTCTTTTATATTATCCTTTTCTCATCTTTCTCCAAAACCTACATTTATTTCCTCAATGGGGAATGAGATCTCATGATTTCTACTGAGACGAGTAATTCATTTTACATATGGAATACTTCCCAGCTGCTCATTATTTTCATTCTCCCCGTTACCTTTTCTCAGGGTTGAGAATGTTGTCAGCAGCCTTTTCCGCTTGTGTCCTCATCTAAGGTCTGCGGTCTCTGTAGCATGTCCTGTTTTTCGAGTGTCTCGTTTGATTCTCTTTTCTCTGTGTGATGTTCTCGTCTGTTGACAAGAGTTAGCAAACCATGTCTCCTTTGATGCTGTGTGGTATATGCAATGTTGAAAGGACCATCAGTCCACCACGTCTTTTCGTAGTCTTGCCACTACCCTGGGTCAGGCTTCTCTCCCATGTGTCTCTCACAATCCGCTGTTGCAAGTGTCTCCGGGGTCGCAGCATCTCTCTCTTGGGTTGTCGCTTATTGCTGCCACTGTATCTCTGGCGGCGCAGCGTCTCTCTTAGCTTCTCCGGTCCTGCTGCCGCTGTGTCACTGGCAGTGTGGCGTTCCCCTCAGCTTGCTGCCGCTGTACCTGTGGCAGTGTAGCGTCTATCTTTGTTTCTCTAGTGCTGCTATGTTTCCAGTAGCACAGCGTACCTCTCTGCATTGGGGACTTGCCTAGGCTTTGGCGTCCCAGTGTTCCCATTTCGTGCCTTTCTCTCAGGGTTTCCTCAGACTGGGATACTGCGGTGCTTCTGGCTTCCCAGCATCTCCTCCTCGGTCTCTCCTTGCCGGGCCCTTCCCCCGCTTCAAGCGAGTTTCAAACTCGCTGATCTGTCTATTTGTGCTCACTCTGCCGCTCCCCGATACATTGAGTATCCATTATTTATCATCCTCATCTGAGTGTTTGAGTTGCTGCAATTCAAAGGGGTATGCGCTCCTTTCTCGTAGGATGCAAGCATCCCCTCAGTGTGTCCTTGCACCAGTTATTAGGTGTAGGAATTTCTGTGTTTTGCAGAATACCTCATGTAGGCTATGATGTGGGCGTCTCTAGGAAGTTCCTACTTGGAACGGGAGTACTTGTCCCCAAATGGGAAGTCTGTCTTGGTGAGGTCCCACTTGCCTCTACCCCAGGGAGGTTATTGTGGAGCGGGCCCACCTCCCTAGTCTCACGGGAAGGGGCTCCACCTTGGGGAGAAGGGACAAATTCCCTTGATTCGTCACACTTGCAATTAAGGGTAATTCAAACATGATAAGTGTTATTACCTGGCTAAATTGCCCTACATTCAACATAGAACAGTCTAGCCAAGTAATAACGCTTATCATATTTGCTTCACCCTTGATTACAGTAACTGCATCAAAGGTGAAGCAAATATGATAAACGTTATGACCTGGCTAGACTGTCCTATATTGAATGTAGGTAGTCTTTCATTTTTTCAGTTGAATCCAATAAATCCCAGAAAAACAACACAGGAAGACAAAGTGCCTCCTCACTTTAAACCGCAAAACACTGCCCCACACCCTCTCAGGGGTGACTTAGTGTTAGCAAGGGTAGGAGGAAGTTTGGGGGTGAAGGAGTGGCTGGATAGGGGGGTTGGTATACAATAGGATAAAGACCTTACTCTTCCCCAGTATGCCTGCATGCTTTCTCCCATTGCTTCCACTCTCGTCATCTGACCTTATGCAAAAACAAAGCGCATCCTTGTCTTTGTAAAATTTAAAATATATAAACATATTTGGCAGTAGTCAGAGGCTATTTAGACAAGGTCTCAAAATTAACAAAAATTCTGCCAAATAGCCCTTGACCACTGACAGATATTTGTATTTACAAAACATGGTTTAACATGGATTTTTCAGGGTCTCTATCCGCACCCCCAGATTCTCTTTTCCACTCCCTCGAATGAAGGATTTGAATACGACATGCACAAAAACCCCAAAATGTATGTTTCGCCACTTGTTTTGTAAAAGAATCATCAGTGGGCAGGTGCTACTTTTAGCAACTGTAGTCACTTTTGACCCTTTTTAAGTGACCATGAATTCACACACCCCAAGAAAAATGGATCTCAAAATGTGCCACAATTCCTCAAAACAGCCCCTGACCAGTGACAAAATATTTTGTAGCATCTAAACACGAATGTAACATAGATTTTGCAGACTACTTATATGTACCCCCAGAATGTCTTTGTGGCTATTTCACTATATGCAGTGTTGGAATAAGACCCGCACAGGCACTGTAAATCCGTTACATCCTTTTTTTGTAAAATAAAATATTTGTCAATGGACATGGGCTGTTTTGAGAAATTGTTGCCACCTTTTAGCCATTTCTGCGACCACACTACTTGGCCCCAGAAATAAAAACAGCCCTGAGGTTTGCCACACTTGCTCTGAACAGCACCCAACCACCCACAAAAACTTTTTTCTTACAAATAGAAACAGTGTGACGTTGTATTTGCAGTATCTGCATGCATGCTCCCTCACTCTTTGCTTCTGTGCCTGCACACATGCTGTGTGATCAGGCAAGCAGCAGTTGAGAGGGAGGCGCGTCTAAATCAGTCAGTGACAATGTGCATTGTTGCTAAGCATTATTACGCTTTTAAGGCTCTTCCTACTCCAGAACATTGAGGACCTGCCAACCCTCACTTGTCTTGACCTGAATGCCTGTATAAAACTAAGACTGAACCAGATGACCTCATCAACATATCTTGTTGCATCTATGTCTTGAAAGTGCATTTAAAAAGCTCAGAAGTCATTATTTAGGCTCACGCTGCTTTGCATTTTGATGCATTCAGGCTTCTGTTCAAGACAGGGGAAAACAAGGCTGCAATTATCCTCTTCTTGCTGAACATATTTCTACAAGGATGAATGTTGGTCTCAGTGGTTTATTATGATTTTAGGATAGAGCATTTTTGAAAGACAAAAAATTAATCTTTCTATCAACTAGAGGCCTGGAAGATATATGTGGCCAAATGTCTAGGTTTCAGACTGGGCTCAAATCCCTGCATCACCACTTAACAGAAGTTTGTGATCTCAGGCAAATCATTTTAAGGAACATTACCTTATTGCAGCTTTTTCCAATAGTAGTAGCACCAACAATCTGGGGAGAGGAACTGCATGGTAGGGATGTGTTTTGGTCAGACAGCATGTCCGTGGTATGCCCAATCAAAAGCCAGAGGGTGGTTTGTCCTATAGCATTAGGGTTGCTGAAGAGTTTGGTGTTGCTGTGTTTAAACGGCAATATGCGCTTCCAGGCAAAACATGTTCCAGGTGTCCTTCACAATGTGGCTGATGCTTTGTCCCGTTTTAAACTACAGGAGTTCCAGCGGTAGCCACCAGGTGCGGACCTGGCGATGTCACACTTCCCCGAGATACTATGGGAGCTTGGTCCCCGGAGTTAGCATGATTGATAGAAGTTTTGGTGTCAAATAAGACAGAAAGAGCATATGAAAGAGCATTTAAGGAATTCAGGGATTTTTGTGGGGCACAGGGTCAGGTGAATAATGATGAAATATGTTTCATAGAGGTGCAATGATAGGATTCTTGAGCCAGTTGTGAGCGGGGGCATGAGGGGGCCAGGGTGGGGGTGGTAACAGTGGGGGTGGCCAGAACCAAGATGACGACAATCAGCCTTTTTGCAGGTTTGCAAGGTAGGACTCGGCCATCTGCCGACTTCACCATAAAAGTAAGCTGGCAGCAATGGTACTAGTTCTCGGGGGAGAGATTTGCAGAGATGAATGGGAAATGGCACTGTTCAGGGCAGTTTTGATGACAGCATTTTCTGGGGCATACAGGATTGTGGAGCTAGTGGAGGCATCCACATCAGACCGGCGTGGGGTGTTGTCGAAGGATGACCTGTCATTTGCAGGGGATGTCCGGCGCACATATGGTTGCGAATGTCACAAACGGATCAGAAATGGAAGGGTGTCAGGGTGACATTGACTGTCCACACAAGGGCAGCCTGGTAGGGCGGCTGCGGACATATTTATTGTACAGAGGGGAGCAGGGGGACGCTGTTTTTACACAAGGACAGGGTCTTGCCTAGCCAGGTACGAATTTTGGAAGATCATGGAAAAATCAATGGAACAAGCGGGGTTGGGGGGGAATTCACCCCACACTCATTCATTCAGAATTGGGGGAGCCACCACAGCCGCAGGGTACGGGTGTGGAGAAAAACAGATGAAAGCAATTGGGTGGTGGAAGTCACACGCCTACAAGGGCTATATCACGCCACATTTCCTGTGTTAGAGGACGGGGTCCTAAAGAGAAGGGGGCGGGGCGTGTGGAAAAGAAGGATAATGTTGGGCAAGCACGATGAGATGTCTAATATACTTTGCTTTTGTTGCTTTGAGCAGGAACATGGCAAAACCGGTGGTGTGAGTCGTACGACACTCGTTCATAAGAAGGATGGAACAGAGTGTGTGGGAGCATACAGGGTTGCTGTTTGCTACGACGGTGTTTGACATCCCCATTACAGGTCATGCAAGCGGTACACTTCCTCGACTGCTTCCTTTAACACCAGTCCTCTGCTTCTCATCAGCAGTGAGGTCTGCTTCTGTCACATGTGTCACACTCTCCTGACAATGTATTGCAGTAGCCACCTTGTGCTTGTTACACCTTCTTAAATTTCCTTGGCAATGCTTGTTTCCTGACAATATACAGCTACTGGCACTTTCATGGCTCTTTCCAATGTTGGGTTTCTCATATCCTGAATACAACTTTTCATGCTCTCTTGACTTTTCGAGCACTTGTTTTCAGTTATGCCAATTTTCATTATTTCAATGCAGTTCATTAATTCCCTCTTAGTACGGTTCACAATCTTTCTTTCACTCCTCTCAAGATGCAAGAGTGTTCCCAACTGGCTTTCATTTCGTTCGATATTCAAAATGTCTCATCTACTTTAACTTGCTTTTGGTTATCGTTCAGTATTCAAAATGCATTGCTTTTTGCTTTAAATATGACCGCCTGCCAGCCCGGAGTTCCCCCTTTCTGGTTGCACTCACTGGTTGGTTTTATGGCTGCTCCCGTCATATTGATGTACCCCCCAATCCCTACAACCCCCACTAGAGCGGCAGGGGCAGTAGCTTTTTTGGCACCATCCCACCTATTCTTTGCAGGAGGAAAAACGGCCCTAATTGCCACATTTTATCTCCTTGGTCTTGGGGGTGGAGGTCCCTCTGTGTTGAACCCCACCCCTGTGCGACCTCTGCTTGTTCTTCCCCCACACTCACTGCAAGGGAGCCCAATACCCAGGTCGTTGCCCTGCAACAAACAATGATCGCTGCCAGTTTTGTTGGATCCATGCCTCTATCAGGTAAAAAACAAGCTTTGCTAAAATAATGTACAGCGTTGCCTTCTCGGTGTGCTCACACAGCCCAGACACGCTCTACTCTGTACTCTTCTTTGTTGCCTAACAACCCGTACGCCCACAAACAACCTGGCCCTGCCCCTTGCGGCACACCCTTAAAAAAAAAGGTTCCTGTGCTCCCTCTGACCAAACCAACGAACTTCTGAGTTTGCCACAAACCCTAGACAATACGCACCACTGAATCCATATCCGTTAACTCCTAGCGTAAGCCGGCACAATGCAGATAAACCTCAGAATTTCTTTTGCAATCAACCGGTAAGTGAGGCGCACCAAATGTTTCTATGCAGACTCTACGCACTTCCGCCCGGCCTTAGGGAACAGCACGTATCACTGCCGCAATATCAAAACAAATCAATGCAACACAAAACCGGCAGTGCTTTCCTTAGTCTCCCCATGGCCCTCACAGCCATGGCCATCACAGCCCCAGCCCACACACATGCTCCGTCCGGTCCACACCACTCCCACCTCGCTGCTCCACTCTGCCCCAGCAACCTTACCCCACTACAAGCCACCCCGGTACAGAGACAAGAGACCTCCAGCACCTACGAGTAACTCCCTCATTCGGAAACAGCAAACAGCGATGGCAGCAACCTCAGGCAGAATGGAAACAGTGAAGCAGGAGCACCAAAAACGAAATCCTTTCAGCAGCTGCATGCTGGGGCAGGGCGGTGCGAATGCGGCAGCAACAGTCTCCCAGTGGGGCGAGGTAGAGATCTTTGCTCTCCTCGCCCCTAGGAGCTGCTTTTAAGCCCACACATTGGCACTGCTGCGCTCCACCCCAACCCACGAGCCTGAGAAGCCCCACAGCCCCCACCCCCCGGGGCATCCGCCAGCCACTTCCACCCTGCCCCACCACCCGCCTGCTCAATCAGACAATGGCAGGCTTTTACCTTTGTGAGAGTGCCTCATTCCAATATCCAGGACCGCCTACCAATTTTGCATAGGCCCTATTCAAGAAACCTATCCTACTTAATACAGCTTGGCGCCGCCTCCTCTTCTCTCTCAAATCTTTTGCCCACACCATTCTTCTCTTGTTTGCCTACTGTGCTTTGAAACAGCTTCTGGAGGATCCATGCCTTTCCATCAGCACACACATTATCTGTGCTGAAAAGAGAGCTAATTTTTTTTTCATTGTTTTAATAGAAACAGGGGGGGGCTGTATCACTACATTTTCTCCTCCTCTGATTCAATATCTTTTTTTTAAAGATTAATGTGTATTGTAACACTTGCACCATTAGAAAGAGATACTAAGATGTTTGTTCCTCTCTACAGACATGCGACATCTCTCAGCAGCGTGAGGCACAATATAAACAACCTACCACCTACATTGGGCGAGTGGCTACCAGATGGGGAAGCGATACACCATCTGGAGCAGGATTGAAGGGGAAGATGTGTGAACCCCGACAGATTCCTTATACAGGAACATGTGAGTAAATGAGTGCCAAGATATTCCTTTTTTCCAAAAAAAGTTGGATTTATGGCAGAGATGCTATGCACTTAAACAAGACCTTTTTTGCACGTATTCTTGATACCCTATATTAATGGACTCACCTAATCCTCTTCAGAAGGATTGAAGGCTGAGACAGGTGGCTCAGCTGGGATTTAAACCGGTGCTCTGCAGGCAGAACTCTCATTTGCGTGGTGACGCAATTCTTTGAGCTATTTTGCCATCTAGCATCCTCCTTGCTTCCAGTTTTAGGGAGTGGAATTACATTTGTCGTACTTTAGTCCCGCATGTGCAAGTACACAGTTTATCAAGTACAGCTGTGCCTCAGGTTTACGCAGATGATACAAAGTCAGCCCGTTGACAACGGACCTAGCCTACAAGTCACAGATCTCCGAGGTTCAGCACACTACAGGGTACGCAGGCTAAGCCTGAACGCCGACATCCTATAGCTTCTCTAAGAACTATCCTGCAGAATAACCCTCAGACGGCAGAGCCATCTTTCACAGAACTGGTTAAAACCATTAGTATTGCGTTGGCATATGAAGTTCACTTTGGCTGCAAACTCGCATATCACCAACGCATGGACCGTACAGTTCAGAGGGTAAGCCCAACCAGTGTGGCTCAACTCATCGCGCAGCACTGCCACAGTTTGCACGCCCAACCAGTGTCGCTAAACTCAACATCACTTATCACACAACACACATCACTGCCTCGTTTGTGCAAGCCCAACGGGCACTCATCACAGAACACTGCCGCGGTGTGCTCACTCTGCAATGGCGGCCATAACCTTCACGAATGGGCCAGTAAGGAGGCCCCGCCGTTTGTCAAAGCAGCCCTGTGATTGATGCCATCCATGACTGAGAGGCAGCCACAGTGTCCATCTCAATAACAGGAACAGCTGCCAAGCCCTCATTTAACAAAATGAGTTTAGAAAACTTTGAGCAGATTGCTTTCACATTGCAGCCTTCAACAAAAGGAAACATAATTAACGAGCTAATATCAGCATGTGTCTGGCTAAGCTAATGAATATCAAATTACGCACAAACCTGTATAAATCATCATTACCCTGAGTTTTAATTGAACTTGCAATTAAACATGACAAATTTTATATACACTAAATCTTTAATTTATACTTTCAAATAAGGAATAATTTATCATTTTTAGTATTCCGCAGTTAATTTCCCAATGTGTGCACTTCTAATTAACAAGGACAGGCAGGCATTTAAAAGCTCTGTTGAAGGGCTTTATTGTTTGCAGCTATTTCCCCATCTCGCAGATTTTACTCCAGTAAAACGGAAAACGCTCTTCCGGTCTCGGGACACAGTGCAACCACTGAAAGGAACATTTCTGGAACATTTTGGGCCACGAGAAATAAAGCAATGGCTGTTGGCGAATTCGTTGAAGAGCAGATATGCAAACCCTGTGCTTGACAATATTTACAGGCCACACCTCTCGACAGGTTTTGCAAATGCAAAACCTCTTATTGAAATGCAGAATAGTGGGATAGCAATTCACAATTACGTTTGCGGACATTAGAGTCTTCAGAGAAACATCTTGTCAGGTGCATGAAGAATGGGAGACAGGAACTGGACTTTTCCTCCTGCCTCGCCCTGGAATGTCTCAATGGTGTCAGACTGTCCACGTGCTCACAAAGACAACATGTTTACCGCCTGCTTTAGAGGTCAACATTTGCAAAGCGGAAGTGGTCCATGGAGGAACATTTCCAAAGCATGTGGAGCAGGGTCCGACTGAGGGCATTCATGATTCCATACTGACACTTTTGCCTGCACCAAGGAGTGTTTTTGCACAATTTTAAAGTGTTTAGTTAAGGTGTATATTACTAAGCAGATGCCCTTGTACACCTCACTGCACACAGTACATATGACCTGCACATACTTGCCAACCCTACTGATTTAGGCAGTAGGCTACGTCTTTTTAAGCAGTCCTACCGCCTACAGATTTGGGCGACAGATCCTACTGCTTTTTACAGTGGCAGGTAATGTATGCGACTCTAAGGCAATTCATCTGTGCGGTGGGCGGGTAAGTGATACATTTGAGTGATGGGCTCAGATCAATCTGCTGGTCTGACCGCTACACAACTCTGCCTTGCACTCTGGCCGGGACAGGCCTTAGGTGAACCACCAGTGAAGGCAAGTGGAAGAGCGTACCACCATCACACAGCATCTACATATCAGACTGAGGAGGGTATCAGTCTCCATGTTGTTCACTGTTCAACCTGCACTGCAGGAATCCATGTGTACTGCACAGGCTGCTGCTACAGAGCAGTGGCAAATGTTCCCTACCAGCTCTGTGTGATTATTTTCTGTGAAGTTAGCTAATTGAATTTGGTGTTAACTTACCATTCACAATTATACATTTTAAACATTTGAGCATCTTTCCATGTTGTGCTTTTTGATGGGTTCTGCATTTTGGAATGCTCCAGTGGTGCCAACAAGGTATGTTTTGTAATTTGCTGTGATGCCATTGTTATGCTAAGTATTATTTTTGAAACCTGTAAAAATCCTACATCTTTTTGGTCACAGAATGTTGGCAAGTATGCCTGCACCTAATTTAGCACAACGGGTTCTGGGCAACGTTCTGCTTGTGTTGCAGCACTATGGTAAAGAGGGGGTAAGTGCGCAGGTTCTCTTGCACTATGAACCACTAGAGTCCTTACCTTCCAACGTGTCCTCAGAGTGGGGAAGGACATGAGGACACGATATGGAAAACAGGTCTATAGTCTTCCTCTTATAATCCCTGGATGCCTTCGCCCTCGTTCCCAGGCTGAAAGACCCGCCCCCTAATTCCTTCCTCCCATCTCGCCTGCCCTTGTGCAATCCCCTTTAAAAGAATGGGGCACTGCGTGTTCAGCGGCCCCAGCAGCCCCACAAGACATGACATCTCTCCCCCACTACAGAAAGATGCTATATCTTACATTTCACACTAAACCCCTGCCTAAAGTCTCTTCCCAGGTGGCCAGGGAAAGGCAGACGCTTCCCGATCCGGACCTTGGGGGTAGTGTACTGCAAGAGGATCACCTGGGAGGAGACCAGGCCTACGGTGAGAGCCTTTTAAAGTTGCTAAGACAGGTAATGGCTTATTATCATTATGATGTTTCTGAACCACATAAAATCTGCGGCTCTGGCACAAATGCCATAAAACCTGAACAAACCTTAACAGCAGAAAGACCATTCAAGGTACTTTAGGATGAAAATCCTCCTTACTCCCAAAGGTCTAATGGAGCGGAATTTAGAAATATTGCCTTAAATAAATTGTCTTCCTCTGTAACAACAAATTCAAATGGTTCATCCTTGAATTAAATAACCTTAAGAGAAATAAATCTACCATTAAAACCAAGAAGACACTGAAAAGAACTAACTTTGTTGTTGAGGACTACAAGTCCCATAATCCCATAAGTACTGGTACTAGGAAGAGGGCTGAAGAGTCATGCTGTAGTAGTAGTCAGGCAATAAAGCCTGATAGACAACACCCGAGGGAAGCTGAGAGATTTGAAAGGCCCCCTATGGCACAGGCAATTGGAGGGAGTGGAACTGTGGCTGGGGTGTTTGCAGTAGTAGCAAAGGCGGAAAGCACAGTTTGTGTTGGAGACCGGGGCGAGGAGCTGTTGTGAAGTAGTGGTTCTCCGGATCGAAAGGGGTTCCTCAATTGAGTGGTTGGCCCGAAGACACCTTCAGAGAGGATGTGGGTCCCAAGTGAAGCCACCATGTGTAGAAGTTGCGCAACATGTGGAGAAAGGAATACAGGAGCCAGTGAGTTAAACCTGGCTTTCTGATTCCTTGCCTGACCACTGCCGGCAACAGAATCCAACTTACTAATCACTTGTCTAAGTGTAGAAGTGATGCAAAGTTATTTGTTGAGTGTATAACAATGGGACACTTGAAAAGTAGCACTTGCGTGTGATCGGGTAGTTTCTCTTTCACTTGCGTGAAGAGCAACCGCTACAAAAAGCAATTGTTAAACTTTAAACTTTGTAAAACCCATGAAAAAGTGCTTGTGTGTGCCTAATGATGATTCTCAGAGGAAGAGTTAATCATTATTGACACAGACAACAATTGCTACCAAAGAGAAGTCAAGTGTTTACACATTGTATCTGAAGATGGAGAGATCAAGCATTACCTAAGCCAAGAGTGAACCAGGTGTTCCCCAATTGAGACCGAAGCCAGCCTTTCACCAAGCCAGAGAACAGTTTACACAGTACTTTGAGCCCAATTAAACATCAGCATTGCCAAAGATACAGGTGTGCAGCATTACCTGAAGCCAAGAGAGCAGAACCAAAGCTCTTGAGTATTCTGGCTAACAGTAGGCAGAGAGATAAAGGCAAGGTTGGGGAAGGGAAACTTGCTGCTTATAAATATTCTTTGAAGTTGATACAAACTACATTGCAAAAGACTGTAGAAGGAAGAGAAAGGTGTGTTCCAAAGGCAATTCTAGGTTGTTGTTGGTTGCAGACAGACAAATAAGGCAAATAAAATGCATCTCTGTTTATAGGAAGAGTGTCCTGCCTACTTGAAGGTGTTGAAGTACTGAAGCTGGGGTGATGTCTTTGGTTGTCAGTGGACGTGAAATTTCAGTAGGACAATTCAAGTTGGAACACTATTAGGAAAGGGAGTAGGCCCTTCTCGTAAACTCTTGTAGACGTTGAAGTTATTAAAGTGAAAGTAGAAGTGATGTGAAGTCATCCTGACAAAGATACCTACTGTGATCCCTAATCTTGTAAGAGAGACAGACTAAGTGTTAACCAAGAACTGTGCTTCATTAACATTTGCAGAAGTTATTTCCTTTGAACTGTTATTTCTTCTTGGACAACTGGAAGTTGTGGGACAGCGTTGTGGCTGGGAATAACACTGATGCTATTTTTGTGAAGTGGAAAGTCTTATCACCAAGAGGAGAAGCTTTTCTGTTATTGGAATTTTCGTGAACAAAATCTTACTTTGACATTGAAGATATCAAGAACTGCACTGAGACTGTATTACCTAGATGGATGTCCTTATTTCTTTTTGTTGAACATTAAAGCTGAATTTACCTTGAATCCTGGGAGGGGAAGCTCACACAGGTTATTCAGAGGTCATCAAAAGAGACTGAATATCATTGTTGATATTTGAAATGCCATATATATTCTTTATGTATTTGATGTTTAAGTGTGAGGGCCAGACATCCTGTGTTTGAGTGTTTCCCTTTAGTTTTGATAGGCAGGGAAATCCTCGTCAGACTAGGTATAGAGAGGCGTTTGATAATTATAATTTAATAAAATGGCATATTTTGAATCATCCAAAGCTGGTCTACCTCAGATTGCGGACCCGTCACACCTGGAACGCATACGGTGGCCCCCCAAAACACGACACGTTCCTCCTCCCCTTTATTTCAAGTCCTACTCTTCCTGGTCCCAGCCATCAATCAGGGGTTCACTGCATCCCGAGACAGGCAACATGTTTCTAACCCAAACAAACTGAAATATAATGTTCTCAAATTCCTCCCCCAATGGGAGGGGGGCACCTGGACAACGTCCTGGAGACTATCAAGTGCTTACAAACAAGGTCGAAGGAAGTTAACATTGCAGCCTGTGTATCATTTAAAAAGAAAATACATTGTGTTAATCCATCAATATTCTAGTTGTATCCAAATTTGGGTTATGCATTAGAAAAATGCAATATTCACTTCTATTTGTGTTTATCACAATCCCCTGTGCTCACCTACACTTTTCATAACACAGAATAGTTTATGCATTCCACCGCTGTGTTCGTGAGTGAAAATTATTTTCGCTAGACATTAATTCGTACTTAGCTTCGACTATAACACACAGAGAAAGTCGTTATGTTGTTCTGAATTCCAAGCAAACAACATACCTCAAATTACTATAATTCTCTTCCACTTCTATTCTGAAGATTCCTTAGGAGTAGCACATATATCATAGACCCACCACCTTAAACAGACTGTTAGCCACTAATTGAGTGCTATTTGTCCTCGCTCTTAGGAAGTAACTTCCAGTTCAGACGCAGTGGCTCTACAACACACTAAAAGATTGAAGAAGTAGAACAACATCTACATTGGACATAGACAGCTCTGCAAACAAAAAGGTAGAAGTATAGGCACATGAAGATTACAAAGCTAGGTAATTTAGCACAACCGGAACATGGCCTCTTGAATCCTCACTTCACTGATCGTGGGCTGACCTGTGGTGTAGTGTTCCCACAGAAGCCCTTCAGCTGTTCATCAGGAAAACTGGCCAGCTACATCCAGGGAAACGCCCACCAGAAGGTTGCTTGATGCAGCCCCCACTGCAGATTTTCTTGAATTTCCAGAGCCACGGAAATGAACTGAGGACAGTCCACTGAGTTGGGAAGTCGAGGACTGGAGATGTGAACCATTTAAGTTGCATGTTCACTGTCTGGGACAGATGCAGAGACACCCAGCACTGCAGAGTATCAAAGAGAGTCCTAATGAACTCCAGGAGTTGTGCTGGACAGTGATGTCTCTATGCTACATTCAACCTCCGAATACAGTGTGGGTCAGAAATGCCTTCTGCGTCTCCTCCAAAGCATAATGATAGGAGGCAGCGTGGTTGAGACAAGCATCCTAGTACAGACAGTTCAGGATATTCTATCTGTACAGAAAGTTGCAGTACCAATTTGAGCCCAAACAGAAGCACGCTGAATTGGCATTGGGAGACAAGCGTGAGGAAATGCTGGTGTGTTATCAATACAGGCAAGTGGAAGTAGGCATCCCCATAATCCACAAAAACTACTCCCCGGGGCAATCATCGGAATTACAGATTGAAAAATCTACAACTTGAACACCAAATTGAATACATGTTTTAGACAATAGTTCATTGTTCTAATTTATTTTATTTCTATTTGAATGTATGTTTCAGAAGAGCCTGTTGGTTAATGTTGCCTATTGTTGTAGTTGAGTGTTTCTGAAAAGGTTTTCCAATAGTAAGTTTTGAATAACATTGCTTTACTTCTAGGATTTGTATGCAAACCAGTTTTTGCCTATATGTTTAAATGGTTCCATGTCATCTCATCGCAGGAGGTTTTTTCGCAGGTTTTTTATTGCAAATTCTTTAACGAAACCCATAGAATTCTTTTAAAATTTATTTTTGGGGTGGGCCCTCCAACCCCCCATTCCCTTTCTGTTTTTATCTATATCCCAAACACCTTGTTAAGGATTTCAGTCAGGCAATACAGCCGGGTCTCGCCTAGCTTGTAAAGCACAGATTAAATACTTATTTATTATGTCTATAGGTTCAATATTCTGAGTGATATACCACTCATATCACACCCGTTTCAAAATACCCCCCAGGTCACAGTGGACCAGGAATCAGGCTGGTTGGCAAAGGTAAATATTTATTATTTAAAATTCAAATCAAATATAAGTTTTAATATATATGGGGCAGCAATCACCAATGTGGTGACAATACAAATCAGAAAATAAGTAAGGCAATTGAATTCACTTTTGAGCAGCACAGAAGATAAAACACAGACAAAAGGCAGTTTTGGTTTGTGAAAAAATAGTGCTTAGGTTAATATTTCCCCCTGCAAAGTACATAATTCACACATGAGCAATTCTACACAGATGTAAGTGAGCAGCAGGTATTCAGAAATGAACAACAAAATAGTGTTTGAATATGATCTTCCCTCCCCAAATAAGAGAGAAAACGTTTTTGGAACTTTGACACTTTTAAACTGACAGTTGAAAGTGGCTTGGAAAAAAATTAAAAATTTGCAAAAATGCTTACATTGATATAAATTCCTATAGGAGCAATACTAAACAAGTCCTAACAAACATAAGCTACAAGATGAGCAACAGAACACACTTTAAATCAGAATGGGAGTGTGGAAATACTTTGAATGAAAAAAAGACACGTGTGAAACTTTTGCAAAATGCGAATTCGCACCTAATTTCCGCTATGCGATTTCTAATAAAAACGGGTCAAATATACTGTTTTGCAATGGGTTTTTTAGTTATGGATGTAGCTAAGGGTCTTAGGTTTAAGTAAGAGTTGAAATTACGTTTCTATCTATACAATTGAAGAAGTTATGCACGTTTGAATAAGAGGCATTTTTTAAAATAAAGACGCGAAAATGAAAACAGAAATCAGTCCTACAATGACAATTATGCTCTAAACTAGGGTATTCAGGCTGGTTACCAGTTTGAAACCCAGTAAGCCCCAGAGTGGTCCGCAGAAACCAACCCCAGCACCTCCATGTCAGCCTTGGAGGACTCAGTCGGATTACCCATGGGATAATTTTAAGGGTTTTCTGGATTTTCGCTAGACAAAAGGATTTTCAAGAAATGATCACTAGCACAAGAAATCAAAACAAGGTTTCAGACTGGTGTGACACTACTACAAGTTCTTAAGTTAAGGAGAGGATGGATTGAGATTGGGCTAGGACAAGGCAATATACTATGGGTTACTATGATTCCTATTGATGCTTACAGTCCAATGTAAATTAAGATTGGATCGTCAGGGTTCTGGTCATCTCGGGTCGGGTCTACAGGCAGCAGGGCACCTCTGGCAGGATGGTCAGCTGGGCAGTTCTGTTCAATTGGACTAGCACCTCAGACTGGATTTGGATTGGATTGGCCCTTCTGATCACTGGACACGTTAGATTAGCGGGATGGCGAGTTCAGTAGGGAAGCCTTAATGAAGAAGAGTTCAGCAATTGCTGGGCCTTGGTTTTGCAAAGTAGCCTGGAATCAGGACAAGATGAAAAGTTCTGGAACAGGATGAAGAAGTCAGGAATAAAACGCTGCACGGAAATCAGTATGTAGTCAGGAATCAGTGTGTGTCTGTGTGTAGTGAAGTCACTATATTTATCATGCCAAGTGACATCACAAAGTTAATGCTAGGGGCATAATTTCAAACCACACCGCCACGGCTGTGATAGGTCAAAGGCACTTGCCTTTTTCTGGTTGGAGGTCAGAAAGAACTGTCATTTTTTTTATGATGTGATTTGGGAACTCCCACATTGATTTGAACCACAATTTAACTTTCCCACAAATTCACATTTCTATAATTATGCCCTCTAATAAAATCGGACACATGCATTACATATTTGATGGGTTATCTTTACATTCAATTCCCATCTCAGTGAGAGCTGGCTTTGTCGTTCTGTGGAATTTTGTCAATTTTAATCATAACTGTTTTGCCTAACAATTCCTAATTCAGTACAAATCTGGGCAATCATCACTAGAGCATGGGTATACAATAGTCGACTTTTAGCATTAATAGTTTTGGCGCAATCAGTGTTTTGGTGTATCTTTGCTGCCTTATACAGTACAGGGTTCATTCACGTCTTCAAAGAAAGGGCAATACATTTGATTTACAACTACCAACTTTTAGATGTATCCTCCTTCTCATGGCAAAGTTAAATGTCTTTTAAGCTTAGTTGCAAATAGGCATTTAAACACCAAAAGTTCTTGGCAGTTTTTTTTACTTTCATTCAACTAGCAACAGCTGTCAAATTCCTTTGATCAGGGTGGGGTCCTCTTCCCTTGAGAGGGAGGAAGTTCCCAACCCCACCCCTGTGGGGTGAGTGTTCAGCCTGACATTGTCCTTGGCTGGGCCCCAGATGAATGTCTAATGAGTTCTTTTTTGTAAATATACGAGAACCTCCAGCATCAATTAAGCCTTCCTGCTAGCAGTAGAGTGTCAACCTGAAGTGTCATCTTTCCGAGGCTGAGAACTGTCAGGCAGAATTGTAATTACTCAAGACTCTGTTTTAACTTGAAGTTACCTACATCTTCATTAAAACAGAGAAAATGAACACAGTTTATAGGGGATTTTGGCATTTAAAGAATTAAGCCTTTCCACAAAAACATACTTTTAAACTGGCGATTTTGCACTTTCTTCAGAGAAAAAGCACATTTAAACTGAGTCTTTTACATCAGCTTTTCCTTCAGTGCTGGGATTTGTTTTTCAGTTTGGAGATATGTATCCAGCCTTTTGTTTGTAGTTTCTCTCTGCACAGCTGAAATTGTTACATGTTGCCATTTTTAGCCGCATTTCTCCCTTGGGAATGGAACCAGATGTTATTGAGCTGGTTTTTCATAAGACACATTTCTAAGCTGCTGTCAGTCAATGAGGCCCGGCTTCTCTGGCCACACTGGATGATCTGTACCCTTTTACTTCCAATGGTTCACTGGAAAATAAATGGATCTAGCGCCAAAAACAGCACTTTGAAGGTTGCAAAGCTACCTTTTTAAAAGGCATTTTTGATTTTCAGGACAATTCTGCTGCCTTGCTCCATGTTGTAACGTGACAGCACCCACTGGCATGCTCCTGCAGTGAGATTTCTGTCTTTACCCCAACTTTGACTGTGTGTGGCAGGGTGTGCAGCCTTTTGTCGCTGTGAACCAAATGCAGTTTTGCAGCTTTTTGCACGCACAGTGGTGAGCACATCAATTTTTGGCTGTTTCTTTCCCCATTTGTAAATTGAGGCAGTGGGGCACATTTGGATGGGTTAAAATATCCCACAAAGCACATCCCATATATATAATTTTCTAACCCCCCACCCCGAAAAATGTGATGGGTTTTTTTGTAAAAGAATTTGCAGTAAAAAACCCAGCGAAAAAACGTACCATGATGAAAGGACATTGTACCGTTTAAAATACATGAAATATATTGCATGTACACCAGAGCCAACTAAGAGTTTACAACGAGTAAAAGGGTGAATGAAATTGCATTAAACTATTTGTTTTGTTCCAATGTTTGGATGATGTTTCATATTGGAAAAAAGGTTTGTGCCAACTATAACACAACACAATGAACTCCTGTAAATGAGTTTTCTAGACCCTGGTTCAGGTTAGGGGTAAAAGTATGGAGGACCATTTTCTCATCTAGGAAAAGGATGACCACCTTCAAGTCTAGGAGTTTCGAAAACTTGAGCAATGGATTGCACACCAAGAAGAGGAAGGCACATAATCCCAACCCTAACTGGTCTGGTGGAACTGGAATAACACCCCGTTTGCCAACACAGATGCAGCCCCCACTGCCAACTCCCATTTATGACCATATCCCTTTGCCATGGTGTCACAGTGAGCTGCGGGTCAGGAGGGTAGGAGGCAAACTTAAATCAATATCCACCTTGCACCACATCCACAGCCCACCAAATGAAAGCAGCCCATTTCAATACTTGGTGAAATTGAGGAAACCAAAAAGTACAAAAAAAAAAGAAAACAGGGGTTTGGGGGGAACCCCCATAAACAAATTTAAAAAACTATTAAAAAAAAGCATTCGAAACTTTTTTTTCTGGCACTTTTGGTGTCGAGAAAAAGGCATTCGATCCTTTGTATTTCGAACAAGTCACCTACAACCGCTTTGGCTCACTCATCAGTGGAGGTAGTACTGATAGTGACCCCCATGGCATCTGCCGACTAAGCCGCCATCAAGCCCGCATGGGAGGGGGTGGCGACAACGGTCATGGAACATCAAGGGATAAATGCACTGGGTCAGAGGGGTCCTATGACTAGGGCATCACAAGGGCAAGGATACCCTACAGTGGGGCGGGGGCAGTGGAGACAAGGGAAAAACCCATGGACAATGAACAACAGGCAGAATAACTCTAGGGGAATGGGCAACTGGCAGGGGCCCGGGTAGGGCTCGGGGGGCCCCAGGGCAAGGGAATTCTGGAGGGGGACCCGGATGGCAAGCAGGTGGGATCTGTGGTTGATGGCAAGGGGGACCACAACAGCAACCTTGGCCAATACCACTCAGGACACCCTGTTCTCTGGCGGTTTCCCAGTCGGGGGTTGGGGCCCCAACGGCACTGCACACCTAGAAGGGGGCATACAGAAAGGGGGGTCAAATACAGCCCCAACAGTTGGAGAAAGGGGGGCCAGGTGGGGGTTCAAATAGCAAGACAAGTCTCTGGAAAGCCAATTACAACAGCAACAGGGGTAATGCCAGGTGCTTTGGGGGGGGGCATCGGGTGGGGCATGCAATACAAACTATACAGGGGGGCAAAATGTGGCACCAACAGCAGCAGGGTTGCCCTCAGGGGGCCAGGGCAGCTGAAATGGCCCCAGCTCCAGGGAAGGCAATAACACCAGGTATGCCTGCATGGCACGTGTCGCTGGACACAAGAAAACATTTGGAAGGACAAATATATTGATATTTTCTCACTGCTGGATTACAGAAGAGTAGAGGAGTGCAGGGATGCTAAGGGTGAGGGGAAAGATGGGGAATTCATTGTCGAAAAGTCTCCAATCAATTGGGCCACTAGTTTTACTATATTTCTGCAATACTGCTGGAGAAATATCCTGAGTTACGCCAGAAGTCATGATCCTATAATCATTTGGTGTTATCAATGTACCATGACTGTGCTTTTAGGGCGTGGTTGGTTTATGCTGAGAGGTTTAGGAGCCCCAAGGCAGGGAAGGTGCAAATGGACTGTGGAACCAGAGCAATGGCCTTATGGGCAAGCTGCAGGGTAGTTCACAATATGTCCAGCAGACATTGTGGGACAGGGAGACAGACGCGGCCCTTTCGGAGCAGCACTGGATCAGGGGACAGAAAAAGAGCCTGTTGGTCCTTTAATAAAACAACCCCTGCAAGACCAGCATGCAAATGTAAGCACATTTGTTCATTTTGTGGGATGCTCGGGCATGGGGAGGACAAGTGCGCAAAAAGAATCAATGAGCAGAAGTAAAGGGTTAGCTTTGAGGGACACACCGGCGAATTCACCCTCGCCAGTGCGGGTGTAGATACTAAGGAGTTGGGCAAATGGGTACCCTAGGCACAACTAGTAATGGAGGGTTTCTCAAGGTTTGAGGATTCCGGTGCAGGAATTTGCAATGCCACCGGTCCAAAAGGGTAGGGTGGGGTGGGGCACAGAAAAGCCAACCAGTATTGATAATGACCAGGGTGGATAAAGAATGGAAGTTGGGCAGGATGGCAGGACCTTTCTCGTCCCTACCCCAGCCAAAATGTGTCTGTTCACAGGTGGGTATAGTCCCCTAAAAAGAGCAGGGAAAATTCAGACTAATTCAAAACTTGTCATTTCCCAAGGGTGCATCAGTAAACGATGCAATTGATGAGGAGCTCTATTCCGTCAGGTATGAGTCATTTCACGGGCCACTGGCTGTGTTACAAAAATTGGGGCGTGGAGCCTTACTGGCAAAAAATCTGGCATCAAATCAGCATTCCGATTATTGCCTCTGCACCCAGATGATTACAATCTACTGGGTTTCCAAGTGGGGGGAGGGATTTTACTTCGACAAGTGCATGCCAATGGGGTGCTCAGTTTCATGTTCCTACTACGAGGCATTCAGCACATTTCTGGGATGGTCAACGAAAAGGGAATGGAAGGGAGCGCAGGTGATGCATTACCTGGACGATTTCCTATTTATGGGCCCGGTGGGATCAGATCTGTGCAGGAGGGCACTGGAGGCATTTCAAAGAGTGATGGAGGAACTGGGGGTACCACTCGCAGAGGAAAAAATGGAAGGGCCCACAACATTGCTATGCTTCCTGGGCATCGCTATTGACTCCGAGAAAGGCGTGTGGAACTTCAGAGAGGCAGTGGCAACCTGATTGCGGACAAACACGGTGACCTTGAGCCAGCTACTGAGCATGTTGGGGCAGCTGAACTTTGCCCCTGCGTATTATCCCCATGGGCAGGCCATTCTCCAGGGAAATGCAGGGGCCATGTCAGGGTTGACAAAAACGCACCATCACACAAGGCTTTCCATAGAATTAAAAGATGACCTGGTGATCAGGGACAAATTCCTGGAAAAATTTGACGGGGTGCTGGTGTGGCCAATGGAGACAATAAATAGTGAGCAATTGGGCCTATGCACCGACGCGGTGGGTTGTGTGGACTTTGGGGCCATTTTGCTGAGCAAATGGTGCTGACAGCAGTGGCCCGATAGTTGAGTGGACAGTGGACTGACAAGGAACATTACATTTTTGGAACTATTTCCCATATTAGTGGCAGTAGAGGTTTGGGGGGCGGAACTAAAGGACAGGGATGTGTTGTTTTTGTCGGACAGCATGTCCGTGGTGTGCTCCATTAACAAAGGGCGGCATGTCCTATGGTTTTAAGATTACTAAAGAGATTGGTATTGTCGTGTTTAAAGAACAATGTGCGCTTTCAGGCAAAACATGTGCCGGGTATCTACAATAACACGGCTGACGCCTTGTCCCGTTTTAAAATTACAGGAGTTCCAGCGGTGTCTGCCCACAACAGCCCCGGCTATAATGTCATTTCCAGAGAAACTATGGGGGCTTGGTGCCCCGAGTTGGCTCTTCTGATTGAGGGATGTGTATCTCAGAAAACACAAAATACATATTTGAAATGTTTCAAGGAACTGAGGGAGTTTTGTCACAATCAGGGTTTGGTGGATGTATTCCACATAGAGAGTGTAAGACAATTCCTGGGACATGTCAGAGGGATGGAAGTACCAGTAGGGGCGGCCAGAAGAAAATGGCCACCATAGGGTTTTTGCAGGACTAAAAGATAGGGCACCCCTTCCTCAGATTTCGCAGTAAAAAAGGCCCTGATAGGGTGAAGAAGGATGAAGGTCTTGCAGGGCGACAGCAGACATCCTCAGGATCCTGAGAAAATGGACGCAATCATGGGGCACCTGGGGGATGACTGCAGAGATGCATGGGAAGTGGCTTTGTTCAGGGCAGCATTTGTTGAGGCTTTCTTCAGAGCATTCAGGATAGGGGAACTGGTGGGGGCCTCCAGAACGGGCAGGATGGGGCGCTTGGCCCGTGAGGACCTGTTAAGGGATGGGGAGACCGGATATATCTATGGCTGAGAAAATCCAAAACGGATCAGGAGGGAAAAACGGCTGGGGTCTGACTAAAAAGACAGGCCAGAGCGGAAATCTGCCTGGTAAGGCTGCTGGGAGCATTCCTAGGCGTAAGAGGGGAAGAAACGAGTGCCTTATTCCAACATAGGGATGGGTCGTGCCTCTCTAGATTTCAATTCAGGAAAGTCTTCAAAAAAGCACTGCTGGGAGCAGGGGTTGGGGGGAATAGGTTTCGCCCCTCATCCCAGGATCGGGGCGGCTACCAGTGCGGCCAGGTTTGGGTGCAGGGAAAGCAAAATCAAGGAAATAGGGCGGTGGAAGTCCAGGGCTTACAAAGGATACATCAGGCCTCACTTGGCTTGTTGACAGGGGGCCAGTGAGACATATATAGAACAAGAATTAGAAGGACTAATAGGCATAACCAACTATCCCTATGCTCAAATTTCTGCATACCTAACTCACATGAAAATCCACACAACCATCTTCTTGCTCAGCAAACCGCGCGCACTTCATCACACCACAACAAGAAACGAATAACACATAAACTGCCCCAACAGCACACAAGGTCTTGCATCGGTCCGATATTCACACCAAAACTCAGTGCACAGTGAAAACCAAACTGAAGCTGTCAACAGCACACCACTTTCTCACTTTCCTATTCCCTCTTCACCCGTCTAACCCATCCCGCTCTCTTGTTTGCAGATCCGCCTAAGCGCCTGGGGACCAATCCTGTTGCTGATGGTGCGCAGTACAAATACCTTTAACATTTACATATGAAGATGGGGTGCGGGGAGTAGGGGATAGGACGGTGTGTTTCTGTGGAGGGACGAGGAGGCAAGCGCTTCCACCAGCTGTGACATTACTGACATGTCTAACATACTCTGTTGTGTCTACCTGAATAGGTTGAATGGCGAAGCCAGTGGTGTGAGTGGTGGGGCACTCGTTCATATGGAGAATGGAGCGGAAAGTGACAGACCTGCCATAATTGTTGTCAGGCATGGCAGAGTTTCACATACGCTGGAATTGTGCAGGGGGTTTGCGGGTACACCAAGTTGGTTATGTTAAAGGAGAGAAAAAGGGAGAGAAGGTTGCCAGAGCCAGACTTGATGATCTTACACGTGGGGGGGCAATGATCTGGTACAGCAGGGGAGAAGGGCACTGATCATGGACCTTTTGTCTCTGTTTGGTTGGTTTGGACAATTTAGCGATAATGCACTGCTCACGTGGTCGCAAATTATACCATGGGTGTACTGGGGGTCAGCGGTGCCTTCACGCCCTTTCAATAATGCAGTACGAAAAATGAACAAGGAGATGGCACAGCTTGCCGGATGCAACAGGCTATTAAGAGGACCAGAGACTTGTCATCAGGGCGGAGTGCACGTGTTTCAATGGGGCACTGAACTTTTATGGCAGAATTTCTTTGCAGTAATGATAACATTTGTACCTGTTGGGGGGGCACGGACCGGTGGTCTGCACCCCTGTGGCAGGTGGGGGAGGACCATGGAGACATTAGATTCCCCTTCCGGAGGGACTTCAGAGCTGGAATTAGGGGAAGGGAAGGGTACAGCACGCCCCCCTGTGGAATTAATGGACAGCTGCTGGCGGGTCCCACGGGAAAGAGGGTGGGGTCAGGAGGCAAGTTGGGGAACAAAGGGTCGGCCTCATGGGATCGCCACCACTACACAGAGCAGGGCATGGTGGGGACGGGATAGGGTCTCACCACCATGCGCTGCCTTGAAGGGCAGAGGGCGTGGTCCGCCTGGACCACCTATCAGTACTAGGCGATTTATTGTTATTGATAATGTGTGGTTTTTCAAGTTGCATTTTTTGTTATGATGTAAGGAATAAAAATGTGGCCGATATGGCATCCAAAAAGAGAAGGTGTCCAAGTTTATTTCTCATTCCCCGTCATGCCCCCCTGCAGAGCCCAAATCCACAGGCCTTTCCCACCTACTACCTGCCTACCATACACCCTTGCTGCAATCCCTAAACTCGATCTAGTCCACAGAAACATCAGACTTTGTGCTGTATTGGGCCTGCTAGTGTTCTGTCTAAACAGTCTTCTGGGAGTTGATGATTTAATTGCTGCAGTAAAACGTTCCTGGTGTAATAAAAATGTCTTAACCAAGTTAGCCTTCAGCCACTTGATTTATGAGCAATATGTGTCTCTGCACGACAAGCACTGGCAAATCCAATAGTTTTGGATTGAGTACAGACATTAGACAGGCATTTGTTAGGCACTGACATCCCAGGTACTTACACCATTTTCCAGCTGTCGCCCTAATTGTGGCAGTGTCTGTGAAAAGCCTATCCCATGCCACGCTCTATCCAAAACTGTTGGCTTTGCCAAAGCTTGTTAGTGTCTAAGTGTCAAGGGTGTTGCTTAAAGGGGAATCCAATGTATTTCCACGCATAATCAGGTAGCGGTAGAAAATCCACTCTCCTAGACTGTATAACCCCCGGACTGGCAGTGTTTACAAGGTGGGAAAGCACAGTTGTCGGGTTGTTCTCATTACTACAGCGTCCAAACCCTGAAACTCCGCTAAAGGGAAGGGAAACGCTCTGCTCTTTCCCTCAGATTTTTTTCTACTTTTTCCTCAGTGACTGCCTTGACGCTTCCTAGTTAGACCTTGTCTCCGGTTATCAGCGCTCTCTGGAGAGATAAGCTTCTTCTCACTTACAAGCTGTCACTAGTAATCGAACTTTCAGGACTCCATCCCGCAGAGCGCCTCCTGGAGACCTACAGGGCAAGGGGGATGAACTGCCACCAGTCGTTGCAGGAAACTAGCTCATCAGTCTGAGTCTCTGCGTCATAATTAGAACTGCGGCTCAGAAAATGTGGGCTGATGGGGAACCACCAAATGCTCCGATTAAAATCGCAGTCTGAAATCCAATGATGAGCGCGTCTGCTAGCTGCCTGGGACACAGCAGTGCAAACATTCGTAGGCTGCACTGGCACCCGCAATGTGCTGCAGGGGCGAGCAGTGCACTACGCAGTGTATTTATGGCTTCAGGGCCGGGTGCATTGATGACGGTCCTAACAGGCTGTCGGTTCCTGCACAGACGCACACATTTTTCCTGGGCTCCTGATGTGACGGGCATAATAAAGGTACGACGTCCTTTCATCGACAGCAATTTTTTGAATGGGGTTTTTACGAAATATCTTCACCAAAAAACCCAATGGAAAATATAGGGGGAGTGGGAAAGGGCATATGAAGGGTTGGGTGCGTCGGGAATAGTAAAAAAAAAGCAATAGAGGAGGGGGGGCTTGGTGGGGGAACCCCCCCAAAAAGAAAACATTTTCAATGGGTATTTTCAGCAAAACATTTTCATTAAAAAACGCGTCAAAAAAATAGCTGTCGATGAAATGACATAGAACCATAATAAAGCACTATGCCATAAAGCACTGTGCCAAAATCAAATTCTTACTTTTGTTAGCAACCATGGGGTATGCAGAAACACATTAGCAGATCCAGGAGAAACCCCAAACGACCTCCTGAAAGGTTGGATCATCAAGGAGCACTGAGGTTGGTCATTGAGGAAACCCTGCCAGAACATACCCGCCAGCGTGTTTGCTTTCAGTTTGACGAGTTTTCAAAACACTCAATGTTGATTCTTTTGAGAGTTTCTAGAAAGAATGTAAGAGAGATACTGACTACGACTTAGGGGCCGATTCTGAGGTGCGTACAAATGTAGGAAAGTGGTCTTCCATGAAGGAGGAACACTACTTACAAACACCCTATTCTGATCAAGAAAGGATGTGGTGCAGGGACAGGAAAGCCTTGGCTTTTGCATCTGTCTGATTCACGGCTTGACAGCAGCCCCAGCAACCATCAGGAATGCAGGGCAGCCGCATGGAGGGGATTCTACTACCAGAAGCACTGGTTCAGCACGTCATAAAAAGGAGTTAAAATACGGCACATGTGAGGTGACGTTAAACTCTACTGCACACTTATATAAAAAAAGCACTTCTTGGAATGCAGCACCACTTTTCTAGTTTAATAAAAGTTTAAGAAAACATTCTTAAATTAGAAAAGTGGCTGTCTTAAGAAATGCTTGCCATGCCACCGGAGCACTTGTTTCCGCTACAACGAGAGATTTTAGCAGCTTTCGCTGCTGGAAAGCAGATTGTCCCCTCCAATACTTCCACCCATTTCAGAATGGTGGTGCTGGAAACTGGAGGGGAGAATGTCGTATTTTCATACTCTTTATCATGATCTCAGAATCAGTCCCTTCGCCTGATTGGTAGGAAAAATTGATGAGCATGTGAAAATCATCTAATGCAGAGTACGCAAAATTGAGTCTAAACCTTGCAAACCTCGGCCCAAAGGACTTCAAGACGGACGTTGGTCGGGTGGCCATGGATTAAGTCGGATCACACGCACCATTCAGCCACCTGGGCTGAAAGCTAGACTGGCCCCTCTACTGATCTCCTAGTATTTCACAGGGATGAGGCAGAGGATGTCCTGACCTCTTGCCGACTCCTTTTCCTTTGTTTGTCTTTTGACCTTGTTTCTTTGTCACGCTCTGAGGCATACGGGCGATAGGCGCCTTATAAAAATTGAAATAAATAAATAAATATTGGCGTTGCTCTCATAGTCACTGACACTACCACTGACTAACAAATACAGAAAAAAGTTTGTCTTTTTTAAACGCTATGACTTGCATCTAGAAGAGTAATTGGTTTGGTCTATCTGGGTTTCAGCACGGGCCACTCAGATTGCCCACTGGCATGGATGGTAACCTTAAGGGATGTTCTAGGGTTAGGAACTTCCCAAGTAGTAGGAGGTAAGGAGTGGTGTGGAGTCCAAGACCTGTCGATTTCACTGCCATTATCAGCGACACATTAAGAGTAATGGAATACCGCTTTGTAGAGCAAACACTACAGTACGTGACAGAGTTTTGGCCCGGGAGTGAACGGGAATGAGTAGAAGTGAAAAACTAAAATGTTAGTGTCACGCATACAGTGGGAACGTTTACCCAACTGGGGGGTGAGGGGAACTACAGAACAAAATATCGCAATAACCATATAAATCCTGCACAAATGATGTGTAATCTGTCTGTTGAGAAAATGCACTTAACTGTGCAATTATGCACGCCTCTCATGGTGAAAAGCACTGTCAAAACCTCCATGGAATCGCTCAAGTCTTTCCTATGGCATTAATAACCCATTCCAAGGGCACTACCTGGGGCAAGGTCCCGCAGCTCGAGTTAAAGGTCCAAGCGAATTGAGGGCTTTTGATGCAGGAACCAGGATGTTACCCCCCTGGTATAGCCCCAGGAACGGGTTACTAACACCATTAACACCCCCGGTTGCCAATCCAGTAACCCGGGGTTCTGATAGTGTTGTCTTTTCGATGAATGAACACACCACAGCCACCAGGTAAGAAAATGATGTTAAGGGAAGGGAGGGTGAAGGGAAGATGGCGGGAAAGCAAGCGCCATGTTGCTCGGGAAACACGGGCTTGGATCGTGGGATTCAGCCCGCAATCCGAGCCACCCGATTGGCTGCACTCCACCAATCGCCAATGAAAATTCACACCCGAATGCAATCTATACCTAAAGTGGGAAATGTTTCACCTTTTTTGCTAAACGTCTTGATGAACATTTGTGTACCATTAATACTTTGTGGCACGCACATTTAAATTGTGGACTGTTTTGCCAATTTGTTGACGGGGACATTGCTGCCCGGTAAAAACAGCAGTCATTTCTCACCACAAAAAGATACTTCATTTGTGTGTTGGCTGGCGGGGAGTATTTGCTCGTATTAACATTCCCTTTCAGAAAATATGGTTCCAACAGCCTGATCTGATATTTAGAGCAAAGTCCCGCAGAGACCCCATAAAAAGAGGGAGACATCAGCAGATCAATCATCATCAGCGCGCAGCATTGGCAGTCCATAATGGCTGCATCTGTTACAGCTTGTGATTAAACTCACATTTCAGTCACGATCTTACTTTGGTGACAGGTAAATGATGGCCATTATTCACCTGCAAGATCTCGCGCTAACAGCTCACTGACATCACCGAATTCTGCGCGGCTTCAAGAGGAAAAACAGACACCTCTGCAAAATAATTAAACTGTAAAAAATGCAAAGAGCTCGGATGCAACCGATAGAGCTGCAGGATGAAAGGACAGCGCTAAAAGGCAAACAGCTGCAACCACTGACTTAAAAAGAAATGCAAGCGTAGGGGTTCAATGCAAAGAAAATCCAGAAAACGTGGTTTTCTTCAACACATTGCTAAATGATTCTATGGAACAAACACGACTGGAGCGGGGTGTGAAAAGGAGCACTGAAACACTGACAGATGGCCTAAAACCAAGAGGCACAGTGAAACAGGCAGGGCTACAGTGACTCACATTAGCTGCTGGAGTGAAATCATTTGAGAGTCAGTGAAACAGAAAAACGGTGCAGAGTGCACTACTCACAATGAGAGTGAAAACGAAATAACTGAGGTTAAGCAGAACGTGCTGCAGTGAAAAGACACATGCTGTATAATGCACACCGTTGCAGTAAAACTGCACATAGATGCAACGAAATACAATGAACGCGGGCTCCCTCCCCCAGTGGAGGGGCCGTATGGGGGGCGGGAAGGGAGGTGCAAGGATGACTGGGGGAAATGGGCGGCTACAAAAGCAGCCGCCGGAAACCCTGGACAGCAAACTCAACTGGGAAAGCCACATCGAGAATACTCAGCAGAAGGCAACAGGAAAGATGGCAGCACTGTACCCACTCCTGAAGAGCAAGTCCATGCTCCTCCGGACAAAGATCAAAGTCTACAAGGCGATCATCAGACCAACCCTGACGTATGCCTCCCCAGCATGGATGACCTGCCATGAGCGACACCGGAAGAGTCTTCAGATAGTCCAGACCAAGGCCCTGCTGATATCGTCTGGAGCTCCAATCTTCACAAGGATAGCTGACCTTCACAGAGACCTGGACATTGAGATGTTGGACGAACATCTAGCGAAGCTGAGTAAGAACTTCTGCCAAGGACTGGATCAGAATGTGAACCCTCTGATCAGAAGACTCACTGCCACCACTGCAAACCCCTTCGACCGCTACCCGCGGCCCATCACTGCGAAGACCCTATGAAACCAGCCCTACTGTGACAATACCACACAGACTAAGAAGAATACAAACCCACGACTATATACTCAACCCGAGAAGATGGAGTAAAGAGGCTCAAGCCTCGGCATCCAAAAATCACAGCTGATGGATAAAAATCTATCAGCAAGAAGAACAAGCGCGCGCGCGGATGGGGGTGTGCGTGTGCCAAAACACACCCTCGGCCGGCTGCGAAAACAATGGAGGAAGCCACAGGGGCTTTGGCAACGGCGCGAAGGAGCGCCGTTAAACGAGGGCAGATGAGCAGAAGATAGAACAGAAGCTCTGCTGCTCTTGAACCGTGTCCTTGCCGTCGCCACAATCTCCTGGACACTGTCTTCACCTTGCTCCCTGCCGAGCCACCGTCCCGGGGATCCTCTGCCATGCTGCCACCTAGAAAGTTCCCATCCCACCCTCCCTATTATTGTAGTTTAGGGAGGGCGGCAGACAGGCAGGGGTGGGCCATATGGTCAGTGATTTACCCTCCGCAGGGGGACCCTGAGGCCGGTTAGGTGCAGTGATGAGGGGACGGTCCGCCCCTCACTGGGATGGCTTCAGCCTGGCAGCGCGATCCGATGGGAAGGTGCACAGAGAAGGGAGGGCCAGGAGGTGGAAGGTCTCGGACAAGAGAAGGGTGCCTCCTGGGATCACCCCCAACGTAGGGTATGGCACAGAGGTCTGCAACAGCGTAGCGGGGACCTCACTGCCATAAGGGGGTGGAGTGAATGGTTCCACCAGGAACTGCCTGTCACAAGGAAAAACCAGTTGAGGTGTAAATGTGAGATATGAAATACTCTGTGGCGGTTATGCAAGGATTGATGTGGTGGCACGTTTTAAAATGTCTTTATGATGCGTAGTTATGTTAAACGGATTACACGTGGACAATTTTATACATCCAGAAAGGTGTCTGTGCGTTTTCCTCTGGTATTACTGGTACTGCCTCCCTGCTGACCCCACCAGATGCAAAGGAACCTAATGCCCGTATGCAAGTGCACAGTGCTGCAGTATAATGTTATGGATAGCTAGCATTCCCAGCTATTGGGCTTACCAACTAACCTTAAAATAATGTCCTACTTTAGAGGACAGAAAAGAGGAGTGACCCCGACCTTCCAGAATTACCAGTACGTATGGAATGGCTTAGTGCCTTTATGATGGTTACGTAGATGGCCCGAAAAAGGTGGAAGCTCATCCCGAATTGGAAGGACTATTGGGTAGGCATTCAGCCTGGTGCTCAGTGTCTTGGCTTCACTGCAGAGCAACACAGGAGGGCTCTGCTCCACCCACCCTCATGTCTAATATCTACTGGCGCCCTAGATCTTGAAAATCCAGCTGTCCTGCTACTGTGGGGAGGCTGTGCAGGCATCCGCACCTCACTGCTATCCCATGAATACTGAACCTAAACCCAGGCCCATATGGAGAGACACTGCCTGTGGAAACATCTTTCACGCCCAGATAATGTGCCGTCCGGAATCTGATCGCATTACCAGTCAGCGTGTTCTGGAACACTGAGATGTTTTACTGTAAATTTACATTTAGAAACAGTGGGCCTCATTATGACTCCGGCGGCAGCCGTGCCGGTAAAACCGGCACGGCTGCCGCCGGAGTCATTTTTTTTTCCGGCGCCTGGAAATGGGCAATTACCGGGGCATTACAGCCCAGGTGGACCGGGTAATTGCCCATTCCTAGGCGCCGGTGAAAAATATGCCCATAGGGCTCAATGGGAATGGGGAGGCCGGACGCACCGGCACCATGCAGGAATGGTACCGGTGCATTTGACATGGTCTGCTCACGGGTGGCGGTCCGCCCTCCAGGTCAGACCTGGTGGGCGAACGGGCACCCGCGAGCAGACCTCGTAGTTTGCCGGTCCATTGTTACTGGCAAGCTTTCCGGTACCATTGTTACTGGACCGGCAAACTCAGAATGAGGCCCATTGTCTCTAAGTTGGTGAGGATGTCCAGTTATGGTATGATAGGTTATTTATAACGCGCTTAATACCCAGAGGTTTCTAAGCGCGGACCCGGGGATCGAACCTGTGTGGCTCTGTGTATTTTTGTTTCCAAGGCGAGCACGTTGCTGCTGAGCTATCCTCCAGCGATTATCTCCATTGGCCATGAATGCTGCCCATTTTCTGCTAACCAATCACAGAAAACTCCCTCTCCAGGCCATTTTTGTTTCATGAGTGGATCATGGAGCCTAATTTTGGAACTCAAAGTGAAAAAAAGTTAAAGGACCACCAGAGAGTCCAAAACAGAATGCAATGCTGAGAATCATTTTCAAACTTAAAAGTTAGGTCCCCCGTTCAGTCTGATTACAAAATAACAATACAAATGAACACGGGCTGCCTGCGTTCTCGTGCACTCTCTGCAAAGCACGTTATGTGATGCACACAATGGTTTCCAATCAGAGCCTTCTCTAATCAAGGAACGGTGTGTACATGAACCCAAGACTGCTCCGCTGAGGCTCAGCTGCAACTCTGGGCCCCACTCCTTACATGACTGATTACGCCAAAGATCATCACACATTCTAAGTCGAATATTCAGGAAAATGCCTCTTTTTAAATGTTACCTTTTGTCAGAATCGTGGCCCATCGCCTCGACGTTCAACAAAACCTCACCTTTTCATATATGTGCTGATGCATATTTTTGCACAATTGGAAACTGTGCCAAGCACAAGCAGTTGCAGTCCAATACCAGTACGTGCAATGACATAAGACCAGCTGTAATTAAACACAGAGTAATGAGCATTACCAGAAACTACTGCAGAGAAAACGTATGGTGCAATACAAAAAGTCGCAGGACAAACTATATGACAATGTGTGCTCGCACTACAAATGTGTAGGCGGGCAATCGGCCACCGTTCTGGCGAGTGCTGTCGTATATGTCAATGTCGTTGCTGTTATGCACATAGCACAAAGCTGTCATTGGCAAGTCTTTCGAGGGCTAGTTATTTGTTCAAAAGTGCATTCACTTGACAGCTCCAGACTAAGGGCATAGAGCAATCTGGCACAGAGACTGCCTAACAAATACCCATCAGGGCCTGGCACATTCTCCAAATGCATTGTGATCAGCACAGATGTGCACATGGCCAGTTTCTATGTAGGGATGCTGGTGAATAACTGTATATACTCTGTAAGCCCCAAAGCATATACAAGTCCATAACACATCACATTTCAGGCAGCAGCTAACCTCCCTATTGCAGTGTACTGGGCTTAGTACTTGTAAAAAGGGGGGAAATCATACATACTATATGAGAGATAAATACATTTACACCTCCAAATACGGTCCACTTGCTTTGAAAGACTGGCAGGGGTGTCAGACTCCATGGATGAGGAGCCCTGGCTTTGGATATTAGGTGGTGCCGTAAACACTGCCTATAAGCCTAAACTATTGGCATGGGATGAGAAGATAGGACAGGGAGGGACACATTCTGCAGTGGTTTGGGGTTTTGCCCAGGATTGGCCATTTGGGTCCCTGCGGCCATTCCCACCTGCTACCAAACCCCCACCATCCAAAACACAACCTGCAGATCCCCTTCAAGCTAGCTCTGTGCTTTGAAGGGGGTGCCAGTGTTATATCTAAGCAATCTTCTGAAACTTAATGGCTTATTTGCAGGTGTAAAACGGATCCTGATGAACAAGTGTGCCTTCTGCCACTTGATTTATAAGCAATATGTGTATGCTTGCATCTGTTCCTTGCACTAAGTTCATGTTAAAAACACGCACTGACAAATACAGGAGTGCTGGCTCTTCTATAGGCAGGTGATAGGCATTTGCCCAACAGTGCCACAATCTGCCTAGGTAATAAAACCATTTGCTAGCGGTTGCCATTTTATGATCAGGTAATACAATGATTGCAGTGCCCTGAAAATGAATATCCCGTGCTTGCAAAAAAAAAAAAAACTGTTGTCTTTGTGAATGCCTGTCATTTGCCGGGCTCACACTCGCAGATGAATATTCCTTTGACTGGGAGTCTCAGTTCACTTCTGTTCAGTTAGATTAATTCCATAATTTTCATTCCCCGCATACATGCCCCCATTTTGTTCAATGTCATCTTTCATTCAATTATAATTCATACACTGTGTAGTTTAATATGTATCTGAATTTGTTAAGGTATCTTAAGATTGTCAGACAATGGCTTCCTTTGTGCATCTACTTTCTAAAAGCAATGTAAAAAAGCTGCAATTTAAACCAAAACATCCTTATAAAAATATGTACTTTTCATAGAATATAAAAAAAACAATGCATAGTCAGTGCTGTAATACAGTGTGCTATTTAATTCTCTGTGTTCTGCAGACTTCCTGGGGTCCACCCACTCACCTGGCTTCCGGTGTCTTTCTCTGCTTTTCCGGGCCACGCCCCATGGGGATAGAAATAGTTAATGGGTATCCACCCTTTTTCCTATTTCTGAAGCCGGCCATCTGGTTTAATATTTTTTAAAGGAAATTGGGCACGCCCAAAAAGTGTGGTGTGTACTTTCTTTCAAAAATGAAAATACTGGCACCCAAGGGTGCTAATGCGACAATGCCCATACAGGTGGGCTGTCCAGACTGTTAATGGCCCACCGTCCTGAGGCAACAGACAGAAGTAGTGAGGGCCTAACTAGGGGTAGTGAGCCATTCCCAGGCTGGCCTAGCAATGGCCTGCCACCCCTGGTGTGGCCCTCGTTCACGGGCTGCCGTCTCGGGTCAGTGGGCTGTCACCAGGCAGAACAGCCCACCTGCAATAGAATTATCACTTACTTATGAACTACATTCAGAGCATTCGGATTGGCCAAGAGGAGGGCTTTAGTGAAGTTCATGTGCTAATTATACAATCTATACAGGGGAGAGAGGGTTTTGTGGCCTGTAATGGCTCTGGGGCCCAGGTTAGAGGTTTGAGTGAATTGAGGCCCTTAATGTGGGTCCAGAGCTTTTACCAGATGGTTAAACCCACCTGAAGCCCAGGTGCGTATAGCTATCCGCTCCCCAGGCTTGTGAGGTGGGGAGCTAATGGCTGTTTGCATTGTTTTAAGGGAACTCTGTTTCAGACAGCCTGGCTGTTACCAATTGCCTTCAAAGAAAACCATAAACAAAGATAGCCATCAAACACATAGAAAATGTATCAATTTTCTTTGCCCAGGGCAGCAGAGAATATGGGCGAACCGATAAGGGAAGAAACATGAAGGTGAGTGGAGCAAGAGGTTGGTGGAGTAAGGTAGAGGGGTGCTGGGGGGCCGGAGGAGCAGGGAAAATGTGTGGGGGGGGTGGCTGTGGGGGCCCCTACAATGGACAGAGCAATGCCCAAAAAAATCCCATCTGAGGGAGAGGATGTGGCTGGAAGGTTATGAATGTATCATATCCACGGACAACAGCTCTGGGCAACCCTGCAGACCATTGTTTTTCAGCCTACCAAAAGTGCTAGGTCACAGCCCTACTGCACAAGACGACACGCCACCCCTGACAGGTTTCAGCCTCAAAGGCGGGCTTCACTATATTGTGAAGCTTGTGTTGCTGCCTACTTCAATGGTTTGGGCCTATCCTGCGGGTACTAGAGTTAAGAGGGAAAAAAAGCAAATCATACATATCTGTATCAGAACCACAATCATATTTCGGCTCTTGTCCAGCCCTTTTGTTCTCCAAAGGCATTCACCTTTCACACAGTGTATTCTGGACTCGGCCACATCTGGCTGCCACAATTCTGGAGTTTAGGCCCAGTGAAAACAAGTGGTAATCATGTGTCAAAAAGGCACCAGGATTTAGCATGGTAGCAGGAATAGATCTCGAGTCCATGGCACAGCCAAACAATATGTTTTATTACCTACTTATCGCCCTGCTCAACTGCTTCTCATAGACAATGCGTTTGATGTCCAACAGATTTAGAACAAAACTTGCTTTCTGGAATCCCGATCTGTGGCCCACCTTAATGAATCCACATGCACCCAGGCTATAACAAAACCTTTCTTTGCCCCCTTCTAACTCCCCCCGCCACCCTATGTCTGTGGCATTCACCAGCTTCCTCGTCCTCATCTTCACCCCTCTCCTTTTCCTCCTCCGAGTAAGTTCTGGAGACCACGGAGAGGGGCACAATACACCAACCTCTGGACACGCCAGGCACTCCGAGACCCCAAAAGCACAGTATAAAAGCACTGTAACATAACTGCTTCTTAGATTGTGAAGGGCACTCACACTTTCTTAAAATAAAGTCCTATTGACATGGAAGGATGGATGCCAGGGAGGACAGAGTTGATGGTTTTGGAGCCCTTGTGATGCCCCTACCACTCCTGGGTTAGTGGTGCACTGACCACCTCCTACAGTTGCTGTGTTATAGCCACCCTGGTGCACATGAATGGTGACCAACCTGATTCAGCAGAATTGCTCTAAGCGGGGCCGGCCTTAGCAGACCCTGCGCCCGGGCAGCAAAACTAAAATGTGGTACCCCTGGTCATGCGAGAGAGTGGGCGGGAACCGCATGTTTCCATAGGCATCTGTGGGAAAGCATTGTTGCCCTATTGTTACTAAATGTGTTCCACCCTGAGAGCGGGGCGCATTTAATTTAAATAGGGTGCCCGCCTGACCTTGACCTTGACCTTCTGCCACCACGCCAGCTCAAGGGAGATCTTGAAAGATTCCCCCCGAGCTGGCGTGGCGGGGGTGGGCTACTGACACCCTGGGCGGTCGCCCTGGCGGCCCTGACTCCAATGTTACATTACCGTCCATGGTCGCCGAGCTGCTAGGCCAGACCATAAGTGAGGTTATCCTTAGAAACGAACCGCATCCCCAGTTAAGGATGCGGTGGCGCAGCCTTTAGTAACCACCGGAGACTGTCACATAAAAAGAAAAAAAAAGTCACATTTAATTAATTCCTCAGCGTCATCTTTTCGTGTCCTATTAGTTCCTATTACAGCGCCGCGGTCTTCAGCTATGTACCAGGAGCTCTCACCATCGCCAGGAACATAATTTGATAACTGATGGTATTTGATTTCTGAACTCTGACCTCTGACATGACGCTTCAGCGCAGGATGTAATCTCGCTGATTGGGTGCTTTTTTTTCTCCTCCCTTCTTAACGCGCGCACTTCACATCACGCGGCTTTGTTAGCTGTAATTAATGTTTGCGTTTGTCACATGTTGTTTTATGCGAAAGACGTGGATTAGGTGGAAAACAAACCCAGCCGTGATGAGAACAGGCGAGACAAAGAGGCGCACGCGTCACCCGCGCAAAAAAAAAAAGCACAGGAACGGCGAACGGTTTGGTCCTAATTTGAGACTTGCAGACAATAAATGAAGGCAGGCAGGCGTGTGCGCAGTGCTCACAGCCAGAACTCATCTGATGAAAGAGATGCCCCGCGAATGATCCATTACACAGCTATTTCGTGGAGGCTCAAGTAATTCCAAACCGCAAGCATGCTTTATAATCCCCCGTCCGCACTTTCTTGTAATATAAATATGTCCCAGTCTGGCATTAGATGAGTAATTTTGTGGGGCTTCCTCAGCTGAAAAGTTGTTGGCGATTAATTCTCTTGAAATAATAATACGCGGATCCTTACGTTGCGCTTTGTAGCTATATTGACTTGTCAAGCTGCTTGGCGGCCAAGTAACACTCAGTGTTATTGTACTTTGATTGGGCGAGATGCAGGGGGTGGGACGTTCCTGCTCGGGTTTCAACCCTCATCCATTGAGACAACCAAGAAATATTTGTTAAAAGTATGCTTCCTTCAGAGAAGGCTCCTTGCAACTCTGTATCTTGAAGGCATGCCCCTACTTTATGTTTCAGAAATACAATATAAATCGGCTCTATGTGATATTTCTGCATTTTGAAGGCCGAACACAAAAAAGACTGGGAAGAAACCTCTATTGAACCCCAAGCCCCACCCTTTCCCCCACAGCCCAGGTCCCGGGAGTTTTTTTTATTTTTGAAACCACTTCTGGGGTTTGGGGGGCTAAGGTAATTAAAACCGTAATTATTTTTCAGGACACTTTCAGAATTGTGAAGTTGGAGGTTTGGCTTGAACCCCCAACCTCTCAGGTACAAGTCAGAACACTTACTGACAGTGCCACAGAGACTGGCTTGGAAGTTATTGTACAGCAAGACATGTAATATCAATTAAGCTAAGGCTCGTTTTGAATTAACATGCCAAGATTCACAGACAAAACTGCACAAGTGAGATTATATACAGTTTATAGAAAGGAGAAGTGCTGGAAATATGGTTGGGGGGTGGTTGTGGGGGCGTGTTGGGGGAGGGGTGGTAATTGGTGGGCTGCGATGGGGTAGTCCCTCTTTTATGTTGTTGGCTGTCCTGGTTTTTTGTTTTGAAAATCTGGTCACCCTACCCACTGGCAGGATTTCTAGTAAATCGATGGGGTTTCATCTCCCAATCTCCCCGTGTAACCCCCCCCACCACCCCGTTCCCTACAGAACACATATCCCCTCATTTACCACCACCACGCGAACACACTTTTACCTGCACCCCCACCCATCCCTTCCCCACCACTAGCATTCTCCCACTTCTCCCTCACACTCAGACACACACGCACAAAACACATACCTAACACCCTTGCTTGGCTGCCCATGCCCGTCAGCCCCCGCGCGCACTCATGTGTGTCCCAGGGAGCAGCGGTCGTCTAAAGATGGCGGGAGGAATGGAGCATTGCAGAGAATTAGGAAAATGAGAGATGAGGGGGGGTTTGGATTTGGTTATGGGCTGGGGGATGTGGGTAAATGTGTTTTGGATGATCGATTTAGAAAGACCGAATAACCAAATTCTATCTGCCTTTCTAAATCGATCATAATTGTGCGCAGAAAAACATTATCAGGAATTTCACTTAGTACCTCAATATCCGGTCATCAGCAGGTACCAAGGTTGAGTGCATAGAACATGGAGTTCAGAAAGTCTTTAAGTCACACCTGCTAGAGGCATGTACGCCAAACTGAACTGGGATCTGGTTTCTTACAACAATCACCGGGCCCACAGGCTTCACTGGCCGGTAACGGTTCAGGGCCCAAGTAAAAAAACTTGAGCAACACAGGGATCTTAATGCCAGGCCCTGGCACTGTTTCCGGCCCGTGAAGCCTGCAGGCCTTGTGATTGTTGCTAATAGCCCCCTAGGTCTATGTCCCAGGGTGAAGAATGGAGTGTATGTTTGCCACGACCCGTTCTTTCCAAGAAATACTCGTCCCACTTAGATGCCACAGAAATGGAAGGCAGGGCTCCATGCGAAGACGTCTTCAATTTTTACATGTCGGCCCAGGGCCTTTTGAAGAGTGGACCAGTGGCGCCGTAACTGGCAGATATGTGGAGAGGGAATGTTCAAGGAAAAGGACTTGGGAGAGGGAGGGAAATGGCAGGTAGTTGAGCAATTCTGAGCTTGCTCAGAACATAGGCTTCGACCGTGAGATTCAGTCCCCGATTGGAGCAACCAGATTGGCTGCCGTGACTATCCCAGATACTCAAATGTGATAAAGCACTCTACTTCTTAACATGGCTATTGGGCTATAGGGCCATAGGCAAGATTCCAAAATGTCTGCCTTGAAGCAATATAAAATACATACAAAATATAAGGAAAGTTATGGATGGTACTTTTTACTCCATGGTAGCATGGAATACGATAGCGGACGTCATTTGGCCTTTTACTTAAATAGGAAGGACTGGACTACAGCAGGACACGGCAATCAATGCTGTAATAAAACAACAGCATGTGCCAAATCAGCAAAGGCTCCCGACGGAAGCACAGTATTCAGATGTTCTCCTAATGGAAGCACAGTATTCAGATGTTCTCCTAATGGAAGCACAGTATTGAGATGTTCTCCTAATGGAAGCACAGTATTGAGATGTTCTCCTAATGGAAGCACAGTATTCAGATGTTCTCCTAATGGAAGCACAGTATTGAGATTTTCTCCTAACGGAAGCACAGTATTGAGATTTTCTCCTAACGGAAGCACAGTATTCAGATTCTTCTCACTGTAACCCAGGAGCCACTTGGAAGCCCCAATAAAAACCGAGCACAAGGTAATGAATATCACGTGGGTATTTCTCAGTGTGAACAGTCCATTCTAACAAAGTCTACCTCAATTATTAAGACAATTAAAAGTCAAATCTGTCTGGAGACAAAACTTATTTTTCTTATGGTGGACTAGTGCAGATATTGGTCAAACAAAAGCTTTTTTGTTTCCACAAAAACATATACAACAATTACAAGATGTTAATGTATATACCTTAAATACGCTTCTAAATTAGCAAACATGCTGGATGAAGCAGAACATACACAGAGCAGTTGCAAAATAGCTAAACCGAGGCCAACCCTCTAACAAAACAGTCCACTGTTCTTTCCTAAACTGCCGACAATGGGGAAGCAGCAGACCATTTGGGTAGTCTCAGTGATTGGCGGGTGCAGAGCTCGCCAAGTCAGATCACAACACTCCCAAGATATTTCTACATATCTCATGGGTCAAAGAGAGAGTCTCTGGAGGGTAGAAGAAACCCTGCACCCCCACTGGTCATGCTCAGTCCAGTTAGTGTTTAAGACTCTTCAATCTAATGGACAATGTCAGAGTAAATAAACATAGCCTCTTGGACAGGACAGACCTTTAGGAAGTGAAACGCATGGTGAAAGGTGCTGCCTGGTCCCCACAGGTAAAGCAGAGCCTAAGAGGTTTGCGGTGCTTTGTTTAAAGAGACGCCGGTGCACAAGGTATTATCACAACTGGTTTCACCACTGTCAGATGACCGTGTTCAGTCCTAGCACTCAATGGTGTTTTATTGCTCCATTAATTTGGAAGATACCCACGTGAATCCTGGTGCCCGCCAAAGTGGGCCTTACTACATTACACGACTGCTGCCACATCATGACATTTTGGATATCTCTGGCCGGCTCTTAGTGCCAAAGCTACAACAGATAGTGCAAAGAAGATTTCCATTCAAAAACTGATCAGTCACCAGGATCAGGCTGTGCCTCACAATTAACAATTGAGTTGCAAAATCTTAGAAATGACTTCATGCACATGTTCAGTTGGGAAGAGTGATGATGGAAGGGTGAAGGAATTACACCATTGCTCGTCACACATTCAGGTGCCTACACAGGCTTCCAATTGTATCAACAGTGACCTCGTAACTTCTGTTCTGTAAACAACTCGGGGAATACGGGGCAACAAGACCTAAATGGCGAGCCACACTGTCTACCCATTAAATACCAGCCAGAAACGTCAGATCAACCGGATTAGAAGGTTTTTATGAGCAACAAGCAAACAAAAACAGGCAGTATTACGGAACAAAACTGGAATTTCTTGGGCCTAACTATGGAATACTTAAAGATTATAATAAGGTTTACAGGTGAGACTTTTGCAGCATAACTTCCCTCACTAGGGCAAGCATGCGTCAATCTCTAATAACAGCAACGTCTGACCAATAGCTGAATGCCTGAAGGCACATTATGGCAAATCAAAGGGTACTGGAAGTTAACCCGTTTAGTTTCTAGCCATGGTTATTCTACTGAGCCTAACTGTAAGCTTCTGCACTCCTGCCTTCTCTTACACACTCACCCCTCCCTCATTGTGTAACATTGTGAATCAGCATAAATGACCTTATAGCACAGTTCAAATCATCCACAAATGCATTACACATTTAACACGCTTGCGTGTCTACTGATGAAAGCCAAAACATGCATATAAATTAGAGTAGGTTTTGGTGAAGGAGGCATATAATATAGCATGCCTTCAAAGGAGCCAAGAGATGTGTGGATGCTTGTGTCAAAGAATGTTACCTTTTCCTAGTAGTATATTTAACATTATTCATGAGAAGAAACTTAGGGGCACATCACCTAGAACTCTGTAAAATAACTAATGTCCATCGGACATTCTATAATATGAAGAGCAGCACACATGAATAAGACTACATTTTAGAAAATTAGTTTGTAGACACATTTCTAAATGGTAAAACCCCAAAGAGAGATACGAGAGAAAGAGAGAGGTAGACCGAGAGATATCATAATCCTGGACTTAGAATATATGAGACCTCCCACTTCCCACCCTCCTACTCACCCATCTACCCGCTCCAGCCTGGGCTGCATTCTTCCTCCACTGTCTTCACTTTCCTATTTCTTTTATCCTCCATCATACAAATTGACTTCGATCCATTACTCCTTGAACCCACTTTTCTCGTCCCCTTCTCTCATAGCCTTCAGCCACAACTCTAACGTTTACCTCACTTTACCCCTGCCCTTTTCTCCCTCCTCTGCCCCTGCACTTCCACCTCTCAAACCTGATACTCCTGTTCTCCATTAGCTCCAACCTCATCTAACCCCCTTACCTCTTGGCCTCTTGAATGCACAATCCCTCTGCAACAAGCCTTTCTACATCAGTTACTACTTCAGCTCTCATCACCCTCAACTTTCACATCTTGATATCACAGAAACCTGCATCTTCTCTGGAGACGGAAGTCCAAGTATGGCCCTCATGACCCCCACACGACTCCCAGCTCCAAGACTGAGACACAACAGATGCACCTCACTCTTAGGTCCCTCACCGCCATCGTCATTGTATCACAGATGTGAGAAACGCTACTCTCTCAGAGATCCATTCATGCCATACCCAGTCAATGATCTGGAGGAGATTGAGATGCCATCCATCGAACAAATCAACTGACCGCAAATCAAGAAATCAATGACAATCACTGACATCATGATGTAGCCGCACTTAGACATGAAGTACATAGCCAACCATTCACAAAGTTAAACGAACATGCATCAGTTTGTTGCATACAGACACGAAACACATGCTTCCGACTCATGCAGGTAGATGCCAGACACACATACATATTTCTATTCAAGGAAAAACGTTAGTTGCAGGGGCGTTAGGGTGAGAACTTAATGCAACAAAACCCCTGAAATTCAGCCAAAGCCACCTTAACTTTGCGCCCCCTGTTGTGCAGCCTATGACCACAATGATGACAGAACAGATGTGTGTGTTGATTTTATGAAAGGCAAATGCCATTCACCCTGTGCAATTTGGGTGGTTATGCATAGCCAATTTTATGAAATGTGCATATTGCACCTTGATATGCTAATTTATGTCGAGGCCACATCCCATTGTGTTTGTTGATGAGTCCCCCTCTTTTAGGACTTTAGGTCCCCTGTTAAGTGCTTCGTCTCGAACTCCTGCATGCAAAGTGCCTGCAGGTATAAAACAATGTATAAAAAACACAAGGGATACAGAAATGTGGGTTGACTTTTCTAATGTATATATCAATACTCCGTGTGATTCTTCACACTGGGGTTATTATTCTTATTTTGAGAGGTTTTTAACTATTCTCTAACGAGAATAGTTAGAAACCTTGCAAAATAAGAATATTTGTATCTCTTGTGTTTTTGTACATTGTTTTATATGTTGTTTTTTATCTAGTTTTATGTAAAGTGATCATTTTATGAGTGCAAAAAATGTCTACGCATCTAATAAAAATAGTTTTTACTATGCATATAAATTGGATATTAAATATTTCACTAATTGTGTGTTAGCTTACCTGTGTTGGTGTAGACACTATCCAGGGCAAATACTCATGACTTACTTCCCTCTCGTCATTTCCCCTCCTCACCTTCATGCCTAGCTTTAAAAAATACTCTGCTTTTCTAAGCTAACTTGAAAAGTACACATACCATAGTGTCACTCAAATATATAAATACTTATAAAACTATGTTGGGCAAAAAGTGTACAGTTGTGGCATTATTCCCCCCATCTTGGCTGTGAGACTACAATTACCAGAATACAATTCACCAAAAGGCAGAAAATTGTCTCTGGGTGAAAAACCTTCAAGGTATGACAATAACACAGTTTAAAAAATAAAAATGCGGATGCCATGTTTTATGAGATTTTTTAAACTAAGAAAACACATGAGATTCAGGAATGTGGACTGTCTCCCATCCATGCAGTAACAGGGACCGACCCTGCTTAGTTTCAAAGCGAGGAAGGATCCAGCCCCCTTAGGCCATGTTTCTCGAAGTGGTCTTGTAAGGTGGGCTCATTTATTAGGCAACATGGCCTTAGGGGGCTGACCCCTTTCTCTCTTTGAAGCTAAGCAGGGTTCATCTCAGTTACTGACGGAATGGGAAAACCACTGTTGCTGTAAAAATATCTTTTTTTTTGTATTATTGACTGGGAGACTACAACTACCAGAATACAATTCAGCAAAAAGCAACAAAATGATCACCGAGTGCAAAACCTTCAAGGACTGACAGTAGCACAGTTTAAAATGTTTTAATAATTCGGAGCCCATTCAGTCACCCATCCATGCAGTAACCAGGATTGACCCTGCTTAGCTTCAAAACGGGACTGGCCCTGCTTAGCTTCAAAGCAAGGAAAGGGTCGGCCTGTTCCTCTAAGTGGTCTTGTAACTTTGGCTCATTTATCTGGCAACATGGCCTGAGGAGGCTGGCCCCTTCCTCACTTTGAAGCTAAGCAGGGTCTGTCTGGGTTACTGCATGGATGGGAGACGTGGATGGCAATTGTGTCACTGGCTATACCCAGTGATTTTCCACCCCCAACGTCACTATAGCTGTAAAAATATATTTTGGGGGAAAAAAACTGTAACCGCAGGTACTGAACTACACCTAACCTCCGCTATCCATTAGCCCTTTATAGTAGCGAATATCGGCAAAATGGCTGGAAAAAATGCTTGCCTGCCCTCTAAGCCCTCACCAAGTGTCCCTCTCATCTGTACCAGCTTCCTCCACTCCCCAGATGGCCTCCTCACCTACCTGGCCCTCTCCCTTTCCTCCCACAACACACGCTGTTTCTGTGACGCAGTTTGCTTTGAAATGTCAGCTATTTGTGAATATAGCCAAGGCTACAGAAAGCTTTGTGTTGCAAACTCAGTTCATAGACCCCCTCCAACTCCCACATTTCACTTGGTGCCCTCTACCCAGCCCTCTTCTCTAGCCTGGTGGCATTTGCATGTTTTTTGACCTGCAATTAGCTTTTTTCCTGCATTTAATTTTCGCATATTCTTGGCTATAGCCGCAGATCTCTCTCGCATCAAGAGAAAAACAAGATGGTGGCCGTTTCATTTCTAAAAAACCCAGGATTTTGGGTAAATCCCCTAAATAGCTCTATCTATTTTTGGAAAGGGGGCACCCCCTTCTCTGTCAAATATTTAAAAAACGACTACACGGAATAACCCCAAACCACAAATGGATTGTGAGTTAACGCTTCGTGCCCAAGTTGTTTCTAACCTGGTCCAAATCCATCCTGCAGTTTGGGCTGTGCACTTTAGCAAGAATTGACCTTGTTTGTCATTTGAAAAATGAATGGGAAATAGGCTGCACTTTTGGAAAAAAAAGTTTTTTCGATGCTTAATAACTTAAAACATTTTTTAACAAATCTTTACGAAACTTTGCAATCTGGGGGTATGGGGGACCAGCAGGTTTTTAATCTCTTTCGGAATTTCAGCCAAAACCATTATTCAAATCTTAAAAGTTATTAATGATAGAATTTTGAGGGGTTCCTATGGGAGTCCGATTCACCTTATCTGTAGGGTGGCTATCATTGCCCTATAATAAATATTCACATTCTTCACCAAAGCTGAACCGCAAGATGCCAAAGCATACCTATACCAAGCTTGCATATGCTTGACTGCCACTAACATGGAAAAGTCATAAGGACAAATATGGAAGCCACATGCCCCCTGGAACGAATGAGGAAGGGTAGAGAGGCTTCGAGTACATGGAAGGGCTTTGGTGATCAACAATGGCAACATTAGGGAACACACAGCCATTCCATGTTTATTCTCATTGCCTTAAGAAGGTACACTCAGCCTGGTAACCGTTCAGGGTTCCAGGGCTGGGAGGATCCATTCTACCCAATCCAGAGTCACCTTTCACATGAAGATATAATATGTTGCAGGAGCCAATGGTCTTCCTGCGAACCCTGCAACATTGTAGATTGAAACATGTAGAGGTGGTCCCGGCAAGAGCCACCAGATATGGCTATTCAATAGTAGAATTAACCCCTATAGGACGCATACATAGTTCGCCTAAACTGACCAATGTGAATGCATGAGAGGTTTTGGGAACAGAGCTTGTTTTTGTGATGTCACGCCTGGATAAAACTGGGTGACACATGCTCAGAAGACGAGAACCCTGGAGAATTCATGTTTTTCTAGTTTGATCCCTGTCGTTCATTAGATAATAAACACAGTAAACTTTGACCCATTGCTGAGTCTTCCGTTCTTGCAGCGGGGAGTTTTTGATGGGCCCGAGTGTCTCTCTGCTGGTAATTGGGGTGACTGCTATAGAGCCCCTGCCGCTCTCCAACACCTCTCATGAGTCTGCTACACTAGTACCGTAAGGTTGGGGGCCTGCCATATTACACAAGCCTTGTCTTCACATAGTGTTGAGCAGTGAAAATGTGCAAAGCACCAACTCAATGAAGGGTGAGAGCTGCTACTCAGCAGACATCCAACAATCCGGAGTGGTGGAGTATGTTTTCAAGGATATATTCCTCTTTCATTCTAATACTTTCAGCAGAGCTCCAACGCGGTGACAGGATTGAGGGTCAAACCAAATGTTCGTCAGAAGGAAGCAGGCCTTCCCTGCATTCTGTATCTACACCTGTCCAAAGGGATACCCTGGAGTGAGTGCTCTTAGGACCTTCCTGGCACCTGGCAACAAAGTACTGTTGGCGAGGGCAGTGCATGTGTGCCAACTCCCGGGTCCGGCACATGCACATGGCCTGATTGCCCATGAAGATGGTGTGTTAATATAAACCATACGCACAAGCAATTTAATTCTCTCATTTGCCTGGGGAATGTCGCAATCAAAGTAAGGGAATTAACCCTCAAAAGTGCCTCCTCGTAAAAATAGCTCGTGCACATTCTGGATCGGTCCCCTTCTTTAATACCAAAATGTGCTCCCTGAAATGCAAATGGTTTGCACAAGTGGTGCACTTTTTCAAAACGAAAGACCCCATATGGGTAATGTCCCACCTTCAGGCATATATCACACGTGTGTGTGTTCCACTCGAAGGGTAGTAATCAACGGTGTGTGACCTTGCTTAGGGTGTTTATCGGGTATGCTGATTTCTCCCCTTTTCAGGCTATCTAAATATAGGGTTTTTCTTTTTTGTTTTTGTTTCTCTCTCTCTCCCCCTCTCTCTCTCCCTCTCTCTCTCTCTCTCTCTCTCTCTTTCTTTCTTTCTTTCTTTCTTTCCACTTAGCACGGGAAACAAGGTCAGAGTGACAAACTAGAAAAGGAGAAAGGTCAGGCGGCCAATAGCGAGGATTACATCAATTAGCATTCAGGGGGGGAGAGTTCAAAGAGGGAAGTTTCCAATGCTCTCCTGAGCTGCATGAGGGATGTTCTGGCTAGAGGGTCAGACCCAGAATGATTCAATGTTCTTAGATCGCCAGGTCTTTTTTCTTTTTCACTGAGCTTTTTGTAGAACATTTCCGGGCAAAAAAAAAATAGATTTTTTTATTAGGGGGTTACCCCCTGTTTCCCCTTTCCCTATTATCTATTCTAGGCCCTATTCCGTACACCTTACCTCCCCTTACTCAGCCACAGCATATTTTCCGATGAGTTTTTTCAGCTGAACATTTTTGGCAAAAAACTCAGTGAAACAAATCCTGGTGATGTAACAACGTCATACCCCCAGAATGAGGCCCAAAGTCAGAGAAGTGCCTGTCGCCGCTGTACTTTGCAGCAGGGAGACGGAACTGTTAAGAAGGGTGTCAGAAGACCACCGACGGTCTATTGGCAGTAGAAGCCGCTGAATTGGTCTTGCAGTTAGTTGGGAGCAGACCCTGTGAAGCTGAGCCATAAAGGAATAAAAAGTGCCCCCAATTCTTTTAAACTAATTCTATAATAATAATTAACTATTTCCGCCTTCAAGTTCTCCCCAAGAGTGCAAAAACAAAAACAATAGAATGATCCAAACACATGTACTTCTGCAACTTTCCTGTTGAAAACGCAACCAATTTATTTGCGCAATGTTTGGAGACAGTGTGCAGTATTATGGCAAACAGCTGCATCTTGCATTTTTACACAAAAATACCGCATTTTACTCAGTAGGTTCAGCAAACATTTCAGTAGACAAAGCACCACAGAACGCTCAAAAGTGACTATTACCACCGCAGGCAAGATTTACCACGAGGGATCGACAGCTTTCAACTGTGCCACGCAAGAAGGTTCCAGAAGTGCCTTTTTAACTGACAAGCCTCTGCAAGCAGGGTCTTCTAGGACACTGTACATAATAAGAAAGTGGAACTACATGTCGCTGCACAGAAAACGCTGATGGGCATTGAGGCCGTTGTGGGCTTTTTTGCTTGTTGTGTTAATGGGAAAACCCATTGAGGAGGTCCCGTCGGTTTCCTTAGTAAGGAATTCTCATGGAAAGGCCTGCACCGATAACTGCTCTAAAACCGGTTATAACGCCTAGATTCAGCAGAAAAGTCCTATTCTGTAGAAGGGATTTACTCAACTCCTCTGCAAAGCTAAAAGGTGAAAAACTCCCTGGATATTTCTCGAGAGCACAGCTGAAGTAAATGAGTTTGAAAAGCCAATCTATCCTGCTTAGCTGTGGAATTCCACAGGCTCTCCGAGTGCCGCAGCCCGGCAACCTGCAAGACTCACCAGGTGATGAACACAGTTGGCTATGTTGTGGCTACACGACTCCTGAAATTAATGTCCCAGGGAACACTGACAGTTCACTCTGGGAAAACAAGAACCATTTTCTCGCCCCCCCCCTTGTTTTATTGATGGGCTTTTAATTTGCTTCATGGGAGTCAGAGAGGTACATCAAAATATGCGGACTACAAACCTGTCACATCCGGTTTGCGTTGAGAATACGTGCACAAGCTGCAAGAGCGCACTCCCAGTGTGGTGTCGTCCTGCTAACACCATCCTGAACACAGAGACTGGGCAGATCTATCTAGCACCTAGCTGGGCTTGGAGCCTGGAACCAAATGTGACCTTCGAGTGTCTCTGCCAGCAGCAGGTTTGAACCAAATGCCATGTAAGTAGGTGCGGCGAAACACCATCTTTCCTAAGGGACCAAAAGTCCAACTGAGGGAACCTAGCGAAGATACTGAAACACAGCCATGTCCATCTATGGTTAACAGGTTAATGCCATTTCAACTCCAGCCAAAATAAGTTTGCGGGAGAAGCAATACTGAAAGGGAAAGGTCTTCTAGCACGAAACGTGTCACAATTCTTTCATCAGAATGGATCCTAGGGCCTTGTCAAGCAGATCAGATCTTTCCTCACTTCCATGTGCCACATGTGACTCACTAGCAACCATTCTAGTTAACCACCCGGCACTCACCCTACTGGGAGACTTGATGTTTCGACCTCCCCAGCAACTCCATTACTCTACCCCTGGTCGACAGCCTAAAGGCACTCAACCTCACCCAGCATATCAGAGGTGCCACGCATAATGCCGGCCACACCCTTGATGCCTTTTTCAGATCTTTCAATCTCCCCTCCACATCCAGCCCCTCAGTCACACCTTTCTCTCTCCTCACACCGCCACCACCCTAAAGCCATCCTCCACCTCTACATCTCAGTTCAAGTGCTGGAACAAAGTCGAGGTATTACTGGACCTGGCCGTGGTGCTGCTAAGCAAACTCCCATCACTCCCGACCACAGCCAGACCCTCACCCACAGAGCTCTTCGACTCCTGGCTAAACAACTCCCTCATTCCACTATTCTCCTCCAAGCCCACTGTCTCCCACAAAGCACTTACCCTCAAATGGTTCACCCTCCACCTGAAGACTCTAAAAACCCATAACCGCTCCCTTGTGTACAAATGGCAATCTTCCAGAACCACACAAAGCAAATCAGTACTCGCCCACCACCACAGAAATTACAAATCTGAGATCTGAATGAACTAAAAAAGCCTATTATACAAAAAGGATCATGAACTGCCATAATGGCAGCAAAGAGTGCCACAGGATCACCACAGAATTCCTGAACCCACCCTGCACAACCCTGACTTCCTCCTCACAAATGCTATGCAACTCCTTGTTGGAACACTTCCACAAAACGGCCCTAGACAGGACGGCCACCCTCAGCGACAAACTCTCCATCTTATCCAACCACACTTCACACGCTGTACCAGTTCCAACTGTCCTCCCTCGAAAACCCTTCCTTCTGCTCTTACAACCTTATCTCGAGCGAGGAGTTCATGAATCTACTATCCATCAGTCGACCCTACGGCTCGCCACTCGACCCTTGTCTCGCCTCTCTCCTCAAAGAAATCTTCACCTCCACCTGTGCAGGAGAATTGTCGAGGACCATCCTTACCAACTCAGCCACATCCAGCAACTTCCTAGAAAGCTTCAAAACTGTGCATGTCAAACCTCTGCTTAAAAAAGCATTCCTCGACCCTCTCCTGCAATCAGCTACAGGCCAATCTTCAACACCCGATTCCTGGCAAATACACACCATCATCTGTAGGGCTGGGCAGGGGTAGCAATAATTTTTCAGAAGCATGGGTGTTTCCCTTTAAGGTTGTAGAGGAGCAGCCAAATGCCTCTACAGAAAGTCCTGCCCCTATTTTCCCTATATGTTGGAAAACGGAAATTGCGATATGTGCAACGCCAGTAATAGTACCTATACCACAAAGAATCTTTGAGACAAGGTATCCATTGAGAAGACCCTATGTGAAGTATCATCGAAAGACTGGTGGTCTCCTAAGAAAAGTGTCTGAAGAAGTGTGAAGATGTGAAAAGGAGAAGCTGGTGACATCACGAAAGATGAGAGTGACGCATTGGGAAGGACCATAGAAGAGAATGCATAGGTGATATAGAATCTGATGGCGAAGTAAAGAATTGAGAAGACTTTCATGTGCGGAATAAAGATTGAATGTGTGAAGAACACTGAAGAAAACACAAGTCATTTTATAACTGTACAGACGCTGTAACGCAAGTAGACTAAGCATTCCTAAGGCTAGCTATATGTAGTATATAGACTGCAGGCAGTGCTGCCAACATATATGTATATAGAGTTCTGGACATTCGATGATACACTTTTAGTAACAAGTCTCCCTGAGGGAAGACGGATTGGAAGCTATGTGTGTCACAGCAAAGAAAAGGCTTGAATTCGAAGCAAGACCAAAGAGGCTGTCTGGCTTGATGTCAAGGACTGGAAGCAGCCAAGAACTGGTTATGAGCTTGTGAATAACAGTATACACGAGAAGTCGAGGCATCCCTTGTTAAGTTGCAAAGAGAGAACACCATGAGTGCCAAGTTTCTTAATTAAAGACTATTAAATGCTATAATATGAGCAAATTCACGGTCTCTGATCACATGAGCTGAGGATGAAAAAAAACGCAGAGCATGGTCAACTAGATTGAAGATAGCGAGTGCCTGCACTCCCTCATATTACCAGAGGCGAGAAGCTACTATAAGGCTGAGTTCAAAGACAATGTGAATGGAAGATGGCATTAGTGTTGAGAGATGGTGGGCTAATCGGGTGGGGAGACACGGTCAAGCTCACCCACCAGCACCTGGGGTACCAGTTTACGTGCTGCTAGAGAATAGAATGTTCCAGAAGGGTACAAGCGTGCCAACCAATTGTAGAAGGCCGCATACCAAAGAGCCTTAAAGTTTGAAAGCAAATGAAGTGTTGTGTTTCCAAGTACTGTCGAAGATGACTTGCACTAAGGAAGGGTGTGAGTGCCCACCTGACTATAGAGATCCAATCACGATCCTTCCCCTCGAGCCAACCATAATCTCCCATAGGTTTTCTTAATTTGCCACGTAGTAGGATGTCACGCATGACGAACCTTTAGTATATAATTGTGATTTTTTTCATGGGATACTTTGACATTACGCTGTGCAACGTCTGTTGATTTCCGTTGTACTCCCGGTTTTAGACAATTGTAAATGTTATGTTATGTTACTTTTCATTTATATAGCGCCTTATGTATCATTGGTATGATCTCAAAGCGCTGGTAGGTTGAACGCCCTCGGGAACCGTAGTTCAAGTCAGTAGAGAGAGAGAGAGAGAGTCATAAGGTGCGTGGGTGCACCGGATATGTGTGAAGCTGGTGTGGCACTTGCATAATAGCTTCTTCTTAGCAGTAGGTGTGGTGGATGGGAGGTCAGGAATATGTGTTCATTCTGTTGGGTTGATACCAAGACTGATTTCTGGCTGCGTTAGGCCTGAGGAGACACTTAGGCTAGCAGTGTGTGCTCAGCTAGCTGTGTTTAATTAGGATGATGAGGAGTATGTGGCGGGTGTTAGTATGAGAACAGCTATACCGAATGTGTCATAGTATCGCTGTGTTCTAATTAAGTGGTGGTGTATAGGAGAGTAAGCGTGGTAGTGTGATATAGTGGTTATCAGTTAGGAGCTTGAGATCGAGCTCTCCTCTGTACCATCTATTCAATCCGTTTTATTCATTTTGTCCGTTCACTCAGCTTTGTCTGTTCAGACATTTCGTCTGGTTCATCATTTAGTTTACTAGGCTTTCCATCCATTCCATCATTCGATCCTTCATCTACAAAACTACTCCATCCAATCTGTTGATCCATTTCATCCTTCCCATCTGTTTAGTGTGTTCCATCCTTTTTATTCATTCGATCTGTTCCATGTGTTTTACTCACTTCATCAGTTACATCTGCTCCATCCGTTCCATCCACTCCATGCGTTCTATCCATTCTATCCGTTCCATGCATTCGATCCCTTCTTACCGTTCCATGCACTCCATCCATTCCATCCACTCGATGTGTTATATCCACTCGATCTGTTTCATCCACTACATCCATTCCATCCACTATCCGTTCCATCCACTATCCGTTCCATCCACTATCTGTTCCATATATTCCATCCACTCTAACCGTTCCATCCACTCCATCCGTTCCATCCACTCGATGTGTTATATCCACTCGATCTGTTTCATCCACTACATCCATTTCATCCGCTCCATCCGTTCCGTCCACTCCATCCACTCCACCTGTTCCACTCCACCTGTTCCATCCACTCAGTTTGTTCCGTCTGGTCTATCTGTTCCATTCACTCGATCTGTTCTATCCACTTCACCTGTTCCATCTACTCCATTTACTCCATCTGTTCCATCCACTCCAATCCACTCTGTTCGTTCCATATGCTCTATAAGTTCTATCCATTCCAACAGAGTTATTTGCCATCTTCCTGAGTCGGTCTTACTGCTTCGTGTAAGAAGTTATTCTCTGTCCCACCCATAGTATGATGCATTACATTGACTAAAAGGGCCTCTAGGGTTCACGCTTGTTAAAATAAAAACACACAAGTAGCAGCGCTACAGTACAGAGGCTAGAACAAAACATTTCAGCTTACTCAATGGAGAATTGAGTCTGCCGCAGGAATCGGTAAACAATTGTAACACACAGTCCCCCACCTTTCACATCAGCCTGAGGTACAAATACTAGAGGTATATAAAGAGAAGAGAGCGGAGATAACGTGAAACAGTGCTGGAATTTAGGGCCAATCAGATCTAACAAAACTGCAAAGGAAACATAAAATGAACTTGGCCATGTTGGGGATCACTTTTTCTTTTAGGGCCAGCACAGGTAACTTTGGATTACAATATACACCTAGACGTGGGAATGCCTACTTAGGGGGCATTTTATTGCGCTTTCTTCTTGAACTGTAGGCCTAAAGGATGTGGGGCCCTACTCTGATATAAACAGAACAGCCTGGTTGAGTTACATGTAGCATGACTTGCAGGCATTGGGTCCTATGTATTGGCTTTACAGCTATAAAGGTACAGCATTGGATGGAAGGAAAGGAATTTCTAGCAGCTATCAGGATCAATAAAGTAGCGCTAGTGAACGTATAGTTTACTAAATCTACTGTAAGAACCTATTTTCATCGGGAGGATAGCTCAGGGGGCAATGTGCTCGCCTTGGAAGCAAGAAGACACGCAGCAACACAGGTTCGGGTCCGTGCTTAGAAACCTCTGGGTATTAAGCGCGTTATAAATAACCAATCATATCATATATTTTCAAACTGCCCCTGAGAGTGGACCAGTGGGATATCAGAGCTTTGGCCTTAATTCCAGGCATCAGAAAATGTTGACCCACTTTGTACTGGGACTATAACCTCGGGCCACTCTAAACAGCTCTTTGGAAACTATGGACATTGACGCCATGAGGTATAAGTGTTAGCCTCAATATCTTGTAGACTATTTCTGCTGACTACATGCCTATGACAGGTCATGCTATATTAGACCCATATTGAAGATGCTTCACATGACATGCAGACCAGCCTTGCTGCATTTACTTGTACTTAAGCATGTGTTTACATGTCATGGAGTGGAATGGGTTTTGTGCGTAGAATTACACGTGAGGCATCACAGACTTGAAGGATTGGGAACATCTCACGCAGTAGAAATTAAATGTAAGCTTCTAATGTTCTATCTGATTTGTGTATGTGTCACGCACGGCGGTCGCTGGCAGCTGTGGAGGCGCTGGCGGTGGAGCGGCCATTGACCTAGCCGTCACGCCGCCCGCGCTTTCCTCGGTAGCGGTCTAGTCTTCCAGCCATCCGACCGACGACGCACATTTAACGAGCGCCAACCCGGAAGCAAGCGCGTTGCAACCTTTTCGCGTTAGGCTTCCGGGTTGATACGCTCCAGTCCTTACCTTCGCGGCTTTTGCCGCTCTCTCTCCTGTTTGCTGGCCGACTTTCTAATTGCTCTCCGCTCCCCTCTGCTCTACTTTGGGTCTCTTGATCTCTCTCTCCCTTGTTCTCCTGGGTCCTCCTCCCTCAGCCCATTTCTTTGCCTTCCCAGCTTGTAACATTGTTTCCCCCCTGATACAGTCACCTTACTCTACTTACTGTGGTTTTGCTAATCGGTTGAAGTTACTCAGTTCTCACCTTGGATCCTGCTGCCATCTTCATCAAGGAAGGGGTTTTTTGTGCCTCAAGGCTTTTTCCCCTTAATCGGTCTGCCCCGGTACGGGGGCCCCCTTGGCCCCATGTCAGAGGGGCAGGGTGGCTTCCTCTCGAGGCAGACCTCATCCACACTCCAGGGAGGCGGCATTGAGAAAGAAGAGATTCGGACTCGCATCTGACGAGGAGACGACAGGTGAGCAGGAGGGTGTAAGGGGCACTCCGAGAAGAGGGGTGAAATTGACGGAATCCAGGAGTGAGCCTGACAGTTTGCAACGCCAAGAAGGGAAAATGGCCACCCCAGAACAAATACAAGAACTAGTGGCCGCAGTCCAGGCCATGAACGTAGAACTACAGAACGTGAAGGCCGATAATGCAGTCTTGAGACAGATGGTCTCTACTCGGGAACCTAGGGATTCCGACTTACCTCCTATATCCCTATCCTCGGGCAAGTTCGATGGAACTCCGAAGCGCCTCAAGGAATTTCTGGAGGCCTGCTCCATTTATTTCGCCTTTAGACCTCAGTTGTTTCTCAATGATCACACCAAGGTGGGATTTATGATATCCAATTTAACAGGGAATGCCTTAGCCTGGGCAGCCCCTCTAGTGACCAACAATAATACTATAACCAGAGACTACGGGGGTTTTTTGGCCTTACTGAGTCAGACTTTTGAACAGCCTGAAATCATACATGTTGCGGCGGAAGAACTCTTGGATGTGCATCAAGGTTCCAGTGATTTGCTGACTTATATCTCCACTTTTAAACGTTTGGCTTCAGAGGCTGGATGGCCAGAACGGGCCCAGTACACGATATTCCGCCGGGGTTTGAAGGAGGAGATAAAGGATGAACTAGCAAGGATAGCCCGCCCCACCACCTTGTCTGATTTATTCTCCATTGTTACCCAGATTGACTATCGCCTCAGTGAACGCAAGGCGGAGAGGAAGAAGCAAAGAACCCCTGGCCCCTTTCTACCGAGTGCCCACTCATTGCCCTCCCTGCCTCATTCCAGTAACAAGGAAGAACCGATGCAAGTGGGGTCCGCTAGATCCTCCTTGACACCTGAAGAGAGAAGACGTCGGAGGGATGCTGGCCTCTGCATGTATTGTGGATCAGGCGCACACCTACTTCGGAACTGTCCAGAAGTACCGCCTAAACGGTCGGGAAACGAACAACCTCGGTACTAAAGGGGACGAGTAACCGAGGTCAGAGCGCTAGTCCCTATGTCACTATGACGGTAGCTCCACACCCAACCAAGTTGGACTCTCGCCTCATGGCCGTTCCTATCCAGTTGGAAACTCCGACAGAAGTACTTACCACCATGGCCTTGGTGGATTGTGGTGCCGCAGGGGTGTTTATGGATACCATGTGGGCACACCAACAAGGACTCCCTCTGCTTAGACGGGATGAATTCCAGAAGCTAGAAGGGGTAGATGGTTCCCCGCTTTCATCAGGGCCTATTACCCATTCCACGGTATCATTAAAAGTCTGCATATTCCAACATTCGGAACAGTTAAAATTCGACTTGATCCGAGCAGCACATTTCCCAGTAATCCTTGGGATTCCATGGCTGAGGAGGCATAATCCGCTCATCGATTGGGCGCAGAACACCATGGCCTTTACCTCCTCATACTGTAAACAGAATTGTTCAGTTCATTCCTCAGAAGAATTGGTCCAAATGCTTACTCCCCAACAAGAAGGAGTGAATGAGATTTGTAAGGTTCCCCCGGAGTTGGCCGAATTCACAGAAGTCTTCAAAGACAATCTTGTCTTGGATCTACCCCCACATAGGCCGGAAGACTGTGCCATCGAGCTGGTACCAGATGCTCTGGTTCCGTTTAGCCGCATGTTTTCTTTGTCTCTACTGGAGAAGAGGACTCTTCGCAATTATTCGGATTCTCATTTGACCAACGGCCTCATTCGTCCTTCCAAATCTCCGGCTGGAGCCTCTCTATTCTTCATACCTAAGAGAGATTCCTCTGAATTAAGGCCATGTATTGACTATCGGGGTCTGAACAAGGTCATGGTTCGTGACCGCTATCCGATGCCTTTGATAACAGACATATTGGAAGCCGTCCAGGGTTCTACCACCTTCTCTAAGTTAGACCTTCGGAGTGCCTACCACCTGCTCCGAATAAAGGATGGGGACGAGTGGAAGACTGCTTTCCGGACTCCGTTTGGCCTTTTTGAGTATCGAGTGATGCCATTTGGCTTGGTTAACGCTCCTGCCATATTTCAACGCTTCATGGATCGCCTGTTTTCTGATCTGTTATACCTCAGTGTCATAGTATACCTGGATGACATCTTAGTTTTTTCGAAGTCCACCTCAGAACATGCCTTACATCTCCAGACGGTCCTACATCGTTTACAGTCGCAACATCTATTAGTCAAACCCGAGAAGTGTCTCTTCAATAGGTCTTCCGTTCCATATTTGGGATACATTCTTTCCCAGGAAGGTATCACCATGGACCCGAGGAAGGTATCTGCCATCCTGGACTGGCCCACGCCCACCTCTTTGAAAGACGTCCAACGGTTCCTAGGTCTGGCCAACTTCTACAGGAAGTTCATCAGCCAATTTTCGCAGATTGTGCTGCCCATAACCTCTCTACTTAAAAAGGATGCCAAACCTTTTCTCTGGTCGGAACTAGCTGATCAAGCCTTTATCGATCTCAAAAGAAGATTCTGTTCTGCTCCTATCCTATCTCAACCAGATCAAGACCAGCCTTTTATAGTCGAGGCCGACGCCTCTGCGAGCGCCTTAGGTGCTGTACTCCTTCAACTGAAAGATGGCGAAGAACATCCAATTGCATATCTTTCCAAGACTCTTTCCACAAGTCAACAGAACTACTCTGTTATCGAAAAGGAACTTTTGGCTCTCAAAGTGGCCTGTGAAGAATGGAGACACCTGCTACAAGGCGGAACGCATCCATTTACATTACGTACCGACCATAAGAATCTGAAGATTCTCCGTAATATGGAATGTGTCAATTCAAGGCAGGCTCGCTGGGCGCATTTCTTCAGCCAGTATGATTTTACCATTACCTACATTCCTGGCACCCAAAACAAGGTGGCAGATGCCCTGTCTAGAAGTCGGTCTACAGACTATCACTCTTCCTCCGTTAGCCACCCTATGTTTCCCCGAAATAAGATCGTGGGGATAGTTTCCTCGTTCCTGCAAGAGACTAAGACAGTAACCAAACCTAATTTGGCAACCACAGTACCCGGTGACTTACGTTCTCAGATCCATTGGTCTGAGGGTCTTCTACTGGTGGGACAGCGTCTGTACGTTCCCTCTAAGTCCTTACAGCTTAAGGTTCTGGAATGGGGTCACAACCATGTAACCGCAGGGCACAGGGGAATCCGAGGTACCTTAGAACGAATTTCTCAGTCTTTTTTTTGGCCTTCTCTCTCCCGAGATGTAAGGCAACACTGTAAAACGTGTGTTGTGTGCGCCCAAAATAAGAACTCCACCCACAAACCCTATGGGTTGCTTCTGCAGCCGGACTTGCCTAGCCGACCATGGTCCCAAATCTCTACCGACTTTATAGTGGACCTGCCCAAATCCCAGGGGTCGACTTGTCTCATGGTTACAATTGACACGTTCACCAAGCTATCCCATTTTTCCGCATTGCGGGGAGTGCCGTCAGCCACCGAGATGGCCGATGTCTTTCTCAGGGACATTTTTAGGCTCCACGGACTTCCTGACAAGATCATTTCTGACCGGGGTAGTCAGTATACATCTCGATTCTGGAGTGCCCTGTGTCAACGGTTAGGAATAGAGAGGGCTTTGTCATCAGGCTTCCATCCCCAGACCAATGGTCAGACGGAGCGGCTTAATGCTTCTCTCGAGCAATACCTTAGGTGTTATGTCAATAAAAATCAGGACAATTGGGTGAACCTTCTGCCCACCGCCGAATTTGCGTATAATAACGCTGTGCACTCGGCAACGGGACTCAGCCCTTTTTTCTGTTCTTATGGCTTTCATCCTCGCAGTATTCTCCCAGTATTTTCCTCACCTACTAATATACCCACCATTGAATCCACCCTGGATCTAATAACTACAGCCCACACTACAGCTCAACAGAGTTTAACCTCGGCTAGACGCAAGTACAAAGACCTATCCGATCGAGCTCGTTTACCCTGTCCTGACTGGAAGGAGGGCGATCGGGTCTGGTTATCTACTAAATACTTACCTAGGTGGGTACACCCGACCAAACTAACGCCCCGATATATAGGACCCTTCAAGATAATCAAGAGGATTAACCCAGTGGCCTTCAAATTACAACTTCCCAAGTCCATGTATCGGGTGCACCCAGTCTTTCACTCCTCCCTTCTCCGCCCAGTAGATCCAAGCACCCCAGTTAGGAAGACTACAGGGTTATTGGGAAATCCCAAGTCTATACCTGAAGAATATGAGGTATCTGCCATCTTAGATTCCAGATATCGCAAGGGTAGGTTGGAATACCTGGTGTCATGGAAGAACTATCCCAGTTCAGAGGACTCCTGGGAGCCCAAGTCACATGTACATGCGCCTAGGCTTGTCAAGCGTTTTCACCGGACACATCCAGGGAAACCCGGTGGGTTCGGGTCTGGAGGGGGGTATACTGTCACGCACGGCGGTTGCTGGCAGCTGTGGAGGCGCTGGCGGTGGAGCGGCCATTGACCTAGCCGTCACGCCGCCCGCGCTTTCCTCGGTAGCGGTCTAGTCTTCCAGCCATCCGACCGACGACGCACATTTAACGAGCGCCAACCCGGAAGCAAGCGCGTTGCAACCTTTTCGCGTTAGGCTTCCGGGTTGATACGCTCCAGTCCTTACCTTCGTGGCTTTTGCCGCTCTCTCTCTCCTGTTTGCTGGCCGACTTTCTAATTGCTCTCCGCTCCCCTCTGCTCTACTTTGGCTCTCTTGATCTCTCTCTCCCTTGTTCTCCTGGGTCCTCCTCCCTCAGCCCATTTCTTTGGCTTCCCAGCTTGTAACATTGTTTCCCCCCTGATACAGTCACCTTACTCTACTTACTGTGGTTTTGCTAATCGGTTGAAGTTACTCAGTTCTCACCTTGGATCCTGCTGCCATCTTCATCAAGGAAGGGGTTTTTTGTGCCTCAAGGCTTTTTCCCCTTAATCGGTCTGCCCCGGTACGGGGGCCCCCTTGGCCCTGTGTCAGAGGGGCAGGGTGGCTTCCTCTCGAGGCAGACCTCATCCACACTCCAGGGAGGAGGCATTGAGAAAGAAGAGATTCGGACTCGCATCTGACGAGGAGACGACAGGTGAGCAGGAGGGTGTAAGGGGCACTCCGAGAAGAGGGGTGAAATTGACGGAATCCAGGAGTGAGCCTGACATTATGCAAATTTGTTTTATTTGCATCTGACATAAAGTACTTTGAACACTTTCCTGCCCTTTCTCTATGACAGGATGTCTTACTACAGAAACGTTTCTCTGATTTAAATAAATACAAAAACTGGCTCAATGTTTGCTTCAGTAGGCCTATGCATGACAAAGTAGTAGCCATTGCAAGTGCATGGAGGCCATTGGGGTGATTTAGTTTGTCTTTCATTTTAGTTAAATGTATTCAAGAAAACAACTTATTTTATTTAAAGGAAATCAGAGAATATAATAAAGACCAAATGTACCAATGTGAATGAAATAATAAGTATTTGTTAAAAACAAAATGTATCTGTATTTCCCATGACATACGGGCAAACATGGCACCAGGCCACTGAACACAGCACCTGAGCATGTTAGAGAGAAGGTTGAGGTGTCTCTCAGCCTGCACTATACCTAGCATTATGACAGGTCTCGGGCCTCAAATATCACACTGACCCTTTCTCTCAGGACCAGAGTGAGAGAGTGAAAGGGAGAGAAAGGGAGATTAGAAGGGGCAATGTGAGAAAGTGAAATGTGACTTCTCTACAAGAAGGCCAGTGGTAGGAGGGCCCGTTTGTAGGTTGTTTTGCCTTGTAAGTCCTGCTCTTCTCTACGATCTCCTACCACCTTACACACAAATCCATCGCAGACTGCTGCCCCAGGCTTAGCTGTTACCTCATCAACACTAATCGAGCCATGACTAAGCAGTCCCATTTGTCCCTATCACACTCCCCCATATCAGCATCTAACCAGTCCCAAGGCACTGTAGCCTATCAGATCTTATTCAGAGGAGAATTGCCTAGCATTTCGCTGCTAGACTGCCCCATTGCAGGACAAAGACTGATATGTTTTGGATATTTCTCCTCTGGCAAAGATAGTGAGCTAAAGACTCGTAACCAGGACTAATGTCTGGCAGAGGGACTGCCAGGTCCCCCCACCCCTTGTTATTCGTCTATCAGATCTTGGGCTTTTTCAAATGGCTAACATACTCCCAAGTCTCTCTGCCAAATCTATGGAAAGCAGATTGACACAAGGGATCCAGGTACTTCTCACCTGCACCCATGAACCCCACGGTTTTTGCATCTTCCTCTCCCCTTGTCGCACTAACAACCACCCCCCCCCCTCTTCTTACAAAACCACACACATGTAAGGCCACCGAAAGTGACAGAACAGTGTTTTTGAAGACCACTTACATTTACAGGTAACACAGCAAGTGTGTCCATGATATTCATGATAACCCTGAGCCAGGATAACGCAGACAAAAGGTACAGCAAAGATGAGAACCGGATGCATTCTCAACTTCTTGTCATCATTTTAATGTCACTCATTCTCTTATAGTCTCTTATAGTCACTTTCACATCAAAACCTAATTCCCCAGGCACTTGACAATATGTTTCAACACTGCCCTCAACAGATCTCAGAGATAGCCATCACTTTCAGATGTAATGGATGACCTCTGACAATTCAATGACCTCAACACTGTCATTACCCTCTTACTCAGAAGCAATGGCATGAAGTAGCTCACAGATGTCGTACAGGTTAGCCATGATATATTCATCTGTAGCTGTAAAGGGGAACAACAGAGAAAAGGCATGCTTAAAATTTAAAAATAAAACAGCAAGACAACAAGGCACAGCCCAGCACTAATTATTCTAAATTCCACCATTCAGTGGCAGCCAGTGGACCAGGGTATAACACCACTATTCCCTTTCGTCAACAAATGATAACAGACTACACTGTAACAAACCCAATAACTAGGAACAGGAACACAACATGAAGGGAAGAACCAAGGATAAGGTCTTGAGCGTGAATGCTAGAAAAATGCCACCTCTTCCTCCCTATAATATATAAGGTGAAGACTGTGAAGAGCTCAGGTGTGGTACTATCTGTGTGATCCTCAGCAACAGTACAATCTAGAGAGCCCGTAAGCCATTGCTGGAGATCTTATTTAGCATTCACTGCACAGTAGTGCACAATGTTGGTGACGTTGTTCGTTGTCCTGCGGATCCTTCACTGGGGGGGCGGGCGGGGGAGGGGTCACGAAACATACAGTCATCTGAGCCACACTCTCTAAATCTCAGACCCGGCCATCTGCCATCTTGACGCATTCCTTGTCCATTTGGACAATAGACATCGGGTCACTGTATCTAGATGCCCCTCCCGTATGCGTCTCAGCAATCTGAAGCTGGCCAGGTCCGCTGTCGCAAAGAACGTTTCATCACGCGATGCCTTCAGATACTCCTGACTGGCCACCAGTCTTTCCAGCACAGCATGAACATCCAAGGGGGCAGCATGTTCCTTTTACGATGGATAACCACCCACCCGGGTTTACCTGTCCAAGGGGTGCATCTCCCTCATCACTTCAAACGAGTAGGTGCTGTCATTGGAGGTGCTGGTTGTGGTCCTGTCCACAAATAGCATAAACAGTGCAGAGTCTTGGGCATACTCCTCATTTTGGATTACTGACTGCATGGTGTCTTTGAGCACTTTATAAAACACTTGACCAGTCCATCCCCTAGGGGTGGTATAGTGCAGTGGTGCAAAGGTGGATACCCCTCACTTTAAGGAAAGCTTTCATCTCCTCAGAGGTGAACTGCACCCCATTATCAGAAATTAAATTCTCTGGGCAACCCGCTCTCCAAAAGAGGGCCTTAAATTCTATAGCAGTTGTGTTGTCGGCGGACACAACACATTTCACTTCTGGTTGTTTCCAAAACTGCTCGATAAGTGCAATAGTGAACTGACTATCCACGGGCCCAGTAGACCGAAAGCTAGTTTACATCAAGGAACTTCCAGAACACTTACTGGTATAAGAGGGGCCTGCCATGTGGTCAGGACTTTGTTGGTGGCAATACAGAGGAGTCATAGTTGCACAAAATGCAGAGAAACAATGTCTATGGCAGCCAACCGGAAATAAGTAGTACACTGAATTATTTCTTCTAAAATAGGACATAACATAATAGTGATGTCCCCACTTCACTGAGACATAGCCCTTTGACAAGCTATGGGGAAGTGCAAGACTTATAAAAGCCCCAAATTCTCCTACCCTTCGACATGGTACATCTGTCCTCTTTCTCTCTCCACACTATGTGTCCTGGTGTTACTGTTCTCTCCCCCTTCTCCTGTCTCCACCCTCCAACTGATCTTTTGTGGTCTCTCACTTCTCTCTCTTCTGACTTCTGCATCCACCGAACTTACTTATGATCCCATCTGCTTCCCTCCAGATCTCACTCTGTCCTACAGTACCATGTCTTTGCTCTCTTCCCCTTCCTGCCTCTCACTTCCCTCTTCACGCTCTCTCCTACTCCACTCGACCCTTAGTCTCCCTCCCAAAAATTACCTCCAACCACACGATCATTCACACCCGATTGGTACTTCTTTCTCACCCCACCGACTTTGCTCTTCTCTCCGTAACCACACTGCACTCCAAGTCCTCCTCCAGCTGCTACACTCTCCCCTCGACTGCTTGCCCTCCTGCATCTTCTCTCTGACCTCACCCATAGACCTCCCACTCTCAATAGACTCTGCTGGCTTTTTATAGCTACCCCCTTCCTGCCTAGAAACGACCCTCGTTCCAATTGGCTACTTGCTTCAGCCAATTCCCTGGGTCAATCTATGACTAAGCTATCCCCTTGCAGGCCGGGACTTACAACTCACAATCTTCAAAAAGGCCTGCAACGCCACACACTTTTCAGCCTCCCCCTTTGCCATGAGGTCCACGTGGTCACTGGGGACATTCGTTTGCTCTACCCTCCTGGATCGAGTAAGTCTTTGAGTGCAAAGGTTTTTGGGGACGATTCCCTGCTCTCCCCTAGTGCTAGGAAGCACCCTGCTGGTTTCAGCGCCCCTGCTGCTGCCCCACTGCTCCCCTATAGCCAGTCTAGGGTTTGTAAAATAGGTGTTTGGTCCTCTATTCAGCTTCTGAAGGGGGCGATCGAGTCCATTGCCATTCTGGTAACCAGTCTGTTCTTCCCGTTGCATGCTGGGTCTTGTCCATATGGCCCAGGTGCAGTTTGGTACATGTGTCAGTTCTTCATTAAGTTTTGCTGATTCTCAGCTGAAACAATCCATCCCAGGTTTCTGAGAACTCTGGTGCAGTCTAGTAACTGCTTTGTCTTGGGAGCCACCTGAACGCATATAAAAAAAGAGACCTGGCAAGGAGAGAGGCTGATTGGCAATCAGACAGTGAAAGAGGCACCAATGTACATGCGCAGATCCACGCATGCCAGGGACAGGAGTCCACCTCATCTCCCCACACCCTCTCTGGAGTCCATGGCCCTCCTTAACAGGGTGAGAAACATGACCCTGTCATAACTGGCACGATATGTATATAAAGTAGCATACCCTTGGATAAACCCCCATATCTGTGCCAGATCTTACCAAGACTTTTACAGAACCCAGGATCCCTGTACACTGGAAAACCCATGTGACAAATATCAATAAAAAATAGGCATAACTGAATTTAAAATATTTTGAAACATGATTGGTGAATGAATGGGTAAATGGTTAAAAACAATGAAACCTTTATAAACAGGGCAGAACCCTCCTTCCAATGCCTACACAGATCTCATCCTGATGTATTCCAGCTCTTTGATGATGGTGTAGTCACGGCAGGGGAGGGGGGGGGCTGGGCAGCAGTCCAGATGTACCTTGCTGACCACCTCCCCAGTAGTGGTGGTGATCTTGATGGCACATTTACAAGAAATCAGAATAATGACCACCAGCGAAACACACCAGGTTTTAAAAATGCTTCACCTTGAAAAAAATAATTCCCAAAAAATAAAGCACTAATCCGTTTTCAGTGGATTCCAGCAAATTAAGAATCTCGATTATCCTCTTTGTACTTGGATGATGTACACAAAATTACATATTTGTCGGGTTGTCATTTAAGCATGACCAACTATTTTTAGCAAACGCCCTGAAGAAGACCTTAGTAATAAGGTCGAAACACGTGTTGGCAATCCAGTAAGGAATATATACACTGAAAACTGATCAGTGCTTTCATTTTTGGGAATTATGTATTTCAAGGTGAAGCCCTTTAAAAACATGGGTGTGTGTCGCATGTGGTCATTATTCTGATTTCCCATTTAACTTGGTGGCCTTTGGCTAGTGTCGCTGCTTGTGAACAATGCTGACCAAATCCCTAGAATTATATTGATTAGATATAATAGCTATAGTTTTTCAAGTTTGTGATAGATAGCTCAATGAAGTGCTCGCCCTTACTTTAAGTCTCTCAAACAAGCCTACACTTAAACCAACTCCCACAGGTTTCTATAATTCCTGATTAATCCGGGATCATGCTAATCTGGATGAACGCATATCTCCTGCAAAACATGCAGCAGAAATTACAAGAAAGATGATGAAAAAAGTGAAGAGGGAGATATACTTCAGCGAAGATTAGAGGTACACATACCTAGGGGGTGGTGCGTGAAAAGAGGAGAGTGAGAGAATGGGGACACAGGCACAAGAGAGAAAGGAGAAACGCAAAGTAAGACATATGAAAGAAGAGGGAGCTAAATGGTTAAGTGAATAGGAAAATTGGAGCGATGAAAAGGGATATAGCAAAGGTAGTCTTGGGCACGACAAAGAGGCTGAAAGGCAGCAGAGAGAGCTGCATTTATTTAGTGCTGTCCTTTAAGTGAAGATAAGAGTTGATCGGATTGTCATTCACACTCTACAAAAGAAGCTGGAATGACAAGACTTGATTGATGTCTATTCCTGCCCGTCAAGAATGGAAAGCGGTGACAAACCCTTCATGTTACATTGGTGAAAAGAGCTGCTATGATAAAAACAAACACTTCTTGGTACCCATTTATCATGCTCAGCTTTCACTCCCTGCCATGCATGATCTTCAGCTCCTTTTCACTTCCAGCATAATGTTCCAGAAATGTTCTATAGAAAGGATGATTCTTATTGGAAAATGTAGAAAGGCCTATAATTGTTACCTCTGTTAAGGAAATGATAATAAGTGTTGCCCTTGTGTTCCTACCCAATACTGAGTGAGATCTGAAAATCTTGACCCTCCTCTTCAAGGAATGGCTCCTCCCAAACACCTAGCTACACACACCCTCCTGTTTCCACCTAACCTGAGACTGGCGCTCTGCTCCCCATCGGGTTCCTCCCCTGGCTGCCAAATTGCCTGCCATGCCCCATACCTGGTAGCTCCCCGCATCCATGTATCACTGTGCCCTTCCCCCATGACTTGTAAAGCGCTGCGCTGCTTCCCAAAGCTGGGTCTGCGGTCACCAAATACCCTAAAAATAATAACTGCTGCTGGTGGTGGTTTATGGGCCTACTCTTCAAGTGTATTTGTGGGTGGGGCGGCTGAGCGGGTGCCATATTTATCCTGAGAGATGGGCAACGTCTATTTCTGCAGTTCACCAGCTTTTCAGTTGTATTTCAAACATGGTTCAGCTACCTACCAAGTGGACTCAGGTCATGCATGTTTTGCTCATTGCATGTTATGACTAATAGGTTCACGTTTCCCCTTAAAGATATTGGCCTGTAAGTCCCAACATGCAATCTGAAAAACATGGCGTAGCTGAAGGTGTCACGAGCGGCATGGGGCCGCTTGCCAGTTACAGGCAGTTGTCGAAGTGGGTGGCAGCGGCTGGGAGCGGTGCTCCTCTACTAGGTTTTACTGTTCCTACTCTTTATTTTATTTTTTAAACGTTCCAGAATGGTTTCATTTAAAAATAAAAATGTAAGAAGAAATTGAAACTTGCATGGCAGTGCACTGCACTCAACAGTCCCTGACCCTCAAACAGCAGGTGTGTTTGTTAAGGGGGTTGGACTGTGCGTGGGTGGGGCATGGCGATGGGGTTTGTGGAGAGTGGAAGGGGGCAGGCACTCAGGGAACATAGTTACATTACTTCTTTTCATACACTTCGACCACTGGTTACAGGAACAGCACTGGTGGGACACAGGGTTTAGGAGCATCACTCTGCTCATGGGCAGAGGGCAATGATCATCTCATTTGTGCTACCGCAATATATGAGCCACAACTGAGGCTCAGATGTTTATAGGCTTGAGTGCTGCATAGCCCCTCATTTAAGTTGGCGATAGGGCAGTAGTACATGTCTGTCATTCATGCATGTTTTCGTTTAGGGCTTCAGATCCTGGCATCCCATTTTTCTCAGCGGTCAGGTTCAGTGGTCAGCTATGGTGTCTGCTGTGTTGCACTTTTTCCTTTACATGGCGGTGCAGTTATTGGCTTACGTTGTGTAACCTGGGAGGGGGAAGTAGGATTGACAGGTCTGAGAACCTATTAGAGTAAACCATTTGGACAGTTTTGTCCGTCACGATCCTGGCTCTAGAGCAAGGGAAAGAGACATGTAGAGTTGGGAAAGGCTGGAGGAGCAGCTGTTATAGAAAAAGGGTCCCTCTGAAGTGTGTGGCACTAGGAGCGGTACATTGCTAAACGTCAGGGCCCCCTCCTCTTAGATATGAGGACGTACCTCCGTCCCCCTCACATAGAACCGCAGATATTCCGGAGTCTCATATAAAAGCTCTGCGAAAATTGGCATGCCCCTTGCAGAGATGGAATGCTCCAGTAAGAACCTTAGCATGGCCTTTGGAGGGCTTTGTGCACCGATTAACAGGGAGCTGACAGAGAATATTTCCGACAGTTAAGAGAATAATTGGTAGTGCACCCTTTTACCTTGAGCTGTGGCTACGGGTTGCTTTTTCAAGCGCCAGCTGTACAGGATTGCGTGAGGACTCATGAGAGCAGAGTGTCTACTCACATACTCGTTTATTTGCCTTTGCTTTGACATGCTGCATTTCAACTGCGAGTAGCGTGAGGCATAACCCGGGCATCCGTCCATTTTGGACCCATCACATAGCAATAGCTCATTCCCCTCCCCCCCCAGAAATGTGTAGAATGAGTCTTGCTTTGTTTTTTGGCATAAAAGTCTGCAGATTTATTTTCCACAATATAAAAAACCACACTGCTCAAATTAGTGGAAATCACTCAGAAGATGCGGCGACTGCTCCGTGTCCAAATAATCTGCTTCCCCCTTTCTTTCCAAAGAGTCCAGAATAGGCCCAACTCTCCCAACCCTTTGCGTCCGAGCCTCTCCTGCCCCTGCAGGTGCTCCTGGGCGGGGAGAGCGCTGTTTCCTTAGGGGAAGCTGAGCCCTTGTTGTTCCCCCCAGACGCCCCTGCTGCTTAGGCTCCCAAGGGGCGCTGGTCTGAGAAGAGCAAAGACCCTTCCGACTTTCTCCTGGCTCATCCGCAGTCTGTCTCTTGTGTTTGGTCGCCCAAACACCAACACGCCATAGGTGGGTTACCGCCCACCGTGGCTCCCCCTTGTTCCGCTTTCACATTTCAAGGATTTTTGTGCAAAGATTCCTGTAAAAAAGATCAATCCCCAATGGTGACAAGTGCACCCCATCCTTAAGAAAATATTCTGGGGATTTCAAGTTAATCAGGCCGTGCCTGATCTGCCCAAAGCCCCTGCCCCTGCAGAATTTAGCCATTGCACAATTTAGCTTCCGCCTGGACCTTTCCATGGCTGCGTGACTCTCTGCGCCTCTCCATTCTGGTCTCGGGATTATCTCTGACCAGATGATTTCCATGTCTCCCAGTTGTCCTGCCAGCTCCTGTAATGAGAACATAATTTCCCGCATTAGCGCCCCATCCCCAAGCTTGTCAGGTCGTTACCACCCAAGTGAATAACCAATACGTCCTGTTTTTGCAGTTTCCCCAGCAATCTGCGCAACTGCCCCTGCAGCTGCGCCCATTTCATTCCTGGCATCCCGTTCCACCCAATCCTGAACTCGCCAGCAATCAGTTCCTCCTGTTCCGCCGTCCAGCTTGCCCCAGCCCTAGACGCAAATGAATGTCCTACTACCCAGACCAATCTCCTTCTTCTCTGGGCTGGTGCTAGTGGAGAGAGAAGGCGGCATGTCAACCTTAAAGGTTTTCAGGACTTATATACCTCCTAAAACACCCTGACTTCCATCTCCCAATCTGCTTGATTACTACTTCCCCCCCCCATGCCCATGGCTGCGGCTGACGTAGCTGCCCCAATCCGGAATGAGTGTGTCCCGAACACTCCGTTCGTCTCCCCAAATTTCTCCAGTGCCAGTTCCATCACCCTTCTAAATTGGAAGCGGCTCAGTGCCGACCCATCGTGGTGGATGAGCGAAAGTGCCCCCCCCCCGCCAGTGGAGGTCTTAGCCTGAGGAAGCCTGACACGGCCCTGACTGGGCAGACTATGCTTCCCGTGATGGGTTGAAGGGTCACTGTGCACCCTTTGCCCTCTTGGTCCGTTTTTGATCTTTTTAACCACAACGCCACCTGTTCACCTGAACAATGCACATCTTGCAACTGTAAAAACCCTTGGCCTCTTTGTTCTCTGGTACCAGTTCACTCACCCTGAATGGTGGTAGGCCATCCATGACCTGGTTTTCCCCTCACGCCAGCCCCAACCCACGAAGGCCCTCACGGTAGTTCCTGCTGACCTTCCTCCAGCACCTCCTGCTTGAATGCCAAGTACCGCTCCCAGCAAGCCCTGTATCTACTTGCCGTGCCTGGTGCTAGCGCCATGTGAATCAAGGAACTCAGATTGCCCCATACATGTCCCACCATTGAGTTTCGAACGGGGTCATCACCTTGTCTGCTCCCGGGCAACTCCCTCTGAATTTTTCCCACTGCAAACGAGAGAGAGCATCAGCGTGTTTTTGGCCCCAGGTATATGTCTTGCTCGTACTTCGATATTGATCTCCAGCATGCATTTGTTGAGTTCTCTTAGTAACCGCAAAACCCTCGTGTTGCTAGCCGATCCTTGATTTATGATCTGGACTACTGCTAGATTATCTGACCAGAGCATTACCTTCTTTTATTTCAGCTGTTCCCCCCACAGTTTAAATGCAGTCACAATGGGGAAGAGCTCCAGCAGCGTGATGTCCCTGGTTATACCTTGCTGATGCCACTCATTTGGCCACGCCATGCCGCACCATTTGGTGTCCAGAATTGCTCCAAACCCCAGGGCCCCAGATGAATCTGTGAACAGCTTGAGCCTGTCATTGCTACTTCAGTCACCTCTCCACAACAGCACCCCATTGAATTTGTCCAAAAATGTATCCAACATGGCCAGGTCCTCTCGTACTTCAACCCCCAGCCTGACATGTTGGGCTGCATGCTGTAACCCCACTGTTTTGAGTTCTATACTCCTTGCGAACGCTCTACCCACCGGGATGACTTTTCCTGCGAAATTGAGGTTCCCTGCCAGCACCTGGAGTTCCCTCAAGGTTGCCTTCTTCCTACCCGTTAAACCTTTGATGGTTTCCTTCATTTTCTCCACCTTGTCCTACGGGAGCCTGCACTCCCCTTTCACCGTGTCTATTTCAATCCCCAAGAAAGTCAGACAGGTCACTGGTCCTACAGTTTTATCCCCGGCTAGCGGGACCCCCATTAACTGCATCATTCTCTGAAATGTACCCATGAGGGCCCCACACTCCTTGGACCCCCGTTTGCCGATAAACAGAAAATCAAACCTCCTAGGGAACTCATTTAGGTGGCAAAAGCATCCAGCTGAAAATTAGATGGTCCAAAACAGTTTTTTGAAAATGTAGTTTTAATATGCAAATTAGGTGAATGTACAATTCCTTGGGTGGAAACAGCGCTCCCAAAATTGCCCATATATCCCTGGGGTTCGTAGTGACAAGCCTGTCATGTTAAAATGGAAAAATAATTTGAATAAAATGTAGAAGTGGGTTAAAGGGAAAAATCTATAACTCAGAAATGATTTGTGCTATAATCATAAAACTTACATCAATTATTGTGCTAGAGAGAGGAATCTGGTAAGCAAATTATTACAGTGGTCACATAGGGGGAATTTAACCCCTTGAGTGCCAAGGGCGAGGTATCTCGTCCTTGGCATTACCTCCCTGTTGCCAATGTTGAGCTACCTCGTCCGTGGCACTTAAGGGGTTAATGAAACAGAAAACGTTACAAGGCATTGAATGGTGAAATACCAAAATCACCAAAAAAGGCCTTGGCACTGCGGGGGGGGGAGGTGGGGAGGTTGTTCCAGAATGAGATACATTTTAATGCAAGAAGGTGGAGTTACTGTTCTATATAAAATTCAACACACTTGCTCAGGGAGACACTGACAGACTCACTTGCTCACTCACTGACTGATTGAGAGAAAGAAGAATTCATAACAACAGAAAGGAGGTGCAACTGATCTCTCTTCTTTTGGGCCCATTGATGTATTATTAGCAGACACTGTAAGTGAGGCCAAGCAGGAGTTAAAGCCACAGGCCTTCTTCAGTACAGGAGACAGTAGACAGGAGGTGTAGGAAAGCTGATTGCATTTTGCTGACTGATGCCTACCTGTTCCTAAAGAGGGAGAATTGTGCCAGGCCTTAGGAGGGTGCCCAACTAACTGTAATAAAGCCAAAAGAAATTCATATACGAGTTACATCTAAAAGGGATATAATCCTGAGGGGAAAGATTCTAGAAAGGAAATCCAGACCATGTTCTTTGTTACTACTGAGGGGTGGGAATATTGATTGTGGGTTGCAAGAAGGTGGGAAACATTTCAGAAGTGCATTTGCTTCTGGAAAAACATATATAATTGATAGATTAGGTCCATGGTGTGTAGATGGTGAGATCCCCTGACTCCTCCTCTGTGCATTGTACAAGCACAGAGGAGCATAAGACACCTCCTTGTGTGCATACCTAGACAAATGAAGTAATTAAAGTTACTTCTGGATACACCATTGTGGGAGGCAGATGAATAAGTCATCCAAAGCTTCTGCCCTGTCCGCGCACCAATACTGCAAAGGTGAGACATGTTACTCACTGAGACAGCCATTCCGCCCTCATCTCCCGCAGGTACAGCAGCGTTTGGGAACAATGTGAACTGAAAATGGCAAAAGCATTCAAACTAACGTAACAGTAGAAAAGCACGTGCACTAGAAATGAAGCAAATATGCATTCCACACGAAGAACATGAATAGGTAATATATACTCATTTAGACATGAAAACAATTATAACATCCACAGATATGAAGAACAACAACATGACCAATGTATAAGGTGAATACAACATGAACGATATGCAAATATAGCTTGCTAACAGAGTGTAGTAGAGTAGCCATCTTCTTAAAAGTGGAAGCCAGACCATGTCTCTGAATGAGCACAGGCCTCAAAGCATAGGGAAAACTGAAAAGGCTGAATCCACATAAATACATATAGGTGCAAATCTCAGACAGAAGCTGGCAATTAGTGCCATGTTTAAAATGAAATAAGGGAGGATTGGTACGGCGAAATGAAGGTACGAGATAGCAGTTCCCAAGAGGCAAGCAGTTCCCAAGAAGCAGTATACTTCCAGATTAAAGTTTTAGAAAAACACAAACAACATTTGTTAGCCAGGTGCAACAAAACAGTAAGCCAAAAGACTCCAGGATGAGGAACTGAAGTGTGTCCCCAGTGGTAATAGAGGACATGAGAGACACATTAATATTAGCTGAAATTCCAATAAATAGATGGCAAATCTATTCCAAACACAGTCCCATCACACGTGACCCATAATTGGACAACATTGGCCATTCATTAGAAGCAAACACAGATAGGACACCTGTCATACTCCCTAAACATGTACATAGACACGAGACGTCACACAAGGCAAGTACAAAGGGATGGCCCGGTCTCATGGATGGAGAAAGCGGGATGGTAACCTTTCATTGGAGGAAGAAAGTTCCATGGGCCTCTAACCCTCTACTCTATGCCTGGCTCATATCTTGACAACCTGCCAAGTGCCCAAGGCTGGTAAGCACTGGGCCAACCAATCCAGATCCTTAGAGCCATACCGGCCATCGAGTAGTATGCCAACCAACCCCTTCTCGTGAAGATGATGTAGTTTAACTTTTATCAATATAGGGGTGGTTCCAGGTGGAGCCATAAGATATGTGTAACCCAATGAAAATATTTAACCTGTACGGAATCTTTATGTAGTTCAACCCCCTAACCTATCGTCATTGTCCATATGTTTGGTGAACTGAGATGATGTTATGATGACAGGTTTGCCGTACTTAAGCAATTGTTTCTGATACGTATATAGAGAGTGAGATTGTAATGCTTGTATGCTATTCCAGCATTGTTTCAATGCAAACAAAGTTGGTTAAATGTGATTTTACTGAGAGACATTACAGAGTGGAACATTTAATTGTGGAAATAATACTGAAAACACTGAATGTTCTTTTTTTATTTGGGGGGGTCCAACCCATAAACCCCTGTTTTTTTGCCTTATAACACAACCCCATCCCGACCCATTTTAACCCCTTTACCGCACTACCCTTTATATATTTCTTTAATGTTTTCAGTGTTTTTTTCGGTACTATGGTCCACTCTGAAATGTACGACTCTGCAATGTTTTTGACATTTTGACTGGGTCCCATAAAGTTGGGTTTTGCAATGCACTTTGTCTACTCAGTCATTGAGCCTGGTTTGGATTGACTCCATTTCGTCTGCGTTTACCTGGGACTTTTGGGCCATCTTAACACCATTGAGAAGAATACTGTTGTTGAAGATAAGTTGTTCCATACCAAAGGGGGAATGTGCTACCCATTCGAATGCTGCTTAAAGTTTTCCATTGAAAGGGAGAAAGGTACATTTTACCCGGTAATTGAACTGCTGAACATACATTTTCTTTTCGACAAGTCATTTTCATACCCAAAGGTCCAATAGTTTGTTACAATTGAGTTGAAACTCTGACCTGTCTTTTGAGTAAAGTGTGGGGGGGGTGGTATCTGTGTGCAATAAACGGGAAGTAAAGAGAACTGGATATGCAGGGTGTGAGGAATTCGACCATCCGCAAAGTGGTTGTGTGCTCGCCTGGGCTTGTTTTAAAATTTTTAATGAAATTGAATGTGGTAGATAAACCTCCGGAAAATGTAGGGGGCTAATCCGCACACATTTCCCTATGTTCACCACATGACATACACATAGACCTGTGTATTCTGGGTAGACACAGGCTACAGGTGCAGTCCCCCTGTCATATTTAGTTGGGATATGGCAGGAGTACACAATGCATCACCAGAAGGAGGAGGGCCAAACCTCCCCTTTGTCATGGCCAGCCTAATTAACTAAAAAAGGCTTCATTGATCCAGCCTGTCTTTTTGTTGGGCCCTGTAGCTGGTGGCAGCAATACGCATACTAATCAGAAAGTCATTCAAACGGCCCACGTGGGGCCTGGCTACAGAGGCTAACAAAGGAGACTGGAGACCCCAACAACCTTTCATATGCAACAGTGTCACCTCGAAGCCAGCTCCTGCACTCAGTATCGATTGACAGTGAAATGTCATATCTGAGACTGCGTGTTCACATTAGTCATCCCCGCAGGGGACCCCATTCAGAGGTAAAAGTATGTGGTTTAAAGTCTGGTCCTGCTGCATTCATCAGGAACCACAGAGAGCTCCATTAACCAGAGGGACCCTTTGATCCACAACAGACAGGAAGACTGGTGACCCTTAGTATTATATGTTTTCACCCATTTAGGTTTTCTGATGGAAAGCACTATGGTTATGACCTCACACATACAGGAGATTGTTGGTGGGGATCCAGGATTGGTTCATTAAGGTAGGCTTAGCCTACACCAATCACTATGAGCCCCTCTTTTGGCAGACCATCTAAAGGCTTCATCAAAAGCAGAAGGAAGAACTCATCATTGGACCCTGGTTGAAGGTACAGTCTGCCTTACATCCTTCAACAGTGAAGGAACGCCAGGATCTCCAAGAGGGAAGCAAGATCCCTCACATTAACATCTTCCAGGCAACAGAGGGAGATAATGAATACATAGGACCCTCCAGAAGCTCCGGAACTGGTACCCAGCCAGCATACTGCATGCATAGGCTCTGCAGCAAGCTTCCTAGGTAGGAAGTGCCAGAGAGTCTCTGAATCCGAAACCAAGGACAAGGCAGCTGCCCGCAGCAGTCTCCTCAGCTTTGGACCGTCCGCCTTAAAGGACGACACAAGCCCAGTGAAGAAACTAGGAGAAGTTTATCGACCAGCACCTACTGACATCAGCCATAAAAGACATTTATGAGCCAGTCGAGTCCCTCGAGCTGCAACCGACTGCAATGCTAACCGCTCTTACACCGCACTCGCTTAAAGATATTTCAGAACCGCTGACCAGCACTGAGACTATTCCCGACCTCGGGCCGCCATGTGGGACAGCCTGCAGCCGCCCCATCCAGCTTCACTCGACTGTTTGCCGCCGGATACCCGCAGCTGCCTCCCGTCTTCAACTCTGTTGCAGAAGCTGCATAAAGTCTTCGAACGGACTCCACCCTGTCAAGCACCAAGATCCTCACCAGCCCAAGGTACAGTGTGGTTCTGTCCCCCTGGTCCTGCGCCAAGGCCCTTAGACACATTTTACAATCCATTGCTCCCTTTGTGCTGAAACCAAGTATGCTTGAACTGTTGCGATTATTTACCATAGCGACTACACTCTTGTCAGTATCCGGAGTGCATCCCTTTTCCTTTTTTGAAGCCGTCCTTTGCATTCCTTTCCAGGGTGGGTTGTACTTCGTAGTGTTGCTAGAACGGTCTGTTGTGATGATAATAAAGTGGATATTTTTACACAACCTTGACTGGAAAGTCACATTTATCATTGGGTTATAATTGTATTTTTGCTGTGTTGCAACTAATATACAATCCACGAATTTTCAGAGCCTGCCGTTTCATCCACATTACCAAAAATTGAAATAGAAGACCTGTAATTTGCTTGTGGTTCCAATCTGTTTCCCTTCTGGTGTAGTAGAGGTGTATGGCTGATTGATGGTTTAGAAAACAATATTCATCCCTAGAGGACTGGTGCGCCCGTAAGTTGATTTGTCACAGCAGGTCGTTTTGAATACATCTCTAACTGGAGCATTGAAAATTTAAGTGTCTGATATGTTGATTATTTTCAGCAGTGGTATTTGAAGTTCATTGAAGTGCATCTTTAAATGTAATTAATTATTTCTATTTTGTTAACATACCTTCTATGCAACCAGGTGTCTCTTCTCCCAAAAGGGGAGACATGTTAGGAATCAGGATTATTAAATTGGGGGTCCCAGATTCATAAAAAGAACTTCTCCAATGTTTTCATTTTTTTCTTTTGTTTGTTACATTCCAGCAAACAAAAGGTCCTCACAGCGAGGAATTGTCCTGTTGAAACAAATTCTTGCCTGGAAATTTCTTTGTTTCCCTGTCTGCTTTTAAAGACAAAATTGTCAGAATGCAGTAAACACCAGTAGTTATTGAGTGTACTCTAAATATTCTGAGTGGTTAATAGGAGGTCAATGACTGTTTATGGTCTTTCCATCTAATGCCATTCCATCAAATGTTTTCCATCTAAAAACTTTGCATCTAATGCATTTTTTTGTATTTTTATTTTTTTTGCCCTTTATAATGCACCTAAACAAAAATTAACCCTTTACCCCCCAAAAATATGCATTTGATGCAAAGTTTTTGCATGGAATAAATTGGGTGGAATGGCATTAGATGCAATGGCATTCGATGGAAAGACCAGATACCGTCAATGACGATTGCCATGTGCAAACATACATTGCAGCCCTTTTCTGGCTGCCATTACTGACAATTCCTGCAACAAAGTTCAAATCAGCCTTTTCGTTTTCCCTGCTAGGACTGCAGCCAAAACACAAATGTTGCAGTGTTTCGAATGGTCTCTTAAGGGCATCATCCAGTCTAGTCTCTGACCAATGCACAATAACCAAAATGTTCTCATTGCTTGCCGCACTGACAGAACTTGGGCCTGGAACTGTTCCAGATCTGGGTGAAAACATCATTCGCAACAAAAATGGCCACCCTTGCAGCGCGTACTTACTCACAGGTGCGCAGATACAGGTTCAAGCAACGGATTATTTAGAAACAGTCGGATTTCCAGCACGAGACAGGAGTAGTAGACCTGATGGAGCAGCAGAACTCTAAATCCACGTCTTCCAGTCACATGCGTGCAGTAATGTACACAGGCTCTGCCATATTAAAAGAACGCTTGCCTCGGATTCACCGAGTAATGCAGGGCTTGGGCAGGACAAACTATTCATTTGACACCGTGCACATGGCGACCATAGCTCGGAGAGAACTGCTCGTATATGCTCATGCAATTAATGGGGTGTGATTATCTTGTCAGACGTTATTGTTTAACGATTCTTTTTTTAGAAAGAATAAACATAACGTATGCATTTATGCGAAAATTTAAGGTTATGCAATTACACAAAGTCTAGGTCACGGAAAACATTTCTGTGCACCAATTACGTCAGGTGCATAGCTAATAGCAAACGTTCACATTGAAAATGCTGGCAAGTAGCAGGGCCATTCAGTTTCTACTTCTCAGTGAGAGCCTCTTCGAAAATAAAAAGCAGCCACGACCGTTTTTTGTATTACGTTCCCCGTTTCCGGGTAGCATGCCTCTGTGCCATGAGGACATGTTATTGATAAATATCAAATATATGGAAATGTTATTGGTCTATTCTTCATTATGTAAGAATACTGATCTCTCTCTTTTCAGGAACCCGCAGTCATTTCGACAGCAGGCCCAGAGACCAAGATGGAGGCATTGTGACGCAGATACCATCATGCCTGATTCATACACCATTGCTAAAGGCAACACCTAAGCCAAGTAATTCAAACGCAGCAATGGGCCAAAACGCCAACCAGCTTCCAGGAGGATGTTCTCACTTTAGCAATTTAAAACGGACAAAAGAAAAGGTTTCGGGTTGCGTATAGTGAAACACTTTTCTGCGTTCGGTCCTGGCTGATCAATCAACAGACAACTCGAGAAAAATCTATATTAAACACATCATAATTAGATGCATTCTATGCAAGCCAAGTAGGGATTAGGTTTAGAAAAAACCCACAACACTGGACTGGGGCTACCACAATGAACACTCTGTCTCTCTTTAGGGTCTTGGTCCTAATTCCTTCCCCTTCTCCCTGCTTAGGAACCCCCTCCCCCCCTCCGCCCCCGGTGGTGAAGCAGTCACAGGGTCAGATGTATAGTGCCCAGCACTTCTCTCATAGCCTCCGCTGTCTCCTTCTTGGTTGCAGCCAATACCCCCAGGACATTGTATCGGCTGTCCCTGGAGGGCTAGGGAGGGTTTGCCGAGGGAGAATTCATTGAATTCAATTTCATCACATTTATTTCAACAAATGTTGCCCCCAAATATATGTGGGGGTGAGTTTAGGGTAATAACTTAAGTATGGCCATTATATGAGGGCTGCAGGGGTCTCCATTTGAGGCAAAATCTACACACCAAAAATATATATATTTTTAAAAAGCACAAAATCAAATAAATTTATAAAATCAATGAAATCGAATTCGATGGATTGTTTGAGAAAAATCACATGAGAGTGTCCTGGACACTAAACAGTTATCCCCCACCTGCTGTCCTTCTGGCATGGTTGGGTGTTGGGTAATTAGTCCGCTCGTTGGACCTCCACTCTCCCCCCAGGGATTGTATGTGTCCCCTGCTGTTTCCTCAGCAGTCTACTCTATGAAGGAAGCTGGGTTGAGGTTCTATACTTTCTATACATTCCTGCATACTTGCCTCCCCTGCGTCAGCTCAAGAGGATCTTTACGGGCCTTCTTCTAAAATGTCTCAATGACTTTTCCTACTCTCCTCAGCCCCATTTCCTTTTCGTCCCACAGACAGCCATCTGGCTGCCACCCTAGGCCCGGTCACAATTCACCTCTACAAGGACAAGGCGTGGCACTTTGAGATCACTAAGTTAGAGATGTGTGAAGTAAAAAAAGACAACACAGTATTCCAGCTTCCTCCTACCTGCAATCTGCTGCATATTTGTGGTTTCTAGGTGGCATTTCAGACAAAACTAACAAGCATTGGCAATGCCAACAATTTGGGCTTTTCTGTAGGCATGCGGAAAGGCACTTGGCATAGTGGTATTAACTGGCTATCGATGGTAGTAGGTGCAAAATGGTGCAAGGACTTGGGTATCTAATAGCAGTGTCTGGTAAATGCCTAATACTTATACACAAGCCAAAACAGTTGGCTTTGCCAATGCTCGTTTTATACAGGACTTCGGCGAAGGACACGTATAGTGCTTACAAACAGAGTGGCTGATGGCAGACATGGTTAAGACATTTTGATTACACCAGTAGCGGGTTTACAACTCCAATTAACTCATTAACACTCAAGAATGCTTTGAGAAAACACTATAAGGCGTTTTGAGCTGGTAAGGCTTGATTAAAGTGAGCTCAAAGAGTTCCTATGATGAGGTGTTGTAGACGCAGGAGGGGGCGGGGAGAGGCAGGAAGTGGGAGGGAATGGCCAACAGGTCAGGATGGCCGTGGGCAGTCAATGGGTGGGCAAATAAGCAACCAACACCTACAAGCTTTTTGTTCCTCCTCGTGTGCCATTTCTCCCTTTCTGTACTCTTAATGCATTATAGGTGGCGCTTTACACCCAATAGCCCAAATTAAAAAGGGAATGGCCACAAAAAAGAATGATTTGTATGATGCACACTTTACTACTGAATTGTGTGCATTCAATTCAAGTCTGTGCTTGCAGAGGACTACTTGCACACTAATGTCGAGGTTCTCCTTGGGTTCACTGGTAGAGCGGTCTAATTGGGGAAGGCACTTACACCGCATCTGATTGAAAGTTCACCAGCCACCATTGGGCCTTACGTAACATTACTGACCCAGCCCTCGCCCTAGTCCTGGGTGAGAATAGTTTTTGTATGATTCAGCAACGGAGGCTGGTTATGAAGGAGGGGAGGGGCAGAAGGGAGGTGATGTAGTCCAGTAGATGCAAGGAGCAGTCCTACCTCTCAGTGACCATTTTTAGTGCAGTGCTGGAATGCAGACAATCCACAACACTTGGTTAGTGGACATTTAATAACGTGCTGAGATCCCACCGGCTAGAGTCCGGCTCTCCTATGTTTCTGGGTGTAGGGGAAGCAGTTTTGGGGGTAGGATGGATCGGCACCGGATGTCGGGTTATTCCAAAATCAAGGATAAGATCTGGAGCAGAAAATCTGAAGACAGGTCAGGCACCTCTGGAGTGCAGGGGACATTTGATATTTTACTCCTGGTGTCGCTGACATAAACGTATTCACCGACAGCATATGCGTGACAGGAACACGCTACAAACAACAACATATACACCAAACATAAATGTGCAGAGTTCCTCTCACGAGCCGCTACAGAATTACACCATTGTGCACTTGTTTCTGCTAGAGCACCCGGGCGACAATTTTACTCCGTCCTACACCTTTCGCCAGCCCTGAAAACTCTGCTGGGCCTCAATCCATATTTGTAAAATGTCAGTGCGAACATTTTAATTGACTTGTTAGCAATATCTCTTTTTGATCGACCTTTTGATCCCCTCCGCCACATATCACCCACTTTTACTACCCGCCGTCTGACAGTTTCTAATGCGATTCCAGAAACGGGATGATATCATCTGTCCTTGGAGGGAATAAGCTATGGGATAATACATTAAAAAGCAGCTCTAGTCCATACCCCGAGATGATTAACTGATGCCGGCTGTGGTGCTCGTACCGGATCTCGCTGTCAGAGGGCGGAACCTGGGGTGTCTCGTCATGCATCGCTCCCAAACGTGGGCTCTGTCCGCTAGCGTGTGTCCTTCTGTCTGGAGAATACCAGAAGGAAATTATATTCATACACAATGTGGATGTAACTTAAATCCTCTTCATCAATCATCCCTGATGTACTTACTACCCAAGTACTGGGAACCTAGTAGCACCAGGTTTGAAGGAATGATTCTCTAACCATTCTTTAGAAGATGAGGCCTAGCAGCTGACTTTGTGACTTACTGGCCCCCCCATTTACATGACCAGGTGACAACACCAGGAAGTGAAAAACCATGAGCAGTGCTTGGCTCTGATAAGAGATCTGGTAGTGCCTCTAACCAACGTTTCATGGTTTTCACTTCCTGCTGTTAATTGCACAGAACATGGAAACAACTGATTAACATAATCAGGAGGAAGGGGTGGGCCCTAGTGTGGAACACTCCTAGCGCTCCGCTCTGTAATATAATTGGTGAATCAGATTATTTTAGCTGCACTGTCCCGGGCAGTTGGACGCGATGCCCTCGCCTCCTTTTGTGAAGACTGTAAGGTATTGTCCCGGATCTGTGCGCTTCTTTTAGAAAAGGATAAATATCCATACACGTCCATGGAGAACATGTCTACTGTACGGATATTAAAACCCAAGAGGTTTGCGCCTTAACAAGTGTGTGGATATTTATCCTTTTCTAAAAGAAGCGCGCAGATCCTGGACAACACCTTACAGGATTTAACATAACCAAGCGCAGTAATCGAACCTTAAGAATGAGGTTCTTTCTAGTAAAATATATGCAAGTTGGTATCAACCCTGGAAGTCATGAAATACCATCACGTAGTTTAGAGAGTTAAGCACTCACTTCTGAGGTCCACTTGTAGCCTGTAATCGTTGAGAAAGAATTCGGGTGTGGTCGACTCAACAGTCCATTCTTCCAGGATGTTTACATTAAATACAACTGACGTGGGTAATGAGAACAAAATTATTACAGCAGCATTAGGGCGTGGAGCGATACAAATATGTTTATTTGCTGAAACTGCCAAACGTCTTAATAATCAAGTCTTGAAGTTTAGAAATCAAATGGCCTTAGAAAAGTCTTTTGCTTCTGAAAAACCAGACTGCTGCAGGAAGCCAAGAAAGTGCCAGGGTGTCTAAGTAACAGATCCATTGTCCAAGGAAGCGGCTATCCAAATGACCGGGACGTTCGAGTGAATCTCTGCCTGCTGATCAGAAAGTAGCGCAGAAACAAACGTCCCTGCTCGGCCTCCTAGGAGCCAATCACAGAGCCTTGAACATCACTCATTCATGACTGACACAGCTTGGATTGAGAAAGTCTCTCAAGTGTTTTCAGAGCCACTGTTACAGAGCGGTTGAACTTCAATTCATGAGGATTCCTCAACATTCTTAACTTCCAAAAGACTTAGACTGTAGGGGACCCATGCTCAGACTGGCCTTTAGGGCAAAAGGGCAATGCCCAAACCAAAAATGCAAAATGCTGGGGTCGGCCAGTTTTTTGGGTCAAAGTTGGGCACTTTTTTGGCCAACGTGGGTCAGTTTGATGAGTTACTTCACAATGTGGCTTGTAGTTTTGAACAGTATTGCTGAGTAAATATATTTAAAATGCACAATTTGCGCCACATTTTATCAAATGTCCATTGGGTAATACTCTAACAGTCTGCCACAAAAGGGAAATTGCATTTGCAACTGTGGGCCACTTTTTCATTGGTGCCTGAGACCATTTTATGCCCCAGTCCGACCCTGAAGGGACCTGGTGTGGTAAAGCGTAGCATTCTAATTGTTGCCAGGGTGGAACATGGAATCAGTACTCTGATTCCATGTTCCACACAGACATACATAACGCAGTTGAAACGGAGCCGCTGGGGCTAAGAGATATTCAATAAACCTGTCTCTCAATTTACCGCACAAAGAGTCATAATTTCACTTGCGACGAGAGGGTGCAGGCAGGCTGCATCCGAACTGAGACGCTGCACAGTCCACGAAGTCTGCAGCTATTCATTGGTCCATTAGAGTAACACAGTTCGTTACTCAGGTGGCGTGAGTTGACAAACCAGATGTTGGCTGTTTACCACTTCGCAAGAAAAAAACACTGTTCTAGAGGAAGATTCCATGCACAATAAGGCAAGAAAAGCATAATTAATCTGGCTGTTGAAGTATATTGTTCTCTGGTCCAGGTTCACCTCTGCACACACCACCAGATTAGAGGAAGGGACCCTGCATAATCCTTTCCGATGTAAAAGCATCCAGGTAGTCACGGCAACCAGCCATGTGGCCAACTGTGTTGCCAATAACGCTCCTCAAGATAGAATAAGCGTAGTAAAGGTGTCCAGGTAGGCACCACAACCAGCCGTGCGAGGGCCTACTTTGCAAAGCCAAGCATGTTTTCAAGAGAGAATAAAAGGAAACAGAATCAGAATTCTCTGCAATCAGTGGCAATCATAATAAATACTAATGAAAAAACACAACAGAAAAGAAATGCTTAATATAAAGATGAACATAGCCAATCACTGAATAGAACACATATATCACGTGGGCATAAATTGAGTTATAGACGGTCAGGTACCTGCAGGTGAAACTATGACCTATAAGAAACAACGATGAGACGAGATGCAAGGTGTTCCACCTCCCAATTACTTTCTTGGCAACCTCAAGTTCTGGCTAAGAGATGGAAAAAAAGATTTGACCGCTATGTACAGGATGTGCATGGGCCCAACTACTCCAGTGGAAGAAAGAAATCCTTATTAATGCACTGTTTTGGTAACTACGGGCAGGAACAGTTTGAAAACCTGCTAACACTGAGCGCAGAAGAATCAGAAGGACTGACGGAACATGAGAATTGTACCGGGATGTTGGACAAACACTATGACAAGAAGGTCAGCATTGTACCAGAGAGATATCATTTTGGAAAGAGGGTGCCGGAACAATGTGAAAGTATCAAGCAATACGTCACTGCACTCTGGGGGCTGGCCTTGTCATGCAAATTTGGAAATACAGTGGAGGAGCGCCTCCAAGATCAATTCATGCTAGAATGCATTGACAGAAAGGCTCGAGAGGCATTATGGTACAAGGCTAACCCGTCTTTGGATGAAGTACTCAGAGGTGCCAAAGAAGTGGAGAACACCAACAACCTCAGAAGTCTTAGCTGTACAGGCTACGAAACGAGAAAAGAAGAAACCATTTGTGTGGAAAAAACCTTTCCGTAAAGAGAAGAGTGAAGGAGAAGAGAGGAATCCATGTTATAGATGTGACAGTTTTTTCCATCTGGCTAACAGCGATAAATTGTCTGTGCTCAAATCTCTATGCAAGAGTCGAAATCCCACGGGGCACTTCAAAAGTTGTTGCAGAACATGACGAATTGAGGGAATTTGTCCCTTTTCCCCAAGAGGGAACCCCCCTGTGAGGCAAGGTAGGTGGGCCTGCTCTGCAACAACCCCACACCGCCCCAGGGGTTGAGGCAAGGGGGACCTCACTGTGAGAGACTCTCCCTTTGAGGACAAAGAATCTTGTTCCTGTGAGGAACTCCCTAATGGCATCCAAGTGATGGGTTATACAGATTTATAGAATATACCAAACTACTGTTATCAAACTCATGACGATAACGTGAAGGAATATTATAAACAACAAGAAATGGAAGATATCTCTTTAAATTCAAGTATCCAATGGACTTCGATGAGGAGGCTGAAAAGGGGTGCGAGACTAACAAGTGAGGGAGAGGTGGCTGAGAGTAGAGAGAGAGAGACGAGACACAGCGAAAACCTGAGAAAAGCAGGGAAAGCTTCCTATGCGTAACAGAGCAGAAGGAAGAAGGGGTCTGGGAGAATGCAGAGTCAACATGCGACAGAGCCGCTCCAATCCAGAACCAGAAACACTGAGCAAATGGTGTGCGAGAGCAGAAGAAGGCGAGCAAGGCGGAAGAGAAAGAGCACTGGTGGCGTGACGATGGAGTCAGAGTGGTGGGCAGTCTGCCCATACAACAGTGCAGAGACCATCCAGGACAAAGAACGACACATCAAGGAAAGTTATGCAGTGGAAAGCCAGCTGCGTTGTGGCAACGAGAACGAAAAATAATCCAAAGGCCTGCAGGTATTGCCGACGTTGCCCCAGTACTCAGAAGGTAAACCCAGGAATGGAATACCGGCAAGACAAGTGGGACTCATTATACATTAAGCGAAACTTGTCTCAGTACTAATGGAAAAACTATTGGAAAGCCTCCAGTGAAACAGAACTGTTTGAATGAGAGGAGAAGAAATATGAAAACCAATGAGTGGGAAAGAAATACAATTGGAGGCTTATCACTTTGGGAAAAAGGGAAGGCCCACCCATATCTTGAAGATAAAAAAAAAACAAGCACTGCAAAGAGACATTTGGGGAGAACAAGCCTGTGAAGCCAGGAAGCCTAAACCCCTGCATGAAACTGAACCATGGGAATAGGGAAATTGTAATTAGAACTTGAGCTACCATAAAAGAGAGGAGAAGAGTGTAACAGAGATTTAGGAACCCTGCATTGGGGAGAAAAGGAACCGAAATAGACATAAGCTAACCAGTAGGAATAAGGACAAGGGAAATACCAGTTCCCTAAAAGAACTGCAGAACTTGATACAGTGGATGACCAGGGACGATTTGGATATGGTCTATTGAATAGAGAAAGGAAGCGTAAGAAGAAGGGAATTATCAATCACCTAAAAAAACTGCAATACTTGTTTTAGTGGATGACAAGAGACTATTGGTTTATGCTCTACTGAAAGGGGTCAGAGAAGTGAGAAGAAACATGTGACAAAACGCAAGCAATAGTAGAAGAGAGTCATTCTCCTGACCTTAGTATAATAGTGGTAGGGTCAGATAGCTTATATTTGGACAGAGAACAGATTTGTTTTTGGACATTCATCCTGACTGACAAGCACCTTAGTAAGATAGGCACGGATCAACCCACAGTCATAGGGAGAGAGAGGCCTGATTTTACTTTGAATAAACTTCACAGTAAGAACGTGCCTATATCGCGTCTGTGTCCTCCTTCTGATCCCCCACAAGAAGCAAAGTGGAATCTAATGATTTCCTGAATGAGCTGCGTGAAGAATGAGATGAGTGCACTTACAGTATTGAGGAGATGGTTGATGCAGTCACTGAAATACAAGATGAGGATGCAGAGAAGCCTATGGCACAAATAATGTTGCAAGGAATATCAATAGGTATGGTGATAGACTCTGGAGCAAAATATACGCTCAGGCCAAAGAAGATATATGACAGAGTCAAGTTGAGTAATGTGTCTCTCAACAAAATTGACATGAATCATGTGGCATATGGTGGCAAACAGACTGAACTGTTAGGATGCACTGTTCCACCATGGGATTGAAGGAACGTGTTGCTTATGGGAAAGTCTATGGTATCGCCAAAAGGGAGCTCACCTCTATTGGGTTGGTTGCACCAGAAAAGATCGTAAATCAAGTTAGATCCCAGTGCTGTGCTGTGAGGAGTGGTGAGGCAATCAGCTCACAAGAAGAGCTCATGAGGGACTGTGTATTTGGGGATGAGTTAGGGTGTCATAAAACCTTTTCACACAAGCTAATGATGAAAGAAAATATCCCAATAGTTCACAAAGTAAGGAACATCCCTATTGCAATGAGAGAAGATGTTAAAAAAAAAAAGAGGTGCCACTCATGGAGGAACAAGGAGTAATAGAACGAGTGGATTTGGCAAAATGGGTCTCACCATTGGTGGTAGTAAGAAAGCCTAACGGAAAGTTGAGATTATGCACTGACTTGAGGGCACACAATAGGCATATGACAGACATCCTCTCCCCAATTATCACAGGTATACTTGGTATCATGCGGGAGGAAGTATGATTTTCTACCTTACACTTGAAGTCGGCATACCATCAAGTTAAATTACACACTGCATCAAAGAATCGGATGGATTTTATCACGCCAGAGGGATTATTCCAATGTTTTTGCCTGCCGTTTGGATTGGTTTGGGTCGCTGTGTTGCAGAGCATAATGTATCAGGTTTTTGCAGAGGAACAAGGAATCGTATGTTTCCAAGATGATGTGTTGGTATATGGAAAGACCTTAGATGAACTAAATAGGATATTGATGACAGCATTGGATATTCCGAATGCAGCGGGGCATGACGTTGAGCAAAGGAAAATGCAAGCTTCATAAAGAATCCATACAATATTCAGGACATAAGATTTCCAGACATGGCATTCGACCAACGGCTGAATTAATTAATGCAATTAGTAGTTTTCTAGACCTCCAAAAAGGAACAGCTATCATCATTCCTAGTTATGGCTGAGTAATATGCAGTTAATTCCAACATTTGCAAACAAGACACATCACATGAGAACTCAAACCTCAAGTGGGATGCCCAATGTCAATCAGAATTTCAGGAGATTAAATGTGCACCTGCTCTGAGCAATTTCAAGCCTGCCAGGAGAAATGTTGCAACAACAGATGCCAGCAACAAAGGTTTGGGTGTGATACTGTTGCAGAGAGAACGGAATTGGGTTTGCAACTAAAGTGTTACGACAGTCCGAGATGAACTATTCCACCAATGAGAAGGAGTGGGTTGTGGAAATATTCAGGCCGTTCTTATGGAGTACCAAGTTCATATTGCGATCAGACCACAAGCGATTAAAGGAGATATTGACGTCAAGATGTCATTACGTGTCAGGAAGTGGATAGTTAACTTACAGAAGCACACATAAGAAGTGGAATATGTTCCAGGTGCTCAGAACAAGGTAGCAGACTGTCGAGAATGACAAATGTAGTGGTGGAAATAGAAGAGGAAGATGGGCAGCAAGTGCTTAGTGTAGAGCAATGTATGATTTCAAAGGAAGAGCAGAAAGAGGCTATGGTCTCAGACGAGATGTTGAAAAGGACACTGGAAGAAAAGGTCTTCCAAAAGCACATGAGTAACTTGTTGGCATGAATGAATCGAGATTCTGAAAGTTCAAGTGTGAAGCTATGAAGATGGTGTATAAGGAGTTACATGTGGAGAATGGGTATGTGTTAAGGGGTGATCAAATTATTCCGGCAGAAGGAGTGAGGATGAAATTGTTGCATGTGGCTTATGAGGGTCACAAAGGAATGTTAAAAACAAATAGTCAGACAAGATTATTGTTGGCCTGGGATGGATGTACAGATTGAAAGAATGATCAGGGATTGTAGTACACGTGAGAATTCCAGTAAGGGTTGTTATCAGTCGGTCCACCCTTATGAAGATAATGAACATTCCCACAATGCCATGGGAAAGAGTTGTTTTTGATATTGTTGGTCCCGTGAGAGTCAGGGAAGACGAGAATCCTGCCTGTTTGCAATTGATTTTTTGTCAAGGTGTGTTAAAGTACAGTGGGTGCACAAAATGTGTACCAGTAACATAATACTATTTTTGTACACAGTTTTTCAGAGGGAAGGTTATCCCATGGTTCTGTTAACTGAAAATGGAGTGCAGTTAGTATATTGAGAAACTGAGGATTTTCTTAAAGGATGTGGAATCGAATACTGCACAATTTCTGTTTATCATCCTAAAACAAACGGCTTAGTTGAGAGGTTTAACTGTGTGATCAAAGAAAGCATCCATGGTGCCAGAATGGAAAGAAGGACTAGAATAAAGCAGTAAGGGACACTATCGTGGCTTATAGGTTTGCACCACATTCCATGACAGGTCTGTCAACATTTGAAGTCCTCAGGGGAAGACATCCCAATACAAGAGTGTGCCCCGGATGGTTGGGTAGGTCACATGTGCGTAGAGTGCGATCGGAGAGTGTCAGAAGAAAGATAAGAGAAAGGCAGGAAAGGAATAAGGCTGTGTATGGTTTACGCAAGGCAGTAAAGAAGGGCTATGTTTCAGAGGGAGAGTATGTGCAGATTTAATTACCTCCTAGGTTGCAGAAGAATAGTTTGAAGTGGTCTAGGCCCTTATTGTAATGAAGATAATGCATAGAGCTGTCAGAACGTCGGATGGGAGAGTGTGGAATATGAGTAGAGAAAGCAGGTGTAAGAGTGGTGTGAGGTGTGAGAATGTGTTAAGGATGAGTTCTGTACAGTGCCAAGATGGACAGAGATAAGGAGAAGGGAAGCGTGATTGATCATGCTTACGCCACCAAGAGTAGGCAGTGGGTGAGAGATGGTGAGATAACTAGGCCTAGAAGCGAAATGAAGAGGCTTGGATGAGTATGTTGAGTAGCTTCCTCCAGTTATCAGTCTTTCCACAAATGTAAACATATTTTGGTTCTAATTGAATAGTAGCTTTGCGGTGTTGTGTTGTTCTGTTTTGAGATTTCTGTATGTGAGGAAGGGGGATGTGTAGCATTGGAATTGTTGCCATGGTGGAACATTGAATCAGTAGTGTGGAGGGTCAGAAGAAGGAGACAGACTAGGTTTTTCCATTCTCAAGATAGTTTTATTTAAATAATAGGAAAACTGCTGCACTTTCCATAAACTATGGGTTTCCCTAACTAACAAAATTAACTGGGCTGCTCGGTCATTTGTGAAGTCAAAAGTAACAGTCTGTCCTCCATCCAAATATTACCTAATCTGACCCTACCACTAATACAGAACAACTAAAGTCCAGGAGATATCTCCCTTCTTGTGGTGTTGTTTTCTCAGCAAGTTTCCATCAATAAAGAATCTTTAGATAGTTCTTGACTATCAGTTGTATCAATTACGTCAATTCCCATAGGGGGTTCCTCAAATTCTCCTGGCCTCTCTTCTCTTGTCTTTTCCAAATCCTCTTTATAGGTGTTTCTCTTCCTAGAGCTTATTTCACTCAGACTTTATCGCATAAACTTGGAAGTCTCTCTTTACCTGATATCCAACTTGTATCTTGAGTACTATAAGCAACCTTATTCTTCTCAGACTTCTCAATCTTCTTAAGACTTGGCTTTTCACTGGGACAAATATGATGAACCCAGAAAAGACTCTCACTCTTCTGGTTGCTTTGTGTCTCACTGGGATGAGTACAAATTACACAGGGGTGATTACCACTCTTCTGGTTACATTGCATTTCACTGCAGTGAGTATGATTTGCCTAGTGATATTTCCCACTCTTCGAGTTACTTTGCGTCTCACTGGGACGAGTATGATTGACCCTGTGATATTTCTCACTCTTCTGATTACTTTGCGTCTCGTTACGACGAGTACGATTGACCCAGTGATGACACTCACTCTTCTGGTTGCTCTGCGCTTTACTGAGATGAGGAGTATAGTATTCATTATGCTTGCTACCCTCCCTGGGTCTCTCGCTCTTTCCGTTACCTTCGTGGAGTTGGGACTGCATCAACGGCTCGCTACTTCACCTCTTGCAATCTTCTCTGTGGGACAGGACACCAACTCCAGATGTCTCTTTTTCGGTCTTTGACAACCTCTGTGGTGTCATTTCGTGTGCTGCTTCGTGGTCTGGAAAGTCTTTTCCAGTATTCTCTTCTCAGTCGTCAGGTCTGGATATCTCTTCCCAGAGACCTTTACAGGTTTGCCTGGCTCTCCAAAGCATTGCTGTTTCCCGATTCAACTCAGGTACAACAGTGTCCGGGTTTCCTCTCTGTGTAGGAAACTGCACATTCTCTTCCTCTTCTTGGTTCTCCACAGCAGCTTTAAACTTCCTGTGTTCCTCTCTTCCTACCGTCTCTACCTCCAAATAATTATGATGCTGTGCTGGGGCTTCCCTTGTGCAACGTTACAGTACGTCTTTTGTGTTGGACTGGTGTTCATTATCGTTCCATTGGTTTTCTTCTTCATAGTACCAAATAAGTACTTTTTCTCAGATGAAGTATCACAGTAGCAAATATATAATGATTTGTCCAGTTTTCATCCAGCAAGTTTCCCTAAACTTTGTTGTTGAGAGATCTGGCAGGGAGTTCCTCATCGGAACGGGAGTCCTTTTCACCACGAGAGGAGTCTCTCCCAGGGAGGTTCCACTCGACTCTACCCTTGGGGAGGGTATCGTGTAGCGGGGTCACCATCCCATCGTCACAAGGAAAGGGGGAAAAGTGACAGAATCCCACGATTCATCACCATAGTCCGATTCCACACAGAGACATATAAAGGCAGTTGAAACGGAGCCGGTGGAACTAAGAGATATACAATAAATCTGTCTCTCAACTTGCTGTGCCAGGAGTCATCATTTCATAAAGGGTTCAGTCTCTTTTCATGAACAGTAGTAGCCTGAAAGGATAGATGACTGACCAACACTAACAAGCTGTTGATGAGGATCTTCAAGTCTACACTTGAGCTAAAAGGCAGAGTAAATGCTGTAAATGTAAACCACTATCACAATCCCAAGGGACTTGGATGTGGAAATATATATTTATTTATTTATTCACATTTGTTTAGCGCACAGGCACCCCGTGGGCATCGTGGCGCTTGTTACAGAAGTTGATAATGACTTATTTAACATACAGAGAAGTCATTGCTTAGTTACAAGAGGCATACTGCACATGCAGATGTGAAAGAGGAAGATAGAGGAAACAGAGAAGAGAGGAGATGTGTTAGTTAAACAGTGCTGTCTTTAGTTTTTTGCGGAAAGCAAAGAGAAGTTTCTGCTCGTGTGCTAGGTAGTGCATTCCATAGCTTAGGGGCAATGTAGGGGAAACTTATTCCACCTGCTCTAGCTCGTTTGATGCGTGGGACCCTTAGTTGGTTGGTGTGGTACTGTAGTCACTGAGTGTCTGAACATTTAAGTGACAGGTAGTGTTTGAACCTACAGAGTGCCATGATAGATGTTATAATAAATGATGAAATATTGGGAATAAAGCTTTTCCTTGCAATTCTGCTGGAAGTACCATAACAGTAATGAGCTGCTAAAGCACTGGAACTGAAGAGAAGCTTGGGATAGTCCTCCTGCGTGATGACTGATGGCAGATGCTGAAACCTCGTTTGAATATATTTAACAGCCAAGTCTACTGTAAGAGGTTTCTCTGGAAAAGGTTGCCGTTCCTGCATCCAAAGGGGCGACATGCTCCGGGATGAACACAACGCCTTACAATTCAGGGCTACTGATTTGCAAGATCAATGCATTCTGAAGGGTCACCTTCTTTTTAGAAGTTCTCTCAGTGATCCTGTAATAGGAGGTAGGCTAGACCTGGAACATGCAAAGCAGACCTGGAACATGCAAAGCAGGTTGGAGCTGGACATAAAGGCCCTTCAAAGGCCCTGTTTTAGGAGATCACGCTGTGAAGAACCAACCCATCAGCACAACCGTTGCTATGTTGCAGACTACGAGCGACCTTAAGCCAACAGTAAGAATCATATAATTGCCGTAGCATTTCCACAGACTCCTGCCTTGAGTACACTTTTGTTTGCTATGACAAGGGTTTTCTTCTTGTTCTGGGTGGCGGGGGCAATTGTGAAGGGAAGGAAGGATGATGTATAATGAAGTGGGTTCTTTGGTCCTTTTGAAGTTGGCAGAGACCAACACTTGGTGTCCAGTTAGATTAGTGGAAATGTAGACCATCTCTTTCACAAATGATGTTACTTTGTGTCATTGTTGAAAGGAAACACAGGGAGGGAAAAGACATATGATATGAGCAAGACATTTTTACAGAATTGCACCAACCTGAAGGTAGCAATTTACAGGTGCAGTAAGATACCCTCTTTGCAAACAATGAAGGGATAATGTTGTCTGGGCTTGGTGAGGTTTGGGAAATGTGAAGTGGCTCAAGCATTGTGAGCATCACTGAATAAAAGAGTTTGTTGTTATGGGGATCCATCCCTGTAATGTGCTCTGGCTCCTCATCATCAAAGTAGGAGGTTTTGCCCCATATTGAGATAGATAAAAGGGGCAAGCCAACAGGTTAATCATTAAATGGCCGGGAGAGTTTCTGAAGTTGTGCCAGTCAGAAGAGACTGAGGGTTTGGAGTGGCCTGGTCCAAACATTTAGAAAATATTGCCCACTTATGGCTTAATCTTAGAGATGTTAAACAGAGTCAATAACTTGGCCAACATGTTAAGATGAGGGCAAACTTACCAAAGAGCCAGGATTGTGGCATCCATCAGAGAAGCAGTTGTTGGAACAAAGAAAGACAAACCGCTTGCGTAACTGTCCTGAAATTGAATAATACAAAACACACACATATATTCTTTGTCTCAAGATGCTGCAGAGAAGGAGAGGAAAAGGGACCTTCGAGTGCATGAGGGTACATGCTCACCACCAGCGGTTGGGGGGACCAGTGCCAGCGTGAACATTGCAATTCACAATGTAAAAGCTAACAAAACATGGTAAAGCTAAAGTCTTTTAAATTCAACAACCAAACGGGAAAATACCCTACTTCACAGCAAAGTGTACAGAAGGGGCACCTCGGGCAGAATTGAGGCTATCTGAGTCAAAGTCCCCTCAAATGTTCTGAGTCATGCAGAAACGTGGATAAAGGTTTGTAGTGTCAAATGTCTTATTGGAAATCTGGTAGTGGGGAGCACCTGGTTTTAACAACTTAAAAAATAAGTACAGCATTGCCCATAATAGGCCAGTCTTTGCATGGCTGAACAAGACACAGTACCTATTTGCAGTCTGCTCAGGTCTGCCTCTTCCTCAGTTTGTTTTAGAAGTGAAAGCTGACAAGGATCTTCTGAGCAATGTCCCAAAAAGAACAATTAGGATGAGCTCACTTAATTTCATAGGATTTGGATTAAGGCTAGTCAACACTGGTACATATATGAATTAAAATCCGGCATCAGTACATATTATCCCCACCAAAAATATCGCCGTATATATCGTCGTCTGGAACGGCCACAGGCGATATTTTTGGGGGGGATAATTTTGGGGGGGATAATTTTTGGGGTTCTTGGGACCTTGGGTTGCGGGGGTGTCCCCCGCTTCTTTAATAATAAGACAGGGGATATTGGGGTGTCCCCTGCAGGTTCCATGCCTTAATATCGCCGATATTTTTGCAGGGATATTAACACATGGAACCTTAAAATCCTTACAGAAGGGCCTTAGCTGTGTGTTAATGAACCTGGTGATCAATTGAAGCACATCACCTGGACCTTTAAGGTTGTCCACGGTACACAAGCTCAGTTGGTCCTTCTCGAGGATTGCTCTCTAGGAAAATCCCATTGAAGCTTGATCAGTCCATGAGTCTAAGCCTCCTTTTCCTTTTATCGTGCAGGCAGCTGCACCTGCTGTTCCTGGCTTCTGGAGGCATGTCTAGAGAAGGAATCTCTTGCCAATGATGGTGTGGTCTTGCAGCAGCCTCCTAGTGTTCCAAATACTAGGTCACTGTGCGAAGGTGAATCTGCCCTTTATTGAACGTCTTTTTTACCTAAGATTAAGCAAGCACCAAATCAAGTCTCACTCCAAAGTCATGATCTGATGGATTCCTGCAGTGAGTGAAAGTGTCAATCTAAAACATATTGGCCTTGTAATTAAGCAGTGACTATCCAAACACAATAGGAGCACAAGAAACTATGTCCACTGTAATTCATGAATACAAAAACATGTTGTAATAAACGCGAACACTGAAAAAGATGTGATGTTTTCCGAACAGACAAAATGCCTTTGCAGTGCTTCTAGTCAAATGATCCTCTGCCTCCCCTTCTTTTACAACTGGTTGAGAATGACATCTTGCAGTTCCGTCAGGGCCGGTGCCTGGTGCAAACTATTCACAACCAATTGTGAAGTAGGTAGAGCTGGGCATCAGAATAAGGGAAAATGACTGTCCTAGTGATCCTGGTACTTTCAGTGCTTGCTAGCAGGGCAGAGTGTTATGTATTTTATGAATACAACTGTGAAAGTATAGTGAGCCATTTTTGCCCAGGCACACAGGCTACAGAGCCACCGAGTAACTATCACTGGGAGTTCACCCTCCGTTCAGAGCCACAGGAGCAAGGAACTCTTGGTATGCAAATTAGCCCAAAAGCAAGCCTTTTGCTCCCCAATTGTTTTTTCTCTTAAAGGGCAGTGCTATTTTATACATAGCTTAATCAACCCAAGAAAGACATTTCTCAATGCTGCAGACAACTTCCTACCTGGTTCCACTCTTACTAGGGATCGTCACTATATAGTCAAGTATTTCAGCTTTGTGGTTGGACCATTTGGGCATGTGTAGCAAACACCAGTAAAGTTATGGTGGGTTTAAGAAGGCTTGGGAAAAAAAACCTTTCACTTGAAATGTGAAAGAAGAAGAAGCCATTTGAGCCAAGTTACGCATGCCAACGCAGTGCCCAGTAAACAGTCTCTGGAAGTACAACTGAAATTCTCAAAAGTTCAAAAGGCCTCGCGAGACACCAATTTCACCTTAAGAAAACTCTTAAGAATGTGTTTAAGTTACAGAGAAAGCAGACATTAAGCTGGACTTCCCCAACAGAGAGTTCATGGGGATAAGGTTACAATGAGACTGGTAGAAGGGAACAGTACAATCTGCTAGGCTCCCCTTGGCTTTGGAATCACCCAGAACACGAGTGAAGAAAGCGGGATTGCTCAGTCAGGGTTTGTGCAATAGACACCGGGAGGGCCTGTTGGACTGAGCATAACCTACCTCGATTCTTTTATATGTAATGTGGTGGGCCATGCGTGTTGGCATCTCCGGCTGAACTCCCAGGTGCTTGTAGACTTGTGTCTATCGATGGGATGTCTGTGGTGTGATCTTCTATACACAAACTGTGGCAGACTTTTGGATTTATCCTCAATGGTCTGAGGTGGCGACTTTCATCAATGCACAGCAAAGCTCCTGTTTTGCACTTGGCTGTGCTGCATGTGCTATTTAGAGCAGCGTTCCAGCAGAGAGCAGTGGCAAACATATTGCACGGCAGAGATGACACACAGAGAGATGGTTGACACAAAGTGATTCAATGTGTCACAGTATCACGTTTCTAGACAAGTCCGACCTATGAAAGTCTCGTCAAAATAAGTTGTTCCCTGTTCTTCCAAAACCATCAAGGACCACATTGACACCCTTGATCCAGCCCTAGCTGATTTCTGCAATCAATCTTTCCCAACTGGGTCCTTCCCCTCCCCTCTGAAGCACTCCCTTCTTAAGAAAGCTTCTGCTGATCCCTCCTGTCTGGCCAACTACCGCCCAGTCTCCATTACTCCTTTCCTGGGCAAACACCTGGAAAAGCTGGCTATCTCCCAGCTTAACCTTCACACCGAATCTGTTGGTTGTCTTCATGACAATCAGTCTGGCTTCAGAGCCTGCAGAAGCACAGAAACAGCTCTCCTGAACATCTGTTAAAACCTGCTCTCAAACCTCAATTCTAACCTTCCTTCTTTACTCATTCTCCTTAATCTGTTCTCTGCTTTCGATATGGTCAACCATGCCATCCTGCTCAACAGGCTCCGTTATAACCTGGGTATCACTGATCAGGCCCTGGCATGGCTGAACTCCTTTTTCACTAATAGACCCTCCCAGGTTTAACTTGGGTCCTTCCTCTCCTCGATCTCTCAACCTCTGGTGTTCCCAAGAGGTCTAATCTATCTCTCTGGCTGTTCAACCAATACCTGGCACCACTTGCACACTGCATAGCCACCCTCTGTTCCAACTTCCAGTGCTATGCTTTTGACACTCAGCTCTCCTTTAGGCTCTACTCCTTCTCTCATTCCAGACTGTCTTTCTGCAGTCCAGGAATGGTGTGCCACCAATGATCTCTACGTTAATGCCAGTAAGACTGAGATCCTTCTCATCGGAACACCGCTCCCTCCTTTCCTCTCACTCTCTGGCCGCCCACACTGGGCCCGCTTCCCACTCATACCTGTGAGGCTAGGAACCTCAGGGTCATCTTCAACTCCACACTCTCCTTCTCTCCTCACATCTCCAACGTCTCTATGAAGTCTAACTACCAGCTGCACCTCCTCAGTTATTTTTCCCTTCTTCACTTTCCCCCAGAAGCTCACTGTCTCCAGAGCTCTGGTTCTCTCTAGGCTGGATTACTGCAACTGCCTCTTTCTAAATCTTCCTGCCTCTACTCCTCGTCCTCTACAACTCATCCGGAACAGAACTGCAAGACTTGTCCTTGGCCTCAAGCCCAGGGATCACATCTCGCCAGCTCTGAAATCCCTTCACTGGCTACCAGTGGCGGCAAGGATCAAGTTCAAGACCCTTTGCATTGTCCACAAGGCTTTCTGTGGCCTGGGGCCACACTTCCTCCAACTCTCTCTTCCTAAATACCTGCCTTCTCGAGCTCTCTGCTCTTCTACCTCCAACTCTCTGAGGGTCCGTCGATTCTCCAAGCCAAGAGTTGAGGGCAGATCTCTTTCTTCGGTTGGGGCCTCCATCTGGAACAGCCTCCTTCCCTCTATGAAACATGAGCAGGACCATTTCCTGTTCCAGAAGCAACTCAAGACCTTTCTCTTTGCTTCTGCCTTCTCTGTTCCTCTCCCCTGCTGATCACCTAGCATGCACTAGTCACCCTCTGAATTGGGGCCAAGGTCCCTGCCTGTCCAGCTGCAATCCTCCACTGCCCCTTGGCTCACCTGCACTTGTGATCTGTATCTGTAACCCAACAGTCCCCTCCGTTGCACTTATTGCCACCCGCTGTTTGCACTTATGAGTACCGGCACTTGTCACCCGCTGGCTGCAATCAGGTTTTCTCCTTTGTCACGCACTTCTCCATTCTCTCCCTAACCCCTGCACTTCTCCCCTCCCCCTTCCCTGCCCTTGCGTGATCTGAGTGTCACAAGGCCTAGTAAGATCGTTGTTTTGTCCTTTTTGTTTCCCCCTCCTGCCGAGAAACACTTGTGTACAGGTGTATTATAAATGCCACATCATATCATGTATCATGGTTACCCGATTCCAGCATGAACTATCCAGTTCCAGTCCATTCATATCCAGTGCAGTGGTCTGCAGTCAGACATTGTTACGAGCGAGTGAATGGGATACAGAGTTGGCCTTATATGGTCCTGCGTGTCAGCCTAGTAATTTCAAGATTGCAGTGGCCATGGTCGGATAAGACCAGTTTGAATAGGACGTTTGGATTCAAGGTCCAATATACATATGGCTAGTTTGCCTGGGCAGAAGTCAACAAAGTTTGAATGTTGTAGCTTCCACAGATTACGTGGCTGCCAAAATGCATGAATGAAGGCAGCTGTGTGACTGGGGCTTTGGATCATTACCCCTTGCACCAACCAATTCTCCCATAAAAGAGGTGCTTTTGCCCCAGTTACTCTATAGAAGAAATGGGAGCATACAAGACGCTGACCTGAAGAGTTGATCTGAATTATACCTGCTAGATACTACTCCCTCCCAAGACCCACCCAACAGTGAAGGTCTTTCCCACTATTATGACAACCGATTTCCCAGTGTGAGATGTTTACTCTTGTATCAGCTGGCACAGCCTTGTTGCTGGTGTAAGGTGTTTCTCCCTTTTTCTTTTTCTACTTTTCTGTAGAATGAGCGAACGCAACCGGTAGGAGATCTGAGTACAACAACTTTCTGCACACATGTGCAAATAATGAAGACCCAGGGGGATGATGGATAGACCCTAATGAGGGCCTAGATTCGGTCAGCCCAGATGATTGACACTTACACCAGTGCCCCTGGTTAAATTAACAGACAAAGGTTTGCTTCTTATAACAAGCGTGAACCACTTTCATTTCTGTAATTTCAACCTGTTAACCCAATCCTTGGTAAACATGAACCATGTAACATACAGTACTCCTAACAGAGGCGCTCTCTGCTAGAACATAACAGACCCAATACTTAATAATTCTCATTCCATCACTTTCCGTAGCATTAATTACACGTTAGTTCAAGTAATATTGAAGTAGGTCCTGTGGGGGCTCCGGAGGACAAGTTCATTTTCATTCTTGTAAATATCTGATTAAATAAATCAGTCGGGTCACATGAGGACGTGCACATTCACATGTGGTAAATAGACAACCATATCGCTCAGTGGGGTCACCTGAGAAAGTGCGCATTCACATTTGTCAAATAAATAATCATATCTCTCAGTGGGGTCACCAGAGAAAGTGCGCATTCGTATTTGGTAAATAAATATTCATATGCCTCAGTGGAATTACCTGAGAAAGTGCGCATTCACATTTGGCAAATAAATAACCATATCGCTCAGGGGGGTCACCTGAGAAAGTGCGCATTCACATTTGGCAAATAAATAACCATATCGCTCAGGGGGGTCACCTGAGAAAGTGCGCATTCACATTTGTCAAATAAATAATCATATCTCTCAGTGGGGTCACCAGAGAAAGTGCGCATTCACATTTGTCAAATAAATAATCATATGCCTCAGTGGGGTCACCAGAGAAAGTGCGCATTCGTATTTGGTAAATAAATATTCATATGCCTCAGTGGAATTACCTGAGAAAGTGCGCATTCACATTTGGCAAATAAATAATCATATCTCTCTGTGGGGTCACCTGAGAAAGTGCGCATTCATATTTGGCAAATAAATATTCCACTTATTCAGACCTGCATCCCCTCACTACAGATTGCTGCAGGCTACCACTGGGACGTACAGCACTTATCACAATATTACAACACTCACCCTGTCAGACAAACGGGCCGTATTACTCCTCAGCAATATGCTAAGTGAGTCCCCTAGGATGGATCCCAGTGGGAATTCTCAACTTTCCCAACCAGTGCCAAGCTTCGGGCTGGTTAAATCACAGTCTCCATCCCCAATGCAGATAGCTCTGGGGGAACCGATCTATTACTAAACTTAACAGCCTTGGCCAAAACTGGCCTCCGACTGACAGGAGGGACCCTTCCACAGCAGGGGCGACACTGAGACTTATAAACTGTGTCTCAAAAGTTGTCCAACCCCCGCCTTCATGGAGCTACTGTAGGAGCAATCCTTTCAGTGTCCCCAGGACAGGTTAGGAGAATACTGCCTTTTGTCTGGTCTTTACCTGCCCACGTGTTAGCCGTAAAGCTGCCTGGTCGGTCTCTCGGTCTCTCGGTCGGTCTCTCTCTCTCTCTCTCTCTCTCTCTCAGGGCCCATCTGCCTTCTTGGCTGTCGGCTTGCAGACAGAGTGTACAGCAGTCTTATCCACCATTTAGACGTGGATGTTTCGCTAACTTCTTCTGACTGGTGTCTTCCTGGCGTGGTGCTGATAACTGTATCCCATGGCCTCAACAGCTCTCCTCCTTTCCCTTCTCATCTAGTGCTTTGCTTCTCCTTAACAGCTGGGCCCAAGCACCACCCTGCCGTCAGTGTCCAGCACTTTAAAAAGCACCATGGGGAGCCAATTGCCTCCAGCGATGCAGCCAGCCAGTGGCAGAGATGCCACCATGACCCCCCCCTGCCAACCCTGTGTGACAAGGCCATTGCCTTGGCCTTGTCAGCAGGTCAAGTGGCAGACTTGCAACGAAACAATCCTGTGCCAGTTCTGGCTCTGATGTGGAAGACTAAACCGTTACTCGGTGTTGTTCTGTCAGTTTGTATCTTAGCAGTATCACTTCGTCTCACGCCATGCCCACCGACAAAAATTACACTGGCCACAATTGTTCCGATTGTTTCAGAAAACCATAGCCAGTGCACTAGGAGAGCACAAAAGAGAAGTCGGTGCCCCATGCCAGCTAGATGAAGACCAGGTCCTGAGAAGGTTGAAATCAATCCTCCCTGTACCACAGTGAGTAGAGAAGCGGTGGAGACAAGCTCAGAGAGAGAGAGCAAGACAGCCGCATGCTGCAGCAGCCAAGAGTCGGTGAAACTCAACATGCTCAGCTTCAGGGCTGCAGTCAACATCTGCCCAAGTCAAAGGGAGCCTGCAAGGCTACCAGAGAATTAAACAAACCTTCAACACCACAAGGGGGACAGAAGCCGGACCCAACAAGAACTTAAGCATTGAATGGTATGAACCGCCATTGCCACACAGCAGTGGCCCCACATGGGAAAGGGTGAGGTTTAAGACGTTTTTTAGATATTTGCTACTTTGTAATACAGGGCAGGGTTAGAGCTGGTAGATTGATCAGGGATGGTTTATAGTGATAAAATTGAAAACAAAAAGGTCGAAAGTCAAAAAAAAAATGTTATGACGTTTTTTTATTCGAAATGGGGGGGCTTCACGCCCAGCCCCCCCTTTTTTTAACCCTTTTTTTTTATTCCGGACCCCAAAATAAATATATAATTTTAAAAAAAGGAATTCGACTTTTTTTTTTCGACTTTGTTTTTCGATATTATGATTTTCGACATTTTAGTTTCGAAATTTTGACTGCACACCATCAGGGATAGCTGGCCAATGTCAGAAAGAAGGGAATTATATGGAAGGGGACAGGAATCAGTAGGGTGTGGGTTGTTTGGGTGAGGTCAGCAGTGGAAGTGGACCAAGAGACCAGCAGCAGGAAGGATGCAATGGAGCGTGGAGGCTATTAACTGAGAAGGTAAAGTATTGGTGTAATTAGTGCCAGGGTACAGCAGTGTGAGTGAGCGGGTCTCGGTAGTGAGCGGCTTAGTTATAGTATAAGAAATACCTCTGTAGTCTATCTGTGTGTGAGAGAGGAGTGGTGCTGCAGAGAGTGGCAGGTGTGGTAGTACTAGTAGCGGGAGGAGCATAGTGGAGGGAGGAGGAGTAGAAGTGAAATGGGAGGAGTCGAAGTGGAGTGGGAGGAGGAGTCGAAGTGGAGTGGGAGGAACAGTAGTGTATTTGAGGAGTAGTATTGGAGTGGGAAGAGTAGTAGCAGTGGAGTGGGAGTTGTAGCAGTGGAGAGGAGTATAAGTGGAGTAGGAGGAATAGTAGTGGAGTGGGAGGAGCAGTAGTGGAGTGGGAGGAGCAGTAGTGGAGTGGGAGGAGCAGTAGTGGAGTGGGAGGAGCAGTAGTGGAGTGGGAGGAGCAGTAGTGGAGTGGGAGGAGCAGTAGCGGAGTGGGAGGAGCAGTAGTGGAGTGTGTGCGGTAGCAGTGGAGTGGGAAGACTAATAGTAGAGTAGATAAAGTAGTAGTAGTAGAGTTGGGTGAGTGGGAGGAGAAGTAATATCAAAGGGTGGAGGCAAGAACTAGGAGGAGTGAAACATTGGAGATAAAAAAGAGGGGTGGGAAGGAGAGAAAAGTGGAGTATAGCAGTGAGAGTAGAGAGGGTGAGGAGGGTGTGGACGTGTAAGGACAGCCTGAGTCAAATCAGAGTAAGTGCAAGGCACTACCCCAACCCTTTTAGAACACACACCTGGATAGAGTAGGGATAGCAAGGAAGAACCTAAGGGAGATTAGAGAGCCGCTGGTATAGGGAACCATCTGCAGCAAAAGCATCCTTTAGACAGCAGGGGGTCACCGATCGGTAGCACTAACCAGGGATGATGGAGGCCTGGGTTAGGGAGGACGTGCCAAGGGAAATGAGAGAGGGGACAGCCCTAGGGCCCACAAGAATTCAAAGACAAACCCTTGAATCAACCTGGAGAATCAGAGTGATTTTTGTGCCAGCTATGGCACCTCAAATAGTTAAGGCATCGCTGAACAGGGAGACCAGAGGAGGAACCTTCCTTCAGCATCTTCGACACTATGACTGGTAGTTCACCCAGACCCCTAATGAGGTTCCTGGATTTGTCCTAGGCGCTGGTATGTGACCATGGGCGTAATTTTAGGGGGGGGGGCAGGGGTGTTTGTCCCCCCAACTTTCATGGCACAAGATTTTGTCCCCATTCATTTGAATGGGGCATTTTCTTTTTCAGATGACATGTCCCTCCCAACATTTTCAGCAACGTTACTCCACTGTATGTGACCTTGTCACTGCATCTAGATATAAAAGTGGCATTTTCTAAAATGTTATCAATGAAGGAGACCAAAGACTACGCCTGTGTGAAGCCTAGCAAACAGTATGCCATGGGAGAATAAGAAGGCATGCATAGAAGCGTTCACTGAGGCATAAATCAGGCGCAAAAGAGGAGCTGTGTTTTTCTCGTCCGAATGTCTTCAAGGACACATGCCTTTAATCCCTGGCCTGCCTGCCTCTGCGTGCAAGTGCACGTGTGTTGCAACTCATTGCTTCTGGAGATGAAGACGCCCTGGTGTCAGAGGCAGAATCTCCATCACACATCCACATACGTGCGGTTATTTATTGACAGGGTGCGGGAGAGAGGAGACCACCTGTCCTGGAGCCAGTAACCTTGGCAGCCGCGCAATGTCACCCGTGCCAGGCCATCATTCTCCTAGACTTACAGCGGATTATTTAAAGGGGAGCAAATTCCAGCCGCCGAATGTCGGAGCAAGGGCACCTCTCCTGCCTCTCAAGTAAACTTATCAGCGCTGAGGTTTAATACCGTACCTTTTTCATCCTCCCCTCGAATCCATCTTGCCGCAGAGCGCCTCTCTGACACTACCAGGGAGCAGTCCGGGCGAAGATTTAGAGACACCGAGTCTCCAACTGAGCAAGATTTATTGCCATTTGTTGGCCGTTCTCTATCTCAGGACCTGCACACCAAATTAATTTTAAACCACTTCCTAATGTGAAAACAGATGCTGGGACTGGCAAAAATAAACTTTTCAGGGGCATGTGTGCAACAAGATTACCCCTATCCGCCTGGGGTAAGAGCCATCTCCCTTGACAACAGGCTAGGGCTACGAGACAAGGGGTACAACGTCCAATCACCATGAAAGAAGTACTTGCATTAGCCCAGAGCTTTACGCCCTGTGAAGGTCCACCTCCAGTGGCGATCCAAGGATGTGCCATTACATCCACCAGCCAAGCGGATGGCTTCAATGCTCGCGAGCATCACTCGATAGGTCAATCCTCAGATCTATGCTGTCACATGGATTCATGTTTGGAAGTCTACAATTTAGTTGACTTAATTTGGTTGAACTATTTTCGATTCTTCTGTTTTTATTATGGGACCTCCTTATATTCCCCCTCCCTACCTCAGGCCATCTCCTACCCCTCTACTGCCCTGCCACCATACACACACACACACATTATATATGTATATACAGGCACTGGCGCAGCGTGGGCCCATGCAGACCCTCTGGTGTGGGGGCCCCACACCATGTCCTGGGGTGGACCCCATCCAGCTTCAGAAATAAATAAGTTCCTTCTGAAGTCAGAGTTCATGTGCTCTCACTTCAAAAAGAAGTCATTTCTTTCTGAAGTAAGAGCGCATGCAATCCAACTTCAGAAAAAATGGTGGTGCAGGAGGGGGGCACTCCAGCTCCACTGTGCTTGACAGGAATAAGGAAGCTCTCCCTGATTCCTGGTTCCTGGTGGTGGGGTGGAGACTGCAGTTTGGGGGCTGGAAGGCTTCTTCTTGGAGAGGAGTCCCTCAGGGAAGACTGATTCTGTGTGTTTGTGCGTGTGAGGGTGTTGCATGTTTATTATACACGTTTGTATGTATGTGTGCTTGCATGCAAAGGAGCGTTATGCATTATGCGATGCATGTGTGGATGATTGAGCGTATGATGTATGGGTGGCTGGGTTCACATGTGCATGAGCGAGTGGTTGCTGTGCGAATGGGTGTGTGAGTGTGTTTGTGCTGGGGCAGCTGCCAAGAAGCTGATTTTGGCAGTTGGGGGTGAGGGGCAGGGGAGGAGCTTACTGGACATCCATCCATGATAAAGCAAGCATGACATTGGTTAGTTACTAGAATAGATTTTTTGGTGCAGCCAGTCTAGTCATGTTTGCTGGATATCTATGATAAAGCAAGCATGATAAGTGTTATTGTGTGGTAAGACTGGCATTTTGGTGCAGCCAGTTTGGACATGTTTTCTTATTGTGGCATGGTATATATTGCCAGATCCACCCTCAACATGTTTTCTTACTGTATCATCACAGGCATTATGGCAAATCAAACAGAATATGTTCTTATATGGAAACACTGACCTATATTGGTGCAGCCATAACAGACATGTGTGGGCACAGCCAGTGTGAACATGTTTTTATATTGGCATACATTGTGGGCAAAGGCATCATGAACATTCTTTCATGCTTTACTGGTGTTTTTAGGCAAATATAATGTCATTAATTATTACATGCAGGAGGGTTTGCGGTGGGAAGTGTGTAGCGCAATGAGGCAGGCAGACTGGAAATGTTATTTCTGTGGCACTGCAATTTTTACTCAAATAAGGGGCAATGCCAATACGATGTGTGTTCTTACATGGGGAGGTGGGGCAAATGTGCAGTCAGCAAGTAAATGTTTGGGTAGTGTAGAATTAAATGTTTGACTGGTGTTGAGGGCAAAGTCAAAATGATGAGAGTTCTTACATGGGCGGAAGCGTTTGCACAGCCAAATAAGGAAATTGTTCCTTACTGTAGCACTGCATGTTTTACTGGCGCTGAGGGCAAAGTCAGCATTAAGAGTATTCTTACATGGTGGTGTGGGGGGTTGGGCACGTATTTGTGCGGCAGCAAAACCTGTTTTGTTCCTGTGATGTGAGATTTTTACTGCCATTAAGGGCAACGCCAAAAAGAGAATGTTCGTACATGGGGATCTTGGCATATACCGACAGAGCCAGCAGGTACATGTTTTCTTTTGGTGCCTTACTATCTGCAATATTACTGGCCACGCACAGAGTTGGATGGTGCATTTAAGTGTCAGGACTCAGAAGCCAGGCGCAACCCCTTGTTTCCATTCTAAGTGAGCGATTTAAGGTTTCATTAAAACACACATTTGCATCTTTCATCTACTGCGTAGTGGTCCGGGCCGGCACAGAGTATTGTGGCGCAGTCTGTGCTTTGTTGCCAAGATTAGAGTGGGCCCTCACATTTTGTGCTAGGCCCATAGATATAGGTGTGTATTTAGTCAACTCGACCAAACTGGCTCCACCAAATTGTAAACTTTCAAACCATAGTCTGTGAATCATGAGCATACTGTTTTGGCTGGGTTTGCACATGAGTAAAAGGTTATTACCGGAAAGCGGTGATTTGATGCTTCACGTCAAATAAATGTAAAAAGGGAGTGCCTCAAAGTCATTAAGAGGACAGAGTAATTGAGGCAAGCGTTCTGTGGAGAAACCCCATGCCCATCTGACGGATTTCCGCAAGGTCTGCATGGTGCAATGTTGTTTCTGGAGTGGGTACAGATGTCCTTCGAAGAAAAAAAAAGAACAATGGCGACAGAGTCAAAAGCTTCAGTAAGTCCACTGGAAAGATGGCGTATTTAAAATGAGTACCCGGCGAGGGACAATGAGATTCTAACATGAAATCTCATTGGCCCATGCCGAGGCGTTACCCAACTCGGAGTCCCCCTCACCATTACGTTCCTTCCTGTCCCTGGTGGGGGTGTGGGGGTGGCAGCCACTCAGCCAATAAGAAGGCTCGTACTGGGTAATCCCCTCTGCGAGCTACCACACGACTGGAGGCTGCCATCTTCCCCCGTCAGAGTTTGTAAGTGTTTTCCCTCCACCTGCTCCTCCCCAATCCAAACTATCCCCTCCCCGGCCTCCCAACCCCCTTACCTTCTCTTTGGTCCATTTCGGGAGCGGACGCGCTGGGAACACTTCTGTGCCAAGCGCGTCTGCTCCCGATTCGTGACATTTCGTCATAGAAGGGAAGAGATTACATGTAGTCCCTTCTCTCCTTTCTATGGCAGCCATTTTCTTTGTTTACATGTTCCCTCTTTTTTTGAATTGTAGTCCCTTCTCCCGTTCCATGGTGCCCATTTTGTTTGTTTACCTTTTTCCATTCATTTTGAATGGCCGCTGTGGAAAGGAAAAACAGACTGCATTTTCCCTTCCTCAGCTGCCATTTTTTGCCATTTTTTTGTTCTGTTCCGAAATGCGGAAGCGTGCCAGAACAGAAAAAAATGCTCTTAGTACCCCAGTCTTACGGGTCAGGGTACTAATAGCAATAGGCCCCTCGCAGGGGATGGGGGGCATGACCACTTGAGGTGGTAATGCCCTGAAGTGGTAATGCCCCCCCCTGCTCGGGGCCTATTGCTTAAGTAATATTGGAGGATTATAGGTAAAAGGTGCGAATGAAAAGTTTAGAAATACAATAGGTTTGAAACAAAAGGACGGAAAACAAAAGGTTTGAAAAAAAGTTTAGTTTTTTTTACTATTTTTTTGGGAGGGGCGGGGGGGTCCCCCCATCCCCTGTTGCCCCCCCATCCCCTGTTTTTGTAGTGAAAAACACTTGTTTTACCTATACGGAAACCCAAAAATAAATATATAATTTAAAAAAAATCGAACCTTTTGTTTTCGGTCCTATGTAGCCGAACCTATTGCATTCGAAACTTTTGTAAAAGCACCTTTAACCGGACACCATATTGGAGCATTCTATCACAGCCTTCACAACACTGGATATCCATTACAAATGGGCCGCCTCCAAGCATTGTTTTGACTTGGTTATGAGGCAACCATGTGGCAGAAGTGCTGTTGACTTTACCATAAGATCCATTTTGAAGCAAACACCAGAGCCCAAGCAGCATCGCTTTGGCTCATTTGCAGTAAGAATAAGACTTTCCAACATAGCGGGGCTTCTGTTCATGTAAAAGTGAGATCACCTGCCTTGATTTTAGCGTGCGTAATATACCCCTGCGTGCACACTAGAGCGAGGGAAACATGCATGTTCCTAGACTCGAATCTAGCCCAGACCAGCCAAACAAAAGGCGCAGTCAGTGTAAAAGCAAGGCCGCACCCACCGTGCCAGAGGTAGGCCGCCTATATTTATACACCGGCGCAGGGCACATCAATCAAGGCCTGGACAGTAAACATGTAAATTCAATCAATAAGTGCTTGCCACATGCAGTCAGCCAACACCAGCCCCCAGCGCGTCACCCCCAATACTAACAGCTGCATTAAAGGCCCTAAACGTAAACCTCCGCCAAAGCAGCCGCCATAAAAGTATGCAAAATAAATGAGAGCAACATAATGAGAGGAGCCAACATTCATCTCGTAAATATAACATAACGACCACAACTAAAATGTCAGAGACTCGAATAAATCCATATCGCAGGACAGAACTATCTTTATGCGCAGCGTCCATAAAAAGAGATATTTACATGCAAGGCGGCCTCCCCGACTCCGGCTCTAAAGCAGTAACCAAACATGGGGCCCCGTTCGTGGCAGTTAACCCTGTATCTGCCAGCTGAGCATGGCAAGGACCAGTGGGCAGGTGCTCGCCGCCGTAATCCTGCGGAGATCGTTACTTTTACAGTGTAGTGATGAGGAAGATGATCAAAATGCGCGCCTGCGCCTGCATAAAGAGGACGTGAAGGATGCAAGCACAGAGCGCACTGACCTGCTCCGGCACGTGCACAACCAGGGCTAATCGGAGACAACCAATGCGCTGCATGCCGGTAAAAAGCCAGCACAGCTGGGCTACCAATGAGAATGAGCACTGCCAGGACAGCGAAGACCCTGTGAAACCAGCCCTACTGTGACAAGACTACACAGACCAAGAAGGATACAAACCCACGACTACATACTCAACCCGAGAAGAAGGAGTAATGAGGCTCAAAGCCTCGGTATCCGAAAATCACCGCTGATGGATACAAATCTATCAGTAAGAATTAGAAAAAAAGCCAGAACAGCGGGAATGGTGTGTGGGGCATCTGATGCAGGCCTGCTTCATCCTAGGGGTGTGGTGACTTCCGTGGGCGAGTCACAGGAGATGGTCACTGTTCAATGGGTTTTGAGATACAGAGGTACACTTGGGTAAAATACTGGGACTAAGAGTGCAAAAGTTTCCCGGCGCGAACGGATTATAAAACATTACTGGAAGTCTGTATTTACTATGATGGCGAGCGTAGTACTCTAGTACTCGAAGAGCGCAATTCCCCAGCTAAGGGCTGGGGGGCTGTTGTCCATGATAACGAAGAGTGCTCAGTATACAGAGGATTATGATCCATGATATCACTGCAAATCTATCACAGAGCAATATGTGCAGACCACTGAAGCAAACGACCCTTCATGCAAAACAGACAGGAGCTTGTAAAGGTCGAAAGACCCAGCGGCCCTAAGGCCTCTCTTCATTGTAATTGGTTATTTAAAAGGCACTTAAGACCCAGAGGTTTCTAAGCGCGGACCCAGGGATCGAACCTGTGTTGCTTCACGTCATCTTGCTTCCAAGGCGAGTGTGTAGCTCCCGAGCTATCCTCCCGTGACAATCCTCTTTGGGAAACCCACAGCCAGCAGACAATACTCTGCCGAATTAGACAGAGCGCAGGAGCCTCCTGGCTACAAAGGTGTGGGCAGGGTAGAGCCTGAGCGGGCAAAGCCCACCCAAAATCTGTAAACGCCCACTCTGCAGCACTTCGTCACTATTTACAGATGTCAGTGTGACTGCAGTGGGCTCAACTACATTTGCTTCAGGCCCCACTTGTTCAATAATCCTGGCTGCGCCTCTGTCCCAAGACTCAACCCATCTAAAGACCTCACACAAAGGGAAACCGAAGACCCACAGAAAACAGTCCGCTAACCAGTCAGAAACAGCTGTCTGGGCCAAGGCATACAATATGTGCCTTGACAAGGTGGTCTTTGAAGCAGCAGCGTCTGGAGTACATGGGAGACATCTATTTATGTATTTAGATGTGCAGTTGACTCGGGAGGATAGTTCAGGGGCAACGCGCTCGCCTTGGAAGCAAGACAATGCACTGAACAATGCAGGTTCGATCCCTGGGTCCGCACTTAGAAACCTCTGGGTATTAAGAATGTTATCAATAACCAATTACAATTATCAGAGGCGTTTCGGGGGGGGGAGACTGAGAGGGCGATATCTCTGGGTCTTTTGGTTGTAGCCCTGGATAGAAACTCAGGTGCTACAACCAAAATGCGAGTTAGCCCAGAGTCCCGCCAGTCCCGACATTAGCTTAGCCCTTGATCTTTTCCAGACCTAGCAACACCCCAGGCAACTATATATCCAGCCCGCAGAAGGTGTTAACGTGCTATGCAATTCCTAACCAACCAGGTCACGTTAGAAAAAAGACAGCCATTGTTTAATGTAAAAGAGAGACGCAAATGTGGCATGGAAGGCAGCATGAAGAGATGAGCAATGAGGACCGCATTTAAGATCACAAGAAAACTAGTGGAGCAAGGAACCGGAGAGGGCAACTTGTTGACTTGCAAGTCCTGTATCTCATGGGCTGAAAAAAAGGGGATCCAAAATATAGGCAGTCAAGTGCACAGCTTCCTCCCAGGGACGGGAAGAGTCACATAGAGGAGGACTGTAGGCATCCAAAGTAAGGGAGTGCAAGTAGGGAAGCCAGCAGCATGTCTCGGGAGGATAGCTCAGCGGCAACGTGCTGGCCTGGGAAGCAAGACAACACAGAGCAACAGGTTCCATCTCCTGGTCCGCGCTTAGAAACCTCTGGCTATTAAGCGCGTTATAAATAACTTATCATATCATGTCATATCATGCAGTGATGTCAGCGAGTCCAGGAGGACGCGGAGGACATCCCTAAGGGTGGCCTTGGGGAATTATCAGTGCACGTCAATCATGTAACATTTACAGGCGATGAACCTGCGGGCGTACACACATCTGCTCTGAGGTGGGGGGCGTGCTCTTATTCCAGCCAAGCCAACAACGTTCGGAGACCAATGTGTTTGCGGCTACAAAAAAGGGAGGGGGGGACAAATGAAGGATAACGTGGAATTGTTTTAAAAAGTCAGTGGCAAGAAAAGGGAAACATTGTGGCACACATCTGTACATTCCGTGGCATTTGCACCGGATGCAGAATGCCACAGCAAGCGTGATTTCTTGAACCACCTAATGGAAAGGAAGTTCCCACGGAGGGTGTTCCTCCGTGATGAATAGCACCGGGCAAGACCTGCACTGAGGGCAGTGAGCATCTGACATTGACCCGGATTCCACGTCAATATGCAAAATACATCTGAATAAAACCCATGAATCTATCAAGAAACGATTTCATGGAGTTCTAAAAGTGTTCATCTATCTTTTACGCTCATGTTTGTCTGAGTTCACACATGTCCACAATCCGTGTGTTTGCAAGCATGTAAATATCCCAATTTATGGACACACATATCTTATTACTTGCCTTATCGGCTCAATCAAATATGAGAAAACAATTATGACGTAATCACAAAGGCTACCGTAGTTCATTCAATAGAAGCACAATTATCACTGGTTCTCCCTGTGCTTTGCGTGGCCTACTGCTAACTCAGGGCTCTTTAAATTTTCAGATAAGCGCATCTCCCAACCTCCTCTGTCATGTTAACTCGAGGAATGATACATTTCTCTTCTCCCGCCAATGCTTAGAATGGCTACTACATACCAAAGAGACAACATCCTTTGAAAAAGCGTCCGGCCTAGACTGGAAGTGGAAATCCTTCAACCGCCATCTGGGGGCGCTGATGCAGCACAAGGTCCAACTTTGGCATAGTATCCTGATATGATATATATACATTTAACTGAGCTCCCCCCCCCCAATAGCCCTCCCGACCCTCCACACACACACACACCTCCCTACTATAATGCTCTTTTGCCTGCTCCCTACACGTGGGTTCTTATCAAATCCATTAACATGCCTTCGTGGGTTCTCATTTGTGTGTTCATTTTTCAAGGGCAGTGCACACTTTTCAACAAATGCAATCTTGCAACTGCAACAGGACCTGCAAAACATGTAGGCTAATCAAAGTTACAGACTAGCAGAAGGAAAAGAGCTGCAATCCCAGACTCTTCATGCTTGCTGATATTGGGTATCTGAAAAAATCACAACGGCCCCTGCGCTCTGAACATTGTAAGACTAGGATGAACACATTAATTCACCGTCAGCTGCTATTGGAATAGGGCTAAAAGACTATGTTCTAGTCTACGAGTAGTTTATAAAAATACAATAACCACATATGTATCTTAGAACTTTAATGTGAAACTGTCCCATAAAATATCAGATAACTATCAGTGCGGGCCTGGCCGGGATCCGCACATGAACCTGCTCGGTTGACATAGATATAGACAATGAAGCGCAAATCCTAAGGATCCATCGTAAAACATATCTGTTTGGAGTTCTGCACCACCAACGTTTCAGATCTTGTGGTGTGTGTGTGGGGGCCGAGGCCTGCAATCTACTGTATATTGGAAACCATACATCATGTTCAATATATAATCCTTTACCCTTACCTGATGCCCAGCAATGACCACATAAAGCGGATTGTAACGATGTATTGCGTTACTTTGTTGCTGCCCTTTTTATGTAACATTTTCAAAAACAATGTGCACTTAAGACACGCTACGCTATAGCAACCATAACTGGGACACATTGCAACAAAATTGAACAGGTGAGCTCAACATGAAGGCACAGAATTACTAACCCGTCCCAAGAAGAAATGGCATAGTTTGCGATTTAAGCAGGAACCAATGGGAGGCAGACCATGTACAACCCACATACATCTTCCTACTGTTTGGAAACATTATTTTGATTTGTATTGAATTTTATACCTTCATTAAGTTTCACAAGTTTATTAAACACATTGGGCCTCATTACGAGTCACCCAGTATGCAAATAACGGTGGCGTTGTTGTTGGCGCCACCGTTGTTTCCATACCGGGTGATCTCGAGTCCTGCAGGCGGAGGTGTCATTCCCTGCAGGCGGACGTGGAAACACCGGCACCATCCCGAGATGGTGCCGGTGTTTCCATGGTCCCCATTCCCATTGAGTCCTATGAGCCTCAATGGGAATGGAGATTTACCGAATTCCGCCTCCGGAATTCCCGGGACACCGGGGTCGTAATGCCCCGGTCATTCCGGGAATCACGGAGGCGGAATGGTAATACGAGGCCGGCAGTAACCTATCCGGAAAAACCAGCAGGTTACCGCCGGATTCGTAATGAGGCCCATTGTGTTTCTATCCATTGACAATGTTCAGTCTGCAGTCCAAAACCTCAAGAGAATTGATATTAAAAAAATTAGAAACAGCAACAGTACCTCACACACTACCAAATAATATTGGGGGACATGGTATATATACTATTGTTATCATGAATCAAATGTCAATGTTCATTCTCGTTATGCTCTAACAGCGATATTAATATCATCGTTCAGCAGATTTTGTGTATGATTTTTATTACTAAACATATAATGATGCATGTATGTTTGTCTAAAAACACTCAGTTCAATGGGAGAGATATTCAACTGTTTGCTAGTATTCCCCAGTGCCACATAAAAGCACACTAATGAATTGTCCTTAGTTAGGTCTAAATTAAAGTTCATCTATACAAATCAGAAAATCAACATCTTCCATGATGCCTTTCCTGGCTTCACTCACCCGGGCTAACATTCCACAGAGTCATCCTGAAAATCAGTAGAGGCACCTTGTTTACACATCATGCACTACCACACCCTGTAAAAATGTATATTCAATACCATGCATACAAAACTAGTATCTTACTCATCAAACATTCCTTTTGAGTAACGTTTTACCCAAACCCTAGCATAAATCCAGCCTTCACAACAATAATATTGATATTTTACCAACCAACAGGAGGGGCCCTTTCAGACCATCATTTAATTGATTGGTGAAAAACCTACAGGAATATCACAAGGAAAGATTGAAGATTTGTGGGAAAATTGCATTCTTCAGATACTGACTTGTGTTTGTAATTAAACATGCATTGGCAAACCCATACATGTTGCCTTTTCTACAGGCAAACCCATTTCCCTAATTCATATATTGTTAAAATTACTTTTTCATATGAAAATGTTCTGCAAATTCTTCACAATAAAAAGAATAACATGTTACTACTCATTTATATTCTTACGCTATGAAGAAAAGAAAAAGACAAGTACTTTAACTCAAGGTTGTGCCCTAGAATGCTGTATTGCTTAGAAATCAAGTGAAAAAAGGCACTCTTAGCTAAAAGTGTATTTCACCAGGAGCTGAGGAAAATCTTCAATTGACACATTTTTCGGACAGATGATCTTGCAGGCAGAAAAGGCTATTTTAAATCACCCTAACGTGACAAGAGTTTTGAGAAAACTATTTGCCACTCAACATTGTACTATATGTTTCCATCCATAAATGTTATAGAAAGCATACATGCGATGATTTGCTAACACTACAACAATAATCGCACATACATGGTATTTGACTACATTAATTATGGTGCATCAGAACATGACACAAATGGGATCAAGTGTGCTCACTAAGGTAGGGACAACATGCGACAAAAAAGTAAAACAAGCCCTCAATGGTTCACCATGACACCAACAACATTGGATTTGTTTATTATTAATACTCGAGCAGAAAGACCTAGGAGTTTAAATGGTTAGTGCATTGGTTTAGGAGAACAATGTGTTCATGACCAAATATCCAATCCACTCCTTCGTAAAAATATTTCGATGTATGGTGCATCGGATGGACAGACCCCCAATGCGGGTGCCACATGTAATCGCATGGGCGGCCGGGCCCAAAGTGGGGCTAGCATGGAGCAGCTAGAATAGACGCCAAACAGGGTGCAACATTTTGAAGGCACCATAACTGGCTCTATTATGCAGAAGGCCGATGTGACCCTAGCACTGGGGTAATTGTGCAGCAAGGTGATATCAAACAGTGTGGGTGCGACAATGAGCAGCGCAAGAGGAGTCCCCCTTCCCCCCCAAAAGTGGAGGCACTGTGCTGCAGGTTAACAGATCCCAAAGTGGATTTAGCAGGATGAAGGCCATGGGAAAGCTGAACTGTTTACAGCCACCCACGGGAACAACAGCATCAACCATGGGCTGCAGGATCCATGCGGCTAAACATCACGCTAGATAATTATTCTCAGTAATTTCCAGTTTTGTTCGACTCAGGTCTGCACCATGGATCAGGGCTGCGTCATTCAACCGGGCTAATTTTTTTAACCAGTTTTTTGTGAGAAAGTTAAAGGCATCCAAGCAAAAGTTGCCTTAATTAGGCAACAGAAGCCAGAGCAAGATCCTATTCAAGAGGATTCCGACTGGTGGGGTTGGGGGAGGAGACCTCCGCCCATAGTAGTGCCATTTTAAATTTTAAATCGGTGTCGGAAGAGACCATTTATTCTCTATTAAAGCCACTCAAACCGACTAACGATGTCCTTTTTTATCTGCCTGCATGGAGTGCTACCCGCCTGGCAGCAGATATCACCACTGCTTAAAAAAGCAGATTTGGATACTGAAAACTTACACAGTTACCGTCCAGTGGCAGCTTTGCCATGGCCGCTGAACATTCTGGAGAAAATCATCACTATTCAACAAGTTTGGGGATAAGGAGTCCCTTTTAGTGCAGCTCCAATCAGGATTGAACGGCTCTGGTGGTTTGTTTGGGTCAGACAGCCGCCAACAGGGGAGGTTGGGAGGTTTTTTGTCAGATTCTATTGGACAGGAATGTGAGGTTCCCCCAAGGATCCTCGTCATCACCTTTATTATTTAATCTTTATCTGAGGCTACTTATGGATATATTGTGGAAGTGTAGGGTTGGGTTCCAGTCATATACTGATGACACACAGCTGTTCATTAGACTTGATCACGTGGAGGAAGCCTTCATGAGGATAACAGTCTGCATGGACGAAATCGGCAGCTGGAGGTCGCCCAACTCTCTTTGCTAAATTCCAATAAGAAGGAGATTGCCATGTCCGGACCTAAACATCTCCTTAAAGATGATAGATGTCCCCTGCCTCCGGCCTTGCTGGGTACTGAATACAAATTTGTACCCAGGTTAAAAAAAACCTTGGCTGCATATGGTAGAATAATATGGGCTGCGAAGGCCAAATCGGAGCTAACGTGCAGGCCATTTTCTATTCTCTGCGACTACTCAGACAAGCTCTTCCTTTTGTCCCCGTGAATGATTATGCTGTAGTGGTGGTAAACTTTAGTAAACTCACAGCGGGACTATTGTAATACTCTTCTAGCTGGGGCTCCGGCTAAACAAGTGTAACAACATCAAAAGGTGCAAAACGTCTGAGTCCAAATGGTGTTTGCGGTTAGAAAATGCACACCCATCTCTGGGTTACGACGATCTCTCCATTGGCTAGCGGTGGAGTATAGGATCAAGTTTACATCATCTGCATGATATAAAAAAAAGTCTCAATAACTTGGCTCCCCGCATATCTGACAAAAAATAAGGTTTTATTAGCCAACACGGGCCATCCGAACCCAGGACAAGTTACTCTTCATAGTTCCCCCGTCGTCCTGTGTTTTCAGAGGCGACCAGAGATTTTTGATTTTTGGCCCCAAAGAATGGAATTGTCTCTCATTAGAGATTAGGAAGCTGGAGTCCGTTCCTAAATTCCACAAAGCAATAAGAAGGTATTTGTTTAAATAAGTATAGGAATTGGAAGAGATCGGTTTTCAAACTGGTCTGTCCATCAGTTTATGATTGTTAAAACTTGTTGCATTGTATGTCATCTGCGCCTAGATTTGTTTCGGTTTGTATGGAGCGTGTTACAAATGTCTCAATCAATCAATTGTACTCTATGAAACATTATATTGTATTTGCTGGTTCAGTCCATGCACCTTTATGGTGTAAAAGATCTAGGACAGCCTACATCTCAATACAGTGCATCAATCAATATGAAGCCTGCACGATAACTCAGCAAGATAAGCACTTGGTCTGGAGACCTGTGGGCCGCCTTCAGTCACCGGTCTCAAAACTGGCAAGGCAAATTCAGCCCTTCATGCTTCAAAAATCATTAAATTGCGTACCTTTGTATTGGTTAATGACATCTATTTCTGAAGCACCTAAAATCGGAGGAATCCTCCATGGAGTGCATGCGATTAACCCCTGTGGTAGTAAAAGGGATTCTGATGGCCAGGCATGCACACAAGCTTCATAATGAACTAACAGAAGAGGCATATGGGGAGGGCCCCATCACACCTCCCAACCCAGATGCCTGCAGAGGCCCAGGCCATCAATCTCTTAGCTTGAATTCCACCATGAGGGATTACAAAGGAGGAAGGCAGGGCTGTCTTGAAATCCCCTACAATATACATATAGTGGCACACTTGGAGCAAAGGGAGTGCTGTCATGGCCCAGCTCTATAGGACCTCATCATTCCATATGTCCAAGGGTGATCCACCAAGCTAACCTTCCTCACCTTATTTAGAATGATCATCAAAGGATGATTCTCACTGGCCTGCACTTATTGTTGGCAGGCGATCACTCTGTACCAAGCGATCTCTGGCAGGCACTTACTGCTGCACACAACTGACTCGTGGGCACTTCCCTCTGTGGAACTCCTAGCACTTACCCCTCTCCCTGTCCCTTCTCTCTCTTCCTGCACTTGCACATTCTGAATGCTCACAAGGCCTAGCAGGACCGCCCCTTTCCTGTTCATCAATGTATTCTATTTGCCTTTGTTCCAATGTTCCCTTCCATTTGCCCTTTAGGCGCTTTGAAACACAATTTCTTGATGCATAAGCAACTTACAAACGCACAGTAAATAAATAAACCCATACCCTTCCCTGAGCAGTACCATACAAAGACTGAGGAGCAGGGATAATACAGCGAGTGCCACGACAATTCATGCAAACCTCTGGTGTAACCCATTCCTGCTTTCCTCCCGGCACTCACAAACAGCACTTAAAGATTTCCCAAGCAGAGATGACTGCACATCTCAAGGGACTAAAACACTACACCTTGGAGCACTGCAGCAACACAAGCGCTTCAGCTTGACTTTAATATGGGGGCCTGGGTTTATAAACCCTCGGCCGCTTATGAGGAGTCCCTAATTGTAATGTGAAAAGGACAGTACAAGATAGGATGGGAATCCCTCTCAGCCAGGGGTGGGAGGCCCACTAGGAAAAAATCTGGAGCCAGTCCTTCCTCTGATGATGACAATGGCAGCTGAGAGGGCCCAAGTTCCTGACCCCCCCCCCCTTGGGGCAGTATGTTATTGTGCAATATAATCTTGACTCGCACCACGCCCCTTAAGCCCCATGCTCGCAGATTCTTTGTCTTAGTTCTAGAGACAACATGTTGAGCCGGAGTAGCAGTGAGAAGCTTCAGGCTGGAGCAATATAAAATGGGGGAGAGAGCAGCGGATGAGCCTAAGCACCCACACGATTCCGTAGGAAACCATGGTCCGCTTCAGGACACTGGTGTGTGTTCGGCAGGCAACACGGACCTAACACTCGACAACCATAGGCATGGAAAGGGTTAGAAAGCCCAAAAGGAGCTAAGTACCTCAGGGTATGCCATCCACAAGCCCCATACTTCGGACCTGGTCTTGGTAAACCACGGGCCACCATTGTGGGATCTAGGCAGAATTGTGCTGAGGAAGCGGGTGGGTGTTGAGCCACTATTTAGCAACTTTGTTATCTGTAACACTTACTGCAATAGCAAGACAGAGATAGATTGGCCAGGGAAAGCAGAACAATGGAACCAAGAGGGGAAGCACAAAAGGAGAAACAAGAGGTAAGAGGGCGTGGGTTGTTCAGTTGAGGTCAGAGGAAGAGAGGATGGCAGGCAAAGAGACCCGCAGGTGGAAGGAAAGAGAAGCGTAGTCTGCAGGCAAATTCTGAATCTAGTGAGGTGTTGATTAGTGAGTGCAAGTGGTACTGCATGGTGAGTGTGCATGAAAGTGTAACAAGTTTGATTATGGGTGGAAGTGTAGGGAGTGAATGTGAAGTGTTTGTGTGAGTGAAAGGAGGGTGTCTTAAGAGTTGGGGTGGAATATTAGTAGCATGGAGGAGAGAGTACTAAGTGTGGCGGCGGGAAGGAGGAGCAGTGTGGAAGAGCGAGAAGCAGTGTGGAGGAGGGAGTAGTTGCGTGGCAGGGAAGGAAATAACACCAGAGGGTAGAGATGAGGCCTACAAGGAACAAAAGACATCATAGGGACAGAGGAGGAGATGGAAGGGTGCAGAGGAGGGTGGAGTTGAATGAGAGTAGTGAGAGGTGAGGAGAGGAAGGGAGGGAGGGAGAATGTAAGCATGGTAGAAATAAGACTGAGTCAAGCAGAATTTAGGGCACAATTACCTAACCCTTTAGAAGAACAATTTGATAGAGTCTTAGTCTTTGGGGGAGTTTAGACAGAAAGGGCATCCTGCCTTTATGTCCTCAAATCCAGGATAAGATAGAAGTTGGGCAGTAGGGGGTCAAAATTCCATATGTACTACCCTGGAGTCAGGAACTCCTGGGTTAGGGAGGAGGGGCTTTGCTAGATGCGAGAGAAATGGTTGGCCATAGGGCCCATTGAAAAACAACAACTGAACCATCATTAAAGTTTGGCTTGGTTCTTGTGCCATTCGTGACAGTAACCAATTACAAAGGGAAGGCACACGGTTAGCACCGGCTGGGGAAATAAATAAAGGGAAACAGAAAATCCTAATGAGTGTGCCTGGTAGGTTTAAGTACGAAAAAAAATACTTGGGGAACACCAATCAGACACTTTCTTAACCAGACCATTCAAGGGAACTATATAAACTCACAGTTTGATGATGCAGAGTGTGTCACTGTTTAGGCTACCACCAGAGCAGAGATGAGACCAAACAGAGGGAGCCGCAGGCCTGCTCAGACAATGGAAATATACAGCAAGCAAGAAAGAGGAAAGTTACATGCCTGCTAAGGGTTATATCTCAACACTGGCTGAGACCAGGACCAAAGCAAAACAAAGCACTGCAAGCACACTGAGCACTACATCGCGGATACTGCGAAGCGCTGGAGACTAAAAGAACACACAGGACCTTGACCGAGGACGGAAACCGGAAGCTTGTGGGTTAAAATAAGAGAGCCTGTCCATGACCCTAAGCAAGGGGAATGAAATACTTGCTGGTAGGAGTTAATAGCCTAAGCAAGGGGAAGGAAATAGGTGTTAGCATGAGAATGAGAATTCAAAGGTAATACGCTAAAGAAAGGAGTGACTTGCTGTTAGAAGGAGCCAATAACCGTGCTGCGTACTATATCTCTGGGACTGTGTGTTCCTGACGAAGACCGGGAGCATAAAGATACAACGTTGCACGGTTTCCAAAAACTCCATCTTGACACTTTATGCAAATAGTTGTTCCATATAGGTTTTAGTTGATCCCTAGGATTTAGAGGCGTTTAACCCCCCCACAGCCTCTGTACAGTGCACCCCAAGGACAAATGTGGAGCTGTAGGTTCCATGATACACTGGCAGGTCAGGAAGTCTTTTGCGGCTCTGTATGTTCTGTTGGTTCCTGGTCGCATACTCTACATAAAAAACGTTCTGAGCGCAGTCTACGCTCTGTTATAGTTCATTACCCATCGCAGCATAAACCAATTTCTATTATACTTTGCTTTCCATTAAGGCCGTGTAGTTTTATAATTTGTCTTTGTTGCGAGACTAAGACATTTTCATCTTTTTTGAAAAAAATGACATTAAATAAGCAGTTTTATTAAGAAGAGTTGCTCACAACAATTTCTCTTCCTTAAAGCTGTGCAAATAGATACTATTCACATGTTTTGAGTTAGCACTTCTCATTACAGAAGCAACATGAATCTGTTTATTTTATTTTATACTACCTTAAAATAGTTTTGTTCCAATAAACCATTCAATTTCAGTGCGTTCCCTAAAGAAATCAAGTGACAAATGAGGAAGGGGGTTCTAAATCCAGCCTCTTTTGGATTCTTTCCAATTAATGTTTTCCCTTTTTCCCTGCACGTGTTCTGAATTAATGGAATCGGAGATTAAAAAAATAGATTTCTTATTGCACTTCACCTGTACATTCCGACTATATTCCAGGTGCAATCACCTTGCTTTGCTGGCAGGCCCTGCTGATAACTGATTTCAAAAAATGATCAAAGGATAGTCATAAACGGTCCCTTCTTCGAAGAACTAAAAGTCATTGAATGCCCAAAATGCTTTTATTGCACTGAGTGTACAATTTAATTTAGAATTACTGTAAATTAACCTTTGCAATAGTTTGGTTTTGGGATGTATTCGATTTATATGCCCAATAAGTTTGTAAAAAGAAAAAAAAAGTAAATTGCAGGGTTTGTTCATAATAAGACGCACTTGCTCATTTGGAAATCAGGTTTTAATGTAGGGCTGAATATTGCAAACATTGTTTGTAAATGAGTATCCCCGCCTATTTCAATAGAGGGGAATAGATTGGCAAAATTCGTTCAATGCGATGTCAAAATTCACCAAGTGAAGAAGAATGGTGGACATGTCCTTTAAATAAAATGAGGTCTGATATACGTGCATTTAAGGTTAAGTACAACATGTTCTACAGGATCTTTTAAAATGTATGTTTGATTTCAAAATCTTAAAATCTTTCAATTCATAATAACAGAAATGCATACACAGCCTTCAGCCTTTCATCCCTCCCTCCCACCCCCAACAATTCGGTCTTGGTTGTGTTGGTTTTATAGCAGCTTGAAGCACCAATATAACATTATTGAGATCAAATTACATGTTTACAACAACTCTTCAATTCAAATCAAAGCCTCCAACAGATTCCCAACATGTTATGTTAATCTGCTTTTATATTGCACCAAACCAGCACTGTAGTAGTTTCACAGCAGCTAGGCATAGTGTACTGTGCCCCAGCCAGGAGTATCCAGTCCTTAGTCTGCTGAAGGAAAGATAATGAGTGAAGGGAAGATAGGAGGATGGGAAAGAGGGAAATGGGTCTACAAACACAGAGAGGAAGGGATGCAGCAGGGCAAACATGTTTTGTGATGGTGTGGGCGCATATTAGTCTTGTTAGGTGGACTACAGGTCTTCAAAAGGCACGAGGCGGATATGTCTTAAAGTGTTGTAATATCTGGGCTGTGTTTGCAAGGCAGAGGTGTAGAATTTGAAGTTAGTTTGCAATCTAATGCTGGATGCATAAGGGGTTTGAGTGTGTGCTCGGTAATCCTCGTAATATCGTGACAAACAGGCAGGAATGGACAGAATGGCCAGATGTGTGGCCTTCAGTATGTTTTGTTATCTAGTACTTATACTTCGCCCATCACCACCGGAGTGACCTTACTGCGCTTGGCCATGTCCGAGAGGAGGTGTATTGTGACCGGGCCAGAGCGTCCTAAGAGCTGGTTCTGTGGATAGGAAAGAAGATGGTTGAGGTGAAAAAGAAGCAGGGTTGGATAATAGATGCAACAATTCAGTGGGGGAAAAACACGTGGGACGAGGGGAAGGGAAAGTGGCTGTGATAGTCTCGATGCATGTTTTAAACTATACTCATCTGTCAGTGTGAGAGAAAGATTCAATAATATACCAGTAGAGTTAAAGCTGGGCTCTACTGTGAAGGAATATCTAGACCAGACACTGCTAGGTCTTAGCTTTAGTTGGTGTGTGGTTGTGTGGTGGACATTCCAAGTGCTCAAGTGGGCCCTAGTGCTGTTGAAGGGACTGAGGAAGAGACTACTGCTCTGCAGGTGTACAAGGATGAGTAGTGGCTAAACCACCTACTCAGCCCTCACCCTACTACAAGCCAACAGTGTTCCCAATCATGAAAGTGAAGCAGGCACAGTCAAGAGATCTACTCCCTCTCCCTTAACGTGGGCCAACGCGCCCCCTATTGTGCAGCCTATGACAACAATGACATCACAGTTCACATCACTGATGACATCACTAATTACATTACAACAGTAACCAGCATTAAGGATGGCCTTCAGCAATGGTCAGTGTGCATGGCCAAATATATTTTAACACATTAATGGGTATTAATCATGGCCTCCAGTCATGGAAACTGGCCACAGTCTTCACCAATGCTCACTGTATATTTTAAAACACCAACAGGCCACCAACCACAGACTTTGGCCTTCACCAGTGGCTACAGTTTTCAGCTGTGTGCACTGTGTATTATATACACTAATCAGCCACTAGCCATGGGGTTTAGCACAACACTGATCAGTGGCCACAATCTTTGGTTGTGCCCACTATATATTCTAACATATAAATGTGCCACTTGCCATGGACTTTGACCCTGCCAACTGCATATTCTAACATATAAATGGGCACTAGCTATGGCCTTTAGCCATGGCCACGGACTACAGCTTTCAACGTTGCCCGCTATATATTTTAAAACAGTGACGGGCCACCAGGCATGGCTTTTAACCATGCACATTGCGATTTTGCAACACTAACTGACCACTAGCTATGGTGTTTGGTGATGGCCAGTGACCACAGCCTTCGTCATGGCCAAGTCCATGGCCCAAATTGTTATTAAGAAAATCAAAGTTTTTATGAGCTAACTCATTAATCATGTTGTGTGTAATGCCATTATTGATGTAATCTGTTATATACAATGTGATTAGTGTTGTCACCAGTGATGTCATCAGTGATGCAATTTGTGATGTTATCAGTGTTCTCCTAAACATGTAATTAGTGATGCCATCAGTGATGTGATCTGTGATGTCATCATTGTGGTCATAGGCTACGCAACAGGGGGCGCGAAGTTCAGGTGGCTTTAGCTGAATTTCAGGGGTTTTGTTGCTTTAAGTTCTCACCTCAATGTCCATGTAAACAGTTTTTTCCTTGAATTGAATTTTTTTTTACAATGTACTTCTCACCTTAACATTCCTGCAACTAACAGATTTTCCTTGAATTTCAAGGGTTTTGATATTCCATAGATTTCTTCCGCACATGGGCAGTGGCCCCGGCCGAACACTACCAGACCACTAGGCATGGCCACTCTATATTTTAAAACACTTGCAACCCATCACTCAAAGACGTTCATCAATCACAAACTGATGTTGACCTGTTTTGACAGTGTTATGCATAAAATATTGCAGGCTTTGAGAACTGTTTTAGGCATGGTGCAGTCAGATTAAATTATTTGTCGGGGATCACACACTTTGGTTAAGCAGCGTAATACAAACCCCTTGTTTTATGGCTGGTCTCTTGGTGACTGTTGTGATATATCACACAACCCCCCACTTACCCGCATTTAAGCAGCACGGAAAAGGGAAAAAATGACCACCTTCAAGAATAACATGTGCCAGGTACTTTGCCCATAGAGAAAATATTAAGCTGGTACCCATGAATATATGCACAGTAAGTGAACATATATCTTAAAGTGAAATATACAAATGTAGTTCAATAGACCTACTCCTTAGATGAAAGTGCACAAGTCAAAATAGCATTGGACTTTTTTTTTTTTTTAAATAAGGTAAATAACACAAAAAAATAACCTGGGAGAGGAAATGTTCAAATAAATATGCTGGCAACCTTTTAAACCCAGGAATATGTCATAAAATATTCCCTGGAAAACAAAATCCCAATACAAAACAAGTGCTTGTGGTCTTTTGAGTAAGCTTCTGCATTGAGAACATGACAACCTGAGTAAAATCCTGGTAGCCAAATACTTAAGCAAGCTTGCCAACATTAAAAACAAAACAAGGGGTTGCGTCTGCCCTCCGAACAAAAAGTTACACTGTCCACCCACATATGTTCTTTACTTGTGCCCTGAAACCCAGCCACAATCCGGGGAAAGTAACTGCACCATTCTCCAGGATTGCAAACTCTCTTGCCACATCGTGGGCAAATACTCGTGACTTACTTGCCCTCTCATCATTTCCCTCCTCGCCCCCAGGTCTGGCTTTCAACAATACTAAGCTTTATAAAGCAAACTTGAAAAGGTACAGATACCATAGTGTCACTCAAATATATAAATCCTTGTAGAACTATGTTAGGCAAAACGTGTAAAATTGTAGCATTATTCCTCCCATCTTGACTGAGGTCTTTGAGTGCAAAACTGATAGTAGCACGGTTTACAAAAAATAATGCAGATGCCGTGTGTTATGAGATATTTAAAACTAGGAAAACACATGGTATTCAGGACTGTTGACTCTCGCCCAGACATGCAGTAACCGGGACCCACCCTGCTTGGCTTCATAGTGAGGAAGGATATGGCCCCCGCAGGCCAAGTTGCTCTAAGTGGTCATGTAAGGTGGGCTCATTTATTAGGCAACTTGGCCTTAGGAGGATGGACCCTTCCTCGCTTTGAAGCTAAGCAATATTGGTGTTGGTTACTGCATGGATGGAAAACCCACTGTAGCTGTAAAAATATCTTTTTTTAAATTATTGACTGGGAGACTACAAATACCAGAATGCAATATAGCAAAAGGCAAAACAATGGTCGCTGAGTGCAAAGCTTTCAAGGAGTGATAATAGCACAGTTTTAAAAAAGAAAAATTTGGATGCCATTTCGGTCGCCTATCCATGCAGTAACTTGGACTGACAAGCTTAATTTCAAAGCGGAACTGACCATGCTTAGCTTCAAAGCAAGGAAAGGGCCGGCCCGTTTCTCTCAGTGGTCTTGAAACTTTGGCTCATTTATCAGGCAGCATGGCCTGAGGGGGCTGGCGCCTTCCTCACGTTGAAGCTGAGCATGGTCTGCCCTGCTTACTGCATGGATGGGAGACCTGGATGGCTATTGTGTCATTGGCCTTGGCCAGTGATTTTTCACTCCCAACATCACTATAGCTGTACAACTATCTTTTAAAAAAACAAAGCTCTAACCACGGTTATGGAATAACACATACCCTCGGCTATCTGTAGGCCTTTATAGCCTCGAATATAGCAGCGAATATCAGAAAACTGACAAAAGAATAGGCTTTCCTGCCCTCCCCCCGGCCCTCACTAAGTGCTCCCCCTCCTCTGTACTAGCTCCCCCCCCAGTCCCCAGATGGCCTCCTCACCTTTCTTACACTAGACCCCGAAAAGGCAGGTTCTGTAGACAGGAAAGTTGGAACCAAATATAGGCACATGTAAAGGAGGGTGGGTTTTGAACCATGGGTCCTCTATGACCAAAACCCTGGACAGGGCTTCTTGGAAGTTCTTGAGGCCTGTTAGGAACTTTATGTTGATATAATAGTGGTGTGTGAGATAGGAATCCTCTTAGACGGAGCCTAGCCATTTTTCATGGTTAACCTGCATAATCCAGCCTTGTATATCCTTCTCAACATTGGATGCAGTTTTTTTGACCTGTTAATGGAAGTCTGCGTGTGAATTTTAAGTCATAGCAGGGGTGTAGAGCCTGCATACCAGATCCTTTTTGCAGGTCTACTTTGAGCGTGATCGTCTTTTTTATAACCCTGGTGCCACTCTTGTGTTTTATTTGAGTTTCCATGAAATCTAGGTCTAAGCAATATCTCACGAATCTCCCAACATTCCATGACCTGAAACCTATGCAGGCTAAAAGACAGCTCTCGCTACCAATCACTTTAGAGAAAGATCACTGTTTGCAAATAAAATTAAATTGGAATGCATATGCAGCCATTCAGAGTAACCGCCATGTTGTTTGCTCACAGGTGAATGAGCGGAAAGAGTTTGTGCCACTGTAGTGCAGACTGTTTGGATGTACATCCCAGGTACAGATTTTGTCCCAATATACCACACAATATTATTGTCATTTTCCTCTGTCCTCACATCCTTACTCCTTTGATTTAATTTACTTCCACATTAACGAGCAGGGCAATGAAATTGTCCAGTCGATGTTTTCTGGCATTGTCGTCCTTCGAGACCACTAATGATGGTCTTCTCGTGTCCCACAATGCTAGAATGTTATCCTTTATAAATAACCAGTGTATCTAGAAACTGATAATGTATAGTTTGTGCTCAGATTAAGGTATGCAAATAAGGGTACATGATGTAAGAGACGATTGAAAAAAACTACCATACAAAGCTAAACTAAATTATGTGAAGTTTTCTTTTTTGCTTCTTTTTCTGTACAAGCTGCAACCCTGTGTGATTAAACTACATTGCTTGGTTCACCTTTGGGAACTAAAGGGGCTCCTTGTTCCAAAAGACTCCACCCACTAAGTGATGGGTATCCCTCAGAGTCGCCCTCCCCGGCCCCCACCTGAACCAATCCATTCTGCATTTTCACACCACTGGAGGAGTCATACACAGTGGCACAAAGGAGAAAGAGAGACAATTTAGGGGGTTCATCTGGAACCCCAATGCAGACTTACGTCACACTCCTCGGTTGAGGTCCATAAGGTCTCCATACTCCACCGCCAAGACATGGCCTGTGAAGCCTCCCACGGAGGCCCCAGAGCAAGCAGGAACAGTTAGAACAGTTACACTTGATCGAATGCACACAGAGCAAAAGAAATCAGGAGACAGACAGGCAAGTGCATCGGATGTGCTGGGCTGGCTGCAGATGGAACCCCTAACTGAATGAAGCTCTGATGAGGTGCAAGGACTGGTACAAATAAAACGCTGAGCCATGGAGCAGCATGGTCAAGCAGGCAATCGCGTCTCACTTCAAAATGGCGGGTAGGGGTTTTAAACTCTTGGCCGCTCGCAGGTAAGGACGAATTATCTTCAATCACAGTTGAGAGAAACAAGTACAATCAGTTAACAGTCACCAGAAGAGAAGCTAACACACTTGAGAAAGGCTTCATGTAAGTATAGCAATACGACTCATAGAAAGGGACTAGGCAGGGGGTCATAGATACAACGATCAGGAGCATTATTGATTAATTAGGATGAACAGAAACACTATCAAATCTCAGAGCTCACTTTAAGTAGTGGTACAGGCTGGGTTACCGACCATGAGGCAGGAGTAAGCTAGCAGGAGCCAGAGCCCTAAGGAGACTTCTAAAAGCTAGTTTAGGGCTAAATCACACGCACTGGCAGATGCTAGACCCATAGGAAGAAAGAGGGCTAAGAGCCTGATGCGGGCTGCACCACAGAGACCAGACCCAGAGGGGAATAGAAGTGGATAGCCTGCTGCGGGCTGTACCACAAAGACCAGACCCAGAGGGAGAATAGAAGTGGATAGCCTGCTGCGGGCTGTACCACAGAGACCAGACCCAGAGGGAGAATAGAAGTGGATAGCCTGCTGCGGGCTGTACCACAGAGACCAGACCCAGAGGGAGAATAGAAGTGGATAGCCTGCTGCGGGCTGTACCACAGAGACCAGACCCAGAGGGAGAATAAAAGTGGATAGCCTGCTGAGGGCTATAGCTCCGATCCTCGAAACGAACAGATCCAGAAGAGTGAGAAAAGAAATTGAACAGCCTTACAAGTTTGGGCTGAGAAGTGTGTCCTGTGGCTGGTGGGTGAAAATAACACAGCCTGGCAACCTGGAAAAAACACTCTAAGCAATGGAGAAGAAGCATTTGCTGGTAGGAATGAGTCAACGGTGCTGATAACGACACAGGGTGCCTATTAGAGGATATATACCACATCAGTAATTTAATCAGGCGGGGGAGAACAAGTTGCTTGTTGCATAGTCAAGTAGAGGACTGGGTGCGATAGCTGTGGGGCTGCGAACCCAGAAAGAAAATGCTACGTCACTGGGACAGTGAGTGTAAACCAAGAAGTGAGAAAGGCACTATATCCCGAGACACTCGTAGTATAAGTAATCCCAGAAGAACTGATGGCCCTTTCTACCACTTTGTGGTTACCCTGAGGGACCCTCGGATGTGGAAAAAAAGCACAATCACCACACATGAACTGATACGCCAGACACAAGGTTGTATTCCCAAAATCTAGGGTTTATTGCAAAACAAATAGTCCTAGTTGGCCAAATGGTCCCACGCCCCGCGACGTGTGTCTAACAGACCTCGGGGGACGCAAGAGAGCGAAAATTGTACATCAGTTACATACATACAAAATGAGCATCTTACAATCAGTAATGACACATTCGATGCCGCCCCTAATTCATTCCCTTTGAATTGGAGGCGATGATTGACCATGGTGACGAATATGACACCTAGACCACCTTATTTAGTAACCTTATTTAGTAACAGCTTGCAATCTCAAATTTACAGACACCATTCTTTATTTGAGAGAACACAGCGCTTCTGTTTTCATGGGCAAGCTGTGCGTAGGGGACTGGCACATTCCAGGCCTCACTATCTCCTGGTTTCGATTCACGCTCTAGAGGTCAGCTTGCTCTCTGGGACCTCACAGAGAGGGGGGCCGTGAAGCAGAACATAATTCAAACCTTTTTAATATTAGTTTTTTACATTGCTATTCTTTTTAGGAGACTAGCTGGCATCCGTGTACTGATTAAAATGCCTTGCTCCCTTCCTTCAAGGATATGTGAGGGAGGGAACTGGGCATTTCTGTCTGGCTCTCCAGCGTAATGTTTCAACATGTTTTTAGTAACCTTGGACCACTGAAGCGAAATAATATCTACAGCAAAGCAGTTTTACATGAGGCAAAGTGGCGATGTTAGAGAGAGCAGAGAGAAAACAAAATGGCGATTCTGGTCATCTTAAAATGGCCGCACTCCAGTTGAGCTAATAGCTACGTAATGACTAATGAGCATATATTCGTAACACTTTAAATGAGGCGATTGGTCTTCGGCCAATCAATCATCATGTATTACCTTCGGTCCAAGGGATGTCCAGTTTTTCTAGACTGACAACCCATCCTGAAACACTCAGTAATAGTTTATGTTCTTCAAGAGCTAGGTCTGGAGGTCAGGAAATCATAGGGAAGAATGCACCAGATCCAGTACTGATGTTAAGTTCTGTGACGTATCTGAAGTATTCATCCTTCCTCCCCAGGGGGAGCCACCCTCCTTTGAGGCTAGGGAGGTGAGCCTGCTAAGCAAGCCCTGCCGTAGGGGTCTGGGCAAGTGGGACCTCACTGGGAGGGACACCTTTCTAGGGGACAAGGACTCCCGTTCCCATAAGGAACTCCCTTCCATGAAGACAGTATCTGCTTATATGGGAACTGAGAAACATACTTGTAACACTATATCATCTATAAGAAGCAGTGACGTTGTAACCTTCTCGTTGGCTTTGGACAATGCTGGAGCATATTCTGAATACAGGGAGGAACAAGACGCCCCTTGTCTGAAACAACATAGCGAACATAAAAGGACAAAGAACCCAGAGAGAGAGACACAATCAAGCACAGAGGTGAGCCTCTGATGATACGACGTCCTGGAGAAGCAGAGTCGCGCATTAGCCGTGGAGCTGGTGGTAGTGTGAGTACAGGTAGCAGAGAATGAAGGATTCAGGAGGACCATAAATATATGCAGTGGACGAGATGCTGCAGAGACAGAGAAGCCATCTCCACTGGTAGTGTGACCACGCTTAAGGCTGTGGTGGACCGGGAGTCCGCTAATGATTGCCAACACAAGAAACCTGTCAAGGTACAGCGCGCTACCCACATAGAGAAAAGAACCAAAGATTAACAGAGGAGCCATCAAAGTGGCCCTTGCAAGCCGAAGAGAGAATGTAGACACGGGAGAGTTGCCCCATGGAGACGCCAACCCCAGGGAGCAGACCTGACACATAGACAGGTAGCAGGGTTACTTTGGGAAGGAGAAGAAACCTGGAACGAAGGGAAGTAAAATATAAGTATCGTTACGGGAGCCCAAGAAACCCCAAAGGAACAGTATAAGATATAAAGCAAGTGAGAATGGACCAGGAGGGTTCAAATATATGAAACACAAGTATACAGAGAACCGTACAATTTCACAGAAAAGGGAGACAAGAAGAATCTCTCGCATAAACAGAACTTTAAGTTTTAAACCATTTTCAATAATTGATACAGCTCATGAGAAGTGAAAAGGGGGTGAATTATAGAACTTTGTTGTGACATAACAGATGAAGACATTTTCACTTAGAAGCGAGTAAAGAAACTTCTGTGATATTTTTCTAATGAACACTTTTTTTTTCATGGAACTGAGATGGCTTTTGGAGATCAAAGCCAGTGACCATGGCTGGGCAAGGCCCATCAACCTCTAGCAGAAACCTCTGGTTATTTAGGTTGTTTTCAATAGTGGGAAGGGCTAGATAGAAAGTAGGTTTTGACAGAGGAGAATTTTTGACTTCTTTAGAGGACAAACGAGCACCTTTTATTTTCGTTTTCGTAGGTAGGGAATACCCTTCTAGCGATAGGAACAGTGAGGCCTTTCTTTATCATTTCAAAATAAACATCCTTAAAATGTCCTCTTATGGTCAGCCTCCTTCTTCTGGTTTGCCACTGTTCCTGTCGCACATTCTAGTTATCCACCCTTACACCTTTGTTGTAATTGTCCCTCTTGAGTGGTAGTTAAAAATTCCATGCCCTTTAGATGTTCAGTGGATTTTTATGCTGTCGATTGCAAAAATATATGTAGTTCATTACTCATACCATTTTTCTGGGAAACCTTAAAACACATGTCTCATTCCCTCGTGAAACTGTCTTATTATCCTATCACTGGGTATTTCCACAGAACTAAAGAGTAACTTTGAAAAGTGTAAGTATTTGTCAGTGACACATACAGGGCAAGTTGCTATCCAAGCTCAGTTTTTTATGGGGATATTTGTAACATGGAATCAGAAGGGCAAGTGATTTCAGGAGTTTGAGAACTGAAATATTTAGCCCATTGAGAAAACAGCCTTACTAAGGGTATGTGCCAACTATAACCATTAGCGATATTTCACTATACAAGGCGTTTGGGCTAATGACTGGCTGCTGTATCTAGGCTCGGGCATCAGTGGTTCTATTTTATTTGCTGGCAGGTTTTTGGCCAGTGGTCAAGTTACTTGCTGAACATTTAAATGAAAAAAGTATTCCTGCACCAATGAAACTACTAAGAGTCTCAGTTGCACACCAACCACCTCCCTAATCCACACATACTATACGTCACACCTACTTGCACTTAATACTGGAGAGTGGGCCTTTCTCTCTGATTGAGGCCGATAAAGTTTGTCTAGTATGCCCTTATCATGACCTCACCAGCTCCTGTGTATGATATTGTATCTTTGATTTAAGATTGAAGCAGGTTGGCAAAACTAGCGTTGGAAGGCAGGGCAAGTCATCCCAATAGAATTACCTAAACCAAGCACATCTGTACCTGATCCTACTTGTCACAAGTTACAATAGTGAACACTGCAAGCCCATTTGTATTTGTTCTTCACTGTATCCATGTATCCCCTGGGTTTGAGGCATGGTTGATGAAGCTGCATGTGTTTAGAAGGTTCCGTCTATTATACTGAAATGCAATAATTGTGATTGCTACAATTACTACTCAAGTTTCAATTTGATTGATTTAACAAGTTTCTAGTAAAAACAAGTTGCTCTTTTTTCTGACAATGACGTTATCAGCTTCCCGCTCATAGCGTCATTAGCCATCCATTCCACCTCTGCTATCCTCTTTCCTATAGCCCTCCTTACCTAGCATGCCAGTCCCTCTCACCGGTAGGCTTCGCTTTCTCGTGCTCTTCAATACTTTAAACATTTGTCACCCTCCCTTGTGCATTGCCCCACCACTGCTGTAGGGGCACTTCCCTGCCCTGTTTTCCCACTCCACTTCATGCATTCATACATTTCTTTCTGCCCTACTGTTACCTTCCCATGCTAACAATTCTTTCGCCATGACTAAGTCCACTCCATATAATCAGAGAAAAATTACTCTGCAGCATCACCGACTGCAGCAGAGACAAGACTACTCCTGGCCTCTGAGTATTTTTACTATGTCTAGTCCTTGCAGGGCTACTCATAGAAATAGGCCATGGTATCTTCATTTGCTGTTGTCAGTTAAACAGACTGCATGGTACCTTGGCTGAATGGATGCTGCTGGATTCATTCGAAAAAATATGGTTGAGTTGCTGGATGGATCTAAATTCTTCAATGTTGTTAGCAGTCAGAATTTTTAGATGTTATGGTCTGCGTAGGTGCTTATGGAATGGTCATGTATGACGAGCAGCAAACATGAACCGCAGCAAGGGAATGGGATGTGAACGCCACTGCAAGCACTTTGCAAGGACTTCCTCTAGTGGATAAACTACTTGGTCGACCTCAATCTACGAATTGTTGTAGTCGAAGTCCTGAGAACTATAATGGAGGTTTCTAGTTGTGGTGAAAGAACAACTAAGTTGGGAATCCTAATGTTTAGGCAAAATATTTGTAAATGCTTTTAAGCTACAAAAGCAGTGTTGTGAAAAATGCTTATAGCTCCTCTCGCCTCCAATCTCTTACAATCCCTTTAATCAATCTAAGCAGAAACGTGTGGCCTGAAGATTCACAAAAAGCACATGAAACCTTGAAGAGAAAGATTTGCTTCCTTTGCATCTGCATTTTTAAGAGCCCCAGAGGAAATCCAGAAGGGCCCAACATAACATAACCATTCTCTATTACGCACTGGGGGATGCTTTAATGATGTAAGGAAATTGTATCCGGCTTTTTTTTTTTTTACATACATAAAAATGACATTAGTCACGAGAAGTTCATTTTTTTCTGCAACAATTAAATGCAGCGCAACATTGCACTCTTTCCAAAGACAGCACGCTGAGTTTCCCAAGAACTGGCGCGAGGTAACTGATGTCCATGTAAGTCTCAAAAGTGGCAACGATGTAGAGCTATTTTCCCAACAGCTGTGGACAAGTAGCCCGCTGGCCCGATCACAGGATTTAACAAATATTGAAATTGACAGTAACGCCCAGGTGGAGTGACATTACAGAAAGTAATCCCTCTGCCTCCAAACGATAGAGTGGGGAAAAGGATAGTAGAGGCTGTTTTCTCTCTGTCCGTCTCTCTCCACTCTGCAGTCCGCAGCATGGTCAGGGGTGGCTGAGGGGCAAATGTCTCCACTGGGCCGACAGGGCTTTCTTGTCCTCTCCCACTACCAGGAGGGGAGCAGTGTGTTTGTTACCCACCACTGAACTGCTAGGAATGGGTCTCGTAACCAGGACTAATGTCTGGCAGAGGGACTCCCAGGACCCCCCCTTGTTAATTAGCATATTTAAGTAACTTTGGGTCTCACCCTAATTTACTAGGTGAATCCAGACGTGGACCCCTTGCTCACTATTTTTAGAGAGGCACAGATCCACCCTACTGATGAGGTCCAACCAGACCGAAACACGTGTCTGGGGTTTCTGTTGGTACTCTTGTTCAGAGGAGAATTGCCTAGCATTTCAGTGCTGGGCTGCCCCAAGGCAGGACAAAGACTGATATGTTTGGGATATTTCTTCTCTGTGAAAGATAGTGAGCTAAAGACTCTGGGTAAGTCTCTCGTAACTCGGACTAATGTCTGGCAGAGGGACTCCCAGGACCCCCCTTGTTAACTGGCAATCCCCACACCATGGATTCCCGAGGGACCAGGAGGTGCTTCACACAGTAAAATGCACAAACCTAGGCCAGTTTCCAGAAGGTCGAGCCTTTATCTCACATGAATTTATTTTCCCCTAACCCCATTAGCCCCATAATACTGTATTGGCATGGCAGGCAGAATATGCTCTTCTTATGATGTGCTGTCAGTGTCCCCATCAACGGGGTTTCACTGGCCAATTGTAATCTCTACATGAAGCCATCTATGATGATTGAACCCTAGAGGCCTGCCGGAGGCATGCATCCAGCCAACGGGGTGCAGCAGTTCTGCTCGATTGTAGGGAAAACTGCCTGTTCATTTTGTATGAACAGTTTGTGAGATTTCAGTGTTTTATGGTTTATCTTTTTTCCAAAAAACCCTTGGTTTTAGTGTACGAAAGAAAAGTAGTGGATTTATGTTCCCTGCTGGCCTGTCCCATACCCCACAAACCCCATCGCCACGCCCCCCTCCCACGCACTCTCCAAACCCCTAAAACAAACGCACCTGCTGTTTAAGGGATGTTCATTGCAGTGCACATAAGTGCAAGTTTCAACTTCTTCCTACCCTTTTATTTTAAAACTAAACCAATCCGGAATAGTGTCTTTTTAAAATAAAAGTATAGAAACAGTAACACTTTTTTTAAAGTAGAGGAGTACCGCTCGCCCCCACTTCAACCACTGTAAAACACACAAAGCCACTGCATCCATTACTTGCTGTAAAAGAAGGTTGCCTTTGCTGGCTAATATGTTATCAACATGGTTTGCCACACACTATTCGCTACCAGGCTCAGCTCATTGCTTAGTAATGAATACACATACATTATGGAATAAAAAAAGGTTGTGAAGCTTATCTGGAAATCAGATTGTCATAACAACTTTGTGGCATACATCGAACAACAGTTGTCTCCTCAAAATATTCCTCTGCGTAAAGTCTTGCTATACCATTATTCCATAACGAATCATTTCCAGCTCACTTTCAAAATGGATGCCTCAAATCTAATACTAAAGTGTCCTGTCAGAACGTCCATCAAAGTAAATTCCACCATACTGTGTCACAACCTACTTCTCGCACTACAACTAGAAGGTAAACTAACAGAAAGTTCCTTCTTTAAGGAAAATGGCTCACTTCTCCTGCTTCTTTGATAATGTTAAAAAAGAATGTTCTCTCACAACAGAAATACCAGGGGGAATGACTCCCTTCTCCTGGTATGGATATGTACAATTTCCAGTAAAACCAGGGGGAATGACTCCATTCCTCTGGTGATTTTAGATCAACTCTCCGTTCCGGACCAAGAGAATGCCTCCCTTCTCTTGGTAGGACTGCAGAGTTCAAAACAAGGCCACATGGAATTACTTCCTCCCCCTGCGGCTTTATAAACAAATCTTGATTTGGTACCATACCAATGATTACCTTCTCCTATTATTGCTGGATATAGTTCTTTCTCGCTGCTTTCAGTTTTAAGGCACACTACGCCACTCTGACCAATTGTTAGCAAAGTTCCAAGTCCTGTTATGGTCCCAGATCCTTCTGTGTTGGTCAGTGAATTCTCTTTACCCTCTGTGATAAGGAAGAATTCCTCTTCTGACTTCAGTATCTACTTTTGGCTCCCAGAGTGTTCTCTAGTTCGTGATAGGGCCTCTGACCCTTACCTCGTGGTCAGTGGGTTTCTGTCTGCCACAGACATGAGGCAGATGGTTCTGGAGGGATGACTGACACTGGCTAGGCCCAAAAACTCCTTCCGTCTCACTGGGCTGATGGAAAACTGTTTGAACATTTATCCGACCTGCTCCTGCGTAAACCTCTGGGTCTCCAGCACCTCCCCTAACTGTTACGCTCACCTGGTCTCTGCGGGGGCGTTGGGGCACGGTTGGAGCCCTCCCTCGACTTGGCTCCCTGGTGTCGGCTGTCTTCCCCAGCTGCCTCGGAGAATAGGGTTCTGGATACTGGTGTTGCACTGGGAGGAGAGGAGAGGAAATGAGGATGGTGTAGAGGTGTCCTGAATCCCCTCTCCTCTTTCGTGCCAGAACAGTGTGCGCAAGAGTCTTCCCATGCAAGCTCACTTGTTCTTTGTAATGCTGGGCTCTCCGTCCTGCTTCCTTCAGCAGGGGCGTGTAGAGTGGGCCTAGTAGCTTCAATGGCCCGTGAAGTGGCGATCCAGAGCGGCTGTTACCAATCCACTTGAAGGTAAGTCTTTTTAATAATGTCTTTAGCGATAAGTATTGAAGTGGTGATAAGCAATAATGATTTCCTGCTATGTCTCTGCTCTTCCCCAATAGGTGTAAAGATGAAGATCGGAAGCGTGGAGCGGCTCTTGGGATTCCCCTGAGGAAGATGGGCTCTCAAGGACAACAGGTACACTGATCGATATGATGGAAATCAAGATTCAGGTAAGATGCAGCCCAGAGTTTGTGATTGTGAGATTTCTAACCTGTTGTGTTCTTTTCCCTTGTAGGAGCAGTCCGAAAGCGTGGAGCAGAGTCCGGAGACTAGAAGGTAGTTCGATGGCTCTGGAGGAAGGTTCCGCGGTGAAGCGTAGAAGAAGCAAAATGCTCCTGAGCCGCTGAAAGTCCGAATCGGAAGAGAAGAGGCCCCGACTCCGGCGGAATGCAGGTAGGGTGCACGCACAGCGATGGAGTGGCTGGTTCAGGTAGGCGCGCCTTCAGCGATGGAGCGGCTGGAGTCAGGTAAGCGCGCCTTCAGCAATGAAGCGGCTGGAGTCAGGTAGGTGCGCCTTCAGCAATGAAGCGGCTGGAGTCAGGTAGGTGCGCCTTCAGCAATGAAGCGGCTGGAGTCAGGTAGGTGCGCCTTCAGCGATGAGCGGCTGGAGTCAGGTAAGCACGATGGTCTTCAGAGCTGGAGTACCGGAATCGAGGTGAGATACAGCGGTAAGCGTCACGCTGCAAAGCAGAGTAACGCGAAGCGAGGGCATGAGGTTGGGCTGGCCTTATATAGGCTGGCTCCGGCCCCTCTCTTTAGCCACGCCTTGTGGCTCCACCTTGCCCTGCCCAAGGATTCCAGCAAGTGCCTCCCAATGCAGTCCTATGGCCACACCCAGCCCTAATGCACGTGCCTTAGGCACAAAGTGTTCCAAGCAAATATTACTATGAGCTTGGTGACAAAGGCGCCAGGACTGGGTCCAAGTGGCCCTTGGGGGTGAGGAATGCCTGGGCCCTTGCTCATGGCCATGACACTAACTTCCTTGGGGCTCTAGGTATGTCACTAGGGCTTCCTGAGACTGGAATCAGCTTCATCGGCTCTTTGTCGCCCTCTCTTTGTCAGGATCTGCAGCGTGGCATCTTCCTGCACAGTTCTGCTTCCTTTCTTCTCTCGTTCGCATGCTTGTGTCTTCACCAACAGACCGAACGGAGGATTCGCCCAGCTGCTCACCAGCATTCTTCACGTCCCTCTCCTGCTGGACCATCAGCAGGATACGATTCTCCTGTGCTGTAGATTGCCTGCACATGTGTCCCCTCACGGCTGCGCTTCACTCTACGGGCGGGCTTCCCACCTCTGGTTGTCCTTTGCTGCTCTTTATACTTTGCATCCAGTTCCTCCCATGCGGTTTACAAGAGTCCTTTGACTCTGTCAATAATTGGATCTTCCTGCCTCCGCAGGGCCACCTCGTATCAGTATAAATGCAGTCAATTATCTTTACATCTCCTGTGTTTTTCCTCATCCTAGAACATCTGATGTTCAGTGGTCGAAGTGTACGAAAAGAAGTAGTGGAACGGCTCCCCACAATCCCCATCGTTGCGCTCCCTCCCATGCACAATACAAACCCCAAAACACATGTGCCTGCTGTTTAAGGGAACGTTCAGTGAAGTGCACTGAAAGTGCAAGTTTCAACTTCTTCCTAAACTTTTATTTTAAATCGAAACCATTCCAGAACGGTTTCTTTTTAAAATAAAAGTATAGGAACGGTAAAACTTAATTAAAAGAAGTAGAGGAGCACCGCTCCCGACCGCTCCCATCCACTTCGACCACTGCTGATGTTATGTCCTAGGTCACATTAATACATAGGTTTGCCTTCAATACAGTGGCTCTGGACATTGGGTAGGGGTAGGGGTAGGGGATGTCTTGGAGTGACATCCAGTGGGCTGTACCCCAGGTGATCGTTCTTGTCCCAAGAGGGGGAGTGCCTCCACACGAGGTCCTCCTGCATTAAACCACCCCTAGGGGGACAATTGGGGAGCGAACGCACCTCCGGAGCCTCATGGAAAAGGGTCCCCCTTTGGGGAGAAGTGAGAAGAGTAGGTGAATCGTCAACGTACACATCACAAACATTTTCAAAAATATTTTCACAACTGATCTCTTTTTAATTTGTTTTTTTACTTGACAGAGCAAGAGGGTGGAAGGATATGTAAGGGAAATGTCTCAAAACCCTTAAAAGTTTTCATAAATGTTTCTTTGTCCTTTAGGAGTAATGAAGAAAAGTAAGGAAAATTAATTTAAAAATAACTCACAAGGGGGGTTACAAAGGTTTTCACAAAAGGTTTCTCAAACGATAAGAGAAACCGAAGGGACTTCACGAAACGTGCACAATAAAAGGTCAAATGCCACAAACAGGGAATCAAATGTCTGAAAGGCAATCAAAAATGGATCTGAAATGGACGAAGAACAAGTTCTCCTGCTCTTTTCTAGTGTGAATCAGCCCTATGCCTCCCTCCACAAACCAAGCACACAACACTGAGATACAGAAAGTGAGCTCAGTATTTTATATAGCCACCTCACCACCCTAAAGATTCTAGGGCTCCGATTAGCCTGTGAAATGAATCGAGGGGTTTGGCTGTTTTGATTGGTCTTCCAAACCCACAAACAAGCTCAAGTGCTATTTTGGTCGCAGGCTAACCGCTCAATGTTGCAAGTGTGCCAAAGCCTAAGGCATAAGGTAATTCACCTTTATTCATGATAATCAGTAGTCATTGGGATACAATGGTAACAAGCAGAGGTTAGAGTTTGCTGTTTGATGAAATCTAATAGAGATCTAGAGTTTGTCTCTGGAGCAAAATGTTCATTATGTCTATAGGAGGGAAGCATTTGAAACTAATTAACTGGTGCATCTCAAGGCCCACATGAAACCACAGCACGAATGAAACAAGTGAAATTGTAGCATTGTAATATTAATTGTTTTTGAGAAAGATTAGCTTCCATTTGGGCAGATCTTCCCCTGTCTTTATCTAATTTTAGTTTTCCATCTATGCACCATTGATTACACACCTATCCTTGTGAACACGATCAAAACCCCTCTGTTTTATTTCCTTATGTACATTACATCCGTTCGTCTATTTTGACTCTCGTCTCCTTAACCCCCCCTCTGGCCCTACAAGCTGACCTTCCTCCCAGTTTCCTTTGCACCCCACAGACCACGGTCTGGTTTTTACCCCAGGCGGGGCCACAATGGTTCCATGTCATTTCATTGCGGGATGTTTTTTTGCAGGTTTTTTGGGGGGGAGGGTTTACCCATGCAAACCCCCCATCGCCTTTAATTTTTTATATATTCCCGATCACCCACACCCAATTTATACATTTTTCTAACCCCCCTCCCAAAAATTCGATTCGTTTTTTCATCAAATAATTTGTGAAAAAACATCCCGCGATGAAAGGACGTCGTACCGCCACAATACGCCTCCACAAAGACATGGCTCAGTACCTTTAAAGACTAAAACATTCTGGTGAAGTGCGCAGTATACGAAACTCTTAAAGCACAACACCCGACTCCTAAGAAACGGCTCTCGCCTTCATTATCTATGAAGAAAAGCAGAATGAGGATGTATTTTGTGTGCCTAAAAGTACTAAGTGGGGGATAAGATGGGGTTTTATCATCAACATGCATGCAAAAGCAACATCCGTTCTTTGAGCACCTACAACAATATCTCGCCCACATTCAATGGCTAGGACTCTAGTGCCCAATATTGACTGGGCAGAGACTTGTTTTGGAAGTCTCCGCGCGTGGTGGTGGTGGCAAGTAAGCAGAAAGTCCAAGATCCCTCCTTTCAGTGTAGTTCCAGGTAGGAGAAAAATACCCTGCTCTTTTATCTGAGAGACTCACGGCAGCGGTGGTCTGACATTTCTTTCCCTAGAAACATCGGGACTTGGAGGAAGCATGTTTTAGGCGTCGTGTTCAAACGTGTGCAGCGGGACCTGCCCCTTGGTGATCTGGACAAGCCCAGCTGGCTGAAGGCTAGCTGAGTCTTCAATGCACATACCATCTTCTCGGTAAGCTAAATCAAAATGCGCATTCCACGGCAATGAGAAGGTGGCATCGATCCGCTTTTCTGTGCACTATTTAGCCAGAGGCACAGGGGAAAGGCTTTGCTAAATCGGGTGTTTCCAGGAAGTCTCCCGACAGCTTCTCTGCCACCGGTCTCTTCCTATCCGCAGACTGATCTGGTTTTTTTTGTTCGTTTCGTGCATTTTTATTTTGTTCAGCGCTCTCTGCTGCAAAGGTGGATTACTTAAGAAACAATTAGGTGCATATACAAAGCAATTTGCAGGCAGTCTTACTCCTTCAGCTTCCTAAGTGAAGTGCCTTTCAGGACTGATTTATAACACTGTCGTCTTCAGAAGGCAAAATAATTAATAGGACCATGGACTTCTAATTTCAGTGACTTCCAGTGAAAGTGGATTTCACTTGATTTATGAAGGCCGGTGACTTTGCATTTTATCAGCTCATTCACTCATTATTTATGCTGATGACCAATTTCAATGGGTCGCTATCATAGATCTCATTACTAATCAAAGAGAATTAGGGTTCACTGCATTATTAAGAAGTCACTAATTTATCTTTAGAGCAAGGAGCGAGGATGGGCTGACAGGAAGGACGGTACGTGGGCTCTGTGCTGAACGCTGGGAAAAAAACTCCTTCCCCAAAAAGCTTCAAGGAACCACTTTTGCAAGCAGGCTCGTGAGCAAACCATGCACTTATATAAGACCGCAGCACATTTGTAGTGCACCTGCACTGCCAATTGGTCTGTGTTACTTCATCTCGACCATGTCCCCCTCCCACACTTTAGAGACTATTGACACTCTCGCATTTATCCAGGAACTCCAATGCAGCCCTTTACTATCTTATGATCAAGGACAGGCGTCCCCTACCGGGTAGACTCAGGGGAGTAACAGAACAGGAAACCAAAAGGAAGAATGGGGTCACGCGGGGCAAACCGCTAGAAAAGTCAAGCGAAGGAAGTAACCATCAGTATGAGAACCCAAAGAGGGGATAGGCCAGGTCAAGGATAATATAAAATTAAAATATCTTTATTGTTCACATATTAAATCACATAACACAGTGCTGAATCCATGATAAAACAGCATAAAAACAAACAATCCCTTTACTCTCTTGGCAGCCCCTCTCTGGAATACTTCTATGTGTGCTTATGCCCTTGGTTGGGTGGTCTGCAGAAGACACACCTGGTGAGTTTTCAATGTGGTAACACCCCACCCAAACAGAAGTGCAAAGTTGTTATTCCTACTGTAGTACTGGTATCAGGTTTTGAACCACTCAAATATAAAATGAATCTTACCTGGTCTCCATTGCACTCCCTTTCAGGTATCAACCCGATCGCCTGCCATGCTCTGCAAAGAGGCGCACATTCCTTTCTTGATATCGGTAATTGAATTAACAATATTGAGTTCTAGGACTCGTTCATAGTACAATAGACTGATCTTTGCCTCGTGTCATTTTCTCAAAATGAACTGTACTGATCAGAATTTGGTAGTGGCTGGTGAATTTTTGAACTGGAGGAGATAGGGCTGGATGATATGGACCAAAAGTCATATCTCGTTATTTTTGGGCTGAATGACGATTTATGATATATATCTCGATATTGTTTATATGCGTTAAATGCTCATTTGTATATGTGAGATGCCAACAATGCTAATACTGAACAGTAAATGCAAAACACAACATTGTCAGTTAACCTCATCCTAAAATTGCAATTGATTCAAAAGGAAGTCATCTCAACAATAATGGTAATACTAAAAAATTTTTTTAAAAAAGCAAGTAGGATACACATCCCTACATGTACTGAAGTAGGCATTGAGTGACATTTTGTAATATGGATTTGTCATAATTTTAATTAACGGGTGACAGATATAGATAGATAGATAGATAGATAGATAGATAGATAGATAGATAGATAGATAGATAGATAGATAGATAGATAGATAGATGTTAACAATATTGTCTAATCTTATATCGCTTTTGAAAATATATCGATATTTTCCAAAACTCGATATATATCGCCCAGCCCCAAGCGTAAATATATGCACCTAATATGCAGGAGCAACCAAGTGCAGCAAAAGTCCTGAACCAAACAATGGGGTATTCGAGGGGATCCCACATGAGTAGTTTTGGTGCATTTGACAGCACTTTCAGTGAAAATTGGATAAAACGCCAGCCATTTTGCAATCAATTTTGTATGCTAGCACATACATGAAACATCGATGCAAACCACCAACAGTGCAAAGGACCATTTTCCAACACATTTTCATTATGCCTTTGCCCACAACATATGCCAGTAATATCATAGAAGGACTCCAAGGCAGTACAAAAAATCCATGCCACAGAAAGAAAATATACCCAGACTGGCTATACCAAGATAGGCCAGTCTACCAAGTATTCACAGTTATGTTTGCGTTTACTTGAGACTGGAAAAGAATTCTTACTCAAATGCGACAAGTTAGAAAAAAATATTGCCAGGTGAGTCAATCAAGACCTTAAATATTTTTTATTTTTCAAACTATAGTTAAATCTTGCAATGACAATAAAGAAATCATGAATCTCATGGGTGTACCAACAGTTCCTTGGTTTGATCACACTTGTAGTCCAATCTTGTAATGTCAGTGTTATCTTCATACTTGATACATTTTCTTTGGTTCAATATATAACTTTATTGCTATTAGTGTTACCTTCACACTGTTAGTACCAATGAGTCTTGAAAATCATAAATTTCACAAGTCCTTCCCTTTAACTCTTTAACTTTAACCATTCAATTTTCTATTGAATGTTACTATGGGGAAACCTCTCTAAACAAAGGATTTAAAACTAAAACAAAGATTATTTGTTTTTTTCTCTTCCTATAGTGATTTGTTTTTTACACAGATAAATATAAAACATGTAACAAATCAGGTGTAATATGGACCATTAAGAAAAAATATTATCTTTGATTTACAGAAGGACCAGAATATTATTTCATTTCCATAGACAAAAAGGGTGAGTCAAAGAAATTCTGATTATTCATAAATAGACAATAACTGTCTTTTTCCAATATATACTTTTTTAAGGTATAAATAAATCAATGTAATTTGTTTTCCGTTGGTTGATAGAATATAGTTCCATCTCCTGATGAACCATTGACACCATCAATGGGGAAACATGTGTCGCGCTAGGAACTGTAGGGATACTTGTGACATTTATGATTTACAAGACTCATTGGTACTAACAGTCTGAAGGTAACACTAACGGCAATAAACTTATATATTGAACCAAAGAAAATGTATCAAGTGTGAAGAGAACACTGACATTACAAGATTGGACTACAAGTGTGATCAAACCAAGGAACTGTTGGGACACCCATGAGATTCATGATTTCTTTATTGTCACTGCAAGATTTAACCATCGTTTGAAAAATAAAAAAGATTTAAGGTCTTGATTGACTCACCTGGCAATATTTTTTACTAATTTGTCGCATTTGTGTAAGAATTCTTTTCCAGTCTCAAGTTTTTCTATATTCTATCTATGTAACAGTCACACAGTTACTGGAAATACTCATGCTGACAACCATATTCAATCAAACATCAGTTAAATTTAAGAAAACCATGAAAGTGATCGCCAAGGGTGTGCTTTGATGGCTGTATTTTTTTAAATTATGTTTGCTTTTACCTATGATGAACGTACAAACAATTGTATGACATACAAAGAGTATATGGCTACACTGGAGCCACCAACATAAGCCAGTCTAGCCACATGATAACACTAATGTTTGGTTTACTCTTGATGTCAAGTAAAAAGTAACAAATGTCATGCCACAGCAAGACTAAATGCACACTGAGACAAGTAGTGCCATTTAGCATGTAGTTTCTTAATGCGGCATGGCATTTTTCTATGTTCTATTGTGAAACAAAAGGGTTGTAGATCAAAATCCACCTCATTATTTTCTTCCCCTCAGATGGTATCGCAAACTAGTGATGGCCCACATGACAGCCTGGGCCTCCAACTCCACAGTTGCAATACTTTGTTCCAGAGAGAAAAAATGTCTGCCTGTGTATAGAGCCGGGTGTTCTTGGCCATCATGCAACTGGAATAGGATGGCTTATAGGTCTTCCTTGGAAGCATCCATCTGCAAGGCAAGTTCCCTATTAAGGGGTATCTTGAGGATGGGTTAATTGCAAACGATTTTTTTCATCTCCTCGAAGCTGTGTTGGTCATGGTGGGTCTAAATAAGTTTGATGGACTGGGCATTCTTAAGCTTGTCTGTAAGATTTGCTGCAATTTATTTAAAGTTCGGAATGGGAGAGCATTGAATTGGAAAAGGCTCTGGGCTATACTAAAAGCGGTTTTCTATTTATATAAGAGATTCAATGATACCTGCTAATAACTGTTGGTTAAGTCCAAGGTAGTGAACTTAGCGTTTCCCAGTTGCTCAATTAATTAAATCGATACTGGGCATTGGGTAGTTTTCAAAGACAGAGATTGAATTCATCTTGGGAAGTCAATACAGAGCACTAAGAATCATCAGGATTGGGGATGAGGACAACTGGGATAACCTGGGGCTGGCTCTCAGAGGGCTATATGTCTCCTACCTTCAGCATCTATTTCTTCTTCTATAATTTTACTTCAAACCTCAGGGGCTCTGTAAGGCTTCAGATCAACTAGCTGTGGGGGTGTTCTGATGTAGCAACATTTGCTTTTTATTAACTCTACCTGGAACTTTGTAAAGACTTCAGGGAATTGCGCCAGCAACTCCCGGAGGTCCCTCTGTTGTCTCTCGCTAAGGTTCTCAGGGATCAAGCTAGATTTATTTTCATTCTCGGCCAAGAGGGTGGCCATGGTAACTGTGCTGTGCTCAACAGGGTCCGTTTTACAAATCTTTAGCAAGTTTATATGGTAGATTTGGGTCTTTTGTTTTCTATCAGGTTGGGAGACTAGGTAGTTAAGCAGACCTTTACGCTCGAGCATTTTATATGGCCATACCACCTCAAGATCATCCTATTTTCAGACTATGTAATACAACTAGTACCTGGTTGCCTACTGAGAAAGACCTAGCCACTGCCTGGTGATCATAAGCTCCCTTTTGGTGTTCTTGAGACTTGGAGAGATAACTATTAAAAATGGCCCCTCGCCATGGGACTTTAACTTGAGATTTAGGTAGCAGAGTTTCCCCACTCTCCTCCCAAGTTTCCATCAACATGTCGAGGACATCTTGGGTTCCCTGCCACAGAAGAGCTGAAACGGGGAATAGCCCAGGGAGGATTGAGGAGTTCTTCATACTTCAAAAAGGGCCCAGGTTATCATCAGGTCATAATTCTTCCCATCAGTCTCTACCAATTTTCTTATATGCTTTAGGGTCTGGTTAAAGCGTTCTACTAAGCCATCTGTCTGGGGGTGTTACACAGATGTCCGCAGGGTTTTGATTTTGAGTGTCACCTTCACCTCCTGCATAAAGCGGGACATGAAGGTCGTACCTTGAACCATTATGATCCCTTTTGGGTACAGGATGGGAATGAGATGTTTTAGTATGTGTTGTGTAGTATTGTTTGTCAATGGGAAAGCCTTTGGATAGCAGGTAGCGTAATAAAAGATCACAAGGATGTGTTTATTTCCCAGTTTGGATGGTTCAAGAGGCTCCACTATATCCTTGGAAATAGATAAAGATATTTAAATGATGGGTATTGGTTGTAACAGAGCTCTGGAAATTGGGGTCCTAAAATTCTTCTGGCAAATTTCACAATTGGACACATAGACCTTGACATCGGTATAAACACTGAGCAAGTACAATTTACTAAGGACTTTGCCCTGAGTTTTTGTCATGCCCTGGCAGCCGACTGTTAGGTACCACAGTGCCAGATCCATGACCACTTCCTGTTGGCTTCTGGGAATATCCAGTTGGTTTCTCCGTTCCAATCTCTCTGAAAACATCCTTGGTAGACTAGGCCCTTCCTTGTATAGAAGAAGGGTCCAGTCTGTTCAAGGCCCATAGTTTCAAAGGCAGCCCTCTCAAAGGCTTTGGCCAGATTCTGGTAATTTCGTGGTAAAAACACCAGGTTTGGGAAGGTGGTGGTGTCCTCTCCATTAGTTGGGGAGAAACGGGTCAGGTTCTGAGCAGCTTGTCTGAGGCTTAGGGTGCCTCTGGTTGTACTAGACTGTCTACTTTGTGTAAAGATGGATCCATGGCTTGTACTAGGATTCCCTGGGTGATTGGCTCCACCCTTTTTCACAGTATTATTGTGTGGCCCTGCATTGTGCTATAACACTTGGACTTCCCCCGGTAGTCTTGGGTCTATGATAACTAAATCGAAACCAATGGATTGGGGTTGTGCACACTCAGGTTGCCGAGTTGTTGGGGTAAGGCATCTCACTAGCAAGGGTCCCAACCTTGTTTCAGGCTATTCTGATGCCACTTGTGGTAAGTCAGAATCAGGAAACGGATCTTGGTTAAATGTTACTTTAATTTGAAACTCTCGAGACCTAAGGTGTCCCTGAATCTCTTGGCCCTAATCTAAAGAAAATAAATCTAAAAAAGAGTGCTTGTCAGGATATCTTATAGAAAAACTCTATTCTGCCATCCAGAAAACTATTGTGTTTTGACTTCTGTCCCTACCACTTGATAACAAGAGAATAACCCAACTCTTAAAGGTACAATAGGGGCTATTGCCCAAACAAGGTCATTGTAGATGGTTTTTGATCCCACCATAATGTCTCTGTCTCCAAAAATATGGGCCTCCTTGCACCATTGTAAAGTTCCATTCAGGACACCAAGTTTCTCTTACAGATCCACCCCCCTTCTTTGGAATTGAGTCTCAGTCTCATCTCATTTCCTTGGGACTCACAGACACTCTGACTCAGTCTCGGGTCTGTTTCAGCCTTTGGGTGCTTGCTGGGGCGTACATCCACTCCAGGATGTACGCCCCAGCAAGCACCCAGAGTTTCCCACCTGTACTCTCTCCAATTAATTATCTCCTGGTTTTTACCTTGGGTTCCTCAATCCATCTTGGGGTTGGTCTTTCACCCCGCCTTAGGATCTGGTTTCTTTCACATCGCCTTGGGGTCCACCTCTCGCTGTACCAGGGGTCTGGTTGGTTTCCTTAACCCTGCCTTGGGGTGTGTCTCTTAGCCCGCCTTGTATTCTCCTCTTGTCTTTCTTTCGGTCCACCACCTGATTCTCTGGAGTGGGCATGTACCTTCTGTCTCTTGCCAGTGCTCCTCCAGGTTGGCATTCCAGAAGGATAATGTGGCTTCTCTTCCTCTGCTTCGTCCTTGGGTTCTGTATGATTTGAAGCATTGGCTCCCTTCCTACTGCAGTTCTACAGGGCTCCTGCTTCTGGTTCTTATTGCATCATGTCGATTCTGCTTGGGTTTTCCTCTTCTGCTCAAGGCCCTTTGGTATCAGGCCTTTTTTCGGTCTGTCTACCGGCAAGACTGCGTGTGTTTTGCGGGCTTGTCCGCTTCTTGGTTTGGCATGCCGGTTTCCTGCCACACCTCCCAGGAGAAGGTTTCCCAGCCTCTGCGGCTCCACGGGTGGCTCTCCTTCCTTCCCTCAAAGCTGATAGGAACTTTATTTTTCCAGCGACAAAGGGGTGTGTGAGTTCCCCAGCCTCTCTCTTTAGGTGTGGGTGGTGCCTGAAAGGAGTCAGAAACCACACCAGTCGCATATACAGTTGCCAGTTATCACGAAGGTTAACTCCCATATAACCAACAAAGCTGTTTGTTTCTTGCGACAAGGGAGGGCAACAGAAATCCTGATCTAGGGATTGTCTGTTGTAAGGAAGGCATGGTATCAACCAGTAAGGCAGACGCAAGTGAACACAGTTCAAGGCTGTTTATTGAACTTCAATTGGGTTTGAAAAACACCTAATCTAATCCTAAACCTAAAGATGGGAGCAAGCTACGACCGTCAAAATATAAGGACGCAGTCCTAGAGTCTTGTCAAAATAAAAGGGCCTATACTAATAAACATATTGCCAATCCTTACTTCTAAATACAAATAGTGAGGGAAACAATGTCATGCAAAATAAAAGTGTTCAAATAATGATATTACAGGATATTTGAGCCCTTGGCTTCCCTTCCCCAAGTTTTCAGCACAGGACGAGGTGGCACATTCGCGGTAAGCACACGCTCTGGCTTCTCTAGCACAAGGATGCAGTTCAAAACCTTAACATCAGGGCCTTCTGTGCCAAAGTCTCTTTGCCATTCAAATTCTCTGATTTCAGAGGGCCTGATGCAACACAACAAACATTAAAGTTCCTTTCTTCTCAGGATTTCATATGTACAACTTCTCGGGTGATTCACTGTTCAGCCCGGGTCCCCTTCCGCCAGGCTCAGAGCCACTTTTAAACACAAAACCTTCAATTTGTCACCCTGTGCCGGGCTTGGGCCAAATGTATCTACTTTTCCAAACTTTCTTTACTTCATCAAAAATTGAAGACCTTCGACCATGCGCAGGATTTTGCTTGTACCGTTGCAGGACCACTTTTCTTAATAGAACTTCTGCCACTTCTCAGCTGGATACCTTACAGAGACCTTCGATTGAACACCCATGCCGTGCCGGACCACTCTGTCAAAGGTAGTGTGTCTTGCTTTTAAAGTTCAATCACTTATCAGCACTTCAACTCTTTTACTTGTGTCTTTTATCACACGTGTTTTAACAAGGTTCGTTCCAGCACTCGCCATACAATGTTGCTGCTTGCAACCTTGGATTCAACAGAGACCGGTCTTGTATTTGTCTCCCCAACTCACCGGCTGTGTTGATTTCACTGTCGCTGCTTTGTTCTTGGAGCCAAGGATGGTATTATAGCAGCTGCTGCTTCTCCCCGCTTTGATTATTGAAGTGGGAGGGCCCTGGGTATCTCCGACACACAATGTAGGATTCTTTAGCCTGGTTTCCTGGTCTTGCGCTTTCTAATCTCGAGGTTTCTTGGAATTAAAAGTTCCTTGTCGGAAAGGTCAAGGGAATTTCCCTCCTTGCAATCCCCTTCTGTTTTGCCGTCTTTCTACTCTCGTTCAGCTGATGTCTCGAAACTGCTGTTTCCTTGTGTGCTTTGCCTCGCTCAGAGTGTGCTCTCGTGCTCTGCCTTTTATCCGTGTGGGGAAGCTTAATGAAAGTCAGGTGTGTGATGGTCAGTAATTGCATGACATTGCTTGATCATGGTATTGGGACACGTCAGGTATACTGCTCGGGTGTTAGTCTGTTTTCTCCTATAGTGTGCTCCATGTGAAAGTTTTTGTGTCGGAAAAGGGGGCTGGAGGGGGGTAGTATCCTACCTGGTAGGATGGGGTAAAGGTGTTACAGGGAAGGGGATACCGCATCTCACCATCCATTGTGCCACTCCGACTCCCCAAAGACCCCGCACCCAGGTGATTCTCCCACACTGGTCCACCCCCAGGAACTGGATCCAAAAGCGATGGCCATGTCCTGGCCACCTGGATGGCAGATCCCTGGGTACTATTGGGTGAGACACCTTCTGGTTTCTGACACTATCATTTTCGATGGGAACTTCTACTATAACCTTCATAAGGAGCAATTTGTTGATCTCCTCTAAGAGGGGGTTGCGCTTAGGTGAATTAGAGGGGAAGAAGGGCAAAGAGTAGGGATGCTGAGAAGGACACAATTTGGTTCAGATGGAGGGATAGCCTGCAGCCAACTGGAGTCAGCTTCCTAATCTGAGTTCCCGAGTCACTTTCATTTGCATCTGGAGCAGAGGATGAAGCAGAGCCTTCAAAGAAGCCTTTTCCAGACATCCTTGCATGTTTCCTCTTGTTCGTACTGGGGGTATTGGTTGGGGGTTCCTGGCCTTTCTTTCTTGGGAGCAACACAACCATCAGAAAAACTTTAGTCTTGGTAGCCTAGAAACAGACTGATTAAAGGCTTTATGTTCTTTTTTAGCTAATGCCACAAGGAATTTAAGTTTGGGTAGAAGTCTTGCACTTATTAAGCTCCTTGTCAATGGAGGATTGAAAAAGATACTGACCATCAAATGGAAGATTTACGATGCAGTCTTGAACTTCCTGTGTGAATTATTGTGGAATGCGTCCACTTTTGGTATGTACATTCTGAGCACAATTCCCCAGCTGGCTGTATCAAGGTGGTGAAGTGTACCACAAGGGGGTCCGGAGCAGACAGTTTAACTTCCGCAAGTCCAGATTTGAATTCTTGCTGTTTGTCTCAAGGTAAAAAAAGGCTACAGAATTGTACAATTATCTTCATAGTCTTTGATTTCCGGCAGCTAAGAGTGCATCGGCATTGGCCTGTCTGACGTGCAGTCAGGCACTGGCATAGACTTTGTGGCTGTAGGTCTCCAACAGTTTATCCTCATTACTGAGCAGAGCTGAAAGTGAAGGTGAAGGCAAAGTTCCTTAAACCAAGTGTTTGGCAATTAGCATTGTGGACGCCACCAACGATGAGTGGGGTCGGAGGTCAGCCAAAGCTTTTCCGACACCAAGTGCTTGTATCTGGATTCCAACTTTGTATTAGTAGGTTGCAGCAAATGAGGCATATCCCATAGCTTTGTGTTCTCAGCCAAGATATTCTTTTGTATTGTGAGACCAGATCTTTTGGAGGTGTCTAGTGGCACCGCTTCGTAGAGAACTTCTGACTCCTGTTGGAGTTCCTCTAGTGTGGAACACCTAGAAATTTGAACAAGCTGAGCATTATTTCATGAAACGCTCCGAGTTGAATATCTTCTGCAGTTTCGCTGGCAGAGTCGCTATCGGTTTCCTTTGTGCAATGTCAATGGAATCCTTGTGAGAGGAGCTAAACCATACTGGTTGTAGGAAAGGCCGTGCCTGGCAGCTTAGGCACATACTCAATGGTCTTTCGTACTGCATGGGGGGACCTTCGGGACTGATGGGCCTAATGTAGGTACTGATGGTGCTGATATAATAGCTACTGTGAGCGGTACTTATGGCTGTGGCACTGATAGTACTGTTGACTGCGGTGCTAGTTGGATTGCAGGCTCTGGGGCATGAGTCCTTTGATTATCTCCTGTTAATCTGCCATCGCCCTGGCTCTCACCAAGGTTTGGAATCTCGTGAAGAATCCGTTTGTGTGGGCTTGCATGGGATGTGCAGTGACAAGAGGACACTGTGGGTGTCCATGTTGATGTCATTAATGGGGTTGCAGATGGCAGCCATGTGGGAGGCGTGGCCAATACGGCTGACAAGTTTGCTGCACACAGGGGAACTATGGAACAGACGAGCAGGATGGATAACAGGTGCCCCATTGCAATGAGGTCTGTGGGAGGAATGCATCATGCAGGACAGTGAGAGGCATGGAAGTTGGAGATTCTAGACTGCTGGAGGTAGAGCTGGCCACTGCATCGCCTAGGGAAAGAAGCGACAGGGGACTCTGGTTTGGTGTGGTAGGGCCCTTGTCCCGACGTAGGTGTGGCTGGAGGACCTACTCTGGTTGTGGGCTTTGAATGTTCTTTGGCCATCACTTTCTTTTAGCCTTTTGGAACTTCCCTACACACTTTTATGCTGGTTTAGTTTAGTTTATTATTTGTATAGTGCCACCTGGCCCTAGGGCATCCATACCAGTCATGAGAATTTGTAAGTGCAATTTAATAAGACATCTAATTATCAAAAATATTCAATGTTGTATCCAACATTTTCAACAAGATTTAAGTAAATGTTCAACTTCAAACTTGATATGTTTTTCTAATTTATTTCGAAGTTGAAATTCTTAGCACGTTTCAGGAAAACAATTCACTCCATCAGGAGATCATTTTTCAATTCTGTCAAACAACAAAGTAGAATTTATCACTAAATAGTTGTCAAAGAGATATCTCCATTCATAGTAAACATGCCATGTATTTTAAAAAAAAATGCTGTTTCTTATTAACAAACAACAAAAGGAATACTCATAAGAAGATAATTCAAAAATTAAAAATGTGTCCAGATTAGTAACAGTAGAATGAATAATTTAATGTTTCCTCATGTTTCACGTCGAAGTTTACTTAAACCCTGAACAAACAAGAGGCTTAAACTATTGGAATACCTGAAAGACACTATTTTTGATATTTTCTACTTGACAGAATCTTGAAAAATCAATGTTTTACCAATCAGAAAAAAAGCTCCCACCTTTGTTACTAAACCTTGTCTCTTACTTACACAAATCCTGTGGAGCTGTGCATGGAGCTTCATATGCAACCATACAGCTCATTGGCAAGTGCCCATCTTTGCATAGTTTTTCAAGATGGGCAAAGCACACATTTAACTGCAAACCTGTTCACAGACAGTAATGTTTTAACAGTACCAGTCTTTTGCGGTTTATTAAAAATGACAGTTTTAGGAACAAAGCATCACGTTGTCATAGCAAGCGACAGGCTCGGACTGGCCTATAGGGTAGAAAAGCAACGCCAATTGGGCTGGCCCAACATCATTCTTGCCAACATGACCAATTCCGATCTGTAGGTGCTTATCCACTCCTGCTTTTTGTCTTTGCATTCTGGGACTTGTAGTCCGAGTTTTAAAATGGAAGCAATGGAAATACAAGTCCACGAATGCAAGAAAAAAATGGATAAGCAGATTGTAATGGGTCATGTTGGCAAGTATGCAACATTTTTCCATAACATAATAATATTTCTATCAGCAGTTTTGTGGGCCAAAGTATGCAAGGGTGATGAGTTTCGGCACTATGCCACTGGTAGTTTCGCCCAATGTCAATGATCAAATGGGCTTTTAAATGCACTATTTGCAATAGTTTACCAAAAACGCCCATATAATAAACAACACACCGTTTGCCAGAAAAAGAAACACATTGCCCTTTGTAATTGTGGGCCACATTTTATTGGCGCCAGGCCTATTTCATGTCCTGGTCCAACCCTGCCTGTCTGGGCTCTCCAAGAGATTAGGCAATATTCAGCTAGAGCTCTAATTCTAACTTGAGCTTTATTTATTTTAACATTTGGAATGCGTCTCAACCCTGAGGCATTAGGGCGCTGTTGCGAACCAGTTACATGATACATGCCGCCCACAACACACAGACAAGGTAACAATACAGTTTATTGCAGTAGTGACTCATTGTTCGCTGACGGGTTTAAGAAGGACCTCTAGGCAAATAGCCAAGTGTTATGGGCTTTATAGAAGGCCCAGTAGGAGTCCTCTGCTCTTAGTTCAGGGTGAGGGCCTTCCATTGGTTCGTAGCCACCAACGGCAGCTCAACTTACCTCGTTTGGCCGTTTTCAATTTGGGCTGGGCCAGCCGATGTGCGTGGAGGGACCTAACCGGACTGCTGGACTTCGATCTTACAATTCTTTGTGCTTTGACATTGTTCTATGGGGCAAACCAATTATCTGGGCCAATTGTTTAGCTTAGCTCTTAGCTGAACTAATTCTAGGAAATGAAGTACACTTTCCCAGCTGTAAAAAATAGGAGTACAGGCACTCATCAGTGAAATAAGCCAACAGGGCAAGATTGTCCTATAGATGCTTCAGTCTAAACCATTTAAGAACCACCTCATGAATGGACCACCCAATCCCTACCCCTACAAACCATAACCTAGGGCTAGTGAAATGAACCCACCAAAACACAAAACCCACATCACTCTAACCAAGCTACAATCCCAATCCACTCAGACAAAAAACAAGTCCAACTCAGGACGATGCCCTTCCGGACACAACAAGCCCAGTGCACAAAACAAAGCACGCCCAGAAAGCTCACGCGCACAGACGCCAGTTGCTTCTGGTTCTACGTGCATCAACAGATGAGCACAACAATACTACCCCTCAAGTATACTATCCCTGTTGCATCACTGCTGGCAGACCAGAGTTAAATAACAGCAATATATGATGCTATTTGTTATGGAATTGGTTTTGCAATATCTACTGAGTCCAGGTGAGGGCCATACAAATGATTAGTAACAAAGAAAATAATTCTTGACTAAGGAGTGAATAGCCAGAAATGCCCCGTTGAAAATACTAAGTGGCTTTCATCGTATGGCGCTCCATGCAGGTAGCAAACAATGTATTCTAGAGAAAAGATCCACAAGGCTTTGAAAAAAAAGCCAGAGTTAACTGTGTAGAATTCTTTTAGAGTGCACATGTTCTTGTAAATCTGCCAAATGTTATTTGCAAAACCAAATCAATGTCTCCACAAATATCACAATAAGCCAATCTTCCCTTTCTTTTTCAAAGATCGACAACATCAGCTCATCTGTTAAGTCCTCACGTAACACAGGATGTGGACTGTCAGGCATAAAGACTGATGAAAGCAAAGGCCTTTTCAAACTGAATGCCCAATGTTAGATTGCATTTCAATAGAATAGCAAAAATTCTGACACTTCCAGCCCCTTACAGGAATCCAACACGTACTGATATGCCTTGTCTGGGCAACAGATTGATCAATGATGAATAGTTGGAGGACTGGCACTAACCTGTCACCCACCCAGGAGATATGTGCGATGAATCCGATGGAGTCATCACTGGTTTCTCAGCAGTGACCTTCCCCCCCATGTGGCCAGCGGACGGCAGCCACTACCCGATACTGACCCTTGGGCCGGCTATATAGGGAGGATCACATGGGGGAGACAACCTCCGGGGAGATGCCATGGCTTCATCGGGTGAGACATGGTATCCCCCATTTTCTTTTGAAAACAACCGTTCATTATGTAATACCCTCATGGCCTATTGTCATACATCCAATCCTTGTCCCATGAACAATTTGGAGGTCACCCGTTCCAGTTCCACCCATCATTCATCCGGAACTCATTCACCACTTAAGACTGCTAAAATGTTTATTCAAGTTTTTCAAATCCATTCCCAAGACTGTACTTCGTTTCCCAGAATGACTAAAAAACTAGGATGAGGAATCGAAATCGAGCAATGCAGAGCGAGGAAGGCCACAAGACAGGTGAGCGTTCTAGTGGTTGCTCGTACACACCTCTGCCCGGGAAGTTTAAAAGGCAAGCGAAGCAGGGTTGAGGTCTGCTGTTGGCGGTAGAGAGCTGTGTACCTCCGTCAGGTTGAAGAAACCGAAAGGCAATTACTGGTGTGGTGGAGCCAGACGGCTCACCAGTGAAAAAGGAAGAGGTTGCTGCATGTGAAGGACACGCTGCAGGAACGCCAGGAGCCAGCAAGAGACTCCTAGGTGTTTGCAGGTGACAGAGAGCAGCGCTTTACTTACCAGAACCCAGAATGATGCAGACATGTCAAGTGGAAGCCGCAAGAGCTGAAAAAACCAAGAGGAAGCAGATGCAAGAAGGAAGCAGATGGGAATGCTTCTCCGGTTGACGTTGGAGAATACAGGAACGCCAACGACAGCCGGTGAGTCCACCCAAAGCACGTGGCGAACCTAGGGGGCATCAGCGGCTACACCAAATGCAAGTAATTGAACAACAATCAGGTGAGATAAAAATAACTCATTAACTTAATATTAAAACGGAAATTAAGTTACAAACAAAATCCTTACAAGCAGATGAATATAAATTGTGCATAAATAGGAGAAACCAAGACTGGATAACCTATCTGGAGGACACGTTTACAAACAAAGTATGTATGCAACTTTAGGGAAGGACAGAGACCCCGTGTGAATACAGGAAGACCTGACAGGAGAGTTTACCAGGAAATCACAACTGTGTCAATATGGGAAACCCTGGCAGGAGAGTATAACAGGCAATCACAAGTGTGTGTAATCAAGAGGACCTTAGAAGAAACACCAGGACTGAGAAAAGAAATGTGTTGATTAAATTCAAAGAGGTCCTGAGAAGACACATCAGAACTGAGTAAAGGATTGTGTTGATTAAAACAAAGAAGTCTTGAGAAGAAACATAGAAAAGGGTTTGCATGAACCAAGAAGGAAAAGGCAACCCCTTGGCCAAAAAAGCATATCAGGTGTTAAGAAAAGCGACATAATTGCAAATTCACATAAGTGTGTATGTAAATATTGGTGCGGGACAAGAAAGGCTCAAGGAACTGTGGTATGTGAAACCTCAGACAACAAATAGGAAGCCAGGGGAAGGTAACCACCCCTGGAGCAAGGACCTTTTTCCTTGAATGACTTGTGTGTTGAAGCCGTTTATTCTTCTTTTGTGGACACTTTTCTAAACCATAGAGTTTAATTTCAGTGCGAGGGTCAGAACAAAACTTTGGACACAGGAACGTTTTGGTTTGGACATTCTGACACAAACAGATCCTTAGTTTTGGTTTAGGTAGGACAATTCCTCTTAGAGCAGGGTCAGAGAGACATTTTCCCAACCCCATTAACGAAAATAATGGATAACTTGTGTCTGAGTTTGATTCTCAACTCCTTACAAAGGCTACAGAAGAGCCTAAAGTAAGCCTCCACTAAGCAAGTGCAGCAGTCCACTCAAAGTGCCAGTTACTCAGAAAGTGAAATGGGTATTTACAGGTTAGAAAATGGCTGTGTCGCCACCTGAGGTGTATAGGCATACCTCAGGAAGCCCTGTGAGAAATGCAACAGACAAACAGGCATGCTCTCATATAACTGTATAGCTGTGTCCTTATGAAACATGCCACAACATAAGGAAAACCCATTCTAAGTAAGTTGTAGCCTACAAGAAACATATTGATGCAGAATAATGTAGAAACAATGACAGTGTGTTTTGCACACATGCAGAAATGCAAGACCAAAGACTATCCTCAGGATTCCTACATGCCCTTCTTTATTTTCAAATGCGTTTTTAAATAACACAATATGCCAGTCCTCCAACACCAATAGGAGGGGCATGAAGTAAGAACTCTTGTGGGGTTGACAGAGAAATTGAACTATTTGATGAATGGTCCGATTTAGGTGCCTAGAGTAACATTGGCTGGCTCAGCTCAGCAGCAACTCTTCTTTTGGTTTATTGTAGATGTCTTCCTTTGGCGCACACTTCCAGGCCCACATGAGCTTGGGAAAGGGTAGGATGAGGCATCAGGGCTAGACCAGTGGTATTGGACGTGTTGATGTTAAGGACACCAACTGTATGGTGGAATGGCTACTAAACTGCATGAGTACAGAGATTAGCAGTGGTTTCTAAATTCTTTATCAGCCCCACACTACTATTAGAACAGCAGTGATCTCAATCATAAAGGTGCACCAGGCATAACATGAATGGTATGCCCCTTGGCCTCATTAAGGCAGCATGGTCCAAGGGGAGGGGGCTATACTCTTCAAGACAGTGTGAGCCAGCACTGGAGCAGCCAAAAAAACAATACCACATTAAGTACCAAAATAAAAAAATATTCAATCAATTTTCTATACAAAATAAAATGTTAATTAAACTAGAAGGACAGTGTGCTCTTCACCCCTCCTGACTAGAAGATGCAGAAAGAAGAGACTCTCCTGAGCTGTGGAGATATTGGATTTGGCATCCCCCCCACCCAAACGTCAAGAAGCAGCACTAGAGATCCTATCTCCCCACTTTGATCCATTTTCAAACCATCTCGTCTTGCTTCTCAAGCAGGCAACAGGATCTGGTTTTGATATTTGCTACTTTCTGGTCTTCTGTTGAGCTGCTGACTCAACCCATTGCATGGCTGCACTCTGCCCGATGGAGCAATCATCACTGAAGAGACTGCACCGCACTGCTGGACCACTTCAAACTGACTTGAGGTGTCTCAATGCCAACAATTTACTGGGAATCACCAATTCAAAATGCCTCTAAGCCTTCTCAAACCAGTATCAGCCCACACCCCTCCTGAAGAGTATAGTCTGCCATCGACCCACATTACCCACGAGGCAAAGGCAGTACATCTGTCATACTGTGCCTGTTTCCCCTTTACGATTGCAATCTCTGCTCGTTTAGTAGTAGTGTGGGGCTAAGTAGGCACTTTCGCTACCACTCATGCCACTACTCCCCTTGCAATTTTTCATTGCTGCACCATTGCACCGAGGGTTAGTTGTAAGGTTAGGTGGTAAATAATGGCATTAGCCATCTTGTCACACACGGTCAGACTGTTTTACCTCTCACCTTATCAAATTGCCTCTTCTAGCGGTTGATATCTCACTGAGGGAAATCCTCCGCTGGCCTCCTTGATTTGAGGGAAAACATCTAGGATACTTCCAATAAGGTTGAAACGGACATGAATGGCAGTCATGATTCTTTGATAAAACAGACTGATTGCCCAGTGTTTCAACCTATGGCTCTCTATTTCAGACTACAATTCACATCAGCCCTACTGATAAAAAATGGTGAGAGATCATGGAGCTCGTAGTCCAAACCATCTGGAGAGTACAGGCTGCAGATCCCAGGCCTAATCTGATTAAACTGGCTGAGTTATTCCTGTTCCCGTGTTAAGTAAAGTAGTCCAGGAACTACAATAATTAACCAACTTTCCACTGACAATGAACTACATCCCCTATGAAACGATTAGGGGATATAGTCCAACAATCGTTCAATTGCCCTTCTGATTCCTATGGTTTATGGCTTGAGGAATAGAGATGGCAACCTATGTAAACGAGGTTACTTTTTCTTATGGATGTTGTCTCTTACTCGAATGTAGTGGATGATGGCTTCAAATTCGAATATAACGCCTAAAAAAATAAAGATAGGAATGACCAACCACAGAAATAGAATTTAAAAACTACATTTTATGTGCTTAAAATGTGGCAAGTTAAAAATTGTTTTTGCATTTAAAAAGACACAAAACAACTGACATTGTTGCAGTTTAGACATGGCCCTGAAAGTAGGCTGTTTTCATGTCAAACCAAAGGGTATCTCTCCTTCCACTGGATAAAAAAAGATTATTCTTGGTGTAATTTGGCTACCATATTATATATAGGAACATATTATCTGGGGCAAATCAGGCGGTGAATAACTAAATCATACGACAACTATATAAATACATTAACAAATATCGAAAACAGCATAGGATTCTGGTCTAAGCTCCCTCTGGCCACGGTTGGGAGAGCGGCCCTGTTGAAAATGGTTGCATTACCAAGGCTGATACACTTTTTGGGAAACATACCATATATGATACCGAAACGATTTTTCACATTATTCCAGAGCATATGCAGGGGCTTTATCTGGCACAACACTAGAAATAGAATAGCCCTGTGGAAATTACAAAACACATATGACAATGTAGGCATAAACGCCCCAATTTTGAGGTTTATTACTGGGCCAGTCAGCTACAATATCCCAACAGCGGAGTCCAGACTACTGCGGTCAGAGTGTTCTCCATTCTTCTTGAAAGAGTGGATATGGTTGCCAAAATTGGAGGTAAAGGGGGGCCCGAGAATGTTGGAACTGGGATGGCAGATGTGGCGGAAAGCCTGCCGGGCCATGGAGAACCCGACCCCATGCTCCCCGCAAATACCACTAGTAGCACTGACTAAAGGGGACGTGCAAATGAGGAAAATAATACGCATGCACTGGGAATCGGTGGGCATTGCAACAACGGGAGACATGACAAGATGGGAAAGTACTGGAGTTTGACGCATTGGTAGAGGAAACAGGACTACATCAAAGACAATACATCACATGTACTAGACTGGTGCGACGAGTGAAAGAAATGTGGTCTGAAATAGTGCTGGATGACCAGCCAGATGCAACCATTGAAACAATCTATGACATTACAGAGGGAGGGCACGAGGTCTCCCGAATTTATGAACTACTGATGAGCTGGGTGGGGAAAGAGGTAACGCAGTTAAAACGAGAGTGGGAAGAGAAAGTGGGCGAATGTATGAATGACAGGCTGTGGGAGAGACCTCAACAATATCATAAGGTGTCCAGAAATGCAAGATTGCAACAAATCCAGCTATACGTAATTCATAGAGCATACATGACCCCCCAGTGGATAGCTCAATTTAAAAATGCAGGTATACAATCATGCCCCAAATGCGGAGAAGTGAATGCGGAAATGACCCATATGTTCTGGACATGCCCGGAAATTAGTAAATTCTGGAAAGAAGTAGCCCACCGCTTGAAAGAAAAAGGAATCACGCTGGATGTGGATTCTGTGTGGGTATGTATATTGGGGGGTTCCCCAGACCACGCAAGCTAAAGCATGTGAGCAAACTCAAAGACCTTGCTTACATACTGGCCAAGCGTAGGATTGCTATGGGCTGGAAAGCATGTGGTAGGCCAATGTTAGAGGTGTGGGGCAATGACCTCAAGAAGTGGGCCGAAACCGAAACAGTGGTATGGACGAAGCAGCCAGTAGAGGGGGGGGGGGGGAGGAGGCAGATACATTGACGGCTTGGAAGCACTTAGTGGCTACATTGGTCGGTGCACCCAGGTATGTTTAAGCGAGGATGACACCTCCCAGGGGACGGAAGATGGAACATCCCAAGAGGATACAATGGCGGAAGGTGGAATGGAGTAGGCTTGAGTTAAGGGAGGGAGGGTAAAAGGTAGATAGCGGCCACAGCGTAACGAGAAGCGTAATATTCAAATAATGTATGACATGCACCACTAAGTTTTGTTGTTTGTATGTTGTTTGGTTGTTCTAAAAATTAATAAAAATGTTTTTTTTAAAAAAACTATACAACTACATCAACTGTAGTGGGTCACAAGAAGGAAGCAGACTCTTGTGAGACATTTTTATTTCAAGTGTGATTTTATTAAAGAAAAGGATAATGCCTACCTCTGCCTATTTCTATGGGGTGTTCCCTACCAAACAAATTAGCTAAGGTACTTGTCAGTCATCAGTGAATGTCTTAAAAGAATCTGTCCACCATCCAAACTAGCCTTAACTGACCCAACATTATCGTTACAACTAAAGTCAAGAGAATGATTCCCTTCTACTGGGGGTTTTGCTTCTTGCAAACCTCTGTTCAATAGCTAATTTTGAAATATTTTGTTTTGTTTTATTGTATATGGTTTAAATTAAACCTTTACAAAACCATCCATAAAAATAAATATAAAACATACATAACAGCATTTACATTGGTTGAAAAAAAACTAAAACACTACTAGTAGAAGAAAGTAAAAAAAAGAACAAAGAGTAAGAAGTTTTTTCATAGCATTTCTCTTCATGTACTCGGAATACAAATAAAGAGAGCAAATTACCAGACACACAGAGAAATAAGCATAATGACAGGGCGAACCAGAATTGAATCCATCAGTAAAACGACACGGGTATTACAGCAGATTGAGGGGGTTAATAAATCCTGATACTGATAATCCTTCATGAACATTTTGGATATTTAAGCATCTTTTCCATTTGTTTTCCTCTACACATCCTAATCAATACTTGAGAATGGGAATATTTGGTCCTGCATGGTATTAGTGCCTCACAGTCAAGTACCAAGTGCCTTATTGATTCATATCCAGCGTTACAATATCTACATCCACTTTCAGCCTCAGTTATTAAGCTTCTCCTAAGCAGATTCTCCTTAGCAGGAAGGAAATTCCAGCATAGCCGGAAAAGCATAGCCCTATGTTGTCGATTAGGGAATTGGGGGATCAATATGGACGGGATTCCTCTGCATTTATGCTCATGGATAAATGTTTCATAGAGGGGTAAGAGTGAAATAAATCAGTCGTTATGGCCCAATCAAGGTCATTGGTCGGATTAGTAGTTAAGTGTACAGATCCAAAAAGATTCTTGAAAGAATAACTTCATATCTTTTACCAAACTGAGCCCGATGTTGGGAGTTCCCCTGAGAATCATTATTACAATTGAGGGCACCGCCCAAGGTCTCATACAAGGAATGTGCGAGGGGAGGGGTCAGTTTTGACTATAGCGACAACAACAGCCACTCAACACGGGCTGTTAAGGATATTAGACCCAGTTCAAACCTGATAGCCGCAGGGTTATGATATGGCATTTATGATATGATATATGATAGATATTATACAATATGATATTGCATTTATAACACGCCTACACACAAGTGTTTTAAGGCACGAAAGAATTGCATTTGGGATGCCCAGGATCTTTCGCCACAGCTTAGCCTTGATTCTATACAGTTCTTTAAATATAGCATCACTGTAAAGTTCAAGATCAAATATTAGCTTTGGCATGATTTTCTCCTCATAAAACGTAAGGGCCAGCCTAAGGGAGAATCTACTAAATTTAAGATCGATTTTAATGATCCGACATTGGAGTTGGGCAGCTTCTTGCAAAAGGATATCGGAGATATTTCTTATGCCTGCGTGGGCCCCGAAATGGAACCCCATATATACAAAGCTAAGGCTGCTCGTGATTTTTACATTTTCAACAAACCAAGAGGCATTACTTTTTTTCAACTTTCTCTTTGAGAATGCCAACATTTTGGTCTTTCTAGGATTAATAATTAGCCCATTCTCTAATGTGAGCAGGAATTCAACCGCCTTCGTAGACCAACCTTAGCTTTTTCAAATATCAAAATGTCATCGGCGTAGGCCAGCCAAGAGATTTTAAACTGGCCTACCTTCGCAGTAATAAGTCCCCCTTCACCAAGGCAGTCGGCCACATCAGACACATATTGATTGAATAGCCAGGGGGCCAAGACACAGCCCTGCATAAGGCCCAAATACGAGCATATTCTCCGTGAGAGATTGCCCCGTCAGTTCAGCCGAATCTGTGTTCCAGAGTGTTCATAGAACCCATTGACTAAACGCAAAAGCCAAGTAGGCATACCCCAGCAAGCCAATTTGGCACATAACCGGTCCCGATCGACACAGTTGAGTGCTGCCGAAAGATCTATTAAGGCCATATAGGTGTAGCCCTCGGGCGCAGCTCATGCCAATTCTTGTATCGACTTTGCTACAAGACCATTTAGGTTGGTGGAGTGCCCTTTGCGAAAATCCGTCTGCAGTTTGTTTAAACCATGAGTAGTAGAAGCCCATTGTTCCAAGTCAGTCATTAGAAAAGCAGAGAAGATCTTGCAATCAGCATCGATATGGGAAATTGGCAGGTAATTTTTAGGCGCCGACCTGCTACCACATTTAAAGTTTCGTACAACATGGGCCATGCTCCAAGAGGGTGGTAAAACACCTGTGTGGATAATACTACCACATTGAAAAAATAACAAATTTGCCCAATTAGTCAGGTCGTCCTTAAAGGTGTTATTAGTATGGCCATTCGGGCCCGGGGCACAAGATTTTTTACACTTCGTTAGAAGGAGGTAGATAGTTTCAATATCTAAGTCCGGCTGCCAAGAATAGTCATGCTTGGCAGGGCTAGAGGGTAGATCAGTGCCAATGTTACTAGTAGAAGAACCAAATAGAGTTTAAACAAATCTGACCCATTCCAGCTCTGAGACCGAGTTTAGTTGAGAAATGGTAAAATTGGGGTCCTGCCCATTAATTAATGACCAGAATGCCCCCACACAGGAGTTTATCAACACCCCAAGCATGATCTCGGCATCCTGCTGTAATAACATTGCTTTTATCGATTTGCAATAGTTTATGTATTTCTGCCTAATCCTCTTTACAAGGCTAGATCTAACAGCTGCATCATCACTAGAAACCCTGAGTTTCCTAATCTTCACTCATCATAGCAGATTTAGCTGCAGCAAGCTCTTCATTATAACAATGGGGTGGCCTATCTGTTCTAATAGGCTTAAATCTAGGGTTAGATTTTACCTGAGTTAGCAGCTCAGTAATGAAATTCTGCGACCCATTCACATTAAAGTTTAACATTTTCCACTCTGGTGTTGTTGCTGATATAATTGAATGGAAATCCTGGTTTAGGATGTCAATGTTTGAGTCCGACCATCGGATTGCATTACCAGATTGGATAGTACTTAGTTGTAAAAAAAAAAATCGATATACTCTCTGGTAATCAGCACAATATCAAAGTCCACCTTTAGGATAGCATGATCACTCCAGTTATTCATTAACACAGAGTATGAGGTACAGCAATTTGGCAAATAATCATCAACAAAGATGTAATCCAGAGTTGAAGAGATAGCCCCTCTATACCATGTATACATTTGGACCCGATTCATTTGATTAAAGGACCTCCCCCGTAAGGGGCGGCAGCCCAAGCGCCTCCAAAGCAAGGCACCAGCCTCTACCAGCTTGAGATTTAAAATTCTGCAGGATCATATCTGAGGAAAGATCGCACCGATTACAATCCAAGTCTTGGAAGAGGCAGTTGGCATTTGTGTCTCCTGGTAGTATAACTCTTCCCCGGGGGTAATTAGACGACCACACAGTTATGCTTTCACATGCCACCTTCAAAAAATAGGTTAGATCAGCAACTCCCTTGTGCCAGTATACATTTACCACCAATGCATTTAGTGGTAGGTCTGTAGAGCAGAGGGCCATCGCCATGGCCCCAAATGTAAGGTCAGCAATGAGAACAGCAGTCATTCCCAAGGCTGAGTCTACTGCAATTAATAACCCTCCTGGTGCTTTCCCACCCTTACTAGCCTTTTCTGTTTGGGCAAACACTTGGTAACCATCCAAAACTGGGGATTCAATCAACCAGGTCTCTTGTAACAGAATACAGTTTGCCTCTTTTAGGATAGCCATAGCAACAGGGTTAGTGAAAAGGTGTCGACTCCCGCGCGTATTCCATATTTGAAACACAGGGATATGTTTCTCTTTCCAGTTGCCGTCACTCTCAGTAAGTTACGGGACTGGTTTCCGCCATAGAGTAGACGTAACTGCTGCCCAATCAATGTTCACGCCATCTGCTTGATCATCAGACTTGGCCACTCTTCTAGCTCCCTCATTAGAGGGCGGACCACAATAAGCAGCCCCCCCCCCACTGAGAACCTAGTGAACAGCCCTCCTCCAACAGTATAGAGCATATCTCAAAGCCCAAAGCCCGTAGGCTCAGTGTTTGGGAGAGAACACGCTCCTTCACCAGCGTCGAGTTAAAATAAATAATAGAGGTGTCACGATGATTCCCATCCAGAAAAGCCACTCGATCAATGTCAGAGGAGGAAAGTAAACACAGAGCTGGTATTTCAGCAAAAGTATATTAGTCCGATTTAGGCAGACCGAAATGTTAGGTCCCAGTATGTTTGTCATTTTAAGTTGGAGTTCCCTTTTACCCATATAGGGTTCTTTCATCCACCCCCCCCTTGAATGTCATTGGTTTTATCCAATGGGACATCATTACCTCTTGCATGCTGCAAAATGCTATAGGATTTAGACCTATTTGGCTCAGCACCTCTAGGATGAGGACCCAAGGGGAGTTGTGAAGTATGTACATGTAACCGCCCCAATAGCTGGCCCACACCAGCCGCCAAGGATGGTAGAGATTTTCTGGTAAATTCCTCATTATATGATCACCCACCGCCCCTAGATCATTATGTTTGTCCCGACACCCAGAATCAAGGCTAAGAGATTGAGAAGCAGCCTGATTAACTCTGCTAACCGGGAGACATATCGACTGTAGCAAATCTTCACTTCTACCCACCAAATTCCCTTTATCTTCCCATTTTTTAGTACCATGCATACAGGAATGAACAGCCTGGTTCCCAAAGATGACAGGTTGGGCAGAGTGTTGGGTTAGCGATATACCCCGGAGAAAGGGCAGGCCTCACTCATAACACGTGTGACATAACTCCCCTCAAGGCATGCGGAGCAAACGTGTGAGTGAGCGCTACCGGGGTAGGACAACTTTTGGTATCGCTCGAATCAAATGATCGAAGCGCCATGTTAGAAGTGGACATGCAGACAGGCACATAGTTGTACCAAGGGACGGGGTCCGTCTGTGATCTGGAGTCGACAGTAAGTGGCTTTGCCTGAACCAGTTCGAAGGGGGTTCCTGCTTACAACAGCGGAGACATGCTAGAGCAAAAATAAGGTTTGTAATTGAGCTTTGAGCAACTTTGTCAATTTCATCGTATTGAGATTTCTTTCTTCACATTTTTAGACAGCTTCTGTTGTGGCGGTTTGCTAACCTGAGGCGCCTCAGCAGAGGCTATTGAACCTTTATGTTGGCTTGAGGGGATTGGTAGCTCCTCTGTCAGATCTATCAGGGGAGCACCCTTGGTGGTGGGGCAAGGTGGCCTTGAGGGTCATCTAAAATTCAACACTGCTCTATAGGGAGAGCACTGTGAGGAACAAGGACAGATTCAATAACAGACGAGTTAGGTGTCTCAGAAATGTCTATTATGTTGCCTGTATCTGTAGGTTTCATGTTACATGACACAGAATCGGCACCCAAAAGTCCCAGACTATTAGCAATTCAGTGAAAACGAAGCTCCGAACCAATAAAGTCCAGTTTACTATTCACCTCAGATATCATAAGTTCATAGATGTTAACTCATTCCAAATGTTATCATAGAGCGCCACAAAGGAGCTTAGCATCATGTTTAGAGCAGAGACCGTCAGATGGGTGAGGCGGATTCTGTCATCGACCTCCTGTAGGATATGGTGCATTCAAAAAATGGGCTCCTGGTTATGGACCTATTCTACCCAGGAGGGTTACTTTAATACAAAAATTACAATTGAATAGGTACAAAGAAGAGTGCTCTAATGAAAACACACTGTTTCACCCCTTATTACCCTCTGCATTAAAGGAGAAAAAGAAAGAAACTCACTTTTTTTGTTGTTTGGAGAAAATAATAGTTTGTTTATCTATGCAGTTGTAAAAATCAACATAGAGTAAAGAGTTCTCCAAACAACATAACATCACACGGTTTAATGAAACCAACCGTACAGGCTTATAGGATATATTTACAAACACATGGGGTCACATAGTTTGACACAACAGTCGTGTAAGTAATACAAACTCAATCAAAATACATAGTTTGTTATGGTGATTCATATACTTCAGTATAAAACAACACAATTAGACAAAGTAAGCAACAACAGACAAAAAAAGGGGTTCGTGAATTGACAATTGGTAGTGGACAGTGACAATGCACTGTTGTTCGGGGTGCGTCTACACCAAGGTGTTTCGGCCGTTTAGGTGGACCAATTATGTCCCAGCATATGTACGGCCTTCATCAGGACGAAGTGCTGCACGGGGTGGAATAGGTGCTGTGGATAATTACGAATAGCGGGCCAGTGGAGAGCGCTGTAGGGATGTGCTGACTCACTCTGGGGCTCTAACGCTATGCCGCCAGGCCCCTTTCGAGCCCCGGAGTGAGTCAGCACATACCTACAGCGCTCTCCACTGGCCCGCTATTCGTGATTCATGCACAAAGGTTCCCGCGTGAGGACCGCATATTTAAATCAGAGTCCATCCCACTCCAAGATCCTCACAAGTGAGGATTACACTAAGATCCTTCCCACGCCTGGCGTAATACTAGAAATTCGTGCCAGTGGAAATAATTATCCACAGCACCTATTCCACCCCGTGCAGCACTTCGTCCTGATGAAGGCCGTACATATGCTGGGACATAATTGGTCCACCTAAACGGCCGAAACACCTTGGTGTAGACGCACCCCGAACAACAGTGCATTGTCACTGTCCACTACCAATTGTCAATTCACGAACCCCTTTTTTTGTCTGTCGTTGCTTACTTTGTCTAATTGTGTTGTTTTATACTGAAGTATATGAATCACCATAACAAACTATGTATTTTGATTGAGTTTGTATTACTTACACGACTGTTGTGTCAAACTATGTGACCCCATGTGTTTGTAAATATATCCTATAAGCCTGTACGGTTGGTTTCATTAAACCGTGTGATGTTATGTTGTTTGGAGAACTGTTTACTCTATGTTGATTTTTACAACTGCATAGATAAACAAACTATTATTTTCTCCAAACAACAAAAAAAGTGAGTTTCTTTCTTTTTCTCCTTTAATGCAGAGGGTAATAAGGGGTGAAACAGTGTGTTTTCATTAGGATATGGTGCATGGCAGCGTTTTCATTGAGATCACCGGCCTCAGAAGAAGATTCCACTCGAACCCGGGCATGACCGTCAGGTTCATTGGTTATTGAGTGGAACCCGGGCATGACCATCAGGTTCATTGGTTATTGAGTCCTTATCAATAATATTTGTAAGGTCAGATGGAGAGCCAAACATTGATGCATCACAGGTTTGTTGGATAACGCTACCTGCATTCTCAAACAGCCGGGCCCCTGCGAAGCGTTATCCTCCAATGCTTGGTCCGCAAACTCGATAATGCTGAGGTCTGTGAGGTCTTTATGCTTGACAGAGATATTGTGCACCTTCATCGCCGAGTGATCAAGTATTGCCTTTCCACTTACCATTTCTACAGATTTAAGTTCTGTGCTAGTAGCTACCAATTACAGTAGTGATCCAATAATCGTTGGCCAGCAATGGGCAAGAAAACAGAATTAGGTTGAGGGGTTTTAAAAGCTGCTGCTGGGTGAACAAAGTCAGGGTTAGCTAGATCCATATTTACCAGCCCAGCCGGATTGAACTGGTCGTCAGGATTTAAGATCAGTTGAGGTCCCTCTTGCGCTACAGTGTTACAGGGTAGTTCCTTCCAAAGCAGCTCAGAAGTGGAAGAGGGAGGTGAAAATGTGGGGCTTGCATAGCGCAACTTGCAGAATGAGCTGGACACAGAAGTTCCAGATGGATTTCCTGTCCTTGCTGGGTTTCATGACTGACTTCTAAGGCCGATCTCAAGTTTGCTGGCTAAGTGGAGCTATCAGCTGCAGAATGGGAAATAACCGACAAAGATCAAAGGAGAAATCCACTGCAATCTCAAAGTCGGTAAAAGTTCCTCACGTTAGTAATCCTTAAGTTAAAAAAGAAACTGAGGCACACTCAGGCAGTATAGGCAGTTAAACTAGGATGTAGCAAAATCAGCTAAACTCTGAAGCTCAGCAGGATAGTCAGCAGGTGGTTAATTAACCCAGGTCAAAGGGATGTAGAGGTCCCAGCAGCCTCTGAGAAACACGGATGAGCGCGGTAGTCAAAACACCCTAATGAAATGTGCTCCGGGACGTACACTCAGCGATGAGATTCGTAGTATGGCTCCCGGGCTCCCTAAAGACCGAAGACTGGAGCCCTCAGACTGCAGTCACTTTCCAGACCACAATTACCCTTCTCTTTAGTTCTACTATAATGTTCTTCTCCCCTTTCCCCAAGGTAAGGTTATGCAACCTTTCTGAGTGTCTCTCTTGAGATTTACTTTCCTCCTTTGTAGTTCACGACCTTTATGCTCTGGATTATATTTGTTTTTTAACAGATAGCAGTCATCCTTTTTCTCAGGCTTTTCTATTATAGCTTTGCTCTCTTTCATAGTGACACCTTCTTTACTTTCACTATTACGAGTATGAGTACTTCTATAATGAATACCATCCACTTCTCTCCCATTTAGTGTCATACTCTCAGTATCTTGACTGGGACAGATAGGAAAAGTCTCATAACAATTCTCTGTAAACCTCCTGGCATGTTAATCACCTGGATTCAGTATGGAGTGTATGGCTATCACCATGGGTGACATGTAATAGGTATATAAGGAAGAGCTATATGTCAATGGGCCTGTGTGTTTTTAGCTCCAGTTTTTGCTCCTGAAGATGGGGGGTAAATTCCTGAAACACATTGAGCACCTTTGGTTGTTATTTGAACATTAATGAATAAAGAACATTGGAAGATTTGTATGGAATTTGTATGACTGGACATCTTCTTTATTGACTATAGTTTTGTTAATTGGAACAAAAAATTCAGCGGGTTTATCAGAATTAAGGTGTGCAGGAGAGGGAAGTGTCCATATATTGGACACAATTATTTTCATACGAGTATGAATAGTGCCATAACATTTCTCCATCTTCCTCCCGGGTCTCCCATTTCCTGACACTCTGAGGGATAACAAAACATAATCACCCTCCACTGGAAAAGATTTATTATTTTTAGTTAGACCTTCTTCATCATGGGCGAGCTCCATACGGAGTTACCCGCTTGTCGTCAAACTAGCATAAAACACTAGAGGGGTATATTTGTAACAATATTTGTTTTAAATTGTGACAATTTGTATCCATAAATAATAAAAAGGATTCAAACAACTGAGTATGACATGGGTGCAAGGGACAGAACCTTGGACTAATAAAGAATGATTTAAAAACAGAAACCTCTAAAGTAGTAGACCCGAAGGGTGTGGTGGCCTTGTTTAGGCACAGGCTAGTAGGAACCCAAGAACTCAGAAATGTTTGGGTTAATGCAAAAGGAAGGCGGGGTAAAAGAGGCAAAATTACATAAAAACATTACGTCAATATTAGCGATCCCATGAATCACATTAAATGTGTCGACGTGTGAAAACAGATATCCACCAAATGAAACAATCTATGAAGGGTTGTTTGGTTGTTAATTCACATATTAACACATTAAGAGATTTGTCAATTAGGGTTTACTTTTTAGGGAATTTGAATAAAACCTGTGCGTGGCATCACAGGGATGTCTGAGTGATCCAATTATGAAGACTGAATTCCCAGTTCATGTATCGACGGCAATGAGTGTGGTGAAGCCACCTTCGTCAGGGCATGTTTGAGGACCGCTAATCAAATACTCCAGGAATTCAACCACCCCATGTAGGAACGGAAGGCAGTAGACGTGGTATTGCATGGTAAAGGAAGGAGTGGGGCTTCCCCAGCAGATAAAACTGCACAGTACTGCTCCGAGTGCTGATATGTTATTCAGTCATTGGACCTGGTGCGCACAGTTGAGGTACTTAAGACATATGGGGTCATTACGAGTACGGCGGGAGGAGGTTAACGGCACCGGTAAGGATGCTGGTGCCGTTAACCCCCTACCGCCGCATTCCGAGGTCCCTTAGCGGGTCCCACTGAGGTGGCTGGTTTTACCAGCCTCCCTTAGCGGGAGCCGCTAAGGGACCAGGGAGCTAATAATGGGCCTGCTATTTGCGGGCCCGTTATTAGCTCCTTCCCAATTCACATTGAGCCCCAGGGGGGCTTGAATGGGGAATGGTTTTCAGAATGGGGACTTACCGAGTCCTCCAAGATTGGAATGACCCAGTAAGTCCCCATTCCGACGACCTGGACCCAGACACGAGTTTGGAGGCCGCCATGGTGCTAATAGTGCCATGGCTACCTCCAAACTCGTAATGACCCCCATAGTGTCTTGTTGGGTAACTGGTTCTAAGGATGGAATAAATTGGGATCCAGTCCCGTCCGAGGGATGTAAGAAGCATCAGTGCCCTGGGCTTAGTATCAGAAACCGCTTGCATAATCCGAAGTGCAAAAAGGGCAGCAACCAAACCGAACAAACACCATGTACAGTATTGACCTCAGGAAATTTGTCCCATACAAAGCATGCTATTCATGTGCTACTGACTCATATACAGAGGGATCCTTTTATTGAAGTGTTTCCTTTATAGGAGACCAGTCAAGATATGCATTACATTATTTCAAAGAGATGGATGAGCCAGTCAAAGCATCCACTCCAAAGCCTGTGTCACTTATGGGGTGCAGCTTTTTTTTTTTTAAACTGCTGAGCAGATACAGCCTTTCGTACTATTGACTGGGTAATACAAAAGGAATCTGAAAATTGCCATGCAAGTTGTGTTGGATGGGAGTCCTATGTAAGTGTCATGCATTTATATTATTTCCTCAGATTTTGAAACATCACATCCAAGGCCCTCTCCCTTCCCCCCATCGACTCCCTCCTCCCTTTCGTCCAAAACCCACTCAAGGTAGTGTTGGCTCAGCACTTCCACACTACACGTGCTTCATTTGGGTGCCTATTAAATAAAAAAAGAAAGGATCACCTTCAGAGATATTAATGATGGACAGAGGCTGCCGGCACAAACTCACAACATCTGTTTGCAGACTCGCCTCTCAGCATGCAGTGCCTATTCCTCACACCTAATGATGCTCATCCACTCTGCAAGTTTTACGAACAAATGTGTGGCTGGCCACATTCATCATTCGGAATGAGAGTTCCTGATGAAGCATTCGCTGGCCTGCGCCGCTCTTTCCGCATCACTTTAACAAATGGCAATGGTGCCGCGTATTTTTCATTTGTTAAAACAAATGAAAGCATGAGCGGAAGAGAGGGATGGGGTGTTCCTTCGACCGCTCCTCCCTCTCCCTACCCCCGACATACAACTTTTGCCAACAACAGCAATCGGCTAAATGTGCAGAGCCAGACTAGACTGCAAAGCAATGACTGTGGGCAAAGAATAGACGTAAACGGTGGAAACGGAGAGCAGGGAACGTTGGTAAAGAACAGCCTAAGCAGAATGGTGATGAAGAAGGACTAGCAAGAGGCCATGAACGGTGGATGTATTTATCGGATGGATGGCCATCTTGAGAGGGACCAAGAAGACCGAGGTGGAATTCCTTCTAGCTTCAATGGCAAGGGGAACGAGTTTACCAAGTCAGAAATGGCATGCTAGCTCATGGTGAAAGGTGCACGCTTCACTTGGACCTTCACCAATAGCTTACGCCATCACCGGCCTGCCAGCCCACCCACTATTAATGCTATTAGCATCCCAGGCCAAAATCTGAGGGCACAGGGCTAATGGCCTTTTCTTTTTTAACCAGAATCAGCTTTGCGGGTGTTGAGGTCCCTTAACCTACAAAAATGGCCACCTCCGGAAATTGCAAAGGGAGCTTGTGTCCCTTTATTATTTCCATTGCAGCGACTCAGGAAGCTGCAAGGCCCAGCGAATGGGGGGGCGGGGGGGCTGGATGGCAGCAGAGGACAGGCAAGTTGTCCGTAGAGGGAGAGGCAGTGACTCTTGTTCAGACGCGGGGGGGGGAGGGGGTTGAGGAATGGGGGATTGTGGCCAAGGGGGATTTCTGGGGGCCAGGACATATGGGTGAAAATAAAATGGCGTGGTTGCAATGCTGGGTTCATTGCCAGATTCAGACCCATTTCAGACCACATCATTGAATGGCCCCTCTTGTGCAGTTGCAAATCTGTAATGCTGGAGTGTGCAGAGTCTACAAGGATTCCTTATGGGAATTCAGAATGAACAAAGATGCCTTTAGCACTTAACTGGTAGTCGCCCCTCTCCCAAAAAAACAGCACTCTATTCAAGCATACCCGTCCCAAGGCTACGAAACTTTCAGGCCTCCGCCGCTTATCCCTCTTCCATACACAAATGGAAAAGAGCGGGATTGGGGGTCCAGATGTCTTGGGGAATAGGGAATATTAACTAGGACAATAAGAGTCACTATATCCAATGACTAAAATGTACGCTTGCGTACAAACGCCATTCCCAATCCCCAACCTGAGAGAATTTTAGGATACATTAAAGTCAGATATGAGGAAGAAGCAGAATAGGGAGTCACACTGGCCAAATAGATTTAGAATACAGACATGCCAAACCTGGCATTTAGCATCACAATACCCTTCTATGAAATAATCTTTCTGAAAGGTAGATTTAGTAGCAACTAAATAAAGATTGCATGAGGCAGCCAGAACATCAAAAGCTTTTGAGATTTGAGGCTAAACCCAGGAACTCAACTGCAAAGAGGCGGTTAGTTGTTCTAAGTGGTGAGGGCCTACTGACCTAATTCGAGCCATTTCAAAGAAATGTGCCGAGGTTGTTGGGATACGAGGCCTGCACAAAGCAGCTTCTGCGGCCATTAGTGCACCTTTCTTTCGTAAGTATTAGAGTGATTTCTGATAGCTCTTCACAGTGGAGATGTGAGCAGCCACCAAAGAACGGTGTGAACATGGGTAGGTGAGGGCATAGACGGGATGGGTTAAAATATTCTCTTTCTATTGTCCACGAAAGCACGACAATCTGGCAATTCTCTGCCAAATGAAGCCTCTCTGCAGAACATGCTATTCTTTAGACTTGCACTCCACGCGGATGCAACATCTGAACTGTAATCCCTGTGTACCTGGAGCATCTCTGCACGCAAGAAGCTTAGTCATTTCATCCCATTTCTTACCCACTTCCCATCCAGCCTCTGCCTTCGCTCATCCCTTCTCCTTATGCTCCCACTTCTCCAAACCTATCAAAAAAGGTAGCAGGCGCTCCGCTCCAGAAAGAACATGGAATGATAACCTGCTCCGAGATGAGAGTTTGCAGCACACGCTTCAACCTACCTACCCTATTCATTATTCCTATGTCCTCATCTGAAGTATATTCAGCAAGATATGTGCTAGCCAAGAAAACAACCTGATCAGCTTGTTCGTAGCACTTTTTCCTCTCCTCTTAGCGCACACCTCAGATCTCCTTCCCCTAGAGTGCATTGAAATGTGGGGGGATATTGAGCACCATATATGCCGTGTAACAAACAAGAATATTGTCAAAGGTATTTAGTAGCAAAATAAAAGACAAAAGTCTTACAAAACGAGCTTTAAAAACCAAAGCCCTACTTGACAACAAATAATACAGAGCAAACAGGTGTTTTGGAAAAAGACCAAAAGTTTAAAAATAAGTAAAGTGCTTAATTTTTAACTCAAGAATCCCAAAAAATGTTTGGAAAAATATAAGAAACCAAATCAAAACTCCTTAGAAAGAGATGTTGACTGCATAATCGCACCTTGCCGGTGTGAACAACCAATTGAGTTTGGGTGCATGAGTGCGGTCACCTGCGAATGAAAGTGAGCACCGGGGAATACAGGCAATGAGGGAAAGGTAGAGGATAAAGACTACTAACAAAGGAGAGGGGGGCAGGTAACAGGCTAGGGAGCAGGGTAATAGTCCAATGGCATTTGGGAGAACGAGTGTGAGGGAACTCAAAGGTCAAGTGGCTCAGTCTAATAGCAAGTAAAGGTTGAAGCAAAGAATGAGGAACCAACTGCCTATGGTCAGCAATAGATAAGAGGGGTGCCAAAAATTCAAGCTCCACTTTCCTCTCTCCTTCTGCTTTGCCATAATCTGCCAATGATGGGGTGGCCAACTGGAGGCACTGGTACTCAATCCAAAGTGAGCTATAACGGGTTGGCACCATCAAAGTCACACAGTATCACTAAGATTCTGAGCTTCCGGATTACCCTCACAATCAGAGGAGTGAGAGAGAATGTGTCTAATCAATTCAAAGGAAGTAAGTGATCCGTCTAACCAAGAGTCAAGTAGAGAACGAATAATGACTCACTGCAAGTGAGGACTTCCATCTCTGGCACTCTATACCCCACAACATCCTAACATAGTCCAACGTGCTGACCATACCTGCCTAGTCTCTGGGTTTATCCCAGAGACTCTGGATTTTTACGCTCTTCTCCGGGTCCCCGAGAAGAGCGTGGAGTCTCTGGGATTTCTGTCTCTTCATATCCAACCTGTCCTTTCTGCAGGGCAGGCATAGCCGCTATTTGCCCAAACACGACCCCTCGGTAAAATGAAGCGGCCTTCCTCTTTAATGAGCTTTTAAAGACATAATAGGGGGAGAGATTACCGGGCAGTGGGGCTGAATGGACAAACTGCTTCCCCACGCAGCTCTACAGTGGGGGACATCTGCATTACTGAGGCGATGTGGGAAGCCAGGCCCTTAATCAGTGTTGTCTTAAGGGGGTGGGGGTGTACATAAAGGGAACAACATGAGGGAGACGGGCTTTGGAGAATGAGGGCGGGTGCCAGGATCTAGTGGCTGTCGGGGAAATGAAGTGTGTTCGACAAGCAACAAGGACTCTAAGCTGTCCTGGACCGCTGATCGGCAGACCGAAGCACCAGTGCATTCGAGCACCGCACAGCTTACATTTACCAACTATGATGAACACACCTAAACTGGGTCACCAGTATATACTGCAATGAGACACACAAGACGCCCTATCCAGGGCCACTAGACCCCACCGAACCGAGACGTATCAAACACCTCAACCCAAGCCTTGATAAAGACAGTCTGTTGGTCGAAACACATGTCGGCACCTATGGTGATCAAATCAATAAAATAAAAAATCTTTAATGGTATAAAGGAAAAAACGATTGTACCTCCAAACCTTTTTACAATGAACAATGAATGATAGAATGACAGATAGAATGACAACTGCAGGATGCTTATAACCCTATGTACAAGCACCCTTTAGGTGGGAACCTAACCAATAACCAACAACCCATAGACCCTTACTGTAAATGTCCAAAACAAGGATGTCGAGGGAAGAGTCCTTTCAATCTAGCACCTAGATCCAGCTATCACATTTTGTCTTGGTGAAGATAGAGTGAGAAGCTGTTATTGCTCACATCATGCCATCCTATGAAGATCACTTCTGTTTATAAATGCTCCACTACAATGGCTATGTTCTTTTAAGCGCTCCATAGTTCCTTGTCGCTCAGTTCACTTTAGAGTACCTAAAACAAAAAAGTCCTTCTGTGTAGCCTTGAACAAACAGTGCACTCTAATTGGGTTTGGGCAGTGCTTAGTAGGTGAAAAGAAGAAGCCACAATGATGTCAGCTCTGCTAGGTGAGGCGGATGTGTTTCTGAAGGCTTCATTAAGAAGCGTTGGGGAATACATTGCACAGGAAAGAACCAGAAATTGAGACGTGTGTTTAGGACATTCATTTTTAATCTAATGGCATTTCTGTCAATCAAATTGAAATTGAGCCTTCAGACATAGATCAACATGCCTGGCAGAGTATGCACGAAGAGCACAGGAAGAGATTTGCCTATGGTCAGCAATAGATAAGAGGGATTCAAATACCAGCCCTCCCCTTCTGCTTTGCCATAATCTGTCAATGAAGGGGTGGCCAATTGGAGGCACTGGTACTCATTCCGAAGTGAGCTATAACGGGTTGGCACCATCGAAGTAATACAGTATCACTAACATTCTGAGCTTCCGGATTACCCTGGCAATCAGAGGAGTGAAAGAGAACTTTTCTAATCAATTCAAAGTAAGTAAGTGCTCTGTCTAACCAAGAGGCAAGGCGAGAACGATCACTGCAAGTGACGACTTCCATCTCTGGCACTCTATACCCCACAACATCCTGACATAGTACAACATGCTGACTCTGGTAGCCTTAAGGTTCAGTAATCACACCAGATGAGAAGCCAAAATAAAGGTATGCTGTCTAGAAACCACTTCTGCAGCTCCACTGCTAGGAAACAAATGGGTGGGGAGAAAGCATCTCTTTGCTTGATAACACAAATCATGGCAGCCCTGTTTTACGTGTCAAACACTCTTCTCAGCCATCATAAAAGTAAGAAGGTTTCAGTTCAGGAAGCGGGGCGTTTGAGGATATGTATGCAAGTTAAATTGCCCTCTTCTGATGACAAAGGATTCTGAAACCTCAGGGAATCAATTGGTCTCAACAAATTCGAACTCGGAGGATTCTGATGTGAAATACAGTTTAAATACTCCACATAGGTTATTAGGCTAGCGGGTTGTGCTCCACACCGCACCAACTCAAATTGGTGAGCCATTCTCCGGCAGCAGTAACCAAGAAAGATTGGGGCTCTTCCCACTGCTCCTAATGTTGCACTGGATGAGCACAGGACACTAATCCTGGTGAAATGAAGCACCCAAATGCAGGCATTCTTACGTAAGAAAGCACGTTTCAAGCACCAAGATCGGGCGGACAGGTGGTTGAAGAAATGGCAAAGGGTGTCTTGCAATGCTGAATCTGTTTTCCGCTCAGGCAAGGCCTCAAGTTTCCCCCTGCCCGTTAAACCTTTCAACTAGACCATTGGTTTGTGGGTGGTATGCGGATGAAAATTTATAAGTGACACCACATTCCTTCCACATGGCCTGCATATACTTGTACATAATGTTGCTGCTTCTGTGAGACACAACTTCTTTAGGCAAGCCAAAGGTTAGCATGTGGCACACTTGGATGGAATTCTTAACTTTAGCCTGTGCCGCATCTAGATAGAAATGTGAATATTACCATGTGCCACACTTAGATGGAATTCTTACCTTTATCCTGCGCCGCATCTAGATAGAAATGTGAATGTTAGCATGTGCCACACTTAGATGTAATCGTGATCATTTGCCTGCCTCACTTCTAGATATGATATTGAAGATTAGCAAGTGCCACACTCAGACGGAATGGTGAACGATAGCAAGCATCATACCTAGACATAACTGCAAGGACAGCAATGCCAACTAACCAATCCACTAACAATTTCACCCCTCTGCATACACCTCTCAAACTCTAACCAAACAAAACCACAAGCCTACTACAACAATCCACACAAACTTCACTACACTGCAACAACAAAACAAACCACACAGATTCGCACAACAGCACACAACGACAACCAACCGTAAAACACCCCAAGCCCAGCCAACGGACCCACCGGGCTGAGGCTGCCAACACCAGATCGCTGCTCTACTGCACTTTTCCAGCGTATTCCCACTAACTCACCCCCCCTTCCCCTTTTTCAGAGCTGCCAGAGCACCAGGGGACCACTCTGTTGGTGATAGTGTGCGGTACAAATATCCTTTAACATTAACATGTCATGCGTGTGAAAGTCTTCCAGTTCTGTGTTTTGTCTTTTTTAATTTAGTACTACAAGTCCCTGAGTTCCACAAAAAAACACAACTCAAGGATTATCTTGTGCACTTAGCTAAGCTTGCATTGCTGCCCTCTATTAAAAGGGTACGTTAACTCCCAGTAGAACCCAGGCTCTGCCCAGAAACAATCCAACACCACCCCAACCTCCATCACCATCCCTATGAAGCTCCTAACAGGCTTCATGAACTTCCAGGCACTCTGGTCCAGTGCCTTGCTCACAGAGGAGGTACAGATCAAAACCCACCCTCAACCAAGAGTTCATGTAGTTCCTCTCAGTTTTCCTGTCAGCAGAATCTAGCCGTTTTTGACCTAGTTGTGTGAATACGAATAGTGGGCGCTCTCCTGTTCCCTTGTGCACAACATCTTCTATCGCATGGTTTCCTTTAATGTTAACTTATTCCATAAAAGTCCTACTGTCCAAATGTATACCTGCAAATGTTGACCATACAAGCCACCATTTTCCCCAAACCGCTTTCACATGCAGACATTCTGGCACTCAACTACTAACACATTTTAGTTTTCATGGAGACTGGCAAAGAACATGTCCCTAGTTCCAATTGTACACCCCTTTGCACCCCGCACCACCCCTTTCTCTCAGCAGACTTGAAAGTACCCCTGGCCTGCAAACCTCTGTATACAATTTTGTCCCTGAGGTACAGGAGTCAAAATGATGGGGACTAATGGGAACAGAGCTCAACTACTTATATTTTTAATGTTAAGAGTTCCCCTAATTTCCAAAACCTCTTTCACGTTCTGGGGTAGTCCTTTTAGATGTTACATGTGACAGTGCTCTCAATGAGTCACAAGACAACTGGAATAGATTTTCAGTTTTTATTATAAAAAATAGTCTTACAAAAATAGGCACATAGGGTTTGCAGGCTAGGGATGATCCCTTTACTTTTCCCATGCAAGGCCTTCCTCCCACCTGCCTAGCCCAGCATACTAACTCCAAAAAGGTCTTTTTGCAGTACAGATTCACTCTAGCCAGGTGACCGCTACTGTTTAGCTGGTCCAACTATATGGAGGAGCAAAAGGCTGAAACCAGATCTATGTAACTCCACAAGGTACTTTCTGAGTGGTCTAGTGGGGTAGCCTGAATGACTGTCTCTTAACAATTTCTTCACTCTCAACCGTCTACTCTGTCTCTCTACACTCTCCGGATTTACTGCCCGTCTCCCACTCGCCCCCCTTCTCCATCCTCCTCTCCCCTCTCCACGCGTTCTCCTGGTCGTATCGCCCTCTGTCCCCCCTCAGGTTCCTACTCTCATGCTCCCACCTTATCTCTCTCTTGCACACACTACCCCTGCTTTTACTCTCCTCCACTCTCACTTTCTTTGTCTTACTTTCAAACACCCTCTCCAACTCTCCCTCCAACCCTACATTCAATCACTCTCCCACTCGCATACAAATTGCTAAATTGGTAGCACTGTCTCAGTACCAACACCTTACCTTCACTCTCTCCAAACATGTCAAGTCTCCTCCAAGACCTCCTGCACCTGCTGCACACTCCTCTGTGGTCTCCGTCTTCCTACCACCTCACCCACACGCCTCTCATTGTAGACCGGCTCCTGACTATGCTGTTTGTTTTGCCCTCCCTTTCCTGTCAGGAAGCTTCTCTCCACACCCACTGGCTACCTGAGTCAGCTGCTTCCATGAGACAATCCCTGCCTAAGCTACTCCTAAGTCCCCCAAACACCTCACCTTATGGGCTGGGACTTCCCCTGAAAGGCCATTCTGGGACAGTAGTCCAGCCCCCTTTTCACTCTCCATTTCCTTCAAACCAGCCGTGCGTTCACTCCGGTCGTTTGTTCTCTGGCTCTCTCTTGAAAGGCATTAGTTAATATCCACAAAGGATTGGGGGGTGGAGGGATGAGGGAGGTTCCCTGGTCTCCCCTTGGGCTTTGTCACTCTCTGCCCCAACAATGCAGCTCCCCTGCAGCACATGTGGGTAGCATGTAATCAGTGTTTGGCCTTCCCTCCGGCTCCTGAATGGGAAAGTCGATCGCATTCCCATGTGGGTAACCAGTCTGTTCCTCAAGCTCCAGGCCAGGTGTTGTCCATTGGCCCAGGTGCAATCGGGTACTTATCATTTTTTGGTTGGTGCTGCCTCCCGGGAACAATATTAAAATAGCCGATGTCCGGGTAACTGACTTGCTGTCTGAACTCAGAGGGGACCCAGGCTGAGCCACCTGACTCGCGTGGAGGCTAAGACACATTTTGCATGCTCATCGCTCTATTTTAGTGAATTTTAATTGATGTTTTTTGCACCATATGTTCAACACCAGAGCTTCAGTTATTCATGCTGATTAAAAATAGGACTTTTTTCAAAGGCAATTCGTCCGGCACACACCTGCGTGGGCATCAGTAACACGCATAGGTGCATCACGGTACCTAATGTATTTATCCAGACACGAAATCACTTGCGGTACTCTTTAACATGGTAAATAAACACTGGCTGTTTAAATATAGATGCGGCCTAAAGTAGATCCTTATTTAGAAATAGTGAGTCATGCATAACAAGTTTACTGTAAATGAACGCTCGCCAGTGTCACAATGTATTTAAGGGGAGGTGATACTTGCAGTGACATGTAGAGAATGTGAAATGTGGAGAAATGCTGAGCTAGTGATCTCTCTACTACAGTGAAAAATGTGCTTGAACATTCATCATCGAATTGTCTACTGATATTTATCAGATAGGTGGTGGAGCGAAAAATGTGATACACTATGCGATACAGATATTCACAGTGTGGTGTAAATTCAAAGGTCGAACAAAAACTATGGATCCCTCATTGAAGAGGCAAGTTTATTATACAAGTAAATAAAATTAGGCCGGACTATCCATTAGGTGCATTCTAAAGAGTGCTATTCATGTATTACAGTGCACCCGTTTGTAGAAATAGAATATATGAAGCAAAAAATAAGCGGAGACATTCTCAAATAAAGGTATTGCCTTTTATCATTGATGATCTATAGAAGAAATATGACCTAATATACTGGTTTTAATAGACTGGCTTTAGATAGATGTTAAGCATACTGATTAGGTCTGTTTTTGTTTCACAGACATGGTACACAGGATCCCTTGGGTGGGATCACCAAGTAATATGCCTGTTGTGATGAAGGCAGTCACAATTTAGGGCACCAAGAAGCCGAGGAGGCCGTAACACTGGGTGTCGACCCATATTACATTACTGAAATAACAGCTACAGAGAGCGATAAAGAAAAAATGCTTCGATTCTGCCACAGAATTTAAAGTGGCTATGAAATGAATGCTCAGAAATTGAGATTCTAAAATAACGAATTAGTTAGTCCTGTGTGTGAGAACGTAACAGGTTGAAATCATTGTATGTAAATGTTCACTGTTATGACACATATGAATGCACCGATGTACAGTTCGTAGGAAAATGTGTTGAGACTCTGCTTAGATAGGAACTTTATTTTGATATGTGTACTACACATCAATGAGATGTTTTTAAAGTATTCAAAGCAATTTTTGTAATTAATACATTTTCAGTAAATAGAAATTGAAAAAATTGAAATTGAGAAAAAAAAAGAATCTACACTGTGTCGGTCTGAAGCCTGTACCCTGATCACTATTTATGTAGACTAGATGTAGAAACCTGCGAGACCATGGGTTATCCAGGTGCCCTTTTTGTTGGAAAATATTACTTGCTTCCTACACTGTTGACAGAATTTGATGCTCAAAACATATAGATTATCTCTTAGATCTACGCATCCTTTTGTTATTAATGTTCATCGCTTTATATTTTTACTGAGACAAAAAATATGCCATAAGCCCAACCACTCCTGACCAGGTTGTAGGTATTATAAGCATCTCGTAGTAGTATCTCCAAGAGCCGGTGCAGAGGAAGAGTGGCAGATTCAAAAATAACATTTTACTACATTGAATACTCAGGACTTTCCAGCCTCAAGGTTCCTCGAGTAGACCCATGTCAGGCTGGTGTAGTTCCATCCAGTCCGGTTTTTATTTTTGGCTTTCGGACAGTTGTAATTCGGATTTTGTCATTCTAAATCCAGCCTTAGCAACCATAGATTTTTTTTTTTAAAGTGAATGTATGGGTTACAGCTGCCCGACATGGGCATGATTTATGGCTCTGCCCTCCAGCTCTTGAATGTATTTATTTATTGGGAAAGCAGAGGCCACATTAGAATAGATTTCTTTGCACTTTAACTATTATGAATTATAAAGAGTGTATAGCTATGTGAATAGTCAATTTGGGGTTGCAACAACAGAAAAAAAGCCACGTCCCCTCCACTTTTCCTAGAATTTCTAGAATTATCAGGAGGAAAACCTCCCAACGCCTGGATAGGAGTTGCATCTAAACTTGAAACTATTCTGCATGGATAGAACAAACAGCATATGATGGCCACCCCACCTGCTCGACATGTCTACTTTACGCGCCTTGCACTTATTGCTATGTGAACACACTTCCTCCTCACCCATCGGACACAGTCTCACTACGTTTTAAGGTACAACCCTGCGGTCAATACTTGCAATGCAGGGAGGAAGTTTAGGAAGAAGTGGTACATGCAGGTGATTCACAAAATAACCCAGCCCTAGCATAAGGGCCCTGTCCTTATAACACCAGTGGAAGCACAAAAGAAAACTGGTGGGGTGAGAAGCCTGACATGACCTGAAGGCGCAGACATAGCAGTAGGCACATTTGGCAATGTAAAAATTGAAGCTGAATACTGAAGGAAGTCCTCAAGCCCACTCCAACATCTCCCAACATAGTCTCTGTGGTGCATTGATTCTCAGTTTGCATACAGTGGCTTTCTGAGCTTTGCCTTTATATGGCATTTCAGTTTCTCAAAGCGCTCGGACACAACTGAAAGACATAGTGTCAGCACTGCCTTACAAGGAGAGGGCGGGGAATAATCCAGTGATATCAAGCCACTGAAGACGACATCCTTTCAGAGCCGGCATTGAGAGGGAGTCATACAAAGAACAGAAAGACCAAGCTAACAAAGTACGACCCACACAACTTGCGCAGATGACTTGAAGAGAATGGGCTGCAGCAGCTCAGTCATTCCTTGAAGTCAGAGACCTTAGAGATGCTGGTGGATAAGGAGGTCCTAATGGCAGTGGCTGCTAAAGATACCACTAAAGTACATGTGGACAGCAAAAGAGAGCCAATACCTTTGCTGCTGGTAAAACACGTCGGAACTAAGATTACGGTTCCTGCAGGCATGTTGAGCGGAGGGATTTGGAAAAGGTGGGTAGCGGTATTTGCATGATATTTCTAGTGAAAGTCTAAATTAAGTCCCTCGCCGCCATTAAGGTACATGAGGTACCTATTCACTTGAAGATGGCCGCCCACCCGATGCCAGCTGCCCTTCTTGCCTAACCAGCCTTCCAGCAACCACCTGATTGGCTTAGTGGCCTATCTTTACTGCCATTGGCCGCCGGCAGGCGAAGCCGGCCCACTCCTTCCAAGGCCCACGGGAGGCAAGGCTGTTACCTATTTCGAGCCTATTTAGTGCCGTCTGTCAGACCCCCTGGCCCTCTTCATATAAGGTACACCTCCACCCTCCCCTGCTGCTGCACTGTCATAATGGCCTAACTCTGCCGCACTGCACGTATATGCGTCTACTTCCACAATGAACTGCTAATCTATGCAATAACTGTCTGCACAACCATGTCTCCAGCCTAAGTACCATCACCCCCTCCTCATTCATCCACCCCCACTGCCTAAATGTGCATGCAGAGCCCTTTCCACCATCACCTCCAGTGACCAACTTGACTCTGAGCACAGGGTGCTTTGCTTTTGCTTCCCGACACACGGCCTACTGTACGGCCTACTGTACATGTATCTGCCGTTTGCACCAACGTTCGCCCTTATATCTGAAACAATGTCTACTGCATGACTTACACAGACATTTATTGCATTTTGCACGCCTGCAGCCAACTGAACGTGCCACTCCTGCATTGCACTAGCCTCGATCGACTACTGCCTATGTGTAAATACACTTTGTACTGCACCCACATTGATTCTGTCATTGCCCATAGCACCCTAACCTAACTGCGCCACCTACACCCTTGGCGTTGCTTTATTGTATCAAGCCAAACTATGTTAAGCACTTGGTTTCATCTTGCCTTATTGCGCCCAGTTAGTGCCCACTGTTCGACAGTATTATTACACTATGTTTTCCACCTAATGTTGTGTAATCAGAAAACATACAATATTACGGCTGTTACACCGAGCAAAGGAAAATACACCGACACAGGCTTATAAAGATTCCCAGAATCTTTATTACAAAACTGAACAGTATTCAACAAAGTACACAAATAGCTATTTGGCCGCCAATACATCACAGAGACCACCAGCAGGGTTCAATGTGAGCAGTGACAGAATTTCCTAGCTGGACATCGACGCATTTATACAATTCGTAAAATGATGTCCAGCCCTCTTTACAAGTTAATCGTACACTGGGCTAGGGTCACGCCAGGTTCACTTTCCTAATTTACATATCTCGTGTATGCGGTTTACTTTTTTAATACATTTACTAACACACTCCATTACTCTTTAATCTAACATTTACACTCTTTACATGCTGGTTTAATACAGACCAAACAAATGTTTCACTTATTATATTTGGATAGCATTATTGTCCTTATATAGTTTAACTTTGCTAATTCAAGTAATCCCCTGCTCCCGAGGTCAACAAAGGACAAGGTCTCCATGACCCTAACATATAGCCTGAGGGCAGCTTGGACATTAACTCCCCTACAGAGGTTGGAGAGGTTAAGGCAAGAACAAGGACACACAAGACGGCCATTTTAGATTACAGGGTGACTTTGTATAAAACCCCAAAATGGCGGTTTCTAACCTAAAATGGAGGCTTGATTCAAGATGGCGGCTTACATCAATTTCTAAGGTCAAGACCTTGCCATAGAGAGTTATTCGCGTACAATTTTAAGCAACTTGGCGTAGGCCAATATACATACAAATCGTTTGTAATGAGAGGCATAATTTAATATCCAGTTTGACAATGTGTCTTACCATATTCAATTGCTGTAACACTGCATTTCACCCAAAGGTATAATTTCGAATCTAGGTGTTACCCATTACACTTTACTTAACTGTGCTCTCTCAAAGTTAGGAATTAGGCCACTGCATTTTCGTCACTGCACTAAACCATTGCATTTGTGCTTAGCGTTGACTAGTTTAAATGTGCCCTGCGCCTACAACTTTAGATATACCTGTGCCTGATATGTGCCTAGCCAACATACTGTACTTTGCCTATGTACCTAGTTTAGTTACTGTGCCTGCCTGATCTGTGCCTAGCCTAGACATTGCAAACCTTTTGTGGGTATGGTTCCCATTATATATACCGGTGCCTGATATGTGCCTAGCCAACATACTGTACTTTGCCTATGTACCTAGTTTAGATACTGTGCCTTGCCTGATCTGTGCCTAGCCTAGACATCGCAGACCTTTTGTGGGTATGGTTCCCATTATACATACCTGTGCCTGATATGTGCCTAGCCAACATACTGTACTTTGCCTATGTACCTAGTTTAGATACTGTGCCTTGCCTGATCTGTGCCTAGCCTAGACATAGCAGACCTTTTGTGGGTATGGTTCTTATTATATATACCTGTGCCTGGTATGTGCCTAGCCAACATACTGTACTTTGCCTATGTACCTAGTTTAGATACTGTGCCTTGCCTGATCTGTGCCTAGCCTAGACATTGCAGACCTTTTGTGGGTATGGTAATCACATTATATATACCAGTGCCTCACTCACCAGTACCCTTGCCTGCCTGACACTCAGATACAACTTGATACCAGCCCTCTGACTTTGTTGCTATCTGGCACTACCCTACCCTATGTCACTGATGTCCCTTATTCGTCAATCCTCTGCATAGTGCCTTGGCCCTAGCATCCTTATTATGCTACTTTTCCTTAATGCGGTCATGTTCCTCTTGTGTGTCATGCAAAGCAATATACCCTGCAATGGTAACAGCTACATATCCCATAGAAATGGTCTAGCGAGACCTGCCTGCCCAAGACATCATCCTATTGTCTGACCCACACCATTCTTGCCCACCACACCAGCCTTCCTCCCGGTCTCACAATCTGCCTATCCCACATATGACCACGCACACTTTTCTGATGTCCTAGCCAATAAGAGCTCAGATAGCTCCAAGCGGAACCCTACCGACACGAGAGCATCCTGCCCTACTCCTGACTACAGCCCCTCCATAACGACTGACCTAACTCTCTCTCAAACTACTACCCTCATCCCTACCAATCGTAACAATAGACTTGGTGCCAGAACCAACCACAGAACTAGCAAACGCCAAGCTAAACTACCCGACAAGACTAACAATCACACTGTAACCTCCATCAATTCCACCCCTCCTACACTAAAAGGAGCTCTTCTAAATGTTAGATCAATAGTCGCCCATTCCATAGAAGTCGCCGACACCATTCTGACCAACAACCTGGACTTCCTCGCTGTGACTGAAACCTGGTTGCATGATGCTGCGGGACCATCTCTTACCCTAGCTATCCCTGATAACTACACCATCCTCAGAGTAGACAGACCTAACGCTTGAGGAGGTGGTGTAGCTATCATCTTTAAGTCCTCGCTTCATATTAGACTAGCCTCCTCTCCTCCACTCAAATCATATGAGCATCTCACAGTTAAATTACAAACCTCCCCTAAGAGTACTATCACGATGAATCTAATTTACAGACCCCCGGGCCCACCTGTCTCATTTGAGGAAGATATCACCTCACTAGTAGCCGAAAGTTCCAAACCTTCAGCACAAATGATTACATTGGGCGACTTCAATCTTTGGTTTAATGACCCTCTCGATACCCCAGCCATTGCCCTGGCCACGGCATTAGAGGAGCATGGCCTCCTACAACTTTGCTCCAAACCCACCCACTCGAAGGGCAGAATCCTTGTCTGGGTAACCGCCCTTAATTGTAACATCAACCTGAAGGACCCCATACAGCTCCTCTGGATGGATCACTACTTCCTCCCACTCGACATTAATATCGGCAACCTAGTGCATAAAAAACCTGTTATTGCACCGGCCTGCCCAACTAGGAAAAAGAGTAACATCACAGCGGAAGCCTTAATACCCCTGGTGACCCCTACTCTGAACGCTCTACCAGCTACAACTGACTTAAACCTGCTGGTCAACGCCTATAATGATTCTATGGCTAAAGCTATCGACATCATTGCCCCACTAAAAATGTGCAAAGGGAAACCAAAAGTGCACCTGAATACATGCTACACCCCGGAGCTCAAACTTCTCCGACAACAAAAAAGTCAACTTGAATCACTATGGAAATCAGTGCCTTCAGTAGACAACAGAACTAATCTCACCAATATCTCCACCCTCTACACAAATGAGATTACACACGCTAAGAAAGAATCTCTTAATTCTAGGATCTCTCAGGCAGGCTCTAGCACATAAGAGCTCTTTAACATCCTAAAGGAATTAGAAAACCCCATTCCTCCTGCAGATACCTGCACAAAGGATAAACCATGGTGCACAGGGATCCAGAATGCCCTTGCTAACAAAATTTCAGGGCTCCAAACTAAAATTGAAAACAAACGACAACAACTCACTCATGGTCCTACCTCCAGATCCACCCTTGCTTCACCCACCGCCACCAGCTCAGGCTTCACTTTCAAAAAGGTAACCATACCTAAAGTACAAAAGATTATAGAATCCTTGAAACCCTCACACTGCAAGGGGGACAGTTTCCCCGCATAGATCATAAAAGATGCAGCCAGGGATCTTTGCCCCTTCATTACCAAATTAATAAACCTGTCATTCTCCAATAACATAGTCCCAAGTAATCTGAAACAATCTTGGGTCCTACCACTGTTAAAAAAAAAAACTCTCGACCCAGATATACCCACAAACTATAGACCCATTACCACTGTCCCATTCTTACTAAACATTCTTCACAGAGTGGCCTATTTACAAATTCAGGATTATCTTGAGACTAACCAATTACTAGGAACTCGCCAATCTGGCTTTCGTCCTCAACATGGGACGGAAACGGCCCTTGTTGATCTCAAGAGCCAGATAGACGTACTCAAAGATAAAGGTGGGGCTGCCATCCTTTTTCTCCTTGACCTCTCCGCTGCCTTTGACCTGGTTAACCACAAAATCTTGTGCAACCACTTGTCATCGGCAGCACACTTCTCCCACTCTGCGGTCACATGGATCCAACCCTTCCTTGACAATAGGACCATGTGGGTCTTCTCACCCCTAGCAGCGGCTGACCCTATTCTATTTACTTGCGGTGTCCCACAAGGATCTTGTGTCTCACCCACTTTGCATGATATATTTACAAAGCCCCTATTCGACAAGCTGGACCATCTGGGTGTCACCTACACCAACTATGCAGATGACACCCAGATACTCCTCACTTTATCCAGCAATTACAACTCGGACGCCAACCGGATCAATGAAGTCTTCTCCATCATTCAGGCATGGATGGCCACACATGGCCCCTGCCTGAATGATGACAAGACCGAACTGCTTCTTGTCAGCTCACCTAATACCATCCAGAATCTCGTCCCTAGTTACACCAGCTTCACCATTGACGGTAACACCATTCCCATCGCTAAGAGTGTAAAAACGCTTGGTTTCTATCTAGACACGAATACCAACCTCGCCAAACAAATTAATATGACCGCCTCAGCCACTGCTTACACTGGTAAACTAATTAGGGCCAGCAGACCCTTGATCTCCCCCAACAACTGCCTCACTTTAGCCAGAGCACTCATACAATCCAAACTGGATTACTGTAACAGCCTTTATGTAGGTGCCAACAAAACAGTAATCAATAAATTGCAAGTTCTACAAAACAATGCACTCTGTGCCGCCCTCAATATTCCTAGAAGAGAACATATCTCGGCTACAAGATTTTCATGCAAATGGCTCTCCATCCAACAAAAAATAGACCCCTAAAAACCATCTGCCTCACTTACAAAGCTCTCAACCACCTAGCCCCGCCCTATTTAACCAATACATTCACCATAAAACAGAATACTAGATCCACCAGATCTTCCAATACACTACAACTGACGGTGCCCAAATATTCCCTTAAAGGAGCCGGTGGATCCAGCTTCCCAGTTCTAGCCTCATAACTGTGGAACACTATCCCACTGGATATCAAATCCACCCCCACCTTCCAACCTTTCAGATCTAAGGTCATCACTTGGTTACTCAATAAATAACCAACTATGTATGTATGCCTAACGTATGAATGTATCCTTTACTATGTCTGCTTGATACTATCTCTGCACTAACTGCTTCCTTGTAACTATACTTATGCTGCACAAATGTACAAATGTTCCTCACCTTTGCCTGTAACTTGATGTTTAAGCGCCCATATACCCCTGGGTCAGGAGCGCTATACAAAATAAACAAACAAACAGCGTGTTCACATAGGCTTCAAAAGACATACAAATGTATGTCTGAACGACTATGTATCGGTCGTCAGACGAAACAGTGCCGGCCCGGGCTGGACTGGCCTAAAGGGAACTCTGGAGATTTCCTGGTGGGCCGCTGCACCCTGGGCCTCTTGTGTAGTTTATTTTCACATTTTCTCACAGGAAAAGGGTTGGGCTTGCTCAAAATGTGCAATATGGGGCCACTTTGGAAATAAATGCCAGGGCCTCTTTTGGTTCCCAGTTTACCCCTGTTGTCAGGCACCTAAATAACCTATCGGAAGATCACTACACGTAAGTGCTAATCCCCATTGTTATAGGGAAGTTGTTTGTTTAATGTGATTTAAATAAAGTTGAGACCAAGGATAACAACTTCAGCATTCAAAAATGTATAAATTGCAATTAAGTGCAAATAAACTATGCCTTTAGTGACATACCTAAAAATAGCATGAAATGGTGCTTGTGTGCAGTCCACTGTTTTTCCTGGGTCTAGTCAGAAGTGAGGAACTCACAGAAGCGGTGCTTTCCCCTCAGCAGAAATGGCATAGCATGGCGTTTCACTAGGCCCTCCCAGTTGCTCTTACTTCCTATACTGCACGATACTCCAAGATACAACGCACCGCCCTCCACCCCCACAACATCCTGGAAATCTATTTGTCACAACAGAGTTAAAAATTGGCAAACATCCATAGCTTTGGAATGTAGTTTTCTAAAGTTACTATCACTGCGGTCTGCTAGATGCCAGTGAAGCCATCTTCTATGATGCCAGTGAAGCCATCTTCCATCTGCTTTGGTCACTTTCACAACATTGACTTTAAATAGACTCCGACTCCTGGACGATAACATAGGCGGAGCGCCGCTGCTCATCTCCCTTTTTAAACAAACGGTCTCCTGACCTGACCCACTAAATCCACCTCAATACTCTACAACTTCTTGTTTCGACAGTGGTCGCTCAAAGAATCCGCGCCTTTATTATGAAAGCGGAAGAAATGACAACACTGTCTATGGACAAGCCTCCCGGCTTCGCCCGTGCGCTTGCTGTTTTGGCGCCTTTCCACAGCTCGCGGGGTTCGTCGCCTCGGCAGGAGGCAGCGGGGGGCCTTCTGAAGCGCCTTCCCAGGAAGGAGCGCTCAGCACTCTGCTGCAACAAAGCTCCGACGCGAGGCTGCGCGCAATGCCGACATTATTGTGTAAAGGCTTGTGCTGGGGGAGGCCTTGCGCTGGAATATATTTACATATGTTTCGAAGACTTGCTTGCAGGAGCGGCACCGTTTAGAGGCTTGTCCTTGGCTTGATCGCAGTGGGAAATAAAGAAGCGCGTTTGTTTCCAAGAGTTTGCCGCCTGCTTTAAAACTGTTCTGCGTGTCTCTCTCAGCAGAGAGGGCCTGATCCAGAATTGGAGACACGTAGGTTGAGCCGCTCCATGTGGTGCGCTTTTTCTGCATGATGTTACACTGTGTTGTGTTTGCATGGGTTGCTTAACTGCGGGGTCACGGGCTTCTGTCAGCATTACTTCGAATCTTGCGCTGCAAGCGAATGTTACAAAACATGTCAGCCTGACAGGAAGCCGAAAACGGGCGCCCGTGATACGAGGCTTCACTCTGCTGAAGAAGAACGCGCTTTACTAACTATCTCCCAGTCCCCATAGTTTGTCCGTGGCAGCAGCAGTCGGCCTTTCCACTTGCACCGCTCGTGTGCTGCTGCAGCGGGTGAGTGCCAGAAATACGTTCCTATTTCCCAGGGCACCTGTTCTTCAAATGTAGCAACGCTCATATTTTCCGCCTTTGTCAATTTCGGAAGCGAGTTGCATGACAAGGGCAACCGACAAAAAAGGGCCTGGACTATAGTGGACCCACTATTCATGTCAGTACCCTTTTTTAAAACAGGTTATGTATCGAGGTGGATCAAAAGTCAGCTCTTAAAAACATCAATCCATCTGCCCATGCATGATTTTAAACTTGTTTGCTTTCCAGCTATTCACGCTGATGCATCTTAGGTCTCCTCTTGAACTTAGACTTAACAAAAGTTTAATTTGGGAGGCATTTCAGGTTACTGCGGTGTAATTAGATGTATTGGAAAGGAACATGCAGTTCAAAGCTTTGCAATATCTCACTGTAATAGGTTTATTCCTAACGGATTCATAATTCGGCATCGGTGGTGTCGCTTTTTTTTTTTTTAGCAAGAAGCCTTTTTGAGGGGGGGCGCAGTGTGCATTTAACTCTCGCACATAGACATCAAACAGTGTAGGGGGGGCCTAGAATCCATATGAATCCATGTTAATGCGATGTGAAGTGGTGTTGTATAGCGCCGTCCTGCCATCTCAGAAGCCTTGTTGCGCCGTTAAAGGAAGGTCTCGGAATGGCCGAGAATGACCCAATAATGTCATGCATTCTTAATATGGAACAAGATTCTGCTTCCTAATTTCCAAATGAAAAAAAGACAAAAAATATGGAGGTTCGCATGCTTAGTTTGTGCTTTTTTTCATAGCAGTTGTAGCAGCATTCTGCAGTGAATCCTAGTCAGGATTGGGTTGTACTGTTCTTTCCCCCCCCCAGAGTAGAACCTCTGAAATTAGAAGGAGATTAAAAGGGCTCGAGGTTTGATTAGGGAATCAACCCTCATGAGCAAGGGCTAAGTTTAACTACTGATCAATCCCAGCGCAGGAACTCCATTCTCTGATGCCGTTAGCCATGTGCACACGTTAAAAGTGCCAATTTTAGGAAGTCAAAATGCATGCACGTCGCCAGGAAAATGATATCTGGAAACAGTGTGCCCTCGCTCTACGCACATTCAGCAGCATCAGAATTATATTTATGCAACAAATGACAAATATTAGGGCAGTCCTCTTGCAATGGACCTTACAGGATAATGTTCTGGTCATTAGAAGCCACCTGCTCAATTAACACACTTAGAATAAATTGGGCCTTGTGCATCAGGGTGATTCCTCACGTGGCAGAGAGTGAGCAGGATCACATGTTGGACATCAGCGATGCCCCACAGGTCACAGCAGTCTTGTTTCGTGAGGCCCCGCGCAGAAGAGCTAGGCCTCAGGTTACTCTAATGTTTCTCTCAAATGTGGTAGACCCCAGAGCTATCCACTAGGTTTAAATAGATACCACAGCTGCACACCCACACAGCAGAATTATTCCCCTGGGGTAAAAGCATGTTCTATGTTTATTTTCTTTTTTTAAGACCAAATTTCCAGAGGAACTATCTAGTACTGTCTTATTAAGTCACAGTTTGGGCCACCTTAACACCAGAGCCCCTAAATGTGCTTTACAAATGTGGGGCAAAAATTGCTATGCATGCGTTTTCCTTTACTTGTTGGAACTAAATCACCGTCTCGTGGCCCCGCCAACTAGTGAATAATAGTCATTCTTCACGCAAACATGTATGAAGTCCCTGAATTGATGCATTCCATATTTATAACCAAATATACACATTTCCTCGCTCCAAAACAGCACCGCCACCGATCATTGTGCTTGTGAAATGAGGTCCCGGAGCGGCCTTGACTTGAAAGGCCATTACCATTTTTAGCTATAAAACAAATGTATTTTATTTTTTTTAATTTTTTCCCCCCTTTGCAGACGATCCCATCTGCAATATAGGCCCGCGTCTGAAAATAGAAGTAAGGATTTATGCAAAAACAATCTCTTGGGGCTTATTACGCTAATACACACCAAAAAAAATGGGAACGAAAGCAAGTTAATTTCCTGCTGGAAACGTATGGAGCAATAAAAATAGAATCCACAACCATTAAAGGTGCAAAAAAAAAAAAAAGATAAATTAGAACTGCTGAAGATTTAGAGGATGGCTTTCTTGGAGCGTAAAAGTTTCAAAAGTCATTAAACTCTTTAATGTCTTTCCCAATTATGAGAGAGCACATCCATTCTCTTCAAAGGAGCTCTGAAATGAGTGAGTATCATTGGAAGGAAAGTGGGAAGTGCTGTTTGCATTCCAAAAGGTGGGGGCCAGAAGGAAAGAGGTCAGGACATAGCTTACAGACCAATTTACACAACCAGGTAAAATGGGAGATTGTGAAGCTGAGTAAGAGATCATGTGAGAACCGAGTGAAGCTGGGAACACTTACAACGGATAACATCTTCAGAAGAATGGAAACTCTAAATACACCTTTAAGAGGAATTAGGGATTGCTATAAAGTGTGAAAGACACACGGCTGGTGCTCCTAAGAAACCTTCATTTACATTGGCACTCCAAATATTACCAAATGAAAGAGAGGGTAGCCCCGCAAAATGAGTTTTGCCTTTCAATATTCTGTGATTAGAGTGCAGCACCTGTTGATTCTCAGAAAAGGATCTTCGAGGCCGAGTCAGTGGCTTAAACAAATACAAGGTAAACTAGATTTTTAAGATGACGAGGCTCCCTTCGGTATTTTGCAAAGGCATATAAAATGAACAGCAACGAAGATGCATATCACAGCAGGTCACAAGCGTATGTAAAGCCTATCGGCTGCATGTGTAAGGGAAGAGAAATGGTAACTAATAACAGATCCAGTAAACCATGACAGACTGTGGGAATACATAACCCACGTGATAACTTGTAAATGTGTACCATGCCCTAGAAGTCTTTAACCTGTATCCCGAGTTCTTACACAGAACCTAGATATTCTCCTACTGTTGTAAATTGAGCTATCCCAGAGATTGCAACGGATCTGTCCTGCCAGCAGGCAAATCTGTGTTACTTAATTTTGAAAGTGTTATTGCCAAATGACTGCCCTTATCAATGATTCAAAGAGCCCTATTTTCCACCATAAAAATTGTCCGGCCCATTCAACCTGCAAAGGTGCTGCTCTTCCTGTGTGGACACTGCAATTCTGCAGGGTGCATATACACTCTTGTCCTCGCAGTGGGCTCCTGTCAATGTATTTCCTCTACACTTTCTGATCATTGTAGTGCTCACAATCTCTTGTGCTGCCCTTCTACTTTTCAATGATGTGGATTTAGCATCTATCTCTAGAAATGTAAGACAATTTCAGTTGCCAATTATTGTGTGTTTCACAGTGAATTATTCTTGGTGGATAGTTACAAAACTGGACAGCAAAGACAACAAACTCCCAATCTCCAAAAAGAGCAGAGTTTGACCCCTTGGAACTAAACAATTCACTTGAAAACATAATCATATTGATGGAATTGGATTTGTTGAATTTTTATTTTAGATGGTTGGCCTCTTTTTCATTACTTTTCATTTTCCATTGCTTTAAACAACTGAATTCTGTCTTCAGGGCAGAGGGCATGATTCCTCGGATGTCTGTGATTCCACCAAATCCACTTCACCTAAAGGAGAAATCTCTGATTTCTTTTTTCTTTGAATTATTTCTTTTACTATGCGGGGGAGACCCCCCCCCCGATTACCCCCTATCTTCCCCCTACCTTATCCTATCCCCCTCGCTTCACCCCATCTATGTTTTTTAAAATGTACCTACTTACCCAACCAATTTGAAGAAAAAGAAACTCGAAGATTTCTTTGTAGGTGAAATTGGATTCGGTGAAATGTACGGTACCGTGATTCCCCTACCTCAGGCCCTCATGCAGTCTTAGAGGAGGAACCGCAGTCTGCTCACTGTTTTTTCTGAGACTCACTAATTGCATGATCAAATTATCCGAGTAGAGGAATTGCTGCCAAAGCATCTCCAGCCACAAAATGTTTGTTTTCAGCCAAACACCCTTTATTTCCTGCCCTAAATTAAAGATGAGAAGTCATATCCCTACCTTTGTCACCCACCATGAAATAGTGTCTCGAAGGTCTGCTTATTCAAGATGTATAGAAGCACGCAAATTGCTGGCCCTCCAGATATAAAAGCCTTTTCATTGGATTGTCCTTTGTGCGGTATAGACTGTTTCCTGCACCAAACAAAAACTCGTGTTTGGTCCTCTTCAAAAAGGTGGCTGTACACATTTGATTGCCCCTGCCCCGGCCTTTTACAATTGTACACACAAAGGGCCTGATTCACAGAAGCATATTATAATGGCGCAATCCCATTGGAAGATGCTCTGTGAATCAGGAACCAAAGGTAGCTAGTCAAATTATCTAAACCCATTCCATCTAATGCCTTTCCATCAAAACTTTTCCATCTAAAAAATGTCCATATAATGCATGTTTTTTGGGGGGTAAAGGGTTAATTTCTGTTTAGGTGCATTTCAAAGGGTAAAAAACGGGGTTTGGGTGGGGGGAAGCCCCCTAACCCCCCAAAAAAGAAAAAAGAAAACAAAATGCATTAGATGGAAAGTTTTTAGGTGGAAATATTTCGATGGAATGGCATTTGATGCAATGGTATTAGATGAAAAGACCATAAACCGGCCCAAAATGTGTTCAACTGTTCAAGATGGCCTGAACTTTCTAAGATCCACTGGATGCAAGTTCTCTTTTGCAAATGCTTCAGTTTGTACACAAAGATGCGGCCAAGGATACACTGCCCCAAAGTGTTCATTATTTTGATCAAAGTGTCTGAGGAGATACATGTGTAACAGTCTGACAAAGATTACATTCTTGGGTCATGAATGGAAACTGGAATTAAACATCAGATTTACTCAGGCCCAATCCAACATTTGGTACTCCTATGCAAGATACTACCCCTCATTAGTGAGATACTCATAACCGTAGCGAGGACATGTTGCAGTGGATAGAATACATCTGGTCATTCTTTTTAATGTAAGTTCAACATACCACCAAAACATATTTTGGAAGGTAAGGCAGGCGAGTGGAAGGGCACAGTTTGCAATTCCTTGCTAGCATCCTGACATTTTAAGAATCAGAAAACACACTACAACCTAGTGGGTTGACAGATTAATTTTAACTTGCCCTCTTGACTGTAAAGATACATTGATAGAGTGTGTTAGAAGGAGAAGAGCACAGAACGGGTTGGAGGGCAGGTCAGTGCTCCTGGTTCCTAGTTTCCAATATTTAATTCAATCTATTCTAAAACTATAGCGGACAAGGTAATAGCGAAATTACTAAACTGGTCCTACACATTCTATTGAACAACTCTGAACGTCACCTTAAAGTGCCTGGATGAGACCTCTGCCAGGCTCACTAAACGCACCCAACCTGTCCATGTGCTAAGGTGGTCAGACATCCTGGTTTTGCCCAGACTGTCCAGGAATTGGGCCCTCTGCCCCCTGTCACAAGATTTTTTTAATTAAAAAACCCCATGCTGGTTTTGGTAAAAGTGAGGATGACAGTCCCGTTTGTTTTTGCCAACGGTATTGCACAAAAATATTGTTAAAAAAAACGGAATGGCTGAAATGATCGCATTTCGGCTGTACCAAAATTACACACAGCCAAAAAAAAAGCTGACCATTTCAACCATTCGGTTTTCATTATAGCAAACGAGGGAAGCGAGGGTTTCAGGAAAAAAAAGAAAAGGACCTTGCAGCGCCAGTTCCCATACACAGAAGTGAAGAGAGCTGGCGCTGCAAAAACTTGGCGGCACACAGCAAAGTATGCCAACGAAAGGTAAGTAAGCGGATAGGGGTAGCAGGGTCTATAAAGTCCATTTGGCTGTGGGGTGCTTATTTAATTTTACTACGAAAATTTAGAAATCGACATTTTCATCTTCGATATGTTCGTATTTCGAAATAATCACGTACATCCTTGCCAACAGTTATAAACAAAATAAACATAGCTCAGGGGCAACATGCTCGAATTGGAAGCAAGACGACATGGAGCACCACAGGTTCTATCCCTGGGTCCGGCTTAGAAACCTTTGGTTATTAAGCACATTATAACTAACCTATCATATAAGCTTTCCTGAATTTTGTCATCTGAGGATGGGCTATGCATTAACTGCTTGCGCCACAGAGAGAGGTTGAGAAACAGGTAACTAGCAAAGCATGTTGTACCAAAAAGAGCAACAGCCCCTTTGCTATTCACGTGCTTTTTTAAAAAGTGTGCTACTATTGAGACGCTCAACTTTTCACACTAAATACCAATAATAATCAAGTTCATTATATGCATATAACATTACGATACATCATTCAATCAGTATTACTTAAAATAGAACATGTATATGTATGTTATTTACATGCTTTTATCACAGTCAAAACTACAGTTTTTATGCAGATGCGGGGTTTGGGTAGGGTGGATGAAAGGTCATCAGGGTTATGAGGCAGGGTAGAGGGGGAAGTGGGTTAGAACTTCCTTAATGTTGTTGGTCGCCCTGGTTTCCTATCGTGAATATCTGGTCACCCTACCAGGTGCTAGGCACTGTAAATCGACAATCCAAGTCCTCCGTAGTCATACGCAGACGTACTCACTGCTGCAGAGAATACAATGGATGCTGCAGGCCTGGCCACATAGACACACAAATGCGATTTCAGGAGTTGCAAACAAGCATTGCTTTTCGTTTCTTGCTGGGATTGGGGGACGTTTCCAGTTAGAAGGCTCTTGACACTGCCACTGCTGAACATACCACTTTCCCAGGCAACCTGATTATAGAGAGAGAATTTATAGTACTAGTGTCAGTCTGTTATCCCTATATTCCTTTGGTTTGGCTGTGCGCAGACAGAAGCGCTCCTGCTAATTGGAAGTCGTACTGTCGCCATAGCGTTGCTCCACTTTTAACAGGAGGGTGGATAGCGAGAAAGCAATCATTTTGCAAATTCAAGTATTTTGATCTGATTCTGTCACAGCTGTATAAGCTCTGGATAAGAGAAAACATTTCTATCGGGGAAGAAAAATGTCTGTGTGTGATAGACCAAAAAGAGAGGATATCAGAACTAAATGTGATAAGGGGCTTAGACCATCTAGTTTAACAGTTATAGGCCTAGGCTCTCAGTGTCCAAAACAAAAATAAGCACAAGGCTGTGCCACTGAATAGCCTTGATGACGGATAATGGTCGTCCAGGATCAATCACAGGCAACCATCACTGAGAAACATGACGAAGGGCAAGGAGACCACTCTCTAACACAATGTTGTCATTCACTGAATAGGCGCAAAAGGAGTAGTCCATTTGACATAAAATCAGTCTTTGGTTACTTTGGCATTGGGGACTGCACTCATTTTGGTAATTAATTACTCCTAATTAGTGCTGCAGTGATGAACCTTCGCTTGGCACTCTGGTGGTGTCAGGTTACTAGGACATTGGTGGCCCCTAGGATAGTGTATTGTTAATGAAGATCAAAGTAGTGGAGCAGTGGAAACTGCCATTATGTGTGGCCCTATTGGTCCCTAGGTTATGCACAAGTTACTTATGGTAATGAATATTTCAGATTTCTATAGTCTGCTAAGCGAGAAGACTACAACAACGTGAACAGCATCAAGTTAAGCACTTTAGAAGCCCAAGTGTATGTGTCGCTCCAGAAAGCCGGGTCGTGTTCATCTGCACCTGCACTGCCACCCACAAACGATTACTGGCTTATCATAATTCAATCCCCTTTCTCTTCAGGCACACCATAAAGCCGCTCTTCAGTGAGAGCAGGGATAGTGAGTGTGTCATCAAAAAAAAGTGAGATGTAGCACTGTGTGCAACAATTACTGTGAGTAATGTGTACTTCTTCCGACAGCCCAACTAATTTTTCTTTAGTCTATCAGAACATTACAGAGTATCCCCTGATAGAAACTGGAGATGTGCCTTGCTTCCGAGAGCCAGTGTGACGATTCACAAGGTGTTGTCACTTCTCACCAGGAGGGACTCTTTTTCAATGAGGCTAGGGAGGTGTGGCTGCCACCCGATAGTCCCCCTAAGGGTGGTTTAATGCGGGGGACCTCATGGGGAGGGATTCTCCCTCTGGGGATAAGGACGAACAACTGAGGTGCAGCCCAATGAATGCTGCTACTTCCCATTATTCCTTAGCCCTCCCTAATGCACAGAGCCACTACATTGAGAGCAAACATGTGTATTGTTGCAACATAGGGTCTAAGACTAAAAGTACTAGGACGAGGAAGAACACAGGAGACATGAAGATCATGAACTGTGAGAACACTGGTACAAGGTGGCCCCAAGGAGGTACAAGGATTGAACCGATAACAAAGAAAGACTTGTGTAATCTGCATGGGAGGAACTGGATACAAAGTATATTAGCACCCGGCGCGCACCCAATGGGGTTCTGCGGATTGCAAGCTGAAACCTCTGATCTCAGCCTGCGTTCCACGGAACCAGCAAGCAGCCTCTCCGGCCACGCACCACCATCTTCTCCCCAAGCAATCACCCAACCAACCACCCACCCTTTCCTTTTTTTTAAACTTATCCCAGTCCCCCTCCTGTAAGAAAGACATGGTATCAACAGTAAAACAGACACAAGTGACAACAGCTCAAGGGTGTTTATTGAACTTCAAAAAGGGTGTGATAAATCCCTTTCTAATTCTAAATCTACAGATGGGAGAAAGCTACAACCATCAAATAATAATAATGCAGTCCTAGTGGAGTCTCTTCAAAATAAAAGGGCCTATGCTAAAAAAAAAAAACATTGCCAATCCTTACCGCTAAATACAAATGGTGCGGGGTAGTGTTGAGGAAAAAGAAAGACTTGTTCACAAAATGATACGTCAGGATGTTCAGGCTGTTGGCCTCCCTTTCCCACATTTTCAACATGGGACAAGGTGGTTCACTCGAGTAAAGCACACACTCTGGCTTCTTCGGCACGAGGTTACAGTTATATTATCAGCATCAGGGCCTTCTATGCCCAAGTCACTTTATTTATCAAAGTCTCTTGATTCAGAGGGCCTGATGTACCAAAACAAAACACAAAGTTGCTTTCCTCTTAAAAGTACTCAATTCAGTTGATTCACCCTGGATCCCTGTCAGCTGGGCTCAGATCCCTTTTATATCACTTTTGTTACTGTGGACCCCCCTCTTGGGTGAATCACGGGTCACCCCGGATCCCCCTCACCCGGGCTCAGATCCTTCCTCTTACACAATTAGTCTCCCTCAGCCGAGCTCGGACCAATTTCAGTTTGCATTAAACTATCGATGACTTTCGAATGTACACAGGGCTTAGCTTGACCCGTTGCAGGACCACTTCAATCTCAAAATTCCCATTTCACAGTTGCCAACCAGTTTGATACCCAACAGAGACCTTCGAGTGAGCACCCACGTGGCGCTAGACCACTCTGTCTACGGTATCTTTCTTGGCCTCCAAAGTTCAATCGCTCCTCTGGTTTTCAATTATATTTGCATCGCTTGTGACATACGTTTCACACATGGTTCTCTTTAGATTTCTTCATACTTTGTTGCAGCTTGCAACCTTGTTTTTAACACAGGCTGGTCTGGTATCAGTCTCTCCGACTCACCAGCTTTGCGGTCTTTACTGGTGCTGATTTGTTGTAGGAGCCAAGGGCAGTACCACAGTGGCAAACGCTCCTCCCTGCCTTGTTTATCGACGCGAGAGAGCCAGGGTACCTCTGACACACAATGCAGGTTTCTTCAGCTTTAGTCCCAGGTCTTAGGTTTCTTATTTTCCAAGGTTCACAAAAGTAACGGTATGAAAAGCTCAATGGCACTTCCCTCCTTGCAACCCTTTCTGGTCTTGCCGTCTTTCTCCTTGTATTAAACGGCCATCTTGGAATGGCTGCCTTTTCGTGTTCTTTGCCTTGCTCAGAGTGTGCTTTTATGCTCCGACTTTTATCTGGGTGGGGAAGTGTGATGGAAGTCAGGAATGTGTGTAATGATCAGTAATTGCCTGACCATTGTATTGGGACATGTCAGGTATACAGCTCTGGTGTTAGTCCATTTTCGCTCACGGTGAGCTGTCCGTGAGAAAGTGTTTGTGTCAGGGAAAGGTGGAGGGGGGGCAGGGTTGAGTTCCAAACTATCCTACCTGGTAGGATGTGGAAAAAGTGTCATAGGGAAGAAGATACTGCATCTCACTATCCGGTGTCCCACTCCCCAAAGGCCCTTTATCCAGGTGATCCTCCTAAACTGGTCCACCCCCAGGAACTGGATCCAAAAGCGATGGCCGTGTTCTGGCCACCTGGATGACACATCCCCAGGGATTAGCGGGTGAGACATCTTCTGGTTTCTCACATGCCCCAGCCCCACTTACCGATTGTGATGGTGGCGCCTTCCGCTGCAACAGCTTAACTCCTTCTCGGTTTGCAGCCACAGTGGAAATAGAAGAGGTGCACCATACGGAGCCCTGCCTTCCATAACCATGGTGGCCATCTTGGCACAGTATTTTCATTCAATAGACGTGATGCTGCTCAAATGAAAATACAAAGCGGTAACCTGGGGTGCTAATAGCGTTAGCACCCTGATCCAAGGGCTGGAACGAGGGGTAATGTCCCAGTGCCCTCGTTATAGGCCCTCGCTTTGCTCTGGCCTATAACTGGGGCTGCCGGGCCGTTACCCCTGTTCCAGTCCTTGGAACGGAGTGCTAACGCTATAAAAATGAACAAAGAACAGTTAGATCGGAGAAGTCTGGCCAGCCGCAACGAGGAGCACAGAGGTGGCAGGAGCAGCAGATCCAGTCTTGTTGAGGAAAGTAGCCGGCACCCGAAGTCTCCAGTGCGGAAGAATCAAACGCTGTCCAAAAGCTGCGGAGAGCGGCAAGAGGGCGCAAAGGAATTCTCCTCCTGCTGAGTGAAAGCAGACTGCAACACGAAGCCTGGAAGATGCCACAAAGACACCTGTGCAGAGGAGAGAAGCCCGTGGACTGGAGAAGTGTGCTTTAGTCCCAGAAAGTCCTTGCAGGGTGACACAACCCAGTGATAGGTAAGGGGAGGTTCATCAAAACCAGAGGGGAACCAGGGATTGAACACAGAGGCTAAGGTGGCTTTTCACCAGCGCATTATTAGCAAGGAAGTTAATGGGCATAACTAGAGATGGGTCTGGGAGCCCAAGAGTGATAAGGCAAACATTAGAGGAAATCTACCTCGGTGCAGTGGTAAGGAGGAAACCACTGACCACCAGAGAAGGATCTGGGACCCCAAGAGTGAACAGGAAATCTTCCTCAGCACAGTTGTAGTGAGGAAATCACTGGCCTCCAGAGAGGGTTTAGAACCCCAACATGGAGAAAGAACTGTGCCAAAGAATACCAGGATAAAGACGCCAGGGAAGGGAGTCATTCCCCCTGGCCTTGTAGTCAACTGTACAAAGTAACTGCAGGAGAACAAATTACGTACCCCTGGTAATGTTCTTTTGACTGGATGTTGCTCCCACGTATTCCTCACCTTTGATATTTTCCATACAGTGTTAGCTGCTTCTGAAACTTTTCTCCCAGCAGAGGGCGCTGTGAGTCGACGCAATGACCCTCGAAGGCCTATGTCCGCTCTCGACCATGACATCACAGACTGTATATATAGCATACACTGCGCACCCCCTACTTCAGGTCTAGTTTTTCCTTTCTCAAAAGCACAGACGTTCGCGAGGCCAAGGAATGACCCGACATTGAAGGAGAAATTTAATACACAGACATTCTTTTGAGGGGCAGGATGGGAGGGGCGATGATGAATACTTGTGTACTAGAAACACTTGTGTACAGGCATGTTATGAATGATATATCATATCATGCGTGGGAGGAACATTCAGTCAAAAGAACATTAACAGGGGGTAAGTCATTTGTACTTCAAATGCCTGCCAAAGGGTTTATAGTGATAGCCTCGAACGCAAAAGCATCTAATGCAAAAGCCTCAAAACAAAATGCATCGAAAAAATGCTCCCCCACGAGCCTTTTGCATTAAATGCTTTTGCATTTGATGCTTTGTATTTGAGGGAATCACTGGATACCCTCCCAAAGCAGTATGTTATTGGAGGAGGCAATAGAGAATTTATAGCAATAGGCAATAATATTTTGTGAAAGTATGAATAGAGGACCAGGTTGCAGCATTACATATGTCCTGCACTGGAACCACTCTCTGCAAAGCCGATGCATTAGGCACCCCTCTAGTCGAGTGTGCCCGTAATCCAACCGGGACATCATTACCCGCTACGTTGTAGCATTCTGATATTCAAAGGATAATCCAGCGAGAGAAGATCTGTTTGGTTACAGCTAAACCTAGCTTGCGACTGACTTACCCACCAAAAAGCTGGATGTCTTGCTTAAGCTTTGTCATGCAAGAGATGTAAAAGCTCAAGGCCCTCTTAGGATCAAGACAGTGACGTTTCTCCTCCTCTTAGGAGGGATGTCGTGGCAAGAAAAAGGAAGGAAGCACAGTTTTTTGTGCTGGATGGAATTCTGAAACTACCCATAACTTCAGTCCACAGTAAAATGGGGGCAGGTGCATAAGCCATCTGTTTACGGAGTGACAATTTCATCACTACTATATGATGCTATTTTCCTCATTGTACTTAAATAAGTTGATTGGTAATATTATAATAAGAGACAAAGAATTATCCAGTGGGATCTCGAGTAGCAACCTGTGATCAACGGCAGGGATTAGTCGGAAGATTGACAATGGGCAGTCTGCAGATGAAAAAAATGGTTTGGAGTTGAATATTAATGAATTTCTCTACTTTTGTCATCTGCTCCTTTTGTCTCAGTGACCAATAGGGCTGCGCTGGTTGGATGACAGGTATTTCTTTTCTGTGTCTCTATGTTTTATGAAGTACAATGACTTTCAGATCCTTGAAATGAGTATTAGCAATCTGACCTATACAGTCATTAAATTGCTATTTATCTATCTTTACAATGTTTCTGGGTCGGATTGCAATTAAGTGCATCAACCATATAAATTTATGACAAAATATGTTTGTTAACAATGCATAAAGTGGTCGTGTTGAAGTTATATGTATGTATGTAATATGCTTGTCTATAGAAAGTGATGAACGATAAATGTATATGAACTTGGGGACTGTAAGATGGACTGAACATCGATTCATATATTGGAAGCTAATAATAAGGTATGGATTTCTGATTAGGAATTAGGAGGCTGCATAAAGATCAATTGTTTAATATACAAGGTTCGGTATTATATGCCAATATAATAGCTCAATGTTTGTATGGTATAGATTTAGAGTGTGCACATTCTAAAAATGGGATGGACTAGATATATGTATAGATAATATTTCAAACAGAATAATTTTTGAGTGGAGCTGGAACTCAATCTAAAGTCGGTTGGGTTAATGCTTATCTCAAGTAGATTAAGACGTCCTGAGAGGGTGGTCCAAAAATTATGAACTTGAATATGGGGTATGAATATTTCAGAATACTATTGGCAATGGAAGGGTTCAGTGGGGATGGCATTGGTTCTCAAGAGGGGGGTTGTGGGGTATTGGGTTTGATGTTATGATTAGTGAGTTCAAATTGATTAGAGTTCAGTTAATTTAGGAGAGGTACGCAGGGTGTTGGACATCTTGGAATGTGCTATACGAGTTCATACTTTACGCTGTTCTTTGTGTTTTGCATCTGTTTTGGGGTGGGTGGGGTTCACAACTATTTATTCTATAAATGTTCAGGGGTAATTTGTTACCCGCATTTTTACACTGGAATTTGGTTCTGAGAATGAATTTGAAAATTGCTAATAACTTAAGAGCAGTGACATGGAATGTTAATGGCTTAAACAATGTGCAAAAGAGAAAAAAAGTAATAACATATTTAGATGATCTAAAAGGCGATGTGTGTCTTATTCAAGAGACACATCTCATAAAGAAGGAAATGGATGATCTGAAGAAAGGATGGGTTGGAACAGTGTATGGGTCCACGTTTAACTCGAGATCTAGAGGTGTGACAATCTTGATTAGGAAAAACGCCCCAATCAAAGTACTGAAAGAAGTAAATGAGGGGGAGGATAGAATTGACACCATTCTGACTAATATTCAAGACACAGAGATAATTTTTTGTAATATATATGCACCAAGAGTAGATGACGGTTCTTTTTTCAGGAATGTTGCCCAAATCTTCCAAAATTTGGGGTCAAGAAATATAGTTTTTGGTGGAGATTTCAATACGGTTATAGATCTGGGCATGGATAGGATTAGTTAAAGACTAAATAGAAATAGTGACATGCATTCTAGGGCATTGAAAGATCTATTGGAGGAGCATAATCTAAAAGATGGTTGGAGGATGGAAAATCCTGCGGCCAGGGAATACCTTCTATTCCGGTGCACATGCAACCCATTCAAGCTTTTAATGTCTGGGAGACTTTCTGAAAACTATTTGACAACCGCAATAGGACGCATAGTATGGACTGATCATGCCCATGTTGCAATGGATTTGAAATTAGACTTTACGTTAAACAAACAATATACTTGGGGACTAAATACCTGGTTGTTGGACAACGAGGTTGAGATGGACAAACTTTCCACAGAAATGTATTACTTTGTGAAAGAAAACTGCACAAGAGAAATCAGGCCGGATATACAATGGGAAGCTTTCAAGTGTACAGTGCGGCGGGGTATGCTTATTAGTTTGGCAATTGGTTTGAAGAAAAAATCTGACAAGAGACATTTGGAATTGGAATTAAAAATTAAAGATATCACTAAGAACTTGGTGGTTAATCCGACAAATTCAGTTTTGGTCCAAGATCTAAAGAAATTGAAGATGGAATTGAAAAATCTAATTTCAGATCGAGTGAACAAGAAGTACTTTCAGCAGAAATGCACTTATTTTGAAAGAGGAGTAAACTGCGATCGGTGGCTGGTTTTTAGGTTGAGAAAAAGAGAGTCTTAACGCACAATTACATCTATCAAGGGATGGATGGACAAATCACTTTCAAACCAAAGGAAATTAATGAAGTTTAAGACATTCTACACAGACCTATACAAAAATGAATCTCATATTAATGCAACTGATGGAGGATTTCTAGATGGACTACAACTTCCAAAGATTACTAGGGAAGAATCAAAACATCTGGAAGGAAACATAACGCTGGATGAATTTAAAAAGCAATTGGGAAACTAAATACTGGTAGATCACCTGGACCAGACGGATTACCGGTAGAATTCTACAAATGGTTACCAAATTCAGCACCGACTCTCTTATTGAATATATTTATATCTTCTTATCCTAAGGGTTTACTCCCACTAACCACAAGACATGCTACGATATTGGTGTTCTTAAAAAAGGCAAGGCTAAGACACTAGCTTTTCATTACAGACTAATTAGCCTAATCAATGTAGATAACAAAATATTGGGTAAACTACTAGCGCTGAGACTGGAGGATCTGTTGCCAAAATTAGTACATCAAGATCAATCTGGTTTTGTAAAAGAAAGAAGAACCTCCAGTTATATTAGGAAACTACTTAATACCATATCTGTGGCAACTGAGTCAATAGAGGATTCTGCAATCCTGTCTTTAGACGCCAGAAAGTCAGTTGACAGAGTAAATTGGCAATTTATGTTCATGGTCCTAGAGAAAATGGGGGTTGGCATTCAATATATATCTTGGGTAAAATTGCTCTATTCCAAACCAACGGCTGATGTAAACACCAATGGGCAGAGATCAGAATCGTTTGAATTAGATAGAGAGGAACAAGACAGGGATGTCCCTTATCCCCTTTATTATTCGTAATTGTAATAGAACCATTAGCTGTAGCACTAAGGGCAGAGGAGGGCCTTCAAGGTATCAGTTGTTAGGGCTTGCAACAGAAAATATGGTTATACGCCGACGATTTTTTATTAGTTCTTAAGAACTTGAGTCATTCATTACCCTTACTTATGGCTATTTTGACAACCTTTAATCTATACTCTGCTTATAAAATAAATTGGGCTAAATCAGAGGTCCTGCCCTTGGTGCCGTTGTGTGATAAGAATTTTGTAATGCAATGGGGCTTTAAGTGGTGTGCAGAGAAACTGCTATACTTAGGAGTGTGGATTTCACAGAGTATCAGTGACTTCATTAAGGAAAATATGAATATGGTTTGCACTACATACAAAATGGACATAGAGAGATGGAACGTGCTGAATTTATCCCTATGGAGAAAGGTAAATGCGTTGAAATTGGTCTCTACACCGAAAATAAACTACGTGCTAAGCATGATTCCGTTAGACATTGAAAGAAATATTGGCTGGAATTGGATAGACTCACTCAAAACCTTTTATGGGATCAAAAACCACCACGTCTAAAATTAAGTAAATTACAATTGCCTTTAGAAAAGGGAGGTTTGGGAGTACCTATTTATAAAGCGTATCATTTGTCATTTATGTCACAAACCTTGATTGAGTTTACAAAACCAAATCCAAATGAACAGTTGTGTGCTGAATCCAGTCACAATGGTCCACTATTACCTAGGGCTTTGTTAACGACGAGAAGGTGTGGGGTGAATGATCCCATGACTAAAAGCCTACATAATTCCTGGAACAGTCTGAATAGCTATTTGGGATTTGATGCATTAAGAGATCCTAATGCCTCTACATGGTTGAATCTGAGTATTAAGTTGGAGGGAAAGACGTTGTTTTGGCCTGAGTGGTTTCTAGCCGGTGTGCAATGGTTAGAGGACCGTTTTGAAAATTTAAGATGGATGAATGCCAGAGAATTACAATCAAAATTTAATATTTCAAATTTTTGCATGGCTGATTATCGAAGAATTAGGAAAGCAATTAGTGTGGTTGACTTTGAAATGAAACTTAACGTGGAATTGCTGTGGCAAAAACCAAAAGTGGGAGAGTGTGGATTGGTAAATCGTGTATATGGCTTGATTGTGGGAGAATATAAAAGCAATGATTTGTTGAGAGAGGAATGGAGTCGGAGGATTGGGAGCGACATTAATGAGCATCATTGATCACGAATGTGTACAAACATCAGACTTTGTTCTTTGAGTTTGAATGAGAGGTCACACCAAATTAAGATTATGAACAGGGTCTATTGGACACCAGAAAGATTAGAAAAAAGAGGAATGGCAGACAGTTCCGATTGCTGGGCTTGCGTCCATGACACTGGCACATTGGAACATATGCTATGGAACTGCGCCAGAGTGAGGGGATTTTGGTTTGAGTATGGCAGAATTTGCGAAAATGTTCTTAATGAAAGGATTGCCTTTGATTTTAAAACCTTAATACTAGGAAGCAATATATTGCTGGAGGACATGTCTACATGTCCAAAAAAAATTGATCTTTAGAGGAGCAATGGTGGGTAAAAAAAATAATACTTAGAGGTTGGAAGACAGTGAATCCAGTTACCATAGATATATGGATTGATGAAATGCATGATTTGGCAGAGATGGAAAGAGGTATTTTTTTTTTTCGGAAAGAAAAAACTTCTTTACATTGTACTGATTAATGACCTATGATGTGAATCCTGGGGTGGGTGGTTTGGGGAATTTATTAATGAGATTATGAATGTTTCTGCAAAGTTTGTGTTTAACATATAATTGTATCTTTATGTTCTAATTGTAAATAAAAATAAAATGTTCAAACATTTTAAAAAAAAAAATGAAACTACCTTCTGAAGAAAGGAAGGGCGGACCCTCAACATAACCTTGTTCTTGTAAAATGTGGTAAATAGAGGCTTACAAGATAGAGCCTGTAATTCACTGACTCTACGAGCCAAAGTAATGGCCGTTAAGAAGACAGTTTTGAGGGTCAGCATCCTTAGAGGACATGAATGAAGGGGCTCACACAGAGCACACATGAGGAGTTTTAACACACGGTTCAGATCCCAGCAAAGAACAATGAATGGGATAGGAGGGAAAACATTAGTTAGTCCCGTCAGAAATTGGACAACAATTGGGATCTTAAAGAACGATCCTTGTTCTGGCAAAATCTTAAAAATAGATAGCGCTGCCAGATAGCCTTTTGCAGTCGCATCCTGTAGCCCATGATGAGCCCATGATGGGCCAAATGAAGGTCAAAGGGTCTCAGGTCAAAGGGTCTACATTCTTATCTCTGCACCAGCTGCAAAACCTATTCTAACGGCAGCGGTATAGAGACTTTGTTGCTGGTCTACTGGCTGAAAGCAGCACCTCCATTACGTCTTCTGGGAGATCCTAATACTTGTATCTCAACCTCTCAGAAACCAGGGGTGAAATTTCAGGGTCTTGATTTCTGGGTGAAGAATGTGGCTTCCCTCTTGTGAGAGCAGGTTCTCTCTTTGGGGAAGACGAATTGGAGGGCAGATGGACATGTTCAGAAGGTCTGGGTACCACGTCCTCCTGGCCGAGTCCGGAGCAACCAGGATCATGGCTTTCTTGAATTCCCTCAACCTCCCGATGACATGAGGAGTGACAGGGACTGAAGGAAACGCATACAAGAGTGGAAAGTCCCAATCCACTACGAATGCGTCTCCCAGAGCTTCTCTTGCAGGAAATTCCCTGCAGCAGAACAGTTTGCACTTCCCGTTAACACTGGGCATGAACAGATCCACTTGAGGGGTTCCCCAAAGGGTCAAGGTCTCTTGAAGGGCTTCCTGAGCTAACTCCCACTAGTGGAAGACCGTGCTCTGCCTCCTCAGAGCGTCCGCCACCGTGTTCTCCTCTCTGGTTAGGTGACCTGCTGATAGGAAGATTCCTTCTTGAAGTGCCCAAAGCCAGAGCTGCATTTCCTCTCTGCACAGTGGTAGTGACCCTACACATCCTCTTGTGTTGAGCTAATGCATGGCCACCATGTTGTCCGTCATTATCAGGACATTCTTTCCCCGTATGGAGGTCAGAAAGACCATCAGTGCTAGTCAGATTGCCCTCAGCTCTGAAAGGTTTATGTGTAGTTTGGACTCTGATGGAAACCAACAATCGTTGAACGTCAGATCGCTGGAGTGCGATCCCCTTCCTGTAAGGGATGCATCCATAACTATTGTACTTTCTGGCCAGGGCTGCCAAAAGGGTTTCCCCTTCAATACATTCACCTCACAGGCCCACCACAGGAGATCCTGTGTGACCTTTATTGGGACCTGAAGTAGATCTGTCATTTTGCCCAAGAATTGCACGAGAATCGTGACCACTGGGATCTGAGGGATCATTGATCAGTTGGATCTCTGGCACCAGAAATATGCAGGATGTCATGAGCCCAAGCAACCTCAGAAAATCGAAGGGTGGTAGACGTTGGGCACTTTGAAACTTCACAGCCATCTGGCTAATATGTTGAGCACTCAATTTGGGTAGCAAGGCTTTCCCCGAGGAGGCATCTCGGACCGCTCAAATGCATTGAAGCTTCTGAGAAGGTATCAAGTGAGACTTCTTGAAATTCAGGCAGAATCCCAGTTGGTGGAAAGAGTGGCAAGTGATGCAGAGACGTTCCAGGACTTGTTCGGGAGAACGGGCCCTGATCAGCCAATCGTCGAGGTAGGGGTAGATGTGAATCCCTCCTCTCCTTAGACTTGCTGCCACTACCGCCATTAACTTGGTGGAAACCCTCGGGTGGAGGTGAGCCCGAATGGCAGAACCTGAAACTCAAAGCGTGAACTGCTAATGGCAAACCTCAGGTACTTCTTGTGCTTGTGATGGATAGGCACATGGAAGTAAGGATCCTGAAGGTCCAATGATAACATCCATCTTAGAGCTGGAGGGAATGGAGGATTTGAGAAAGAGTGACCATCTTGAACTAGTCCTTCCTGAGGAACTTGTTCAAACATCTCAAGTCCAAGATGGGTCTCAATCATCCGTCCTTCTTGGGATCAAAGAATAAGGGGAGTACCCCTGGTTCCTCTCTACCACAGGCACCGGCTCTATGGCACCTTTCTCCAGCAGGATGGCAATCTCCCTCAGAAGGAGCAGATCCAGAACCTTGGGGAGTGGCTCCCTGTTGGGCAATCAGGAGGCCTTCTTAAGAAAGGGAGGAAGCAACCTTGGGCTACAATTTGCAAGGCCCATGCATTGGAAGTAATGCCCTGCCAATCTTCCAATGCTGACTCAGCCTGCCCCCCACTACGGTCCTGTGGACCAAGGCCTCAGAAAGGTTTTGGAGTTGATGTGGCGACAGATTATGGTAGGGAGGCTGTAGCTAATAGAGTGATTTTTCAACCTCAACCTGGACCACTGCGAGGAAATCCTTGATGGCCCCTTTGAGTGGCCTGGCCCTTTGCCTGATTGGAAATGGGGACACGGAAGCCCTGGCACCGTTGCTAACTGTGCCGGTGCTTCCGTGACAACTCCACCTCCCGGGGCCTTTGTGCCCAGACCTGCAGGGGGCAATGGGCCTCATTCCGAGTGTGGTGGTCTGAAAATAAGGGGGGCGGTCGCACCTTACCGGCACACTTTCCGGACCGCCACACTCCAACTCTTCCTTGCTGGGCCCGGCAGGTTTGAGCTTGTTCTGGTTTTGGCGATGTGGATTGCAGTTCTGCACTAATAGGGGAAATGTATTTAAAGTTACTCACCATAGTGACTATTGTACTTTTAATTCATAGTCTTCTTCACTAACTACTAGTGGGACATTCTGGAATTCGAGCATGGGCCCAAAACATTATGCAGAGCAACGTTAAACATACTAAAAAATGATCTCATGCACAGCCCCCTAACACAGCTGCACATTCCTAATAGATGATCCAGGGCCCAACTGCCTGCCCTTTTATTAGTGCAGTCCAGTCGTCATCTTATTACAGGAGATTGATGGGAGGGAAATATGGACGTAAGGGGACTAAGCACTATGTGTACAGTAATCAATATGTTGAGTAACTTATTCCTATGTCCTGTCCCTTTTATTCAATACCAAATAGGAGATTAGAATACAGCCTAAGTACAACGAGGATGATATTTCTGCAGAAACCATGGATAAATAAAGGGCTCCCATTAACCAAAAATGTTATGGAGAACCTCTTATGCAGACCGGGCAGCAATCCTAAAGCTCATATGCATGGAGTAGTGTTTACAAAAAGCAGGCGGGATAGCACAACATCCTCTTCATCCTCATGAACCTCCTCTATCCATTTCTCCCTGGAAGTCACTTCCACCACCACAGCTACATCATTCACTCTGCCTCTCACCAACTGACTCAACCAACAGCCGCGTTCTCGCATTCAATCCATCACGAATACAAACATTCTCACCATGCTCACTGTGAGTAAATGCTGGCATGACACGTGCACAAGCTAAATTCCCAACTTGGGAACTCACGTCCCCTGCACACTTTAGTGTGTCTGGAATACCAGACCAATAATTAGTTAATAATATGTACAGTTAGTCTCATGTTCTTACAAAGAAGATTTAGAGGTTATTTGAGTTTACAAAAGATAGTTCTTAAAAAAAAAGGCTTTCAATCATATAAGGTCACAAGAACCAATCTTCATTTTATTCGAAAAATGTTGAAGCTTGTGGAAGGCCACTAAAGTGTATAGGGAACGTGAGTTCCCAAGTTGGGAACTTAACTGTTTCTCCCATTATTTTACACAACCTCAGAAATATTGAATTGTTTTCTACTTTTCTTAACTATTACTTTAGAAACTCATTCTTATCCCTCCTACTAGGGTGTGCCAATAAGTTCCATTCCTTCTATTGCATGACACGTGCATAAGACACGTGAGATGACATGAGTTACATCACACAGCTAGCTGCTTTGTTACCGTCGTCCGAGATAATGTGATGTGGGAAAGCTACCTCTTTCAGCTCTACGTGTTTGTGTGGTGGTGTTGGGAAGGATACACCGTACTAAATTTGCAGCACTCCTGCATGCCACGGAGGCTGCTTAAGCTCTGATGAGTGTGCGTGGAGCCTCTTGTGAGGGCTTCATTACCTTAATGTGACGTATTCCTGAATACAATACGAGAAACAACCCAGTGGGCATAGGTTGCCTTTGATAATTTAGTGCTCAAAACCAGTTAAGTGGTAGATGGCATGTGCATAGGCCTGAACCCCCACCTACACTGCAGACACAAAGGCAGAACTTGCTAATGGAGCCGGAGGCACTACCTTTCTGACAATATCTTGATAGAAGTTTCTCATTACAGGAGTCATCAAGAAAGATTTAAATTTACTCAGAGGAGATTCTTCCTGCTGAGGGGACGGCTTCCTTGAGGCACGTGGGATAGGGCCAAACGGCAGTAGGGCGTAGACCTATAGCCTTGAGTCTGTTCCAGCACAGCTTGATGTAGACAGCTGCTGTTAATTGAGAAGGAGCTTTTCCCATAGTGGCCAGGGGCTGTTATTTCTTTTGTTTATTTGGTTTGGATGGTTTATCCTTCTGCAGGGTTCGAAATAAGGATTTGATAAGCAGGAGTTAGATGCAGCTCCTGGGTATCGGCATGACCCAGTAAGCAGGACCTACCTTTGGCAATCAGGAGGTAGCATGTAGCATGCTGCACATTTAAACTATGGGCTTTTGTCACTTATGGGTGACCCATTATGCTTGAAATATTTTTGGAATGTGTCCTAATGCTCATTTATAGACATTGCTAAATGCACAGGGTTAATGTCATATGGATATTTTTGCAAGGCACTAGTTGGCCTGTTGAGCAAAACGTAGCTCCTGGTATGTTGCTTTCAACCCAACTAGGCTCTCTTGGGCTAAACCCAAGAGCTAAATAGCTGCAAGCACTTTCAAACCCTGTTTTTCACCAGGACTGTAGTGAGCGTGTCCTTTTCCTGACCACGACGTGAATCGACTGTTCCAGGCTTAAGTCCATGGTGCCTGTGGATCGGATCAGTACAGATTCACTAGAGCCCACATCTGAATCAGGTGTAACTAGGGTGAAGCATGGAGAATCCACGCCGGGTGGATATTAGAAATGTATCTCACACCTAGGCCTGCTCGTCATAATTAGGTCACTGAAGCTGTACATGCAGGCACGCCCCAGGTTGAAGTGAAATGCATTATTCAGCCCATAGGCCAGATTTAGGCTTAGACGGAGACTAGGTATAACCCCAGTAGAGGCTGTATGAGCCAACCCCCTCCATACTCAGTGACAAAGGCATGCATTACCCTGGCAATGAGCCTTAGAAAAAAAAGCACCTGCTTATCTCACTACTTGGACGATTATGTGAAGTTGCTGGTGGAGGCCTTTGGAAAATCTCTTCCCAGTGTTGAAATCTGTGGAGAGGAGCCTGGTGAAGGTGTCATAGTGTGCAAGAAGTGCTCTGACCCAAGGCACCTCATACACAGGGATTGAGTGTCCATAAAGGAAAAAGGCTACTCACAGGGCTCCTGTCTTGTCTACACAGAGAAGGAAATCATGCTGCTGTCCCGTCACCGAAGAATGGACGGTCATGTTCCAGTATTATGGAGGAAAGGTGACGGGACATAGGAGTATTAAAATGTATGTGCATGTATGTCCTAGGATATGTATAGTGCAAATCCAGGTGTGATACAACAGAGCGATGTAAAACAAGGAGCTACAGTAACAAGATGAAATAATATGGGTACAATTAAGATGATGGTACACTTATAAAGACATGGAGAAAGAAGAAACACGGTCTTACAAGCAGGGGTTCTAAGTTAGGGAGGGAAACGTCTACCCATTCCTTAACAATTTGTAGACGGATCTACAGCTGTCCTGGCATTGATGCTATATTCCAGTGAATTTCATGTGCTCTGACCTTCCTAATTGCAATTTTGAGTCCCTGGGTATTCATCAATGATTCCTTCTTTTGACATCTTCTGCTAGGAGATGGGAACAAAAGTGTATTACTTTTTAATTCCCCCGTGAGATTACAAATTATTAATGAACTGCCTCTACATTTTACCACCTCTTCTATGACAATTTCCCAAGCAGACCACAAAGGATAAAAGTCATTAAAAATCTCCTTCCACATTTTCCCACTCTTTTCAATGCCAATGTTTCACTTTAGAATGCAACTCTGATTTAAAATTGTTCTTCCTTTCTCGCCTGTACTGTACACTTCAGACTATGGTCAGTACACTTTAGTTGGCCTATAATCAGGAGAAAATATTCACCAAACAAATGAGTACTTATTGTAGATGCTGGAGTTCGCAAGAGACGCAATGCTCCATATGGAAAAGGTGGAAACGGGCCAATACGCTATTCAAGATGGCGCACACATACTACGTGCGTCATCATACAAAGATGGCACCAACGTTATGACATAAGTGCCCAGACCAAGATGGCCACCAGAGTTACGGATCTGAAGGCGCCCGCATATATAAAAAAGGACACGCTGCTGGTAGGCTAGTGGTTCGCAACTCTTGCCTTTCGCTCCAGAATACACTCTTTATTTCCTTGTCTCCTTCTCTACTCCGCCCTACGCTTTGGCCTCCATGTTGTCTTTCTCCTCATTCGACCTTGCCTGCATTTTCCGGTCCTCTTTAGTCTGTGTGCCTGATCTATCGTCCTATTGCTTACACTGCCACCTTTTTCCACCATATCTTCTCAGACAACTTGGACTGCAGCACCTTCTTCATGAGAGATCCAACCGCTATCCCGCCCAAATTCCAGATGACTTTTACTCCCCTGGTGGGAAGGTTTTTCCTTGTGGGTTGTCACCCTTCTGTGAGCCCTTCTTTCTCTGTACCACCCAGAGACAGACGTGGGTGCTCAAAGGGCCTGATCCCCCCACCCCCAGAGGGTGTCTGGGTACCGGCTCAGGTAAGGCGAGCTGCTTAGAGTATTGGGGCATCCACGTATATAAATAGGCCAGGTTGCTATGCAAAACATGGTAAATTGCAACCTGACAAGGCTAGATGAGTGACCAAACACCAATGTATGTAGGCTGTTCTTGATGTGGTAAAGAGCAAGGGGATGTGGAAGAACAGTTTCCCACAGTGAGAAGAAGGGTACAGGCCCCCTGTGACAAAATGGCTATTCCTCAGCAGGAGTAAAGGGGTGAATAGTGGAAACTACTAATCCAGCAGTGTCCCCAATCAAAAGCAGACCAGGCACAGTCTGACCAGTGCCTGGTCTAAGTGTTTGTGTGGTGCTGTTAGGAAGGATAAACCATTCTAAATTTGCAGCACTCCTACATGCCACGGAGGCTGCTTTAGCTCCGATGAGTGTGCATGGAGCCTCTTGTGAGGGCTTAATTACCTTAATGTGACGCATTCCTGAATACAAGAAACAAACCAGTGGGCATAGGTTGCCTTTGATAATTTAGTGCTCAAAACCGGTTAAGTGGTAGATGGCATGTGCATAAGCCTGAACCCCCACCTACACTGCAGACACAAAGGCAGAACTTTCTAATGGCGCCCGAGGCACTACCTTTCTGACAATATCTTGATAGAAGTTTCTCATTACAGGAGTCATCATAAAAGATGCTACCTCCTTCACCTCTTTGGTAGCACAAGTCAAGGGCAGGCTATGTCTACAGGAGGGGTTTGGGCTGTTAACAGTAGCAGCCTAAACATCTTTGGCACAATGCTTCCAGAATAAATGAATGTGCAATCAAGGTTCAATAAAATATGTAGAAACATTTTTGATTAAACTATCAATGCAATAAACTAACTAAAAACACTACATACCCACCCCTGTAAAAGATACACTGAGAATGCAGAACTTGGTGTGAAGGGGCTCTCTGGGGTGATCGCAGGGGGTTCAGGCAAGAGAAGTGCCAACAATGCCAACAGTTCAAGGATAGATATTTGTAGACTAAAAGGTAAAAAAGCGGGGCTTAAAAGTCACTTTTTTCACTCAAGGTGACCAGGGGGACTGGGCCCCGTCACAATACCTTTGATCTCTTGCCTTTGGGCGCTCAAAAGCATTGAGTTAGGTTTCTAGGAGCTTCCTTGGGCAGTGATTCGGCATCAAGTTGGTAAGCTGGTCGACTGGGTCCTATATGCAGTGCAGTCCATGTAGCACCGACACGTGACAAGAAATAGTTTGGGCAAAGCAGGCGATGTACTGGTCAGTGTAGCTCATAAGCAGTTCAATGAAGGATTTACGGCCCAGAGACGTTCCTCGAGTTCTGTTTTGCTGGGAGACCAACTCCAGGGTCTCCATGTCATGGTCAATCTTTAGTTCTGCATTTTCACTCCAGGAAGTTTTCAGACACCTACAGGGGGTCCTTCATCTCCAGGGAGCAGGATCCTGGATCCAATGCAAAGGCAGCAGAGGCGCCTCGGTCCATAGTAATGATACCCCACTGTTCCCTGGGGGTGGTTAGGGCGCAGAGATTTCCTATTGTTTTTGGAATAAGCTTTATTTCCAACAGTTTTCCAGATTAAAATGAATCAAAGGCAAAATGTCAAAGGGGATTGGTCCAATGCAAGCCTACCCTAGAGGGTCGAATCCAGTTTGTTTTAACAAGTGCATTTGTTTTATGACATAACGCCTACATCATTTAATTTTAATAAATATAAAAATAGCTTGGGCTATTCCACCCTCACCAGATGTCATTCTGGCACAGAATGAATCTTTCAAAAGGCAAAGAAGGGGGGCTGAAAGGTTATCATGGTTCTTTAAGAGGAACCAGTGGGACATGGCCTCTTAGAAAACATTTTGGATATTGTATTTGGGGCAGTCAAGTCAATGGCTTTCAACATTCCAAGTAGGCAGTCAAGTTGGTGGCAAAACAATGCTTCTGCTGAGCCAAGTCAGTGTTTGAGGCGACCAGGTGGAGTGGAGGTGGTTCTCTTCAATGGGTTGAGTTAGTACCTGGATGGCTACTGGCAGATTTTCATCTGCAGTGTGATTCGGACTAGTTGATATATACTGTATAAGACGGAAAGTGCAATAGTTAGCAGGTTTGTGAGAATGGGGCAAATAATCAAGAACTGACTTCAAGCATGGCATAATATGGCATGGCAAGGCATGAAAAGGGACTAAGGAGCAACAACATGGCCTGCTCGCCACACTCCTGCCATGGCCTATGCAGACAGCCCGATTTTAACGTTCTGACCACACTCAAACTCCTAGTCACTCTCTCTTACTAACACGCTCACTCTCTCACATGTGGCTTATGCAGCATGGATCATGGATTAGCAGTTGAGGGGAGGGGACTCAATTGTTCCCATTGAGTGACGTGCCAGGGACAAAGGACCCATGTGAAATGCTCAGGGTTCTGAGAGAATGATATTTTGGTTCAGCGAAAGTGCTGCTTGAGGTATGAAGAACACAGGTGGTCATTTCACCTTCTTTAGCAGGTTGTTTGGCAGGCTGAGAGCCGCCTCAAACCTCACGTGTACTTGGCCAGGAGATGTGCCCAGTGGTGTCTTCTGGGACCTTTGCACAGCTGGCAAAGAACAGCATTTGTGAAGTATTCATTAGGGTGTCAGAGAAGGGACCTATTTCCTTTAGTGGCAAGAAGATTTGGTGAAGCTCCAGTACACCAGTACAGGGGACCAAGGGCCGCAGTTGCCCCCATGCCATACTCTGAAGGATCCATTGCGATAAAAACCTCCTGTTACAGTGGACTGCTGATGGAATTATAAATCCCCGCTAACTGAATTACAGTGTCCTACTGATTCTGCACAAATACCCTTGGAGCAGATTCTGGGATCCCCCATCTCCATCTCATTCTTCCTGAGTTTTTTTTTTAATATTGCACCTTGCTTTCCTGGGCGTTTTTTTCTTTTAGCACCTTCCCAAGGAGGCCCACTCACTCAGGGTGAGGAGGGAGCAAACAATGAAAACACTCAGCTTCAGTCAGGCAGTGTGGGTTGCAGGAGACTCGTGTATGGGGAAGCTGGAGACAACGGAGCAGTGGAAGAAGCAGAGGCTGGAGAGAGAGAGAGAGAGGAGGTATGGAAGCAGTGCAGAGCAGGAAGAGGTGGTGACAGCCAAGAGCGTTAAGGACTAGGCGGTAAAATCAAAGGTTGAAACTCAACAGAAATTGGTGGTGGGACTTGAGAAAGTCAAGGAGTCATTGATAAGATTATAGGAGGAGACTGATCAGAAGAAGATGTTGGGAGTCAAAGAGGTGAAGGGGGGAATTGTGACACCAGAGGGTGAAAGTGGATAGGAGGAGGTGGTTACCAGAAAGGAGGTAACAATGGAGGGAGAAACAGAAAAGAAGGAGGCGGTGAGAAGGAAGGAAGTGTAAGATGAGGTGCTACATCATGAGAAGGGTGTCAGTATGGGAAGAACACATCAGGTCAAGAGAGTGGAAGCAATAGACGGTGGCATAAGCTCAAGTGCGGGAGGTGGTGATGGGGAAAAGGAGGACGACGAGGTGGCAACATCAGAAACTCATACTGACAAGTAGGGAACATCAGAGGAGAAGGCCGGGAGAGTCATGTCAAGAGGGGAAAGGAAAGTCAATACAGGAGCATCAGGCAGCAAAGTGGGGAATCAGGAGGAGTGAGAGCAAACATCTCGCTAGTAAAAGGAGGCAAGTTCCAACAGGCCGAGTTGGCCCTAGGTACGGCTAGAGATCTGGGAAAAGGAAGTGTACAGTGAAAGAAGTTGGGAAAGATAGAGCAGAAGGGTGTCATGATAGACCCAGGGTCTCGCCTGTAGCACTTTCTGCTGGCTACACACACTAACCTGCTCACAAGAATATAAAATATAGTGAGTCATGGAATACAAGACTTTGGATAAAGTTGCATCTAGATCAGAAAAAGAAGAAGGTTTCCGGTCACCCTGAAGCCCACAACCGTAAAGAGGGCTGAGGCAACTCCATGAACTGTTTTGAACGGAGACATTCATTCTGAGCCCAGAAGGCAATGTTATATGCCTCTGGTAGACAAGACATTGGGCAAAGTGCGTTCACTCAGAAGGAACGGATCAAAGCCTATTAAGGAGAACCACCATCCTGACACCTGTTTTATTAAGGAAAGTCCCATTTCTAAATTAATTGACCAACCTTGTAACAAACCCTTTAGTTGGAATCCCCAGACTTACATGCACATGCAATTCTCTGACATCTCCCTTCTCCATTAAGGGTAAGTTAAGGCCTCTAGTGCGTCTGGCCAGGCACATCTCTAGACCTAAATGGATTAGGCAAACTCCAACAAAACATTGTTCTTACTGGACATCCATTGGTGGTACTGATTCACTGTTGAGAGATGTGATACGCAGGAATTTATACATGTATTTTGTAGGAAGGTTATTGAATGGTGCGTAACTTGCCGTCAGGCAGATTCATAGAACGGCATGGTAAAATGAGAAAGTGAAAGAGGCGAAACATAATGCTGGTCAGATAGCACAGCAAGTAAAACGCTCACTTTGACACCTGTGCAGAGCCTGCGGATGCAGGATCGAATCCCGGCAGGGCCAGACTCGGCCTTCATCCTTCCGTGGTCGATAAATGAGCACCACACACCGTGGGTAAGTGCTCAGATGCCTGAAGGTTCCTAGCGCTATATAAATGCAAATTATTATTATAAGAGCAGAAACAATGTGAAAGAGAAGACATGGAGGTGCAGTTGAAAGAGAATTCAGGAGGGTAAGAGTGAAAACAAACAGAGCCTGACAACGAGTTAGATCTCAACTAGAAAGCAAACTGAGAAAGGGGCTAGGACAGAGATCCCAGACATGCAGTGGTTCCCCCTCTTCCAGCAACACGGTCATGCCATTTGCTATTCAGAATGCTCCTGGGGTCTTCCAGCTTGAATTATGAGCGCCTAGGCTATAACGTGAACTTTAAGAAAGGGCATATTCAAGTCATTTTGCCAAATTTATCTGAGAATCAATCTCCTCTGGAGCACATTAAGGTGATACTGGAAAGAGTCAACATCAAATCAAACATTGGTAGTTAACCCCTGGCAAGTTTACTTGTCTCGGCCATACAGTTGCTAGAGGTAGCCCCAGGCCTGTTAAAGCGATAGATGAAGCAGTGCCCATTTGGCTTGTGACAATGACCATGGAAATGCACTGATCTGTTATTGTAGTTTTTTTATTTTTATTTATTTGCATTTAATCTGTTTAGATTTTTACAGAGACGTTTTGTTCATTGAAGAGGAGTGTTTAGTGTTTTTACTATGCGTTCTCAACGTTCTTGACGTAGACCAAGGAGGACAGGATTTTGCAAAAGAAAGAAAAGACTTCAGGCAGAGGAATAGTCCTGGTATCATCCTCGTCTTTTGGTTGAGATGGCTATTTCTGTAAGCTACTCCTGTAGGTTTTGGGAGGCCTTCTCCAAGGCGATGGTTAGAAGTTTGGTCAGTGCTATTAGCCATCTAGTAGCCATCTAGTTTGGGCTCCTGTAATAAGAGTTGCAGTTTTCTTTATGCAAACAGTAGTAACCTGGCACCCCGCCTACGACAGCTGAGTGACAGTAATGAATTGAGATACTTGCAAAATGTACAACTTTCTTATTCCACGTGATAGTTATAAAATAGCACACTCTGTAAAGGATAGCACATATATACGGGTGCTCAGGGCAGTACCGTGTGCTCCATCTGTGCTGGCCATCTAAGACCATGGGCGTTCCTTGCTGTTCAGCTACACATTTTGAACGAGGGATCTGGGCTGAGTTAAGCCAGAACCGAATGGTCACAACAGTTAGTACTCATCAAAAAATGCACACCGCATGAAAGCTTTGCCAGGCCTTTTTATTCACAGAAGCTTGATTTTAAATGAGATAAAGATCGGCGATTTTGTTGTCATTACTATTAAACGCTCTCTTTTACAGGATATAAATGCCATTTAAACATTAACGATGTATTTTCGTTTCAAGAACCGAGCATTTGTTCTCATAATACAAATACAAAGAACAGAACAATATGCCCAGAAGCAGCTGTACTTTAGCCTCATTGCTTTGGCGCTCACAGAAGAGACAGATCATTGATTTCAATCTGAGTGCGACCGAAGGACATTGTTAAGGGGAAAAGAGGCGTGTATTCTCTGAATATGAAGCTATTAAAAAGGGAAATTATTTAATTGCACTAGAATTGTAAACTGCCTGTTTTCAAAATGTCAATTTCTAATGATCACTTTCAGTTCATATTCTAGCCAGAATAAGAATGTTACGCTGATCTCACCGAGCAAAGCGCATGATACAAACCTGGCTTGACAATATTTATCCCCCAAAAAAATTCTGATAGAAGTTAATCAATCCAAGGTGAACAGTTTCGTACACCCCTACTGTACGCTTTCAAAAAACCTCTTTGAGAAAGGATACAGGTACATGTAGCATCAGTCAGGGTTCCTGGCTGTGTTGCATAAAATCAAAGTGCCTTTGGGGTACTTGAAATGACTACATATCTTTGAATTTTTCAAATATGTCTGTAAAAAAATAAGAATTTATGCTTGAATCCCGAAGTACTTAACAGACTGTGCTTGTTGCTACCATTTTGTCCACAACACTCAGCCTAACATGAAAGTGTTTGTATCATTGAAACATACATTCGCATTGGGGCAGATTCAGAATTTAGATGCAGGGATAATAACATCGCTGAGTCTTTATTGGGTTGGTTAGCCTCAGAATCTTAGAACAAAAGGGAGGTCAATGGGACAGGGTCCATGCCTAGTTCTTAGTTCTCAGGCAGTTATATATATAGGGGCTGGTGTCAATGGGCCTAAAACAGTTGTAATGTACTGCAAATACTTGCTGAAAATTATTTGGCTAGCTCACAATTTTCATGATTGATCCTTTTCTCTGTGGGGAGATTGCTGAATTTCTGTGGGTTTCTTGCTCGCCCTAAGATCAACAGTGAATACACAAAGTAAAGACAGACAATTGATTGTGATGTTCCCCTCTCCCGCCTCTAGTATTTTCTAAGTTTAGGGAAGAAAATATCTCTTATGCGTACTTGAGCTGGGTTGGAGGATTTTACAATAATCGAAAGCAAGCTTTCTCAGTTTCTTTACTTCCAACCCTCAAAAGGAGGGGACACGTTTAAGGTGGTCTGCAGCTGAAGGATGAATGCCCACAGTGTATGGACTCGACGGCAAAAAGTACACTTCTGGATGCTCCCCCCTCCCTAAATGCAAGCCCTGTTCAGGGTACATGCAGTGAGTTTGATCTGAAATAATTGAACAGTTGGTGCCGGTCCTGTAAATAGGATGATTTTGTAAAAAGCATACTTTCTTCATTACACAGAGTTGGTTGATATTTTGAGTCTTGCTGAAATAGATAAAAAAATTATTTAAATATGAAAAGCGCACTTAATGTCAGCATTAATGTTGGATCATCTGTCTACTATGCAAGTAGAAATATCCTCTAGTATTGAATAAAACTTGGAGGCTGGACACAAAACACGTTTCATGCTACAGAGGGGTCCTAGTGGCCTCTCCTCCCTAGACCCAGTCAGGCGACTATCCACTTTACACCTTAGACGGAAGCCAGATCCAGGTTGGTCCAGGGCGGGTTTACCATTGATACCTGCAGCAAAACAAAAGAGGGGGTGGCTGGAAGGATTAGAATTAATCTTTACCTCTGGCCTGGCATTTCTCTGGGCAACCCTTCAGATCAGTTCTCCGCCTGCCAAGCCATTACAAAAGGGGAAAGATCATATGCAAATCAGGCTCGGAACCACCCTCAAAAGGGGCAGTCCAGCCTGAACTACTTGGTCACATCCCTTCTGCATGATACCAAAAGCTTCCCCAGATGTTTCGGCCTTATTGGGCCTCATCAGTGAGGAGTAGCTTGGGTCTCTAGGCCCAGCTGGTCCGGGGCCCACGTCTGGTAATACCCGTCCCACTCTGCGTGACTACAGCAAAACAAAAGAGGGGATGGCAGGAAGGTTTACAATTAATCTTAACCTCTGACGTTGCTCTGGGCAACCCCCCAGACCATTGTACTTTGCCTGCAAAGCCATTACAAAAGGTAAAGACCATATGCAAATCAGGCTTGGTCCCACTCGTGTTGATACCTGTGCAGATGAAAGAGAACGCAAGCCTTGAAGGCTCGACCCATGGCAGCCTCCTGTGTTACTGCCATCCTAATGGATCTACTTAAAGAGGTTTAAAGGAAAACGAAAAGGGAGGACACTGGGCAGCTCGGGGCCATGTTTTGTAAAAAACTATACTATGTACGTGGTAGCAACAGAACCACAAACTTAACAAAACAAAAGAAACCTTCTTTTGTAGTCATTTGGTTCCCAAAGAGGACCCTATTGATCTTTTAAAGCACACTCCATGTACTGCAGCCACGATCCCACCTCATAATCCCCAGAGATGAAATCGGACTCCTTCGCTGGAGGACAGGCTGATAGGCTGCACACAGCACATGGGCGTGCGTTGCCCACCTCTTCTGTGATTAGCACGCTGAGCAGGCTGAAGAAGCTGTGAGGCTCCATGTTGTGCTTTATACAACATCTCCATAAATAAAGAACTCTGCTTTCTGAGTTAATGAGATGCATCTCATCAAAGTGATGGCTCTGCTATTAAAGTGCTAACACTATCGGATATATCTAATGTGGGAGGAAGCTAAGAAGTCCAAGGCGGCAATATAAAAGAACAAGATAAAGTGAGGGTATCCTGATATCTAAGGTCTGAGTCTGTATAACCGGGGGTCAGCTCTCTTCCCATTATTGCGCTCCCTCCTTTATACAGCTCTTAGATGACGGCCAATTAAGACCAAGTCAGTTTGGAAATGTGTTCAGGGCTCATCTGTAATGTCGTTCCAGAATGCTCAAGTATTTGTCGGCCATACAAATGACAGATAAATGCTTCGCAGGTGCCATGCAACATTACACAACTGCTCTCCTCCTGCAGTGGAAGCTGCCTTGCTCACGAGGCACTCGTGAATCATACTGTTTTTGTGTTTTAACCGTTTTTAATGTAATTCAGCTTTATAAATGTAGATTTTGCTGCAAATCCATTTTCTACTGCTGTTGGCAAAGTGCTAAATGACTGAGGCTTCGTGTTTTAATTGGAATCCCCAACTGTGTTTTAGAAAGGTTTATGAAGAGCTTCCTAGTATGAGCTGCCCAGATCGACATTTCTCTCACCAGCTGAACGTGTGCCTTATCTGCCAGTCTGTTTTGAAGCAAATTAATTTGGGTTTCAATTTCACTTTCTCCACTTTGACCTGAAGGCTTTCCTGCATCTCACACATGCCCAGCATACATGGGAATCCTGCCCACTCAGAGCCTTCACGGCCCAGGGAATTCATGGAATATACCAGAACCACTGGCACAGATTTGCCAACAGTGACCATGTGAGTTTGCCTTCCACCTCCTCATACTTTTCCTACAGTCACCCTCTCACAATCTTGCTGTTGCCGTTCAATGCTGTACTACTAAAAGGAGGTTGTCCTCTAAACTGAGCGGTTTCCCCAAGATTTTCCTGGTTTACCCTTCTGCCACCTGTTAACCTAACTAGGCAGCTGCATCGCAGGGAAGTGGTTTGAAAGTGTTGGTAACGTCACTTAAACCAAAGTTTTTCAGTGAATTTCAAGGGGTTCATTGCAACAGATTGATTCACCTTAACGGTGCTTCAACAAAAGTTTTTTCACTGAATTTCAAGTGTTTGAGCAACTCATCATCAGGTTTATCAAGTACTTTATTTTTGTGTCCCCTAGATGAAGCATTAGTAATGGTGTACTGTGACGAGGAAAAGCGAGGTGGGGTTAGTGGGGGACTGTGACAAGGAAGAATGAAGTTGTGTAGTTGGGGACCGTGATGAGCAAGAGCGAGGTGGTGGTGGTGGTGGTGGTGGAGGAATGTGAAGAGGAAGAGCAAGGTGGGGTTAGTGGGGTACTGTAAGGAGGAAGAGTGTGGTGTGGTAGCTGCAAACTGTGACAAGGAAGAGTGAGGTTGCGATAGTTAGGGGCTGTGATGAGGAAGAGTGAGGTGGTGGTAGGGGGTACTGTCATGAACAAGAGCAGGATGTTGGTAATGGGGCACTGTAATGAGAAATAATGAGCTGGCGATAGTGGGGGACTCTGACATGGAACAGTGAGATGGACAGAGTGGATGACAGTTACGAGCAAAGGTGACATGGTGGTAGTTGGCTATGAAGACCAAGAGTCAGTTGGTGGCAATGGAGTACTGTAACGTGGGAAAGTGATGCGGTGGTAGTGTGGGACTGATGAGAAAGAGTGAGGTGGTGGTAGTGGTTTAATGTGATGAGGAAGAGTGACGAAGTGGTAGTGGTGTACTGTGATGAGGAAGAGTGAGGTGGAGTTAGTGGGGGCCTTTGATGAGGGATATGGGGATTATCTAGGTAAGATTACTATTCAGTACTGAGACAAGGAAGAGGGATGTTGAAGTTTAGGCAGGATTACTCACTCGTTACTGTGACGAAGAAGAGGGAGGTATGATCGTAGATATCCTCCTGCCTGACGTCACGAGAAAAACTTGTCCAATCAAAACGAAGGATATCGTAATAAAGCATTGGATTCCTTCCGTATGTCGTTACGCACTTAAAAAAAAACTAATTAAGCAATTATATGCTTTACAAAAACATGTAGCACCCCAAACAACGAATAGCCCCTAACGCATCCCTCCCACAGTTAATTTAGGTAGCAATCCCTCTAGTATTTTATTTTAATTTCTTCCTAAATTAACTTAAATAGACTCATCTTCCACTAACTAGCAATCAAAGGGATTATCACATCTCAATATATAATAGTGTTGTGATCTTTACTCTTTTTTTCTGCTGTTCGTGCCAATTCTCGAAATTGGAAAAAGGCTAAATAAAATATACAAACCTACACCATCTCCAAACCCCAAACCTTCACAAATCATCCTTTCCTACCCAGCCCACATTTTCCCGAACCTCAAAACTGACCTACTTACTTTTAGGGCACTTTGCAAAATCGATTCCCAAAACCGATTCTCAAATTGTGTAATAGCAGCTTTTCAGAAATGAAAAAACTTGACACCAACAATGCAAGAAGGGAGATATAAATAACTTTTGGGGTACAGTGCACCTCGGTCCAAGCAACATTTTTTTTTTCAAATACTGGACGGGTTTATGCCAAATTAATAAAGGACTTCCCTTTGAGTGCTTTGTGTCCGAATTTGGCGGAATTCCGCCCAGATTGTTTGTGCTGTCCCCTTTCGCAAAAATCTATCATTTTCCCCATAGGAAAATGTGTGGAAAGTGGAAACCCACCACCCCCTTTTGACACTTTATATGCTTTGAACTGTAACACGGATTTGCACAAAATCTTCCAATTCTGGTGAGCCCTGGCCCCAGATTAGGAATGTCAAATGCTGTACGGATCCCTCATACGGCTCAAAAGTTATTAGCCATAGAATTGTGGCATTTCCTATGGATATGTTTCACCTGAACTATAGGGCGACTGGAGATGTTCTATAATATATGCAGATTATTGCTAGAAGAGTTTACATAGTTGCAGGGACCGAAAGTGAGATTGGATAAGCAGGAGCTAAAAGCAACTCCTGAGTATCCGGCATTAACCAGTGACCAGGAGCTACCAGTGTAGAACCAGGAGATAGTGCATAATGTTCCGTAATTCTAACTTCCACATAAAATGCAAACTAACTTTCTCCCTTATTTTAACCCATCATGCTTTAAATGTCATATAAATGTGTCCTAATGTGTATTTATAGTTTGCTCCAAATAAACAGTTGCATTCATATAAGTGTGTTTGTTTGGCATCAGTTGGCCTGGGGAGCCAAAGGTGACTCCTGGTAGCTCTTGGGTGTCAAGCTAACCAAGCTCCTCTAATAATAACAACAATAATAATAATTTAGCATTTGTATAGCGCTACAAACCCTCGGGTGTCTGAGCGCTGTCATCATTACCCACGGTGTGTGGTGCTGAGAAAGGCTGAGTTTGGCGTTGCCGGGATTCGAACCTGCATCAGCAGGCTCTGCACAGATGTCAAAGCGAGCGCTTTACTCGCTGTGCTATCGGACCGGCATGGTCCTACAAGCAGGAGCAAGATTGCCTCTGTGCTCCTTAATGCTGCAAGATGGCCTAACTGTCGCGTGAAGTACAATACGAGCACGTCATAGTGTTGTGTGGTGTCAGTCCAGTTACACACGCAGCCTCCATTACAGGGACAGTAAGCTGTGCAACAACTGCATTCTTGGGCAAGGGTGCAGCGATGTTTGTTTTTTGTTTTATTATTTATAATGCGCGACATACTCTCAGGTAACAGGGCGCAGCAGTTACACGTATATGCGAAGCTTAGTTACAACAACATAAATATTTACAGACCGGTATTAAATACAGGTACATACAGATAAGACCTATTTACAGGTGACTGGTGCAAAAACAAGAGTGCAAATGATACATACAACTTACTTGCATCAGCATTGTATACAGGTATAGGTAATAATGGGGTAAAAGTGAACTGGCATACAACTAGGTGAGAGGTAGGAGTAGCTCCAGGCAATGAATCCTAGCTACATGCTATGTTAATGAGCATTCGCTTTCAGCCACAAGATAGAATTAGTCCTGAAGTGTTGTTATGGTAGGTCAGTTCTCAATGTGGACGGTAGAGCTTTCCACAGTTCAGCTGCTTTTGATGCTTTTTAGCAGGCCAATGATGTCACATCTTTGGCATGATGTCACATCACGCCAATGAAAGCTGTGTGATGCAATTCCATCAGAAGCTTGAGGATAGAAATACACAATACTCCACAACCAGCACATGACAATGCAGTACTTATCACTGTCTAAAAAATGCTTTTTTCAAGCAATGTAACACACTTGATCATGTTTCTTTTTGCCTGCCATATAATGCACTGTTTATCATCTCATCCCGGGAGGATAGCTCAACGGCAGCGTGCGCGTCTTGGAAGCAAGACGACACGAAGCAACAACGTTCGATCCCCGGTCCGCGCTTAGAAACCTCTGGGTGTTTAAGCGCGTTATAAATACGTAACTAAGCCAAAAAAAAAAGCACAATTACGCAACTAATTCCTGTAACAGCGCCTCGATGCCTGCGGGATGTTTGAGCGGTATAAAAATGTAAAAAAAATAAAGAAATCCCAGAGCCCACAACTGTAATCAGGTGCGTAAGAATAATTAGCTATGTCCCAACTCACTTTGCACTGAAAGGGTTCTGGGAGCACTCTTCCCAAATCCACCAGAGCGCCAAGAAACAATTCACGTGCCATAGGTGCACGGTAAGAACCTAAAACATAACAAAAGATGATGGCTGGCAGAGTCCACAACCCATATTTGGTACCCATGCCAACAATCACTAATTCAGTGATATAACCAAACACAAAGACCTCGCCACCCAACCCAACTGTTCAATATCCTCTTACAGTACTAGTCATCTCTCCTAAAGCAATTGTAATGTTCCTGCAACGTAATGCAGTCCTACCATGTTATGTTCAGACTATGGCCTCCCATGTTCCACGACTGGCTACATTATACCAAGACCATAACATGGCATTTAGGCACTACATACATGCATCATAACACACCTTGGAATACACGGCTATTATTCCTGTTAAAAGTGCGTGTGTGTGTCGATTCTCCCGTGGCACCGAACCACACTGGCATGAGGTTTGTTTGAAATAGCCCAGCCCAAGGCCTGTGCCCCCTTCCTCCTGGTCCCTGCAGTGTTCTGAGTGAGGCCTTGTCATTATATCATTTCAGTCCCCTGCTAGGTCTGTTTCAGGCTTGCTGTTTGCCTAAGTCAATGATCGGCACAATAGCTGGCATTCAAGGTGACTGCATTTTCTCTCCAATCCGCCTACATGAAAGATGAACGTTTTGTTTAATGCGTATGATTCATTTTCCAGATCATTTGAGGTGCACAAACAATTCCAGGGCACGAATCACAAAGTGAGCAATTCGTCTCGGGGCGAACAAAGGAAGCGCTGGGGGGCTACTTGAGAGCACAGCCCCCCCCCCTCCTGCTGCTTTCGTCTTTCTCTATTTTTAGTTGTAGCTGACGAAAGTGGAGCACGCTGAGGGCGGAGCCTAATGAGGTGGAGTTTAAAAGTCTTCTCTTATTAACACATTGAGTGACAGGTGCTAAGCAATATCTGTTAAGGTAGTCAGCCACAACATCTCTTGCGTACTTATGACAGAGTGCTTTCGGAATAGCTCATCTCTTGCCCTTTCTCTACAGGCCACACCCACTACGCTGTTCTCTCCTCAGCCCCACCTGCCCCACTATCAAATTAGGTGCAAATTCCAAGCAGCAAGAGTATGTGTTCAGCATGAGTCCACTCTGCTCCTCCGACCCCATGCTTTCTGATCCAGAGAGTGGGGCGGAGAAGCAGGGAGGGGAGAAACAGGACTCTCGTGGTGAGCATCTCAACGCTCACACCGGCTTTACTCTTGGTATTTGCCAGGCTGATCCCTGTAGGCGGCACTGAGGAAGCCTGAACGTGAAGGTATTTCTCTGCCTGAGTACGTCAGTGGTGACTTTCTGCTTTTTCCAAGCAGAGAGTGGGGGGTTGATCTCTCTCCGCAGGCGCCTTCATCTGAAATGACCTCCCTGCCCCCCTCAGACTCACCCTCAGACTTGAGCCGGATCTTCTTAATCGCCAGAATCTTCTCAAGACCTTCCTTTTCTTCCTTACCTCTCCTGCTAATGTCCCCTTCTGCCTCTTGACTGGCTACCCGGTTCCTTCCGAGTGTTACAGGGCACCAGCCCCCCCCTACTCCAGTCTATCCTTGCACTTGGTCTCCCCCATCCAACCCCACCCCATCAACCTTCACCTGCCCTTCCGGGCCCCCCCCTGCGCACTAGCCTGACTGGGCCTGCACCTTTGTAGCCCTCCCATCCCCTTACCTCACACTTAGCTTGTAGACTTTCCTTCCCCTGCACTCTGTTTTCCCCTGGCTCTATCCACTTGGCCTCCCCTGGCACTTGCTTTTCTCACGGGCCCTTCTGCCCTGACTGGCTCCCTCCCCTCCCCCCTACTTCTCTTTACTGCACTTGCACACTCTGAATGTCACAAGGCCTAGTAGGATAATTTCTTGTTTTGTCCTCTTTGTTCCCCCACCCTCTTGTCTTATTGCGCCTTGAAACACATTGTGTAGAGGTGCATTATAAATATCCAATAAATACATAAAAAACGTGTGGGCCCTAGAAATTATGTGTAGGGGAACAGTAAAATATGATCCCCAGGAAGAAAGGGGAGGCAGTATTAGCAGCAAAAGTACACTTCTAAGGGGAGGTTTGTCCATCCCAAGAAACCCCCAGAACAAAGCACAATGAGTTTCCTGCCAGCCTTACCGATGCAGTTCAAAATGACCAACACCATACAACCTGAATACCAGAGACATCAAGCAACCTGGGCAGAATGGGGGCTAGTTAGAAGTCCCCTCCCAGACCCACCACGGTTTTTTATGTGTGTAGCATCTAATATCAGGCAGAGAGAAATTCTTTCAGTGTAAATGTACACCTGGACAGAAGAAGAATATGGCATCTCTTTACCGAAGAGGTGGCAGCCTTGTCAAGAAGCCACATGCAGATCAATGATGCGTAACCTCCGGCAGCCTACACAGGCCAAATGACTCCTCAGTCTGGGTTTTACTCCAATCTTTCTAAAGAGCTTCAACGAGCAGATCTTTTCTAATGTAAGTGGGCATCAGAACAAGGACTTTGGAACACGCGTCTTCTCCTGGTGGGCCAGCTTCTGGGAATTTGCCATGATCCCCAACTGGAGGAGGGAAAAATGTGGTCATGAAAGTGTGCGATTCAGAAGCATTTAAAAAAAACACAAGGCACACTCAGCTTGCAGGTCTTATAGGTGGCAACTGTAATCATCCATGCCCCTGCATGGGTCAGAGAGTGGAGATTTGTGAATGGTTTCACCCTTAATACTATCTCTTATCCCTCCGGACTACAGTGTCTGCCTGCCACCATACATCTGCCAAGTACAAGTGGTAGCAGAGATTGCAGCTCTGCATGCCAGCCTCCAGGCTGGATGGATGATCTCAAATAACATGCAAGGCAATATTCCACTGATCGAAGAAGCACAGTGCTCACTCCCATGATTACAATTACAAAAGAACCTGTTTAAGTTAAGGAAACCTGACCCATGTGCATGTCACATGGCCTCTCATTCTCACGCAAAAAAACATCATATGAAAAATGATGCTCACACCTTACCCAAAGGTAAAGAAGGGAAAGATGTCATCTTGGTTATGTCATGTCTTCACAAATATTCCACTGCTTGGAAGCAATGTGATCAACTCTGCTTTTGAGTTTTTCTGCTAATCCCTCTTGCGAGGTGAGGCAGAAACCCGACGCACAACCCCACCCCCAAATAAATATCACTTTCAAAACATTCTATTTCAAACCTAGGTGGTATTTAGGCAAGATATTGGTTCAGCATAGGAGGGAATGATCAATCTACATTGGTGGACATGCAAGACTCACCATCCTGTAACCTAGCTCTCTGATCAATAGCAACTTCTCAGAAACCACATAGAACAATTGGAACCAAGTGAATCCTGCCAAACAACGCTACCTTAAGTAGATGGGCAAAATGCCCCGACATAAATCTAGCCCTTTGAAACAAGGAATGTTTATGGGTGACCTCGTGGATAAAAAAAAACAACCAAAATCAAACAAGACCAGAATATAACTGGCTTAAAAAAAGATTTGGAATATGAGTAAACCATGGAATGGGAGCGCGATACTTCCCTTTTAGGCCATGCAGGGAACGCATGGTCTACCATCAAGTGAGCTATGGAACTTCTTCACCCTCAACAAAGTGCTGGACCAGTTCTATGGAATTGGGGACTAGGAATTCATGTGACCAAATTTACGGTTACCAGTCATTTGGTCGAAAACCAAAGGATCGAATGCCATTTGATCGACAGTCAAATGGTCGAAAAAAAGGGTCGATTTTTTTTTGTGTTTTTTTTATGGGCGGGTTCCCCCCAGCCCCCCGTTTTCTTTATTAAAAATATTTTTTAACCAACCAAAACTAAACAATATATATAAATAAATAAATAAAAATTCGACCTTTTTTTCGACCATTTAACTGTCGATCAAATGGTCATTCGATCTTTTATTTTCGACCATTTGACTGGACAACCAAATTTACTCATGAAAGCATTATTTCTTCTGCTTTATGTCTTTGAAGCTATTGTTGGCCTTTTTAGTATTTTACCCCATAGATGCAAATTCTGTTAAGGGATGTATTATGCTTTCCAAGATTATCTTGACCCCACGTAGACGTTTAGCCATTGCAGTGTTGATTTAAATAATTCCCTTAATATCAATATGAGGAATGGGTTTTAAGTTGTAGTTGTGGTGTACTCCTACTCGAAAGTGTCAATGGACAGTGTCGCACTATCTTGCATCATGACCACACTCACAGAGTTCTGGGCTCACGTTCCCCCTCCACCCCATTTTGCAAGGTTTGCTGAAGGACTTGCCAACTCAAAGTACATAATTTAGGGGTCAATGGACTGACACAAGTAAAAACATGTTAAGCCGCTGCCCAGTCCTTCAGATCTTGCCAGACAGCCAGAACCCAACGACGGCTTTTTGGGTGTGTTGACACATACTCTGGATGGAGTCTGGTGACTACCTATGGAATCACACCTACGTCTCGTCTCCACGCTATTTCTAAAGTAGACAGCCTTGCTATTCCCACCTTGAATTCACCCTTTGTGCTGCATCCATTTCAAGGTTCAACACTCCCAATCTAAAGGTTTACAGATGTGTTTGGAGCAAAGTGACTACATTTTTGGAGCACTTTATTCCTGGGCTCCCTCTCTGGTTAATGCGGAAGTCTTAAATCGGTATGGATATGGTTCCTACAAGCTTTTCTGATGAAGGTGAGAAGTCAGGTGTGCTGCAGCCAGGGTTGCATGGAAAGCCTGCACTTTTGGGATGGATCTCAAAACAATCGAGACAAAAAGAAGCACCCAAAATCTCCGTTTAAGAGGACCTGGGGATGGCTGGCCCCTGAACTGAACTCCCCATATCCCTGTGCCCTCCCACCCAGAAAGGGTTAAGCAGGGAGCAGGGAGAAATCTTAGACCAAGACTGAGTGATGTCCCCACAGCCTTCGTCTATAGTCACATGGGGCCAAGTAGGTACCAGGAAAATCCTTGACTATATGACATCCCCAGAACCTTTGTCACCAGTCAAAAGGCTGAACCAGGAAAAAAGGAAATCTGATACCAAGAGTGAACGACAATACCAAAGTCTTTCCAGGTAAAAAGGTGAATCAGGGACAAAAGGCAATTTGGCACAAAGGGGAACAGTGCACCAGGGGAAATTTGTTAAGAGGGCTGAATTGCATTTCCAGGCACAAGGAAAATTGAGGGACCATTGGAAAGGTGAAACCAGGACTGGACCAAATTAACACAGCATCTCCCTCCTTGCAAAAAAGTGAATTGGGCATCAGGGGAAATATTAGAGCGAGACTGCATGGTGTATCCAGGCCCTTCCCCTGAAAGCCACAACGGCTATCAGTTATCAGGGGAATATGAAACCAGTCATTAATAATAAGAACCATCCCTCTGTGCCCTAATAACCCCATTGGTTGGTGGCAACGTGTGGCCATGCACTGTTCACTTATCCATCTGCACGTACTGTGCCACGAGAACAAAAATATAATGGAGAGATTGAGTGCACACACAATGAAATTGCTGCCATCCCTAGGTTAACACTGTGGTCTGCCCTGGGTCACAGAACTTCAGCCCTCAGGATCCCAAGCGTGCTCCGTCGCATTTCCATGTGCAGCACGCATGCTCCACGGATCCCAGAACCCGATGGAAGAAGCAGGTATACACTTGAAAAGACTTTGCATAGGCAGAATGTGGTGTGGCAGTCCCTCATAAAATGAGGGATGCCACACTCAGGCCTTTAACTCAGGTCCTGGGCCGATAACACAACCAATCCTATTCACTGGAGACCTTTCGTTCCTTTCTTCTTCCTACGGACCACAGAACAAATGCAATTAAGAACATGCTGAATTTGATACTAAATAAGTTTAACTAAACATTATTGCAGATGCCAAAGAAGAAAGAAAATCATTAGAATATCTTTTGTGGACGATTTTGGAATAGGAAATCATCCATAAGAGCATCTGTAAATGTATCTACAAGATGGATCCTATACAAATGATATATGATATGATATTTTATTTATAATGCATATTATCCCCTCTTGCTTTTTTATTTGGCTAACAAGTTTACATAGACAAGCAGACTATGAAAGACATAGACCCGCCTGCCGGTGGACCTTGAGGTAAAACACAAGAAGAGCAGATTGAAACTGTTCTTAGAAATGTGACCATTTTATTACACATGTTTAAGGCAACAACATACAGACATCAATAATAGAGAAAAACATTCTATAACACCAGTCACAAATTGCAATTCTTTGGATAAACAGAGTAAACATGATTAAATCCTATAAAACAATTTAAAGGCAAGGTTTATAGACAAAGCAAAATTTAGAGGGGCCGCCAACTAACAAAGGTTGGACTCGCAACGTTGAAACTGCAGGAGCACACCACGGCAGCCAGGCTTCCCCCACAACTCAAAGACGTGTACTGGACCGGTGAAAGTTATGGGCTGCCTGTGCAGCTGCACAGGGCATCGCGCTCATCAGAGTCTCGCAGACATTTGGTTGCCGATTATGAGGATGTTGTGCCCTAGACACCACTGCCCATGTCAGCACCAACATGGCTCCTTTGCAAATAAAATAGGTAGCTCTGTCTGTTGTGAAATGGCAGCAAGTGACCCTCATTTTGCTATGATCAGAACTGCAGGAGGGGTTTACGTCTGTAGACCAAATACAGCTCCAAATGTCTGCTAAAATCTGTGCCTTCTCTCATGACAAACCCCCTCGCCCCTTTTTTAAACTTTGAAGTGTATTTCCATGATGCCCGTTTTCTCTTTAGGAACTTTATATTTTCTTTATATTGTGCACAATCGTACTCTTTTTGCTTAACATATTTCTGTAAAGCTTTATACATTTGTCAGCTTGGTTTATTATTTATTTATATCAACCTGAGTTTAGAAGCTATGTGGGCAAGTGCCAAAAATTGAACACAAGGCTCGATTTCCTTGTTTTGACACTTAAAGTGTGTGTTCTTGGGCAAATAACTGTCTCTTGCTGTGCCTTATCCATCAAAACTGCAAGTCCTTAGCAGTAATTCAGTTTACAGTGCACACTTTTCAAACAAGTCTTGATCATAGTTTAACAGACTATTTTAAGGCTCAATCTACAATAATACAACTGATTGTTCATATGGACATCACAAGGTGATTTGCTTCTTTGTTTAATCGTGGCAAATTCTTTTAATGTAACTTTCCGTGGTTCATTAGAGTATCAAAGACTGATTTCACTCTCCGTCTCATTTTTCTGTAATCACATCCGGTGATGTCAATACATATGCACGTTAGAGAGCCCACACCTCTTTTGCAGCAGAGGGACTCACAAAGGCTAAATCCGACCCTGAATATGTACGCTTTCCAACACTCCCAAAGTAGATGGCAACCCAAGACTGGCAAAAGGACACCAACCCAGACATTCAGCAACTTAGAGTCTCGCCCGCATCCTGCTCCACCTTAACCCACTGGACAGAATGACGTAACGGGCAGATCAGCGCCTAAACTTGAGTTGGCCCATGGCAGCAACACATCAGACTAAAATCTGGGCAATCCAAGGAAATATTTGCACAAAAATATTCCAGTGTTGAGTTTGCATGGGTGGTTTGGTTATGTGTGTGTGGGGGGCATTTCAATAGTTGAATTTTACCTTCCCATATACCCAGAACTTTGCATGCTCCCCCTGGCTCTCACTGTAAACTCCTTAAAGGAAAAGGGTACTTGGAAATCTTGAATGAACTAAAATACACGTATCCTGCTGCCGGATAATCCCAGCTGCTTGTTTAAAGACTTTGTGAAGGATTTCCAATGCTGTGTACTCCTCAAATTCCCATTTGTCATGCTGCTAGGAAAGTGCCAGCCGTCCGGATATCCACTTCTCTTGCCAGTCCGTTCTGGAGCAAATTCGTGTGTGCTTTAATCCCATTTTCTCCAGTTGGGCCTGAATACTGCCCTGCTTCTCGCCCATTTCCAGCCTACCTGGAAATCCCACTACACACAAAGCATTACATTTACCAGTGATTCAAAACCGCTCACAGGGATAAACTCATTTTCTGACAAAGCTATATTTGGAACGCCGATTTTTCACCCTGTTCCCCTCTGCACACTTGTTCTCATCTCTTCCTCTTGCAACGTCTACAACAGTGCTGGTCTTGTTCACTGCTTTACAAAGAGTGTGTTGTTCTGTAATTTGAGCTCTTTTCCCTAAAATTATCTGGGTTCAACCTACTGCCACCTGTCCCCCTAACTAGGCAAGTGCAGCGTGGGGAAGTGGTTGGAAGGGGGTGGGGGATCGTTATATATGTAGATTATTCTCAGAAAGAACCTAATTATCGCCTGAGAGGGGACCGATCTTCTCTGAAAGGCCCCCACAAATCCTCTTAGGTTTTCTGGCATTGCCCAATCACTGCTCGGGCAGCAGCCAGGAACCTACATACTGAAGGACACCCTAAAATGGAAGTGTCTTCTGGGGCACCCATTTTATCCCTACTATGAAACAGGCTGCTTGTGGCTGAAGGTCTCTCCAGTGCAGATGTTTGGCCGGACGGATGCTTGCATCCTTGGGTTGCACCCTCAAAATTCCCTACTTGCTCCTCGCCCTCAGTGCTTTGAGATAGCAAAGTGCTATACTGGCAACATACTTGTTATAAACTTATGTGTTGACAGTCGTGTGAATCGCACTGCCCCCCGTGTGGAAACCCTGAGCTGTGCAGCAACTATGCTCTCAGAAAACATATTACTATACATTGTCAGATTATTACACTTCTGCCACTCACTGCACCTGCCCTGCACATATGACACTGGTATTTCTTGCCCTCTGTCTCCAACTTGTTCAACCTTACCCACAGTCCACTCTGGGCTCAGTCACTTCTGATCCGCGACTAAGCAAACCCAGATGTATCTCTCTGGAATCTATCAGGTCACAATAACACCTATGCTGGGTGACATCTCAAGCCCATCCCACATCCCCCACTAGAAACTGCCAACACAGTATATGCTCTTCCCCAGGAGCATTAAGAAGCCCATCCCACATCCCTCCACTAGAAACTGCCCACAAGGCATAGCCTCATTCCCCAGAATCATTAAGAAGCCCATCCCACATCCCTCCACTAGAAACTGCCCACAAGGCATAGCCTCATTCCCCAGAATCATTAAGAAGCCCATCCCACATCCCTCCACTAGAAACTGCCTACACAGTATATGCTCTTCCCCAGGAGCATTAAGAAGCCCATCCCACATCCACCCACTAGAAACTGCCTACACAGTATATGCTCTTCCACAGGAGCATTAAGAAGCCCATCCCACGACTCTCCACTAGAAACTGCCCACACAGTATATGCTCATCTCCAGGAGCATTAAGAAGCCCATCCCACATCCCTCCACTAGAAACTGCCTACACAGTATATGCTCTTCCCCAGGAGCATTAAGAAGCCCATCCCACATCCCTCCACTAGAAACTGCCTACACAGTATATGCTCTTCCCCAGGAGCATTAAGAAGCCCATCCCACGACTCTCCACTAGAAACTGCCCACAAAGTATATGCTCATCTCCAGGAGCATTAAGAAGCCCATCCCACATCCCTCCACTAGAAACTGCCTACACAGTATATGCTCTGCCCCAGGAGCATTAAGAAGCCCATCCCACATCCCCCCACTACAAACTGCCCACACAGTATATGCTCATCTCCAGGAGCATTAAGAAGCCCATCCCACATCCCTCCACTAGAAACTGCCTACACAGTATATGCTCTGCCCCATGAGCATTAAGAAGCCCATCCCACATCCCTCCACTAGAAACTGCCTACACAGTATATGCTCTTCCCCAGGAGCAATAAGAAGCCCATCCCACGACTCTCCACTAGAAACTGCCCACACAGTATATGCTCATCTCCAGGAGCATTAAGAAGCCCATCCCACATCCCTCCACTAGAAACTGCCTACACAGTATATGCTCATCTCCAGGAGCATTAAGAAGCCCATCCCACATCCCTCCACTAGAAACTGCCTACACAGTATATGCTCTGCCCCAGGAGCATTAAGAAGCCCATCCCACATCCCTCCACTACAAACTGCCCACACAGTATATGCTCATCCCCAGGAGCATTAAGAAGCCCATCCCACATCCCTCCACTAGAAACTGCCTACAAAGTATATGCTCTGCCCCAGGAGCATCAAGAAGCCCATCCCACATCCCTCCACTAGAAACTGCCTACACAGTATATGCTCTTCCCCAGGAGCATTAAGAGGCCCATCCCACATGCCTCCACTAGAAACTGCCTACACAGTATATGCTCATCTCCACGAGCATTAAGAAGCCCATCCCACATCCCTCCACTAGAAACTGCCTACACAGTATATGCTCTTCCCCAGGAGCATTAAGAAGCCCATCCCACAACCCGCCACTAGAAACTGTCCACACGGTATATGCTCATCCCCAGGAGCCTTACGAATGTGTCTTTTTCTGTTCAGTGCTATGGTTTGAACATTCTGCACTGACTCTACAGGAAAACTATCACAAACTCCATCCCTGGCCCTCATTCCCTTTATTACCGGTACACAGCTTTCATGTTTGCTCAAACTTTCTCACTCTTTGACCCTTTCCCCTCCTCTGCTGCCCTCAAGGTCAGAATACCCCTGGCGGGTGCACGATACTCCACTCTAGCACCCAACATCAGCGCTGTTAGACCACTACGATAGTTACTGGCAAATTATACCACACACTCCTAACATATGTAAGAAAACAGTGGAGCCAAAGGGCAAAGAAGCCCTACTGACCGAGTCCTCGCCTCCTTGTAAGTAAGGAAGATGGCCCCCAAAATGATGTATGTGGCCTTGCCCCAGGCAGATCTTGAGAGAAATAACTGCACCCCTGACAATTTGCATTGCATTTCATACCCTCCTCACTTCAGGAAATCACTCCTTGCTCATACTCAGAAAAGGTCCATCTCCAGAAACAACGGAAGGTGGGGTGGGGGGGTTCCATGGTTATACCTGCCCATCCCCCCACCCCCATTTCTTCTCAGAAGCAAAAATGCAAAGGAACTTTAAGAAGCTGCTAAACAACCACGGGAGGAAAGGTCCAGAAGTGGCCCTCGGTCGTAACAGGGGAGAGTGGCAAAAGGGCAGGCTTTCCCCATGCAAGTATGCCCCACCCAACACTATCCATGCTCTGTGAACAACTGCCCCCCAAACATGGAAAGTGCAAGACCTCATTCCCAGGAGTGCAAGGCAGAGGATCTGGCCACAGACAGGTCGACGCTTTCCTTTTGAGTTTACTATTATTATGGTATTTATTGAGTACGGACATAGCTTCGAAAAGCCAAGGGGTGCTTTACAGAGGTACACACCAATACAGGTACATAACAGAGCGCTTTACAGAGGTACACACCAATACAAGTACATAACGGAGCGCTTTACAGAGGTACACACCAATACAGGTACATAACGGAGCGCTTTACAGCGGTACACACCAATACAGATACATAACGGAGCGCTTTACAGAGGTACACACCATTACAGAGACATAACGGAGCGCTTTACAGAGGTACACACCAATACAGGTACATAATGTAGCGCTTTACAGAGGTACACACCAATACAGGTACATAACGGAGCGCTTTACAGAGGTACACACCAATACAGGTACATAACGGAGCGCTTTACAGAGGTACACACCAATACAGGTACATAACGGAGCACTTTACAGAGGTACACATCATTACAGAGACATAACGGAGCGCTTTACAGAGGTACACACCAATACAGATACATAACGGAGCGCTTTACAAAGGTGTACAGCAGTAGAGATGCATACCAGAGCGCTTTTCAGTGGTAACAACAAAACAGATATGCAGCTTGGGGGAAGGGTAGGATACAGAGGGGCACAGAGGAGGGGGGCAGCTGTACCGGGTGGCGGGGAGGGCGTCATCTAGCGAGTCAGGTGGCACGAGGGGCTGAGTGACAGCCATGTGCAGCCTCAGAGAGCTGGCTTCCTGTTAGGAGGCCCCTGTCAATAGACATGATGATATTTTATCAGGGGTTTGGGGGTGGCCGTTAGGGGCAAAAGTCAGTATTTCCTATACATATTTAGATCACAAAAACCAATGTATAATATACTCAAAGGTATATGTGATATAATGAAGCATGCGTATCTTATGATATGCTGCATATTTAATAGAATGTAGTGTGTGCATCATGTAAGGAAAAATGACATTTCATGATGAAATAGTGATAGACTAAAAACTATTCCTGTATGTTATATATTTAAACAGGTACTAAGTGAGACCATTATTTCATTTTCTGAGTTGTTTTCTTTCTCTACTGAAAACATGTTTTATGCTGGAAATTAAAATTATTTCCTATTTTACATTATACACATTTGCATACATTGTACTGAAATGCACAGACAAAATATAAAAAGTTATTTAAGCAGTGAGACCCGAGCTGCGGGCGCATTACCGAGTCAGGTAATGCCCCAGGGCCCATAGTTATAGGCCCGAGCGAAGCTTGCAAGACCGGGGTACTAACAGCATTTTTTCTGTTCCAAAACGCTACAGAAAAAAAATAATATATTAAATATCAAAGTAAATGGCCGCTGGGGAAGGGAAAACTGAGTCCGTTTTCCATTTCCCTGGCGGACATCGGGAGTGGTCGCACTGGGAACAGAAGTGTTCCCAGCGCGTTCGCTCCAGAAAAAGGAGAAATAAGAAGTTAAGTGGGGTTGGGATGGGAACCACTTACCTGAATCCCCGGCGGGGGGAGGATGGCAGCCTCCAGTCGTGTGGAGGCTCGAGATGGGATGGCCCCGTTTCGCGCCTCCTCATTTGCTGAGTGGCTGCCATGCCCCCCGCCGGGAACAATGGCAAGGAATCCGGGCTGAGGGATTCCCGGTCGGGTAATGCCCCAGAGAGGGCCAATCAGAATCTATTACATTCTGGTTGACCCTCGCCGGGTACTAATATTCCATATAGAATAAAACAACCAAGTGCACATGTTTTAACATACAGCACAGAATGAAACTTCTTGAGTGAAAAAATATATCTTTCTATGGTAAGATCAGTCACATGACCCTGTCACTTCTGTGACCAAGGTTCCTTCAACCTGATTTCTGCAGCTGATTGTAGTTTCGGAGCAGCAGAGATCAATTTCATGTTCTGTGCAAGGCACTGTGTCAAGTAAGCCACTTTGCCCCATTTCCCTCCCAGTTGCTGTTAGAATAATTCTTCCTAGTGCAGACCTCTCCACATACCTCTGGCCAGAGTTCTGCAATGCTGAAATGCATATTTCTCTTCTCCTATTTAGGGGTACATTTACCTTTTATTTCACATGCCACACCTACTCCAATCTCCTGACTGGTTCTTCGCTGACCACTCCTCCAGGGGGTTGCTCATTCCTCGCTTCACTGTCTTTCATGGAGATTGCCCATTGTTGGGGTCAGCCATTTTTGAAGGGTGTATCAGGTGTTTATACCACCTTGCCCCTACATTTCTCACAAAGTTGTTATCATCTGAGAGGGAGTAATGGTGACTCATACTCCTTTCTGGGGTATTCCTGTACAATAAGGGGGAGTCACCTCCAAAGGGATATCACTTACCCTGTCTCATAGGGGATGTTAAGCTTATTGGGCTCACCTCTCTAGTGCCAAAGAGAGTAGTTCCCCCTTGGGGAGAGGTGACGATCTACTTGGATTTGTCACACTACCCTTGAGCAGGACACACTGTACGTCTTCATGTTTATAACATAATTGGCTAACAAGATACTTTTAGGGCAACCTGAACCCAAACGCACAGAAGTGCATAAACCCCTTTTTAGGGAAGCAATATATCACTGCACAGCCGATTCATACTTGGCAAAATATAAAGATCCAATCAATGGTATGTGGCTGGACAGGAAAAAAAAGTGTTTTAACCTACAGAGGAATGCTGTCCCACACACAGAGAAACACTGCACTAGATTCTGCTTGTGAAAGACTGGGAGGGCTGGGGAAAAGTCATCCACTCACTTGAAATTGGGACTCCGCTCCATCCCTGAAGATGCTTCAGAGGCACAGGTGTGTTGGTGAACCTCCCAAGCATTCATCATTTTCCCTCCACATGCAGCTACTGTACCCATGGGAGCTGGTGCCTTGGCCTTTTCTAAAGGGCCAATGCTCTTCTGAGAACATGGGTAGAGTATAGGGTAAAATCAAACCACACATACACAAAGAGCCATCACATGTTTTTCCTGAGTCTGGAGGAAAGCCCCTGTAAAGGTTTCTGTGCACTTCAAAACATTGCGACAAATCTAGGGAATTCGTCCCTGCAGCACCACAAGGGAGTGCCATCCCTTTGAGACAAGTGAGGTGAGCCCGATAAACACCGATCACCCCAACCAGAGGACAGGGAAAGCAGATTCTCACTGGGGAGACCCCGCCCCTCAGGGGACAAGAAATCCCCAGTTGACAAGTCTGTAAAATCTCCCTTAACACCAGTGACCCCAGTGTTTGTTGGATGCATGGGGGCTGCTCACAATGTTAATGTAAAGGGGCCTTTAAATGGATTTGGTTTGGCCGCTGACCCCACCTTGGTGACTGAAACCTAGGACCAATGGTGTTGTGTCTCCCTTTTCAAAGAACGGTGTAAAAGGGCCGAGACCCTTACCTTGAGAGGAGCCGCTGCGAAGCTAACATCCACTAGGTGGGAGCTTGTCTGAGTAAAACTGCACTCATCGGAAGCCTACGCTGCAGTGCAAAGCCAGCAAAGCCTGGAAGCGGGACTACGTCACATATATGGTGGCCAGAGAGCCCACAGTAGACACCCAGTCCAGGAGGGCCAAGAGCCCCAGACACCAATCCAAAAACCCAGGACGGGTTGCCAGAAACTAGAGCGCAAGCGGAACACCCATTGGGGTGAATCTGACAAAGATTACCTGCAAGGGGTTACCCGAAAACCAGAGAGCAAGAAGAACACCCAGAGGGGATGAACCTGCAATCCATGCCTTGCAGGGGGTTGCTAGAAACCAGAGACTAAGAAATATAATCAGAGATATTGAACCTGAAACATACAACCTACGAAGGGTTACCAGAAGCCAGAATGTAATAGAAAGCCCTGAGAGGGATGCACACAATAGAACCACCGAAAGAGAGGGGAAAACCCAAAGCCCAGACTGGGCTGAGAACCAAAGCCACTTACAGAAGCTGGAAAAGCAGGACAACTCAAATCCTCCAGTAGGGATATACCCCTCCACCCTAACGAACGTCCAGAAGTGGTCAACGCTGTTGACAGAACCACTCTCCTTTCTGGACTTTCTGGACTGATCATGGAGCACACTGTACCTCTAACATTGACCATTGGTGATGAGCATTCAGAAGTCAACACATTTGAAGTTATTACTGCACCCCAGTTTAAGTTGATCTTGGGGTTACCTTGGCTCAGAACTCACAATCCAACTATCGATTGGGGTATTGGTTCCATTGCCTTTACCTCTCAGCAATGTCTTGCTCATTGTAATCCAGCATGTTCCGTAGTGACGGGTCCATGTCAGGCTTTGTTGGACTCAGCATCTGCGGTTGGTGGAGTCATTACTAGTACCCTTCCTTTAGAATATGCTGTCTTTAAAGACGTTTTTGATAAGGGTAGGGCTGAGAAACTGCCTCCTCATCGGCCATATGACTGTCCGATTGATCTTAAGGAGAATGCTAAGGTTCCATCAGGACGGATCTACTCACTCACACAAAAAGAGGATGCAGTCCTCAAGGAGTATCTGGACAAGGCTCTTGAACTAGGGTTTATCCGTCCCTCACATTCTCCGTTTGTTTCCCCCTTATTCTTCGTACCGAATAAAAAGAAGGGGATTTGAGACCCTGTATACACTATCGTGAACTCAATACAGTCACTATACGGAATCACTACACCATCCCTTTGATTTCTGTTTTGTTGGACCAGTTGGGTTCCTCAGTGATCTTTACTAAATTAAACCTGAGGGAGCCTACAATCTTGTAAGAATCAGACAAGGCGACTAATGGAAAACTGCATTTAAAATCAGATATGGTTTATTTGAATACCTGGTTATGCCGTTTGGACTACGTAATGCCCCTGCCACATTCCAGAATGTTATTAATGATGTCTTCCGGGACATGATAGATAGATTTATCATTGTTTACCTCGGCGATATTTTGATCTATTCTCCGTCACGTGAACTACACGTACAACATGTCTCAGATGTCCTTCAACGCCTCCGAGACAACCAGTTATTTGTTAAGTTGGAAAAATGAATTTTTCATGCTTTGCACGTGAAATTCCTTGGATATGACATAACTAGTCAAGGAGTTCAAATCAGTAAAAACAAAGTCAATGCTGTACTGTATTTGCCAAAACCCACCACCAGGAAGGCATTACAATCATTCTTAGGCTTCTCTAATTTTTACTGCCGTTTTATTAGGCAATTCTCTACCATTACAGCTCCTCTCATGGAGCTAATTAGCAATAAGAAAGCGTTTGTTTGCCATGACAAGGCACAGCAAGCTTTTGATACTCTTAAATCTGCTTTCACCTCTGCCCCAGTGTTACTGCATCCAAATGTTACACAACCGTTCCATGTAGAAGCCGACGCTTCTGATGTAGCGGTCGGGGCTGTCTTATCACAGCCCTGTCCTGACTCTGGCGACTTTCATCCAGTGGCTTACCATTCACGTAATCTTTCACCTTATGAACAAAACTACACCATCACGGAGCGGGAACTCCAGGCGGTTCGAGAAGCATCACACTATGGCGACATCATCTCCTGGGGACGGAAACTCCCCTTCAAGTATATACCGACCATCGGAACCCATTGGCCTTGCAATCATTGACATGTACTACAGCCAGACACGCCCGTTTGCACAAATTCTTCTCCATGTATAATTTTGTCCTAACCTACTGGCCGGGGGTCTTGCTTTCTAAGGCTGACGCTCTATCTAGACTTCATGGTGAATCTACGCCACGCATACAAGATGGGGCCTGGCTCTTACCAACGCAAGTTGTTTGTGGTTGTGTGCTGCAACCCACACTAAAGACGGCCCTCCAACGCTGGGCGGTGAGTGAGCCAGCTGAAATAGATGAATACAACATGGACATTGTCCGGTCATTACCGTACGTCCAAGGTCAGGTATATATGTCTGATACTACTACCCACTACGCAGCTATTTCATGGTGTCATGATTCCAGCATTGCGGCTCACCCTGGTCCTCGAAAGACCCTAGAACTACTCAAGCGGTGGTGGCCTTCCATGACCCGGGACATCGCACAATACATGTCTGCATGTTCTATTTGTGCTCAGTGTAAGTCTACCCCGGCTAAACCCATGAGCCTTTTGAAACCATTACCTGTACCGGCTCGGCCTTGGGCCATGATTTCAATGGACTTTGTGGTAGAATTACCGATAGTCAAAGGATATGATACCATCTGGGTGGTGGTTGATAGTTTCTCCAAAATGTCCTTGTTCATTCCCTGTCAGGGATTACTATCCACTCCAAAGCTTGCAGATGTTTTTATGAAATGTATTTCGATTCTTTGGGCTCCCTGAGATAGTCGTCACTGATAGGGGTCCCAATTTACCTCCCGTTTTTGGAGACACCTCATGACCTCCCTGGGCATAGACCAACCGTATTCGTCTGCTTTTCACCCGCAAACAGACGGCCAGACGGAGCGAGTGAATGCGACGATGGAACAATACCTCTGATGCCTGATACTCCAGCATCAGGAGTCATGGTTGACAGTTCTGCCCATGGCAGAGTTCGGCTATAATAATTCGACCCCCTCCTCTACTTGCGGATCTCTGTTTTTTGCCCTATATGGACAACATCCTCGCACGTTGCCTCTGGCTCTGGCTCTTGCAGCAGACTGTCCGGCTGTGCATTCTTGTAACAGAGACTTATCTGCTGTTCATGCTAGCGTCTTAGACGCCTGGCACAGGCCCAGGTACAGGCTAAGATTTATGCCGATCGTAATCGCAGACAGGCGCCTGATTATATTCCGGGTATGCGTGTCTGGGTCTCTACAAAGAACCTTCGTATCCCTGGTCGTAGGCGTCTCTTACCACGATTCATTGGTCCTTATGTCATTAAAGAAGTCCCGAGTCCTTTGGTGATTAAATTAAAGTTACCTCGCTCATGGAAGATACATCCTGTTTTTCATGCATCTCTTGTCAAACCATGTTCAGAACAGACTAGGCTCCCTACACGTCCTCCTCCTATAGTAGTCCAGGGGAGGTCAAGGCCTCCCCTGGACAAGGCCGTTCTCGATTCCAAAGTCTCTCGGGGGGTTAGGTTGTTTTTGGTAGACTGGAAGGGTTATGGTCCTGAGGATCGCACCTGAGAACATGAAGCTAACATCCATGCTCCCCTTTTGTTGTCCTGTTTTCTAGCATCAAGGGGTTTAGAAGTACATTTAGGGGCGGATAGTGTTAGGAAATAGCAGCAGACTCATGGTGCTTCCCAGCCGAGCCTCTCACCTGTCAGTTCACGGCAAACAGTCCCAGCTGGCAGAGTTCCGCAGAGACCAGCGGTTCACCCACAGAACGGCATACACAGAGTGGCATCTCCAGGGTTACGTCATTGCCGGTATTACCAGCGCCGACTTGGAGGGTTGCCATGGCGACTTGGGCAGCAGACATGCCGTCTTCCACGTGATTTCCCACGTTCCCGACCATGTGTCCACAATTCTGCTGCAACGCTGCTACTTAACTCCCCCCCCGGCTCTGCTCAGTGCTTCTGATCAAGTATTACGATACCGACAGCAACGTTTTCTTCATCTGGATTTTTTGCTCACTGACTAAGGCTTGCTTCTTGGAGATTCTCTTGTTTTGCCCTTTCATTACTGCATGGACTCGGCTTATCGACCTTGGACCGTCTGGACCTGCTTTCCTGCTTTCCCCTTGTATTGCTACCTGGACTCGGTGTTTTGACCTCAGACTAAATTTGGCCTGCTTTCATGTTTTGAACTCTTCTTGTTTACCTTTTTGTTTCTGGCTGCTTCTTGGACCCTTCATTCACAGATTTCCTACTCAGCCAACCCCGCATTGAATCACGCTTGCCTTTTGGATTATTAACTAATTCAACAGGCGTCCTCGTGCCGGCGGGTATAGGGAACATTGCTGGACTAGAGACTGCCTCCACACTGTAGGCGTCCTTGTGCCGGTGGGAAAGGCCTCCTCCTACAGGATCATCATTTCACAGACACATGGACTCTGCCTTCCTGTAGAACAACAAAGACAAGAACACACCCATGTAGCAACTCCTGTTTAACACACTGGTAAGAGTACACATTCTTCATTATCCCTTCTTTGGTTTGACTGCAGCCATTTCTTGAATTAAAACCCATTCATTACTATTTGCAGATTTACCACCTTCCTTGGTGGCTGGTTATATTGGTACAACTGTTCTCCTTGGCATTCACTGCAATCCTACCTCAGGTTGGTCTCTTTGGCTATTTATGTCTCTGTCTTGCCATTGTATGATACAAGTGTTAACCACTCGCTTTTTCCCTACAGCCATCTGGGTTTCCATTGTGTGTGTCCATAACATCTTTCAACCAATTGGTTTCTCAGTCTGTCCTATTGCACCCCTGAGAATAACATTGGTAGGAAGAACTTGCTACTTCACGACGAGTTCAACAGTACTCAATTTGTCTAGGAATCTGATATATGATATGTTGTACTGGAAAAGTGTGATCACAATAAGTTAGGAATAATACAAGACTAAGGCAGTGGAAGTCCTGTAAACATAACATGCATAACAGGTAGCAATAGCCATTAGGGGTGGTTCTTATATAATGGGGGAGGGGGAAGGGCGCCCACCCACTTGTACCCTTGCTCATTATGGAGCAGCCATGGTTTGTCAACGGTAAACATTGTTTCCCTTTGACAGTTTATGTTCCCCAGTGTGCTAGTCCAATGGACCATGCAAGGCTGGGGATGGTTTGAGCCCTCAGCCTTTCACAGTCAATTGAGGGTTGCATGCTGAGGAACATCATGTCTGCACCTCCTGCACATTAAGACTAAATAGGGTGCTGAAAATACAGCGCTCAGGCTCCTGCGTGCATGTGGAGGAACCAGGAAGCAGCTTTGTGCTTCCAGGTTTCTGTTTGTGTACGCAGGAGACAGAGAGCCCTTGTCATGGGAAGCATTGTCACAGAGGAGCAAAATGCAGACCAGGGCGAAGGCGAGATTAAAATGTAATTTTGTATGTATATGTTGTCATGCATATGTGTATCTATGAATGAGTGAGTGGATGTTGAGCAAAATATGTGTTTGAATGAGCAAGTGAATGCTGTGTTAAAGCCTTTTCTAATTAATGCTGTGTAAATATGCGATTGAGTGAGCAGGCAAATGTGTGTGTGCTTGTGTTGGGTTTGTGCCAGCCTGGGAGGCTGATTTCAGAAATATCTAGATTTGCTACACTAAAATACCAGTTTAACCACATAAAACATGTATCATGCTTGCTTTAAAAGTATGATTAAGCAAGCATAAGTGTTGTTACGTAACTAGACTGGCATTTTGGTGTAGCCGGTCTAGCCATCTCTTACTGTGGCATGACATTTTTTACTAGGCATCTATGATTCTGCATAATCTATTCCCAGTATAAAATAATACTTACCATAATTGCTGGATCAATGATACATCAAGCATTATAAGTGTCATTGCGTGGCTAGACTGGAATTTTGGTGTAGCCAGTTTAGCCATTTCCTTCATTGGCAAGACATTTACTGGGCATCTATGTTAAAGGAAGCATGATAAGTGCTGTTACGTGGCTAGACTGACATGTTGGTGCAGCCAGTATAGCTTTGTCTTACTGTTGCATGACACTCTTTACAGGGAATCTATGATAAAGCAAACATTTATCACATGTCTAGACGGGCATTTTGGTGCTGCCAGTCTAGCTATAATATCTTACTGGACCATAGCATTTTATAATGGGCATCTTTGATGAAGAAAACATGATTACAAGTCAGGACTGGCCTGCTTTGGAGGAGTTAGTTGGAACATGTTTTCTTATTGTGGTATTGCATTTTTAATAACAAAGCCGACAGGGGTGTGTTTTTAAGTGCTGCACTGGTATATGATGGTAGGGCACTGTTTCTTATGGGGTCATTACTGCCATTATGGACAAAGCAAACACGAGTATGTTCTTAAATGAGAATACTGGCATATATAGTTGGAGCTAGCATGGAAATGTAAGGACACATCCAGCATGACTTTTTTTCATAGTGGCATATATTGTGCGGAAAGGCATGATGAAAATACTTTGGGAAATGCCCCTGCAAATTGTTTAGCTTTTTACCCAATTTTTCACAGAAAGTGTGCTGTATAAGGCACCATTTTAATCCATTATTCAAAAAGTGTTATCGAGGGGAAAACCCCACGGAAACCCACTTGGTTGGTTCAGGCGCTCTGTCAAACTTGTGGCAAATATTCACCAGCTGCCACTGGCAGCCATACAAATAAATAAAACATGCCTTTAAGGTTCATAGACAGATTTGCGTTATGGTTCTATGAATACTTGCCCAACCAATAGGGTAGTGCCTCCAGATATATCAGACACAGCATGGTTCTAATATAAACAAAGAGAGGCGATGGGAGCGCTGTAAAGACACAGACATACAACCTAGGCCCTATAAACACCCTGGAGAGGCAGCTGAGGACCTAGAACAGTCAAGAATGGTCCAATAAACAAAGAAATGTCATGGGGGTTGGGAGGGGGTTAAAATATATAAAAGCGATTCATATTATAGAGCTAGGCAGATTGCACTCTTTAATAGATTATATGGGTGGGGACAGATGATGTGCTATGCAAACATTCCAACAGAGGGGAGGGGCACAACACACACTGTAGAGGTAGGCAGAGGACGCCCTGCACACAGGCAGGAAAGGCACCCCACGCGCAAACGCATGCATGCAGGGCTGGACTGGCTTGCAGCTGGGCCTCTGCACCCTGCGCCTCTTTTGTGTGCCAACCCATTTAATGTCCACATTTTCTTGTAGGAAAAGAGCTGGTGTTGCTGAAAACGTGTAATATGGGGCCACTTTGAAAATTATTTCCAGGGCCTCTTGGTTCCAAGCCTGCCCCTGAAAGCACGTGCACTACAGAAGAAGTACTACAAATTATAAAGACAGTTAATGGAGTCACGATACATATGCATTGGGTAGCCAGGCAAAGAAAGAACGACACATGGGCCCTATTCAAAGAAGTGCTCTATAATGGCGCAACCCCATAGGAAAACGCTCTGTGAATCAGGACCATAATGCGAAAGAGGCAAACGCACGCGCGCGCGCGCGCGCACACACACACACACCTTTATAGATAAACAACTTCTGGCATGGGGGAACCACAGAAGTAAATGACAGGCTGGGATCGGGAATTACACAGAAAGATTACGGGTTTATTACAAAACATGACTGCTCATACAAACAAGTTGAATTTTGCAAGGAATACAGCGCCCCCTTTCCAGCCCCTCGACCTTGTAGGTCACGTGTCTTCCACGCCGTGATGTCACTCTGGGAGCATCTGATGGACGCCCTGACACTGGTGAGAACACAAGGCCCTCTCTGATAAGTGATGGGGAGAGGAAAACACCTCCAACCTGCCCGGGGCTAAAAAATCGAAGACTCAGAAAATTGAAAAGCAGAGGATGCCAGGACACATTGCTCACTGTCTCCGCCGTTTACGCTGCCGATCTTTCCTCATTTGCTGATGACTTTGGCAGCCCCGATGTTGTCACCAGTCAGTCTGTAGTGTGTTTAATTATGCAGCACCCCGACAGAAATGTTCCCGGTGATCGCATAAATCACATTGCTTTGACACCCAGCTCAATAGCTCGGCCTAGAACAATGCAGTTGGAGCCGTCGTATCCATCGCTCCCGCATGCAAGGTGTATCATTTGGCCAAGAGTGATAATGAGACAGAGAATACACTGGAAGCTGTCAATACCATGTCAATAGGAGGACTCTTAGCGTCTAGCAGCCGGCGAATCAATGGCGTTTCTCAGCTATAAAATCAAGGAAAATGATAGCTTTCGAATGAATGGCGCAAGGGAAACAGGAGACTCCTCGGGGAGGGATAAAACGGCTCCATTTTCCCGCACCGAGCGGCTCTCTGACGGCTCCACTCACTGGGAAAGGTCAGGCAGCATTACAGCAAAAATATCTCTGAAACAAGATGTTCAACAACACAGAGGGGCAGGACAAGCAGCCGAGCACACTGCCGGGGTCGGCGTGTGTGTGACCTGACAGCCGCCAAACACAGGTCAGCTGCCCTGGGCCGCGGTGGAAGGCTCATCAAAGGCACCGGCGTCCACCAGAAGAACAGCGCATGCGCACAGTTACAGGCTTGGGTTCAAAGAATAATGGCTGCGAAAGCAACCACTAGGGATACCTACAGTAACCATCATGCGGGTATGTTGTGCAGAAATTAACTCCTCATTCACAGGGGTGAAACAGGTAACCGCAGCCAGTGTCTGGGGTTGCTGTTGGTACTCTAGTTCAGAAGAGAATTGCCATTTCGGTGCCGGACTGCCCTTGGGCAGGACAAAGACTGGTATGCAGTGCACATTTTTCTTCTGTGAAAGGATGGTGAGCTAAAGACTCTGGTTGAGACTCTAACCCGGGATTATAGGCCGGTAGTAGAGAAACTCCCAGAGCCCCGCTTGTTTTTGCAACTGCAGCCAGTGCACCACAGGGATGGGAGAGGGGCACTATTATTCTTCATGGCCCCCCAGATTGCCCAACGCACGGAGTATAAATCTGGGTGTACAAAATATCCTAGAGCCCTTTCCACATATTGGGCTACATTACTGTCCTGGTCAAGCACCAAGAGACTGCAAAAGCCATTAGATGCGCTACATAAAAACCAATAACGGAACCATTAAGTGAGCGCGGGTATCACTTTAGACGAGCCATTTAAACTTGCCCTATAGAAACAAGATTCTTCTATAAGACGCCCTACAAATGACTGCCAGAAGGCAGAATTAAGGAAGAAGGGTTGTTGGGAGGGATGAGGGCAGTGGCACCCCCAGACATTTTTCATAGGAGTGGCCACACTCGAAATCTTTGGGTGGCACAGCAAAACAAACACACACAACTGAATGGGCTGGTGGTGGGAGGAGGGTGTGTTTTTAAAAGGGTGCCCCCCCCTTGTCCACCTCTTGGTGGCGCCCCTGGGTGAGGGGAGGAGGTGGTGACAACCCGGGTGCACTGGGAACCAAGCGAGGGCCTGGAAATAATTTTCAAAGTGGCCCCAAGTCACATATTTTCAGCAAGGCCAACCCTTTTCTCATGAGCGAAATGGGAATTAAAATATCCTACCACACAAAAAGAGGGCCAGGGTGCGGAGACCTACTGGGAAATTCTCCAGAGTTGCCTATAGGTCAGTCTACTCCTGGTGACTGGCCTATATGGAGAGATGAGATAAAAAAATACAGGAACAACAAAAAAATGGAGAAACACATCTACACAAACCAGCTCAAAGCATTTGAACCCATTGGGCTGGAGGAATCATGTTTTTGTGGCAGCTGACACTGCCCACCTTGAGCACAAGCATTCCGAATAAGCAGCATGCTGCCTTCTAGAGTGTTGTGCTCCGAAACGCGTCTTTTGGGACGACATCTTGTAAGAATGCGTCATCTTTTGGATGCTACGAGCAATCACCAGCACATGAACTCTGGCATTGATGCGGTGGTGCATTCGCCATTTCCAATCGACTCTGCCTACTGCCTGGCCGCGAGAAGATAATGGTAAAACTGGCCTCTCTAACCTCAAGGAGGGAAACCATGGCCCAATACAAACACTAGTCCCCACCCGAGCAGCAGAGGTGTAATTGGGGCACCAAGATGCCCTTCTTTCCAGTTGGTTCGTCAAACATTTCTGTTATAAGCCTGCACGTGTAACTCCCCCTTAGGGAGATAGAAGGGTATACCCTGGAATGGGCTGAAAGGAAAATGGCTTTTCAGTGTGTGGCAGATTAGACCTTCTCTCTGTGTTGCACTGATCCTTCTGTTTGCCAGCTCCGACTGGATATAGGTGCCTCTTCAACAACCAGGTAGATTAGAAGTTGCCAACCCTGGATGGGCCAAGATGCTGTGAGCTGCTGATTTGTCCCCTTACAGTCAGTAGCTCAGCCCCCATACCACCCATCACTACACCTATCCTAGGTACATCACGCCGTGTCAGACTATCCACCAGAACACACAGTTCCCCTGTATTCAATAAACCTATACTAGGTACATTGAGGAAAGTAAAACTCTCCTCCCGTACCGCCATGAACCACAACTTCCCACACGTCACAAACAACACAGGCACTCACCAAGCTACCAGCACTCTCAAAACTATAAACCCTACTACACTGACCTCCATGAAACCGAATCTCAAACAATATGAAACTCATTGCACCATTGCTCCCCCTCCACCAGTACCCACAGCTCAAAAACCTCTATCCACCCTGCATATAGCACCCCTAAAAGGCGCACTGCTCAATGTAAGATCGTTATGAGCACATGCCATAGATAAACATGACCTTATCCTCAAATACAAACTTGACTTCCTAGTCCTTAAGGAAACCTGGCTGCATTCAGCATCAGGCCCATTACTCACCATCGCCATACCACCTGATTATACACTACTAAGAGCTGATCGCCAAGATACCACAGTTGGAGGAGTAGCCATTGGCAGAATACTGGTAACTACCGTTAAACACAGTTCTGTATGGAGATCCCCCCATCTGGGAAACCTGTAGAAGAAAGATACAAGCCCAGTCCATATATTGTTCACACTAGACTTTCCGATGGTTCTGCAACCCCAAAGTACCTTGGCGTTGTAGCATTCCGTGTCGGGGAATCGACGGCCCTTCTTGAGTCTCCTCCCTTTCAGGCAGGAGTCACGGGTCGTCGAACGTCCGACGGAGAACAGGTCGAGCTACAACAGTGAAGTGGCCGCGTCGTTCCTAGCGGTGCTCGTTGACGGGGAAGTGTAAACGTCCTGCAAGGAAGAAGCGTGCGGAGCACCTCGGTGTCGATAGTTCTGGACCGCAAAGAGTTAAAGAACTGTGGCCCAGCAAGGGCGTCGAGTCGTCGGCATCTATGTGGTCTTTGGGTGGCGGGAAACCCACCGGTGGATGCTCCTAAGCGCATCAACGGTCAGGCCTTCTCCAGCAGGATACAGCAGCGACGATGCGGATGAGAGCGTCCTTGGATCAATGAAGTTCTTAGGCAACGGGAGCACGGCGGCTCCAGTCAGCAATGGCGGTCATCGACAGTGGTGGACAACAGTCCGGGCGCTTCTCCTTGGAGTTCCGCAGCAATCCCCGTATCGGGTCGGCAGCCTGTCAAAGGTCTGTCTACCAGGGAGCTTAGGCAAAGATCAGCTGTGCACGATGGTCCCTCATAGCTTGGGAAGAGGGCACCTTGCAGGTCCTCTCTGGGTCAGTTCTTGAGGCACAACAGCTTTCAGATTGTGAAGGAGAGCAACAGCAATTGTTCTCGTCCAGCAGGGCTCAAGGTTAAGCTTCAGTTACTCGTCGTAGTGGACTTGAGCTTCCGAACACGATTCCTAGCAGTGAGAGGTCCCCAGATATACTGTTGATCTCCCATTTATTCCGCTGGGTCACACTCAAGCATCCAATCACGACTGAGGGCATTCATGCAGGCAGGCAGCCAATCAGGCACACTGTGCATTCAGGTAATTCACTTCTCTCCAGACACTCACAACAAGTTATGCGTATTGGGACAAGTACCGAGCCATTAAACACTCTATACTGCATTCGTACCAGTTTCGGGGCAGGGCGGTCTCAACCATTGTGTCAAACACCAGATACTAGACAGCCACAACATAGAATGCGTATTTGTCACACACTCCATTCACCCAAGTCCCACCCACAGGCGTACCCACAACATACAGTCGTTGAGAAGGCTCCAGCCAGTCTGGTCGGCACTTCCCCACACTACCATATACGGAACATCCACCCAACAGCCAGTCAGGGGGAAGGGACAGAGGCAGGGCTTCCCGGGACTTCGGGAAGATCAAGGTAACAGGTGATGAAGGCAAGAGGCCATGGGGGCCATTTTGTCTCCATCAGGAATCTACCGATTCCAATGACAGGGCCTGGGCATCCCAAAATGGAGGACGCTCAGGGCACCAGTCATTTCAGCATGGCGCTGCCACCAGCCCGTACCCTGCTCTCTGGGTCGCACACAGGTACCCAAAAACATACACTTGGGGCACAGGGTTGTACCCATACCCATGGGTGCCATAAGGGTATCCCACGGGTCTGTTCACCAAACCAAAAGAGAGAGCTGCACCGCCAGGAGTCCCACATGAACTCCTGTGCGGAAAACACGACAGAACACATGATAAAAAGCAGTAAAGGACAAGGATACGGAGGCCCTGTCCCTCCGATGCATTTCCAGCATTACACTCTCTCCAGTTCAGAGAATGCAAAACGGAAACAATACCGGAGTACAAACTTCTAGCTCTCAAACTAACCACGGATCCCAAAACTACTATCAACTTTCTAATAGTATACAGATCCCCCAGTTCAACCTGCAGCCCAGGCATTGAACTACCTCTCCTCATCTCCCCTCTCCTCAAGCCCAATACCAAATTCATTATCCTAGGAGACATTAACTTAGGGTACAATCATATCTCCGACCTTAAAGCCTCCGCTTTCTATAATGCATTCTTAGAAATGCAATTCTCGCAAATTGTTAACGCCCCAACACACTCAAAAGGTCGAATCCTAGATTGGATTCTTACATTGAACACCACAGTTCTCTTAGAAGAGATCCTAGATATTTCCTGGACAGATCACTTCCTGATCAGATTCAACATTCTTCTAACTAAGGACCCCATGCCACCAACTACACCGATCGCACCCATATTAGTGAGAAATTCACAGAAACTCACCCTTGAAAACCTATCCCCCTTGCTAAACAAGTTACTTAATGCCTATCCTCTAGCGGATTCCAACCCAGACAACGTCTCGCTACATTATCACACCTGTCTCATATCAGCCATAGATTAAATAGCCCCTCTAAAACCCAAGCTCAAACGCAGCAACACATGGTTCAATGATGACCTCATCGAACTTAGAAGAAAAAAAAGGGCATTAGAACACCTTTCCAGGAAAAACCCTACCAGTGAGTCCAAAAGAGAACTTCAGCTAATATCCAAAGCCTACAAATTGGAAGCATTCACCCAGAAAGCTAACTCCCTTAACTTACGTATCACTAACGCCACCTCTAATAGTAAAGAGGGGGCGTGGCTGGGCACGCATGCCGTAAAGACAAGCTCCCGTGGAGCTCCGTCCGAGATCCTGCTAAAAGAACTAATAATGTCTGGTTAGCCCTACAAGACACGATCTGACTGCATACTCCTGCAGGGGAACCGATCCCCACCACTCGACCCGACTCCTGAGCCGAATCGGTAAGGAGAAGACAGAAAACGCGGAGCCCGAAACCGAGCCCCTAGGGCCTGCAAGATGGCGCCGCCCGCTGCGAGCAGTGTCTGAAGCGGCAGCCGAATCGAGACCCTGCGGAGCCCACAGCAGAGGATGCGCTCGACTGATCGGGCCACCGGACCCCCGGCTCCGCCTGGGCTCAGGCTGCTGAGTGAGCGGAACACCGGCGAACCCTGAGCAACGGACGTAGGAGAGGCCGCAGCCCCTGAAAGGCGTGAGCGGACACAGATCACTTGAGCCCTACAGTGCGGAGAGGCCCGCAGCCCCGCGAACGCACACTCGCGCTTCGCCCAGGCTCCAAATCCAGGGATAAGCAGCGGTGGCTGGAGGAAGATCCCCTGCGACTACAGAGCGGGGAGCGGGCACGCAGCCCCCCGGACGAGCCCCAGCGCGGTGGTGGAGGGTCATCCCTCCTGAATCCGGGACACCGGTCCCGCGGGGTCGGGGGCCGCCCCCCCCGCGACTACAGCGAAAGAGCTAGCATACAACATCCGCACTGCGAGGCACGAACGGAGGACCCGAGGGAGGCAAACGAACGCACATACTACCAGGTGAGGAGGCAGGCACAAGAGCAGCCTGGATCCGTGCCCTTGAACAGTAAAGGGAGAGAAGGGGGAGAAAGACGCACAGAAAAGCCCGCGAGGAGGATTCCCGGAGTGGCCGGGGAGCCCTGGGTGTCAGCTCACAACGCACGCATAGAACTGGCCAACCTAGCTTGGGCCCCCGGATGGCTGGATAACGCGGAGGGCCCACGCCAATAACTACAGCACGCCTGGCGGCACGGCGGGCGCACCTGCCAGGCCGCTGGGGGGCGCAGGGGCGATCAACGTGCCCCTGGAGAAACTGCTCTGAAAGCGGCTGGGGCCCGCCGACCACCGGAAGCAGGGGGCACCCTCGGTCACACACTGGGCCCAAAAGGCAGGCTGCCACCCCCCCGCCCCGGGACGGAGGCAGCAGCAGGACGGATACGGGGCAATCACCATTGCCTGACGAAACTGCCACAGGGATAATCCCCACCGGAACAAGCCCCAACGAAGCCAGGACCAGATCTAAGCAAGTAGGAGGACCAGCCTGAGCCACGAATCGACAACTAGGACAGTGAGGCGAGAAGGCCCATATAACTACTAAGGCCGCCAGACGCTAACCGGGCACGTAGCACCGGAACCACAGCTCTACCTGAAGGCAGTAAGCCAGGGCCACACAACCGGCGGGTCAAGACCTGGAATAGGACATAGGAGGGACCCTGGGAGGGAGATGTCACCCCCAAGAGCAAACTAAAACTGGTCACAATGGACTCATTCACGACGGCCAAACCCCAGAGACAACCACAACAGGACCAGGAACCCTCGGGCGAACCCCCCCAGAAGGAAGAAGACTTCAAACATGCACAGGTCCTACAGGCAATATCTGCCCTCCGCACATCGGTGGAGGGGAAGATAGAGGAGGTGAAAGCGGACATACAGCTCATGCGTCAGGATGCTCGTAACCTCACTGAGAGGGTCACGGCGGCGGAAAATACACTACAAGACACCGTGGAGGACACCCAAGAATTGAAAACGAAAGTTCAGGACCTTGAGCAAAAGGTGGCAAGGCTGGAGGCGCGCTCCGAAGATGCCGAGGGACGAGCCCGCCGAAACAATATTCGCATACTAGGGGTTCCTGAGGACATGGAGGGCCCAGACCCGACCGACTTCGTCGAGACGCTGCTGCTGCAGGAGATAGGCCCAGGGAAGCAATCCCAGGGATTCTCAGTGGAAAGAGCCCATAGATCCCTCCAAAAACGCCCACCGCCAGGCTCATACCCACGACCAATAATAGCTAAAATTCTGAACTTCCGAGACCGTGAAACCATATTACGATACTCAAGAGAAGGAGGAGTAATCAAACGAAAAGACTCAACGATAGTCATATATCCGGACTACACACCCGCTGTGCAACGAGCAAGGAACTCCTTCATCCCAATAAAAGCGCAATTACGGAAACACAACCTAAAGTATATGTTGCTCTACCCGTCACGCCTCAAGGTCCTTCACAAAGGAAGGGCGACATTCCTTGAGACCCCAGCTGCAGCAAATCTATGGCTGGAACATAACAACCTGGCTGATGGCAAAGACGATCTACCAAAACCGGATATGGGATGACGGCCCACACAACGCCATAACAAGAAAGGTGAGGCCCCCCCGTGTGGGGCCACCAATGCAGACAATGAGATCCCAGCGGAACACTACTAAGCCGATTGCCGAATCGGACGAGAGCTCGAAGGACTACACGAGCACGGTAAAACGACCCACCCCCATGGAAACTGTGTAGGCAATCTACCTACACGCACCCTGATCCGGAAGGCCGGGAGTGGCCTGGAAGGCTCGGGACCCCCCGAGCGTTGCAAGTTGGAAGCAACTGCTGGGGGCAGTTCAAAGTTACATGGTTTGCTGTTCCCATTCAAAAGAATGGAAGTTACTACTGTTGGTAAGTCTCCAAGAATGAATAGGAGGGAGAGAGGGACTGAAACGAGGGAGGAGGAAACTTGCATCTTGTCCCACACAGGGAAGGGGCTACTATCGCTAGTACCATGCACACGGACACCAAAAAGAGGGGAGCTGAACGGACTCTGTGCCCGCATAGAACCACCATGACCACTACAGCAGTTAAAATACTGACATGGAATGTACGAGGCTTGGGGACGTACATTCGCAGAAACAGAATCAAGACCTACCTGAACAGAAAAGGGGTGATGATAGCGCTACTACAAGAGACCCACTGCACGACCGACTCACTGGGCAAACTCCAAACACACTGGGCGGGGGGCAGGGTTCTGGCACTGCTTATTCCAAATATGCCAGGGGAGTGTACACCTGGATACACCCACAGCTCCCTTTCCGCCTGAGAAAATCAGAGGTTGACCCGGAGGGTAGATTTGTGATACTATGGGGGCACATAGAACAGACAGAAATATGCATAATGAACTCCTATTTTCCCAACAGCAATATACCGGCACATCTGGACTCACTATACCCCAAAATCACGCAATACAGAGATAGCTTGCTCCTCTGGGGAGGTGATTTCAACTGTGTATGCGACCCGGCAATAGACAGATCCATCCCCCATCCGAAGGGTCCATCAGCAGCAACAATGGCCCTAACTGCGATGATAGATAGGCTGGACCTGGCAGATGTGTGGCGCGAAGCACACCCAACACAGAGAGGATACTCATACTACTCATCCCCACACAAACTATACACGAGACTGGACCACATCCTCATAGGCAGAGAACACCTACCACAGGTGGAAGGAGCGCAGTACTTAGGAAGAACCATATCTGACCACTCCCCACTCCTGGTGACATGGAACCACAATGGCCCCAGACCCCCGATCCCCATGTGGAAAATGCCAGCGAAAGCACTCAAAGACCCAGACTTTAGGGAGGAGCTACAAGACTCCATAGATAGCTACATAGAAAACAACGTGGGAAGTGTGGAACACAGCAGCACGGTATGGGACGCCCTGAAAACGGTGATGAGGGGGGAAATCATTGCAAAGGCCGGGGGAATCAGGAGACAGCTCAGGAAAGAATTAGACCAGCTGGAAAAGAAGATAGAAAGGTTAGAGGCAGCCCCCATAGGTGACCAGAACAGGGAAACGGAACTTAGGAGACTCAGGGGAGAAAATGATTCAGCGTGGAATAGGCTGGAAAAGCTCGACCATGTGGCCAAAACGAGCAGGGCACACACAGAGGCGGACAGACCGGGCAAGCTGTTGGCCTGGCTATGCAGGAGGGAACACCCTAGACACCCCATCACCACGCTGCGAGATGAGGCAGGGAACACACATCACACGCAGCAGAACATAAACGACACCTTTAAACGTTTCTACACACAACTCTACACACACGAGGAACAGGCCCCCCCAGAACAGATTGCAGACACCCTTGACGAGATAGGACTCCATAAGATATCACACGAACAAGCCCTGATATTAGATGCTGAAATCACGCTTGACGATATAACAGAAGCTATCCGGTCCCTGGCAACGTGCAAGGCGCCTGGCACTGACGGCCTGCCCTCGGAGTTCTACAAAGCATATGAACCCTCTCTCACACCTCTGTTACATGAGGTGTACCAAGAGGCATATGAGAGGGGAGTGCTGCCCGAAAGCATGAGGGAAACACTGGTGGTCCCGGTCCTTAAACCAGGCAAACCGGCGGATCGGTGCGATTCCTACCGCCCGCTAGCGATGCTAAATTATGATGCTAAAATTTTAACAACAATACTAGCCAGGCGGCTGTCCAGAATAATAGGGGACATAATACACAGCGACCAGTGCGGCTTTGTACCGGGCCGAAACACATCAATAAACCTGCGCAGACTACAACACATCATGGCCCAAACTAATGAAGACAGGAGGTCATACGCACTAATGTCCCTAGATGCCATAAAGGCATTCGACTCCATCTATTGGGAGTGGCTGGTGGCAGTACTTAGAGAATTCGGCTTTGGACCCGGGTTCATTAGATGGGTTCAGATATTGTACACTGGACCAAGAGCCAGAGTGAAGTCCGGGAAACACATATCAGAAGCTTGGGACATACAAAGAGGGACCAGGCAGGGCTGCCCGCTATCCCCAATGCTGTACATACTGGGGCTGGAACCTATAGCGATCTATTTTAGGAAGCAGTTTTTTGACGCTGGCATAAGACTAGGAGGGGTAGACCACATCATTTCACTTTACGCGGATGATGTCCTTATATATGTTAGAGACCCACACCTCAACGTACCCGTCATGCTGGAAGTCTTGGACAATTACTCCAGAGTGTCCGGGATCCAATTCAATAAGTCAAAGTCCTGCATGTTCCCCCTAGCGGCCCTAAAACACGCTGAGATGGAAGCACTCCCGAAGGTAGGGATAAAATGGCAAACCACCAGATTCAGATACCTAGGAATCCAGATAATGCACACCCCCACACTGATGCACGAACACAACACAAAGGCAGCCCTTCCGACCCTACGCAGATCCATGAACTTCTGGTCGCGACTTCCCCTGTCAATGATGGGAAGGGCCTCCATAGTCAAGATGATTGTCTTACCGCGATTCCTGTATGGGTTCCAAAACGTACACTACTATATCAAAAAACCCTTCTTCCGACTACTGGAATAGCTGATAAAGGAGTTCATATGGGGAGAAAACAGGCACAAAATAGCACTGTCGACACTAACCTTACCATACGCCAGGGGCGGCATTCAGCTCCCTAACCTAGAAAAATACTACCTAGCAGCCCAACTCAGCTTTATAACTAAATGGCTCTCAGACGAACCTACCGATGAAAACCCCCTACTACAGACTATCAGCCTCCCTCACCGCCTGAAAGAACTGGTCTGGGCACCACCGAAACTGCTGGGAGAAACACCCCACATAGTCACCCTGGGGAGGGAAGTCTGGCGCAGGGCAAGGGCACTCGCCCATGTGAAGAAGGCCTACTCACCAGAGATTCCACTGATTGCAGACCTATACACAGAGGCCACAGACCTGAAACAAATCAGATCATGGGAAAGGGAAGGGGTCTACACTTGGGGAGATTTATACGAGGAGGGTACCTTCAAGGAATTTAGCACGCTGCGGGACAGTGAGGGCATACACCCAGGACAGTTCCTCTGGTACCAGAAGATTCGCGCCACGGCACGAAGCAAATGGGAAACATGGCCTGAAGAACCGGACACTGACGCGCTATTAACGCTGCTGTACAGCATGGGGGAGGGCTGCAGACCAATATCCCAAATATATAGGCAACTGAGCGATACACCTAACCCCCGAAGCATGCACATGAAAAGGAAATGGGAAACAGACATAGGCAGGGAAATGACAGAGGGGGAGTGGAACAGGGCGCTTACATTCCCCAAGGAGGTGTCGAGAAACCACCGATTCAGGCAAATACAGATGAATGTACTGCACCGAACCTACCTAACCCCGAAACAGATAGCCAAATTTAGCAAGCAAATGCAGCCGAACTGCACATGGTGCAACAAGGAGGAGGCAGACCTAATCCACATGTTGTGGGAATGCCCCAAAACGAAGACACTTTGGGAAAAGGTGAAACAGACATGTGAGAAAGCAGGCATGACTAAATACAAATGGACACCGGAGGAGTGCTTGCTAGGAACCTACCCCAGATTAGCCAAGATAAAGCACATAGTTAGACTTATGGACATAGCGTGCATATTAACCAAACGAACCATAGCCATGTCCTGGAAAAAAACAGCAGGACCACAATATAAAGCATGGCATGGAGAAGCGGATCGATGGCTCCTGGCTGAGACCAAGGCCTGGGAAGAAAGCGTGGCCAGATCAACAGATGAGTCCAGCAGAGCCTTGGAAGCATGGAAAGAACTCACTAGACATATGTTTCTCCCCTCCGACGACAAGCCCCCCTGAGCCAAAGGCTGGGAACGAACACAATTGCAGGCCAAACAGGGAGATTTGAAGAGAACTAACGAGAATCGCTATGGGCCTCTGGGAAGCATCCCCCCACACCCTGCAAAAAACCTGACTGCCCCCTCCCAAACACCCCTACCCCCTAGGGACAGGAGAAGCTGAATCACGTGAACACTGTAAGGAGACAGTTGTTACTGTTTGTTAAAGTTAAAATTAAAATGTATGTTACATGCACAGGAAAAAGGCATAACATGGAAATATGTAACCGATGTCATTGAAAATGCCAATAAACAAATTTTAAAATAAATAGTAAAGAATTATTCCACATCATTAGAGAATTAAAAACTCCCATCCTCCCTCCTAGCCTAGGCAAAGTGAGTAAGGACTGTTGTACCAGAATCCAGGAAGCACTAGACTCCAAGATAAACACACTCCAAAATAAAATAGAGCTGCATAGAAAACTTCTAGCACCCACCACTGAGCCCATCACATTAGCACCGGCACATGCCGCATCAAACATTACAGAATTTCATTTCAGGCCAGTGAAGACAAACTCAAACCCTCCAACTGCAAAGGAGACAGCTTCCCTGCAAAATTAGTCAAGGAATGCGCTCCCACGCTAGCACCCATCATCATCAACTTTGTTAATGCTTGACTCAAGACTAATACCATCCCAGCCAATATCAAAGCAGCCTGGGTCACCCCACTCCTTAAAAAACCTTCCTTAGACACCAACACCCCCACCAACTACAGGCACATCACCACAGTCCCCTTCCTCCTCAAAATCATAGACAAAATTGCATACACACAAATCCAATCCCACCTCGAAAACAACCAGCTACTAGGGGAAAGACAATCAGGCTTCCGCCCTAGACATAGTACGGAGACAGCATTTCTGGATCTAAAAAATCAGATGGACGCTATCAGGGATTCAGGGAAACTATGTATCTTACTATTACTTGACCTGTCCGCGGCCTTTGACTTAGTAGACAACAATAAACTATGCCTTACGCTTGCTAACAACTTTCATTTCTCAAAGTAGGCCACCACGTGGATTAAGTCATTCCTTGCAGACCATACCTATAGAGTAACAATAGGTGATGTAGCAGCAGACCCAATAACAGTCCCACTGTGAGTCCCCCAAGGATCCTGCCTCTCCCCAACGCTCTACAACGCGTACACAAAATTACTCATTGCAGCACTAGATGCTATGGGAGTAATATATAACAATTTTGTGGATGACACACAAATACTCATCCCCATCTCAGGCAACCCTCGAACAGGATTCTATCGCTGTCAACAAAATGTACTCTATCATCCAGAACTGGATGGCGACTAATAGCCTCTGCCTTAACGGAGAAAAAACAGAGATTCTCATAGTAGGCTCCCCAGACCAACTAAGTAAGCTCCACCCACAATACTCAGCCATAGTCATTGACGGTACCCCAATCAATATCTCCAACCAAGTCAAAACTTAAGGGGTTTATTTAGATTCTAGCCTTACTATGTGCAAACACATCAGTGCACTCTCCTCATCTAGAGCATAGTCGGCTAAACGTATTGCTCTAAGCAGACCTTTCCTCACACCCCAAAACAGCATCACACTTGCCAGAGCCCTAATTCTGGCTACCATCAATTACTGCAACATTCCCCTACTAGGGACCTCAAAAAATGTTTTAAAACAAAATGCAACTACTTCAGAACAAAGCTCATAGAGCAGCACTAGGCTTAAAAAAGAGGGATCACATCTCACAACATAAGAGAGAGGCCCTTTGGCTACCCATACAAGCCAGGATATTACATAAAACCCACACCGTAGCTCACAAAAGTGTATCTGGCACGGCACCCAGTTACCTCAACCAATGCCTAATCCGCAAAACCACACCTAGAACAGTCAGATGTAACACAGACACGCACCTATGCATCCCCGGTTTCAAGAATGTGAGAACAGGCAATTCTAGTTTCCCAGTAGCAGCCCCTAGAATTTGGAACTCACTTCCAGCCAACATTTGCAATGAGCCTTCCTTCCCAAAGTTCAACAAAATCCTTAAAACTTGGCTCTTTAATACATTCTAAAAAGCTACGAGACCTCCTCTACACAAACGAACTGAGAATGTAAATACTAGATTGTAAGATTGTAAACATGTATTACTGTGTAACTCTTCAAACTTTTTCTCATGCCAAGCCTTCTCTGTGCATCTCTATGCACCTGTGTCAAGTAATAATACTGTATGTTTACAAACATGCCAACATGTATTAACTAAGTATCTAAGTAATCTTGTAACCTACGCTGTGATACCCTAGAGTTTTGGCGTATAACCAAATGCAATAAATAAATAAAATAAGAGTGGATGCATGGAGGGAGAGGCCATCACAGCTGGAGCAGGACGGGGAAGGAAGGGCTGCTCCAGCCGCACAGAATAGCTGATCGAGAAAAATTGGAGAAGGCAGAGTTTGTTTGGGAGAAGGTAACAGGCTCGTGCAATAACCTGTGACTGCTGGGCCTGTACTGTTGGAGCACCCAGGTACCCTCCCTGCATGCTCATAGAGGGGTCAGCCAATCATGCTGTCCAAATAAATGGGCATGGCCTGGGCTGCCAATCAAGAGAGATGAATGGGTTCTAGACCAGTTGATGCCTTTAGAGCAATTGTGGCGCAATGATGGTCCAGAGACAGTGAGATGGTAAACACTTATTTCCACACGTCTTAATGTCCCATCCTTGTGAAGATGAAACCCTAATTCCAGAGTTTCTAATGGCCTATTGTCATTCTTCAGAATCTTTTTATTTTTTATATTAAGTACCTCTGGTCAGCATTTCACCTTTTACACTACAAAATGTAAGATCACATGTGTTAATCAAACATAAAATACAATACATCCTAAATAACTTTAATTTCTTTAAAAAACAATGCATAGCAGCAGGTATGACAGATAGCATTGCATCATTTAAAATTCAGAGAAGATATTTACAGCATCATTCATATAGGTATATTCCATGCAATCAAAGCTTATAATTTTATGCAATATCTCTCACAATCCGTGTAATACATTTCAGCAGCAGTTGGCCATTAGCATGTCTAATATCTTTTTCACAAGCAGCGAGATATGGTACGCGGCAGTAGTCACAACAAAGGACTGCGCTCTACAGATTGTGCTCCAAAACTGGTCAGAGGTATATGCAGAAAACTAGCAAATACAGTACATTGAGTTAATAAAAGTCTCAGGGTTTCAACAGCTCGTACACAAAAGCAATGTAAGCGCTCAACCCTCTTGAGACCAATCCATGCCCCTGGATTTTCATAGATCAGTAACATTTCCAAGCGCAAGCATAGAATAAAACTCACCAAAGGGGGGGTATATAATTTAATTTAAATAGTCACGCAGGGTGTTTACGTTTACATTCATTCCCTGAGAAGAGTAGAGGGAATATTTGCACGTTTTGGACGGTTAGTCGATAGACTGTACTCAGCCATAGTCCATAGACTTCCTCACTATACCAAATGCCTAAAGTTATTCTATAGTCTCTGGCAATTCTTTCATACCAATGTTCATGCTACCCTTTTATTGTAAGGTCTTGAAACCTATTTCTGTTAAACATTGTAAGCAAAACTTAACTCTTGACCTCTGTGGTTGATGATTATTGTTATGTTGATAAAAGCGTTCAACAAAAGAACTTAAAACCCCATGGAAAGCCTTTTGACTCCAATTCCCAGAAAACTTTAAGTACTGAGACGAAGAAGAGTTAAGACTCAATGAGGATCAATTGTGCTGCTAAGAAGAACATGCGGTCTAGTTGTTACCCTTTCAATCAACGGAGCGGGACATTTAAATCTGCAAATTACCCACAGGTGAGAGAAGCTGAAGGAGAAGGCATATGGTGCTGCAGAGTATGCAGGGAAGTGGAATCTAGGAGGAAAGCAGAAGAACAGGAGTAACCCCAGCTGAAGGGGAGAGGTGCTCCCGATTTGCCGATTGTCATTCCGATTTACTGGAGTGGTGGGAGACCCGTCGGAGCCAGGTAAGCTTTAAGGAGATACCGCGAAGGCAACGGCAGCCGCAGGAAGGATCGGTATGATGCCATTAAACCAAAGGGCAGCAAACTTAGCGGTGAAGAGGAGTGAGGCTGACAAAGGAGCTGAAAGAGAGTTTGACAGGTCACTGAAGCCCTTCCTGCAGCGAAACAATATCGCAGCAACGTGACATGAGCCAGAGATGCCAAAAGAAATCAGTGAGTTGGCCTAACGAAAGTGGTAACCCCAGGGCGCTCCGAAAGAAACATTTACAGTTAAGGGAAAGTTTTGAATACCGACCAAATTGAATTACTGAGAGACCAAGAAGGCAAACATGGTGCAAATCTTCTGACATGAGATGTCAGTTAGGAGAAATCTAGAACCAGCCCTGCCATAAAGCAAAATACATTATAGAAATAACAAGAGGGCAAATGTGGTGCAATTCTTCTCATGAGATATGCTAATTGGAGGAATCTAGAACCATTATTGCAATAAGCCAAAAACCATTGCAAAGAGAAACAAAGAGGCAGATATTGTACAATTCTCCTGACATGAGATGTCAGTTGGAGGAAACCTGGAACAAGCATTGCCAAGAACCAAGAGACATTATAAGATTGGCAGAAAGGGCTTAAACAAACCCTCATATAAGGGATATCTGTATGGGGGAAATTGGTGCAAGTATGAAGTGAAGTCAACAAAGTTATGCCAATAAGAAAGTACACATGTGTGATACTTAAGAGGTACCTGGCAGGAGAGTATACCATGGGATCTGTCTGAGTCAAGGAGAAGATATGAGAGAGTAACCCAGGATATTCATTTCGGTAGAGGAGTTCCTGGCAGGGGAGCATACCAGGAAATCTAGTATTGTGTTGAGACAGAACTTTATTATATTAAGTGCTGGTTGAAACTGAACATTTTGCTTTGACACCCTAAAATCAAATTGAAAATGTTCTTCTTTGCTCTCAAAAGTGAACATTTTGTTTTGCCATCCTAAAAACTATAAAATACTTTCTTTCAATATATTTTGACCTGTATGGCAGAAGGAACATTTACTTTGCTATTTTGAAAATAACTTTGGTGAAACAGGGCATTTCGAAAATACTCACTACTGAAACAGTTCAGGGAAAGGGAAGCAAACCTCTGGAGACAAGAATTGCTTTGTTGAAAAAAAAAACTATATATATATATATATATATATATATATATATATATATATATATATATTTAAGGTTTTGCCTAAAATGGTTGAAGTGAAAACAGAAATTCTATTGTACCCTTTTTTATTTCGTATGTTAATATGAGGGTCAGATGTATTTTGGATACAAGGCCAATTTGTTTTAGTTTTGGTTTCATAGGTAGGGACATTCTTTTGGTTAGGGCAAGACAGGCTTTTTTCCCAACCCAATTTTCTTTAAATAAACATGGCTAATATTATTGAGAATACTGCAACTTTGTGTCCACCTCCCATTGCTGACCACTCACAGCTCCCAATGATTAGCCAGTATCCTTAATGACTGAACATTCAGTTATGAAAGCCTGGCAAGGCACTGCTCAAATTTATATTGGCTCCCAGAAAAGTACAGATTTGTCCACAAGTAGGTCGTAATGTTTCATTTTAAATTAAAATAGTGATTTAGAAAGAAACTCTTTTAAATGAGTAATGTAAGTTGTATTGGTCAAAAATACTCCCCAGTTAGCTTGTCCATTATTTGCGTACAGAAAATCAACGACAATTGGAAATCACATCAGCAGCAGTAAGCTTAGAGTCACCCCTAAAAAAAGCGAAACTCTCACTCAAAGTTGGGGCTTAACCCCCATTATAGGGCACTTTCCCTGTGGACACTGCAGCATGTGCAAATACACCTCAAAATCAAACGAAGTAGAGATAGGTCTGAATAAAAAATGGCAACAGACAAAATTTTCGAATTGCAACACAGAATATGTGATCTTTATGATCACATGCCCATGTGCTAAAAGATACATAGGTAAAACGAATAGGAAAGTTAAAACCCGGATTATTGAACATCGAAGCTGTATTAATAAAAAAGTGCTTGCAGCCCCTATGGTTGCACACTTTACTAACAATAATCATACTGGTGAAGATCTCCGTTGGACAGTTCTCTACATCATGGCAGGCACTGATATCAACAAAAAGAAACAAGCTCTAATCACAAAGGAACAAAGACTAATTTTTTTAACACAAAGTGACAAGGAAGGGCTGAATGATGCAGTTGAATGGGGCAAAATGTAATGACTCTACTGTGTTACTTTGATAGTTACTTCCAACTATCCGCTTCCACCCTCCTATTATTTGATGTATCATATAGAGCAGACATGGGCAAACTACGGCCCGCGGGCCACATACGGCCCGTTAGGCTTTTTAATCCGGCCCGCCGAACTTGTCCAAATTATAGTAAAAATCTCCTTTTTTTCCCCTTTCCCTGCAATGCCCACGTTTCCCCAATAGATGGCGCACTCAAAACACATTGACCGTTGTTGGAGTGGCGCGTATTTCTCTTTATTTCACTTTAATTTCACTTCGTTTCACGTCACCATTAAGCCCTTCTGTAAAAATGAGCGGACCAAAGAGAAGGAAAGTGGACAGCGAATGCCGAGTGTTTAATAAGGAGTGGACAACAAAATACTTCTTCACTGAAGTCCGATCAACGGCTGTATGTCTGATATGCCAAGAAGCTGTTGCGGTTTTCAAAGAGTACAATATCAGCCGTCACTTTGCCACGAAGCATGCAAACTATGCAAGCAAGCAGTCAACACAAGAACGGGCGGCTACTGCTCAGAGGTTGGCAGCTAATTTACAGAGTCAACAGAACTTTTTTCACCGACAAACTGCAATTCAAGAGTCAAGTACCAAGGCAAGTTATTTGCTGGCATTCAAATTAGCAAAGGCTAGCAAGCCTTTCTCCGAAGGCGAGTTTTTGAAAGAGTGCATGGTAGAGACAGCAGGTCTCTTGTGTCCGGAGAGCAAAGCCACGTTTGAAAAAATCAGTTTAGCACGCAGGACAGTGACTCGCCGCGTGGAACTGATTGACGAAGATATAGTCAGCGAGTTAAACAAAAAGGCGGAGTCCTTTAAGTTATATTCACTAGCACTGGATGAAGGTAACGACATAAAAGACACTGCTCAGCTCCTAATTTTTATCCGAGGGATTAACGACAGTTTTGAGATAACAGAGGAGCTTTTGAGCATGGAATCACTGAAAGGGAAAACGCGAGGAGAGGATTTATATGAACAGGTGTCTGCTGTCATCGAGAGAATGAAGCTACCTTGGAGTAAACTTGCCAATGTCACCACGGATGGATCGCCAAATTTAACTGGAAAAAACATCGGGCTGCTGAAAAGAATCCAGGATAAAGTGAAAGAAGAAAACCCTGACCAGGATGTTATTTTACTTCACTGCCTCATTCATCAGGAGTCTCTGTATAAGTCTGTATTGCAGCTTAATCACGTCGTGGATCCAGTTGTAAAACTTGTTAACTTCATACGAGCAAGGGGACTTAATCATCGTCAGTTCATTACGTTCCTGGAAGAAACTAATGCGGATCACCAGGACCTACTTTACCACTCTCGCGTCCGCTGGTTAAGTTTGGGGAAAGTGTTTCAACGAGTCTGGGAGCTCAAAGACGAGATTCGCTCATTTTTTAATTTAATGGGGAAATCCGAAGAATTCCCCGAGCTGAGTGACACAAACTGGCTTTGTGACTTTACGTTTGCTGTGGACATATTTTCACACATGAATGAGCTGAACGTGAAGCTACAGGGGAAAGATCAGTTTGCGCACGACATGTACACAAATGTGAGAGCCTTCAAATCCAAGCTGGTTTTATTCTCCAGGCAAATGTCAAACAAATCTTTCGCACATTTCCCCACACTAGCCGTGCAGAAAGAGGCTGCCCGAAATGCGAAGAAATACTGCAAATCACTGGACGATCTGCACAGAGAATTTTGCCGTCGGTTCTGTGATTTTGAAAAAATTGACAAGTCACTTCAACTGGTGTCCTGTCCCCTGTCACAAGACCCCGAATCAGCACCGCAGGAGCTGCAATTGGAACTGATCGATCTTCAGTCTGACTCCGTCTCAAAGGAGAAGTTCAAGTCTCTTAAACTGAATGACTTTTACGCTTCACTTAACGAGACCGCGTTTCCAAACCTCCGGAGGACGGCGCAGAAGATGCTGGTGTTGTTTGGCTCGACCTACGTGTGTGAGCAGACGTTTAGCGTCATGAAAATCAACAAAGCCCATCACAGATCCAAGTTAACTGACCAACACCTCAGATCTGTCCTGAGAATTGCCACAACAAAACTAACTCCAGACTTTGATGCACTGGCAAAAAAGGGAGACCAACAACACTGTTCCCACTGAAATGGTGAGTTTTTCTGCTGTGTTATGAAAAAATGCATATGGAAAGTTTGGAAGTGCGTCTTTTAATTAAGAGCAATGCGCATTTACGCACAGCAGCGGTACAGTAGCTTAATTAACACGCCGCACATCGCTCTTAATTTAAATTTAAATTTTCAGCTGCAGGTAGGATATTTAATACAGCCTATGTCTGTGTGCTTGGCAACGATACACGTGTAGTTTGCGCGTGAAGGCGAGGGCGTCCGTGGCGAGTTTGTAGAGCGCGCGGTCAGGACAATCCATCCATGATTTTGCGGAGTTTAACACAAGTAGATATTATTGAGCTTGAGTATTTCGTTGTGTAATAATATGTTTTGAATGTTGAAAGTGATTCCATTTTTCAATAAATGTTGATTTCTTTAACTTTGCACCTTCGATTGAAACTTATTAAAAACAGACGCAATCTTGATAAATCACAGTGCGTATGTTATTTTAATCTATTTACATTTCCTCCTCACAGTATCTGCGAAATAGTATGTAAATGCCATATCTTGCATATTCCTTGAGACAAATTTATTAACTGATAAGGGCTATTTTTCACATTTGAAAGACAGTTAATAAATTGGGTTGTAGTGTTCTTACTGTGCTATGAGGTTTGCACACACTACATTTAATGCTTTAGTATATCCGGCCCAAACACTCCCTCCAAATGCACCTGGCCCGGCCCCTCTGTCAAATTTTAAAACCCATTGTGGCCCGCGAGTCAAAAAGTTTGCCCACCCCTGATATAGAGGATCATTTATAATCTCCATATTTCTTAGAGAGCTCTATAATTTTAGCATTTCCAACTAACGTTTACTGTTGTGACCAAGGGGATCATTTTTGCATTCGGGGCATTTCAATGTGTTGGCTATCCGAGCATAAGTACGGAGGCTTGGTTTTAAGTCAAATGGCATTGTGAGCTTTCATTTTGCACCATTGGAAGATCGAGATTTCTGTAATAGACACTTACGCGGAATCGACACAAACAAGGGACTACAGCCCCTATATATACCCCCACTCAAGATGGCGGCGGCCTACCTTTGAGGGAAAGAGGGCGAATTCAACCGGCTACAGTGATGTCCCGCAAAGGACTGGCTTAATTGAGATACCATCTACAGGTAATACCTTTCTTCTTATCCTACAGACTGGGGTTACTCCTGTTCCCCCGTGGAATATAATTACAACGAGTTTTAGTTTTCACTATAAACGTGGATAATTTATTATAGAAATGTACTTCGTTCATAGAAACTTCTCCATTTCTATCCCGGCGGGCATTCTAAAGACGCTTCACTACACAGAAGCCGACTAATCAGCACAGCTTCACTTCATTCTTTACTAAAGAATACGGCGTTTCATTAAAACGAGCCACGGTAAGATTTTAAACCCATAGGTTGGTAACTCACCAGTTATCTTATTCTTCCGTAACAATCCAACTTTCGAAGACCCTAATGAGGTATTTAATCTGCTTTTTCTGACAGCCTCTCTCTGCCGAACAAAAATCATTCTGAAAGTTGCAGAAAGAGTTTTTCTAATCGACCTCGTTATAAGGATCATTTAGCCATCTTCACCCTGAACCCTTCAGGTAAATACTACGGGGGACTGTAGCTAATTAATGCAAAACTACTTTTAATGACTTCGGGGATACTTCCTCACTGTGACCCTTTACATACGGCCTCGCAGGGCGATTTTAAATCTTTGCAACCTTTATTTTTGCAGGGTGTTCATCCCTTATTAAGGGTTCTTCACCTACAGAAGCCTAAAATAAGCCTAAACTAAGCCAGCTTCTGCAATAACTCCACAGAGGGGACAAGGTAATTTATATCCTTTGCCTCCTCATGAGATTTTTCTCTTAATCGAGATAATAGCACCAATAGCTTCTCCTTTTTCTATTGTGTTTTACCAACAGTTACAACCATTTGAAAACACGCCAGATTTGTCGTGTACACTTCCCAAATTCAGCCAGAAGATTCTTCGGCTTAACAGATCCAAAGTTTAAATTGTGTTTTTTTAATTGTAGTGACTATACTCCTGATGAAAGTTCTGTATTAATTGATATCGAACAGAAACATGTCGAGACTACACAATGGTTTAATGTTCTGACCATAACAATACGAGAAATGTCGAGATAAGGACAATACTAGAGATCTAAATGTTAGATACTCTGCATTATTACTGATCTGATTAACATTGTTGTCAATCCTGCCCATTAGGGTATGATACTGTCACTGTTTTAGAGTTTTTTTATTTAGTGATTTACAACGGACTTGTAAATAATATTTTTATGTCTTTATTAAAATATTAAATGTGTCATAAATAACAGTTGATGTTTAATGCTTATAACTGTTGTGTTATTCTAAGCTATCTATCTCCCGTTTAATCAGTCTCTACCTCCCAGAATAAGATAGAGCTACCACCTATGTGGTAATCTGGGTTTCCCCCTTTATATACTGTTTGGCAAAAGTATTCCATGTCTGTTTGAGTACTTGGCCAAAGACAAAAACTTTCTACTGGCAGCAGTTCTGGGATCTGCTTAACTGGCCCAGATTTTACTAACAGTGATCAGTCCCATTTCCCGACTCCCCTTCGGGGAAGCGAGAGTAGGGACAGCCGGGGGATCCGGTGCCCCACTACAAACTCCCAAACTTCCAATACAGGAACAAAAAGATTGTAAACTTCTTTTGTAGACTGGCAGAGATGGTGATCAAATGGTGTCTTTTGTTTCTCAAGAAGTTATTTTAGGCTATTGGGTTTGGGGGCGAACTTGCACTATCTGGGCAATCATGGGTCGGAGAGAGTTGGAGCAGCATTGCATTCTTCCCCTTCGGCTGCATCCCTGGTGTAACGTGAAGAAGCGAATAGCCTGTGAGGTCACTCTTCTAGAAGGGCTGTCAGTAGACCTCCTCAACGGCGCTGAATGTGTGCCAAAATGTTCAAACTGCTAATGCGCCGTGAATGATGTGCCAGTTACCTTCCCTACCAGAACAAACTGACTGCCACCAGTCTCAGGAAAGGGGGCCTGAATGTGGCATTATACAAACGAAACTTATACATGGTATATAGGAAGCTGACCTGATTATTAAAACTGTAATGTAGCATTCAAGGTTGTAGGCAAAGATGTCCAAAGACAACTAGATTTGATAGGTTACGTGTTAAAGACACTGAGCTGACCATGAGTTTTTTTCCCGTCTAACATTCATAGCATTTAGCTTTTTTAAGTTAAGTTACCTAACTTGTGAAGAAACCAAAATCTTTCCTCTTTACAAAACATATTTGCATTTAAACGTTTTAGCTGACGACCAGCCTAGAAGACGATCTTATGAATTTGCACAGTGTGTCAAGCTGCATCATTGCAATGCCCACACAGGGCTTGAAAGATATCAACATGAGGGAAGAATGGGAGAACAATATGTTTTTGGATCTCTTATCATCAGCCAATCAACCAGATCGCAATAGATCTTGTTGAGAGAAAAGCACGGGATTCACAACGTTTCTCGATGTGATAATTACCCAACCACTCGAGACATGTATAACAGGGATCTTTTCTTGAAAACTGATTGGGACAGTGGCAAGTAATCAGCACAGCCAATTATCTGGGTACTCTATTTAGCAGGCATATAAATGTATTAATTGCCATAGATGTATGGTGTCATGAAGTCCCCTCCCTGCCCTTTCGGGTGATGGTTGGCCTATACAGGAGGGCTAGATGCCATCTCTTAAACCATGGTCCCAAACCCTGGGGATTGGAAGGATCCCATGACCAATCTTCGATCTCTGCCTTAGATGCCAGTAAGACAGAGCTCCCTCTCATTGGGACGCCTGCTCCTTGCTTCCCTCCACTCTCTGGCCTGACTCCTTGGGTACCCCCTCTCCTCACCCACCCGTGAGGCAGAACACTTTGGGATCATCTTTGACTCCCATCTCACTTTCTCCCGACACATCACAGACCTTGCCAAGAAGTCCAACCTTCAGCTCCATCTTCTCAGGGGCATTCTACCTTTCCTCACCTTCCCCCAGAAGCTCAACGTTTCCAGAGCCTTGGTTCTCTCTAGGCTAGAACACTGCAAAAGCTGTTTCCTCAATCTGCCTCTTTCCGCCCTTCAACTAATCCAGAATGGGACTGCAAGACTTATCCTTGGCCTCAAGCCCACGCACTGCATCTCTCCAGCCCTAAAATCTCTCCACTGGCTCCCGGTGACCGCAAGGATCAAATCCAAGACCCTCTGCATCATCGACAAGGCCGTCTGTGGCCTGGGACCACTTTACATCCAGCTCTCCGTCCCTAAATACCTCCTGACCAGAGTACTTTGGTCCTCCGGCTCCAAAGCATTGCAGGTCAAACGTTTCTCCAAGCAGAGAGTGGGAGGTAAATCCCTTTCCTCGGCTGGCACTTCCCTCTGGAACCACCACCCCTCAGAATTGGGCCGGATCTTCTTAAATTCCATAAACCTATCAAGATCTTCCTTTTCTCCTTTTCCTTCCCTCTCCCGTACTAACTCTCCCTTTGCCGCTGTGACTGGGGCATGGTTCTGTCATGGTCATATATGGGCCAGACCACCCCCTCCCAGTCGCCCTAGCATCCTTTCCAGCACTTGCCCTGGGCCTCCCTTTCCCGGACTAGCCCAACGTGGTCCTCCCTGTCCACCGCTCTCATCCTTCCGTTCCCCTTTTCCCCTGGCACTTGCCACCTTGGCCCGCCCTGCACTTGCCTGCCCCTCTTCTCTCTGGGTATCCTACTCCTGCACTTCTCCCTCTACCCCCCCTTACACTTACCACCTTTTTTAAACACTTGCACAGTAGGATTGTCACAAGGAGAATATAACCGTTGTTCTATCTTTTGTGATTCCCATGACCCCCTGCCACATGATGTCTTGTGGCGCCTGGTGTATAGGTGCCATATAAATGCCCAATAAATAAATAATAACATCCCTGGATAAGAGAGAGGCAGAGGTACGTCACAGAGGCCACCATGTGGTAATGCCCCCTTAAATGACCTAGGTATGACAAACTGAAATGCACACAATAGTCCGCCAGGAGAGTCTTAACTTGCAACCCAGGCCACAGGCTCTGTCCCCATATAACCCTCCTTTCACCGGGGACTAACGGGAGTTAGAGTGTCCTCCTGTCTGACTACTTTTGTAGGCCTTTGTAAAAGGTGAGCTTGGATACAATGTCAGACTCAGGTGGCAAATAACACTCCAGACCTGGAATTAGAGGAGAAGATCTACCCACTGCATGTGCCCAAGCTACAAAAAGCAGGGGTTCAAGAACTATACTTCAGCCCGAGACCAAGTGACTAGGAGAGGCCCAAAAATCCATGAGGGGAACTGTGAGAGACATTCTAATTTGAGTTTGTTACATTCCTCTTTTGGCCATCCCTGTACATACCCTAATAAACCCTGTTTAACTGCAGTCTTAGTGCTATAACATATGTGGGGCGCACTAGGTTTTGTGACAATGGCTATGTGAAAGCATCCAGGTTTATTTCTTCTAATATTGGTGTTGTGTGGGGTGAAAATACAGCCCCAGATTGACAGAGATGGAGATATGGAGAGGCCATGCTAGGCCCCTATTGTGAGAGTGAAGCTGGCTAATGTGAAGTGCCATTGAAATATAAAAGCCAGTAGAAAACAGTGTTTTCCGATATAAATTCTACTGAATGAACAAAAATGGGCCTATTTCAACTTAAGTAAAATACAAACACACCGAGATGTAGGAGTGTGTGCCTGTAACATTTCTAACTGTGTCCAATGTCAAACAAAAAGAAACAGGTAGTGCTGCAGATGTTGACTTTGTGTAAATTGTGAAAAGGCACCTTTGACAGATTTAAAACCGCAACAATGCACGTGGAAAGAAAAGATACATTTGAAATACAGAGCATTTGGAAGATAAAAAGGAGGAATGGTGTCTGACATTTAAGAAATAAAGCCAAGTGACAGATTGCATTATCAGGAATTAAGAGACTTCATTTTCATCATATAAAATCACAGCATATAAAGAGAAAGGCCCATTTTGTTTTTGTAAAAGTGAACACTGGTTTCCTATGTTAACTGTGGCATATCTGTGCATAAGATTAATAATTAATCTACCTCTGTTCTAATATAGTAGAAAAGAAAGATTGCATTTCTGGACAGAAAGCCTAGGTATAATACAAAATGTTACATGTTAAACCCATTGTGTCAATGTAAAATGCTATTCTTTTAGTATTATGTATGTAGCTTGATTTTCCCCATTGAACTGGAAGGACTGGGCCTCTGAAACTTTGACCTCCACACCTTTGGCTGAGGACCTCTAGGAGGGAGAGAGGGAGAGAGCTGGCCAGTCCGTTGCGTGGGTATTATGATAATAATGTAGTGCCACCAGCCCTATAAGATCAGTTTTCAATCTGAGAGGGATCTTTATTTGACCTTTCGACTCTTGGGACCTTTCTTTGGAATTTTGATGTTTCCCCTGCCTTTCCCACTCTGTTGCTGGAGGTAGTCTGCTTCTGGCCTCGTGCAAAGAACTAGCAGAGAGACAGGAGAGCTACCAAGGCCTTAAACATTGCATGGGAGACGGAGACTGGGAAAAACTAACAAAGTGAATGCCCTGTGTGTTAGAGCCGGAATAGACAATGAAGTGCTTGAGTGACTCTCCCTTTCTGAAAACCCTGTCTTCTGTACCGAAGGGGGATGTCTATAATCCCAAAATAAGTAACCCTAAAATGCTGCCATTCAAGTCAATGTAGAGTGTGCAAAACTACATTTCCCATTTATTTACATGCATCCCAAAACAATTTCCCCAAAGCCCTGCATTTCATGCAAATAAAAAGCCCACAATGATTTTCCCATCAAGTTCCTTTCCTGTCTTTGCCTTTCAAATAAAAAGCACAAAACGATTTTCCCATTGAGTTCCTTTCTTGACACTGCCTTTCAAATACAAGAAAACTCCCCCACGCAACTGCCCCCTGCTCCATGCTACTGCTCCTCCTCCTACAATTACTACTCTCCCACAACTACTACTTGCTCCTATTGCTCACACACTCCTTTCACTTAGTAACATCTACTTCACAGTCACTCTTTACACTATTTAATCTAACCACACTTCCCACACTAAAATGCACACCCACGCTGTAGTACCACTTGAACTCGCTATCCAATAGCACACCATCTCCAGAATTTGCCTTCACAATCCCTGCCCCATCCTTCCTCCTGACCTCACATGAACAACCCACACTTCCTGACGTTTCTTTTCATTTCCCTCTTCTGGTTGGATCGCTAACCTTGGATAATCTGGCCCAGTCTTCCTCACCTGAGATAGCTGGTCTGCTTGCAAGGTTATAAAAAAAAAGGGGCTAAGCCCCACCCACTTTCCCCATGGAACAACAATGGTGGCACGCTTGGCGAAGTATTCGAGTTTGTGGTTGGGGTTTCTGTCCTGATGGTAAATTCTGTGTGCATGGGGATTTCTGCCCCGGTTTTAGTCCCTTGTGGCCTACCGTACAGCATAGAGTGCTGCTGTTGCTGAGTCTTGGTTGGTGTCAGAACACGTTGTGTGGCTTAGATGATCGCCACTGGCGGCTTGTCCGCCGGTGCTCTCAAGCTCTGCCGTGCAGGGTGCCGGGTTGCGCATGTATACAGGTTTGTTTTTTATATGGCCAAAATGAGTAGGTTGCACCCCATCCAGAGCTTCTACCACGCTTAGCTATTCAACTGTAATTTCAGATTTAGTATTCCTATTATAATGAGGTGGTGGGTTAGCAAAGGCTTATGTTGGATAAAAGGCTCAACCCCTAAGCATCTAGAACAATGCATTAACCTGATTGGTCCAACCGACCAATTGAGATAGGAGTATCAACTCTTAAGTTATTATGTTCAAGTGAGAAGATTGTGGTAATGGCGCAAGTGGTCGCTTGGATAAATCATCTTTATACATGTTTTTTATAAGAAGAGCCTCCATACTCTGCATCCCAGGAACTGCGAATGCCTCTGGAAAAGGTCTTGCTCCCTTCATTTGTGGCTCTCCCTTCACGGCTCTCCTTTTACAGCAAAGTCACTGTGCCTGAAAGGAACAGAAAGAGACTGGCGACCATTTGCTGTTGGAGGAATGGAGTGAGACAACTGTGCACTAAACAGAAACAGGCTGGAACAAGTGGTGGGGGTACTGGAATTGGGGTCTTCTCAGCTGCAACCGTCCACCTCAGGAATCGGTCTGGCTCTGCTTTTCCCCATGCTAGGCCTCCCACCTCTGGCTGAGTGGGGTTCCCATACACTCTTGACACAGCCAGGGTATTGGCATTGTCACAGTATGCCATGTTAACCTATCCTTTTTATTGATAGTATTCTTCCTTAAGTATGTATTCCTTTGATGCTAAGAGAATGTTCTACTACAATCTGAACAAGACGAGCACTTTTAAGTCAACTTAACAATTGCCCCATTTTGGATTTGCTTAGACGACCTGCAGCTTCATGGTGGGCATTTGGCAATTTAAGCGAGCAATATTGTACAGGCAAAAACGTGTTGTGCAGCAGGAGCGTCATCTTTTAAGTCGCATGCATGATCCCCTTGCTCCTTTTGAAATTCACAAATTCTCAAAGGAAGAGAATTTCTTAAAATATCGAACTGGGTCTAGCTGCAGAGGCCTGTGGCTATTTGAAAGAAGTATGCCTTAGACAGGAGGAGGAAAAACACGCAAAAGCATCAGACACATGCACCAGGCAGCCTCTGGCCCCCATGTCATTAAGGCAGATTTGTGTCATTAGCAGTCCGCAGATTTTGGATTGTAAAATGCATACAGTGCCTCAAAACCCCTTCCTACATGTCATAAAGTAACAAATGCCACCTAGCCGTGCTATACAAAATTACAATCATGGCACACATTCCAGTGCATCCTGATCGGCATAAAATGGTGCATGAAGCATCCAGGAGATGCAAATACAGAGATATAGCCAAGAATGAACTAGTGGGGCCTGAAGCTAATGTATTTGGGCCTGTTACAGTGACATTAACATCTGTAAATGCCCGCACAGTGATTCGGAGGGGGCATGTGCAGATTTTGGTTGGGCCTTGCCCACTCAGACCCTACCCTGTCTACGCCTCTGTGCAAATATGCATGCAGGACGAAGACAGCCAGTCCAGGCAGTGATCTTATCCAAAATACACTATTGTGTGTCCCTCTCTACTTGGCAATTTCAAAGAAAATCATATCTAAGCGGCAAGCAGAACAAAATCCGTGGAATTTTTGGGTGAAAAAATGTGAGCATCTCTCTCAGGCTCGTCAGACATTGGGCTAGCATATGATAGGTTATTTATAACGCGCTTAGGACTGGGGTTCGGAACTGTGTTGCTCCGTGTCTTCTTGCTTTCAAGGCGAGCATGTTGCCGTTGAGCTATCCCCCCCCCCCCCGCTTCCTCCCCAGACAGGGTTGCCTGTCAACAGAATATAAAATCCAAGCTCCAGTTCTCACGCAGTTTTGAAAAATAGATACTAGATGTGCACCTAAATATTTGTCCATCCTGGTGCAGAAATATTCCCCTACTGGCCGCTTAGATCTACCAACTAGGGATCTATTAGAGAAGGCTGAACATGCCACCACCCGTTATGGTGGTAGCCTAGGCGTGTCCAGGGAGTGGCCTGGGTGGCACGTGCTACCCCTGGAATCTGATTGGCCACCCCATTATCCTAAAGAGGGGGGACGGGGTGTGTGTGTGTATATATATATATATATATATATATATATATATATATATATATATATATATATATATATATATATATATATATATATATATATATGTGTAACAGACACACACGCTCCTACTTCATGCCACCCCTGCATGAATCAGTGCCCCACCTCGGCCACCCCAGTCAAAAAAGTCTGCACACGCCACTGGGTGCCCAGACTGGGTTTCACTTTAGGATGTCGTTGGCAGAAGGCCCTTCTAATTCACATCAAAAACGCTACTAGAGTTTCGCCTATAACAATTGTCATCGTCTTTTCATGTGCCTTAAGTTTTAAGGCTGGGAATGTCTTTCTGTGGAATTATTTTTTGGTTTTTGTATACATGGAGTTTTCGTTTTTTCCGTATTTATCGGTAAAGTTATGTGAGTTTAGTATGCAAGCGCCTTGAAACTGGTTTCTCTGGTGATTTGGGCTTAATAAATCCTTTTACTACCATCAGTACACAATTTGGGAACGGGGGCAGAGGGCCCATGAAGAAACAAGAGAAGACTTAGGCAATACGTTCTTGTAACAGGATATTTCACACCAGTTGTATCGAGATGTTTTTTTCAAGAGAGAATGTTAACGGATTGAATTTTCAGATCAAATATTCAAGAAAATGCAATTTGTTAAACATAAAAAAACAGAAGGGAACGGAAGAGTTTTGCTGAGGGAAGGGGCAAAAGGGAAAGGTCTGAGGGTAGCGTGGAGATTCATGAAGATAACATTGTTATTCGAAAAGAATCTGCAGAAACTCACAGATCCAACTGACTAGCAGGAAATGTGCGAACTAACGCAGAGTGTCATTTGCTGCTTTCCAGAGTGATTCGAAAAGCAGTGACACCAAAATGGAGTCAATTTGGCCAAGCTGGGCAAGACACCGACATCTTAAAACCACTAAGAGCAAGCTTCCAGTGGGTCATTGCCCCCAGGGCCTCCCCTAAAGGACCGCCCCTTGCCATGCTCAGTCTCCATTGTCCACAGAACTGCCCATGTCATACCATTTGCTCCCATAAATGCCCTTGCCATGTCCAGTGCTCCCAAAACTGCACGTCACATCCCATGTCCCCAGAACTACCACTTGCTATGTGCACAGCACTGCACATTACCCAGTGTACTGGCATGAATAACTTCACATTTCATATCTGTGTTTTCAGTATATGGCGACAATATTTCCAGACCCTTCTGGAGCCCGTATTGTCCAGGACACACACTTCCTTATTGCAGTTTGGTGCCTATACTTTTTACACTGTTCACTGATGCCCATACTATTCACAGCAACTGCACAGAGTTAGCAGTTCCTTTATATGTACATTATAATTTTTTATGTAGATTTTCAGAAAGGTCTTGTCATTTCCAAAATATATTTTGCTTTCATGCATTAGGCAGCAATGGGGCACAAGAAGGAAGATGCAGGGCACATTATTGGATTTTTAAACAGCAACATTGAATTAAAGAAATTGGAACAATCAGATGTATTGCTTACATGCCTCAGAGGTACTGATCCACAACTCTTGAACAGCCTGGCTCCGCATCTCCAACCTTCGCAAAATCAAATGCTTCATCCCGTCGCAGGACTTCCGGGCCGTAGTGCAAACCCTAAAAGCAGTCCACCACACTACACACGTCTTATTACGGGGTGCACAGAACTTTAACCAAATCACCAACATCCGACGCAAACAACATTGGCGTCCTCTGCAAGCCAGTATACTATTCAAGACAGCATGTATCATCTACAACGCAGCCACAAGTAGCACACCAGCGTACCTGGCGGCTAAGCTCCACATATCTGGTGGCCCACGCTCCTCATGCAGCAAATCTACCACCCGGCTTGAATCCCAACTCGTCCACAAAGAGAGGACCCACAATGAATCCTTCGCTTGTCACGCACCCACCCACCCTCTGGAACTGCATGCCCGTACCTGCTTGAAAGCCCCCAAAATTCTCCATTGTCGCAAATCTCTGAAAACGTGGCTTTTTCAACCACACCCGACCTAGGACTAATTCCAATAAACGCATATACCGAGCACAGCCCTCAACTCATAGTACTGCGCTACTGTGAAAAGACGACAGTCCAAATACTGGCTCCCCCCTCTCTGTACAGCGTTCTGCTGCTCTCGATCTTGGTCCACGCCCTTAATCAATAAAATACAAATAATTGGGGCATAAGCACAATATTTTTGGATCTCAAAATGACTTCTCCCATGGTAAAATAAATAGTGTAGAGGAGTACAGCCTCCCACAACCTAAGCATAGATCCTGCCAGAGCAGATGAAAACTTTAGTACAGAGTCCAGACCTACTTCCTCCAGTCCAGGAAACACAATGGGTTAGTTGCCTGAAGTTTCCCCTGCCAGCATTGCACCCCAAACCCAGATCCAGGGTCACAATCAAGTAGGAGATGACTGCGAAACCACATTTGACATTGTTGGTTGTCAGTCTGTTTAGGGCTGCGCCATTGAGACCTTCAAAGTAGTAAGTAGTAGTAGTTGAGTGGTGCTCAGCTAAGGGAAGGCTCAAAACCAAGAGCATGAAAGTAAACTAAACTACATCGCCATCCCTACATGTGAGCGGATCCCAAAATCATGCAGTTTATTTGAACTTATATCAACGAAACCATATAGTAGTTTTGTTATACAGTTTGTGTATGTCAAAGTATAGTCCAATAACGACTGTGACGGGGTTAGTAGTTTGATTTAATTACACAAAAGTAACATTTGTAAGCCAACTATATTGCCAGAGGTTTCACCCTCCAGGCTTTTTCAAGGCAACTGGCTCTAGTTTAGTCCAAATGTAATATTGTTTAAAAGGTGTACAGTCCAGGATGTTTTTAACAGAAAATATAGTGGGATAGCTAGATTTGGATATCTAGCAGGAACGCACTCTTCTGAGCCTTTTGGCTTCCCCCTCTCTCTCTCGTATAAATTTATGTTTTTAAATTATCACATATCATGACACTTTTGCTTCTAGAGTGAAGCAAACCATTCTCAAATATTGCACTGTATTTTCACTATTTTTTTATTGTGGCTAAATTTCTCTTTCTTTTTTTCTTTTAGCAGGTACTGACATTAACTGCCTGTTATTCCAAGAACAATCAAAAATGGCCACAATGCAACCTAATCTATCAATCACTGTACACGTATCTGGTATATTATATTTTTTACTAGCAGCCCCGGCAAAACATTGCATACCAAATACATTTTTAGTGTATTTGAATTAATTCAATTCAACGTATCATAGCAAAATGTCTTTGTTACCTGCGTGTTAAGACTTGTATCGTACTTCATCCGATGCTGCGTGCGCCAAAGTCAGCAATCGTACCACCCAAAGAAATGGTAACTTATTAAATTTGCCCATATACATTTATACGGAAGTGATCATATGGTAACACTATCTTGACTTGCTAGCTCATTGCATAATCCACCTTTTAGGTGTAGGCATCTATAGGTTTTACGAGGTTAAGCAGGCAACAACCTTGTGTTATGTTACAAATGTGATAACAAAGAACTAAGGATGGATTCATAATATAAAGCTTATACTACCTTCTATTAAGCAATCTAAAAAAGAGTGGATCAGGATGGCATAGTTTGATCATCAACGATTTGTCACTCTGAAACATGTTTGATTCTTAATTTCTTTGGCTTGGTGATCTTCGGGTCACAGGCATAAGATGGTTCTTCATATGTCAAGTTGTTAAACGGGATATCATACTGTGCCTCCTTTCTTATATATATTGGCCTAAGCCTAGTCGCGCTGCGAAGAAAACCGCGTTGCAAAGTTCCGATTTTAGATCTACTTCGCCGCCATTTTAGGATCATCCGCCATTTTGATTTCTGTTCATATGTGATTTTGTGTTCTAAAATGGTGGACTGTGTTTCCAACTTGTAACCGAGCGTTCCCGACCTTTGAGCCTAGTTAATGGTTAGACTGTCCGAGGGCCGAATGTTTAGACTGAGTAATGAGACCTTGTCCCAGGCATGACTTGTGGTCTAAGGATTGTCTGTACCAACAAGCCTCATCCACGAATATACATCAAGGACAATGTAATGCAAATGTCGAGCGTGGACACTGGCTGACTGCATTGTGAAGGGATATGTGCTAAGGCTTACTGCTAATTCCTGGAATACACTTTTGCCATTGTGACTTGTCGGAAATGTAAACCAAGGTAATCCATGTGCATATTGTTGTATGAGCCATAAGTGAACTCTAGACCACAGATTATTAACCTGCAGAGGGGCTGGACATTATTACTGAATTGTATAAAAATGTGAATGTCAAGCTGCTCAGTTCCTCTCACTCCTCACACTGAAGGGCTGGTACTCACTGTGATGTATTGAGGGCCAGATAGCTATCTGAATTTCTGTTTCTTTGTAATCTGCGCGGTAGAATAAAGATCTGTGAATCTTTATAGCCCGTGTTTGGTGTATTTCCTTTTGTGGTACTCAGCCTCGATATTTCCTTTGCTTTTACAGATGGCGCCCGAATAGGGACCCTCAAGATTGATGCCATCTCGTTGAAGGTTGACACAGCTATCAGACCGGGATCGGACGGTGAAAAAGGGCGCCCCTTTCTTGGATGAGACGCAATACCTCAACAGTACTGCACAAATCTATCCGTGGACCGTGAGCCCGCGGTCCGAGACGGCATCTTGACGAGGGTCCATATATTGAGAGGGGCAGTTTTGCCAAAATCACCAACCACTTGGGACCTTTGTTGTCCTTTGTAATCCGATCAGACCTCCTTTGACCTTTGATCAGGTGAGTCGTGACCCAATTATTAAGTATCCTGATAATTTGTTTTGGCGCACTGTTCTTGCAAGTACAATTATTGACCAGGTAACACCAGGAATCTGATATGCCTGAGAAATTGTCTGCCTGCTTCAGGGCGTATTCCGCAGTGACAGACAATCTTTGGAATTTGGCCGACCGGCGCCACAGGAGGGGTCTTCGGCATGTACTATGTACTGTAAACACGGCATTGGTAGTATAGTGTTTAATGATATTTGGCATAGACAAACTAGACATGCTTCCGAACTTCAGTGGCCAACCAATGGTAGTTTTGAAATTCCTCATACAGAAGATTTAGAGTCTATATTATTAAAGAAAAAGGCTAGACCTGCAGCATTTGACGTATTACAAAATTGGAAGAAAGAAGCTATGCAGCAACTTAAAAATAGAGAGAAACATGCGCGCCGTCACATGTCCAACGCAGAAAAAGCGTTGTTGTATGATCAAAATAAACAGTCTGAGTCAGTTAGAAATATGGATAGGGCTTTTCAACTTGGTATTCATAAAATGTATCCATTTAAGACTTTCATGTGTCTGATGAGTTAATTGACAAACCTCTAAATGAACGAAGGCCTGGTGCCTCTGCGCCACCTCTGTATGTACCTATTCCCGCTGCTTTACCTCTTCCTGCTGTCGTTCTTCCTCCCGTAGTAATTCCTGCTCCTCCTATCGTTCCTCCTATTGTTCCTCTTCCTCCGGCTATTGTTCCTCCTCCTATCGTTGATCCTCCACCTGCACCTCCGCCTTTGCCTACTGTTACGGGTCTGGTAGATTTGTCTTCTGCACCAGTGATGGTACCTTTGTTACCGATTGTACAAGATTTGTCTACTCTTCCTCTTCCGAGTGGTTCTGTTCCGCTTGTAGTTGATAAGGGAACAGAATCAAAGATTGTAACTCGCAATACTGTGTCTAAAGAGAGAAAACGTGATCTGACTGCATGGGCTAGACAATGCATGGAGAGGGGTGAACAATCTGATGTTTTTGCCACACACTCTAATCTAGAAAGTTTTCCTGAGAAAAATGTTTTTATTGAAGGGTTGGGAATTAATTTATGTGTAATGTGGAACAGACTGGATGATATAGGTCTCCCACAAGGGTTGAGGGATCTGAATGTTTTAGCATATTCAAGAGATACTGCGGAGAAAGTATATGAGCACGCCAAGAGGGTTTTTGAGTATAGAAAGGAGTTGGAAAGGTTACAGAATGAAGAAATTGATGGTGATAGTTCCAATACTATTTTTGTACAGAAAAGGTTCCTTCCTTGTTGTAAATCGATAAGTAAGGAAACATGAATTTGCACAAAAGATGCGATTAGATGGATTTCAGACATGTCGATATCTCCTGTAGAAGTATATGACACGTATTGTCAGTATACGCCAGAAATGCAGAGGAAAGTGATACAGGTAATGGTAGAATACCTGCAGGATGAATGCATAAAAAGAAAGATTTGTTGTCCCGCAGAATTATTGAATATCTATAAGAGAGCTTTTTTTCTGACACTCCTTCAGCTGCTTTAGCGCTCCATTTAGCTTTGATGCTCAGTAAGTGTTCAGAGTTTCCTATCTCTCAGTGGCCTATGATAGAGGTTCCTCTGACATTTGTCCCAAAAGTTGAGGTTCCAGCTAATGCCGCAGCAGGTACAGCTGCCTATGACATTCCTGCACATTATGTGTCACAGTTTGTTCACGTTCCGTTCTCAAGACAGGAAGCGAACACCATTAAACAATCCATTCCTGATATTAGGAACAATCTGACAGGGTTCTATAAAGAGATAGAATCTGTCTTGCTGTCATCAGTATTTACTCTGAGTGATATAGATGTGTTATTTCCCGTGCTCCTACCTATTGATTTGTGGAAACAGATTAGGACTGTAGACAATGTACCAGGGTTAGGAGACACATGGGTTAATATGTTTAGACAAAATAGAGAGAGGCCAGCTGGTGAGAGACAGGTAATACTGACTTTGCCTGATAGGATAGTGACAAAACTAAAAGCTATAATTCCTGAAAGAAGGATTATTTGGGACAAACTTACTGCTTGTGTCCAAGGGAAGTCTGAGGGTGCTACCGAATTCTTTAATTGGTTTGAACAAGTGTTTTCAGATTTCAGTGGACAAGATTTGAGCACAGAGTCTGGAATACGACTATTTGTAGACACATTTGTGCGTAGATTGTTGCCTGACATCCAGTCACAAATTATGTCTTCTGAGTGCGCTTGGCAAGCTAAGTCTCACTCTGAAGTATTGCATATGGGTCAGTAATATGAAAACCGTGTTAATAATGAAAAAGAGAATTGAAAAGAGAAAGGGTGACCTGAAAACCAAAGTTTTATTGCAACAAATTGTTAGAGGCCCTAAAGGGGGTAATTCACAATTTAGGGGACAGTATGTTCCACAGGTTAATATGCCGTTGGGTCCTGTACACGCAAACCAATGTGCTTATTGCAGACAAGAGGGTCATTGGTGAGCACAATGCCCGATCCTCCAGCAGAGGTCGAATAACACATCTGGTACCATGTGTAGACGATCCGGAGGCCGCTATGGGGCAGTGGGTCCTGGTAGAAGTCAGTTTTCTCAAAATTTGAAACCTTTTTTGCAGGACAATCAGTCTCTGAGTGTGGATAATAGAAACATTTTTGATCATCCTTCTACTGCATATCTCTCTGAAGACCTTCCTTTTGATGACATTTTGTTTCGCTAGGATTGCCCGAAGCAGGGTTTGGAACCAACGCCTATTCCCGTTAATCAGAAAGGTCCCTACGTTGAAATGATAGTGGGAAATAGGAAACATCTATTCTTGATAGATACAGGAGCACATAAGTGTTCCATTGAGCATTCACGGCTTCCAAACATTCCACTGTCAGGGCAAACCAATTTGTCTGTAGGGTTTTCTGGTACACCAGTAGTTTGTCCTGTTCCTTAGCTGGTACCGATTACACTCGCTCCATTTACCGACCACTGTCCGTTTCTTTTGACAACGAACTGTGGAGAGAATTTGTTGGGGTTGAATCTGTTGAAAGAATTAAATGCGGTAATTCATTGTTCTTCGGATGGACTGTGTTTGACGATTTCACCACAGCAACTTTCTGTCCCTCAGTTCTTGACTAGACCTTTGCCGCCAGAATTTAGCGATGTTCCGGAGTGTTTATGGGCAACTGATGACAATGATGTCGGTGTTCTACAAATTGAGTCTGTTAAAATCATTTTAAAACATGGAGTAAAGTTGCCACGTATTCCTCAGTATAAGATTTCGGTTGATGGTGAGCAAGATTTGAGGTGTATAGTCTCCGATTTTGTACATTGTGGGGTAATTGAGGAAATTGCAGGTAGTTTGTGCAATAGTCCGATTTTGCCTGTGTATAAGAAAGGCGATAATGCAATTCCTTTTCGTTTTATCATTGACTTACGCGCTATCAATAAGATTGTTGCTCCACAATTTCCTATTGTGCCTGATGGCATGACAATACTAACCATGATACCGGCTTCTGCTACTCACTTTAGTGTTGTAGACCTTAAGAATGCTTTCTTTAGCATTCCTATACACAAGGATAGCAGATACCTGTTTGCGTTCACCTTAGGGGGACGCTCGTTCACATTCACCCGTGTGCCGCAAGGTTACACAGAAAGTCTGAGCATATATAGTAGGGCTTTGAAAGAGCAGCTTGACACACTCGAGTTGCCTACCACTTGTACACTGCTTCAGTACATAGACATCTTCTTTTAGCTGCTGACTCAAAAAGTGCCTGTAAGGAGGGCACCATGTTGTTGTTTATTCACCTAGCAAAACATGGACACAAAGCTTCACTTAAAAAGTTTCAATATTGTCGACAGGAGGTCGCCTATTTAGGCTATCTCCTGTCAAAGGAGGGAAGAAGGTTGATGCCTGAACGGATTAAAATCATTTCTAGCATGTCAGTCCCAAATACACAGAAGGAAGTCAGGGCCTTGATAGGAATGGCTTCTTACTGTAGGCAGTGGATCCCGAACTTCTCCTTAACGATTAAACCAATGTTGGCTTTGACAAAGAAGGGCATTTCTTTGCCATTGCCATGGAACTTTGAACACCAGAAAGCGTTTGATCTGCTCAGGACTGCACCGTGTTCAGCAACGGTTTGGGCACACCAAATTATGAAAAGGCCTCTGTGTTGTATGTGCATGAACGTGATGGATGTGCTTTGGCTGTATTAACGCAGGAACATGGAGGAAAGAATAGGCCGTGCGGCTACTTTTCTTCCGCCCTTGATCCTGTTGCATGCGCTTTGCAAAGATGTTTGAGAGCTGTAGCTGCTGCTGCTGCGTCTGTAAAATAGAGCGAGGGTATGGTCCTAGGCCTTGCTTTAACCCTGATGGTACCTCACTCTGTAGATGTTCTATTAAACAGAACACAAACGCAACACCTCACCTCCGCACGATTAACGAGATACAAATTGATCTTGTTCGCACTGCACATCAAAATTCAGAGGTTTTGTGTATTGAATCCGGCTGAACTTTTACCTTTCCCGCAAGATACTGCTTGCAGTGACGAAATGTCATATGACTGCCTCTACACCACAGAGCAAGAGACTAAAGGTAGAATCGACATGAAAGATACTCCTTTGAACAACCCACAAGGGGAGCTGTTTTGTGATGGCTCCTGTTTCAAACTTCCGGATGGTACATCCACGGCTGCTTATGCCATCACCACATTAAGCACAATGGTGGAAACCAAGAGAATCACGCATAAGTCCATGCAGGCCGCAGAAATTATTGCATTGACTCGAGCTTGTGAACTTTCCGAAGGGCTTAGAGTAAATATATATACTGATAGTCAGTATGCCTTTGGGGTGGTTCCCAACTTCGGTAGACTTTGGGAAGAACAAGCTTTCTTGACCTCACATGGAACAAAGATCCAATATGGCTCCTTGATAGTATGGTTACTCTCAGCGCTTGCACTCCCCACTCAGTTAGCGATCGTGAAACTGCTGATCGTTTTGTTCAGAGTTGTATGATCTGTCTACAGCATAATATGGGAATAGGCACAATGACAACTAGGGGTAGTTTTGGTCCACCTTCTGTCCCCTTCGATGTCATTTACTTTGATTTCATTGAAATGGAGCGTTGCAATAACTTTAAGTACGTACTAGTTGTTATCTGCGCTGTTAGTAAATGGGTTGAAGCCTTTCCTGTGAAAGATACTGCAGCAATTGCCACGGCGAAAACCATGCTTAAGTATATTTTCCTAGGTTTGGTTTGCCAAGGGTCATCTGGTCGGACAATGGTCCACATTTTATCGCTGCTGTAATTCTGCAGATATGTGCGGGATTACAGATCGATAAATGGTTCCATTCGGCTGGACATGCTCAAAGTGCTGGATTGGTAGAGAGACACAACGGAATCTTGAAGAACAAGCTCGCTAAGACGTGTGCCGGCACCAAATTGAAATGGCCGGACACCTTACCGATCGTGTTACTATCAATGAGAACAACTCCACAGACTAGGACTGGGCTCTCCCCTTTTGAGGTGGTTATGGGTAGGCCAGCTAACATTTGGAAACTGCCTAAGCCAAAGGCCTTGAGGGACATTGAACATGTACTTTTTTCTGATTACTGTGACCGGTTAACTAAAAATCTGTATTTGATTCATCATCAGGTGCGAGAAGCCCTCCCAGTTAAATACAAGGGTCCAGGTCACAGTATGCAACCTGGTAGCTGGGTGCTTCTAAAAGCATTTGAAAGAGCATCCTGTCTTGCACCGCGTTGGAGGGGCCCTCATTAGGTCCTACTGGCCACACAGACCGCTGTATGAGTGACTGGACGAAAGCACTGGATCCACGCATTGCATGTCAAGAGGATTCACTTCCCTTTGCCACACGATACAGAAGATACAGAAAATCCTACCTGCTCTGCTCCCAGCGATCGCTCAGCATTGAGCAGCATCGAGAGTGCTTCAGAGACTCTCCCTGAGCCCGTGGGGCATGGGGAAACAGCCGCTTTATCTCCACACTCTCCTACAGATCCTTTTTCATCATTGTTAGGTTCTGTTGCAAATCCACCACTTGCATCAGGAAGCAACGACACCTTGTTCGCAAATCACACCGTACCAGGAGTCACAAGGTACGATCTGCATCCACGGAGCTAGACTTACTGCACGGTTTGGCTGTGCCAATGGGAAATCCATCATAGGGCTTGTCTTTTCATACCAAAATGCCAATAACATTTCTTTAATGTGTTCCGTCCCTTTGCTTTTATTTGGGTGTTTTTTCACAGATTCCTGTTGGACTTCCACTTCCTCCTTCAACCGCATGCACCCACACCTGAGTGTGGGTGTATGTGAGTGTGTTTGTATTTTCTACTTTAACTCTCCCAGTTTCAATTGTGTAACCAAATTGCATTTGTTCTTTCTTAAAGGAGTTTTCTCCTTTTCACAGTTTTTGCTGGTTTGCCATACTAGCTTACTATCGCATACTATGCCGTGTGGGATGAGGTCCCGTTTGGCTATGTAATTACAAATGATGTCATGTTGCTCAGTCCAAGTCCGCCTACATTTTCTATAAGGAAGGTAACCCAAGAATAGCATGCTTACAATAAAATACCTGAAACTATGCCCCTTAACACACTCTACTGAGGGACTGGGCCGCAACAATCAGAGAACATGCTGCCTGATTGCTCCTCTTCTACCCCAGTTAAAATAAGCCAACAGACAATCCGGGTGACTTATCAATACGAGACTGAACTTTCCACCTCGAAGCCATTCACAAGGCCAAGTGCTTTAAAGCAGCCAGAGGCGAACTGTAGCACTCCACAGAACACCCAAATAAGTAATTAATACACACAAATGGCACATAGTTCATCAAAAAGGTCTAGAATGCCCAAAGTAGCCTTGCAAATGCAAGTTGGATTTAGGATCACATCGCTGCAATCTTAACTGGACAAGAAAACAATGCCCGTCTAGAGGAGCAGCCCTCGCTGTGAAGGGTAGGAAAGGCTACAGAATGCTGATTAAATCCCAGAAGAATCCAACCCCAGCCCGAGACATCCAGACTTTCACACCATTGTAACCACCAACATAAAAATTCTTAGATCTGAAGAACTTTTAGGCAACCAGTATTTGGCTTTTCTCCTGAGGAGCCACACTTCAAACACCATTCTTGTGTAAGAGTTCCCATAGCTCCACCCATCTTTCCTGACTGTAGAACCTGGCACTATCTTTGAGGGCATATGCTCTGCTGTCTCCTGGGCACTGTTTCAACACACCTACACTAACAATGACACCTAGGCCTCGTGGAAGGCCTCACATCTGACCACGCCTGAGCCAAAGACATAAACACATTAGAATATAGGGGGATCGGGAATGCAGCATAGCTGCTTCCCCACCTTTGGAAACAGTCACATAGGATATCCATTCCCAACCCAGGTTAAACAAAAACTTGCCTCTATGGCAGCCATCAGAGCCATGAAGCTAAGGAAATAGTGCATGTTGCACTTCACAACTTCTGTTTAACATAACAGAAGAGAAAAATAAATAAATCAGCACACTTACCTGCATAGTACATTGTCTAAAGACCCAAACAGCTGCATGTGGTACCATTCTCATTTTCCACACAGAAGCACAACAAACTGGGCAGGTATGACTCACAAGAGATGTGCAGCTACATTGCAACACCACATTCAAATACAGCTTCTCATTTAAATAGCAGGAATCTGTACAACACGGTGCCCCCATGTTGCCACCTTTAATATAAAGAGTTATGTACAGTATATGGAGGGAAGTATACAGGTAGGGAGTCGCAGTGCAAGGGATATCTATTGTGAACTTGCCAATCAGGGAACTCAAAAATATAATCCCACTCACTTTATGCTTACAAATGTACATGGTTCGACCAACGCGTGACTGGGCACACGCAGCGTGGGCACACCGGTTCGGCACTTTGCTTCTCCCTCCAACAATGCTCCCGCACTCCTCTTCCTGACACAGTGATTTTGGGCTTAGATGCCTAGAGCGCATTATCCCTTGGCAAGCTCAGGATCTATCCTGGTGAGTGGATCGCAGAAGATTGAGCATATTCAGTCCAACTGGGCTTCAAACTACATGTGGCTGCTGGAGCCCATCACACAACCAATTGCACTCTTACAACTCAATAGTAGTAACTCCACCAGCTAGAATGAACAATAGCCTGAAAGCGAACTGTATCTTAACCCTATACATTATCTGTCTTACGCTATACTGCTAGATACATGCTCTTCGTCTTGTCCCAACTAGAGACGCTGTGCCCACAGTACAACGTTCCTTCATCGCGGGATGTTTTTTCGCTGGGTTTTTTACCGCAAATTTTTTTACGAAAAAACCCATAATTTTTTAGTGGGGGGAAAGAAAATTATACATATATATGGTGTGGGTGTTTGGGAAAAGATAAAAATAATAAAGGGAATGGGTGGGTTTGGTGGGACACCCTCACAAAAATAATTGTAAAAAAATGTGATGGGTTTTTTCGTTAAGAAAATAGCAGTAAAAAACCTCGCGAAAAATCACCCCGCAGTGAAAGGACATGGAACCATGCCCACACACTGAGCCTTAAACACACAGACGCCTCTGCACAACCTTTCCTCGTCTATGATCCTATTGTGTGCTTTCTGGTCCCACTTTCTCCAACTCCCTTTCAATCCACCCCCTCGTCTTCCCACCACAGATACAAGTACAGAACCCAAGTATGGGTGTAGGCCAACACTATTACTTATCCAAGCCTTAGCATGGAGAGACCCTACAATGGTAACGGGTGCGTTATACATGCCTATTACATTACTATTACCAGAAATCTAGGCAAAAGCACCAAAGAGCTATCCATACCGCAGTACAACACAATTAGAACACTGACCTGTACTAGAATGTCTTTCATACACATGACTGGACTGGTAATTATGTATGGCAGGGCATGCACAACATCAGTGTAGAAACAACGATCAATCATTAAAAGCATCAAACCAAGCAACAGCCTGCCTGCATCAAAGGACAGCCTCCTGGGACCACGGTCCTCGCATGTTCATAATAAATACTTAACAGCACATCTGTGCATCATTTCTTTGACGGAAATACAAGAGCTTTTTTTTAGTTTTTTTTTTTTTTACATTGGTTATTAGAAGGGCGAATCTTTTCAGTTGCGTCCACCTACATGGCATTGCCGTCTTCTTGACTTGCCGCACAGCCTAGAGAAAAAACACTCTGGTGTTGTGGGCCAGAGTAGTGAATCTTCAGTTTGATGGTTGGGTTCAACCGTAGTTTGATCACATTTGCTTTACGACCACTACTTTATAATGCACTGTAAGGGTGTGGAAGGAGGATATCGACACACAGGTGACATGTTTTTGGGCAAATACTTTTATTCTTTGAATAAAATAAAGAGAAACCACTATTTCCCTAATTCGAAGAGGGGTTCCCAGCCTCAACTAAAACACTAAGGAAAATGTCAGAAGGTCCCGAAATAAAGAGCCACCGTCCTGTGTCAAAATCCTACTTCTATATATTACACTTGAAAATAAACTAACGTGGTTTACTGCGTCTTGGTCCAGAAGACGGACTCCCTTCCTCTATATATGTACAGTTCTGTATAATTGGCAGTTCAATGAAGTAGGGGGAATGTCTCAATTCCCCTTCTCACACCCCTGATGAGCCCCTCCAGTGACTCACTTGACCTTGTATTCAACCTTACCAGGTACTGCGACGAAGAAAAGGCTTGTTGGAGGACCTTGTCGTCATGCATTGTTGGGGATTTGATCCCAGTGTATTCTTGACTGATTCTTCACAGTATTCCTGGCGATGTACTTACATCGCAGCGCGGAATTAAGAAATCGGAAAGGTCAAATTTGAAATGTGTATCGTGGCGTAATCACGCATTTGTTCCCCACATTCCCTTGCCCGCCCCCCCACTTACCTTTTGGAGGCACAGTTCATTGTATGCTGCCGACTCCCCTGTCTCCCTGCGACACCAGTTCCCTTCACTTTGCGTGGATGGGGACCAGCGACGCAGGGTCTTTTTTTGTGTGGATATCTTTATTTTTCTCCCTGCCCGCTTTCAATGTATTGACAGTGGGGGACACCTCTGCAATCTCTGATCCCACTATAGCGAACACGGGAGAGGGGAACACCCGCTCTCCCCCCGTTAGCTATAATGGGATACTACGGTATAAGTGTTTGACATTTAAAGCTGCATGAAATTTTAGTACAGCCGAAATTTGAACAATTATATCATATGTTCATTTTCTTCAACATTTTCTGGGGATTCGATTCCTGGTTCTCTCCCGTGCCAAGAATACTGTCTCTCCTCTAGAGGGTCCATCACCCTGCTGTTATGATTTCTTATTCTTGGGTCTCAGAACCCTTCACATTGGTTTCTCAGGTCTGAGACGCCTGTATCTGTGTTTCTCTTTCTCGGGTCCCAGGCCCCTTTGTATTTGCTTTTTGGGTCCCAGTCCCCTGTATGTTTTCATTGTTGTCGGTAATTTTGGGGATTTGTACGGCTACCCTTTTTAAAAACTGGAATCAATATTGACCTCCACCAACTGGTAGGAATAAAACCCCATGTAACATTTTACGGAAGAGTCGCTCCAATAACGTGAGGCCCAGAATAGAGGATTCTCCTTCAACACAGCATTAGCCATGGTGTCAGCCCCAGGCGCTCGAGAATTATTCACGGTCTTAATAATCATGACAATACCATTGCGCTCAAAATCCGTTAGTAGTATTATATTTATGACTTCTGAGCCAATATTTATATTGAGTGACAGCATGTGACTTCATTAGTTTCTTATCCAACCATGTGTAGTTAGGATCATTATTAATCTGAGGAGGGGGGGGGGTCTAAATATTTTCTTAGCACGATGTATTAGAATATCAAAACAATTGGTGCCATTAGTTGAAGAATTCAGTCCTCAGGAGGAAATGTATTAGCTTTCTCAATAATTACATCAAGCTGGAGAGATCCCAGCGATTCTTCACAAGCCACTCAAAAAGGGAGATGCCATTGGTATCAACACAATTGCTAATGTTAATAGTGTTCCGAATACTTCAATTTGGTGGCCCTTCATATTTGAGGAGACCTGATATTTAAGAAAACCAACACATTGTGTCGAGGATCGTTTATGGGACCAAGATAACATAGCATGGTCGCTGATCGCATTGAAAACCACTGATATGGGCCCACAACAATTTCAAAGACCTCTATCAAGGAATACATAATCAAGACATGACGAGTTAGTTCCATTAAACCAAGTGTATTGGGCATCTCAGTGCAACAAAGTTTACAATTAAGCCCAATTAGTTCAGACATACTAAAAGCCATGGCCCAAAGAGAGTCACCCCCACATCTAGACTGCTTTGGGCTAATCAAAGTATACTCGTCAAAATCTTCAGAAAACAACAGTGTCTCCTTTATTAGTTGGGGCGCATTCAGATCAGCAGCAATGATAACATTACCTCCGGGGCAAAGTTCAAACCAATTTAACAGAATTTTAACAACACTGTGTAAAATCTTGTTAACATTTATTCTCCACCTGGATGAAATCGGGTTAACTATCAATATATGGGAAGCGAGCGAAGGTTCAATAAGAGTTGCAGAAAGATCATACAATATATGATTGCCGTCGATATTAAAATCTTCCGTAGCCCAGGTTTCTTGAAGAATAAATATGTCACTGGATTTTATACAAGCTACCCCCAGCGGGTGGATAAAAAAAATGGAAGCCCAGTGTACTCTATCTGATCCACTTTAAGGTGTCAAAATGATTATGATGTCAGTTATCATCCAGTCTCGAATGATCATGTGTCCACTGCCCATTGTTTCTTCTGCCAATCATATTATTAGAAGGATGTGCCACAACCATTTGCGTATCAATTCGACCATCAAAATGAGATGTGTGTGGATTCGACACCTTACTATCAAAGCACAATAGGGACAATGAACTGATAGATTTGTATGAGGCGGGATAGACTGCTTACTGCACACCGTGAGCTTTAACCCCATCTTTAATAGAAAACCTGCACATGTGCACATCAAAGAAACCATGGCAGGGGAGGCAAATTGAACTAGTACCTAATGTGTGGAACTATTCTACCTGAAACGTTACACGTGCAGGAGATCGCTACTATTAATCACTGAAACACAGGGAACCGTTTTATATAATGCTAATAGATATGACCGACTGAAAAATTGACTATCCACTTTAGGTGATCATTTTTCCAATTTTACCAAGTTACCAAAAGAAGGAAATATTTTAGATTCAAATGGGGCATTGAGGTCATTAACTGGATAAACAACAGAGCCCCATTTGCCGCAAGAACAGGACTCTAGCAAATCAGAAGCAGCATTAGTTGCAGCACCTATGCCTAAACCGGGAAGGACTATTTATCAGGTTAGCAGCACCCAAAGACCTGTTTGGACTAGCCGCTGGATTGGACAGTTCCGTAGCTGCCGAATGTGAACCATGCCATTAGGGTGTATCCATTTATCAAGGGGACCCTTCAGTTCCACTTGCCTAGAGGAGGTCCCATTACCCACATTTTTAATGAAGGTAGTAGATCGAGGTAAAGAAGTGGAAGCATTGTGTTCAATTCAGCATACCCAAGTACTTTGGTTGGCACATTAGTGAATTCTACCCTCTTCATGTGCTGAGTAGATTTCCTAACACTCTACCTTGTCTTGCACCTTCTTTGTTCCTTAGGGGGGCTATTTATCATGATGCTTCAATTGCATCTTCTTCAGTAGTCGCTATGATGGTTACTGGATCATTAAGTGTCAGAGAGGGGTTCGTAAAAGCAATATTCGAGACTAGATTCAACCCCAACATTTCCATAGTATTAACTGTACCAGTAGAAAGCCTCATATTTTCTTGAAACAGAGATCCCACAGCGGGTGCAACATAGACTTGAATTTCACTTGTTTTGTACCCTGCAGTATGGTCAAAAAGACATTTAGGTAACCCTACATTACAATCGAGTATAACATCCCTAACTTTAGCAATGCTACCCTTCAACTCATGTGATTCTGCAAATGTGTGCGTAGATGGAATAAGGCATCAATTTTGGATAAAATAACAGTAATCAAAGAAAGTGATGAAACCGCTTCTGACAAAGCCGATCTTCGATGAAATCGAATTAATATCAACATTTAAACTTTCTTTGCATGAAGATTCTGAGCTCGATATGAGATCTTCCAAGTTAGGGCTCGATGATAAGTTAGAATCTATAATGTCATTATAGCCTGTCGAACTCAACCCCAGAGAATTCTGCTTCAGATTTAAGCATAAGTTTAATAAATAACCATTATCAATCCTAGGTGAATTACGTGAATTGTTGATTTCAGAATAATTCAAGGGATCCATTGATGGGAATTGCACAGGCGCTATTTCAGCAACCGAAAGGAAAAGGCATGACCATTGACAAGAAACCAGTAATTTTTGGCTGCATTACTTTGTCACTTTGTCTGGTCTGCATTTTTTTTTTTTTTAACGTGGACGCCCATTTCACCAAAATGCCAGGGGTAGCGGAAGTGACATCACACGACCCTTGACCCCTGGTGACATCACAGGAAGTGATGTCATTTGATCCCACCCCGAAGTGATATCGCGGGATGCGATGGAACATGACCTTTCACCTGTTGACAAAACAGGAAGTGCTACCGCATAGCATTGTACACTACAAAAAATATGGTTACGATATCAATATAATGTGATGTACATTTCATACAAGAATAGATCGCCATATGTATCGTTAAGATCAGTGTGTATAGGCCCATATTACCAAATTACTGTGAATGCAAGCACCATGACCAAATGATAATGATGTGTTGTTATATAGCACTTACGCTTAAGCGCTTTATATAGAAAAAATATACACCCAATATCACCCAACCTGTGTTGGTACTCATGTATCAACTTCAGAAGGATGAAAGGCTGAGTTGAGGCGTTTAAGAACAGACTAAAATCAGTGATTCAACCCCTGAACTGTGCCTGAAATAAACCTTTAATGAGTCTATTCATTATTGTATTGAATTCCAGAAAGACACATTATTTGGTATTTCCAATCTTTCTTATTTAGACTCAGTGCTGAAAGTGTTAGACTTGTGTCACTCCTTTTCTTCTTCTTCTTTTTTTTAAGGGGCTTTTACAAGAAAGCCAGTCACTCCAAAACTAAAGAGCCACATGGTGCTGGCCACAGCCCATGAGCTTGCATTACAAAAAATAAAATGTTTTTTTTAAAAAAGTTTTTTTTCTTTTTTTCTAGAGGTCGCAAGGGTGACCACAGAGGTCGCAAGGGAGACCTCAGAGATCGCAGTTGCGACCTCTGGCAACCCCTAAATGACGTCCGTGGTGGTGCGTCTTTAATCCCATCGGGGCGTTTCGCAGGGCTCTGTGGTCGCTTGCCTGCATTAGCAGATCCACTACAGAGCCCCTATCCGGTCAGATAGCACAGCGAGTTGAGTGCTCTTACTGACATCTGTGTATAGCCTGGTGACACAGGTTCGAATCCTCGCAAAACCAACTCAGCCTATCTTTCTTCCGAGGTCGATAAATTGAGTATCATGCAGTGGGATAATAATAACACATTGATGCACGGATTTCATGTCAACTATGAATAACTGAAAAAGCAGTTATGTGATAGCCCTCTGCAAGCTTACCGTTTTCCTGGGAGGCAGTTAGGAGAATAGAGTAGCGTCTACCAGGAGGCAGCAAGGAAATGGGAGGGATTACTCCTCCAGAGGCAAGCCGGTCCTAGACAGCAAACTCAGCGAGGGGAAGGGGGAAACCTCTTACCACCCGTACACCTGAACACTCAACACACTCCCGGCAGAGTCGAGTTTAAATTACAAGTGACTGCCTCTTCCTCTCGTCACAGCAGTAAACAGCGAAAGCAGACTACCAAGTTCAAAGTAGATCTGATGCATAAGTGTTACAGACAGACATTCGACACACACAAAATATATTTTAACTGAAAAATAGCTATTTTATTGCAATCCATTCTTCTTTGCACCTAATAATTTATTTATTTATTTACATTTCTTATAAAGAGCCTTTTGCCCGTAGGCCTCAAAGAACTACAAAGAAACGTAACTTACAAATAATAGACATACAAAAGAACAAAATAGTGTTGTTCAAATTAATAGGGCAACTTAATGAATGCATCTATTATTTTGCTAAATTAATTTGTGCAAATTAATAGATGCATGTTTATCTTTGAGTTCCTCTTCAGATCGGGCAGCAATCTTATGACAGCTCCTTCCTATGGCACTTCTTTAATGGATCCACTGATTAGAACAGATTCTTGGAGCTGTGTGGATCTAGGGGGCTGCCATGTGCCTTCTTTCCTTTTTTTGTTGAGTCTCCATTTTTGTTGTTTTCATTTTTAGAGAGGAAAAGTGTCCAGTGTGTCTTCTCTGTATGACTGGCTGACTGGAGGTGTGAGCATTCCCCTTGGACAGAGGAAGAGAGCCTGAACTGTATTGCCGAGTTGGTTGATGGCATCCAACAGTGTTTCTGGGTGGTAACAAGGAGTGTGATACCCCCTTTGAACGAGACCGACTGGGAAATTCTGCAGGAGATTCCTTTCCAAGAATAGTTCTCTGTAACCATCTTTGAATACGGGCAAGATGTTTTTATGATTTTGGATGCCTTATACTCATTACTGAGAGAGCTGGAGGCCACCCTATGGTAAAAGGATGCACACCAGAAGGGTACAGGGACTAGGTACAGTGCTGTCCAGTAATACACAAATCACATATCCCCAAGCCAAGATACAGGACAGCTTTGGTACACTAACTTTGGTGCAGCTTCTGGCAAATGGTTATGTAAGAATTGATGTGTCCCTTGCAGGACTGTAGAAAGTGGTGTTCTGTTGACTGAGAGACACTGCACCACACCCAAAATCCCAGGACTAGCGAAGTGAACTGCTGACTCTCTTGCAAATTGGGGATGCCTATCCGAGAAGGACCGAGTACCAAAACGCTCTGGAACAGTTCCTAGTAGCTACAAGAGACCCAACCTTTCAAAACAGATTCAAAGCAGCATAGAATCTGTAGAACCCTGGAATGAGCTTTGTGTGACATCCAGCAGATAATGCACTTTTGATGGAAAGCAGACTGCTCCTAATGTGTTTCCACGGGCATAGGGAGTGTGTTGCTATAGTATGGTGGTCAATGCCAAATTACACTGGGAGTGCTGAGGGACTGGTTATCTAGCAACCAACCTAGAAGAGTGTTGACCTTGGGGAGGCCACTGTAATGTGGTCAACAGTTGTCCAATCTCTTGCCAGCCTTTGCCCCTCTCGTCACTGATCAAGTGCACACCTGTAATCGCCACAAGCAGCATTAAAGGCCATAAGGGTTCCTTGATTCCTGGCCTTCATGTTCAGATGAACACCCAGAATCAGAACGGCAGCCTGTCTGCAAGCCATTGGCCTTGATCTTGGACCCGCTTATCCTGAGGACCAAAGAAGTGACTCCTGCACTGTATCGTTATGGGTAATACTGGGTCAGACTGGGTGACAGCATATCCCTCATAACTCTGGCCACTTGTCTCCATGGCACTTACCGGCTCTCACTCCTCTTGCCAAATGCACAGTTTATAATGCCAGTAGCTCTGACTGGCATTCCACTCCTATTTTGCCTGGAACTAGGGCACATCTTGCCATAGAGGGCATACTGTGACGGATTGCAGGATTCTTTCACTTCTCCCCAGGGGCGAGCCTTTCTCTGGGAGGCTGAAGAGGTGAGCCCGCTACGCACTACCCTACCTAGGGGTAAAGGCAAGTGGGACCTCACTGGGAGAGACTCCCCTCTTGGGGATATGGACTCCCATTCTGGGGAAGAACTCCCTACGTCACATTCGTCTCCTCCCCATTCTAAGACATACTATGAAGAACAGGAGGAAAAACTGTTTAGAGTTTGTTATTGGAAACCAAGTACTGTATTGCTACCTTTCAATGGAACCTTGAAATGTACTGAGATGAAAAAAAACAGTGGAAACATAACGATCATGAATCAGACAGAAGGACCTCCACACTCGGCTGGGGAAGACCCACAACAGCGTAATAAGCAGAGGAGGCAGAGACCTGCGCAGAGAAGAGAATGCCTGTGAGTTTCAAACAGACTTGCAAATACGCATTGAAGGAAGCTTAGGCACGCAGCGTCTAAGACAGAGCGAAAGGCCAGACAATGTACGCCTGGAGTCAGAGAGAACGAGAAACTGAGTACTGAGAGGGGCATAAGGCGTCCCTGCCCGGTGTAAGGAAGGCATGGCATCAAGAATAGACAGACACAAGGGATCACAGTTCAAGGGTGTTTATTAAACTGTTTTAGCGGGTTGGAAAAAATGCCTAATCTAAACCTAAATTTAAGATGTGAAAAAGCTACGACCATCAAGTAATAAGGCAGTCCTAGTGGTGTCTTGTCAAATAAAAGGGCCTATACTAAGAAAACCTATTGCCAGTCCTTACGCTAAATACAAAAATAAGTGTGGGATATGGTTCACAAGAAACAAAGAAGAGTTCACAAATGATAAATCAGGATGTGGTAGCCAGAGGTCTCTCTCCCCCAAGTTTTGAGCACGGGACAAACGGGACTCCTGAGCACAGCACACCCTCAAGCTTTCCCAGCACGATGCACAGTTCCACTTCAGGTATCAGGACCTTCAGTGGTTAAGTCTCTTTTCTACCAAAAAGTCTCCTGCCTCCGAGGATCTGATCGATTCCAAAAATAACAAACAAAAAGTTCCTTTCCAATGTACGTTGGGTGAGGACTTCACCCCTAGGTCGCTCTCTTCTGGGCTCAGACCCTGATCAACTGTTTACCTCTCTCTGTCGGGTTCACTATGGCTTTCAGAACAATAGAATCCCAATGCTTGTTGGAGAGACAATCTCAAGTGTTGATGCCCCACTTAGAACCATAAATCCTCCTTCACCAAAATGACAGAACAAGTGGTTCGGGAGATTATAGAAGGGCTTAAGCCAACATCTTGCAAAGGGGACATATGTCCTACTACCCTCTTTAAGAAGTTTGCAAGCACTCTAACACTGTGGGTTACAGAAATTGTTCCTATGTCCTGCTCTGAGGCTATGGTTCCAATGGTTATCAAGGAAGCCTGGATAATTCCACTTCTAAAAAAGGATAATCTAGACCTACAAATGTGCAGTTTATACTCAAATGTCTTCACTAGATAGCCTATATTCAACTTCAAACATGCGTCGAGAAAAATAACATTCTGGCAAACGAACAGTCCGGTTTCCGAATTAATCACGGAACCTAGACAGCTTTGCTGGATCTGAAGGCTAATATAACTGAAATTATAGAAGAGGGAAGTTCTGCATTACTGCTCTTCCTGGACTTGTCCTCTGCCTTTGATTTGGTCGACCACAACCTATTGGCAGAGAGACTTCAAAGTATAGGTTTTTGTTCCCCAGAAGCGGGATCGTGGCTTAAATCCTTCTTGGGCCGGAGAACTGCTTGTGTTGCCAAGGGAACTGTACAGTCTCAGAAGGTTCCTATTATCTATGGCGTCCCCCAGGGATCATGTGTATCCCCATTACTGTTTAACATTTATATCAGTGTCTATGTAACCTCCTTAAGTCCATGGGTGTGCAATTTGCCAACTATGCCGGCGATACCCAGATAGTTCTTAAACTATCTGGGATCTATGAGGAGGACCTGGCCACTGTCAATGAAACTTTTGGGGAAATCCAGAAATGGATGGCCCTAAATTCGTTGGCTCTCAATGATAAGAAAACAGAGCTGCTTATTATTAGCACACCACTCAAAATGAAGAACATGGATACTTGCTATAAAATGTTTGAGATAAATGGTAACACCATACCAGTGTCTGAACATATTAAACCCCTAGGAGTATTCTTCGATGCCCACTTATATTTCCAGAAGCATGTACTATATATCTTAAATCATCATGTGCCTATCATGTACCTCCTCTGTGGCAAATTCATCCTTATTTGTCAGAAACTAACAGAGCATCAATTGCAGCAGCCATAGTTAATACTAAGCTAGACTACTGCAATAGTCTCCTTATGGGAACAACCAAGGGTAATATAAAGAGACTGCTGATCATAAAGAAAAATGCGGTCCGGGCTGTTTGTGGGTTGAGCCGCAAAACATGTATCACAGAATACCGCAAGAAACTTCACTAGCTCTCGATAGAACAACTTAACTTTAAAGGGCTAGTCTTCGTTTTTAAATGCCTGTCAGGTGATGCTCCGGAATATCTTAAAACCAGACTAAAAAAAGCTGCATCAAAGCAGACTCTGCGATCAAATTACCAGATGTTATTAATCCAACCCCGCACGACCCTGAAGAAATTGGGTGGAGCAGGTTTTGCTGCATGGGCTCCAAAAAACTGGAATTTGATTCCATTACAATTAAAACAATGTACGACAATGCAGCCATTTAGGAAGCGTCTTAAGACCTTTCCTTTTGAAGCTTAGGCCCAATAACAATCAACAATTTTCCTAACATCTGAAAGACTCTTCAGTCACTAGGTTTAGTGACTTCTTTTATGCCTACACCATCTTGGCTTATTCGTGTTTTTATGTTGTTCTGTTTATGTGAGCGCCCTGAGATCCTTGGGTTAGTGCTGCGCTATATAAGAAATGTATTAGTTAGTTCGTAATTTCACCTGTGAAATTGACAAACCTTAATATCTTTTTAAACAGTTCACTGTGGACACCCCTCTGCCATGTTCACTTTTGTCAACACACTGTTTGTTGGGACTTCAGGCTTCACCCATTCTATTGCCATCCCTTTGTTGGGTTCACTCTTGCCAATTCTTTCCTTTCACAAAATTCTTTCTCTTGAATTCCCTATGCAGGATTCACCTCTTTTAGCTTTCCAATTACTTGCAGGTCAAAGACTTTCGACCTATACAGGGAGTTCTGCTAGACCCCTGTATGACCACTTTTACCTTTTGCTTGCAGGTTTTATAGGGCTTTCTGGTATTGGTAGTTCACCAAACACAGGATTAACCAGAGTCTCTTGAGTGAGCACCCGTGTGGTGCCGGACCCCTCTGCAGCTGGTTTCCCTCAATGTTCACAGTTCTTTGTACTTTTCTTAATTCGCCACTTTCACTCAACACAGTTTGGTTTCTTATTGGTTCTCCCCTCGACTCACTGTCTGTGATGAACTGCTTGGCTTTACTTGTATCTGGAGTCAAGGACGGTACCACGGTAGCAGGCATCTTCCTCTGTCCTGCTTATCAGCGTAGGCATGCCCCGTGTACCGTTGACATCTGCTGCAACACACTCTAGCTATTGTTTGTGGTCTTATGTTTCTTTCCACAAAAGCTTTGCGGGTCTGGGTCATAAAGGACAAGGTGGCTTCTCTCCTTGTCGCCCCTTTGGTGCTCGTCGCCTTTCTCCTCCTCTTGAACTGTCGTGCTTGGATAGCTCTCTCGTCTGCAGTCTGCCTTGTTCATATTGTGCTCTCGTATTCCACCTTTTATCCCTATCGGGATAGAAAGGGGCATCAGGTGTGTGTGGTTCTGGTCAGTTGCCTGACTTTGCCTGACCCTTGTGTTGGGACACATCCGGTCGCAGCTCTGGTGTTAGACCGTTGTCTTTTCTATTGTGCGAAAGTGTTTGTGTCGGAAAAGGGGCGATAGAGTTTCTGAATATCCTACATAGCAGGATGGGGAAAAGGTGTTAGAAGAAGGGGATACCACGCCTCACCCGTCGGTGGCCCACTTCCACTCCCCGAAGACCCCCCCATCCAGGTGATCCTCCCTCACTGGTCCACCCCCTGGAACTGGATTCAATAGCGATGGCCGTGTCCTGGCCACCTGGATGACAGATCCCTGGTGACTAGTCAGGGAGACTCCTTCAGGTTTCTCACACCCGAAAGAGGAATATACAGTGCTATGAACACAAATAGGCCGTGAAGGAGGAGGTAACTGAGATCACTGAGGAAATAGGAGAGAGCCCATGTTAGAAACCACAAAGGGACCAGAGAGCCGACCTGACAATAGATTCAGAGGAACCCCCCCCCCCCCACCCAAGTGCATTCGACCCAGTAACGTGATCCCTGAGAAACATAGGTAACAGAGAAAGCGGGAGACCCAGGAAGGGAACTTCGAATAACAATAATTGGAACATTTTTACTTCTTCTAGTTCCAATAAGATATGGAAAGTGTGTGACATGGAAGAGAGTCATAAATGGAGTGTTCATACTCGTCTCAGTGGAGACAAAGTACTGAGAATTTGTGACCATACTGGAAATCATTATTTGAGCATTTATACTGGTCTCGAAAAAGAGAGAGTGTTGAGAATAAGCTAATGGGTTGTGAGTTGTTGGAATATAAAGAACCAATAAAAGGAAAGGACCTTGAATAAAATGAAGAGGAAGACAAAAAAGGAGAAAGGAATCGCCCAGAAGAAAGGATAAGTGAAACATATACCAAGCAAGTATAAGAATTATGGAACTTGATAAGAGTAGTTATGAAGAACTACTTAAAGATTCAATATGGAACTGAACACAGAGAAGAACCAATTCACAGGAGAGGGAGTCATTCTCCTGTGCTTTATGTTGTTATATAAAGTGGTAGCGTCAGCATAGGGTAGTTTTTGGGCAGTGGCCGGATCTTACTTTTGGACTACCACAGATGACTGACGAGCATGTTAGTTTGATTAGGTAGGGAACACCCTTAGAAGAGGGAAAATTAGGAGTTTTTGCATCTTTTCATTTAATAAACCCATTGACTATGACAGACCACAGCCAGTGCCCATCTTCTGACCTGCCACACGACAGTATCCCCTCTTTCCTGGTGGACCTGCAAAGACTAACACCCCCCTGGGATTACTGCTCCACCCAGCATGTACCACAAAGGTTTTGCCTTTTTGAGATCTTATGTTTCCCCTTGGTGCACCTAAACATGTTCATGTTTAGCGACAAAGAGAATACACATCTATATTGTGTCACACATGTACTTCTTTCTTTAGTTCCTTATCAGTGTTGTGAACTGTGCCTGTTCAATTCTGCACTTTTGAGCACATCTGGTAGATTAAGGTGTTTGAGCTTTCACACATCCTAATTAACCTGCCTGTAAATCACGAGAAAGCCGGCCATGGATGCTCAGTTGGGGTGGGCTTCGCCTGTAGTCACCCTCACATCCCTCTCCTCTTTCTTTGACGGATTCCACGCAGATTGTGTTGCCATCTCGCGAGAGGATGTCTCTAGCCAATGGCATTTTCCATGCGTATACGAACGTTGCCCTCTCAGCAGATGCTTTTAAGTGGCCTCTGCAGTATGTTGCACACCACAAGCATCATTGAAATAAAAGTGTACACATCGTACAAGAAAACTGAGCTGGAATGTAAAAATACTGACAATGGTGTAGAAAGGTCATTTGGGATTAGTTGCTCTGTAATGTAGCAGTCCTTTTCAAGAGTAGTCCTTACATTCCATTAATGCTTGATAAATGCGCTATACAGTCCCTGTGCTGTGTGTTTCTTTACAGGTGGCTCATTGTCCCCGGTGTTGCAGCATGTGACTGTTTGATACGAGAACTGGCCACGGCACCACGTTTTGCAGAATGTCCTTCATTGTCCTAGCGGTGTTCACGTCACTCGTATGCCTTCAGAACTGTCCCATAGCCCAGTGTTTTGGTCGATGTCACTCTTGTTTCCCGCTAGACCGATACATATTCCCATGCCACCCATTCCATCCACATTCATGCACACACTGACACACACATGTTTTACTTTAAAGCATCTCTTTTCCTCAGCATCCTAGTCCCTCTGGCCTTCTCCAGTGCTGGCTCCCAGTGTCATGCACCCTGAGGTACATATACTTGCCCTGGGAGTTTTTTAGATTCAAGCAAGCATGTGGTGTTCTGCACATGCCAGGGCACTGAATATCAGTACCCCCATGGTCTCCCATGGTCGGCGCTGGACAGCTACACCCAGTGACTGCAGGCACAGTGACCCTGCGGGGTATCATGTGTGGTTAGGGGCGATGCAACGCTGGGCCTGCAGAGTTTTACAGTCAATCGACTCCAGAGCTAATTAACTCTGAGGCCTACAGACTGGGCACCATTGATCACCAGTAAGGTGTGTTTACACTCGTTTACTGATAATGTTTCACCTTACCAAAGGTGAGCAACACGAGGAGTATTCATCACCACGCGCATCAAATGTGGGGCATCACCTGAATGATCTCAGACTGTCTGACCTCCATGTGCCTTTTTCCCCCACTCCTCAGAGCTAATTAACTTGTCACACCTGAAACAGAAATGCAGACCCACCTGAAAAAACACAGAAACTCAGCCTCCCTGAAGATTGAGGAAGTCATGAAAACGTGCATTAGGAGGAGAAGCTAAAGACTGGTAACAGAGCGCCTGCCTTCACATCTTTAAACATTGTTCCAGGAGTCCCGGGCTCACAAGGCAGTGCAGCAGGGCCATCGTGCCTTACATTGGAGAGCCACAACCATGGCTCTCCCCCTACCCCCAGCAAGGGGACGATTTGTGCTATGGAGGGAGTTGTTTCCAGTCACGTGCCAGCAAAATCAAGTGCGAAAAATATAAATACCAGAATCCTCAGAGCTAATTAACTTGTCACACCTGAAACAGAAATGCAGACCCGCCTGAAAAAACACAGAAACTCAGCCTCCCTGAAGATTGATGAAGTCATGAAAACGTGCGTTAGGAGGAGAAGCTAAAGTCTGGTAACAGAGCGCCTGCCTTCACATCTTTAAACAGACATACATTTGATTTGGACATCCTGACACAGAATATCCTTAGTTTTCTTTAGGTAGGGGGATCCCACCTTAGCATAGGGAAGTTAGGCCTTACTCCCTCGAGTTGAATACAATTGTTGAATCTAAATTTGAGTCTGTTGTCTGCATCTTATTCCATGATGCCTTCACACCAGTCACTTATTATCCTCTGCCATAAAGCATACAACATTTTGAAATCCCAAGCGTAATTGATCACCTCGCTGATCCATGTGCAGTTATGGCTGGAGACAAAGTTTCTTCCACCACGTTCTACATTGCCCGAGGAATGCAATGGCTTATCAGATTATTCCTGGTCAAACCATCAGGTGTCTGTAAAAAGCAGTGGTTGACCATCAGCAAATTTCCCTGTAAAAATGATGTTTTGCTTCAGCGGGTGCCTCACCACACACCAAAATGCTCGCATAAAAAAGATGGCGGATACCAGCTGTTACCTGGTCAATGGCTAGAGAGCCTTAACAAATATTATAACTGACTATCATGAAACTAGACACCTGGACTTAAAAGAGAGCTACCTAACAGTGTAGCCAACCCAACGAGTACCTGAGAGAAAATGGTGACAAGCCCTCAGTGGAACCCAGATATTGGATTCCCAAGAGAAAAACAGTAACTCACTAGGAGCAGTTTCAAGTTCTTATCCCAAACTGACTAACAAAAACGATGGTTAGCCCAAAATAAATGATGGTCGACTCACAGCAGACCAACTAACCTGCACGTGTTCCCAGTTGCACATGCATCAATAATGCAAAGACTGTGCAAAAACATTGAAAAGTGGTGCTAGTTCAAGCACTCCAAGTCAGTGGAGCAATATAAATATCAAACATACGTTCAGCAATTTTTTTCACTGCAACAATGGCACACTGTAAAAATGATTGGGTCTCATTACAAGTTTGTCGGTCCGGTAACGACTCTCTCTTCTGCCTTTAACACGGTCAACCCTGCCATCCTGCTCACCGCCTCCGTGATAAACTGGGTATTACTGATCAGGCCCTGGCCTGGCTGACCTCGTTCCTTTTCAACCGACCCTCCGAGGTCCAACTTGTGTCCTTCTTCTCCTCTATCTCACTCTCTACCTGTGGTGTTCCCCAGGGGTCTAACCTCTCTCTCCCTGGCTTTTCAACCAATACCTGGCGCCCCTCGCCCACCACATTGTTGCTCTCTGCTCCAATTTGCAATGCTATGAGGATGACACTCAGCTCGTTTCAGGGTCCATTCTGTCACCTCTTCTCCATCTCTCATCTCTGATTGTCTGTCTGCAAACCAGGAGTGGTGTGCCGCCAACAACCTCTGCCTTAATGGCAGTAAGACAGAGATCCTCCTCATCGGCACACCTGCACCTTCCTTTCCTGTCACGCTCTGGCCGCCCTCCCTTGGCCCTCTCCCTGCTCCCACCTGTGAGGCTAAGAACCTCCCGGTCATATTCGACTCCACGCTTTGCTTTTTTCCACACATCTCAGACATCTCTAAGTCGTCAAACTACCAACTGCACCTCCTCAGAGGTAGTCTTCCTTTCCTCTCCTTCCCCCAGAAGCTCACTGTCTCTAGAGCTATGGTTCTCTCTAGGCTGGACTATTGGAACAGCATATATCTAAATATGCCTGCAACTACTCTCCACCCTCTTCAACTCATCCGGAACGGGACTGTGAGACTTGTCCTTGGCCTCAAGTCCAGGGATCGTATCTCTCCAGCCCTAAAATCTCTTAATTGGCTCCCACTGACTGCAAGGATTAAGCACAAGACCCTTTCCATTGTCCACCAGGCCTTCTGGGGCCTGGGTCCGAAATACCTTCAACTCTCCCTTCGGAAATACCTTCCCACTCGCCTTCCTCTTTGCTTCTGCCTTCGCTCTTTCTCACCCCAGCTGAACTCTGTCTGCTTCGGTTTTGGGCACCTGGCTACCTTCCGATTTCAGGGGCCCAGATCCTTCGGCTTTGAGCATCTGGCTACCGTCTGATTTCGGCTCAGATCCCTGTCCACCCAGCCGCATACCCGCACTGCCTCCTGGCAACCCTTGCACTTTGTCTGTATCTGAAACCCTAGAGTCCCTCACCTGCACTTATTGACACCCGTTGTCTGCACCTTTTTCTTACGCTTACCACCTGCTGGCCGCACTACCTGTTGTTGTTTTGATCACATGTTCAGCATTTTCCACTCCTCCCCCGCCCCTTGCACTTTCCCCCTTCCCTTCCCTCTCCCCTGCACTTGCGCGTTCTCAATGTCACTGGGCCTAGTAAGATCGTTGTTTTTGTCCTCCCCTGTTCCCCTCCCTTGCCTCATCGTGCTCTGAAACACTTGTGTATGAGCGCAATATAAATAAAATATCATAGCATTGAAGTAACACTAGCAACATAACAAAGGTGCTGTGGTGTGTATGACTTGTTGCTTTTTTTAGTTACATGACAAGGTCTCCTAAGTCATGGTTGATTTTTTTTTTTAAATCCTGCATTATTTTATTGATGTACGTGTTTGTATGCCACACTGAAATTACCAGTCTATGGCATGGTAGGTTATGGAGGAATGACTAAGCATTTGAGGTTAAGTGATAGGAGCTGTGCATTAATGGTGTGCATGGACGGCGAGTAAAAGGAGAACTAAGAGTGGTTGCAAAGCTTTGTGCAGGAGATGCTAGCGCGGTCAATGGGAGCTAAGACTGAAAGCTGATTGGCTGAAATGTCTGAGGTGTATGGTTAAAATGACAATGGTTGCAAAATGCTGAGGTCAAGCTGTTATATTCCAAAAGCATGTAAGCGCTTTTGAGTTCTTAGATGAGCCACAGGGGCAGTTTAGTAAAAAATGGAAAGCAGAATGGTAAATGACATTAACAGACATTGAATAGACACAACACAGTCTGAACAAAATAATTATGGACCTTCGATCACCTGGCAAAATGTATCATGCATAGGCCTCTAGCCTATAAATGTATTTCATCATGTGTTACCAAGCCTAACTACATTTTTTCTTTTATTTATCACCATAACATAATTATGCGGAGGCACTGTCAGCCAACCATCAGAAATTCCCACTACTAACCCACATGTGAAACATATTTAACAACTGTTACGTTTCCTTCAGTGGCTCAATGGTTTAAGGTATGTATGTGTGTAGCTATTGTATCACGTATATTCAAGTTTCACAAGATAACATACAAAATTCACAGAAACACAGAATATTTTGAGGATAATGTACTCTGCAGCATACCTAACACGCCCACACAAACAACACTATTTTGTGGTGGGTGGCCGCAAATTGAAACCATAAAACAAACTGCAGACAAAGTTACAAGACCAGATGGAGCTACAGAATGCAATACAAAATACGGTGAGGCAGGCCGGGCCTTGGGGGGGGGCGAGCCGGGTGACCGCCCGGGGCGCCACGCCCGCTGGACGCCACTAGCCCCCACCATGCCAGACCAGGGAAGTCTTTCAAGGGCTCCCCCAAGCTGGCGTAGAGGGAGAAGGCGTGGCAGGCGTGCATATTCAATGACAATCGGGTGCTCAGCACCCGATTGTCACCAAATACGCCCCTCCGCCGCGGCACCTTCAACAATAAAAGGTGCCATTAGCCCCCTGCCACGCCAGCTCGGGGCAGTCCTTCAAGGGCTCCCCCGAGCTGGCATAGTGTCAGAAGGCGTGTCAGGTGCCTCATTATTAAATGAGCCTGCGGCAGCAGAGCTCATCTAATAACAACAGGGTGCTGATGTGCCCTATTCAAATAATTACCTCCTCACCGAGCGAGGAGGTTAAAAAAAAAGTGCCACTTCCTGGCCCCACCGCCTTTTCACCAGGGGCGCGCAAGGGACGGGGGGCGCCAATTCGCCCAGGGCGCTGGGACCCCAAAGGCCGGCCCTGCTGTGAGGACATGGTGAACAGAAGGGTCTCAGAGTTTGCGTCTTTTCAAAGAACACTCTTTATTAAATAAGTGTAAGAAACATCAGGGCTTAAGGAATAAAGTGAAGTGTTCAAACATAAATGGCTTAAAAGTCCATCCCTGTGTAAGTAATGCAAACTTAAGGTGCACTTCACCTTTGAAGTAAAAGAAAAGGTGCCCAAAGAACTAAAAACCCTAAAGTAAACATCGCCTGTCACAACTAATCCTCAACTTAAAATAAAGGTTTCCTGAAATCAAATTTTCGAAAAATTGAGTTCTCAGAATAGCCAAATCAAAGGGTACAATGGGGAAAATAAAGTTCTCTCCTAAATTAACAAAGTGCAGCAATTCAATGAGGTAATCTCTTAGGGTTTCATTAGGTAGATAACAAATAGGGCGGCTTACCGGAAGAACTCAAACTGGGAACTGTAGTTTCCTTCCAGGTGCAGGGCTTCTAGGTGAGGGATCAGCTGGATGCTGCACCTAAGTTCATAATCTCAGTCCTCTTGTTGCTTCATCCCTCTCTCTCGCTCACTCTCTCCTGGTTGTTTGGTTAAGAGGGAAGGTCAGAATATGCCTTCTGTCCCGAAAGATCCTCCAACTGGAAGAAGCACCAAAGACAATATGGCCGCCGATCATATGAGCTCACATCAATTCCCACTGCTCCTACGATGGACAACTATCACGAAAGGTACCCTCTCAGCAGGCCCTACGACCATGCAGCAGTATGAACTCTACCCACAGTGGACGAAGATACACAAGAAGGAGCTGGCGACAGCTACATGCACAGAATCGACTAAAGCACCAAGAAGCCATGCCTCAAGCCGTTAGAGACAGCACGACGACATAGATACATTATACATGAAGCACATGTGCCATCTGCACACACGGGACATTCACACACCCAAATACATGAAGAACAGAGGTATACAGCTCTACGAGTTAGAGGACAGTAACATATACATACTGTCTGCATGTTTATTATTTTTGCTATTAGGCTTGCTACAGCAGTGCAGGAATACAAGCAGCAAGAAGGGCTTGTGCAAATTCTTGCAGATGCTTACATACAAATAACCCCATGGTATGGCAGGAGCACTCGAGGGACCTGACAGCCATGACACACTAACCTACGAACACTATGGAAGATGCATATAGTCAAAGCCAGACCATGGCTTAGGAAATCTAGCAGGCCACGATCGACTTAGAGAGAGCCCAAGCCTCACAGAATACTGTACAAGCAGAACCACCGCTGTGGGAATGAAGCCACTGCCAAGGTCGCAATGTTGCAAATAACATTCCTCATCCTAAACCAAAGTAACACCGGTTGCAGGAGAAGCGCGATATCCAACAAATACAGATTGAGTCAGAGCCCCTGTGCTCACAAACACGGTCTCCAAGCACGTGACCCGGCCGAGCTGATGTGAAGCCAAGAATTGGTGACTGGGAAAAACAAACCATTTCACACATCAGACAGTGATCGCAACAAAGTCGTTACACTCAAGCTACAGTTCTGCGTTGGGAAACAGAGCGCTCCCATGGTAGTAATGGTCTACACACGGTTATGCACTGACACATAGTTGCACCTTACAAACACATAGTTGCAAATGCACCGTGAACAGGTGTCTGGCGGGCTGGGAACTGAAGTTGTCCCAGGCTTTTGGGCCCGTGGCTTAGCCAATCGGAGATCATGGGCCTCGGTGTGGGTAGCTGGGATCACTGACAAATGACAGGGGCCTGCTCAATGTAACAATTCTAGAGTAACAGTTTTCAGGGATGGTCCAAGCATAACACCTGACGCAGCCTTGTCCAATAACACCACTTCTCTATAGGCTGCTTTATGGGAACTACCACTCAGTAACCTATCCGGAGAGGGGATAGGTTTTGGAGAAGGGCCTAGAGAGTGACGCAAATGACGTCACAAGTCATCAAAACTGGCCTGCGAGCCGGAGTTCCCTGAGATGTGCATGGACTTCCCTCTGCGGATGTAATCCCTGTGGTTTGTTGGCTGTAATAAACATCAGTTTCAACTTGCTACTTGTGTAGACCTTACATTCTTTTGGGCAGAGGAAGGAGTTAGGTCTTCTGTGAGTTCGGCACCCGTGGACTCTTAGCACGGCTAGGACTGCATGGGGGTCCACCCTCCACCCTAACAAGTTGGAGGCACTGCCCCAACCTTCAGTTGGGGGTATGGGTTCCCTTTCTTCCCCAGTCTTTAGCTTCTGCACCTCTTCCTGTTCCAGGGGTCTTTTGTGTCCCAAACTCCTTTTGGGGTTCATTTTCCTTTCTCTATTTGACCTTACCCAGGTCTTCCTATCACAGATTTTTTGTCAGTCTCTCTGGCTTCTGTCGTTGGCCAATGCGTAAGGATTCTCTCTTCTTACTTGGTTGCCCTTTTCTGTGTGATTTTCTCTTTTCTTTTGGTTTTCCCCTCTCCTCTTCATGGGACTTTTCTTTCTTTCTTTTCTCTCTCTCTATGGTCAGGAGTGGCGTTCTACTACTTTTATTTTTATTACTTTTAACAGTTCCACTACTTTTTCACTCTTCTCCACTTTAACACCCAATGGCAGTTCCAGTTAAAATGAGATCTGTTTCAACTCAATTGCCTGGCAACCAGCATGTCTGCAACCCATGCAAAATGTGTTGCACGTTGCTCCATTCCTGCCTACTCTGTCCCATGCCGGGGTCACATGTCCACTACTTTTTTTGATACACTTCTACCACTGGATACTGCCCTCCTTCCCTCTGGCTCAGTCAGTTTCCTCCAGGCTCATCAGGCAGGCAGTGCCCCAGGGTAGTCCAGGCTCCTTCTCCCATGGAGCAACTTCTCCTCCTTCAGGGTACAGCTCCTCTTCATACACCAGAGTATGGAGAGATGTACTGGGAACCTGACCTGGACTGAGACAAGTTCAGAGTGAGCGGTCTCTGCTCTTATAGCCAAAGTCCTCCTCATCCTGCTGGCCGCGGACTGGTGGAAAACCCTGCTTACAGGATTGGATGGAAGGGTGTTTCCACTCTGGTCCACCTGTGTTAGTCTCTCTTGATGGTCCAGTTTGAAGTTCTGTTGTTTTAATCACAGTTTTACTTTCTTTATTTTCTTTTATTCATATTTTATCGTGCCCCCCCTTAAAGTATTATTTGGCCAGTCCCCTGGGCTCAGGTTTTAGTGCACCCTTAGATTCCCCTAGGTTCCATGGCAGTGATCTTCAAACTTTGGGGCTGGCCCTCCCTTAGGTTGGCCTAAAGGATGGCCGGGGAGATGGGGGGCACAAGACTGCTTTCAATAGAAGATATCGGCAGATCGGGCATCTGGAGGGACCCGGCAGCGTTCTTTTTACTCAAGGAGGGTGCAACAACAATATTTATACTCAAGGAGGGTTCTGCATTAAAAGGTTTGAATACCACTGTTCTCTGGGTATTTAAACCCGGGTCCTCCCATAGGCTCTATGGTTTACCCAAACATCCTGGCCTTGTGCTGGTGCTTCCCAAGGAACGGCTCAGACCTTTCCTCTGAGGTCCTCCAGTGCCTCTCTACCAGCGTCTCTCCAATTCCCTCCTCCAATGCTGAGCACAGCGCCATCCCGGATCTCCAGTCCGGGCACAATGTGGGGTGGATGCCGCGCTGTAACTCTGTGGTGTGTGCCACGCTACTGCTGCCACTGATTCCCCCATCATCCCGCAGGGCCGTCAACAGGTAGCCATGGGTACGTCTATTTTGGGAGTTGCAGGAAAATCCAGGAATATTGCTTATTTCATTCGTAAATAGATTTAAAGCATGAGAGAACTAATTATGCCTTATGTTTCGGCTGAAGGCGTTCTACCTTTTCCCCAATCTTCTGCAGTGCGCTTTAATGTTTAAATAGAAGCTGAAACGTCCTTGTTGTTCGGCTACTCATGCCTATCTAGTTGTAATGTCTACAATGTAGGATAGCTCCACGGTGCTTATTGGCTAGTGGATGCTCCATGTGTGGTCTCGGGATAGCTTCTGTTGGGGCCTGGTCTCTTGGTCCCAATTGTATCTCTATTGGCTGTTTAATCATTTACATCTTTCAGGAAAGCAGGCAGTTACTGTATTCCGAAGTGTAAACAATTGTGAAAGTCAAGATTCTCCACCTATTGGGTCCCAACTGTGGATTCTATTCAATACATTTAGACATAGTACTACAAGTGTTGCATGGCTACCTAAATCAAAGTTGAGGGGTAATGCTGCAGACATGAAGACTTTGTTTTGTAGTTCTCTCTCCCCTCCCCCTCCCCCGCATTCAGTGTGAATGGCGTTATGTCTGCTTCGTGAATCCATGCCCTGTTGCTAAGGGAGGACATTTGTGGCAGTGCTCTTAAGCCATGTGGGACATGGAAGCAGCTGGAAGCCGGCCAGGGACCATACGAGTCTCCGAAGACTGGGTGGCACGGGTCATCAAGGCTATTTGGCCCAAGCTACAGTAGAATTTTCCAAATTTCCTACGGATATGGGCATGTCGCTGAAATTATGTTTTGGGTATGAAAGTTATATTCTCCTTGGTGCGTCAGTTTTGTAAACAATAAACAAAAAGTATCAATCTGAGAACAAAAAAATTATTGTGCTTAAAATAAAGGATTATCGACGGCTCTTCGGGATTGTCGGTGCCAAGTCCTTATGCGGCCTAAACAATTTGTCGAGAAGAAAAAAAATGGGCTACATTCCTAACATACCCGACAATTCTGCCTCTTCCCAAGCATGAGAAACCATCAGCTCCTTCATGTTATCCTCATTTTTAACACTCGTGCCACGCGGGCACAATATATTGACCGATCCTAGCGGGGGAAGAGCATTTTTCTTAGGACCCTGCTGCCTGAAAGTGGAAGCAGAAGCAGCGAATCCTACAGACAGCGCGTCGCTGGAGCTACAAAGTGCCAGTGTGCGCGCCTGTCTGCTCTCGCTGACAGCGATAAAGAAGATGATTTATGAAGATCAATCACTTGGCCCATCCAGTGCCCGCACTGACAGCTCCCCATCATCATTGCTACTTAAAAGGCAGCGCTGACAGAGGGGCCGAAGCTTTGATTAACAGCCCTGCCTGGATAACCTTTTAGTTGGAGAATGATTGCTGCCGAGTGACAAATTCTTTCCCATTCATTTCAAGGCAAGGGATATTGACATTCAAATTCTTGATGTCTACACTGAGCAGATGCCACAGTTGGCAAGGGGATGGGTAGCAACAGCAGGTACACTGCGACCCCTGAAGAGGGGGCGGAGAGAAGGAGCGGCCCCACAGGCTTGAGCGAAGGGCCCCCAACAAGTTAGAGCTCCAGATCTCTCAGCCAAGTTCCCTCTCATCGACAATTATCATCAGAGAACATCTGTCGGTGATCTCTCGCCGGCCCTCTTCCTGCGAGTGTCCTGGCCTCACCTTGACCCCACTTGCGATTGTGTTGGATCCCTCTGGGAAAAATAAAAGCAAGGGGAGAGGAATCTGCACTGGGCCTTAATCCGGGAGGGGTCACTGCCCACACAGCTTCCTACATGATTCCACCGACAGCCTCTGCAGCTAACAAGGCCACACGGAAGCTGCTCATAGGGAAGTCAAATGGAAACTGCACTTTGTATTCACAAGTAAAATTAGAGCTAGTTTTGTTCACTGCTGCAGCTGAGCTAGCTGTCATTTAACCACATTACTGCAACAAAAAACACAAAAAAGGAGAGCGAAAAAGATAAACGCAGCTGATAAGACGATCTCTTGACAGGCACAGGAGTTCATAAGTGCCAAGGTCGAGTATGCTCGTCCTTTTTGCATAGACTTCCATAATAGCCTAGCACTTAGGGGGTTAATGAGAGGCACACTTGCTTTTTTCTCTCAGATACCTTAAACAAGTAAAATAATTCAAGGATCATCTCTCTCACGAAAAGAGGCCTAATGGAACTGCGCGGATGGAATATTTCTGCGCAGCCTGATGAGGCTGTTGGGAGAGACGAGGAGGGATGTGGGAAGGAAGGCATATGGCTGCACTTCAGCGCTGCACCTTGATGATGTAGGAGGCGAGGATATCACTCAGAAGAGACGACCAGCTGCAGATTTCCACTAAAGAGAGAACCCAACCACACCAGCTCTCGCCCACAGCAGGCACCACACCGCACAGAGGAGAGAAAACTGAAAATATGCCCCCAAGCTCGTACCCAACAGAGACCGTGCATTACTGTGGCAATATAACGCGAGGCATCGGGCCGACCCTGCCGTTAACGGGCCCAAGTTAAGAGATCGAGTGAAGCAAGGGTCCCTTAAAGGGAGCACTGGTGTCATTGCCAGTGTGATTAGCCCACTGCCGAGGGTTATAGCACCATTTGCACCCGCAGGTAACTCACTCACAGGTGCTAAAGGCAAAGTAAACATTAAAAACAAGGTACCTTATTTAGTCCTTTGCTGCCGCGTTGGGAACCAGACAATGTTTTAAGTGGGGTAAGAAACTAAGGGGGGGTGCCCTCATTTGGGGGCGTGGCTTGCATGATGGGCGTGGTCCAAGACTTTATGGGTGTGGCCTAAAGACAAACATGTAGGAGGTTCTTTAGCATCCCATTCTGAAGGTCGGGTAGGACAACCCTTCAAAGCCACTACGCTGCGGAGGGATGCATAAAGTGGGAGATGACTTTAATAGTAAACAAAAAAAAGAGGGGGGGGGGCGTCTTTGAGCTCGCTTTTCAGCAAACCTACTTGCCTCGAAAGCTTCCTCTGTGACTTTGAAGTAAGAGCGCTGCCACCTTGCATACGTTTGTAGCACTTGCACAGGTGTAGCATACAGTGATCATGCCATGCATAACATTCTGACTTATATGAAAAAAAAGCAGTCCTTATAACTACATTCACACTATTTGAAAAAAAGACATCCTTAGACCTGGTCAGATTGAATGATGGTAGCGACTAAATGGTTTACCCTCATGCCCCGCTTTTAGTACCCCCCCCAAGACTGTCATCTATAATTGCATCTTTGTTGCACTGACCCTCCCTTAGTCCCACATCACTTGATTTGAAAGGCAGATATGTGGTCCCCCCAGTCGGACAGTGCACCAAAGCTTCTAGTATAGGAGATTAACTGTGGCAGAACCAACATTCATTTCCTCCCCTGTTGCTGCCATTCATTTACAGTTGTTTGGGAAGCCCAGAGTATTGCCCCACAGGAAATTGAGTGAAGCACTTTTCTTAGCTATGTTATTGCATCCTGAGAGTGGTTGGATATTTACCTACCCATTGACTGCCCACGGCCATGTTAATCCCTATGGCCGTTCCCATCCACTACTGCACCTCCCCTCCCAAAACACATCCTCTTGGGATCTCTTTGAGCTTGCTTTATCAGGCAGTAATGTCAGGCTTTGGTCTGTGATGTTTCTAACTTGTCATCTGAGAGTTCATGGCTTAATTGCAGCTATGAATGAGCTAGTGCTTAATTAAAAATATCTTGGCCAAGTGTGCCTTCAGCCACTTGATTTATATCTGTTTCTTGCCGTAAGATCCTGTTTAAACAAACATTCACAAAGCCAACAGTTATGGCTTGTCTATAGGCATTGGATAGGCATATGCGAGGCATTGGTATCATACGTGCAACATTTTCTAACTGTTTCCATCTTATAGCCAAGGAGTAGCATTATGGCAGTGCCTGCCAAATGCCTAGTCCACTATTCCATACCTACACGACTACTTTAAGTACTGGTCATATTTTAAAATGCACACTAAAGCTTCACCTGGCACAGCTGGATTGACGTCCTGTGCTATTCATGTAGGAAAATAACATTTTACCTACAGACACTGTTTGAGCCCTGTACAGTTCTACTTTAATGCCAATCACAATATATTTACAGATAATACTTATAAACACGTTCTAAAGAGGTAGGTGTGTCAAATAGTTTCTTGTTTAATTTACAAGCACTGTTGGAACAAATACTTCAATTTATTAGTATATAGTTTTGAGATGTCTTTAAGGGACTAAACTAGTGCCATATTTTGCACTTTCTCTACCTTGACTTGCACATTTGGGGGTGCAGCATGCAGCAGACAAGCATTTTCTGAGCCGGAGAGAGGGGGAGGGGATGCATCTTTGACCCATGGCGAACCTGAGGGCTCTGTGATCGAACCTGCAGATAAGATCACTGAGTCCCCATGTTCGTGGAGTGTCAAAGATGATTCAATGACTTGGAGAGGAGGTGGGAAAACAAAGGGTAAATAATAAAAGAGGAAACCCAGTAGACACTAAATATGCACCTGCTAGTAGTGTCTGTTCTATCTGTTGTGGGAAGAAATAAATTGTAGGTATCGGAAAATAGAACTAAACGGACAGGTCAGTGAAACAATGTTAATACAAACAGTATTTTAATAATTCAAAAAACATTCATAAAACAAGTATTAAATCCAATGTCATCAGAATAAATTTTCTTGACACAGCCATTCAGAGGCTAAACCTCAATTTGGAGCATAGAAAGTGCAAAAAGATGATAAATCCTAATTTGTCCTCATTAGTAGCTTAACAATCGATGTCCAAATTATTTCTCTGTTATTTTACAGAGATAACCAATCTCTCGACATGTTTCAGTTCCACTATGTCAATGGCAAATGTACAGAACTTTCATCAGGAGAAAAAAGTGTGCATCAACTTCCTATTCTGCATCCAGCTTGAGTGAGGATAAAACAAACAATACAAGACCTGTCCAAGTATAAAAAGAAAAAGAGCACTCGATCTGGTCTCTACATGCTGGCATAACATGATCTCTGAAGGGGCATAACTAGTCATAGTTTAACCTTGATATGATATGCTAGGTTATTTATAACGCGCTTAATAACCAGGAGGTTTCTAAGCGCGGAGCCGGGGTTCAAACCTGTGTTGCTCTGCGTCATCTTGCTTCCAAGGCGAGCACGCTGCCCCTGAGTTATCCTCCCGAGACACCTTAACAGTCATCTATCAGAAAGGGGCGCATAGCACGTCAAAGACTACCTTAAGGCAGGGCTTTGTAAACAGCGGCTCACCAGGTGTATTCGACTATAGCTCACATTAGCCTTTCCCACTGCTGATAGATGGTAGGGCTGATGAAACTCGAAATCCCAAAACATTGGGAGAGCCAAGGGTTGCTGACCCCTGCCTTAAGGCAGTGTAAACTTGCCCAAACGCCCATGGGAGACTCCCACCCCTGTTCGTCTCTTGCTACATCTCTCCCCACTGATTTTACTTCACCACTTCCATTCACTACTCTCCCCTCCCTTCCCTTACCGCCTCTCTCCCTCTCCCCTTCTTTCTCCCACTCTCTTGTGTAATGAAGACCTGTTGCACAATGTGTAGTACATAGAATAGAATGATATGTAAGAGGGTAGGGCTGACTAGGAGCTACCTTCCTTTCCCTAGGTGCTGTGCTTTTGATAATCATAAGTTGCACTGTCTCGAATATGAAACCCCAAGTTCACATGTCTTGTTCCTAGGAATGCAGATGGCAGGTGTGAGAAGCCTGAAGGTGTCTCCCTGCCTAAAGCTCGAGGATCTGCCATCCAGGTGGCCAGGACACGGGAATCGCTATTGTATCCAGTTCCTGGGGATGGAACAGTGAGGGAGGATCACCTAGATGGGGGTCCTCGGTGAGTGGGAGTGGGACACCAACGGGTGAGATGCGGTATTCCCCTTCCTTTTACACCTTTTTCCCATCCTCTCACAGAGGACATTCTAAACCACTGCCCCCCTTTCTAATTAACACTTTCGCACAACACAAAGAACAACGGACTAACACCAGAGGCGTTTACCTGGCATGTCCCAATACAAGGGTAGGCAATTGATCAGATTCACACACACCTGACGGCCCTTTCCCTTCCTCACAGGGATAAAAGGTGGTACCAGAGAGCACAGTACGAGCAAAGCGAATACAGCAGACAGCATGACGAGACAGCTACCACGACGCAGTTCAAAAGGAGAAAGGCGGTAGGAAACAAAAGGGTCGCGAGGAGAGAAGTGAACTTTTCGTGCCAGGCCAGCTGAGCCCTTGTGAAAGGGAGCCTGAGATTGCATACAATAGCACAAGTGTCCTGCAGCAGATGTTAACGGTACACACGACAAACCAATGCCGATAAGCAGGAGCGAGGAAGCTCTGTGCCCATGGTACCGGCCTAGACTACAGAGAAGCTGAAAGCCAAGCGGTTCGACAGAGCCGATGAGTCGAGGGAAGAACCGATAAGAACCAGGCTGTGATGAGCAGAATCGCAAAGTGGCAAGTTCTGAACCAAAGCTGATGAACTTTGAATGAACTGTTAAAAGTGTGAAGGGGAAACCAGGTACAGAGGGAAAGCGGCACCACATGGCTGCTAATTCGAGAGACTCTGGTCGAGCCCCATATGAGAGAAACTACAAATACCAGAAGGCTCTAGGAGGGCCGGCGAAACAGGTCAAAGTGGTCATATGTGAGGGTCAAGCAAAAACTCTGTACATTCGAAAGACCTTGATTTGAGAATTGACATGAAAGCAAGGGAAGTGAATCATGTATAGTAAATAAGAAAAGGGATGCGATTCCAGCAAACATTTGAAACCAGTAGAAAGCACAGGGAAGGGTCCGAGCCCGGACGAGGGAGATCCAGGGTTCAGCTAAAACTCAACACTGGCAGTCGAGAGAGGTCTGAGCCCGAACGAGGGAGAACCAAGGAGTTAAGCTATCACCCAAAGTTTAATGAGAAAAGAATAATCGACGCAAGGAAAAAACAAATTGAGAAAGGGTCAGCCCAGAAGATGGGGACCGAGGGGTGAAACCATCACCCATATTGAATTTTGGAAACAAACTTTAATTTTGCTATAGGAACTTTTATTTTTGGTTATCTGAACACATCAGGTCCCGAAGGCAATAGGCAGAGATCTGGTGCAAGACACAAGCAAAGCAACATAACATGCAAGACATTAGAAAGAAAATCATGTTCACATGAAACACCACCAAAATACAAAGTGTAACAATCCATGTGATTTGATTCAAAAGGAAGATGGAAACGGCTGAAACTATATCAATCCAGAGCAAAGATTGAATGCAATCAGAAACTGAGGAATTATTTCTTTCTTTTCAACTCGTTGGCTTCCAGTCAAAGAAATGATACTATTCAAAACCAAGTCCATAACCCACAAATGCCTCTGGCAGAAAGAATTACCAAAGTAGCATCCTCCAGACCCATCAGGACTCACCACGCAAAACAGCTTAAAGTCCCCACCATCAAAAGAGCCAAAGCAGGAGGGACTTACTTCACGTTGCTTGCTCCCAAGCACTTGAACGCCCTCCCCACTACCCTGCGAAACGTAACATCAGATTGAACATTCAGCAAATCGCTCAAAACCGAGCTCTTCAACCAGCTCACCTAGAACTCTTTGCACACTCACCTTTGAATCCTAGGAGGTCTCTGACCGCCCTATCTTGTTGTTTTATTACCCCCAAGTTGCCTGCGTCTAAGGTGGGACTTTCTCTTTAGCCACCATTTCTGTCTTTGTATTGCTCACCTGTCTGGCAATAGGTTCAAAGTAACCAAGAACCACAGACAGTTTCCACTGGCTACTGCTTCGTAACTAAGTAAACACTGCTGTAACAGTGTCACGATGCCCTAGGGCTGCTTTGTGCGCTTTATCAATTCAAATAAACGAGTGCTGTTTTATTGAAAAAATATAGATTACGCTCTGCACACAAGCACCCTTCCTTTTCTATTATTTGGAAACAGCTAAGTGGATAACAGTCTGCCCAAGATCACCCAGTGCGCTTGGTGCGCTGCAGCACAGCCCTCCAGGAGCACATGGTGTATGTATCAGGGCTGGCAGGTTTCACCAGACCTCTTCCTGGCATGGTAATGTGCAGGGCTGTCCCGGGCTGGCCGGGGCACCTCCCTCCAGCACACACATATCTGACGGAGCTGTTTGAATAGGTGTTTGCTCTTTCATCTTCCACGGCGCTGAAAACCTCCAACTACAGATCGGATCAGCAACAAAGAAGCGTGACCAGGCGGACGGACGCAGTGAATGGCATGAAAGCTTCCCGCGAGCGGGCTGCCATGTACGACAATGCGGCCTCAAAATGCACTCCGTCATCGGCTGCTGGCTTTTCAAACAATTCCATCACAAGGTTTGAACAGGTGCAGAACAGGCTCCACTCAAAAGATTCCCAAAGAAAACAAGCAATAAAAAAAAAAAAGGCGTGAGAGCCGGCCTTTCTTAGCATCTGAATCTGGCAGGGAGGCGGGGAGCCCTCACACGCCTTCAGTGTGTCTACTGCTGCCAAGGATGGATTTGGGGGCAAAAGTAGTCCCTCCTACAAAGTTCATCCGCGATATCGACTGCAAGATTGACACTCTCCCAAATACAATCGAACAGGAAGGAGTGTGTGGCTGCTGAGCGAGGCAGCCCTGGGGCCTCGTCACAGCAGCCCACGGCCACGGTGCAATCCCTTCTCACGTGGGCGTGCTGTGAAACACACGGTAAGGGTATCAGGCTCGGCCTGACCAATAGGACAATAGGGCAATGCCCGAACCAAAAACGCAAATACGAGTGTGGGCCAGTTTGATAGGTTTCTTCACCATGCGTCTAGTAGCTTTGATCAGTGTTACTGAATACATATTCTTTAAAATGTACAATTTGCATCGCATCTCATCAAAAACCTACCCCTTGGGTCCAGTCAGTCTGTCACAAAAGGAATGAAATGTCATTTCTTAATTGGTGCCTGGGACAATGTTATACCGAGGCCGACCCTGAAGGGCATGCACAAAAAGCAGCACAAGGGTACCGTGTCGATATCTCGGACAAGGATTGTTCCGTAGTGTGGATCTTGACGTCACACACAGGACTAGCATTGGCTTGGATCCCGTGCCTCCTCTCAGACAGGGTGCGGCAGATTGATTGATTTCATTTACTCTTTTGGCTCTTTAGGCCTTTCCTGACAGAGTACAAAACATTAAAACATATAATATTACAGATAGTAAGATTAAAACATAACAACAACCCAATATAATATTAGGTAGTACTAAAAACAGTGCAGGTTAAAAACATATCAAAATCAGATTCCAAGATGGCTGCCAGTCTGTGAAGTCGCAACCAGTCGAGCTCTGACCCCATCAAGATGCCCTGCTCTGCGATATAAGCCGTAATCCCAGCATGCAGCAAAACAGGTGTGCAGTGCAACTCTGAGGGCCCGACGACAAAACGGATTCTGGGGAAAAACAGCTGACTAGGTGGGCAGTCGGCCGCCACCAAGAAGCACTGATGGAAGGCTGAGCTCCCCTGCTCGCAGGAGGATGGTGGAAAGGGCTACTCACAAGCCCATGCCCAGAGGAAGCTGAGGGTCCCGAGGGGCTGCCCCCGCTGCCACCGCTGGGTAGACAGAACCCTGAACTGCCCAAAACCCTGTGTCCCCGGGACAACTGACACAGCAGACCCCTTCCCCGTGCCGGAGGGTTGGGAAATTAAAAGAAGGAAACATCGCCCGGAAGTAGCCAGGAGGCCCTATGGAGACCCGGATGCCCACGCAGGGAAACAAAACAGCATCGAGCTTCGGCGGCAGAGGTGCCGTGAGTACTCTTCCCCTTCCCACGGGCAGGCACCATCAGAGCGCGGGTGTGGGGGAAGCCAGAGCTTTGGCATATAAATCATACAGGATTTGGTGGCCCTCCATACCTGAAGAACTCAGGAGTCTGGGGCCCACCAGCACGGGCGCCCCCCTGCGGTGTGCACAACCAGAGGAATTCACCTGGGAGGAGCTCCCCACCTGTCTGCATTACATACCTACGGCCAAAGCTCAGAGCTGGATTGGGGACCCAGGAGAACTCTGGGGTACAAGCAGATAAGGCACATCAACAGGCAGCAGAAACTCTCCTGGGGAGTCTATAGTCAATGCCAGGACCTAGGGGAAAAAAAAGCACGGATGCCCACACACTCACCCACCCCCAAAGTAAACTCAATAAAAAGCTGCTGGCTGAGGTCAGGGGGTGGGGGGCAAACAGGCCCAGACCACATAAGAGATCCAGTTGCAGCACAGGAGAATACCACAGACACCAACATGGCGGCCCCCAAAGATGTTGCACGCTGCTTCCTAGATTTTCAGGAAATACTTTCTGCTTCTTTGCAAATGCAATTCAATACCTTCACTAGTGAATTTAAGTCCGCCTTGTCAGATATCAGACGAGATATTGCCTCCCTTGAGTAAAGAATCGACACAAATGAAAAGGCGCTGCAAGACCTGGCACTACACTCCACAAAATCAGACGTGCTACTTGAACAACTGATAGGACAACACACAATATGGACCTGCATTGCGAGGACATTGAGAATAGGTCCAACATCCATATCAGAAATATTCCAGAATCATTGCAGGACACTGACCTGAAGGACGAGGTGCCAGGCATCTTCAGAGACCTAGAGAACACAGGAGTGGTGGCTATCCCTATAGATAGGGTCCATAGAGTGGGCCCGAAACACCAAGACCCACCCAGGTGCACGCCCCAGAGACACCTTGGTTGCATTAGCTTGCTATCCTTAGAAGGAGCACATTCTCAGCGCAGCCAGGAGAGCGACACTGATCAGGCTCAATGGTAACGGAATTCACCTGTTTGAAGAACTCTCCTAACTCACAATGCAAAAGAGAAGGGACATCCCAGGGTTTTCTGGAACACTTGCAATCTCAAAAGATATCATATAGGCGGACCTTCCCCTTTGGCCTTTTATTCAGCTGGGAAGGCAGACAGCATCGAGTAACAACAAAGGAGGAGGGAACCCGGGTTCTGCGGATTGAGCTGGATGAACAGCCAGAATCAATTACAGCCCGACCATATGCCCCCTGGGGTCCTGACCATTGGGAATGGACAACAACGGAACATGCCCACAGGAGAAGCCAGAAAGCCCTACCCCACCCCCGGGCTGTGCAGTCTCAAGTACCTTGGCCGCTAATGACATACCCGATAGGACGACACAGCGGAATGAGGTAAATTACTGCAGAGCAAGTGTGTTGGCATACAAAAGCTGTGGTTCGGCATGCGCTCGTCTTGGAATCCACCACAGACAGATAGAAGGGGTTTTAGGATACCCTGCACTTATCCCTGGTTCTAGTAGTAGGCCATCTCTGAGGACAGAGTATGAGGAGAGAATAGCGAGGGTGGTTTAGGCCAGGGGGAAAGGGGAGGGGGGAAGGTTTGGTTATATTTGGGGAAAGAAGGAGGAGGGGACTTGTTGGGAGTTTTGGGTTAACGTTTTGGGAAAACAGGGAAGTACACAGGTGGAAATAAAAAATATCAGAATGATGGCTTTAACAGAGCATCCCCAAAGTAGAAGTAACACAAAAAGGAATCATGTTCCATTGTCTGGCACTAAACATAAAGGGGCTTAATACCACTGTTAAAAGGAGGAAACTAGAACGCCTTGTTAACATACAGCAGCCCAATCTTCTAGCTTTACAGGAAACACAAATTAAACTCCAGGACCGGCCCAGGTTACAATTAAGACAGTACCCAGAAATTATGCAGGCCAATGCAAAGGGGAAGACAGCGGGGGTACTCCTTGCATTTAAGACCAGTACTCAGGTATCAATTCTGAAGGAGAAGGCTGATAAAAATGGCCACTACCTCTTTTTCCTAGTACAAATGGGAACGTTGACCCTAACACTAGCCTCTCGATATGCCTCAAACTCAGGCCAAGAGGGATTACTGAAAACAGTTCTCTCTAACATAGAACAGTTTAGTAGCAGTGAGATGATACTGATGGGGGACCTAAATATTGCATGGGACCCCCTTCGAGACAGAACCTCTAAAACTAAATATACCCGACCTTCGCCATCACACGCTCTTAAAAAGAAATTTGAACTACTGGCACTCAAGGATGTTTGGACAACCTTGAAAGGGGATGAAACTGCCTACACATACTAGTCTCACATTCATAAAATCCTTTTCAAGGATTGACCATTTCTGGGCCTCAACCAGGCTGATCGGAAGAGTGGCACATATTGATACCCACACTATAACAATCTCGGAGCAGGCCCCGCCAACTATGGACCTCAATCTCCCCAGGGTTTATTCAAAACTGTTGAACTGGAGATTTCCAAACACAGTATTAATGGACCAGGTCCTCTGCAATGAAATAGAAAGCAAAATAATAGAATATTTTAATACTAACACTAGTCGGGAATTAGGATTGGATGTAGTATGGAATGCGTTTAAAGCAACATTAAGGGGGGAACTCATATCAACAGAAGCACACAGGGGGAAACTTAGGCGTAAAACTGAAGCAGACATTGAAGCTGAGGTGAAGGATACCCTAAAGCAAATGGAGATGGGCTCTAGTCAGAACCTCCAAAGGCGGTACCGGAACGCAAGGTCAGACTGAACCTTGTTCACACGAAACAAGCTATAATAATAATAATAATAATTTAGCATTTATATAGCGAGCCTAATCTACCTGAAGCAGAGGGTATATATCAAGGCAAACAAAGCAGACAGACTTTTAGCAAGGCAACTGAAACAGGAAAACGCGGCACAAACAATTCAGGGGTTAGAAGACATCAGGGAAAAGAGTGACAACAACTGAAAATATTACTGCACAATTTCAGGCATTCTACTCAGCCTCAGTCAGATTCCCCCGACCAGATATCACAACAAAATTACCTGCAAGCAACCACTTTAAACAAAATCCTTGTATCAGATAGCGAGAGGCTTGAGAAAGACATCACCCAGGACAAAGTGCTGTATGTGATAGCGAACTTTCCTGTGAATAAATCGCTGGGCCTATATGGGTATCCGGCCTCCTTCTATAAAAGATTCAATGCGACCCTAGCCCGTAAACTAACCAACCTCTTCAAGTCTTTTCTGCAGTTGGCAAAATAACTGCAACTATGCAAGAGGCCAAAATAATCCTTATCGCTAATCCAGGGAAAGATCCAGCTAAATGTGGATCTTACCGCCCAATTGCACTTATCAACACAGATGCAAATATCTACACAAAATGTCTTGCAAATCGGCTAGGTCTAATGCCCGCACTGATCCCCTCCGACCAAACGGGGTTCATAAAAAATTGCCAAACCCATGACAACATCAGGAGAGTCTGCCATCTAGTTGAAAAAGTAGCCATAAAGAAGGACACCACAGTACTGGTGTCGCTGGATGCCGAAAAGGCATTCAACCATGTCGAATGGTCCTTCCTTTTTAAAACCCTGCGAGCGATTGGGCTTTGACCCTAAATTTGTCACCATGATACAAGCTAATTATGTTAACTTCTCAACCAGATTGCCAATTAACGGTCAGCTCTCTCTCCCTGTCTCCCTTTGTAGGGGCATGAAACAGGGATGTCCCCTTTCCCCTCCCCTTTACGCGATACATTTGGAACCATTACTGTCACAACTTCGTCAATCTGAAGTAATAAAGGGTATACCATCTGGGAGAGACACCCACAAGCTGATGGCCTAAGAAGATGGCATGCTTCTCACCATTACCAATCTGGACATCTCACTTCCCGCTGCACTTTCCGAATTGGATAGGTCTGGTTTAGTGGGCGGCCTAAAAATGTACATCACAAAATCCGAGAATTCTAAATCTGGGGGGCAAACAAAACAATTAATAAGGGCTAAAGATGTGACATGACTCCCCTGGGTCCCAAAGGACATTCGTATTTTAGGGGTGAACATTACATGCTCACTTAGGGAACTATGCGCAGCTAATTTTCAGCCCCTCATATCGGATATACAGAAACAATTGCAGATGTGGAGCCCACTAAGAGTTTTGTGGTTGGGTTGGATCAATTCGATCAAAATGGTCATTCTGACAAGGATGCTGTACCTGTTTCGAGCTCTCCAAATCTGGATCCCGGCCACATTCTTCCACACCCTACACAAGATGATATCCAACTTTATATGGAAAAATAAAACCCCCCACATTGTGCTGAAAACTCTAATGCTTCCTCCAAATAGAGAGGGCGGGGGTTGGTCTCCCAAATTCGAGAATACTACCGAACAGCGCAGTTGCGAGTGATAAAAGATTGGTTCAGGGAAGACCTAACTAAGAGATGGAGACAGATGGAAAGAGCACTAGTAGGCCCAAGAATGGGTAGAACATTGTGGCTACCTGGATCAGAAAGACCATGAAACATACACCACAGCGAGATCACAAGGGTGGTTGACTTGTGGGATCAAACTGTCTGACAACACCATATCGCGTCTTTCCCCTCACTCTTCACCCCACTATTCGCGAACCCTCAATTCACGCCTGGGATAGACGCAAACTCTTTCCCACATTGGAAAATGGCAGGATGTATAAAATTCTGGGATATGTTTTTGGTGCAAGACATCAAATCCTTTACTACATGTAAAGAAGAACTGGGTCTGCAGGAGAACCAGTACTTCCAATATTTTCAGGTACGTCACTGGCTGATGGCCCCCAAAAAATAAGTCTGCGGCCCTGAGAACCCTTACTTCGTTTGAGAAAATCCTGGGGATAAACATCCAATATCAAAGTTATACACACTCCTAACAGATGGAGTCCTGCAGAAAGCACCTGAATCCATAGACCTAGGGCGCTTTAAGACAAGGTAGCAATACTTAGAGATGGATGGGGATGTAGAATTTACTCAAACATCAATAATCAAACCGACTCAGGAAGTTGGCAACACTGTGTGTTTTATTTGCAATTATCTAAAACAGGCAGTTACAATGGACGTTCGCTCGATTTCTTTCAACGCATTCTACAAAAACACAACTCTTATAGTCAAAACCCATCATATGTGACGTCATACTACGTGGCAAACTACTAAAACCTACTTGGGAATGTGATAGACTTAAAGGGAACATCAAAGTATATGTCCCATCCTAACGGGGGAAGTGATTGGGTCTCTAACATCAGGTGGACAACTAAGCCCTCCTCTAGTGCAAGTCATCTTCATCGTCACAAAATATACGACGATCCATGTGTTACACAAACTATAGGGCTCTTTGATACGTGGCCCCCTATAATTGGTTTGGCACCCTTGTACCCTTCTGGAATATTCCACACGCTAGTAGCACACAGGCTACCACTCCAGGTGCAGGGAGGGTCGGTGTGATCACGCTTCCCTTCCTAATTAGCCCAACATCTATCATCACTCTTGCAGATGCCAGTCAATTAAGGCTTTGAACTTAGTTCTCTGTGTCCGAGAATAAAAGGGAGTATCTTCTTGGTTTCGGTGTAGCTCGACCCAATGTCTACATTGGTCTGACCATGTGACTGGAGACCGCGTTTTCGAGCTCTTTGCTGCATAATACTATTAAATGACAAACTATTGAGGCCTTCAGTGTTTTTCCATTCCACCTCAAACAGAAGTTTGTTTCTTTCATTGTAACTACTGGATGGACAACCAGGCTCACGGTGGCCTCAACATTTTGGTGCTGGGCCAGCCAACCCTTTCTTGAATTTCTCCATCTCCATTAGCTGTTTTCCAATATGCCACACTAAAAACCCATTCCAATCATGGGGTTTCAAGCCTTGCTAAAGTGCATCGTGAAACATCCAGGTTCTGTACATTCCTATGAATATACATTGGCGCATCGCAGCAATCGATTCACTACGTAGCTAGTCTTAAGATCACTTCGTCTACTTGTGTTACTGCATCTGTACAAGTGTAAACTGATTTTGCATTTTCTTCAGCGTTTCTTTAGCATGAGCATCTTCATCTCGAGCCCGAAATGTTGCTCATTTTCAGCACCTCCTCTTCAGATCTTATAGAATGTTTATATTCTTTTGCCTAGCGCATCTTTTCTAGGTGAGTCAGTTCTGCTCCGCATGACCTCACCAGTCTTCTTTTTCACTCACTCTCACACTTCTTCCGGGACTTTATCTAGAAGCCCATTGTATCTTTGTGAATGCATCTAGGGTTTTCTCAATGGATACCTTGTTTCAAGGATTCTTTGTGGTACATGCATCCTCACTGGTACTGCACATGTCGCAATTTCCGGTTCCCAACATATAGGCAACATGGGGGCAGAGCTTTTGGTGCGGGTACTTGACTTCTCCTCCACACACCTACATACGGGATGGGAAAAAACTCTTGGGATTTATGCCAACGATAGAAATGTGGTCACGCCTCTGGACAGATATTCCCTGATTGACGAGATCCATACAGATCAGGGAATTCTGGCTCAAACTAATGTTCCAATGGCACTATAGCCCTGAGCCCCAACCACCACAGACTCCTGTTGGAGAGATTTCGGGTGGAGGTGGGACTAGCTGCATGTTTGGTGGTCATGCCCCAAATTGCAGCCATTCTGGGAAGAGGTAAAGTTGAACATGCAGGCAATGTTTGCTTTCAAATCTGAGTGGCCCATAAGCGAACGTCTCCTGGGAATGGCAGGACAAGATAACAAACTCTGGCTGAAACACAAAAGGAAGGCGTATTACATCCTCCAGTTGGCAGCCCTACTTTTGGTGGCCCAGAAATGGAAGTCTAAGGACCCTCCACATATCGAAGACTGGTGCCACAAACTATGGAACTTTGTATCATTGGAATGGGTCACATATGCGATTCAGGGGGAACAGACCAAATTCTCTGCGGATTGGGCACCGATTGTGGATTTTCTACACGGAGACTATATGGAGCAACACTGCCCGCAGAACATACGGATACTGGGCATACTCTGAACATTACAATGTAGCATGCAACCCGCGTACTGTGAGGGGTTTAGCAGGGGAGGGGGTGGGGAAGTTGGAAAGAAGGGATGGGAATGTTAAGTTAAAAAAAAAAACATATCAACAATGGGATATTGGATAAAAAAAAACAAATACCATGAACCTGAAAGGGCCACAACTAAAAACACAATCTCCATCATAAAATTAGACACTCAAACTTAAGTCGATGGATCACTGACCTTTACATCCATAAAAGAAGCTATTTAGCAAACTGAGTGAGCAAGGTGAAAGAAAAGAATAACTATCATCCTCGCTCACAGCCCTGAGACGCATAATATTCCGATGCCCTAACCTCAGAGACTACAGATCTTTTTTGCTCTGTGGCAATAGGCCCCATATATAAAACTTGCGACTGATTTAGTGATGACCCCATCAAAATCCCCCAAGAGGAATGATAGAGCGGCATTAGGGTAATCTAAAAAAAACATTCCCTCCTTAGAAAGGGGAGAATACAGTGCGAACTTTGGAGATCGTATGCTGGACATGCAAGAAGAAAATTTGGCAAGTCTTCAACCTATAAAAATGTTAAATTTTGGGCTTGATGTCAGCTCTGGCCATGGCCAAGAAGTGTCTGATCTGGGAATTGGTGAGCATCGACAGATCTGGTTAATGACCGACAATCGCCACAAATACGTCAGCCCCGTGTATATGGGTCAAACGCATCAGCTTCTCCTCTCCTGCCCACCTTGATCCAGCCTCTTGTGCTGCTTTAAGATTTGACAATAGCAGGCTATGAGGATCTGTGAAATGATAATGAGAATCCAAAATGCCTAGACCTAAACTCTGAAAGGTCCTCCAGTAATTTGTTCCTCTAGGGTCAAATAAAGGGTTGTGAGAAATGTTCACACCACACCAAATCTACTCTCTGCCTCGACTGAGAAACGTCCATCTTGATGGCATATCTGGCCGGGCAGTCCATTACCCTTTTCTCTTGTTTCTTGAAACCAACATCAGCATAAAGGGCAACCAATGTAAAACCTTTTGGTAAATACAAAAGAGGCTTCCAAAAAATGTTCACATATGCCGACCCTGTAAACAGACAGATCCGTTACATAAGCCACGGTGCTTCTGAACTTCCCCTGATATAACATTTCTATTTCAGAAGCAAAGTTATCTCCATGTTTACATGCAAACTTAATAGCTCGCCTTGCTATCGATGCTTTTCTGGAAGCAGACTTCATTTGGGCTTTCCAGGAGTGGTTTGAATTGAGGACTACCCAAGATATGAAAAAATATTAACCACCTCTATGGATTTCCCATCCAATTTAAAGCTGGGTGTTGATTTTCTCCACTGCAGGTTATTGAGAATATTACTTTGGAAATACATTTATTTAAAATTAAATGATGCAAAGAGCAATAGGATGTTAAAGCATTTAGTTGAGCTCAAAAGGCATTTGGCATCCGGGAAATGAAATCGGAATCGCCAGCATAAAGTAGCATAGGCACAGGCCTCCCTTCAATAATGGGGATGTCTACTTCTGCATCTTTGACACATTTGGGCATGTCATGTATATATAGGCAGAAGAGAACCCGGGCGATAAGGCAACCCTGTTTGAGACCTCTCACTGTCTCAATTTTCCGTGTGAGTTGACCATAGGGGCCGGATCTGCTCTGCACTGAAGTTTCAGAGTATAGTGCCATGATGATGCCAAGCAGTCATCTGTCCATTCCCATAGTTTCCAAATTCACCCAAAGCCGCCCGTGACCAATAGGTCGAAGGCTGATGGAAAATCTAGGAAAGCTCCATATAGGGACATTTTCTTAGCTATAGCATACTTGTTTGACAAGTGCCATAGGACCAAAACCTAATCCACGGTGGAAAGCCCTGATTTGAACATGCATTGTTCCCTGTCCTGTATTGCATTATCATCAATCCACCTATTCAATTCGACTAGGATGCTTGATATTCCCCACTGCTAGCAAAGAGGGGAAAGACAACTTTAAAAAGCCAGACCCACCAGTCATGTAGGAACTTGAAGACTTCTGCTGCAATAAAGATAGGGCCTGCCACTTTGCCTCTTGCCAGATGGTCGACAGACTTACGGATCGTAGCCTCCATAAAAAATGATGCTTACGTAGGTCCAGTTTGCCAGACAGAGAGGTTTCCCGTCAGAGTGGGAAAGGGAGAGGACTCTTATCTCCTAACACCAGTCAAATCTGATGGAACATGACCTAGATGTTGCATTGGGGACGACATACCTCTACCTCCGTTGCCCAAAAGATCTGAGAGAAATGAGTGAAACACTCTTCTTCTGAGATGTTTGATTGGACACACAGATTGCATTTCCCTAGACAACGCTCTCCAAAAGGTTTTCGAGTCTCTCTTTTGCTGCCCTTACAAGGTTTAG